>NC_138555.1:30069269-31269269 GCF_964273705.1 Natrix helvetica
GTCACATTTTTGAAACCCACCACTGGCATTAATACACTGCATTAACATATTAATGCAGAGGGCCAATGAGATATAGCAAGTCCTACAAGGACTGCTATAAATCAAAGAGCTCCGAGCCGATCTTGAACCCTATCCTTTATACTGTTCTTCTAACCACATACATGCTTCAGAAGTTCACTAACTGTCACTTCTCTGTGAACACCTGTGTAACATTACTTTCAATTCCTCATTTCCAACAGTTTCATTCTTCCTGTTTTAAACGAATCCATACAAGTGCATATTTTGCAAAAAACATATTTCACAGTTAGTAACGGTTCAGCAGGATTACAAATAGTTCTGGTAAATTTTGAAATCATCCTAGCTGAAAACTTTGGTTCATATCTCTTTCTTCTCGGGCCTTCTACCATCCATAGGACTTATTGAATCTAATAGATCAATAGGCCATATTTCTTGATTCTCACAGAACTATAGGAACTATAATCCATTACAGGAAGGTTGCAATAGAAAAATAAATCTGCAGGAGGTGCTGAAAATTGGTTGCTGGGAGGGGCAGAAGTAACCATCTCACCTTAACATGCAAAGCCACTTCAGAAACTTAATTTCCCCAAAGAGAAACACAGAAAATGTCTCTATAACATGACTACTTACCTCAGTATCAACCATTAATGCAGTTGAAGTGCTCAAATGGAAGGCTTCAAATAAGCCATCCCCATGTTTTAAAAAGAACAATATTTGTTTTATTTGCACCCGAAGAATTCCTTCCCTTTGTTGGCTGCAGCTACCTAGAGAGCCAGAAAAAATAGATATTGTCAAAAGGATGGGAAGACAATTGACCTTTATATCTTTATTTATTTATTTGTACCTCATCTTTATTGTTTTTATAAATAACTCAAGGTGGCAAACATATCCAAAATACCTTCCTCCTCTTATTTTCCCCATAACAGCAACCCTGTGAGGTGGGTTCGGCTGAGACAGACAGTGACTGGCCCAAAGTCACCCAAGCCAGCTTTCATGCCTAACGCAGGACTAGAACTCAGTCTCCTGGTTTCTAGGTCAGCACCACATCAAACTGGCTCTACACCTCTCTAGGAAATCTTCCCCAGACTGCTAACTGGTACCTAAATCTACTGTGGGCAAAAGCCATTGACAACTTTATAGTTTGTACAGGCTGCTATTCTAAACATACACTATTCTCTCTTGTCCCTCTTGTTTTCAGCTTAGCTAGAATACCTCCCAAAACACATTTTTGTCATCTTCTCTTTCATTATGCTATATCTGGCCTCCAGGATCATATACATGTATAAATTTTGCACACAGAAACAAAACTTAAAATCCTACTACTCAAACAAGACTGTGAGTAACTTCAATATAATTTTACGCTTCTTTCAAAAATAACCCAGAACTGGATGGAAAAAAACAAAGCAGAATGTATTTATTACTATAAATATGTATGATGACTTCTATTCCTTTAACTCTAAAGTATATGTTTGTTATTTTTTTCACTCGTCATCGTCCATTCAGATCACTCAGATGAATAAATACAGGGGTGTATTTAATTCGATTCTTAGTTATATGTATTTTGACTGTATGACTTTAATTTGAATCTGTACACCGCCCCGAGTCCCTTCGGGGAGAGGGGGCGGTCTAGAAGTCCAATAAATAATAATAATAATAATAATAATAATAATAATAATAATAATAATAATGACCAATTACATGGTTTCTGGCTCAAATATCTGACCAGTTTACATGCAATGTTGGCCAGGCAACTGAATGAAATTTTACAAAATGGTCAAATTGATGAATGGTTGACAACTGGAAAAACATACTTGATTCAGAAAGATGCAACTAAAGGAACAATACCTGAAAACTACAGACCAATAACATGCTTGCCAACAACCTTTAAATTACTCACAGGCATTATTGCAGATAACATTATGGATTATTTGGAAACAAACAACATCTTGCCAGTAGAGCAAAAAGGCAACAAAAGAAGGAGTAGGGGCACAAAAGATCAGCTCCTAATTGATAAAATGATATTAGAAAATTGTAAGAAAAGAAAAACGAACTTGAATATGGTCTGGATTGATTATAAAAAAGCATTCGACTCATTGCCACATAGTTGGATCATAAAATGCTTAGAAACAACTGGCATTAGTAAAAATATTACATCCTTCACTGAAAAGGCGATGAAACAATGGAGAACTGAGTTGGCAGTAGGGAATGAGAATTATGGAATGGTTAATATCAAGTGAGGAATTTTCCAGGGTGATTCACTTTCACCTCTTCTCTTCATCATCGCAATGATCCCACTATCAGTAATCTTAAAAAAAATGAAATTAGGCTACCAAACAGCCAAAGAAGCTGAAAAAATTTCACATTTATTATATATGGATGATTTGAAACTCTATGGAAAGTCAGAAATAGAAATCCAATCACTGACAAACACAGTCCGAATATTCAGCACCGATATTTCAATGCAGTTTGGCATGGAAAAATGTGCCACTGTATCCATAAAAAGGGGCAAAATCACTACATGTGAGGGAATTGAAATGCCCAATGGCCAACTAATTAAATGCAACGAAAATGAAGCCTACAAATACTTAGGCATTTTGTGAAAAAATCAAGAATGGAGAGTTGGCAGAACAAAGCCTTACATGGTCAATTTCTGGAAAAAATAAAAGATAAAGTGGACAGTGAAAAAACTTGGTTATGGTTAACAACAGGTACATTAAAGAAAGAAACAGAGTCACTAATCCTGGCTGCGCAAGAACTAGCTATCCGAACAAATGCCACTAAGGCCAAAATCGAAAAATCCTCTGATGATGCCAAATGCAGACTCTGCAAAGAAGTTGATGAAACTGTTGACCACATACTCAGCTGCTGTAAAAAAAATCGCGCAGACTGATTATAAATTGCGGCACAATTCAGTAGCACAAATGATCCACTGGAATTTGTGCAAAAATTATAATATTAAAACAACAACAAACTGGTGGGAACATAAGCCTGAAAAAGTCACCGAAAATCAGATGGTCAAGATCCTGTGGGATTTTCGTATACAAACAGACAAAATACTACCGCATAACACACCAGACATCACACTGGTTGAGAAAAAGAAGGTTACAATCATAGACATCGCAATACCAGGTGATAGCAGGGTTGAGGAGAAGGAACATGAAAAAGTCGCGAAATACCAGGACTTAAAAATTGAAATCCAACGATTATGGCACAAACCAGCAGTGGTAATTCCAGTGGTAATCGGCACACTGGGTGCTATTCCAAAAGCACTGGAATTACATTTAAAACATTTAAAACTTGACAAAATCACCATCAGTCAAATGCAAAAAGCTGCACTGCTTGGATCTGCACGTATATTACGAAAATACGTTACGACGTCCTAGGCCCCTGGGTGGGGCCCGACTAGTAATCAATGCCAAATCCGGCGAATCAACTGGCCGCTGTGATACAATCGTATAGTAGTAATAATAAAGACAGAAAGCAATCCTTTTGCAAAGGGTTTCCGAGAAAATGGCATGAACAGCAAAAGGTGAGCAGGAAGAAATCGAAACCACAACATTGGTATGGGTCTCCTGATGTTTCCCAGTGCAAAAGATGTCCTTCTAGATGGCTGAGGCTGAAGGGCATTGTAATCCCTCTATGGATGGCTGTATAGGTTGTGGCCTCCAGATTACCTGGCATCAGATATTTTATTCCAACAAACTGAAGACTCTAGAAAGCAGGTGGGGTTGACTTTGCTAGACCAACAATCTGCAATTGCATAATCCCGAAATGTGTTTGAGTCCTGGCTTTTGTTTCATCAGATCTTATTATGGTCCATTACAAAATAAAGGGAGCGTGAGGCCCGAATCGAAAGGAAGATGAAGATCAATGAATGTGAAACAAATCAGGGTGAAAGTGGTGAGAACATGGGTATCTTATTCTGTCTCTAACTTCTTAAATACCACTTCTAACTTCAGCTTCTCCCTCTTCCATGGAGGTGTGTATGCAGACTGGCCCAAAAAGTCAAAACTGCAGTTATGGTGATGCAATGACAGCCCCACCTGTTTTTAGGTGCATTACATGTAATTCTTATGTGATTCTTCATTCAGGACTAGCCAAGGCTGGCCTGGTAAAATTCTATGATGAATCAACATTAAATGAGATAATCCCAGTGGCATCCTTAGGATCTCACTATGTCAAAATGATGAGCTTTATCCCTTTGGGCATGTATGCAGTCGTGGGATTCAAATTTTTTTACTACCGGTTCTGTGGGCATGGCTTGGTGGGTGTGGCTGGGTGGTCATGTAACTGGAGGGCCATGGCCAACTCCATGTCACTCATGTCAAGGGGCGCTTTGCCTAGCCTCTCATGACCATGGGGAATGTCAGTGCAGCCTCCATCAGTAACCAAGAAAGAAACCACTCAAGTCCATTTTCCAGAATTAAGAGCACTTTTACTGGTTATGAATAGATAGCAGCTAGCAAAGCAAGATCTGAGGGAAAAGCGCGCGCAATCATAGATATCAATATGTGACCCAGCTCCCTCCCCCTAGTGATCCCAACCTCCAGTCCAATCCCCACACCCCACAGGTGTCATGTGGGCTGCACTTTCAAAACCCATCATCAGGATGGTATGCCGGACGGTTGGCCTTGGCGGCAATTCCATATCTGCAGCATGCGCAGTAGATGGTGAGAAAACGACTCCCTTCTTCATTCACTCCTGTGCTCAAACTTCCCCTCCCAAATACCATTTATCTTCCCCCCGTCCCGTTTCAATGGCAGCCGAAAGCGAGCAGCAAAGCAGAGGCTGACATCCAGCCCTCCGTCAGGAAAGGACATCACCCCTGGAAAAAGGTAGAAAGAAAACAGGAACAAGACAGATTAGACATAAGTATGGCGATACGAGTTAGGGCTTGTCGGGATAGGCAGAGTAGAATCTCCTCAAAAGCTTAGGAGCCCTAACATGGGACTTATCAACCCATTCAGCTTGGGATGGGGGAAAATGTTTCCAAGAGAGCAGATACTGAATTTGATTCCTACGTCTCCTGGAATCCAAAATTTCTTTGATCTCAAAATGTTGTTCTCCTTCGATGAGAAGAGGGGTAGGAGGCGGTGGTACAGGTGTTCAAAAAGAAGAGGTGTGCACTGGTTTCAACAGGTTAACATGAAATACGGGGTAAATACGGTTGAGATACTTTGGCAATTCCAACCGTACAGAAACAGGATTAATGATCTTCACAATAGGAAACGGACCAACATACTTAGGCCCTAATTTCTTTGACTTTTGGGTAGTTTGGAGAAATTTGGTAGACAGAAAAACTTGATCTCCAACCTTGTATTCCCTTTCTTTCACCCTCTTCTTGTCAGCCTGTTTCGATGAGCAGCCTCCAACGTTTTTTTGGCTATGGGCCAAACCTTTTGGAGCTGGTCACTCCACTCCGAAAGGGACAAGACTTGTGGTTTCTCACGGGGCAACTCCGGAATCAGCACAAAGTCCTGTCCAAATACAAGTTTAAACGGGGTGAAACCGGTGCTGCTGTGCACAGAGTTGTTGTACGCTACTTCAGCATGTGGTAACAGTTCAGTCCAATTATCTTGCTGATAATTGATTAAACACCGGAGGTATTGCTCCAAAACAGAATTAGTCCTTTCACAAGCACCATTAGTCTGAGGATGGTGGGCGGAGCTTAACCCCTGGGCGGAGCCAATCAACTTCAAAAACTCCTTCCAGAAGAGGGAGGTGAACTGTACCCCTCTATCTGATATTATGCGCTCTGGCACCCCATGCAAACGGTACACATGTGTAATACACAATTTAACTAAGGACTTAGCTGAAGGGATCTTGGAAAAAGGCACAAAATGAACCTGTTTAGAGAACAAGTCCGTGACCACCCAGACCACGGTATTTCCTTGACTCTCCGGTAATTTGACAATGAAATCCATCGATATTTCCTTCCACGGGGATTCAGGATGGGCTACACCTTGAAGCAGGCCTTGGGGCTTCCCTGGTGGCCGCTTAGCAGCAGCACATACGGAACAACTGGCCACATATGATTCAATGTCTTTTTTCAAAGAGGGCCACCAAAATTGTCTTTTGATGAGATGTAGAGTTTTCACAAACCCAAAATGGCCAGCCATGCAGGAATCATGAGCTCGTTGTAGTACCAAAGGCTTCATGCTTGCAGGAACATATAATTTAGCGCCTATCCAGGCTAGTCCATCTTTTATGGTGCATTCATTTGAATGTTCCTTAAACCAGCAGTCGGACTCAAGGCTTTCCTTAATTTTGCAGATGAGGTCCGTTGTGACCTCCAACTTAGGGGCAGTTTGGCTTCTGGTAAGCATTGGAGCAGCAAGACTTTTCGCTGGGATGACAGGAAGCACCACACTTAACTTGGAGCTGTTGTATTGTGGGAGTCTGGATAATGCATCTGCCATAAACCCCCCCCCCCCCAGGAATGTATTTCAGGGTGAAATTGAACCTGTTGAAATGTTGCGCCCAGTGCATCTGTTTAGGAGAAAGTTTTCGAGGGGTCTTTAATGCTTCCAAATTTTTGTGATCAGTCCACACCTCAAAAGGGTGTTTAGCTCCCTCAAGGAAATGTCGCCAGGTCATCAACGCCCACCTGACCGCAAAAGCTTCCTTTTCCCATATGGCCCATCGCCTCTCCATCTCCGTCAGTTTTCAGGAGGTGTAAGCGCAAGGTTGCAGGTGCCCGTCAGTGTTTGCTTGAAGTAACACAGCCCCCACCGCCACATCACTAGTGTCAGCTTGAACGATAAAAAGTGCGTCCATGTCTGGGTGCTTCAAAACGGGTTCAGCTGCAAAGAGTCGCTTTAGTTTTTCGAATGCGGCCTGAAATTCCATAGTCCATTTTAGTGGCTTTCCCGGTTTGGGTTTGGACTCTCCTTTTGACTTAAGGAGATTTGTAATGGGTAGTGCAATGCTGGCAAAAGAAGGAATAAATTGACGATAAAAATTCGCAAACCCCAAGAAACTCTGCAGTTGTTTGCGGGTGCGGGGGGGTGCCCAATCAGTAACGGCTTGGACTTTAGCTGGGTCCATCTCGATGCCATTGTGGGAGATAAGATAACCAAGGTAGTCAATTTTTTTCCTGGTGAAATTCACACTTAGACAATTTGGCGTAAAGCTCTGCAGCGCGGAGTTTTTTGAGAACTGAACTCACCAATGTCACATGTTTTTCACGTGTTTCCGTGTAAATAAGGATGTCATCAAGATAGACTATCACGCCTTTGTATCGGTGGTCATGCAAAACTTCATTTATTAGTTGCATGAAAACCGCTGGTGCCCCCTGTAGACCAAAAGGTAGTACACGGAATTGAAAACAACCAAGTGCGCAGTTGAAAGCAGTTTTACATTCATCTCCCTTCTTAATCCTGATTCTGTAATAAGCCTCCCTTAAGTCCAATTTTGTGAAAATCCTCCCTTTACCCAAATGGGCCAACATGTCCTTCATCAGAGGGAGGGGGTAAACAGTGTGCACAGACACTGCATTCAAATTTTTATAATTCACACAGAGGCAAAGAGAGCTATCTTTTTTTCTCTAAACAGCACTGGAGCAGCCACTCGGGGCCTGGCCGTTTCAATAAACCCCCTTCGTAAATTTTTATCAATAAATTTCCGTAATTCATCCATTTCACGGGGGGTCATTGAGTAGATTTGGGGTTTTGGGAGTTTTCCCCCTGGGAGAAGATCAATACTGCAATCTGTTGCTCGGTGAGAGGGTAACGTATCAGAGGATTTCTCACTGAAAACATCCTTTAGGTCCCAATATTCATGTGGGATTTTCTCCTCCCCCTCAATTTTCTCTTGTCCTGTGGCCGCTAGGTTAGGTTTAGCGTTAATGGGCTTTGGAGCCCCCCTCACCCTCGGGAGGTGTTGTGGAACGGATGCGCAGCCACCCCTTTCGCCAATTGATGTGTGGGTTCCACTTCCGTAACCAAGGTAATCCTAGTATGAGAGGCCGATCCATTCCTGGGGCGACAATAAAACTTATAGTCTCTTGGTGACTTCCCATCCACATGTCTATTGGCTCAGTTACAAAATGGGCAGGGCTTCCTCCGGCTATTGAGCCGTCTAGCTGGCAAAAAGCATTAGGGACTTTTAAAGTTCTCAATTTCAGCCCCAGTTTCTCCACCACTTCAGGACTAACGATGCAACGTGTGCATCCTGAATCTAAGAGGGCCAGCATTTTCTCCTGCGCTCTAGTAGAGGGTACTTTTAGTTCTACTGGGATAGTCATGGGGCCCGATCGGGAACTTACCAGACGTTCGTCGTCAGATTCGGTTTCACTTTCTTCCGATGAGGAGGATGGTTCCCCCTCCCTTGGGGTGGGATGGGACTGCGTAGATGGCTCCACTCCTTTCATGGCGGTTTCCTTTCTTCTCCCAGGTTGTTTGTCTGGTTTCCTCTCTCCCCCAGTAGTAGGTTTTGGTCCCATCTTGCTGCGGCAGTTTGCTGCGATGTGCCCCCTCCTTCCCACAACGGAAGCAAGTGATGACTCGGGGCTTGCTAGTAGACCAACTTTTCCCCCCTTTGGAACTCTTTGGGGGGCCTTGGGGGGCGGAAGTAGCTTTCTCTTTTCCACTGTCATCACGGTACTTGTCTCGGGCCAAATCAATTTCTACATCTGCTGCCAATTCATACCAGTCCTGCAATGTGCGGGGGCCCCCTCTGTTTACACAGTTCTGGTATATATCTTTGTTCAGACCATCCATGAAGCCATCCAACAGGGCTTGTTCAGACCAACCCCTCATATAAACAGACAGTTCACGAAATTCTTGTGTATATTCAGCAACTGGTCTCTTTCCTTGGGTAAGGGCTTTAAATTTTGTTCTGGCTTTTCGCTCTGTGAGAGGATCATCAAAGCGTTTCCTCAGGGCAGCCATAAACTGATTGAAATCTCTCAGTAGGGGGGAATTTGCATTATGCAGAGCAACCATCCAGGCAGCCACCTTATCTTCTAATGCCAGGGTAACAATTCTTACCTTGGCTTCTTCTGTAGGCAATTCTTCGCCATACTGACGCATGTAGTTCCAAGCATGAAACAGGAAAAATCCTAGATCCTTTGCCTCCCCACCGAATTTCGTTCCAAGTGGGGGAACTTTGGCCATCCGCCGCCTGCTGGGACCCCCTCCCCCTCTTGGGATGGCTCTGGCGGCTGCTGCTACTGGGGTTGGGGCTCGTTCACCTTGCTCATCACCCCCATCTGCGGCTCCAGTCTCTTTCGGGCAGAACAGACCCTCTGCAGTTCTCCTCTCTGTTTCTGGGGGAAGGTCTTCTCTCCCAGGATCACTCTCACGCAAATGCCGTCTCTCCCATGCCTCTTCGAAGAGTTTCATGGCCTGAGACATCATAAGGTTCTCCTCCTCGACCCCTTGCCACTCAGCAGCTGGTCGCCTCTGTCTCCTTGTGGTGACCCCAAATGGAGTTTCCTCGGGATCATACTTCTGGCCCACTCCAAATGTCCATCTGGGGCGGACGGATTGCTCTTCCAGGTGTAGTCAAGCCATTCGCTCCGTTTCCCGAGCGTAAGAAGATGCAGTTGCTCCCATGTCATCCTCCTGGTCGCTGCCTGGCTGGGACATTCTTTTGAAGTTTGAAATTTTTATTGCACTTCTCTCGGAAGGTGTTAACTTCGGGTTGAATGCAAAACTGAGATCTTGCTTAATGTCAGTGCAGCCTCCATCAGTAACCAAGAAAGAAACCACTCAAGTCCATTTTCAGAATTAAGAGTACTTTTACTGGTTATGAATAGATAGCAGCTAGCAAAGCAAGATCTGAGGCAAAAGCGCGAGCAATCATAGATATCAATATGTGATCCAGCTCCCTCCCCCTAGTGATCCCAACCCCCAGTCCAATCCCCACACCCCACAGGTGTCATGTGGGCTGCACTTTCGAAACCCATCATCAGGATGATATGCCGGACGGTTGGCCTTGGTGGCAATTCCATATCTGCAGAATGCGCAATAGATGGTGAGAAAATGACTCCCTTCTTCATTCACTCCTGTGCTCAAACTTCCCCTCCCAAATGCCATTTATCTTCCCCCTGCCCCGTTTCAATGGCAGCCGAAAGCGAGCAGCAAAGCAGAGGCTGACAGGGATGCTGCAACAGCCGTAAGTGTGAAAAACAGTCATAAGTCACAAGAACCACTAAAACAGTGAAGGAAGACCCCCCCACCCCTCCCCAGATAGAAAAAGAAACCACTAGGCAGGAAAAAAATCAAATGCAATACAAATAATTAAATCACAAGTTTAAATCCTTTTAAAACTAAAACACAAGCTCATTGCCAGAGCTCACACCCCAGGCAAGCTCAAATGTAAACACTTGAGATAAATCTAACTACAAAGAAAGCAATTAATGCTAGAATGAAGCAAAGGAGCAAACACAGTAGCTGTTGCTCGTTAAACCAATTACCAGAACAAATAGACACAGGAACTAGCCAGATTTCTGAAGCAGCTTCTTTTCAGGAACAGAGATTAACATTTTTCCTTCCAAACAAAGCTGAATAGGGAAAATTATCCCATCAATAAACACAGGATTAAATGTCACCAAGCACAGAATTAAACTCACCAAAACCCAATTTTAGACCAAAAGTCAGAAAGGGTATGTAAACTTATGTTTGAATGTCAATCTTTCTAGCTAGCCAAGAAGCCTTGCTGAATGTCACTCATCTTGGTTCCTTGTCATTAAAAGCTTCCTTCTAGTTGCTCTGCTTCATTATTCAATTATTTCTTCAAAATGCTGATCATTGCATCCTGGCTGGAAGAACTCCAACAGGGGAGTATTTCCTCCCAACAGCAGTGTAAAAAGCTTAAAACAAGCCTTCCCCTTTAAGAAAGTCAAGCCCCAGCAAAGTACCAGCAAAGTAAAAAAAAAATCCAGAGTCAGTAAGTCTAGGCATACTGCTAGAATGTAATAAGGGTTAATGGAGAGGCAGTTTCTGTAAGCAGGGCAATAAAGATTAGGCTAGAAACAACACCAGAATGTTTCTTTCCTGCCTTCCTTATAAGATTAACCCTGTAAAGTGGAAAAAAAACAAAAGGACATTTCTTCTAACAACCAGTTCTCTGAACTGCTTAGAAAATTAACTACTGGTTCTAGCGAATAGGCTAGAACCGGTTTGTAGAGGTTATACAAAGGTTATGTACAGACATGCACAGCAAACTACCATGATCTCAGTAACCGATTGCCTCAACTCTCTATGAGTTCACCTAATTAGCAGAACCAGGCAGTACCATGGAGTTACGTGAGATTCTACCCTGGCTGGGATGGTCTTAGAGATTGACAAGGAGAATAAGCCAATAAGATGCTGTTGCTACCTATGCTCTTGCTTTGCTTGTTGAAACTGTATAAAAGCCAAATAAACTCTGCGTAAGGGAGACAGACATTTTGGACACCACCTGCTGTGATGGATTTCTGAGACCAAAATCTGGTGCCCGAAGCAGGGACAAAGGCACCCTACAGGAGAGCAACCACCAACATACTTACCTCCTGTCTGGAACAGACCCCAAGGTGCACCAACCGTCCTACAGGACCCCTCGAAGGTGGGTATGGGTTGCAGTCTATCTCACCAGCAGCAATTACATGTACAAGAACTTAGCTTCTTGTTACAGAAGTCAGGTATTGCAACACCTGAAACAAAGATAAGGAAGCTGGTTGGTGAGATAGGGAAACATTGTCTTTTATTTATTTTATTTATTTCTTAGATTTTTAGACCGCCCCTCTCCCAAAAAGGGACTCGGGGCGGTGTACAGTCAATACAAATAAAACCAGTCATAATAATAAAATACATTTAAGATACATTTGGAGGGGGAGATAGGCTGTACTAAGAAATAAATATATTCTAATCCTAAAAACATCACTATTAAAACCCCAAACCCAATTAAAATGAATAAATCCCCGGGAGGTAAAACTAAGAAAGTGCCAGGCCAGCTGATTGAAATAGGTGAGTCTTTGGTATCCGGAACGCAGGACGCTTCGTTTACGTGACTGGGAAAAAATAGGACACACTTTACATCTTGAACCCAGGGCTCCAGTACAGATATTACAGCTATGGTTTCATTGCCGTCATGCAGTGGATAAATTTGGCTCTAAAGTTTTGGCAGGACAACAATTGACCACAAAACCTTTGCCTGATTATGATCAGATCAAAATTATTCCCCCAAAATCATCTTTAATTGCACTTTCAGTTCCTCATGGAGAGGTTAATTCTTCTGCTTCTCCATGGTGAGAGGAACACTTAGCAAAAGAGGGGGGGGGGGGGTATAGAACATATTTTTCTGTCTGTTCACCTAATTTGATTTCACAAGATCTTGAAGTAATTGGCTTAAAGAATTGTTTTTCCTCTGTTCCTCTCTGCCCCCCTGATCAGGAAAAGTTTGTCTTCACTGTGCCTGCCGTTTTCTCTATCCCCCTCGCCCCCCCTGATTAGGAAGAGTTTGTTTTTACTGTGCCTGTTTCTGGCAAGCCTCAGCAAGCCTTCTCTAATATCAGGCAGAAGGCTACTGAGCCGTATCCTGATTTTATTAACAGATTGCAGGATGCTTTAAGATGACAGATAGACAATTCTGAGGCTCAGATGGAGTTGTTGGTGAAATTAACAAAGGAAAATGCTACTTCCAAATGCCGAAGGGCAATTATTGGTCTTGGGAACAATCCTGATTTGGCAGATATGATTAAAGCGTGTCAAGATATAGGAACAGCCTCTTGTCAAACTAATAAATTGGCAGCTGCTTTATCACAAGGCAGCAAGCCTCAAGGAAAGTTTTACAACTGTGGTAAACCTGGTCATTTTAAAAGGGAATGTTGAAATCCAGGGGGGGGGTGTATGTCTGCAGCCTCCCGCAGCCCTTTCCATCAAGGGTCGAAACCAAAAGCAAAATGTCCAAAGTTATTTCATTGGTTGATTTACACATTTACTTAGTCCTTCTTTGTGTCAGATTTACGTTGCAGAATTGAATCCTTTTCATAAGCGTTATCCATCGGCTTTGTTAAATCATTATATGAATGATATTTTAATTGGAGGCCCAAAGATACAACCTAATTGGCTTTCAGAAATAAAAAATGATTTAAGTATCTATAGATTGCAAATTGCTCCAAGAAAAAATACAACTGCATGAAATGTTGCAATCTTTTTTTGCTCCGTTTTTTCTTTGTTTAAATGTACACAAAAGTATTTTGTTAATTAATTTACAGCAGTTGCTGGGGACCCTTACTTGGGGTCGTCCGTATTCTTCTTTGCCGGCATATATACTCAGTTCTTTATTTGATTTATTGACCAAAGGAAAACACCCCCAAAATCTTATTCCTTCTGTAGCGTTGGCTACAGTTGAAAAGATTAATGATGTTTTGAGTATTCAGTTTGTAGATTGTATTTCTTATAAAGACTGTCAGCTAACTCTTTTGATGTTGTCTAAGCTGCCTACAGGAGTGTTAGCTGTAATGGAAGGAAACAAGGTATATTGCATTGAATGGCTATATTTACCTCATACCCCCTCTCAAAATGTTTTACTATTTATCCAGGCCGTTGCTGATTTAATAACTTTGGTAAGGAAGGAGGGAAGACAGGCCCTGAATCTTGGTTCAGACTTTGGTTCATTATAACAATGCAAAGACTGGTCAAGGAAAAAGATAGTTGCAGACAGTTGCAGGGTGGGATCAATGAGGCATGACACTTATATTTTTATCTGTATGTTCAGACAGACCATGTGGGGTGTATCCTGTTATCTGTCTAGGACAGGGGATAGTCCCGTGTTTGTCTAGCAGATGTTAAATGTTCCTTGACGTATTTTTATTCTCGGCTTTTTCTGTACTTTTCCATTTCTCCTTTTATCAATTTAGCAAATGTATGCCTGCGTATATGCTTACGTCAAAATGACTATATAAGATTGTTGTTTGAGACTGTTCGGGGTTCAAACCCCCATATGCTGTTTTAGCTGTTTGAACCTGCGCAATAAACTTTCTTGCATTGCAAAGAGCTGGTCTTTGAGTCCTCAATTTCCACAACAACATGGCACCATCCAGATGGGACTCTTAGACGAGGCGAAATTTCGCTGAGGGCAGGTTTCACCCTTCGGATCCAGGGGAGGCCACTCCCGACTTCCACGGCGCCGTGGGGAAAAATTATCTCCAGGAAAAGGTAGGGGCCTCCTGTGGGATCGACGGTGCTGGAAAACCTAGTCCAAGAACCCTTGAATGCAAGAAAGAAGGTCTGACCTCTTTTCCTGGCCAGGACGTGTGTGAAGACTTTTCAGGCGAGTATATGTTAACTTTGTGAAGTACCTATCTCATTTGAAGATAGAAGAGGGGGACTAATTACCCCCCTGGAGTCGGGGCGTCGACCCTAAAGAACTCCGTGTCAGGTTGTGTGGGTGGTTACTACCGCAGTTCCCTTTAGTGGTCGTATGTGCATCCGAGACTAAGGGTCGGTAGTTGTGTGGTTAGAGATGGGTGGAAAGTCAAGCGTTCCCAACACCCCGTTGGAATGCATGTTGGAAGGTTTTGATGAGTATTTCAATCAGGTCGAATACACGTTTCCCTATGCCAAAGTCACCAAACAAAGATTGAGGTTCTTATGCGAAAGTCAATGGCCTCATCTAGGGGTTGGGTGGCCGTGTTATGGGACGTTTAGAGAACAGATTATACAAAGGCTGTGGGATGTGGTTAACCAAAATGAGGAGAAATATCCTAACCAATATCCTTATATAGACCAGTGGCGTAACGCAGTCTTTGAGAGAAGTGATAGATTGTTACAATGTCAGGCAGAAATGGTGAAACTGTGTCTAAGTAGACAGGGAGGAAATAAGAACAAGATAACTAAAAATATCTGTGACAAAGAGAAGCCGAGAAATGTTCCAAAGGTTGAAAGAAAGACAGAGAACGAAAAGAAAATATTGAGTGTGGATGAAGATGATGTTAGTATAAGACCCCCACCATATGCGCCACCCCCACCTCAGTTATATGCTCAACCTCAAGTTGCTTTTGCAGCGGGGGGGGGGGGGGGGAACCTATAGTCCGTAGAAAACAAAAAGTTGCAGATGGTGAGACAAAAGCAGAACTTAGTGGAGAAATGTCTGTCAGTGAAGAAGGAGGAGAAGGGGGGTTAGAAGATAAGGAGGAAGTTATAAAAATGAAAACACGGTCTGTTACGGCTAGAGAGGAAACAGAGGCGAGGAAGGAATTCCTTGCTCCCTTGAGACAAACGGACCAACAAGTGCCGGGAGCTCACGGGCAGATGCAAATTGTGCCTATGTTTCAGTATGTCCCTTTTACAACAACTGATTTATTGAATTGGAAACAACATTATGGTCCGTTGAGTGAAAAACCTACAGAGATGGCGGATTTATTCCAGACGATTATGCAAACTCATAATCCAACCTGGAATGATATCCAACAACTTCTAAATACCTTATTAACCCCAGAAGAGAGGGAAAAGTGGAAGACAGCAGTTAGAAAGTGCATTCAGGAACAGTCGCCAAATGCTCCAAATTTACAACAGGAATTGTCAGAAAAGGCACCCGAGGAAGACCCGCATTGGTCCACCCGGGATAATACACATATGGATAGACTCAAGGACTATCAAAATTTGACAGTAAGGGCACTCCGAATGGCGGGAAAACCCCCTGTTAATATGTCTAAACCATCTTTAGTGATGCAGAAGCCAGATGAAAGTCCTGAGAGTTTCCTGCAAAGATTGATTGAAGCCTACCAGTTGTATACTCAAGTAGACCCCAGAGCCCCAGACAATGTGCGAATGTTGAATGAGCGCTTTATAGCCCAGAGTTATGAGGATATTAGAAGGAAGTTACAAAGATTGGAAGGAGCATTGGGTAAAAATACTACTGAGTTGTTGGAGATTGCGAGAAAAGTGTATGTGAATAGAGACAAGGTTGAGAAGAAGGAAAGAGATGTTAGGATGCAGAAAAAGACAGAATTGTTGGCAGTGGCACTGCAGAGGGGCCCTGGATTGGGACCCAACCAATGTGCATTTTGTAAAGGAGAAGGACATTGGCAGAGAGAATGTCCCAGAAAGATGATGAGGGGAAGAGGTTTAGGGGATAAACCAGGAAATAGACAGGACTCTGAGAGGCAAACATACGGCCAAGGAGGAAGAGGAGGAATGGTGTCTGGAAGATTCCCTGGCAGAGGGAGAGGCAGAGGTGTGAGAGGCAGAGGATATGTGAATGCAGAGAGAGAGAACAGGGTGGAAGGAATTGGATTGGCAGAAACAGGATGGACAGATTGACGGGGACCTGGCTTAGGGGAGGCCCCACCCGAGCCTTTGGTTACTATGCAAATTGGGGGTCAACAAACCACATTTTTGGTAGACATGGGAGCAGGGAGATCGGTAGTAAATCAACCAGTCACGTCACCTGGACCATACAAATTACAAGTGCAGGGGATTTCAGGAAAGGTGGTGGGACGTGAGGTTTTGAAACCAGTGAAGTGTGTGTTGAATGGATCTGAAATTGAACATGAGTTTTTGTATATTCCTGAATGCCCCATTCCTTTGTTGGGTAGGGATCTGCTTAGCAAATTAGGGGCTACGATTTCATTTGATGAAGGGTGTCAGCGGGTGTCTGTAAGACACCGGTCTGAAGCCACATGGAGAGTAATGGTACTGGATGTTGTTGGGGGGCAGGAATCGGATGAAAAATGGAGAGAATTCGATGTACCGGAATTATGGGCAGAGGACAATCCTCCGGGTTTTGCAGCCCACCATCCTCCCGTAATTGTAGATTTAAAACCTACTGCTATGCCTGTACAAATTGGACAGTATCGCCCATATTCCAGGGAAGTCGTACTCGCCATATATAAAAGTATATTGAAATACTTGAAAGCAGATATATTAGTACCGATTCAGTCTCCTTGGAACACCCCGATCATTCCTATTAGGAAGCCGGATGGCTCCTACCGGCCGGTCCAGGATTTGAGGCTCGTGAATAGTATGACTGTGACCCTACACCCAGTGGTACCAAACCCTTATACACTTTTGAGTTTGATCCCTCCGGAAGCTAGGTGGTTTTCAGTCATAGATTTAAAAGATGCGTTTTTCACAATACCCATTCACCCGGTTAGTCAGCCATTATTTGCCTTTCAATGGGAAAACCCAGGAACAGGAGTTAAGATGCAATTCACTTGGACTCGATTACCACAAGGGTTTAAAAACTCGCCCACCCTATTTGGAACTGCATTGGCCAAGGATCTGCTCTACTTTGTTCCCAGACAAGAAGGAGATGTGGTTTTACAATATGTGGATGATGTGTTGGTGACAGGACAATGTAAGGATACTTGTTGGGAGAATACCAAAAGGTTGTTGGATTTGTTATTAGATTGTGGTTATAGAGTATCCAGACTGAAAGCGCAGTTGGTAAAAGAGAAAGTGAGATATTTAGGATATGATATCGAACAAGGACGCAGATCGCTAGGACCAGAACGAAAAGAAGCAATTTTAACAATAGCAGAACCCAAAAACAGAAGACAGCTTAGGGGATTTCTTGGCTTAGCAAGTTTTTGTAGAATTTGGATTCCTAACTTTGCGCTGATAGCAGCACCTCTATATACATCTACTAAAGGAGCAAATGTAGATCCTTTCCTTTGGGAAGGAGAACAGAAAAATGCTTTTAGAAATGTTAAAATAGCTCTTACTTCTGCACCTGCTTTAGCGTTGCCTAATTTGAGGAAACCTTTTAATTTGTATGTGGATACCAGCAAAAATATGGCTCTAGGAGTACTCATTCAGAAACTTGGAAGGTGGCAACAACCTGTTGCCTACCTATCCAAACAATTGGATGGAGCGGCCAAAGGATGGCCGCACTGCCTGAAGGTTTTGGCTGCAATTGCTGAATTGTTACAGGATTGTAACAAACTAACATTTTCTTGTCCTATCAATGTGCACACCCCACATGCAGTACAGTCAGTATTAGATAATAAGGGACATTTATGGATTAGTAACCAGAGATTGACTAAGTATCAAGCCATGTTGATCGAGAATCCTCAAGTACAGTTGATAGTTTCCAATAGACTGAATCCAGCTACATTGTTGCCCACAGAAACTAAAAAGGAACATGATTGTTTGCAAATATTAGAGACAGTGTATTCAACTCGTCCCGATTTATCTGATATCCCTTTGACAGATGCAAATCTTTATTGGTATACAGATGGCTCTAGTTACATGCATGAGGGGAAACGTGTGGCCGGATATGCGATTGTGGATGATGAAGGTGTTGTAGAAAGTGGACCGATAGGAGGGAAGTGGAGTGCTCAGGTGGCAGAATTGTGGGCATTAACAAGAGCTTTAGAAAGAGCAGAGAAAGAGACTTTGAATGTGTGGACTGATAGCAAGTACGCTTTCCTGACCTTACATGCTCATGGAGCAGTTTATAAGGAAAGGGGTTTTCGAGATTCTGCAGGGAAGTATGTCCAGCATGGACATTTGATTAGTCGCCTCATCGATGCAGTACATAAACCTGCAAAGGTTTCTGTTATGCATTGTAAAGGCCACCAGAGGGGGGACGATAGGATAGCCCAGGGAAATCGACTAGCAGATTTAGAAGCCAGAGAAGCAGCCAAACGAGCAGGTCCTACCCCTGATTTAGCAATTCATGTGGCAATGTATTTAGGAGTGATTCCACCAGAAATAAAGCCAACATACACTCAACAGGAGTGTATTAAGGCCACTCATGATTTACATGCTAGCATAAAAGAAGGTTGGTATGTAATGCCAGATAAAAGAATATATGTGCCGACGTCAGTAGCATGGACATTGGTCCAGCTATCACATGAAACTACTCATATGGGGAAAACTGCCTTTGAAACTGCCCTGAGTAGGGATTATTTCATTAATGGACTGGCTGGAATAGCAGCGAAAGTCGTGGCCAAATGTATTATATGTGCTAAGGTGAATCCGAGGCAGGGACCACTCTTGCCCCCTGGAACCATCCCGGTGTCTTATCTCCCAATGGATTATTTGATGATTGATTTTACGGACATGCCAAGATGTGGCCCTTATAAAGCAATGTTGGTTATGGTTGATATGTATACCGGATGGCCAGAGGCTTTTCCCACAAAAACAAAACAAGCTAGAGAGGTGGCCAGACTGCTCCTTAAAGAGATAATCCCTAGGTTCGGACTTCCATCCCATATCTCATCAGATAATGGGCCTGAGTTTGTCCATCACATTAACCAGGCGGTGGCTAACGCAGTGGGGATCAAGTGGAGGTTCCATAGTGCAAATCACCCTGAATCGGGAGCGATGGCTGAAAGAATGAACAGAACCCTTAAAGAAAGGATCATTAAAATCTGTGCGGAATGTCATTTGAAATGGCCTGATGCCCTTCCATTGGCTTTGTATGCTGTCAGGTGTTCTCCCCGACGCCAACATAAACTGTCACCTTATGAGTTAATGTTTGGGCGTCCACCTACATTGTTGAGAAGAAACTTGGCGGGGTGGCCTGATTTGGGACATAAGGGGGGTGTTTGGAATATGGAAATGGTGCAAGAGTTAAACAAGCAAGTTGAAAAACTCCGAAATTATGTTCAAGAACAAAACCCCCCACCACTAGTAACTAAATGTCACCCATTTAAGCCGGGAGATAATGTGTGGGTAAAGCATTGGAAGAAGGAACAGTTGGAAGGGAGATGGAAAGGTCCATATATGGTCATAATGGTGTCACCCTTGGCAGTGAAAATAGCAGAATCCAAGGCCTGGATTCATTGGACGAGGGTTAAGGCTGCTGACGTAGGATGGAGCGTTTCAGTGGACCACCGAAACCCTACCAAATTGACATTCAAACGTGCTTAAATCACTTGTGTTATGTATATAAATAGGTTAAGTGTACCCAGGTTGTGTTGAGAAGGCGGAAGAAGAGGACCTAGCCCTGCGGGACCACATCCCAGAAGCTGGCTCCCAAGCACGGCTGAAGATTGGTATGGACTCATGTTTGAAGCCTGGGTGTGGGGACTTTGGATATTAGCAGTAGGATCACTAATGATAGTATTATTCTACTACTGTCGTGAGCGATTTTGTGGTATTCCAAAGCCTGTGGATCCTCTGATTCCCTTGCCCACTCCAACTCCTGAGGGCCAACAACAGATCACGTGGCTTGAATTCCTGGAAGAAAGAAGCAACCCCTGCTAAAGTCACCCCTGGAAGCTGACTTTTCGACGAATGGGTGAAGATTGGATAAGTAATACTTAGTATAGCATACATATTATTAACATATGCTTATTATATAACCAAATAGGATAAGTCTATATGTGTTGGTTTTGTGATTGTAAGTGTGGGTGTTGTTGCTGTACACATTGTATTGATTGTATTGCATACTCACATTGTGGAATTGAATGTGATGTAAAAATTATAGAGGACGCATTATCACCATACATAGGTCAAAGAAATAACACATATTATTGTACACTTAAACCTTGTCCTACTGTAAATCAAACCATCCAGAGGCGTCAGGAAGAAGCGGACAACCCGGATACAACGGAGGATGAGGTTCACTTGTGCTTTCGTTTGGTTGGGGGTAAGTGTGTTATTTACAAGGGTCTTAGGAAAATCAGTGTGCGTGCAGAATCTAGGACAGTGGAATAGGCCTGAGGAACGTCCAGGTATTGTCCAGTCTTATGTAATAGGCAATGGACAATGCCGGGGCTATCCTCCTCTTGTCTTTACACCAGATTGCTGGAATGAAATTTTACCACATCCTTGTCAAGCCCCCCATGCATTTGATCAACTAGTCAAGGAAGCCTGTCTAGCTCGGAAGTACACAAACCATTTCCTCTGCAAGTACGTAGGCTATGTGCTCAGAAAGGGAATGTGTAGCTATGCTTCATATCGAGAGGAAAGGCCTCCTATTATATTAGACTGTGGGGATCCGATATTTCGGGGTTGGGAACGGGTTACTCATATCAATCAGTTAAAACCTGGATGGAAAGGGATATGTACCTTACAACATAGCCGCATAAAGAAGAGAAGGAAACAGCGAAGTGTTGGGGAAAAATGGCCTTTAGGGGAAGGACCCTGTACTCAATGTTTAAATGATGGAGCCCTCTTCTTTCGTTTGGAGAAACCAAAAACATGTACCAGGTTTGACTTAACCACTTGTGCTCGATCCGGGAGAAGAGGTCTAAGTATATACAAAAGATGTAATGGGACAGAAGGGGTACTATGTTATCAGGATTGCAACGGCTCATTGAATCACTGTCCACCCCCTCGTCAAACACCCACCAAAGCACACGTAAAAAGACTTTTCCCACAAACACGTGCACCAAAATCTCATGTTACACCAAGAGAAGCACCTAGACGGGCACCTCACTCCACCGAGGCCCCTGATACCTGTTCTCCTTGTATTACAAAGGCACAAGTAGGGAGAACCATTCTTAACACTTTAGTCTACCACACACAATCACCTAGAAACTGTAAGCCTCAGCTTGTCAATTGCATACATAACCAAACCATGTATAGTTTGTGCAACCATGATGGAAAAATTATTTGTTATAACCCTAGTACTCCCATACGATTGAATGTGACCATATATGCTGGATTGGCTAAATATGGCTCCCGTAATACCCCTGAAGGTGACGGGAAGTTGTATTTTCTCAATTATACTCTAAAGTTAGAAAGAGGAAAAGACCCCTTAAGAATAAGCTTTGATGCATGTATCGCCATGAGCAAAGGATGGGGTTCCACCTGTGGAGACGAGTCTTGGGTAACAGCCTACCAAGCAAACCATAAATATTTGTGTTCCGCTAACTTGAATTGGGCTTATGGCAACCCAAACCAATGGCTCCCCTGTGCTGGAAACACCCAATGTTCTGGCTGGAAGTGCATCTGTGATTATACTGGAGGGGGTTATAAGGGCTGTAAGTATATTACTTCCTTTAGAAGAAGCAGTGGAAATGTAGTAGAGTTAGAAGTGGACCGAAGGCATCCTGCGGTAGTAAGTTACGGATTTGGAATAGATGGTACAGGATCGGATCCAAAAACGTATCTTACTATAAAGGTGGAGAAAGTATTTGAAGGTGAAGTAAAATCCCTGGGATGGTCGGTTTACGATAATCTACGGAAATTAGAAACTCCCCTTTTAATAAGCGCAAAAGCCAATAATCTTTTTGTAGAGCTTGCCGAAGAAGTAGCTAAAACCCTTACAGTCAAGAATTGTTTTGTGTGTGGAGGAACTAACATGGGGGAACAATGGCCCTGGGAGGCTCTGGAGGCTCATCCGTTGATCTATAATAATCTTTCCAAGGCAGGAAATATTACAAAGAGGGAACAGCTTACAGGTATTGTCTGGACACTCACCACTAATCTTGTAGGAAGAAACTGTTTTGCTAGAAATGGTACACATTATGTAGGAGAACTTATTTGCTTAGGAATTTGGAATGAAAAGTATAACCAATGGACATCACCAGGTAATGCCACAAAACCTGAACATTTTAATAGAACCTATCTAGGTTACCTGAACTCATCCCGGACGGCTGATGAATGGGTAGCTCCTAAAGACATGTATTGGATATGTGGAAAACTAGCTTATGAACAACTCCCTTTTAATTGGTCAGGTTCGTGTGTCTTAGGTTGGATAAAACCATCCTTCTTTTTGTTACCAATTCAATCAAAACAAATATTAGGGGTCCCCTTATATGAACAAGTAGGATTGAGAGCAAAGAGGGAAGTGCAAACTGTGTTCACAGACTTCCCTTGTAAAGAATATTCTGCTTATGATAAGGAGGATGAGAAATGGACTAGTGAACACATAGTGTGTACATATGGAAGAGCAACATGGGCAGAAGATGGATCATGGGGGTACCGCACCCCTATATACATGTTAAACAGAATCATTCGGTTACAGGCAGTTCTGGATCTGGCAGGGGTGAGAATAGACAAAGCACTTAATGTTTTGTCGGAAGCCACTGATAAGATAAGAACTGCTGTGTATCAGAATAGATTGGCCCTAGACTATCTCTTGGCTAAAGAAGGAGGTGTGTGTGGAAAGTTTAATCTGTCCAACTGCTGCCTCCAAATCGATGAAACAGGGAAGGTGGTAAAACAGCTGACTACAGAAATTAGACAACTTACACATAATCCCACTCAAATATGGCGAGGATTTAATCTGAAGGAGGTGTTTGGGGGATGGTTTCCCAAACTTCCAGGATTACAGGCCATAGTTGCTTTGATTGGGTTGATTGCAGCGGGATGTGTGATACTTCCTTGTGTATTGCCAATTTTTGTTCGAACCATCTCTAATAGTCTGTCTTTATTAGCAGAAAGAAAGGCAACTGCTCAGGTGATGGCTGTGCTAGAATATGAGAACTTAAGACCTACAACAGAGTTGGAAGAATATGTGACTCTTCTGGAAAACTCAGATGACTCACAAAGGGGGGATTAAGGAAGGAGGGAAGACAGGCCCTGAATCTTGGTTCAGACTTTGGTTCATTATAACAATGCAAAGACTGGTCAAGGAAAAAGATAGTTGCAGACAGTTGCAGGGTGGGATCAATGAGGCATGACACTTATATTTTTATCTGTATGTTCAGACAGACCATGAGGGGTGTATCCTGTTATCTGTCTAGGACAGGGGATAGTCCCGTGTTTGTCTAGCAGATGTTAAATGTTCCTTGACGTATTTTTATTCTCGGCTTTTTCTGTACTTTTCCATTTCTCCTTTTATCAATTTAGCAAATGTATGCCTGCGTATATGCTTACGTCAAAATGACTATATAAGATTGTTGTTTGAGACTGTTCGGGGTTCAAACCCCCATATGCTGTTTTAGCTGTTTGAACCTGCGCAATAAACTTTCTTGCATTGCAAAGAGCTGGTCTTTGAGTCCTCAATTTCCACAACATTGGGACATACCAGGGTTTGTCGAAGAAATGGAACTGATTTAGCTAATATTGTTCTTCCTATTTCAAAATTTAAGTTTCAATTTTATTTTCAGAATAACTTATCTCTTCAATGTGCTTTAACTGACTATGTGGGCTGTATTGCATATCATTTGCCTAAAGATCTTTGGCTTGCGTGTTTAATAATAATAATAATAATAATAATAAATATTTATTTCTTAGCCGCACCCTCTCCCGAAGGACTCGGGGCGGCGTACAACAAAACATAGGAAATAAATATATCGACATACATATACAAAACATATACCAAGACATATATACGACATATACAAGGAGGAGGTGAACTGATAGATAAAAACAAGTAAAAACACAATGTTTAAAAACCCCTAAATAAATTGAATGCAATTAAAATACCCCAAATAAAAAACCCGTCAGGAGCGATATAGTTGGATCAAAGTTGAGCCAGGCCAGCAACTTGAAAAAGGTGGGTCTTGAGCTTTACACGAAAGGAGCGGAGGTCAGAGGTATTCCTAATATCCGGGGGGAGGTCATTCCACAGGGCTGGGCCCGCCACAGAGAAGGCTCTACTCCTAGGCGCCGCCCCTCGACACTGTCTGGTGGACGGCACCTGGAGGAGGCCCTCTCTGTGCGAGCGGATTGGTCGCAGGGATGTATGGGGCAGAATACGATCCCGCAAGTAACTAGGTCCTAAGCCATGGAGCGCTTTAAAGATTGTTATCAAAACCTTGAAACGCACCCGATAGACCACAGGAAGCCAGTGCAGCTCGCGCAGGAATGGTGTCACATGGGAGTATCTAGTACTCCCCATAATTACCCGCGCGGCTGCGTTCTGGACCAACTGTAGCCTCCGGGTGCATTTCAAGGGAAGCCCCATGTAGAGAGCGTTACAGTAGTCCAAGCGAGACGTCACCAGCGCATGAGTGACTGTGCGTAAGGCGTCCCGGTCCAGTAGGGGGCGCAATTGGCGCACCAGGCGAACCTGGTGGAACGCCCCCCTTGCCACGGCTGTCACATGGTCATCCATGGACAGCCGGGCATCCAGGAGGACGCCCAAATTGTGCGCCCGCTCCACGGGGGCAAGTTGAATGCCCCCGATGGCCAATGATGGAATTAATTGGCTGAACCAGGGAGCCGGTACCCACAGCCACTCCGTCTTGGAGGGGTTGAGTTTGAGTCGGTTGTCATCCATCCAGATCCGTACGGCTTCCACACACCGGGACATCACTTCGATGGCCTCGTTGGGCTGGTTCGGGGTGGAAAAGTACAGCTGAGTATCATCAGCGTACAGATGGTATCCCACCCCGAAACCACGGATGATCTCACCCAGCGGCTTCATATATGTGTTGAACAGGAGTGGCGAGAGGACCGACCCCTGTGGCACCCCACAAGTAAGGGGGCGTAGGGTCGACCTCTCCTCCCCTGCCAACACACGCTGCGTCCGGCCAGAAAGGTAGGAGCCGAACCACCGCAAAACGGTGCCCCGGACCCCCAACCCCTCCAGCCGGCGCAGCAGGATACCATGGTCGATGGTATCAAAAGCCGCCGAGAGGTCTAATAGGACCAGGATAGAGGAACAACCTCTATCTCTGGCCCTCCAGAGATCATCCACCAACGCGACCAAGGCCGTCTCCGTGCTGTGACCAGGGCGGAAGCCGGACTGGCGCGGGTCTAGATAATCATTTTCCTCCAGATGCCGTGGAAACTGGTAGGCCACCACACTCTCTACAACCTTCGCCAAAAAGGGAAGGTTGGAGACAGGACGATAATTGGCCAGCTCCAAAGGATCCAGGGAAGGCTTCTTGAGCAAGGGTCTCACCACCGCCTCTTTCAAGGCGGCCGGGAGAGACCCCTCGCTCAGCGAGGCATTCACTAGGTCCAGGAGCCAGTCTCGTGTAACCTCCCAGGATGCCAGTACAAGCCAGGAGGGGCACGGGTCCAATAAACATGTGGTGGGTCGCAGTCGTCCACGCATTCTGTCCAAATCCTCGATGGCAACCAAGTCAAACTCCTCCCAGGTCGATTCCTCAAGACTCGCCACGGACGTCTCCATTGGACCACTAACAGGGACCCAATCCTTCCGAATTTGAGCGATTTTATCCTGCAGATATTTCCCAAATTCCTCTGCTCTGCCCTGTAGAGGGGCCTCCCGCGGCCTCTGAAACAAGAGGGAGCAGGACACCCGAAACAGGGCGGCAGGGCGGTTCTCTGCGGATGCAATGAGAGTGGCACAATATTGGCGTTTGGCCACTCTCAATGCCACAAGGTACGTCCTTAAATGGGCTCGTGCCTGTGTTCGATCAAGTTCGGAACGAGAGGATCTCCAACGACTCTCTAGACGTCTCTTGCGGCATTTCATCACCCTCAGCTCCTCGGTAAACCAAGGGGCCAGGGTGGATCGTTGCCGCCGGAGAGGCCGCAAAGGCGCCACCCGGTTCAAGGCCCCGGAAGTCGCATTATTCCACGCGACCACCAGGTCCTCTACCCGGGGGCGGGTCAAGGTTACAGGAGGTGGCCCAAGCTCCGTCTGGAACCTATCTGGTTCCATCAGGCGCCTGGGGCGGAACCATCTAGTGCTTTCCGGTTCCGCCTCCCCGCAGCGGGAGGTAGCACCAGGGAAGTCAAGACGAAGGAGTGAGTGATCTGACCATGACAGGGGAGTGATGGTTAAGTCCCCTCCTCCCAGATCACTCAACCACTGGCCAGAGACAAAAACGAGGTCCAGAGTGTGTCCTCCCTCGTGTGTCGGGCCCTGAATCATTTGAGTCAGGTCCATGGCTGTCATGGAAGCCATGAACTCCCGAACCCCCTCTGATGCTGATCTAATGATTTCTTCTGTTCCTGTTCGTCCGTTGCTTTCGTTTTCTCTGCTTTTGCGAGCTTTTACTGTTTTTTCAGATGGAGGGCAAACGAGAGGAGTGATTGCTTACAAGGACTCTCATAATAATACCTGGAAAGTTTCCTACCCTGCAATACAGTTGTCCCTGCAACGCTTAGAATTGTTTATTGCTATTTTAGCTTTCTAAATCTTTTCTCTAGAGCTTTTTAACTTAATTTCTGACTCTCATTATGTGTGTCAACTTATTTTTAATCTTCCAGGTATTTTACATCACACCCAGGATTGATTTTAATCTTATGGCTTTGTTCTTAACTTTGCAGTAATTATTACAAGAACAAAAGCATTTATATTTTGTTTCTCACATATTTATTTATTTATTTATTTATTTATTTGAACTTGTTAGTCGCCCCCTCTCCCCACAGGGACTCGGGGCGACGTACAGAAGCAACAATCAAAACAGTATCATATAGAGGAGGTAAAAATAAATAAATAAATTACAGTGCTTAGAAAAAGTTAAAACCCCAATAACATTAAAAATTTAAAAACTAAAATTAACAGTTAAAAAATGACCAAGGAGTGGAGAAGCTGTAGAGTTATGCCAGGCTGGCTAGTCGAAACAGGTAGGTCTTCAGTTTCATACGGAAGGAGCGGAGGTCGGTTGTTGTCCTAATGTCTGGGGGGAGGTCATTCCAAAGGGTAGGGCCCAGCACAGAGAAGGCCCTACTCCTGGGCACCGCCCTCTGACACTCTCTGGAGGACGGCACCCGGAGGAGTCCCTCTCTGTGTGAGCGAATGGGTCGCAGGGATGTATGGGGCAGGACACGATCCCGCAGATAACTAGGCCCTGTGCCATGGAGCGCTTTGAAGATGGTAACTAACACCTTGAAGCGCACCCGGTAGGCCACATATGTAGTTATTTGTTTCTTCCTGGACCTCTCTCTGAAGGTACCATTCAAGCAGATGCTGCTGTCCATGTTTTACGTACTCTCTTTTCAGATCCATTCTTTAATCACTCTTTTTTTTCATCAGAATGCCAGGGGGCTGGCACAAGCTTGCCATATTCCACTCGACCAGGCCAAGGAGATTGTTTCATCCTGTCCCCAATGTTCTGGAGCATCCCCCTCTGGGGACACAGGAAGTTAATCCCCGTGGTTTGGCCTCTAATCAACTATGGCAAATGGATGTCACCTATGTTCCCTCTCTGGCTCCCTGTAAGTATATTCATTTATCTATTGTTATCTATTCAGGAGCGTTTTGGGCCACATCTCAACAACTAGAAACAGTTAAACATGTTATTTCTCATCTTTTTCCAGCCATTACTGCTTTGGGTAAACCTTCCTCTTTAAAAACTGATAATGACCAATTTTTTATTGGCCTTTTTGCAATTTTATACAACTTGGAACATTGTTTTAACTCATGGGCTTCCTATAATTCCACAGGTCAAGCCACTGTGGAACGTGCTAATTGGTCCTTTACGTTAATTGGTCCTTTAAGGACTGTCTTCACAAACAAATAAAAAAGGAGGGCTCTTGGGCTCTTGGGTACCCAATCAATCAATTTGTTGAATTTGTTGAATTTACCCCATTTGGCGTACTCCAATTTGGCGTGGGTAACACAACAGGTTAAAAAAGTTTTGCCTCCCCTTCTAGGGGGACGAGGATATGCTGTGCTTGCTTCTACAGGATCTTTGTGGATTCTAGCATGTTGTGTTCATCCAGCTAAGGATGTCGTGGTACCAGTTCCCGAATCCGATTCCAGAGATGACCAAGGTGACTTTACAGATGGTGCAGCGGCCAATACAATCTCGTTGGACCAGCTGTCCAGTGATGTGGGGAGATGTGAAAAACCTGACCACCAAAGCGCAACACGTGGAACAAATCCCCGAGAACTTATTCGCTGCCATCTTTGCGGTTTTAACTGCCAATTCCTTAGTCATCATTTGTTTATGTTTAATTGTTAATTGCTGCCCTTTAGCAACAGCAGCTGTCATTTCACCCAAACACTCACTTGAACAGAGACTGAAGTAAAACCTATGGGTGCAGCAAGCTAATATCACACAAACTGATGTCTTTTGCTTATCTGAATCAAATGACATGGAAAATTTGCTTTTTGCATGTTTGGTTCCTGTTTGTACCCCGCCTGCAGTAATTCAAAACTTCACTGGTTTGAGTAGATTGCTATTGAATGAAAACTTTAACTATAAGACTATATCTAGTTGGGGGTTGGCTGCCTATGAGCCACCCCCTGATGCAATTGCTTTATATACTCCGATAGTAGCAGTTCCTGAAAATATAACATGCGCTAAAGTAGTTAATTGTACATCTTCAAGTAAAAATCCTCACTGTTTTCATATTAGTTCACCTGCTTTAAATTGTATAGCTTTTGAGGAGACTTCTTTTCACTTTGCTTATGTTTGGCTCCTGCAAGGATGGTTTTTTACATGTGGTCAAGAAACTTTTAATTATATTCCTGCTAATATTATTGAAGCACAGTGTTGCCTTAGCCGGTTAATTCCTGTTTTGCTTTCCAAACAGCAACTTCACTTAAGCCGTTCTCAATGCGGAGTCACGCTGGATAGCACTTGTGACTCTGAGATAGCTTTGTTTAATAAAGTAGTATATGTAGCATTAGCTGTGTTTATACTGGGTGTGCCAGGGTTTGCTGCTTGCGCTTATCTTAATATTAATGCTGTTGCGTGTAATTTGACAAAAACAATTAATGCTACTTCTTTAGCTATTTTAGTAATTAATGTGTTGTTTCAATCTTTCAGATGAATCAAGAACCATCCAGCACCAGCTCAATACTTTACACAATTTGACCTCTGATTTGAAAATTGATACTTTAGGATCTTAGTGGGAAAGCTTTTGGGCTTGGGTGCCCACAGGCTTATTAGGAAATGTCCTACGTTATTTAGTTATTATTTGTGCTATTTTGATTGGTGGGTGCTGTTTTGTTTAGTGTCTTCCCTCCCTTTGCAATATATATGTATCACAGCTTTTTGTCCTAAAACCCTCTTCCATACTTCCTCGGGGTCAAGTATATGCCCTGTATAAGTAATTGTAAGGATGTTCCTCTTTTGATTATGATTCTTTTATTAACCCTTCTTATGATGCCTTGTCTAACAAAATGAAAAAGAGTGAGATGTAGAGGTTATACAAAGGTTATGTACAGACATGCACAGCAAACTGCCATGATCTCAGTAACCCATTACCTCAACTCTCTATGAGCTCACCTAATTAGCAGAACCAGGCAGTACCATGGAGTTACGTGAGATTCTACCCTGGCTGGGATGGTCTTAGAGATTGACAAGGAGAATAAGCCAATAAGCTGCTGTTGCTACCTATGCTCTTGCTTTGCTTGTTGAAACTGTAAGCCAAAGCCAAATAAACTCTGTGTAAGGAGGACAGACGTTTTGGACACCACCTGCTGTGATGAATTTCTGAGACCAACAATTTTTGAATCGCACCTCTGCACGGTATGCAATGTTGCAATGCATGTAGAAAATGGATGATGAGGGGCAAATGACATAGGTTTTGCTTTTGTTAACTAACATAGTTTGTATTTTAATCTGATTTATATTCTTTCTTTTAAAGCAGTGGTTCCCAAAGTGGGCGCCACCGCCCCCTGGGGGGCGGTGAGATGGCTTAGGGGGGCGGTAAGCAGCCAGGGGGGCGGCAGGGGGGCGGTAAGAGGCCAGGGGGGCAGCAAAGGAGTGCTGGACGTGGCCTCCTCTAGCGAGCTATTCAGAACAAGTTTGCTCACTCACCCCCGCCCATCCAGAAGCTGCTCGATCGTTCGCTTCCCCCGCCCACCTGTACTATGCTAGCCCTGCCCACTCACTGATTGGCTGGCTCACCAATTGCCCCGCCCGCCTCTAAGAGCCCTATCTAAACCCTGTTAACTTTTTTTCTGCTTGGCTTTCTATAGATAGGGCTCTTAAAGGTGGGCAGGATGATTGGTGAGCCAGCCAATCAGTGAGAGCAGGGCTAGCATAGTGCGGACAGGCGGGGGGAGCGAGTGATCAAAGGGAGGTCATTTCGCCTCCCTTTGCTCCCACTTTGTCTTGATGAGGTCTCTGCAGCTGCGGGCGCGGACGGACAGAGGTAGCCTGAAGGAAGCCCGGGGTGGGGGGCAGGCGAGCGAGTAAGTGAGCTGCCTGATCCTCCATTGCTTGCCCGCTCGCCCGCCCGGGCTTCCTCTGGCTACCTCCGTCAGTCCGCGCCCGGACTGCGACCTCATCAAGACAAAGTGGGAGGCGAAGGGGCCTCAGTGCCCTGCCTGATCCTCCTTCGCTCGCTCGCTATTTTGCCTGCATGGGGTGCCTCAGCGGAAGCCCTTTGCTGGCAACCAGACCTCCCCTCCCCGGGGCGACAGCACATCCATGATCACCGTCCCAGTAACGCTGCGGCCGCTCGGCCTGCGAAGAGAGGGAGGGAGTAAGAGTGAAGGGTGAGGGAGAGCAGCAGGGGCTCTCTGCAGGGGCTTTGCATTCCCCCCCCCCACCGGAGCCTTCCCAGAGGAGGTGGGGCTGGGGAATGTGGGGTGGGGAGGCGCTGTCAGGGGTGGGACTAGATGACCTCTGGGGGTAACAACCGGCCCTTCTGACTCTGGAGACCAAAAGCCAGCAAACACACACACACACACACAAACACAGCAAAAGTGTCTGGTTTTGGATATAATCCTCCCTAGTGCTTGGGGAAAAAATAAGAGGAACATTTGGATATACATTTTGAATTAACTTGGAAAGAAAATTGCTAAAATCACTTTTAGTTGTGTTCTGCATTAAGAATTCATGCAGTAGCATTTCTTGTTGAATTAGCAGAGTAATATTTACAACAGCCAGCTAAGATAGTTTTATCTGTCTTATAATGTGCGTGGGTAGAGGACTTAGGCATAAGTGCAATGTTTGCCTGTCATTATATAATAAATTCACAGCTTATACATTTGAATTAGATGTTATTCAATTCATGTTTAACCTATACTTGATATACTTGTATTCAATACATAAAGTGTTAATTATGTCAATGGAAGAGATAGGAAACTGCATTAGTGATATATATGTCAATGCGTTGATTTGTACTAAAAATGTTTAGTTTAAAGAAGTTATAAGGAATCACAAATATGAGTGTGGAAAATGTAATGTAGTTGTGGATGACCCTTTCCATGAGTTGTATTGGGATTAATAATAATAATAATAATAATAATAATAATAATAATAATAATAATAATAATAAAAAATGATTCCCCAAAGAGGTAAAAGGCTACATTTTGCTAGAGTTATTCTTCCAAACTGTTGAGGAGGGGGATTGGACTCCATTGTCTATATTTCCCTTTCCATCCCCATGGTTCTTTAGTGAAAATTATAACCCAAGAACATATAGATCTGTTAAAATGTTCCCATTCTCACTTTCCATATTGGGAATCCCTAGGTACCATGCAATAATCTCATCAAATAATTCAAGCAAATGTTGGTGACATTGAACTGAAGCCAAAGTTCAAGAAATTGTACCAAGAGTTTTAGTTACAGAAAGAAATTTCTGATCGCTATCCTGCACTATGGACAGTGGTTAAGAAGCTCCTTGTTGCATTTCCAACATCATATTTGGTGGAACATGGCTTCAGTGTGGTCTCCAAGCAAAGAAAATGACTCCAGATTACTGAATGTGGTGATTTAAGACTCCTGCTAAGTGACTTAAAACCAGACATTGGGAAACTGGTATCACTTCATCAAGCCCATCCATCACATTAAGAATTTACTGAACAGTGAAGTAGTTACTAAATTTTGCTAAGTTTACTAAGTTACTAGTTATTAAGGTTCTTGATAAATGACTATCAGACTTTGAAAACCTGGTATCACTGGATCATGTTCAACAATTTTGTTGAATTAACTAACTACAAAGTTTTTTAAATTGGATTTTGAATAAATGTGCAATTAATTGTTACAGTTTTGAATTTTACTGTTACTATCTTTATTCCTTCATGCAAACCACCCAGTCACATGACTCCCCCAGCCACGCCCATCAAGCCACGCCCACAGAACCGGTCGTAAAAAAAATTGAATTCCACCACTGGGTGGGGGGCACTGAGGATCAGTTTGTAGCACCAAGGGGGCGGTGGACTGAAAAAGTTTGGGAACCACTGTTTTAAAGTGATGTTCAAGGTTTATTAGCTTTTAACATTCCTAAACTGATAAACAAGCTGAAGACTAGTTCCTGATAAGAAAAGTTTGTTAGTACAAATTGGGGTCTGGCTTATCTCTTGTGAACCCTAAAAAACCTTTCTCCTTACAATTTATTCCCCTTCAGACCTCATTTCAATAAACATGTATGCTATTATCCTGTCCAAACAACTTTCCTCTTTTGGGTTTCTTTGTTATGTTAACTTTAAAAGGAGATGTAAGCTACAGATCGGGGTTCCCTCTTTGAATGAGGAATCCCTTTTGTCTGACTATTCTGATAAATTGTAATAAAATGATCTTGCTGTCTCGGTTTGTCTTATTGGAAAATATGCACACTGAGGCACGAGCCTGAAAAAGCCATATTTAGCCATCAATTTAGCTTGCTTTGTGATCCCTGATGTTTTCATCACTCTGGGCTCCTTCACCTGCAGATGCTCCTGTATCACTTATAACCATGATTCTAGATCAGAGGTGGAGAACTATAGTCCTTTGATGACTTCTGAACTTCAGATCCCAGAATTGCTGGCATGGCTGGATCAGGAATTCTGGGAGTTGAAGTCCACAAATAATAAAAACACCATAGTTCCCCACCCCTGTTCTAGATAGTTGACCAAATGCCTACATCTCCATCTCTTTCCTAGGTACCCATCATTTATCCTATGCACACATTCGATAATAATCCCTTCTTACTTGCTTTTCTAATTACCCCTCCAGACTCTCATAATTCTTCCCAAAGCCCCTTTCTCCATTTTCTTCTCCTTCATCTGCAGTTATGCCCTCCTTTTTCCTTGAAAGTAGTCTTATTAATTTGAAGTGAAATAAGCTTTCCAATACAGACTAGTTTAATTTGTTTGTTTACAGGGCTTACAGCCAGCTCAAATCGGAAACAACTCCAAGAATCAGTTTATAGAATCTCCTCACTTGATTTCCAATAGGCTGGACAAATCATTAGATTTTTTTTCTTAATTAAGTGTACAGTCAGAGAGAGGAGGAGCCAACGTTGCGACGAGACGACATGCAATCTCAATGCTCTGAGATCACAGCCGACACTTTTGCCGCTGGGTGGTCCAAACGGACCTAAACCGTCCCGCAGAGACGGTGAACGGGAAGAATATGTCCTGCTGATCTCAGGGACACCGCAAAGTCCCTGATCGATCCAGGAGAAGTTCTTCTAGCTGGCGACAAAAGCACAGCCCTTAGGCTGATGAAGTTGGGATGGCTCCGAAACGGAAGGAAATGGAAAGAGAAAGTGTTTTCAGCTGGTGAGGAATTTTTACCGTTTTAAAAGAGACTGCCTACAAAAACCTTAAAGTTAATTTAAATTTGAGAACAGAAGAAATAAGCGGCGTAATTAAGCTTTTAATGGTTTTGGACAGTGTGTTATCTTACTTTTTAAATGCTATTTTCATGGATGGAATTTATGCAAGCCTTTTAAAATGAATGGATTACGTTTTCTTCTATCTTTTTTTAAAATTATTATTTTTGCAACCTATGGACTAAAATTCTCCTTCTTCATTACTGCGTGTGTTTTTCCCTTTTTCTTCTCTATTTCATTCCAGAATTTGACTTTTTTTAAAAACCCGGAATATAAAAAAGATACAAAAGGAAACAAAGAAAATTGTAACAACAGAGGGAAAGACAACACTGCTACTCAGAGGCTGGAGGTTTGTGTATTGGAAACAAAACACTTTTACTTTCCTCACCGATCATTTTGGCTTGGCATTTCAAAGTCTCACTGTTTGTTTATAGAGAGTGATAAGAAGAAAAGCACGAATTGTTTATACAGATGTTCTTTTGAAGTATATCTTTAACCAGAGAAAAGTGAAAATAAGACCTTATTGTGAATTTATGCTTAATCTTGTAAAAACCTTCCAAGCCAGAGCAGCAGTGTTTGTCAGCTGGAAATAATAGCACAATTTCAATAGCAGAAAGAAACTTTAAGTTTGCAAAAGATAATGTTTGAAATTCAGAAATTATTAAATACATCTGAGAGAATAGAAAAGAAGTTGGAAAACCTAGAGCATTTAACAGCAAAATATGATGAAGAAGTTGGAGATGTTTATCAAGTGGAAAAGGTGGAGGTTAGAGTCCTAAACAGCGAAGAGAAAAATGATCAGGAAGAAATCAAATCTGTTGACATCGATGGTGAATGGTTTGTGTCTGGAAATGGAAAGAGTGTAATACAGAAAGGGGAGTTAGATGGATGCGAACTCTACCCCAGATGGCAAGACACAGAAGAAGAAAAAACAAAAGAATGTATGGATTTAAAGCGAGAAATGTTATCAGTAACATCATTGATAACACCACGGATAATTAAAGATAAGCTGATCAAGGAAACAGAAGAAGGGTATCGAAATTATATGAGAGACTTAATAAGCAATGAGCTGCAAAGAAGGGTATCGAAATTATATGAGAGACTTAATAAGCAATGAGCTGCAAAGAGGAGTTCATGCAAATTTGATTAAGGAGATGATTAGAGGACTGATACCACAAATGGCAGAAGACATGAGATTGTTTTGCTACTGGAAAGATACAGGTTGATAGATGAAAGTGTATAATCTAAAACTAGTTAAACTTAGTGAAATTTAGTGACAATAGATATCGTTAAATAAATAATTGATAATGATAATAATGTATACATATGCATTGCTATGATAAGTAATAATTGGATATGAATATTGAATGGTACCTATGAAAGGAAGATTAGAATTTTTTGGGTTATATATAAAGGTTAATAAAAAAGAACTAAGTTAAATTTAGTTAAGTTTTGATTATTAGGGGGAAAATGTTATGATAAAGGATATAATCAAATAAAGGAGGGATAATGATAACAACATATATATATGTATGGGTACAACATAAGGAAATTGGATGTAAATTGTAAACAGTGATTTGGAAAGGAGTATTAGAATTTTTTGTTACTAAATATTATGGATGTTTAGCCAGAATAGGCCATAACGATTTAGTGTTATTGGAGGATATTAAAAATAGCAAATAAAATGCCAGTATGTGGTTATGTTTTAAATCTTGTAATATTTTATGATGAAGGACGTTTAAACAATTATAGTCAAATGAAAATGGAGGTATGATGATGGTAATATGTATAAATATATCTGAGTTAAAATACTTGAGTTAATATGAATTATGGTTGATGACTGTGGAAGAGATGCACGAAAGTCTTTTGTAACCAACTGATAAACTTTCTACAGTATGTAAAGAAGGAGGATTCTTTGTGTTGTGTTTCTTTTGAAAATTAAAAATATTTTTTTTAAAAAAAATTAAGTGTACTGTCATTTCACCTCCTCATGTAATCGCTTTCATAAAGAGCTCTATGTCTCTGCTAAATATGTTTCCAGCATGTAGTTGTTTAATTCCTACTTATAACTTTGTCTTCTCTTCCGATCTTCTCTGTGCATCCCTTCCCATAGAGAGCAAGAAAGGCCCTTGCAACTCCACCCTGACAGAAGAAGGGCCTCTGGAACAACAGCCACCCCGTGCACTTCCACAGCCTACCTGTTCCTTCTACCCCCCTGCAGGAATTAATCTCAATGGGGCCGAGGCTTATGTACAACATCCAGCTGCTTTTCATGGTTTAAGGGGGGCATCATCACCTTATGGCAGGTAACAGAATATTTATTTATTTAATTATTTGGTTTTAAGCTGCCCAACTCCAGAAAAATGACAGGTATCCTGCAATATTTAAAAGAATGCATAACTAAAGTATTGCTGGCAGGGAAATTCTGGGAGTTGAAGTCCACATGTCTGAAAGCTGCCAAGGTTGGACACATATAGGCCTGAACAACAGCCTCCAGATGCTGGGTGCATCACTTGCACAGCCTGGGATTGAGATGTACAAATCATAAGTATGTCAGCGTTCTAAATACCATGTATGAAATCAATCAGAGACCAAGGCAGAATCATCCTTAAAGTTCCAATTTAATGATACAGGCAACTTAGCACGTCTATGGAATTCCAACTCTGATCTTCTTCCTGGAATTCCACCCAGTTGAAAGTTCATGATCTTATCCCCACACCCACAAATCCATCACATGTTCCAATCATCATCTTCCACACTGGCATCTACACCCCTCTGCTTCCGGTCAGGTGTCGAGGTGCGGAGACAAAAGATGACCTTGAGCTTCTAGGAAAGAATGACAACAATACATTCCACATTCCTACTCCTTTCCATTCCCCCCTCCCAACTACTACACTAATGAAACAGCATAAGAAATTAATAGAAAGTGTGGCAGGCCAAAGATCCTAAAAAGAAACATAACTACAGGCCTGACAGGCGGCCTCTCCTCAGAAGAAAAACGTTTCCTGAAAAGAGAATAACATAAAAGTTAACATAATAAAAATTTAACCACCTCTTCCTCCCCCAATGGAACCCTTTGACTTATTGGGAAACTTCTCATGGAATTGCTTTACTAACTTCTCAACTTTTAGGTTCCCACTGTTCACCCAAGTAGCTTCAGATCAAGGGCAACCCTTCCAGTGCACTAAGTACTGTAAGCGACCCCTATTCAGCCTGGAGTCTACGATTTTTCCCACCTCAGATTGTGTTTCCCCTCCTATCACTACAGGAAGAGAGTGAGCTTGGGTGGATGCTCTTATGCTAGACCCAATTACTGGCTTCAACAAGCTACAATGAAATTCTGGGTCAATTTTCCCTAGACTTCTGGGTAGACTGAGTCAAACTGTAACTGGGTTAACTATCTTCACTATTGGGAATGGACCTAGAAATCTTGGACCCAATTCCTTACTAGGCATTCCTAATGTTATGTATTTGGTAGATACAAAAACTTTGTCCCCCAAAAGGAAGGGGTTTTGGAGTGAGCAATGTTGTCAGCTTGCTTCTTGTAGGCTTCTGCCGCAACTACTAGAGCCTTCTTCGTATTCTCCCATCCTTTCATTAGCATGTCCATCCATTCATTCAAAGACATGGAGGAAGGAGGTTCTCTCGGCAGCTCAGGCATGGCAACAACTTCCATGCCACTGGTAACCTGGAAACCCGCTAATCCTGTGCTGCTGTGGACCGCGTTGTTGTACGCCAACTCGGTGAAGGGTAACAAGTCCGACCAGTTGTCTTGTTGATAGTCCACAAAACACCAGATGTATTGTTCCACGACCGCATTGGCTCTCTCTGCTACGCAATTCATTCTGAGACAAACCTCTGAGCTCAGTTCTTGTGTGGACCCAATGGATCTCAGGACCGCTCTCCAGAACTTGGCTGTGAACTGGACTCCGCGGTCTGAAATGATCCTCTTGGGTACTCCGTGCAGGCGATAAATGTGTTTCACAAACATTTTCGCTAATTTCTTTGGGGATGGCAATCCTGAGGAAGCAATGAAGTGTGCCTGCTTAGAAAACAAATCAATAACTGTCCAGATTACTTTATTCCCACTGCAGTTTGGGAGTTCCACGATGAAGTCCATAGTGACCTCTTCCCATGGTCGGTTAGGGCTCTCTGCTGCAGGTGCTGTACGGTCTGGGCTCTTGGATTCAATCATCCCTGGCTGGCCCTTTTCCTCCTCCGAAGCCTCCCCCTTGGTAGGACTCTTCGTCACTTTAAGTTGGGGATCCTCCTCCGGAGATTGTTTGCCCTTTTCCTCCTCCGAGGCCTCCCCCTTGGTAGGACACTTCGTCACCTTAAGTTGGGGATCCTCTTCCAGAGGTCGTTTGGGCTTTTCCCCCTCCGAGGCCTCCCCCTTAGTTGGACTCTTCGTCACTTTAAGTTGGGGATCCTCCTCCGGAGATTGTTTGCCCTTTTCCTCCTCCGAGGCCTCCCCCTTGGTAGGACACTTCGTCACCTTAAGTTGGGGATCCTCTTCCAGAGGTTGTTGGCCCAGATGACTCTTCTGTGGTGGCATCTGGGGCCCTCTCTTTACCGCCGTGGTGGTTGGTGCGCACGTTTGTGGCATGGGGACTGGAGCCAAGCACTCTGACGCTCTGTGGCCAAGTTGACAACAATGGTGGCATTTTATTGGCCCCCCTGAGGAAAGGAACCTAGTTACATCTCTAAACTTCGGAACCTCCTCATCACATTGGACTGCTCTCCAATTTGCAGCTTCCCCCTTGGTAAACCCTTCTTCCCTTGTAGAGATTGCTTCTCTGTAGGAAGGTGGGGTAAGAACCTTTTGGGGCATTGCAGGTGCACATTTTCCCGCCATCCATCCTGCAGGCCTCCCTTTGGTAATACTTTCTTCCCTTTTGGAGATTGCTTCTCTGTAGGAAGGTGGGGTAAGAACCTTTTGGGATATTGCAGGGGAGACTGGAACCGGTGGGGAGGTCAATCCCTCGGTTGGCCACTGCCCAGTTTTTGCCATGGTGCCATCTGCTGAGGGAGGCAGGTGCCCACTGGCATTCCTCCCATCCATGACCTGGGGTTAAGACCCATCCCGGGGTTTCCTGCTTCACAGGTTTCAGTTCAACCAATGATGGCTGGCTAGGGGGGGTTATGTGCCAAGGACCCTCCTGCTGGCTTGGAGGAGTTATGGGCCAAGTAGGTGCCCTCTGCTGGCTTGGAGAATTTTCCCATGTTGATGGCAAAGGAGGTGCCCAGTGGCATCTTATCCATCCATACTCTGGGAAGAAAACCCAATCTGGTGGTGCTTCATTCACTGGTTGCAGTCCAATTTGTGACTGGCAAGTGAAAGATGCTGGCCAAATCCCTTCTTGCTGGCTGGGTTGAAATTCCCATTTTGATAGGGAATCTGTCTCCCACTCAGTTGCAGAATAATAAGTCATTTTATTTATTGCTGTCTGGAAGGAGTCAAAATCTCCACTCCAATTTTTTTTTCCAAGCCTTTCTTCCAAGCTGGGGGGAAGGAGGGGGAGCATGCACTCATGTTTAGTTGTCCGAAATGGTCTGGGAAGCCCATCAGAGATGATTGCGTGGGGATGGCTTGGATCTCCATTCCTTTCATCTTCTAGTCCTCCTCTAACCAGGTGTAGAAAAAGTCTTTTCCAGCCCCCTCCGTCCTCTTGCCAAATGCAATAAATCTTGAAGCAGATTCCTTTGCCTTTGAAGAATACAGAGAAGCGTTCATCTCAGCTTCTTATCTCCAAAAGCTTTCTCATAATTCTTCGCTGATATTTTACGCTGTCCCGGTCAGCGTTGAGAATTCAGAACCCCCCATCACCACCACCCCTGCGAGGGGGGTTGTTAGTGGTTTATTTTTAAAGAGAGAGTTGGAATAATGTTAGCGTTCTAAATACCATGTATGAAATCAATCAGAGACCAAGGCAGAATCATCCTTAAAGTTCCAATTTAATGATACAGGCAACTTAGCACGTCTATGGAATTCCAACTCTGATCTTCTTCCTGGAATTCCACCCAGTTGAAAGTTCATGATCTTATCCCCACACCCACAAATCCATCACATGTTCCAATCATCATCTTCCACGCTGGCACCTACACCACTCTGCTTCCGGTCAGGTGTCGAGGTGCGGAGACAAAAGATGACCTTGAGCTTCTAGAAAAGAATGACAACAATACATTCCACAATCCTACTCCTTTCTATTCCCCCCTCCCAACTACTACACTAATGAAGCAGCATAAGAAATTAATAGAAAGTGTGGCAGGCCAAAGATCCTAAAAGGAACATAACTACAGGCCTGACACAGTAGCTATGATGCTGTACTATGAATTAATCAATGATTTCACCCAGTAGTTTCATATCAAAGTGAGCTAATTGCTTATATCCCATACCAGCCAGCAATCCAGATCTAATGACTGACACTATTCTGTCTTTAGGAAACGAGTTGCGAACTTTGTAGATTTATTTTATTTATATCTGGCCTTTATTATTTTTACAAACAACTCAATGCAGCAAACACATCTAACACTCCTTCTTCCTCCTACTTTCCCCACTAAAACAATCCTGTGAGGTGAGGTGAGTTGGGCTGAGAGAGAGTGGCCCAAATTCACCCAGCTGGCTTTCATGCCTAAAACCGAATTAGTCCTCACAGTCCCCTCGTTTTTAGCCTGGTGCCTTCACCACTAGACCATTTAGCTAGCCTCAGATATTCAGATTATTTATTTTAGTTGCTATCTAATAAAGAACTGTGCTACTTTTTCTCCAGATTGACAGGGCTGACCTGGGAATTTGGCACCCAATTGGGAATGGACCTAGAAATTTTGGACCCAATTCCTTACTAGGCATTCCTAATCTTATGTATTTGGTAGATACAAAAACTTTGTCCCCCACACGGAAGGGGTTTTGGAGCGAGCAATGTTGATCAGCTTGCTTTGTGTAGGCTTCTGCCGCAACTGCTAGAGCCTTCTTCATATTCTCCCATCCTTTCTTTAGCATGTCCATCCATTCATTCCAAGACATGGAGGAAGAAGGTTCTCTAGGCAACTCAGGCATGGCAACAAATTCCATGCTGCTGTTAATCCGGAAAGGAGTAAATCCAGTGCTGCTGTGGACCGCATCGTTGTACGCCACTTCGGCGAAGGGTAGCAAGTCCGACCAGATGTCTTGCTGATAGTCCACAAAACACCAGATGTATTGTTCCACCACCGCATTGGCTCTCTCTGCTGCGCAGTTCATGCTGGGATGAACCTCTGAGCTCAGTTCTTGTGTGAACCCAATGGATCTCAGGACCTCTCTCCAGAACTTGGCTGTGAACTGGACTCCTCGGTCTGAAATGATCCTCTTGGGTACTCCGTGCAGGCGATAAATGTGTTTGACAAACATTTTCGCTAATTTCTTTGTGGATGGCAATCCTGAGCAAGCAATGAAGTGTGCCTGCTTAGAAACCAAATCAATAAGTGTCCAGATTACTTTATTCCCACTGCTGTCTGGGAGTTCCACGATGAAGTCCATTGTGACCTCTTCCCATGGTCGGTTAGGGCTCTCTGCTGCAGGTGCTGCAGGTTCTGGGCTCTTGGATTCAATCATCCACGGCTGGCCCTTTTCCTCCTCCGAGGCCACCCCCTTGTTAGGACTTTTCGTCACCTTAAGTTGGGGATCCTTTTCCAGAGGTTGTTGGCCCAGATGACACCTCTGTGGTGGCATCTGGGGCCCTCTCTTTACCGCCGTGGCGATTGGTACACACGTTTGTTCTTCAGCAATTCCCTCCTCCAAGGCCTCCTCCTTGGTAGGACTCTTTGTCACCTTAAGTTGGGGATCCTCTTCCAGAGGTCGTTTGGGCTTTTCCCCCTCCGAGGCCTCCCCCTTAGTTGGACTCTTTGTCACCTTAAGTTGGGGATCCTCCTCCGGAGATTGTTTGCCCTTTTCCTCCTCCGAGGCCTCCCCCTTGGTAGGACACTTTGCCACTTTAAGTTGGGGATCCTCTTCCAGAGGCTGTTGGCCCAGATGACTCTTCTGTGGTGGCATCTGGGGCCCTCTCTTTACCGCCGTGGTGGTTGGTGCTCATGTTTGTGGCATTGGGGCTGGAGCCAAGCACTCTGACGCTCTGTGGCCACGTTGACAGCAATGGTGGCATCTTGTTGGCCCCCACGAGGAATGGAACCTAGTTACAGCTCTAAACTTCGGAAGCTCCTCATCACATTGGACTGCTCTCCACCTTGCAGCTTCCCCCTTGGTAAACCCTTCTTCCCTTGTGGAGAATGTTTCTCTGTAGGAAGGTGGGGTAAGAACCTTTTGGGGCATTGCAGGTGCACATTTTCCCACCATCCATCCCGCAGGCCTCCCTTTGGTAATACCTTCTTCCATGGAGATTGCTTCTCTGTAGGAAGGTGGGGTAAGAACCTTTTGGGGCCTTGCAGGGGAGACTGGAACCGGTGGGGAGGTCAATCCCTCGGTTGGCCACTGCCCAGTTTTCTGCCATGGTGCCATCTGCTGAGGGAGGGCAGGTGCCCACTGTCATTCCTCCCATCCATGACCTGGGGTTAAGACCCATCCCGGGATTGCCTGCTTCACAGGTTTCAGTTCAACCAATGATGGCTGGCTAGGGGGGGTTATGTGCCAAGGACCCTCCTGCTGGCTTGGAGGAGTTATGGGCCAAGTAGGTGCCCTCTGCTGGCTTGGAGCATTTAACCATGTTGATGGCAAAGGAGGTGCCCAGTGGCATCTCATCCATCCATACTCTCTGAAGAAAACCCAATCTGGTTTTGCTTCATTTACTGGTTGCAGTCCAATTTGTGACTGGCAAGTGAAAGATGCTGGCCAAATCCCTTCTTGCTGGCTGGGTTGAAATTCCCATTTTGATAGGGAATCTTTCTCCCACTCAGTTGCAGGGTAATAAGCCATTTCATTTATTGCTGTCTGGAAGGAATCAAAATCTCCACTCCAGGGTTTTTCCCAAGCCTTGCTTCCAAGCTGGGGGGAAGGAGGGGGGGCATGCACTCACGTTTAGTTGTCCGAAATGGTCTGGGAAACCCATCAGAGATGATTGTATGGGGATGGCTTGAATCTCCATTCCTTTCATCTTGTAACCGGGTGTAGAAAAGTCTTTTCCAGCCCCCTCCGTCCTCTTGCCAGATGCAATAAATCTGGAAGCAGATTCCTTTGCCTTTGAAGCGTCGGCTCTCAGCTTCTTATCATCAAAAGCTTTCTCATTATTTCTTCGCTGATATTTTACGCTGTCCCGGTCAGCGTTGGGAATTCAGCACCCCCCATCACCACCACCACCCCTGCGAGGGGGGGTGCTAGTGAATTATTTTAAAGAGAGAGTTGGAATAATGTCAGCGTTCTAAATACCATGTATTCATTTAACCAGAGACCAAGGCAAAGTTATCCTTAAAGTTCCAATTTAATCATACAGGCAAGTTAGCCCGTCTGTGGAATTCCAACTCTAATGTTCTTCCTGGAATTCCACCCAGTTGAAAGTTCATGATCTATCCCCACACCCCATAATCCATCACATGTTCCAATCATCATCTTCCACACTGGCATCTACACCACTCTGCTTCCGGTCAGGTGTCTAGGTGCGGAGACAAAAGATGACTTTGAGCTTCTATAAAAGAATGACAACAATACATTCCACAAATCTACTCCTTTCTATTCCCCCCCTCCCAACTACTACACTAATGAAACAGCATAAGAAATTAAAAGAAAGTGTGCCAGGCCAAAGATCCTAAAAAGAAACATAACTACAGGCCTGACAGTGTGTGTGATTGTGTGTGTGTGTGTATTGTATTTGTGCTGATAATTTTATTTATTTACAAACAAACAAAATACACACACACAAAACTTAGACGTACACTACGTTTACACAATACAGTACAAACAGGAACTTCCTGTTCTTTCTAATAGCAATTTCAAATCGATACAGTTCTCCTTATGTTATTTCTCCTTCTAGTATATTTCATTTGCATTTCACCATTTTTTAAAAAAAGAATTTTATTGGTTTTTAAAAAATTTTGCGGAAAAGGGTAGGTGGATATACAAAAAAAAAAAAAAAAAGTTGGCAGCTCCATCGTGCCAGAGGTAGGAATCTCTCCAATTCTCACAACTTTTTACAGAAAAAAAAAACAAAAGATAAAAGATAAGCAGAAACAGCATCTTATTATACATTGTATCAACCATGTGTTCAATCATCTCTTTTGCCACTTTCTAATATATCAACAATTAAAATGATATTCCAGATATATTTATTTTTGTGACCTGAGTCTTTCCATTATTGTTCCCTCCCCCCTGTCCCCAGGCGGAGCCGCAGCCCCTCCCTCCTTCATGTCTTGTGTTTTGTCCCCTTTTTCACTACTTCTTATATTTCCGTCCTCTAGGAGGGCACTATGTTTTTTAATGAAGGCCTCTGCCTCCACGACTGTGTTAATTCTAATTCTGTTTCCCTCCCAGAAGATCAGCATTCCTTCTGGCAATAACCATCTAAACCAAATTCCCTTATTATATAATTTCTTTGATAAGGAGGAATACTTCCTCCTCTTATCTCTTATTTTTTTCGGAATTTGCTTAAGAATGGCAATTTCTTTATCTTTACATTTTAGTGGTCCCCCTCTCTGAGCCCCTAGAATCTCATCCCTCGTGGTCTTCCTAAGAAATTTAACATATACTTCCCTTGGAACATTATGTGTTCTGGCATATGCTGAATTAATCCTATAAACCAGATCCATATCCCACCACAACTGTTCTTTATCTCTTTTAATATATTCTGCTAAAATTGTACTCATACTATCCTTAAGATCTTCATCTTCTGTCTCCGGTAGGTTCTGGAATCTGAGAAAGAAGGACATTCTTTCAAGTTCTATCTTTGCCATAAAATTTTCCAATTCTATATTCCCCTTCTGGACTGCCTTAACCTCCTCCCCCAGCCCAACCGCAACCTCCTCTAGCACACCAATTCTCTGTTTATTTTCTTTTATTTGTTGCTGCACACTTTTAAGCTCATCTCTAAAATCTGCTACCTCCTTTTTCAACTCATTTTGTCCCGTTTCACCATTTTTAACCCTCTTATTTTACTCATCTATCTGCTATATTGGGTGATTACCTCTAATAAATTTAAACTCTCTTGTGTGTATATATATATATATATATATATATATATATATATATATATGTATATGTATATGTATATGTATATGTATATGTATATGTATATGTATATGTATATGTATATGTATATGTATATGTATATGTATATGTATATGTATATATATATATATATATGTTAATTCTCCTTAACTTCTATTTTTGGACTTTATTGACTTCTTTCATTGATCCTTGTTTCTTTCCTCCATCCACCTATACCATTTTTCCCGTATCTGGTAATATTCTGTTTCTTCTTTTCCCTGGATTTCTTTTGTTAATTTGTCCATTTCGGCACAGTCCATAACCTTTCTTATTATTTCATTTTCGCTTGGTATTAATTTATTTTTCCATTTCTGAGCAAAGGCAATCCTCACCGCCGTAATTATGTGTAAAATTAAATACTGGATTTCTTTTTAATATTTTTCAGTCATTATTCCTAGTAGAAAAACTTCTGGTTTCCAATCTATTTTGACTCCTGTTATTGACTATAGCCAATTTTTAATCCTTTTCCTGTACTTTTTAGCCTCCTCACACGTCCACCATATGTGATAATATGTTCCGTGTGTTGATTCACATTTCCAACATTTTGGGGAGGTATTTGCTGAGATTTTTGCTAACCTTACTGGTGCCAGGTGCCATCTGTAAAACCCATTTTATACTGGTTTTCCTTGTATGCAATTGATGGTGCTATTTTTAAATTTTTCCCACATTTTTTCCCCATTTATCTAATTCAATATTGTAGCCAAAGTTCTGTGCCCATTTTACCATTTGTTCTTTCACAATTTCTTCTTCCATTTTATATTTCAGAAGAAATTTATATATTCTCCCTATCATCTTTCTTTCTGAGCTTTGGATTATTTTATCTAATTCGTGTGGTTCCATTTCGATGCCGTATAATTTAGTATCATTATTGTGTTTAGTTTTGATTTGCAAGTAGGTTAGCCAGTTTACTTTCATGTTTTGTTCTGCCAATTCTTCGATTGTTTTTAAAATTCCCTGTCCGTTAATTACGTCTCTGTATCTTAACACTTTATTCATATCTGTAAAATTTGGGTGTGTCGTCCTTTCTGTCGGGGATAGCCAATTCGGGATTTTCACATAGTGGTTTTTTTTTAAAAAAAAAATTTTGAGCCAGTTTTGCAATAATGCATTTCTAATTAGATGTTTTTGAAAGTATTTGTGCGTTTTGTTGTTATTATCCCATAGGAACGTATGCCAACCTGCTTGCAGATCATGGCCTTCTAAAGTCAAGATTCTTTTATTCTTTAACTCTATCCAGTCCTTCACCCATTTTGTTGTTACTGCTAATGCTTATAATTCCCAATTTGGTAATGCTAAGCCTCCTCTCTCCTTGCTATCTTGCATTGACTTTACTTTAATCCTCGCTTTTCGTCCTTGCCAGATGAACCAAGCAGTTAGTTTGTTTACTTTAAAGACACAAGTCAAGGTAGTTGTGATAATGATGACTCAAATAAGCAGGGGATCGTGGTCGAAAATGAAGAACTTTCTTGAGAAAGGCGAAATGTGGAACCAGGTATCACACATCAGTCGCACAAGAAGAGCAAGATATCCAAAAAGAGAAGTCACCTTCTGGTTGGTGATTCAGTCGTAAGGGATGTAAATTTAGGAGAGGATATGGAGGTTTTAAAAGAGGTCAGGTGTCTCCCAGGTGCTACTGCCAGCAGAGACAAGAGGCATATTCTTAAGATAGTCAAGAATGCAAGTAAGGACTGTGACGTTGATGCTATTATACATCTTGGCACAAATGATCTGTCCCAAAAAGATGTACTTTCTGTGAAGAATGATTTCCAGAGCTTGGGGTATGAACTTAGTAGTATGGGTTGTAGGCTTATCTTTTCAGATGTTTTACCAGTATATAAGGAACAAAAAGGGAAGGGCTAGCGAGTTGCAGAGTTTAATGTGTGGCTAAAGGAGTGGTGTAAAAGGGAAGGCTTTGGTTTTATTAGTCATGATGTCTGCAGCTGGTCCAATGAAAAACTGTACAAAAGAGATGGTTTGCACCCATCCAAGAAAGGGACTGAGTTACTTGGCATTAAATTCACAGATTTTCTGGATAAACATTTAAACTGAACAGCGGGGACAGAGAATTAATTGATACAGAACATTTCTGTCCCCAGCAATCTAAAATTCATAGGGTGATCAGTGCACATAACATAGATGTTTGTTTGAGACCAGGAGGAGGAGCTTCCAGGGGAATGGAGGCTTGCCTCTAAGCTCCGCAGGATCGCGGGGTGCTTTTTGGAAAGTAGGGATGCTGCCGGCCTGTTTCCACCTCGAGGGCCGGGGGAGTTTGTTGGTGACCACCCCTGACGTCGTCCTGGATCCAGGTTGGTGCGCCGGGGTGGTCGGATAGCCGGATGGGAGTAGGAGAACGCCTGGCTGGAGTTGGAGCTGGGATTACCGCTCGGAGCTGGCGTTCGGAGCTGGTGTTTTCCGAGTGTTTTTGAACATCTCCGAGCGAGGTGGTGGGGGACGGAGCGAAATGGAGCGAGCGGAGGAACAACGAGGACAGGAGCGGCGATGGGGGCGACCCTAACAACCCGAGCGGCCAAATGGCGACGGTATGGAGGTGGCGGCGGCGGGGGCGGTTGGAGATGCCGAGCGCCGAACTCCTCGGTCACCATAAGCACCAGACCAGCGGGGCGGGCCGCGAGAGGGAGGATGAGGCCCGAGGCGCAGGATGGCGCCAGAAGATCTGTAGGAGGACTGTGGAGGACTGTGGAGGAGATTAAAACAGTCCTGCGGGCCTCGGAACACAGCTTTGGGTCGCTGAGTAGGTGGAGGGCCACTCGCGACGAAGGCAGGCTGTGGAGGGGGAGACGCTGGAGAAGCGAGTGGCCATACGCCGAAGGTTTCGACTCTTACCCCGCCGTTTTTGCTTTGCTTTCCTGAGAACTTGCCTCTTGCCTCTTCCGCATGCTTATTTTCAGCTACCAACTTTACCACTCTGACTTTGGGCTTTACCATTACTGCCCATTATGAACTACACCTCAGCTCCATTCGCAGACCAGCTGGTGAACTCACCACCCATCCTTTCCACCTTGGGATGGACAACTACCCCCCCCCCCTTTTTTTTAGGGAATCCCGGCCTATAAAACCAGAACAACAACCACAGCACCCGAAAACATATGCGGCCCTGTGTGTAACAAGATTTATTCGAGGTTAGATCTGCTGCTGCTGCGAGAGTCCCCCCTTTCAAGGGCCCACCTTGATGACGGGTTTGTTAACCCAGAGAGGTGGAGGAAACGGAAGCTCAGGAGTTTTTTAATAAAAAGTTTTTTTAACAGTTTTAAGGGGCTCTAAAGGGGAGGGGAGGGCTAAACAGACCAGGAATGGGATTAGTGCCAGGCGAACAGGTGTGGTCAGGAGGGGAGTGAGCGGAGCGGGGGAGAGGGGGGGAAATAACATTCCTACAGAGGGCCTTGTTATACCAACGGTCATAGGGAGGGGTGGGTGCGAGGACAGACAAAAAGCTTGCAGTCGGTTGGGAGACCGTGGTCGCTGGACACGCCCGGTCACTTGTACCAACCCCCGCATACTAGGTGGTCAGGATCTACAGAGACAGGGCCTGAGGCTGATGCTGTGTAATGCGAGGTCTGTTGTCAACCAGGCCCCCCTCATAAAAGACCTGATTTCAGAGGGGGAGCCAGACCTCGCAGGAATAACGGAGACCTGGTTGGGCCACGAGGGAGTTCTGCCCCTCGTGGAAATGTGCCAACCGGGCTACCGTGTATTCCACCAGCCACGGGCCCAGGGTAGGGGTGGTGGGGTAGCGGTGATCATACGGGAGAGTCTGGAACCGAGAGAGTTCACTGTGCCACAGACATCTGGGTGTGAGTCTCTGGGCATGAGATGGGGCCCAGGCAGACAGTTGAGCCTGCTGATTGTATACTTGGCTCCTCGCTATACATCAGCTGCCCTGCCCGAACTCCTCGAGCTGATCGCAGAGATGGCAGTTGAGACCCCCAAACTGTTAGTTATGGGGGATTTCAACTTGCCGTCGATGGGAGAAGCATCCGAGGTGGTCCGGGAGTTCATGGCTTCCATAACAGCCATGGACCTGACTCAATTAATTCAGGGCCCCACACACGAGGGAGGCCACACACTGGATCTTGTTTATGTCTCTGACCAGTGGACGAGTGATCTGGGAATAGGGGACTTAGTCATCACACCCCTGTCATGGTCAGATCACTCACTTCTCCGGCTTGACTTCCCTGGCACTACCCCCCACCGCGGGGAGGCGGAACCAGACTGTCCTAGATGGTTCCGCCCCAGGCGCCTGATGGATCCGGATAGGTTCCAGACGGAGCTTGGGCCACTTCCTGTCGACCTGACCCGCTCCCGGATGGAGGACCTGGTGGCCGCATGGAATAGTGCGGCCGCCGGGGCCTTAGACCGGGTTGCGCCTTTGCGGCCTCTCCTGTGGCAAAGATCCACCCTGGCCCCTTGGTTTACCAAGGAGCTGAGGGTGATGAAACGCCACAAGAGACGCCTAGAGAACAGATGGAGATCCTCTCGCTCCGAATCTGACCGAACACAGGTAAGAACCTATTTAAGGACATACCTTGTGGCATTGAGAGTGGCCAAACGTCGATATTGTGCCGCTCTCATTGCATCCGCAGACAACCGCCCTGCCGCCCTGTTTCGGGTGACCCGCTCCCTCCTGTCACAGAGGCCGCGGGAAGCCCCCTTGCAGGGCAGGGCAGAGGAATTTTGGGAATATCTGCAGGATAAAATCGCTCAGATACGGAGGGAATGGGTCTCCTTCAGTGATCCAGGGGAGACGTCCGAGGCTAGTCTTGAGAGAACATTCTGGGAGGAGTTTGACTCTGTTGCCACCGATGATTTGGACAGGTTGCGTGGGCGACTGCGAGCCACCACATGTTTATTGGACCCATGTCCCTCCTGGCTTGTACTGGCATCCTGGGAGGTCACACGAGGCTGGCTCTTGGGACTAGTGAACGCTTCATTGAGCGAGGGGTTCCTACCAGCCGCCTTGAAAGAGGCGGTTGTGAGGCCCTTACTCAAGAAGTCTTCTCTGGACTCAACTGAGCTAGCTAATTATCGTCCTGTCTCCAACCTTCCCTTCTTAGCGAAGGTTGTAGAGAGTGTGGTTGCTATACAGTTCCCACGTCACCTGGAGGAAGCTGATTATCTAGACCCGCGCCAGTCCGGCTTCCGACCCGGGCACAGGACAGAGACGGCCTTGGTCGCGTTGGTAGATGATCTCTGGAGAGCCAGGGATAGGGGTTGTTCCTCTATCCTGGTTCTATTAGACCTCTCAGCGGCTTTCGATACCATCGAACATGGTATCCTATTGCGCCGGCTGGAGGGGCTGGGGGTAAGAGGCACCGTTTTACGGTGGTTCTGCTCCTACCTCTCTGACCGGATGCAATGTGTGTTGGCAGGGGAGCAGAGGTCGACCCTGAGGTCGCTCACTTGTGGGGTGCCACAGGGGTCGGTCCTCTCGCCCCTCCTGTTCAACACATACATGAAACCGCTGGGTGAGATCATCCGTGGTTTTGGGGTGGGATACCATCTGTACGCTGATGACACGCAGCTGTACATCTCCACCCCGAACCACCCCAACGAGGCCGTTGACGTGATGTCCCGGTGTTTGGAAGGTCTGGATGGGAGACAACAGACTTAAACTCTGTTAGGTACTGGTGCGATCAAGCACTAGCAATGAACCCCAGGTCGAGGTTATAACAGAGCAACCCTGTAAAGTATACGCAGCGTGCGATAGATAAAGCAACCACACTGAATAATGGATAGTAAAGTAACAAAATAAACTTTACTTTTTGAAGAATATAGCAAAATCCATAAACACAGCCAAAAAGTCATACACAGAAAAAACAGTCCAATACTACCAAGATAACTTGGATACAAGTAGCAAATAACTTACACACAGTAAGTAGTAGCAACAGTAGTAACAGTTAGACAGCAGTTATCATACATCAATCAAGAGAGAGAGAGAGAGCAACAACATCAGCTGCAATTTAAATGCTGTAATCTACTAATTAACAGAGTTCCTCTCTTAAAGATACATAACATGCCATTGTGCAATATATTGTCTACCCAACTTGTTGGTTACACCCTAACATTCTCCCCTTTGGGTAGATCAATATATCCACTCACAATCTAAGATGATAACCTTCACATGATGAGGTATGTTTCACTGAACTTTGTGCCTTAGTGAAGTTGTCTGCTAAATTGTCTTCAGTTGAACAATATTCCAACTTTATCAGGCCATCCTTAATGCTTTGTCGAACATTAAGATACCTCAAATCAGTATACTTCGATCTCGTCTTAATAGCTAAACTAGTCGCCATTTTTATTGCTGCCTGATTATCTTCATAAACAGTAAAAGGTTCATTGATACTTAATCCCATATCTATAAGCAACTGCTTATAATATATCAGCTCAGTACATGTCAACGACAAACATGAAAACTCAGCTTCCATTGTGGATAAGCTTATGTGTTTCTGTCGTATCGACTTCCATCCAATCAGTACACCACCTAGCATAAAGGCTATGCCGGAAGTTGACTTCCTATTATCTATAGCAGCTGCAAAATTCGCATCAGCATAAACAGTCAAAACTAAATCCCTATTCGGTTCTAAATACAATGCATAGTGGATAGTTTTCTTCAAATAACGCAGCACACGCTTTGCTGCTTGCCAATGCCTCTCTGAAGGACTATCATTGAATCTAGCCAGTTGGTTCACACTAAATGATATATCTGGTCTAGACCAATTACTTAGGTACATTAGGCTACCTATCAAAGATTGATAGATTCCCTTATCAAAACCAGTACCCTCAGTAACCTCAGGTTTAAACTCCAATGCCATTGGTGTCTTTGCAGTTTTACATAGCTCCATGCTATATTTCTTAAGTAAATGATTAATTTTACCAGCCTGCGACAGCTTAAAACCTTTACTGGTTCTAACCACGTCTAAGCCCAGATAATGCTTAATTTCACCCAAATTCCGGATTTTAAATTTACTCTCTAATTGTGAAACAATGTCAATAGCTTCCTGCTCAGACCTAGTAATAATAGCTATATCGTCCGTGAACAAAAGCAACAACGAGATCAAACCATTTTTCACCCGTCTAAATAAACAAGGATCAGCCAAACCTGGAATAAATCCCATAGCTTTTAGTTCATTTACTATGCATCTGTTCCACTCAAAACCGGACTGTTTTAAACCATAAAGGCTCTTTTTAAGTCTCCAACAACCAGTCTGGCCATTAGAATCCACACCTGGTGGCATCTTCATATAAATGGTATGCTGCAATGGAGCATGCAGATACGCTGTTTCAACATCAATATGGGTAACATTACACCGATACTTAGCAGCCCACACCAATGCTGCCCTCAACGTAGAGGCTTTCAAGCTCGGAGCAAAAACCTCATCGTAATCCCTCTCAGTTTGGGAAAACCCTTGAGCAACTAAACGAGCCTTATAAATAGCATTGCCAGCAGCATCGTTTTTAATTTTAAACACCCATCTACAGCCAATTGCACTCTCCCCTGAAGGGAGCCTAGCTTCTTCATAAACCTTCAATTCCTGTAAGGATTTCAACTCCTTCTCCATAGCTGTCTTCCACAATTTCTTTTCCTTTTCAGGATACAGCCTTAACTCTGCAAAACTAGAAGGTTCTATGCTAACTTGCAATACTACACTGGCTTGGTATCTGTCGGGTGGATGCCTGTCCCTAGTAGACCTCCTAGGCAATACAGGACTTGCAGGATCATCCTGTTCCACCTCACGAGTAGATTCTACATCTACATCTTCCTCCCTTTTCAGAGTAATAGATGGACCATCCTGATTCTCTAACTGCTCATTTGGTGTATCATGATTAACCAAACGATCAACATCTATATCATCACAAACCTTGTGAAACTCTTGTTCTAGCTTCTCCCAACCAACATGTTCTGAAAATTTAGCACTAGCACTGTGCATAATTCTCCGAGTTCCAGGTTCCCAGAACCTAAACGATCTATGATTGGAATTGTACCCAACAAAAACCATCTTCCTAGCTCTGCTTTGATCCTTCCGTCTAGTCTGTGAGGGAATATGCACCCAAGCAGGGACACCAAATGTGTGTAAATAACTCAAATCAGGCTTCCTACCATGCCAAAGAGTATAAGGAATCTTACCAGTAGTTGAGTTAACTACTATGTTCAGAATATGGTTTGCACACATTATAGCCTCACCCCAAAGCTTTTCTGACAAACCAGAATCAACCAGCATAGTTCTGGTCATTGCCTGCAATGATTGACCACGTCTTTCAATAAATGAATTATGTTCTGGCCTGTAGGGGGCAGAACGCCTATGTTCTATACCAGCATTCTCCAACATTGATGTAAACCTATGATTAGTGAATTCAGACCCATTATCAGTGACTAGGCAAAGTACTTTTTTATCCATCTTACGTTCAACAAACTTTAACCATTTAGTAAAATGTTGGAAAGTTTCTGCCTTTGATTTCATTACATAACAGAAACCATACCTAGAATAATGGTCCATAATGCTGAGTATATAGCAGGCACCTCCTAAGCTAGGTTTCTTAGGGCCAATTAGGTCTGCAAACACTACATCCAGTAGTTTAGATGTCTTGAATCCTTGAAACCGGTTTGCAGGGGTAACCTTACTTTTAGCCTGGTTACAGGCATTACAGTTAAGATATTTTGAACAAGGTTTCAAATTGATTCCATTAGATAGAATAACAGTTTGACGTACCATTTTAAAATTTACATGGCCTAAACGTCTATGAAGTAGATGTATACAGTTATCATGGGGCTGTTTATTCTTATAACCAGGTTCAGAACTCGCAATATTTAAAGAGTTCTCATGTAGAATAAATAAATTATTCTCCAAATTGGCAATAACACTATTACCTTCCTTTTCAATAATGCATCTATCATTCTTAAATGTTACTGTAAACCCACATTTCACAAGGTCTTTTACAGATAATAGGTTAAATTTCATTTTAGGTACATATAACATTTCCAATTTTTCATTAATACATGGACAATAAGCTGTACCTTCACCTGAAGCCTTAATTTTCCAACCATTTGCTAAGGAAATGTGCTGTTTGCTAGCCTTCATAGTAACAAACCTTTCTTTAACCTTAGTTATAGAATGGGATGCGCCACTGTCAACCACCCAGAAACTATGGTTTACAGCCTTATCTACCTTAGCTACAGTTACAGTAACATTGTTGCTTTTTCTTTTACTATTAGCAACACTCCTTTTCTTGCTATTTTTACAGTTCTTAGCAATATGCCCCTTACCACCACAAGAATAACATTTCTTAACAAAATTTACAGTTGAAAACTGTGTTTCTTCTTGTGATTGATTGTCTCTGAACTGAACTCTATCCTCTCTTCGTCTGGACTCTTCAAGCAATCTCCCGGTAACCTCAGATAATGTCAGTTCATCTCGTGAAATAACTTCCAATGAGGAAACAAAAGAGTCGTAGCTTTCATCAAGCGATGATAGAATAATATACACCTGTTGAAGCTCAGAAAAAATTAACTCTTTTTCTTGCAAATCCTGCAAAGTTTTCTTCATGAAGTCTAAATGAGCCAACATATCACCACCTTTTTGCAAACGGGCTCTAAACAGTTTCCGTGTGAGATGAATATGAGCACCCACACTGTCCCGAACATAAATTCTCCGCAATGTGTTCCAACACCTAGCAGCAGACTCTTCGCCACGAATATGGACCAGTTGCTGGTCATTCAGTGTTAGTCCAATAATGCAGAGAGCTCTCTCATTGTCCCTGTTAAACTGCGCAATCTTCTTCGCATCCTCATTATCAGCAGGATCCCAATCTGTAACATCTGGTGGGTTCTGAACCACAAACCACAGTCCTTCTCTACGCAGAAGTAGGGAACACTTCAAGGACCAGGAAACATAGTTGGTTCCATCAAACCGGGTAATCATGGAGAGTGCAGCAGACTGTTCTTGTGCCATATTCACAAAAATAAACTATCCAAAAAGTGGTGCTTTAAAAAAAAAAAAAATTATGGTTAAGGCAGGGCGTCTGGGCCCATAACCAATGTTAGGTACTGGTGCGATCAAGCACTAGCAATGAACCCCAGGTCGAGGTTATAACAGAGCAACCCTGTAAAGTATACGCAGCGTGCGATAGATAAAGCAACCACACTGAATAATGGATAGTAAAGTAACAAAATAAACTTTACTTTTTGAAGAATATAGCAAAATCCATAAACACAGCCAAAAAGTCATACACAGAAAAAACAGTCCAATACTACCAAGATAACTTGGATACAAGTAGCAAATAACTTACACACAGTAAGTAGTAGCAACAGTAGTAACAGTTAGACAGCAGTTATCATACATCAATCAAGAGAGAGAGAGAGAGCAACAACATCAGCTGCAATTTAAATGCTGTAATCTACTAATCAACAGAGTTCCTCTCTTAAAGATACATAACATGCCATTGTGCAATATATTGTCTACCCAACTTGTTGGTTACACCCTAACCTGGAGAGCCAGGGATAGGGGTTGTTCCTCTATCCTGGTTCTATTAGACCTCTCAGCGGCTTTCGATACCATCGAACATGGTATCCTATTGCGCCGGCTGGAGGGGCTGGGGGTAAGAGGCACCGTTTTACGGTGGTTCTGCTCCTACCTCTCTGACCGGACGCAATGTGTGTTGGCAGGGGAGCAGAGGTCGACCCTGAGGTCGCTCACTTGTGGGGTGCCACAGGGGTCGGTCCTCTCGCCCCTCCTGTTCAACACATACATGAAACCGCTGGGTGAGATCATCCGTGGTTTTGGGGTGGGATACCATCTGTACGCTGATGACACGCAGCTGTACATCTCCACCCCGAACCACCCCAACGAGGCCGTTGACGTGATGTCCCGGTGTTTGGAAGGTCTGGATGGGAGACAACAGACTTAAACTCAACCCCTCCAAGACGGAGTGGCTGTGGCTACCGGCCCCCCGGTTCAACCAGCTGATTCCATCGCTGGCCATCGGGGGCGAGCAACTGGCCACCGTGGAGTGGGCACGCAATTTGGGCGTCCTCCTAGATGCCCGGCTGTCTATGGATGACCATGTGGCAGCCGTGGCAAGGGGGGCGTTCCACCAGGTTCGCCTGGTGCGCCAATTGCGCCCCCTATTGGACCGGGATGCCCTTCGCACAGTCACTCATGCACTGGTGACGTCCCGTCTGGATTACTGTAATGCTCTCTACATGGGGCTTCCCTTGAGATGCACCTGGAGACTGCAGTTGGTCCAGAACGCGGCCGCGCGGGCAGTTATGGGGAGTACGAGGTACTCCCATGTGACACCTCTCCTGTGCGAGCTGCACTGGCTTCCTGTAGCCTTCTGGGTGCGTTTCAAGGTGTTGATCACCATCTTTAAAGTGCTCCATGGCACGGGACCTAGTTACTTGCGGGATCGTATCCTGCCCCATACATCCCTGCGACCAATTCGCTCTCACAGAGAGGGACTCCTCCAGGTGCCGTCCACTAAGCAATGCCAGAGGGCGGCGCCGAGGGGAAGGGCCTTCTCTGTGATGGGCCCAGCCCTCTGGAATGACCTCCCCCCCGACATTAGGACAACTACCGATCTCCGCTCCTTCCGCACAAAACTCAAGACCTACCTGTTCCAACTAGCCGGCCTGGCCTGAATTATAATCTACATTCTCTAATCCCCCCTGGACAATTTTAAATTTAAATTAACTGATTTCTTGGGTATTTTAATTGTTTTAAATTTTATTGTGTTGTTTTTAACTTATGATTATTTATTTATGAATTGTACAATGTTTTTGATTACCTCCTCCTTGTCATTTATTTGTATATTGAGTTGTACGCCGCCCCGAGTCCCTTTGTGGAGAGGGTGCGGCCTATAAATTAATTAAATAAATAAATAAATATGTCGCAGTGAGATCTGCAACACACTCGAGTCCGGATTTGCCTGTCTGGGCCTTCAGGGTTCTCCCTTGGGTGGGAGAACGAGGCCCGGTCCTCACCGGGAATTTGGAGGGTCCACACGTGGACGAAGGCCGCAAATTAAGACACCACACAAAGAGTTAGCTCGAGGTGGGCAAGCACAAAGTGCCTGGAGGGTGTAAGCTACATACCTCCTGACATGTTCTGCACAAACCCCTTTATTGCATAGTTTTGCAAGGGCGGGGGAGTGGACACATACAAAAAAATACATTCAGTAATTTTCCACAAGAAGCAAATAATAACGGTGTCACAGCAAAAGGTGCCCTAACACCTGCCATATAACAGTCAAACAGTCAGATATCTGCGGTTAACCAATATCCTATGCAAACGGTATATTAAGCTAAGTAAACGGTTATTCAGATACTGTGGTCGGCCAATATCCTGTGCAAGCACTATGTTAAAGGTTACATTCTCACGGCCTACTTGCGTTCCAGCTTCAGCAAGGCCTGAACCAAACTACTACAACTGTATTCACATCTCCTCTGTTTTTATTATTAAAAGGAGGTTAATATCCCTCTAAGGCTATGCATTCCTCTAACGACCCACCCTCCGGTAGGCAGCGAGAAGAACCATTCACCTTATTCGGGAATCGAATCTCACTTTCTGTGTCGGAATCGGAATCCGAAAATGTCAGCAATGGTTGTTTGCAAGAGTCATACGAGGAGGGCAATAAGTTTTGTAGTAGGTTTAGATCTTTTCTAGTTGCATTAACCTCTTTATCTATATCACCTAAACGGCTACGCAAAAATCGAAGCAATTTTCCCATAACACAAGGACCAATAGTGCAAGCAAGCAAAACCAAAATCAAAGGGCCTATAAGAGCTGAAAGCAAGGTTGTTAGCCATGGTGATAAATTGAACATTCCTTGATACCATATGTGAGACTTGGAGCGTTCTGACTCTCTGTCTTTTAATCGGGTGTTTAGTTCTGCCATGGAGTCAAGCACAATGCCTGAACTGTCTGTATAAAAACAGCATTCTTCTTTCAAAGCTACACACAACCCGCCCTGTTTTAAAAACAGCAAATCCAAACCCCTTCTATTCTGTAAAAACAACCTCAGATAGTGAAGTGAGAGAATTCTGGAGAGCAACCATAGATTGTTCAATGCGTTTGAGATCGGCATCAATTTCAACACTGAGCTTTTGGACTCGTTGGTCAGCCACAACCATTCCTGCGATGCCTGTTGCGGCTCCAGTGGCTCCTAGGCCCAGGAGAAGGGCCAAAGTCATAGTAGTGACTATCTCACGTTTTGTTCGTGGGAGATATTGAGGTGTTTCCATTTGAGAAAGAAAGTCATTATTAGAGAAAACAGACATTTTTGGGAGGAGATAAATCTGAATACAAAAGGCTCTTTGTGAGGCTAAAATGTCTCCACTGACACACGCAGTAGCACGAGTGGAGCAGGCCCAAATAGAACCATTGGAGGGGATAAAAAAATATCCTTTAAAATAAGATGAAAGATCAACATTGGAGTGGAAAGAAAACAAAGTTACCCAACCCCCGTGAATATCAAGTGACTGGATAGAAGAGGACATCCGAGATTTTGGCAAATAAATCATACATTGATGATATAAATCTGTAGAAGCGTTAATACAAAAATGAGAAAAATTAGAGGGTACATATCCAAGGCAGCAGCCTTGACCTTCTATGGAAGATATAGTTATAGAAGAATTAGACCAGCGACAGGTAGTATCTGAGGTACTATTGGTAAAGGGTAGGGCAGAACCTATGGCCTCATAAAATGGTGGTTGGAAAAAAAAGGCACATCCAACACTCCGGATCAGCATTAGGAAAGGCATGACTGTTATTAAAAACAAAATAGGAGGAAGAAATAAGAGACAATAAGGCTTATTACTTAAAAATATACAGTTAATTACTTTAACACATGTTACATTTTTAGGAACTGCTACTATCAATATATACAAAGCAATTGCATCAGAGGGAGGATCATAAGCAATTAATCCTCAATGAAAGATAGTCTTATAATTCGAACCAATGAAGTGTTGAATTACTGCAGGCAAAATTCAAACAGGATCCAAGCATATAAAAAGCAAATGTTTCATGTACAGTTCAAGTCAGTGTGTGTAATGTTAGTTGCACCCATAGATTTTTATTGCAGTCACTGTTCAAATGAGTTTTTTGGTGAGATGACAAAACAAGTAAACATAAACAAATGATGACTAATGATGACTAAAAACTTGGCAAAAATGGCAGCACATAAGTTGTCGTGTCGTTGTTTCAGCACTGCTTTGGTGGTTTTTGGTTTTTCATATCACTGGACAGCTGTTTTGGCAAGATCGTATTGGCCACTGTGCTGTCTGTAAAGTCATCTTGGTCATCTCTGGAACTGGATTTGGGAACTGGTACGACAATATTCTTGTCTAGACAAACATCACGTACTAGAATCCATAAAAATCTGTAAAAACAAGCACAGCATATCCTCGTCCCCCTTGCGGGGGAGGCAAACAAACTTTTTAAATCTATTGTGTTACCTATGCCAAATTAGCCAAATTGGGGTACACCAAATTACTAGGTACCCAAAATCCCTCCTTTTTTATATGTTTGAAAAAACAGTCCCTGAAGGACCAATTAACACGTTCCACAATGGCTTAACCTGTGGAATTATAAGGAAAAACCCAAAAAATTAAAACTGGTGCAATTAGTACAAAATTACAAAAAGGCCAATGAAAAATAGGCCAGGCCATTGTCAGTTTTTTTAAAAAAATTTGCCCAAGGCAATAAAGGCTGAAAAAAAAATGTGGCCAAAAATTAAAAATAGATAATACAATAATAATACAATAGTAGAGTTGGAAAAAACCTTGGAGGTCTTCTAGTCCAACCCCCTAACTAAATAAATGAATTTATTTCTAAGGAGCCAAAAAAAGGAAAACATAGGTGACATCCATTTGCCATAGTGATTAGAGGCCAAATCATAAAAATTAACTTCTTTGTCCCCAGAGGGGGATGCCCCAAAACACTGGGAACAAAATAAAACAATTTGCTTGGCCTGGTTGAGTGGCATATGGCAAAATTGTGCCAGTCCCCAGGCATTTTGATGAGAAAAAAAATAATCAAAAATAAATCTAAAGAAAAAAAAACATAGTTTCTAAAAAATTAAAAATAAATTGACACACATAATAAAAGTCAGAAATATAGTTAAAAAGCTTATTAAAAAAAGATGTGAAAAAATAAAATAGCAAAAAACAATTTGTAGTGTTACAAAAACAACAATATTGCAAGGTAGGAAACTTTCATAAGAGTCCTTATAAACAATTTCATCTTCCATCCAAAAAAAAAAAAAAACAGTCTTATGAAAGCAAAGAATTGAGAACAATAGGCAAGTAGAAAAGTCATACAGACCACATAGTCAATTAAAAGACACTGAAAAAAAAATATTTTGAAAATAAAATAAAAAAATCAAATTTTGGAATAGAAAAAATAATGTTAATAAAATCAGTCCAATTTCTACAAAAAACCCAAGGTTATTAATTTAACTGCCTAAAAAAATGGCAAAACATTTTAAAACGGAGTCTGTTGTCTTTAAAAAAAAAACATCAAAAGAATTAGCTGACAAGTTACGCAAACCACAAATGGAATGCTCAAAATCTCATTAATCTTTTGAACTGTGGCAAGGGCACAAAAAAAAGAAAAAATAAATCAAATAAAAAACTTTAGATAGCGGCAGACAAAAACGGACAAATCCAAACAAAGATTCCCCAATAGCTGCCATAAATTAATTAGCAAAATAACTCCTTTCAAACAAAAAAGGTTGGAACAAAAAAGACTATAACATTTTATGCAGTCATGCTTTATTAAAACAATCTACAATTCATACAATACAATACAATACAATACAATACAATACAATAACAGAGTTGGAAGGGACCCTAGAGGTCCTTCAATCCAACCCCCTGCCTAGGCAGGAAACCTATACCATCTCAAACAAATAACCATTCAACATCCTCTCAAAGACCTCCAGTGTTGGGCCATTCACAACCCCTGGAGGCAAGCCGTTCCATTGACCAACTGCTCTTAGAGGCATTCACAGATATCACTGGGGCGTTTCATACACACACTCATGGTAAAAATGAGCAAACACTCATTCTCCCCGCTCCTCCTGCTTCCCTCCAAAGAATGACCCAGAAGGAAGAGTGGGTGGGGGGAGGGGGAAATTCACACAGGCAATCACGTGGACCTCTGGAGCCATTCACTTATCACTCCCTGGGGCATGGGGGACACATATTCACATTCATACTGCAATCAAACCTTCATGCTTGCTCATGCCAAACAATTTGGAAATGATAACACACATGCATACACACACATACCATTCTTTATATAAAAGGGAATCAAACTACATTCATACCAACTTTTACCATCAACCTACTCACATTTGCACTACAATCATTAATTTCACATATAAAAATCCCATTTCATTCTTTCTTCATGCAAGGCAGTTATTACAATTAAAACTGCCTTCTGGAGGCCAGGTTTTTACTTTAGGACTAATAGAGTAGGTTGGTCAGAAAAATGTGCAGAGGGTTTTTACTCAGGTTGAAGGCAAACCTTTAGTAGGAACTTCCTTCATTTCATACATACATACAAGGCAACAAAGGCAGAAAAGGAGCCAGCCCGTGGATCTACGTCAGGAAAGTCAGTAGGAGTTTCAGTAGGAAAAGAAGCAGAAGTCTCCGCCGGGGGAGCGGAGGAAGCGACTGAGACTTTGGGGGCCTCATAAGGAGGTGGTGAAACCTTCGGGGTTTCGTCCGAAGGAGAAGGATTAGGAACAAAAGAAACGGAAGAATCGTCTGAAGGAGAATTAGGATAAAGAGTAAGCGATAGATTTTCGAGAAAGCGGATAGACAGTGATGCCATTAATCTTTTGGAGAGAATTAGTACGCTTCACGAGAGCGAAAAGTTCCTCTCGGTGATGAGCAGAAACTTTTGAGCCCGAGGAGCCCATGACTTACGTGTGCACAGTGGCGTGTCCGGCCGGGTAAGTTCACAGGAGTGAAGGAGAGCACACCACTAGACAACGATCGTGCCCACGAAGACGCCAAGACAGGACAATCAGCCGGACGAGCCCCCAGATGTCGCAGTGAGATCTGCAACACACTCGAGTCCGGATTCGCCTGTCTGGGCCTTCAGGGTTCTCCCTTGGGTGGGAGAACGAGGCCCGGTCCTCACCGGGAATTTGGAGGGTCCACACGTGGACGAAGGCCGCAAATTAAGACACCACACAAAGAGTTAGCTCGAGGTGGGCAAGCACAAAGTGCCTGGAGGGTGTAAGCTACATACCTCCTGACATGTTCTGCACAAACCCCTTTATTGCATAGTTTTGCAAGGGCGGGGGAGTGGACACATACAAAAAAATACATTCAGTAATTTTCCACAAGAAGCAAATAATAACGGTGTCACAGCAAAAGGTGCCCTAACACCTGCCATATAACAGTCAAACAGTCAGATATCTGCGGTTAACCAATATCCTATGCAAACGGTATATTAAGCTAAGTAAACGGTTATTCAGATACTGTGGTCGGCCAATATCCTGTGCAAGCACTATGTTAAAGGTTACATTCTCACGGCCTACTTGCGTTCCAGCTTCAGCAAGGCCTGAACCAAACTACTACAACTGTATTCACATAAATAAATGTTTGTGTGGGTAAGATTATCACTCCTGCTGTCAAGCAAAACCAAGCATTTAAAAGTGAGTGCCACACCATGTGCATGAATCATACAAGTGGCAAGAAAATGGGGGCAGTCAGGCATAACACAGGTTATTTAGAAAGTAAACACAGGGTCAGTCAAAATGGACTCAAATGTCTATACACCAATGCACAGAGTATGAGGAATAAACAGGGCGAATTAGAAATTCAAGTAAATGAGGGCAGATACGATATTGTTGCCCTTACAGAAACTTGGTGGGATGAAACCCACAAATGGAACATACAGCTAGAAGGATTTAAATTTTTTAAAAGAAATAGACCAAATAAAAGAGGAGGTGGAGTTGCACTATATATAAGAAATAACTACATCTCTACAGAAATAGATCACAACAATGATGAGAACGATCTTGAATGCATTTGGGTCAATATTAAAGGTTGGTGGGGAAATAAAATTGCCATAGGTCTATACTACAGGCCACCCAACCAAGCAGAGGAAGTAGATGAACTTTTTGCTAGTCAGCTAACTAAGGTATGTAGGAAGCACACCACAATAGTAATGGGAGATTTTAACTACCCTGACATCAACTGGGAAACAAACTCTGCACCAAGTGGAAGATCCAACAGGTTTCCAACAGAAACTTCTCTGATCGCGCCTGACCTGGTGGAGCACCGGCAATCGCCGGCCCGTCACCAGGGAGACAGTCAGTGAGGTGAACCACATGATTGCTCCAATCGCACGGCCGCAGCCCGACCGGAGAAGTTTCTCTTCTCAGAAATGTCTTCTCAGTAGAGTTCCTGAAAGGGACAGGCAGGCTGTTGCCGGCGCTCCACCAGCTCCAGTGCAGCCCGACCGGAGAAGTTTTTCTTCTCAGAAATGTCTTCTCAGTGGAGCTGTGGCAGCCTGCTTGTCCTTTTGAGGCACTTCGACCCCTGGGAGGGAGGGTGCGGGGGAGGGGCGTAACTCCAGCCACACACACACACACACACACACACGTTGCCCAGTAACCCTAACCTAGGTAACATCATCAGTGCTAGAAGGGAGTGGGGGGGGGGGAGGAGGAGAAAGGACAAAAAGGAGAAAGAGAGGGAGAAAGAGGAGGTGGGGGAAAGTGGGATCCTTGCTGCTTTCTGAGCTTGGTGGTTTTCTTACAGATGTTTCATTACCAAACTAGGTAACATCAGTGCTAGAAGGGAGTGGGGGAGTGGGAGAAGGAGGAGAAAGGACAAAAAGGAGAAAGAGAAGGTGGGGGAAAGTGGGATCCTTGCAGACTTTTCATTACCAAACTAGATAGCATCATCAGTGCTAGAAAGAGTGGGATATATTGAGAGGAGGAAGAGGGGTGGGGGGGAGGGAGACGACAGTGGGGTCCTTGGTGTTCCCTGAGCTTGGTGGTTTTCTTGCAGACATTTCATGACCCAGCTAGGTATATCACACCAATGACAATAAAATATCTGCAAGCAAGCCATCAAGACCACAGGGCATTTATTTCTTCATTTATTAAATTTATATGCCTCCTGCCTCGTGGTCATCACGATCTCCTCATCAGGACCTTCCACAATGACCAGCCTTAGAATTACATCTCCACAATCTCAAATTTTATTTATTGTGTATAGAATATTTTAATGCTTTTATTTTAATTTATTGTGTATAGAATATTTTAATGGTTTTATTTTAATTTATTATGTGTAGAATATCTTTTTTAAACATTATTTTTAGGGAATTTTTATTTATTTATTGTTTATAGAATGTTTATTACAAGAAATGTTATTCCTTTTTGCAAATGTTTTATTTGTGATGCAATATGTTGTTTTTAAGTGTACAGGTTGGTGCATGGTTATGTGTCTCAAAATGGCTTCTTTTCTATGGGCAGGCCAGGTTGGTGCAAGGCAGCTTTGCCAGATTTTGTGTGTTTCTGTGTGATACCTGGTTGTTTAGGTAATTGTGAGGTGGTTGCTGGTTCTGTGAGCTTCCTGGCACTGTCCTTTATAATTTCCCACAATGCCTTGACGGTTTTTATTCCAGTGGCTTTGTCTTTCCTGTCCTTCGGGTTAGGGAAAAAAACTGGTTTCATCTGCAGTCTTTTGGTGGGAAATTGCTGATTTTTTATTTTTTCCTGGCACTGTCATAGTTTGTGTGTGTGTGTGTGTAACATCCCACAGTTATCTACACATTAATAATGATCAAGTACTAATAATATTTCCTTATACATTTTAGTGACCTTTCCTTACATAATTGGTGTTTTCTTTCATACTTTTAGATTTCTAATTGCTGTTTCTGTTAGTTAGCAATTGATAAAACAAATCCCACGTGAAAAAATATTCCAAGCCTTCTTGATTTTAATTGTCAATTTATTCATTCCTGCACATTCTAATATTTATTCATTTTCATATCTTTGTTTTTCCACTGTTGTGCAAACACAATTCCAGCAGCTGCTAACATGTGTAAAATTAAATATGTATTGTATTCCCTTTGAAATGCAAGTTGTAAGTAGTAGCTACTTACCTTCTGTAAGTAGCTCTTTTATTGTTTTGTGTACTTATTTTAATCTTATTTAAGTAGTAAGTGCACAAAATAATAAATTTCCTTTTTTATATCTTCTTTTTGTAGATCATCCATTGGGGCAAAGAATTCAGTGACATCGTCTTGGCCACTCCCACCCGGTCACATGATCGGCAAGCCACTCCTACCTGGTCACATGGCCGGCAAGCTACTCCCACTCGGTCACATGGCTGGCAAGTCACTCCCACCCGGTCACATGGCCGGCAAGCCACTCCCACCCAGTCACATGGCCGGCAAGCCACTCCCATAAAGCAGGCCACACCCACAGAGTAGGTTCCAAAAAAATTTTAAACCCACCACTGCCGTTGATATAGTTTACTTGGACTTCAGTAAGGCATTTGATAAGGTAGACCATAACCTACTACTAGATAAAGTAGAAAAATGTGGGTTAGACAGCATCACCACCAGCTGGATTCGTAACTGGCTGACCAACCGCACTCAACGTGTAGTCCTCAATGGAACTGCATCTACATGGAGGGAGGTATGCAGTGGAGTACCCCAAGGCTCTGTTTTGGGCCCAGTACTCTTCAACATCTTCATCAATGATTTGGATGAGGGAATAAATGGGGAACTCATCAAATTTGTACATGACACCAAGCTGGCAGGAATAGCCAACATTCCAGAGGATAGGCTTAAGATACAGAAGGATCTTGACAAACTTGAACATTGGGCACTATCTAATAAAATAAAATTCAATGGTGAAAAGAGTAAGGTTCTACATTTAGGCAAGAAAAACGAAATGCACAGGTACAGTATAGGTGGTACCTTGCTCAATAGTAGTACCTGTGAGAGGGATCTTGGAGTCCTAGTGGACAACCCTTTAAATATGAGCCAGCAGTGTGCGGCAGCTGCCAAAAAAGCCAACACAGTTCTAGGCTGCATAAATAGAGGGATAGAATCAAGATCATGTGAAGTGTTAATACCACTTTATAAGGCCTTGGTAAGGCCACACTTGGAATACTGCATTCAGTTTTGGTTGCCACAATGTAGAAAAGATGTGGAGACTCTAGAAAGAGTGCAGAGAAAGAGTGCACGATAGCAGTGTTCCAATATCTCAGGGGTTGCCACAAAGAAGAAGGAGTCAAACTATTCTCCAAGGCACCTGAGGGTAGAACAAGAATTATTGGGTGGAAACTAATCAAGGAGAGAAGCAACTTAGAACTGAGGAGAAACTTCCTGACAGTTAGAACAATTAATCAGTGGAACAGCTTGCCTCCAGAAGTTGTGAATGCCCCAACACTGGAAGTCTTTAAGAAGATGTTGGATAGCCATCTGTCTGAAACGGTATAGGGTTTCCTGCCTAGGCAGGGGGTTGGACTAGAAGACCTCCAAGGTCCCTTCCAACTCTGCTATTGTATTGTATTGCATCTCTCCTCCTACATCTCCCCTGACTGTCTTTGATGTAAACATCAGACTGAAGCAACATGGAAGGGATCTTGCATTAGAAAAGGATAAAAACCACAGGTTATGCTCTTTGTGGCTCAAGTTAAGGGACAGGCAGGAGCTGTCCTCTTGAATGTACTTTCTCTCTCTCTTCCAAGGGAATCTTGGTTTCTCCCTGTTTGAATCAGGAAAGCCACTGGATACGCCATCCTGTGACAATGCTTCCAATTCTTCTTTAGAAACAGGAAACAGGAGATTGATTCAGTCCTATGAATTATGGACCTCCTGCTTCTGGTGCTGCTGGTATCCCAGCCTGTCTCTGGGAAACTGAGAATGAAGTATCCATTGAATTTGGACAACCAGGATGGAGGGAAGCCATGGAGCTAATATAGGCCTGGAGTTCTTCTCATTGGTATATTCATCTCTGCATCAGCAATGTGACATACAACATTACCTTTCAATGTGGCTCCTTCTAGTCAGAGGCAGTCGTAAGTCATTCACTGTGATGGAGTTTCATTCCCTCCATTTGCAGTTCTAACACTCTTTTGTTTTCTTTCTTATTTACTTATTCCTGTAATGCAGGACCTGACTAATTTATTGAATCCTTTTGATTTCCACGGCCTCTCACTTTTTTGTTTTATTATCTGAAAGATGCTCAAATCCAGACCAAAGGAAAATAAAACCTGAAAGAAGTCCACATTATTTTCCTCTCTCTATTCATTCCTAAATTTATGACTTGGATACAGTAGAACCTCTGGTCACAAATGCTTCTGACCATGACCAAATCAGGTTTTTTTTTGTAAGGGCTAAATTTCCTGTTGTTTGTTTACAAAGAACAGTGACCCATATGTGGACCCTGAATTAATTTTGCATTAATTTTGGTTAGGTTCAGGTCACGACCAAATTGGATTGCGACCAAAGTTATGGAACAAATTATGGTTGTGACCAGATGTTCTACTGTACTGAGTTTTGTTGAAAGTAGTGATTGTTGTAATTTTCCCTGCCTAGCTCATTTCCATATTTTATATAATCTCTCACTGATATTCTGTGCCTGATTTTTATAAGAATAACTTGTTTTTAGAACAACTTTTCTGGACCACTCATCAAAAATTATCTTCCTTCTACCATTTATGATTATTCTGCAACCTTTTACTGAGCTAATGAAAATTAGTACTTCTAAAAATATGCCTGATTTTTTTTAGTGTATGTCAGATTTTTAAATTCTTTTGGAAGACTATCTCAATCTGATCTTCTCAATACTCACAAATATTAAAGGGTGATGGGTCACTATAATTTACCTCAGGTTTTGGATCAATATTGGCTTAAGTCTCAGTTAGTTTGTGGAGAAAAAAAGGATTAAATAGAGATAAGTATTTAGTTTTTGTTGTTGATGATCTTAATGTTAACATGAGCATGGTTTTACAGACTTTTTCTTTATCAAAAAGAAAGAATGAATTTCAATGTTGAAATGGTTAACAAAGAATACCAGCTCCTGCTCAATCTCACACTTGGCTACAACATCCATGACAACTATTCAAACACACTTGGAACTTCAAATGCCTTGCTGGATGTGCTTTCTACTGGAGAAGCCAATGTTCCCAACTACAACTATGGAAGGAAGGACAACATCTCCATCCAGATGTCAACATTAGCAGGCCCCTACAAAGTCCCACAGCTTTGTGTTTACATTTCTGTATTTGATAAAGTAAGAGGGGTGTTGGTTTGGGAGGGATAGATCCAACCATGTCTTCTCTGTGGAATTCCAGAACTGCTTTTCACCATATTCATTTGTAGGTGTCATGACTAGGGATTGGGATATAAAGTGAGAGGGGAGCAATGATCAAAAGAAACATATCTTCTCATGACCCCATCCTCGTTGCTTAGAGGTCTTCTGCTGCATAATTGTGAAGGTGAGGAGATGCTCTGTGTTCAGTCAAAGGGTCTTCTGGACAACAGCAAGGTGCAGCACTAATAAAAAGCTAACTTTTAAAAAATATGATCTTAGTCAAAATAATGGTATTTTCAATCACGAACAAATCCAAAATTTATAAACAGAGCCTTACTGGATTATCTTTCCTAGTGTTGATAAATCAGTATGTATTATGACCCTGTAAGAACCACTAGCATTAATTAATCATTTTACATAAAACTACAAATGGGTTAGCCATGCTGTTAATTATTTTTTACCCTGAAATGCTCATGATCAAATTCATCATAAAAGGTTTGAAGAACAACTTTGCCAGTGGAGAGGATTTTCTACCAACTGAACAATTCCAGAAATATCCCAACTGGTGGGACCCTCTATTGGCAACTTCATTTACACATACAAATAATATCTGCCATGCTCATATGGGTCAAACATAATTCTGACAGATAAAGACAGGGAATAAAAAGCACCCCAGCAATTCCAGGCCCATAACAGACATTGTGACTAAAACATATATCAGCTTCCCCTTGAATAATGAAAAGTGCATTCCTTGTAGAAGAACCAGATTTGACCCAGTATTGACAATTCTGTCGTCTTGAACAATCTAATTCTAAAAATATCAATCAGAGGAAATAATGTTTTGCTGCTTTTAGAGTATTTGCTGCAACAAAGTAAGAAACATAGAAGAAACTGATTGGCCTTAAAATGGAACTCAGAATGTTGACCCTGCTCAACGCCCTCTCTACAAGCACTGACAACGAGAACCGTTAATCAATGTCACAGGTTGGACTAGAAAATCTCCAAGATGCCTTCCATCCCAATTATTCCATGTTCTTTGTTCATTTGTTAGAGAGTGTGATTTGGGCTCAATGGAGCCCTGAGAAGTAGGATTGATGCTTACCAGAAGGTAAGACAAGGTGCTGCCAATATGACATTTAGGTTTCATATACTGTTAAGAAGATTTGGCTCCTATTCTCATAAGAATTATCTGATTATTGATAAGTCAAAATCAAAAATTAGGGTCTTTGGAAAATGACATATTGCCATATAGGGCTATTCGATGATGAGCCAATAAAGCAAGTTCACACCTTTCCTTAACTGGGTATTTTTCTCTGTGACTGGATCTTGGCTCCCTCAACATCAAAGGAGCTCATTTAGACCAAAGGGATAAGTGAATGCACTGTTAAAAGAATTTTAAAAAAATCATAGCTATGCGGCCTTGTTATCCTGAATTATTAAAGTATAAAAAGCCAACGTTACCACGATGCATTTATATTGAGCTGAACTTTGGGATTTAATTTATACCACTATTTGAACAAATTTGATCACATCACCTGAGAAGTATCTTGTGGGTGGATAAAAGGACTTCAGCTGCTGCCTTCAGAGCTGAATTGGGAATGTCTACTATTTATAAAATTAAAGTATATAATTGTTTTTTTTATAAAATTAATGGTATGGAAAATGACACAGTCCAAAAAAAATCAATTAGAACAAATAAATTTAAAATTAAAAGTTCTTGAAGTGTACAACTGGCAAATCATATTAGGAACTGTGGTCTCTCTGTCTTTATGCAATTGGAGAAAAAACTAAAAACATGATGCACAAAGAATCCAAGATTTTCAAAACAAAGAAAGACATAGCCATCCTCAGTAAGGTTTGCACATTGAAATGCATTGGCTGCTTCCAAATGGACAAGTATTGCGTTGAATCTTCCAAATCCCTTACAGTGAATATACTTGTTTTTATAGAGGTCCAGAGATAGAAGATGTAATATATCTATTATTTTGAATGTCAATTATATAAGAAAGAGGGAGATTAATATCTTGGACTGCATTTTAGAGAAACAATCTATTGGGATCCTAATATTAAAGCAACATATTTCATATGTGGTCTGAATTCAGAAATTATATATAATATAGCCCTTTTTTGGCAGAAAGTAATTCAGCTGAAATTTTCTTATGTGGTTTGATTGCAGTAAATTCTGGGGATGATAAAATACTATTTTTATTCCTTATGCTTATTGTATTCTAATTAATGTTTTAAATTCCATTTTTATATATGAGCTTGTTAATGTTCTGTGTTTTATATTCTGTATCTTGATAAGGCCTACTGACTAATCAACAAGAAACTGTTCTAATATGTGCATGAGAAAAAGCTGAGTTTATTAAAAGCTAAAATTTTTGACTTGATAAACCCCAAATATAACACAGAATTCTTCACTGCTTTTTCAGATCAGTGAACGAATTGCTTCAGAGGCTGTGAGTGATAAAAATCATTTCCCTTTTTTCCATCCAATGCTCCCCACAGAAGGATTTCAATACCCAGCAATTGTACAACTGCTCCTCCATTTTGAATGGACCCTGATTGGTCTCCTTGCTCCAGACACAGAGAAGGGAGAGCATTTCATGAGGACTTTTACTCCTATGCTTGTAGAATAGAATTTGTGTTGTTATATCACAACATTTCTCAGCGACTGGAAACACAGCAACCCTCAAGGATGCCCTTTCTAAGTGGAGACAAGTCAATATCCTTGTTCACTTCATGGAATATAAGTCTCCCTTTGACAGAATTCTTCCTTTCCATTCAACATTTGAAAGTTTGCCAGGACCCATTGAAGGGATAGTCTGGATCATGACAATAGTTGGAATATATTCAATGGGAAAGGACAGGCATCTCAAGTACATCCATAGTATTTGGACCTTTTCTCTTCAATGGAAAAAAATTGGCAAAAAGATGATGGTTTTAAAGATCCTTTCTTTGTGGAACCTGAATTTCAAGCTGAGTATTTTCACTGTTCTTTTTCAAAACACGTCTTTTCTGTCAAAGGCTGAAGAAGATGCACCCAGAAAGCTCGACTGGAGATGCAAGAGAAAAAATATAGGATGCGGATCAGAAATTCAGGCAATGCTTACAGTGCCATTAAGATTCTGGTGCATGCCTTAAATTTTGCATCCAAATCCAAGAGGAGAAAGAAGAAGGGAGAAGAGAGGTTGGGGGCTCCAATGCTGCACCTGTGGAAGGTAAGGGGTCCCAACAGGGATCCATCCAACTATAAATTCCTTTCAGGGTCTTTGGTGCTCTTTGAGCTTAGTTGTTTAAGATCTTAAAGTCCTGTATAAAATCTTATTGTATTTATTGGAAGAGACCTGTGTTTTCCCTTCTGCAACCAAGATGTTTTGTATATTGGAAAAATTGCTCCCAAACTCCTTCTGATTTTAAGCTCCTGTAAACCAACATGGCTCTTCTCCTTGTTCTCTTTCCTTAAGGCTAAAAACTGATCTCTTCCTCCCCTTCTTTGTCCTTGCCTAAAGCTGATGAAAATTTTCTTCTCCAAGTATGATTCCTTCAAGAGGACTTTTATGATTCAACTGGGTCATTAATGCCATTATTGTCAAATTAATAATATGTTTATTATCATTTCATTAAAACATTACTATTACTTTATTATAATCAGCAACCACTCTATATATAGAATAATATTAGAAAAACTACAAATGAAATCTTAAAAGAAAGATGTAGATTGTGGCTGCCATGCATTTGTGTTATACAAAATGCAATGATATATCAAGTCCTAGATGCTAAAAATTAGTTTCCAACTGGATTTTACGTATGCACCTCTCTCTATCTCAAAGTCATATTTTTATTTTCTAAAAGCTGGGAAATTTTAAAGGAGATCAAAATAACTGTGTCGAACCATTATTATACTTTCTGCATCACAAAATCATGATATTTCTACTTCCTTTTTTAATGAAAATATCAAAGAAGCAATGACCAAGGTATAATTGTTTTTTATAATGCCCCATTTTTATCAGTAAGATTAAATTTTATTTGAGTGCAATTTTTTTTAAATATATTTTTATTATTTTTACATTTAAAATGACCATTGTCTTACCTGAAGGGTCCTTTTCAGGGCGCTGCAACGGAGAGTCCAAAGAAGGGTTAAACACAGCCAATCTGCCCAGAACTGAATTGAAACTTTAAGCCACGCCTCTGGTGCCGACTCTCCTCAGATTTATTCAATGAAGACGTGGAACAGTTGCGCGCTGAAACTTCAACTGGAAGTCTAATATGGAACAAGTCAAAAATAGTCCAACAACAATAACAGAAACAACAAACAACACTGTGACTTCACAAACACCAGCGGAGAATAGACCCCAGGGCGGGGTGGACTCTCCGTTGCAGCGCCCTGAAAAGGACCCTTCAGGTAAGACAATGGTCATTTTCCAGGGCGCTGCTCTGGAGAGTCCAAAGAAGGGACATGCCCAAGCTAACTGTCACTAGGGCGGGAAGGCTCAGCCATCAGGGTCGCTCCGCTGGTATGGATGCCCTGAAGAACACGCCTCCCAAAGGCCCCTTCCGCCGATGCAAAACTGTCCAGTTTGTAATTTCGGACAAATGGAGACAGAGAAGTCCAGGTGGCCGCCTTGCAGATCTCTTCAATCGGTGCCTGTGTAGACCAGGCAGCTGTGGTGGCGGCGCTTCTAGTCGACTGTGCTGTGATATTGCGAGGCACAGGAACAGACTGTAAAACGTGGGCAAGCACAATGCAGGCTCGCAGCCATCCGCCGATGGTAGATGAAGAGACCTTCTTGCCTTGAGAAGCTGGTTGAAAGGAGACGAATAGAGATTCGGATTTCCGAAAACTGGCCGTGCGCTTGATGTATCTGCGAATAGTCCTGCGCACATCCAGCATGTGCCAGCGCTTTTCCCTCGGGTGCCGAGGATGCGGACAAAAATCCGGAAGGACCACCTCCTGCGCCCGATGAAACCAGGAATTGACCTTCGGAATGAAGGAAGGGTCCAGCCTCAGGATTACTCTGTCGTTACGAATGAGACACAAGTCCTCTCTGACTGACAAGGCAGCCAGTTCCGATATGCGACGAGCAGACGTGATAGCGACCAGAAAAACCGTCTTGAATGTGAGGTGTCTGAGACTGGCCGTCTTAATGGGCTCAAACGGGGGCCCGATGAGGGACCGCAACACTACATTGAGATCCCAAGATGGGTATCTGTGGACCACTGGGGGTCTCAGGTTGGTCGCTCCCCTGAGGAAACTGCGGATGGTCGGATTCCGGCCAAGAGATGCGTAGCCCTCAACTGAGAGGATGGTTGACAGGGCTGCTGCCTGGCGCCTCAGGGTGTTAGGTGCCAGGCCCTTGTCCAAACCTTCCTGCAGGAAGTCCAGGATGACAGGAACCGAAGCAAGGGGCGCAGACGTACCATGAGCCGTGCACCAGCTGGCGAAGGATTTCCAAGTGGCGTCGTAGATGCGCGTCGTGGACTGCCGTCGTGACGCTTGGATGGTGCCAATCACCTTGTCTGACAACTTGCCTCTGCTTAGGAGATCCCTCTCAAGTGCCAGACGGCCAGCTGCAGCCACTGGGGTTCTGGATGTTGAAGGGCCCCCTGGCTGAGAGAGATGTCCTGTGGAGGAATCCGCCACGGTGGTGTGATCGAAAGACTCACCAAGTCTGCAAACCAGGTTCTCCTGGGCCACTACGGTGCTACCAGCAGCACCTCCGCCTCCTCTGCTAGGATCTTCCTGATGACTCTGGGAAGAAGAGGTAGCGGGGGAAAAGCGTAAAGCAGACCTTTCGGCCACGGGCCGTGCAGCGCGTTGACTCCTTCCGCCCTCGGGTCGTGGAACCTTGTGAAGAACCGCGGAAGATGCGCGTTGGCCGCGGTGGCGAACAGGTCCACCAGCGGGAGGCCGAACCTCTGGGACAGTTGCTGGAACAGCAGCGGATGTAGACGCCACTCCGAGTGGTCGACTGTGGATCTGCTCAGCCAGTCCGCCTGGGTGTTGCTCGTGCCCGAGATGTGCTCCGCCTGAAGAGAAAGGAGATACCTCTCCGCCCATCGACCCAAGAGCTCCGCCTCCTTCATCAGGGATCTGGAGCGCGTTCCCCCCTGTCGATTGATGTGCGCCTTGGTGGCGACATTGTCTGTCATGATGCGCACGTGGTGGCCCTGAACGGTGCTCTGGAAGCACTTCAGCGCAAGCCTGACTGCCCTCAGCTCCAGCCAGTTGATGCTGTGAGCGGCTTCGGAAGGGGACCACCTGCCCTGTGCTAGCTGGTTGTGGCAGTGGGCCCCCCAACCGAACAGGCTGGCATCCGTTGTGATGGTGAGCCTGACTGGCTCCTTGAATGGCGACCCCTTTAACAGGGCCGGAGACAACCACCATTTTAGAGAGCGACGTACCTCTGCTGGAACTGGAATCAGTCTTGTTGAGCTGCTTTCGTTTGTTCTTTGATATGGGAGCAGGAGCCACTGAAGGGGACGGGAGTGAAGTCTCGCCCAAGGCACGATTGACAGGCACGAGATCATCTTGCCGAGGAGCTGTGAGAGCTGAACCACCTTGACTAGACGTGACTGCTGCACCTGAACGACCATCTCCCGAAGGCTGGCCACCCTTTCCGGAGACAGGGATACCGTGCACGAGGTGGTGTCGATGACGGCCCCTAGATGCTTCAGTCTGGTCGTGGGGACGAGATGACTTTTTTCCAGGTTGATGGTGAACCCGTGGTCCCGGAGCGCCTGCATGGTGTGTTCTAGGTCGCTGACAGCTTGTTGATGCGATGATGACAGAATGAGAACATCGTCTAGGTAACAATGGAGTCTGACCGGACGTGACCGTAGAAAGGCCGCCACGGCTGCGAGAACCTTTGTGAATGTCCTGGGCGCCGATGACAGGCCGAATGGCATTGCCCGGTACTGGTAATGGAGGCCCGCGTAAGAGAACCTCAGGAACTTGCGGTGGGCTTTGCGGATAGGGATGTGGAGGTAGGCCTCTTTGAGGTCTATGGACGTTAGTATATCGCCTGGCCTGATGCACCCCAAGATGGACTGGAGGGACTGCATCTTGAACCTGCGATATGTCACGTGGTGATTGAACCTCTTTAGATCTAATATCCCCCTCCACCCTCCTGAGTTTTTGGGGACCAGAAACAGGATGGAGTAAAACCCTCTTCCTTCCTGGCCTGCTGGGACAGGTTCTATGGCCCTGATCTCCTTGAGGTGCCTTATCTCCTGTTCCATGAGGGATCTTTTGACTAACCCTGAGGGAACTGGACACCGGATGAAGTGGCGGGGAGGGGGGGACCAGAATTCTAAAGTGAGACCCATGCGGACTGTTTGAAGAACCCACTGGTCCGACGTGGTCTGCTCCCATTTGGCGTGGAACAACTGCAACCGCCCTCCTATGGGAGCTGACCTGTGATGGTCATTTATACCTCCTAAAGGGTCGGGAGCCGGAGCCCCCCCGAAATGGCCGCTTGGAGAAGGGCTGCTGGCGACCTCTGTCTCGAAAGGACTGACGGTCCTGAGACCGCTCACCCTGCTGGGGATACGCCCGATGATAGGGGGCGGAGCTGGTGGAGGGCTCATTGTTCCGAAAGGCCTGCCTCCTGTAAGAGCCAGGACCTTTACGATCAGGCTTTTTGGTGACTGATGGCATCACTTTCTTTTTGTCCTTGTTTTCCACAAGGACTGGATCAAGGACCTCACCAAACAGCTTGTCCCCTTTAAAGGGGGCAGTAACAAGCTTCCATTTGGAGCGCATATCCACATTCCAGTGCCTAAGCCACAGGAGGCGTCTGGAAGTAACATTAGACGCTAGGGCACGCGAGGCAAACTTAGCAGCATTCAGAGTGGCATCAGCAGTGTACTCTGTGGCTGCCATGATTTTATTGATATCCTGCCTGACTTTAACGTCCTTGGCAGGTATCTTCCTCAAAAACTGCCTCAGCCACAGGAGAGCCGCCCTGGAGAAAAAGGAGGCTGAAGCGGAGGACTTAATGGCCCATGCAGCTGCCTGATGGGTCTTGTGACAAGCAGTTTCGGTTCTCTTGTCCTCAGCCTTGAGCCCCTCCAACAGGTCAGGAGGGAGCACAGAAGAGGAGGTAAGAGCCGCTACAGGGGGATCGATAGGAGGGAGCTTGAGCAGCTCCTCCAGGCTGGCATCCACCGTATATAGCTTCTTGTCATGGCTGCTGGGGGTAGCCATGGTAGCTGGCTGCGCCCACTGTCTTTGAACTAAATTGAGGAACATCTTGGGTACAGGAACTATTTCCTGGACCGAAATGGGTTCCTCAAAGAGATCCCCAGATAGATCATCAGGGTCTACAACCACCTGAGCTGGGGGGGTGGACCCCATGTGAGTTGAGATCTTAGCCTTATCTAAAATGGTTTTGAAATTATCCAAATTAAATAAGCCTGAAAAGGCCGGCTTTTTGGCGGGGCTTGCCTCATCCCCAGAGAATTCAGCTTCCTGCCTAGGAAGAAATTCCTCTTCTTCCTCCCAGTCTGACTCATCGGAGGCCACTGAAGAATGCAGGGACGGAGGTGGAAGGCTAGGAGTCATCTCTCTGGAATCCTCCTGGGGTTGCAAATGGTGGATCTTGCGAGTGCGCTTGCCACCTTTTCGCATGCCTGCCTCAATGCCCTGGGAAATGGCCCTGTTAATTATTTCCTGCATTTCAGTGGATAGGTTAGGCCCTTGGTCCTCAATGGGGCGAACCCCTTGAGTGGGCCCGGGGATCGGCTGTTGAGGGGCTAAGGGCCCCATTGGAGCTGGTCCCTCCTCCATATCAGAGGGACAGGCAAAGAGATCAGCCTGATCAGCCATGGAATGGCCTGGAGAAGTTGCCATGGCCAAGGAATCCCCTTCCTCTTCACTATCAGAAATGGGGCCTCCCTGGGCTGGAGGAATTTCCCTGGAGGGCTCCCCAGGAGACACCGAAAGGGAAGATTGGGCCTGCTGTTGGGCTTTGGAAACCTGTTTTTCTAAGGCCTTCTGTCGCCTTAATGCATCTTTGTCTAGGCCTGAGCCCTGCTTGGGGCCATGCCTGGAGTAAGGCTTACTCCCTCTAATGGCCTCCCTGGCTGCTTTCCCGGCCTGTCTTACAGGGGCTCTGGAAGAGACACCCTCAGAAGTCTCAGGGGCCTGATCTGCCATGGTAACAATCACTGGTTGGGGCAGTAGGGGGATGGGAAAACCACCACTCACCACCTCCAGAAAGCCCACCGCAGCACGATGCTCCTGAGGAGACAGAGAAACTGCAAGGCCTGAAGTAGCTTGGAATTTCTTAGGCGCGAGCAGAATTCGCTCCCAGCGCCTGCAGGAGAGTAAAGGAGGCGACCCAGCAGGCCACGATCCCACGCCGCTATCACTTGCTTGGATTGGGGCCCAGGTCGCCGGTCACACCGGCCAAGTCTGACTCCACGCGGCTCCTGCAAAGAGCCAGGCACCAGGCAGCTGCGGCAAAAAACTTTTAAAAGTAAAGCCGGAAGATTGCGCAATCCAAAATGGCGGCCGGAACTCACCGGAGCTCTGCGCGCCAAATTTAAAGAGGGAAGAAGCCAAAATGGCTGCCCTGGAAGCCCACGCAGCAATTTGACTTGCTAGAAGCACAAATTGCAACGGAGGGCTTCCAGTGGGAATCGGCCCCCAGTAGGGGTGCCCCAACAGCGCTGGCGTCGGCACTCCGACCCACACGCTTCCCCCAACAGCTGCCTGTGGCTTCTAGGAGCCAGAGCAAAGCCCCGGACTCCAGGAGAGCCGAAAGGGTGAGAAAAACCCAATTAAAAAGGGAAAAAAACAAACTTAAATTTAAACTCACCAGCCTGCTCTAAAAATCCTTAAATATGCTGTTTTAAAAAATTATTCTTCCTCTGGAGAGTCCAAGGAATCAATCTTAGAACTGGAGAAAATCTTAAAGCGTCTACTGGGCTAGCTGAATTGAAAAAATCTGAGGAGAGTCGGCACCAGAGGCGTGGCTTAAAGTTTCAATTCAGTTCTGGGCAGATTGGCTGTGTTTAACCCTTCTTTGGACTCTCCAGAGCAGCGCCCTGGAAAACAGTGCAATACCGCGGAGTCGGAGTGACCGTACATTCATATTATATACAGCTAGTCTCAACCATTAACAGTTAGCCTACTTAATACATTGTCTATCCTTTTGTCCAATCACAATATATACAGTTTATTCCAGTCTTGTCACCTTGTTTATACCAATCATAAAATCTGTTCCAGACTTCAAAATATTCTGATTCCCCTTTATTTTTAAGTTCAAGAGTGAGCCTATCTGCTTCTGCACAGGCCAACACTTTTCTGATTACATCTAGCTCTGATGGTGTATTTTCTTTTTTCCAATACTGTGCATAGGTTATGCGCGCTGCAGTTAGTATATGTATAATTAGATAAAGCGTATCTTTCTTAAACCCCTCCGGTATTATGCCTAGGAGAAAAGTTTCTGGTTTGAGTGCAATTTTAAAGACAGTTGTATCCACTTAATTATCATGCCATTCAGCGCTCAATTAAGTAGAACCCCATTCACAACATCAGGAAGGATTTGGTTGATTCTTTGCTAAAATTGGTTTATACGACCAGCATTCACACAGTATAATAAGGAAGTGTGATGATATGTGGGAATGAATTCGGAGGATGAGAGAAAGAGATGCTGCATAGGGAAGGATTGGATAAGATGTGGGGGAGGAAACCAGCAGCAGCATAACAGGCAGAAAAAGAAACTCAGATAAGATCTGTCAAAAGAGTTCATTAAAAGATTTGGACCTTCCCATTGATAATATAGTCTTACAATAAAGTAGAATTGGTTCATATGACACCCCCTCCTCCTGCTCCACTTGAATGAAGATTAGCCTTGCAACTATCTGCTTAACAAATCCTTGCTTTCTGGTAATCTCCCTGTTGTTTTCAAGGAGTTTATGAATACTCTAGTCATTTGTGTTATTTCTTCAATTGATTGGTGACCTTTCCTAAAATGTACTCTATGGTTGACAATTTTTGTCAATTATGTTGTCAGTGTTTTAAGTAATGCACCCATTGAAAGTAGAACTCCGAAGCAGGTAGATTCCTCAAATAACAGTTTATTAGATACATCATATTGACACAATGGTGAAAGCGACTCTGAAAGGTCCTGAGGTTTTTACCTAATTAAAAAATGAAAGTTCCCCCTCTCCTCCATGTCATCAGTCACATTGTCCAGTAAAGGTGCTGGCAGGTTGCTTGGTTACTCCACTCCTCCCCTCTAAGCCACCTGTTGGAATGACCTTGGTTCACACAAGAAAAGTTTTTCTTTTGATGCCAAAACCCCAGCTATCTAATTTCCCTCCTCCCTCTCCCCTCTTCTGCCTTGTGGCAACCATGAAGCCAAAAAGATGGCCTCAGCCAGGTTCGCTTCAAGGTTGACATATATCTTGTCACTATACTTTTTGTCAATATACTAAATGATTGAGAACTATTACTGAACCTTTGTTCTTGAGTTTTGAAGATAGTGGCACTTGTTCTCCCAACTCACAATGTTTAGAAGTTAAACAACCACAGAAGAAAATTTCAAATGTAAAAGGTAACATGAGATTTAAAAAACTCAAGATTTCTGCTTTTAAAATTCCTGAATGTTTCCATTCTAGTGGCATCCATTTCTAAAAAATAAGGAATTGTACAATCTTTCCCAGTTTAAAGTGTACTTGGATCAAAATGGAGAGCTAGCAGGAGATCTGAGGATCATTAGTAAGCTGGTTCTTCCCAAGAAGGATCCCATTGACCAGGAATTGGGGAGTTTTGAAAAGCAGCAACTTAAGATCAACCAATATGCTTTGTTACTGCTAAAGTTGGTCAACAAGGTGGGTAAAATATTGATATGTTTTCTTCATATTTCCAAACAATTAGGACCCTTTTAAAGTGGGCTAAACCTAGTCAAAGTGGTGGGTAACCTTGACTGAGAATTGAATGTGTGCAGTATAACTTTTATAATTTTCTTAAACAAATAGAAGGCCATCAATTCTATTGACCAAAGTATCCTTCAGATGCTATAATGCTGATTCACCTATATCTAAAATGAGATTTGGGGTGATTATTATTTAGGACACAAATCATTGCCAATTAATGTCTCTTTTGCAATTTATCATCCTAAACTCGTGAGAGAGGGCCTCATATGCTGAGGAACTTCAGGTTAATAGCTTCAGGTTCACTTGTTCCTTGTCTTCAAATATTAGAGATGAAGGTAATTCTATTAACCAGAGCCTGTCTTCAGGTTTGGATTGAATGCAATGAAACGGAGTCAAGATTGGATGTAAGTTCTGTTGGTCCAATTGGGAAATAACAGAATAACAGAGTTGGAAGGGACCTTGTAGGTCATCTAGTCCAACCCCTCTCTAAAGCAGGAGACCCGACACCATTTCTGACAGATGGCAGTCCAGTCTCTTCTTGAAACCTTCCAGTGATGAAGCTCCCGCAACTTCTGAAAGCAACTTCTGTTCCATTGGTTGATTGCTCTCACTGTGAGAAAATTTCTCCTTATTTCCAGGTTGAATCTCTCCTTGTTCAGTTTCCATCCATTTTTCCTTCTCTGGCCTTCAGGTGTTTTGGAAAGTAGCTTGGCCCACTCCTCTCTGTGCAGCCACTCAAATATGATCCTTCTCTTCACTAGACTAGCCATGCCCAGTTCCTGCAAACGTTCATCATATGTTTTAGCCTCCAGTCCAGTCCCCTCATCATCCTGGTTGCTCTTCTCTGCACTCTTTCTAGAGTCTCAACATCTTTTTTATAGTGTGATGACCAAAACTGAATGCAGGATTCTAGGTGTAGTCTTACTAAGTTTTTACAGAGTGGTATTAGTACCTCACGGGATCTTGATCGAATCCTTCATTGACTGGTTAGAGTCAGGGTCTGCTAAAAATGCCAAATGTTTTTAATCAGCTGAGACCATAGTTATACATTTCTCTCTTTAATCCCATTGGGATAGTGGAATTTAGGAAGGAGGTCCAAGGCTTTCAGTTCACATGAAATAATAATGACTGGTCTGATGTGAGCTTATTTATCCATTAATTGAATAAATTTGTTTGCTGCCCATTTTACCATGATAATGGTTTGAAAACTGAAGGACTGAAGCCTGACTTTGGTGCAAAAGAATCCTTGTATCAGAAGTAATAAGGGACAATTTCAAGGGAAACATTAATTAAATTTGAGCTTTGGCTTTCAAGAGTGCACCATAGTTTTAGAAGCTAGTCAGTCAGTTTTAGTTTTAGTTCAACAGCATGGTAGCCATATAAATTGAACAAATAAATATACAAATAACGAGCATATCCTTTAAGGTTGCCAGCCCTTGTTTGTAAGGATTTTTTCCTCTGCATCTTAAGTGGGGGATAGCAATAGCAATAGCACTTAGATTTACATACTGCTTCATAGTATGTTTGACTGCCCTCTATAAGCAGTTTACATAGTCAGCATATTGCCCCTAACAATCTGGGTCAATCTAGGATAGTTTTGGATTGCTTTCAAAGGGAAGGAACTTTGCAATGTTTTATGTACTCCAGAAAAGAACCTTTCCAGATCCTACTGTTCAGATATTTCTTTCCTCATCACAGTTTTATTCTAATAAATCTAATGGAATAAACATTTAATAAATATTTTACAATAACATTTAATTTAAATGGATATCTTATTTCAAAATCATGCCCATGTGAAGAATAGAGGAATATATGTTAATTCCACTCTTAGGAGGAACACCCTGGTTGTGACTTGATGCTTAAATCTTTTCTCAATTTCATCCCTCCAGACTTTGTTAAGTAGAAAGGTACATTTTTTGCTATCTGATATGTCCCAAGAAAAAAAGGAGGAACTAAATGAGGCATCTGCCTGCAATTGTATCTCCTGCAACCCTTGGGAAGCATCCAGAGATTTGTAAGCTGGGTGTTGGCAATGAGCCCCTGCTGTGACACCTGAAATGACTCTTGATTTAAATCATATGGTAAAAAGCACCCAAAGAAGAAGGAAAAACATCACCAAAAACCTCAAAAACAAAAAAAACCCAACCCTTTCCTCTTTTTGGAAATGGTACAAGAGGGAGCGGACACACACACACACACACACACACACACACACACGAGAGAGAGAGAGAAAGAGAGAGGGGGAGAGAAAGAGAGAGAAAGAAGTGTGAGAGAGAAAATGAGAAAATAATGGAGGGAGAGAATGAGAAAGAGGAAAAAGTGATAAGTAAATGAGAGAGAAAGAGGGGGGAGAGAGGGAGAGGAACACAGAAAGGAGAGAGTTGGAGGGAGATAATGAGAGAGGGAAATGAGGGAAATGAGAGAGAAGGGGAGAGAAAGAAAGGAAAGAAAGAAAAAAGAGGGAGGGATCGTGAGGGAGAGAAAAAAAAACAAGCGAGAGGGAGGGTGGGAGAGACCCATTTCCCACAGAAAACACTGGGAGTCACCAAACCCAGGTAGGTGTGGCTGTGGGGGGCATGTGACTGGGTGGGAGTGATGCTGAGTTGGCCACACCCACCCAGGTTTTATGACTCCCAGTATTTTCTTTTTTGTGGGAAACGGGTACAAATGGCTCTTTGAGCATTTAAAATTGCCGACCCCTGGCCTAAGTGAAGCCCAGAGACTACTTGAATAATGTTCATGTCTACCTCCATCTTACATGAATGATGAATCTCAACATATTTTCTTTGGCATTTCTTCTTTCTCTTCTCAGTCTCTGCCTCAGTCCAAATGTGTGGAAAAATGTCAGCCTGGATTTGTCAAGAAGGCTTGAGAAGGAGAGCCAGTTTGCTGCTATGATTGTGTTCCTTGTCCAGAGGGGACCATCTCCACTCAGGAAGGTGGGTGACAATATGCATTTTTTTTATTTTTTTATTTTTAAACAAACAAAAAACAAACATACAAAACACATAACATAAAAACATCTTCCATTCCGTACAGTGTGTCGATTGGTTACAAAGCTTTTGTGCATCCTTTCCATAGTCAACCCTTAAATTTTATATAAAGTCACATATTGTCAATCAAGTATATTTGTATACATTGTTATTATAGTACTTCATTTATTTGTCACTATTATTTCTTCATTTTAAACATGGTATTCTAAATATGGGTTCATTTATATTATAATTGTTTGTTACATCATCTTCAACATGTCCAATAATAAGTATTTTTCTTATATCCTATTTTAATTCTAGTGTTTTGGTATTGGTAACATTCTCTAATAAATTTTCAGTTCCATATTTTTTTAATCTAATCACTAATTAGATAGATCCCATATCCTATAAAATTGTTTATGTTCTTGTTCTCTAATTTCATATGTCAACTTATTCATTTCAGCACATTCCATTGCTCATATCATCAATCTAATACATGCATACAATTATTATGATTATTAAACATTCATTGAATATAGCTATTATTACATCCTTTTTATGTGAAACATATTAAATTTAAAATAAGTTTATATTATGGCATTTCATTACATCATCCTGGACTCATCCAATGTTGTTACATCTTTGTATTCTATTCTATATAGAATTGTTATCTTTTATTTAAAAAAAAGACTTTTCCACATCATCTCCATAGTCCTCACTTACAGCTTATATAAAATTCCATATTGTCAATCTAGTATATATAAATGCATTATTATCATTATGAATCATTTATTTGAATCACTATATATATGAATATATATTAATCACTATAACTATTATTACTTTGTCTTATACATAATACTCAACTGTTGTGACCCAGCAGGATCCTTTGCAGCTGCTGAGCGACTCAGATAGCGATGAACCCTATGAGTTGGCTATGGAGGAGGCGGAGGACCCTGGGCAGGGTTCAGACGCAGAGCAGGGACCAGAGAGGCTGGTTGGCCACCAGCCAGATTGAGAAGGGCGGAGAAACGAAGGCAACATCTGCTCCAGAGACAAGCTCCTAAAAGATAATGAAGCTCAGGTGGTTGGGGCGTGGCCCCTCCCAAGACTGTATATAAGACGGGACTTTGGGAGGAAGGTTTTGCAGGACTCAACCGCTCGTAACAGTATTGAGGAACGTCTGTCTGGTCTGTCTTGTATTATGTTCTGTTTGATTTGGGTTGCTGCCAACTATTCTTGCATGTGATTCTTGTCTGGGCTTTCAGCCAACAGAGTTGTAATCTTTGTGATTAAAAAGTGGCGAACAGTCAAGCCTGTATTTGCATTCATTACCGGACGGAGGGGGGGTCAGAACACTCAACGTTTAACTAAGTTTAACTTAATTTTATTGTAACATTTCATTTCATCATCCTGCATCCTTGTAGTCCGTGTAGTGCCGTCCAATCTCTCTTGCCATTTGTAGAACCTGTATTCTAAGTGACTTCTTGATAAGTCTTATGTGGACTTCTCTTGGCAACTTGTTGTTCATTGCATATTTTATAAAAACTCGAGACCCTTCATCTGTTCCTTTCATCAGCTTGCCTTTGGTTATCACTGATGCTTCTGCCAAAAATACTCTCATTATTTCTGGCAAAATTTCTCCCCTTTCTTCATCTATGTTTTGAAGCATGAGATAGAGTTCCAGTTCGTCTACCTCTCCTTTCAGTGTTCCAGACGTTACCTTTCCCTCCACTCTCAGTTTGCTGTCAGTATCAACAATTTTCTTTTCACTTTGTTCATATTTTTCTGAAATTTTTTGAACTCTATCTTCAAGTTTCATCATTATTTCATCAATATTCTCAACTCTTCCCTCCATTCTTTCTGTTCTTTGTTCTATAATCCCCAGATTCTTTTCAATTCTTTCTGTGCTTATTAGAACTTTTTGAATTTCTAACATAATTCTTTGCAAAATTATTTCCTCTTCTTCTGCATATTGTGCCATTTTTCCAGGTTGTAAACACTGCCAATAGGACATCCAAGACTTTTTACTAGGTTTCAAATAAATTCAGTGTAATCTTTCAAGTCAGGGCTTTATCTTTATTCCAAAAGAGCACCTGTATAAACAAGATGTGTTTTCTCTCTGTTCCTTTCAGTAAACCAAGCCAATAACCTTGAGATAAGAGATGTAACCAAGCCTCCAGCCTCTAGATGTCAGTGTTACTTCTTTTCCTCTGCTTTTTAGTTCTCTCTTTAAACTCCAACTTTGAGAAAAGGAAAAAAAAATACTTAAAATGCTTTGAGGTTCTGATCCAGCCGAGCATTCAGAGGAAAGGGATTCTTAGTCCACAAATACAAATAATGAAGAAAAATAGATGAAGAAGGGGGAAAAAAGACCAGTCCAATTTAAAAGTAAGAGGCATTTGTAAAAATTCCTCCATAAAAAAAAATGAAATTAAAGAAGAAAAAGATAACACAATAGTTTTAAAACAGGCTAATTCGCTGCGTAATCTCTTCTTGTCTTCAATTTTAACTTTACTCAAAGTCTTTTTGGGTGTTCTCTAAAAGTAAAATTTATCTCACCAATTCCGACACAGTCTCTCTCCTGCTCAGATTCCGTTTCAGGGGTCTGTCAGTACCTTATGCAGCTTGAAATGGCTGCTTCTCTTGTAGCTGGCAAAAAGAGCTTCTTCCTGGATCAATCAGGGACTTTGCAATGTCCTTGAGATCAGCAGGACATGCCCTTCTCTATCACCGTCTCTGTGGGACGGTTTAGGTCCAAAAGGACCGTCCAGGAACAGAGATATAAGCAGCAATCCTGGAGCTCCAAGATTGCATGCTGTGTTGTAGCGACGTCAGGCCCCGCCTCGACAATATGCATTTTAAAGACAAATGTAAGTTTGATGGTTTTGTTCTTAATTTTCATGGCATCCAATTAATTCCACAATGGGAGAGATAACAAAAATTTTTGGGAGGATGAGGTAGGAAGGAGATTGTGAATTGGTTAGGAAATCTTTCTTTTATTTCCCAGTTTGGATGTATCCTTCCATATGTATCTTTCTTAGGAACTTCTGAATTCTTTGTAACTTGAGGAATGGTTTTAGTTCAATGGGGTCTGCTCACTCAAACCAATTTTATATTAGAGGCCAAAAGATGCATCAATCATATATTTAATCAATTACTCTTCATTAAGATCATAAATCTTAATAAGCTGAAATATCTGTGTGTATATATTTATATATATTTATATTTATTAAATTTATAGACCGCCCCCTCTCCCCGAAGGGACTCGGGGCGGTGTACAGGCAACACAATAAAAAACAGTATACAAAATTAAATACTCTTAGATACCCCTAAAATCAAATTAAATACTAGGCTGTACAGTGTGATAAAAATTAAAAACAACCTAAAAACCTACCCCTAAAAATTTAAAATACAGGCTAGAAGGATTAAAACTACGGTTAGGCCAGGCCAGCTAAGTTGAACAGGTGGGTCTTAAGTTTCTTGCGGAAGGAGCGGAGATTGGTGGTTGTTCTAATATCGGGGGGGAGGTCATTCCAGAGGGTCGGGCCCATCACAGAGAAGGCCCTACTCCTGGACATCGCCTGCTGGCACTGCCTAGTGCACGGCACCCGGAGGAGTCCCTCCCTGTGAGAGCGAATCGGCCGCAGGGATGTATGGGGCAGGATGTGATCCCGCAAATACCTAGGTCCTGTGCCATGGAGCGCTTTAAAGATCAATCAATCAATCAATCAATTTAAATTTATTAGCCGCTCCCTTTCCGAATAGGACTCGGGGCGGCGTACAATGGAGTAAAAAACATATAACATTTACATAAACCCATGACATACATAAATACAAAAACACACATGTACGGAGGAGGTTAACAGATACAATACATAGACAATTAAAAACCATTAAAATACCCTAATTATAAAACCCCATGTACAATCCAAATTCAAAATGTTAAAAACAGACAGTCAGGAGGGGTACGAGAAAATTACGGTTGAGCCAGGCCAGATAGTTGAAAGAGGTGGGTCTTCAGTTGTACACGGAAGGAGCGGAGATCGGAAGTAATCCTGATGTCACGAGGGAGGTCATTCCACAGGGCTGGGCCCATCACAGAGAAGGCTCTGCTCCTGGGTGTCGCCCCCCGACACTGTTTGGCGGACGGCACCCGGAGAAGTCCCTCTCTGTGAGAGCGGATTGGTCGTAGGGATGTGTGGGGCAGGATGCGATCCTGCATGTAACTAGGCCCTGTGCCATGAAGCGCTTTAAAGATGATAGTCAACACCTTGAAACGCACCCGAAAAGCCACAGGTAGCCAGTGCAGCCCGCGCAGGAGAGGTGTTGCAGGGGAGTACCTAGTACCTCCCATAATTGCCCGCGCGGCCGCATTCTGGACCAACTGCAGCCTTCGGGTGCATCTCAAGGGAAGCCCCATGTAGAGAGCATTACAATAGTCCAGTCGGGACGTGACTAGCGCATGGGTGACTGTGTGAAGGGCGTTCCGGTCCAATAGGGGACGCAATTGGCGCACCAGGCGAACCTGGTGGAACGCCCCCCTTGCCACGGCCGTCACATGGTCATCCATTGACAGCCGGGCATCCAGGAGGACGCCCAAATTGCGTGCCCGCTCCACGGGGGCCAGCTGTTCGCCCCCGATGGCCAGTGATGGAACCCACTGGTTGAACCGGGGCGCCGGTAACCACAGCCACTCCGTCTTGGAGGGGTTGAGCTTGAGTCTGTTACTTCCCATCCAGACCCGTACGGCCTCCAGGCACCGGGACATCACTTCGACAGCATCATTGGGGTGGTTCAGGGTAGAGATGTACAGCTGAGTGTCGTCAGCGTACAGATGGTACTCGACCCCAAAACCACTAATGATCTCACCCAGCGGCTTCATATATGTGTTGAACAGGAGAGGCGAGAGGACCGACCCCTGCGGCACCCCACAAGTGAGCGGCCTCAGGGTCGACCTCTGCTCCCCTGTCAGCACACATTGCGCTCGGCCGGAGAGGTAGGAGGAGAACCACCGCAGAACGGTGCCCCTCACCCCCAACCCCTCCAGACGGTGCAATAGGATACCATGGTCGATGGTATCAAAAGCCACCGAGAGGTCTAATAGGACCAAGATGGAAGAGCAACCCCCATCTCTGGCCCTCCAGAGATCATCCACCAACACGACCAAAGCCGTCTCCGTGCTGTGGCCGGGCCGGAAACCGGACTGGCGCGGGTCTAGATAATCAATTTCCTCCAAGTGGCGTGGGAACTGTTGTGCCACCACACTCTCTACAACCTTCGCCATAAAGCAAAGGTTGGAGACAGGACGATAGTTAGCTAACATAGCTGGGTCCAGGGAAGGCTTCTTGAGTAGGGGCCTCACCACCGCCTCTTTTAAGACGGCCGGCAAGAACCCCTCTCTCAAGGAGGCGTTGACTAACTCCTGGAGCCAGCCTCGTGTGACCTCCCAGGATGCCAGTATAAGCTAGGAGGGACACGGGTCCAATAAACATGTAGTGGCTCACAGTCGCCCACGCAACCTGTCCATATCATCGGCAGTAACAGAGTCAAACTCCTCCCAGAATGGTCCTTCAAGACTCGTCTCCAGCGTCCCTTCTAGACCACTGAAGGGGACCCACTCGCTACGGAACTGAGCGATTTTGTCCTGCAGATATTCCCCAAATTCCTCTGCTCTACCCTGCAAGGGGGCTTCCCGCGGCCTCTGTGACAGGAGGGAGCGGGTCACCCGAAACAGGGCGGCAGGGCGGTTATCTGCGGACGCAATAAGAGCGGCACAATATTGACGCTTGGCCACTCTTAATGCCACAAGGTAGGTCCGTAAATAGGCTCTCACCTGTGTTCGGTCAGATTCGGAGCGTGAAGATCTCCATCTGCTCTCTAGGCGTCTCTTGTGGCGCTTCATCACCTTCAGCCCCTCGGTAAACCAAGGGGCCTGGGTGGCTCGCTGCCACAGGAGAGACTGCAAAGGCGCAACCCGGTCCAAGGCCCCGGCAGCCGCATTGTTCCATGCGGCCACCAGGTCCTCCATCCGGGAGCGGGTCAGGACTACAGGAAGTGGCCCAAGCTCCATCTGGAACCTATCAGGTTCCATCAGGCGCCTGGGGCGGAACCGTCTAGGACATTCCGGTTCCGCCTCCCTGCGATGGGGAGTAGCGCCCGGGAAGTCGAGCCGGAGAAGTGAGTGATCTGACCATGACAGGGGTGTAATAACTAATTCCCCTACTCCCAGATCGCTCCTCCACTGGTCAGAGACAAAAATAAGGTCCAGCGTGTGACCTCCCTCGTGTGTGGGGCCCTGAATTACTTGGGTCAGGTCCATGGCTGTCATGGAAGCCATGAACTCCCGAGCCACCTCGGATGATCCCCCTGTCGACGGCAGGTTGAAATCCCCCATAATCAATAGCTTGGGGGTCTCAACCGCCATCTCGGCGATCACCTCGAGGAGCTCTGGCAGGGGCGCTGATGCATAGCGAGGAGCCAAGTATACAATCAGCAAGCCCAACTGCTTCCCTGGGCCCCACTTCACGCATAGGGACTCACACCCGGATATCTGTGGCACAGTGAACTCTCTCGGCTCCAGACCTTCCCTTATGATAACCGTTACCCCACCACCCCTACCCAGGGCCCGCGGCTGATGAAATGCACGGTATCCCGGTGGGCACATTTCCACGAGGGGGAGACCCCCCCTAGCGGCCCAACCAGGTCTCCGTTATCCCTGCAAGGTCCGGCTCCCCCTCCGAGATCAAATCATTAATGAGGGGGGCCTTATTGACAACGGACCTTGCGTTGCACAACATCAGCCTCAGGCCCTGGCTCTGTAGGTCCTGGACACCTAGATTGCCGGGGTTGGGACAGATGACCGGTCGTGTCCAACGACCGCGGTCTCCCAACCGGTTACAAAATCTTTGTCTACCCTCGCACCTACCCCTCCCCACGACCGTTGGGATGAAAAGACCCTCTACTGGAATATCGTTATTCCCCCTCCCCTCAGTAGCTCCGCTCACTCCCCTACCAACCTCACCTGTCAGCCTGGCACTAGCCCCTCCCTCGGCCTGACTAACCCCACCCCCCCACCTTAGGACCCACTAAAATATGTAAATAACATTTCATTAAAAAACCCCTAAGTTTTCGCTTCCTCCACCTCTCTGGATTAATAAATCCCTCATCAAGGTGGGCCCTCGAAAGGGCGGAGGGCCATACTTGCGAGAGGGGGGACTCCCGCAGTAAGATCAGGTCTGCCCTCGAGTATATGATAGACAATAATTTCAGCAGGGCCTCAGATCAATTAAGGGTGCTACAGATGTTAAAATATATAGTATATAATACACTAAATCCAGTAAGATGTAGAAAGCCAGAGCTTGGGTACAGGTGGTAAGCTGGACCAGTCAGGTGCCAAAAGGCCACAACCCTAGGTGGGGATGGTGGGCTAGTCAGATAGTCTGCAGATGGTAGATGGTAGATGGTCAGTAGGTGGTCAGCAGGGGGCAGATGGTCAATAGGTGGTAAGCAGGGGGCAGATGGTCAGTAGGACAGTAGGTGGTAAGCAGGGGGCAGATGGTTAGTAGGTGGTCAGCAGGGGGTAGATGGTCAAAACAAGGTAGGCGGCCAGCAGGGGGCAGATGGTTCTCCTGCCTGGCCTCTGGCACTGAAAGCCTCCCGCTAGCCACCAGCATGCCCCCTGGTTCCTGCCCAGCCTCCAGCGCTGAGAGCCTCCCTCCTCCTACCAGGCCTCCAGCGCTGAGAGCCTCTTCCATCGCTCCTCCGCTCCCGCCACAGGCCTGCATCCGCCATTCGCCATTCCCTGAGTGTTCAGCGTTTCCAGCCGCCGCTCCAAGCTCCAGGAGCCATTCCCGCTGGCCTCCGACGCCCCGGCTGGCCTCCAGCCTTCCCACCGGCCTCCGGCGCTTCGGCCGGCCTCCAACGCAATCAACAGCAGCCTGAGTGTTCGGCGTCTCCAGCCGCCGCTCCAAGCTCCAGGCTCCAAGCTCCAGACTCCCGGCCCCTCCGAGACTCCACCAGCGCCGACATCAGCCCGCACGCCCCCGAACACACCAGCCAACTTCGCCCAGCCGTCTTACGCCCAGCGTCTCCTACAGCGTCTCCCACACCAGCTGGCCGGCGCCGACTCACTCTCCCGTTCTCCCGCTCTCTCACTCTCCCGTTCTTCCCGTTCTTCTTGGCCGCCAGACCACCCTGGAGACCAACTTGGGTCGCGATGAAAAGCCAGGGTGGTCAGTTACTGGACCCTGGTCCTCGAAGGTGGCACAGAGGACCGGCAGCATCCCTGCTCTATCAAACGAGCCCCGCAAGCTCAGAGGCAGACCGCCATTGTTCCAGGAAGTATATGCATCTTGTTTGACATAAGCATAGGTGTGTGCATTTGTAATTGTAAGCACATTCACATAACAGGAAGATGAGCTTTATAAACTGTAGAGTCAAGAAAAAGGAGGCTGGCTGTTCCTTTTTAATTTTCAGAACATGGAAAAATTAAGGGACGGGCAGAACTAAAGATATTAGATGATTACTGTCCATCTAACCAATTGCTGATTAAATGCTGCATTAGCCAAGAACAATTTTAAAAATAAAAATCAACAGCCTCTTTACAAGGAGAGGGGCCCAGTGGAGTCTAGGGTGGAAATTCACGCTGCATCCTGGTGTCCAGTGTAACAGTGACTCTATGTCTGGAAGTCCCACTGAGTTGTGTAATGAGTTCAGCCACATGCACCTGATCAGGCCACTCCATGCCCCAGGGCACCCCTAAATGCCTGCCTGTCCCAATTCCTCAAAGTGGAGACATATATATTCTCCCTTAAAGATGAGACAGTGCTATTACAAATCCCAAAATATAAATTACACTTTCATCTTTGTCCGTTTTTTTTTCTTTTGCTTTAGTTTTCCTTCCAGTATAAACTTCCCTGTCAAAAGGACATCTCTGATGTGTCAAATTTGCCATAGTAATGAAGGGGCTGACAAATTTGGTAAGGTGGAGAGCTATACAATACAATAGCAGAGTTGGAAGGGACCTTGGAGGTCTTCTAGTCCAACCCCCTGCCTAGACAGGAAACGCTATACTGTTTCAGACAAATGGCTATCCAACATCTTCTTAAAGACTTCCAGTTTTGGGGCATTCACAACATCTGGAGGCAGGTTGTTCCACTGATTAAGTGTTCTAACTGTCAAGAAATTTCTCCACAGTTCTAAATTGCTTCTCTCCTTGATTAGTTTCCACCCATTGCTTCTTGTTCTACCCTCAGGTGCCTTGGATAACAGTTTGACTCCTTCTTCTTTGTGGCAACCCCTTAGATATTGGAACACTGCTATCATGTCTCCCCTAGTCCTTCTTTTCATTAAACTAGACATAGCCAGTTCCTGCAACCGTTCTTCATATGTTTTAGTCTCCAGTCCCCTAATCATCTTTGTTGCTCTTCTCTGCACTCTTTCTAGAGTCTCCACATCTTTTCTACATCGTGGCAACCAAAACTGAATGCAGTATTCCAAGTGTGGCCTTACCAAGGCCTTATAAAGTGGTATTAACACTTCACATGATCTTGATTCTATCCCTCTGTTTATGCAGCCTAGAACTGTGTTGGCTTTTTTGGCAGCTGCCGCACACTGCTGGCTCATATTTAAAGGGTTGTCCACTAGGACTCCAAGATCCCTCTCACAGGTACTACTATTGAGCAAGGTACCACCTATACTGTACCTGTGCATTTCGTTTTTGTTGCCTAAATGTAGAACCTTACTCTTTTCACCATTGAATTTCATTTTATTAGATAGCGGCCAATGTTCAAGTTTGTCAAGATCCTTCTGTATCTTAAGCCTATCTTCTGGAGTGTTGGCTATTCCTGCCAGCTTGGTGTCATCTGCAAATTTGATGAGTTCCCCATTTATTCCCTCATCCAAATCACTGATGAAGATGTTGAAGAGACTTGGGGTTCCCCACTGCATACTTCCCTCCATGTAGATGCAGTTCCCTTGAGGACTACACGTTGAGTGCGGTTGGTCAGCCAGTTACAAATCCATCTGGTGGTGATGCTGTCTAACCCACATTCTTCTATTTTATCTAGCAGTAGGTTATGGTCTACCTTATCAAATGCCTTACTGAAGTCCAAGTAAACTATATCGATGGCATTCCTCTGGCCCACTAATTTTGGCATTTTGTCAAAGAATGCAATAAAATTAGTCTGGCATGATCTGTTTTTGACAAACCCATGTTGGCTTTGGCTATTACTTTGTTTACTTCTAGGTGTTCACTAATTCGTTGCTTGATTATCTTTTCCAGAATCTTTCCTGGTATTGAGGTCAGGCTGATAGGTCTGAGGTTTCCTGGATCTATTTTTTTTTCCTTTTTTGAAGATGGGAACCACATCAGCTCTTTTTCAGTCCTCTGGCAGTTCCCCGGTGCTCCAGGATCTCTGAAATATATAGTTTAGTGGTTCTGATATCTCATCTGCCAGTTCCTTCAGAACCCTGGGGTGTAATCCATCTGGTCCTGGTGATTTGAACTCGTCTAGGGTAGACAGGTGCTCACTTACCATTTTCTTCCCTATTTTAACTTGTGTTCCTAATCTGATTTTTGTGGTGCTGTTTTTGATAGGTTGGACTGTTTTATCCCTTTGTGTAAAGACAGTTGCAAAGAATGAGTTAAATAGTTCTGCTTTCTCCCTGTTGCTTGTCACCTTCTTGCCACTTTCTCCCAGCAATGGACTAATTGTTTCCTTAACTTTTTTCTTGTGTTTAGCATGTTGGAAGAAGCTTTTTTTGTTATTTTTTTTTACTTTTGTGGCAAGCCTTTCTTCATTGTGAGCCTTAGATTTCTTCACTTCATCTTTACAGGCTCGGGCCATTTGCTGATATTCTGCCTTAATTATGTCCCCCTCCTTCCACTTTTTATACTTACCTTTTTTGTCTTTCAGTTTGTCAGATAGTTCTTTATGCAGCCATGCTGGTTTCTTTTGGGAGCTGTTATTTTTCTTCTTCATTGGTATTGTGCTAGACTGGGCTTTTGTAATCTCATTTTTAAAAATTTCCCAAGCTTCTTGAGTTGTTTTCCCCTTGAGGATTCTCATCCATGGAATTCTTCCCAAGCTCTCTCTAAGTTTATTGAAATTAGCTCTCTTAAAGTCCAAGACTCTAGTTTGACTTTGTTCTACTACTTGTGTTTGCATAATGTTGAATTCCAATATTGCATGGTCACTTGCCCCCAGGGTTCCTGTGGCTTCAACACCTTCTATCATTTCCTCCCTGTTAGTGAGAATTAAGTCCAATATGGCTGATCCTCTTATTCCCTTCTCTACTTTTTGGGAAACAAAGTTGTCTGCAAGGTTTGTTAGGAACCTGTTGGATCTTCCACTTGGTGCAGAGTCTAATTGGCAGGAACAATTGAAGGAGAGATTTTGAGCCAAAGGAACAATGAAATCTAAACAGAGGTCTCATCATAAAACCGTCAAGTGGATATTTCCTTCCCACTTTTTCTTATCTTTCCAATTTTCTTTATTGTTAAATATTGAGATATGAATAGTATCTCAAAAGGAATATAATCCTGCTTTTGAAAGGGAAAAAAGCCTAACATGCTTTGTTAGGATTAAAAAGAACAGGGGGGGGGGGGAGAACTAATAAAAGATCAATTTACCTAATATCCATTGATACTAATGTTGAATTCATTCTCTATTTAAAATTGTTGCCCAAATCTAGACGATGGATTCAGTTCCTCTTCTTGAATTCTTTCATGAATTAATCTTTCTTAAGATCTCTTTATTTTCAAATTAATTTATCAAATTTATATGGCTGTCTATTTCAAACAAAGTGACTCTTGTTGGCATACAATTAAAGCAATAATTGAAAATTAAAACAATGAGAAATAAACTCCAAGAAAGCAAGAGAGGAATGCCTGAAGATGCTACCAATTATGCAACCAGCACACAGGGCTCTGTTACCAGGTGATTCCCAGGGCTGATGACAGAATCAAATTTTCAGGGATTTCTAGAAGGCTTTACAGTTTGGAGATACTCTCTAATCCAGGGTAGTCAATTATTTTTAACTGGAAGGGGCTGTACAAACTTCCCTGAAGTAGGTAGTGTTGCAACCCTTCTCAAGAGGAACTCCCATGGATCCAACCATGTTAGAAAACGTTTACCCTGTGTCCAGGATTTTTACAGAAATTGACTGAAAGCATAGTTGGTAAGTAAATAATCAATAACTGAGTTTAAATATTCCTGGGAGAAATGAATGTGTAGCATCTTTCAAATATTAAAATTAAAACAAACAAACAAACAAACAAACAAACAAACAAACAAACTGAAAGTGAAAGATAAGATAAGAAGATGAAAGATAAGAATCTTGAGGATTACCTCAGAGGAGGGAGTTTGTGGCACCAGATATTTCTTCTTTTAATTTTATTTTCTTGTTGTTCTTCTTTTTATAGTTGTATATAGGGGGGATTTTTTGTCTGGAGTGTATATACAATTTACTAAGGCTTTACCATCTTTCAGTATCGCATCTCACCCAAAGGTTTTACTGAAATTTGAAAGACTATAAAACAAATATTACTTTGTTTTCTTAGATGCTGAAAAATGCACCATGTGCCCAGATGATCAATATCCAATGAAGAACTGAATTCAATGTATCCCAAAAAGAATAACCTTCCTGCCCTATGATGAACATCTGGGCATCATCCTCATCTCTTTTGCCCTACTCTTGTTCCTAACCACAGTGTTCATTTTAATCCTATTCCTTCAATCCTTAGAAACTCCCATTGTCAAAGCCAACAACCGGGACCTCTCCTTCATCCTCCTCATCTCTCTCCTGCTTTGCTTTTTGTCCCCCTTTTTCTTCATTGGGCAACCAAGGACAACCACCTGTCTTCTCCGACAAACAATGTTCAGCATTGTCTTCTCAGTAGCTGTGTCTTCTGTGTTGGCCAAAACTATCATGGTGGTGCTGGCCTTCCTGGCCTCAAAGCCCGGGAACAAAGTGAGAAGATGGTTGGGGAAAAGCTTGGCCAACTCCATTATCCTTTCTTGTTCTGCTGTCCAAATTTTCATCTGTGCCATATGGCTGGGAGTATCTCCCCCATTCCCTGACTCTGACCTGCACTCCCATCCTGGAGAAATCATCCTTCAATGCAATGAAGGCTCTGTCACCATGTTTTATGTTGTCCGCAGTTACATGGGTTTTCTAGCTGTCATATGCTTTACATTGGCTTTCTTGGCCAGGAACCAGCCTGGGACCTTCAACGAAGCCAAGCTGATCACTTTCAGCATGCTGGTCTTCTGCAGTGTCTGGATCTCCTTCCTGCCCACCTACCTGAGCACCAAAGGAAAGTCCATGGTAGCCATGCAAGTCTTCTCCATCGTGGCCTCTGGTGCTGGGCTGTTGGGCTGCATCTTCTTCCCCAAGTGCTACATTATCTTCCTGAGACCAGATCTAAACACAAAGGAACAACTAATGATAAAAGCAGGGACCTGATTCTAAAATTGGTTCTTCGGATTATAACATTTAATTTTTGATTGCAGTTCTTGGTTTATATGCTTCATTTGCCTCTGTTTGACAACTGATGTTATTTAAAACTGAAGGAGATAAAAGTAGTTATTTTAATCAATATAATAATAATAATATAACAATAAAAAATAAAATAATAAGATAAGTTAACCGTTAATATTTGTGTTTTAAACCAATTGGTAGCCTTTCTTTTCCTCAGCACACAAGTTAGCCAATATTTGGCTTAAGCAATCCTTTAAGAGAGGATACATATGAACCATGTCCTGGGTTTTGGACTGCTTTTACGTATCTTCAGAATTAGCTAGGAAGGTCTCAACCTCATCTCCTTCATGGTTCTTTCAGAATTGGCACTTCAATTCCCCCAAGGTCTGGTTCTATTGGGAGGAGAAGGGTTAGTGTGGATGACGTGGTGTTGCAACTTCCAGAGCTCTATTTGGCTTTGGTGCTCTTTCTCATCAATCTCCCTTCAGTTAAGTTCCAAATCAACTTTCACCCTTTTCATGGCTTCCTCATTCTTAGCCTCCCATTCCATCTTCTCTGAGCTGAGGTGCTGAACAGACTTTCTGCCTTCTGGTGAGGAATCTTCTGTAGCAGATATCTTTATAGCCTGTGGCTTTCTGAGAGGGTTGGCATCCAAGTATCTTTGTCACTTCTCAGCTGTATGATTGTCCTAGTACTACCTAGCCTGTCTATCATTGATATGGTAACAGTATTCAATATGTTGAACACTAGAAGGTACCAGAGAATAGAGGAATGTTCCCTTTTTAAAGAAAAAAAATATTTGTTTCCACTGCCAACCATCAGAGGTCACACTCTCTGATGAGGTGAGGATTTCCCCTTCAATCCTCTTTTCATTCCTCAGAGGGCTGGAGAGGAAGAAGGGAGGGAACAAGGAGAGCAAAGTGGGGAGTAGCTGCTCCCCCATAGCTGGGTCTCTTCAGAACTGAAGGAGCTCAGAGGAGGGGAATGTTTGGCCTTGAAGACACCTTTTCCATTATTATAGGGTGGTAGAAGTGGGATATTGAACACTAGGGGGTAACCAGGGAATCAAGAGGGTTTTTTTTAAAAAAAAATCTTCCTCTGATAATAAGCAAAGGCCGTATACCAACCACAGGTCTTTATTTATTTCCCCTCCTAAAAACTGGCGATGATGGACAGGCTAGGACAGTCACACAGCTGAGAAGTGACAAATATACTTGGATGCCAACCCTCTCAGAAAGGCACAGGCTATGAAGATCTCTGCTACAGAAGATTCTTCACTAGAAGGAAGAAAGTCTGTTCAGCACCTCAGCTCAGAGAAGATGGAATGGGAGGCTGAGAGAGAGGAAGCCAGGAAAAGGGTGAAAATTGATCTGGGGTTTAACTGAAGGAAGATTCCTGAGAAAGAGCACCAAACCCAAAAAGAGCTCTGGAAGTTGAAATACCGCATCATCCACACGAACCCTTCTCCTCCCAATAGAACAAGACCTTGGGGGAATTGAAATACCAATTCTGAAAGAACCATGAAGGAGATGAGGTTGAGACCTTCCTAGCTAACTCTGAAGATACCTAAAAGCAGTCCAAAACGCAGGACATGGTTCATATGTCTCCTCCCTCAAAGGATTGCTTAAGTCAAATATTGGCTAACTTGTGTGCTGAGGAAAAGGAGGGCAACCAGCAGTTTAAAAATACAAACATTAACTATTAAGTTATTTTAATTCTTTGATGATTATCTTGATTTAAATTTGATTACTGTAACTGTTGTTATTTCCTTTGAATTTAAATAACTTAAATTGTCAAATAGAGGCCAACAAAGCATATAAACCAACAATTGCAGTCAATAATCAAATGTTATGAGCGTAAGAAACTATTTAATTATCAGTTCCCTACTTTTCCTATTAGGTGTTCCTTCATGTTTAGATCTGGTCTAACAATAAGAATGTAGCACTTGGGAAAGAAGATGCAGCCCAACAGCCCGGCACCAGAGGCCAAAATGGAGAAAACCTGCACGGCTACCATGGATTTTCCTTTGGTGCTCAGGTAGGTGGGCAGGAAGGAGATCCAGACACTGCAGAAGACCAACATGCTGAAAGTGATCAGTTTGGCTTCATTGAAGGCCCCCGGCAGGTTCCTGGCCAAGAAAGCCACTGTAAAGCAAATGACAGCTATAAAACCCATGTTTGTTTGTTTGTTTGTTTGTTTTATTGGATTTATATGCCGCCCTTCTCACAAAGGACTCAGGGTGGCGTACAACATTAAAAAACACATTTCACAAAAGTTAAGAGGAAATTAGATAAATATCCAAAAAAACAAACCCAATTAATATGACAATAACATTAAAAAAACTTAGATAAAATTTACAGGCCAGGTCGGCTTGCTGGAAAAGCCAACTTTTTAGGGCGCGTTGGAAGGACCGGAGGTCAGGGATTATGCGAAGCTCTGGGGGCAGCTCATTCCAGAGGGAAGGCACTCCCACAGAGAAGGCTCTCCCCCTGGGGGTCACCAGCCAACACTGTCTGGCTGACGGCACCCTGAGGAGGCCAACTCTGTGGGATCGTACTGGACGGTGGGAGGCTACTAGTGGCAGTAGGTGGTCTCGCAGGTACCCTGGGCCTAAGCCATAGAGCGCTTTAAAGGTCATAATTAATACCTTGAATCGCACCCGGAAAACAACCGGCAACCAGTGCAGGCCACCTAAAAGGGGTGTAACATGGGAGTACCTAGGTAACCCCATGATAACCCGCGCGGCCGCATTCTGGACCAGCTGAAGCCTCCGGGTGCTCTTCAAGGGCAGTCCCATGTAGAGAGCGTTGCAGTAGTCCAGGCGAGAAAGGACGAGGGCATGAGTGACTGTGCACCGAGCATCCCGATCCAGGAAGGGGCACAACTGACGTACTAGGCAAACCTGGTAAAAGGCCCCCCTGGTCACGGCCATCAGGTGTTCTTCTAAACTAAGCCGCGTATCCAGGAGGACTCCCAGATTGCGGGCCCTCTCTGAGGGGGCTAAAATTTCTCCCCCTATCATCAAAGATGGGACAAGATGCATAAATCGGGATGACGGAAACCACAGCCACTCAGTCTTGGAGGGATTGAGTTTGAGCCTGTTCCTCCCCATCCAGATCCGCACAGCCTCCAGGCATCAGGACATAATGTCGAGGGCATCGTTTGGGTGGTTTGGGGTAGAGATGAAAAGTTGGGTATCATCAGCATATTGATGATACCGTACCCCAAAACCACGGATGATCTCACCCAGCGGTTTCATATATATGTTGAACAGGAGGGGTGAGAGAACCGACCCCTGGGGCACCCCACAAGTGACACGCCTGGGGGTCAATCCCTGCCCTCCAGTCAACACGAACTGCGACCGATCTGACAGGTAGGAGGAGAACCACTGTAAAACAGTGCCCCCCACTCCCAACCCCCCGAGTCATCGCAGTAGGATACCATGGTCGATGGTATCGAAAGCCGCTGAGAGGTCTAATAGGACCAGGACAGAGTAGCAGACCCTGTCCCGGGCCTGCCAGAGATCATCGACCAACGTGACCAATGCCGTCTCCGTGCTGTACCCGGGCCTGAAACCCGACTGAAACGGATCCAGGTAGACAGCTTCATCCAGGTACTGGGGAAGCTGACGTGCTACCACACTCTCGACAACCTTTGCTACAAAGCGAAGGTTGGAGACCGGACGATAGTTGGCTAAAGAAGCTGGGTCCAGGGAAGGCTTCTTAAGGAGGGGCCTCACCACCGCCTCCTTCAAGGCGGTGGGAAAGAACCCCTCTCTCAATGAAGCGTTGGTAATCGCCTGGAGCCAGCCTCGTGTCACCTCCCGGGAAGCCGAAACTAACCAAGAGGGACATGGGTCCAGCACACAAGTGGCAGCACTGAGTCTCCCCATAATCCTGTCCATGCCTTCGGGGGTCACAGGGTCAAACCCATCCCAGATTGTCTCCTCAAGATTCATCCCCGTCGGCTCGCCGAAATCTACCCAGTCAGAGTCCAAGCCTGTCCAGATCTGAGCTATTTTATCCTGCAGATACTGAACAAATTCTTCAGCCCTACCCTGCAAGTGGTCTTCCCCAGTTCCTTGGTTAAGTAAGGAACGGGTCACCCTAAACAGGGCGGCTGGGCAGTTATCTGCGGACACGATAAGAGCGGAAAAATGTTGCCGTTTTGCCGCTTTTATCGCCACTAAGTAGGATTTAATATGAATTCTTACTAGTGTTCGATCAGATTCGGACTGGCTGGTCCTCCAGCCACTCTCTAGGCGTCTTTTCTGGTGTTTCATCTCCCGGAGCTTCTCGGTAAACCAGGGAGCCACCCGGGATCGACACCGGGTCAGAGGCCGCAAAGACACAACACAATCCAAGGCCCCAGTGGCCACCCTATCCCAGGCTTCCACTAGGGCTTCGGTCGAGTTGTGAGCAAGGGATTCAGGAAAAGTCCCAAGCTCCATCAGGAACATTTCGGGGTCCATCAGGTGCCTGGGGCGGAACCATCTAGTCGGTTCCGCCTCCCTGCGGCGAGGGGTAGCAGTATGGAAGTCAAGCCTGATGAGGAAATGATCAGACCATGACAAGGGTTGAATAGAATTATCCCTTAAATCTAGATCATTCATCCACTGCCCAGAGACAAAAATCAGGTTGAGCGTGTGTCCCCCATTATGGGTGGGGTCTTGAATTAACTGTGTTAGGTCCATAGCTGTCATGGAAGACATGAACTCCCGAGCTGACTCGGATATCTCACCAATGGAAGGCAGATTGAAATCCCCCACGACCATAAGCCTGGGGAAATCAACCGCCAATCCATCTAACACATTCAGCAGCTCCGGCAGGGCCGATGAAACGTAGCAGGGAGACAGGTACGTAACAAAAAGGCCCACCTGAGCTCCAAGGCCCCACTTCACAAAAAGGGACTCACACCCGCCTATTTGAGGCACAGTGACCTCCTGAGGTCTGAGACTTTTCCTAATAACCACCGCCACCACCACCCCTGCCCCTGCCCTGGGCTCTTGGCTGGTGAAACGCCCAGAAACCTGGTGGGTATAGTTCGCTAAGGGGAACACCCCCCTCATGGCCCAACCAGGTCTCCGTAATGCACGCCAGGTCCGCTCTACCCTCTTGTATGAGGGGAGCCTTATGTACCACGGACCTGGCGTTAAGCGACACCAGCTGGAGACCAGGGTCCTGTAATCCCGAGCATCCGGGGGTGCGAGAAGGGCGATGAGGGTCGGAATGCGCGATCGCTCTTAAACAGCAAACCCGCGTCCTCTGAACACAATTTGGCCCTTGGCCCCCACCATATCTGCCTCTCCCACAAACAGTAGAGATGGTGAACCCCCCAATGGAATGGCTTAATGTCTCCCCCGGAATCCCAAACTTTCCCAGCACTCCCAACCCCCGCCCATTAGTTAGCTCTGGCCTGTGCCCTGGCAGACTCCCCCACAAGCCTGTCTGAGCCATCTGAATCAACCCCCCCTCCCTCCTTAAAATTTGGTTTAAAAACCCCTGTAAAAAAACCCTAAGAAATCTCTTTGCATGCCACATCTCCGGATCCCAAGATCTGTCATTAAGGAAGCGTCTTGATAGGCCAGAAGGCCATCCCCGGGAAAGGGGAAGTTCCTGGAGGGAATAAAGTTCTGTCACAGTATAACATAAAGGAGAGTGTGGCATCAACCAAATGGGATGACATCATGGGGAGATGGAACGAGGAGATGACATGTCCACGAGGGGGTGGCAGCCGGCAGTGTTCAAGGGGGTAGCGGGAAGCTTATGTCCATCATAAAAATAGTCGGTGTTGAGGACAATATGTAAGAGTAACGGCCAACTGTCAAAATCGCAGCAGATGCTAACTTGCGAGGTGGTGAAGCGGCCAGTGATGGCGGCAACGAGGACAGCGGCGGCATCGGCGGCTGCTCCAACTCCGACTCCAACAGCTAAGCTCTGCCCACGCCAACCGCACTCATATCCATTGCCAGGGCCGCACTCCGTTGACCCAGTCCATAATATCACAGGAGGGGCCAAATGGCCAAATGGCACAGTACGGTGGCACAGGCAACGGCAGTGATACCGGGGGGGCACAACGAAGGAACCCCCCCCACTCCAACCACGCCCACGCCAACTACCAAAGCCATCTTCCGCTGGCGTTAATATCCATGCCAGCTGCCTCAGCCACTCCCCACTGATCCAATTTATCATGTCCATAAGCAAGGTGAAGGGGGGGGGGGGGAATCAACCAGGATAATACCACGGCTTGGGGAGCAGCAGCTGCAGAGACCCCAGGCCAGGCGTCCCGCCGCAGCTGCTGACCGCGCTCACACCAGCAGCCACCGACGCTCTCCATTCTCCTTTCACCGCCAACCGCCCCATTTCACTCACGATGTTCTGGCTGCAAGGCAGGACATCGCAGCTCAAGGGTATCCCCTGAGGTCCCAGGAAGTTCTCATAGCTGGACCTGGAACCAGCGATGGGATAGGGTACCCCTGCAAGCCCCAAGAAGGACAATCATCTCCCTGAAGCTCTCCTCAAACGCGACAGGACACCATCTTGGGCATGCTGTAATTATGTAGCAAAGGACAACATAAAACATGGTGACAGAGCCTTCATTGCATTGAAGGATGATCTCTCCAGGCTGGGAGTGCATGTCAGAGTCAGGGAATGGGGGAGAAACTCCCAGCCACATGGAACAGAGGAAAATTTGGACAGCAGAACAAGAAAGGATGACGGAGTTGGCCAAGCTCTTTCCTAACCATCTTCTCATCCTGTTCCCTGGTTTTGAGGCCAGGAAGGCCAGCACCACCATGACTGTTTTGGACAACACAGAAGACACAGCTACTGAGAAGACAATGCTGAACACTGTTTGTTGGAGAAGACAGGTGGCTTTCCTTGGTTGCCTAATGAAGAAAAAGGGGGACAAAAAGCAAAGCAGGAGAGAGATGAGGAGGATGAAGGAGAGGTCCTGGTTGTTGGCCTTGACAATGGGAGTTTCTATGTATTGAAGGAATGTGATTAAAACAAAGCCTGTGGTTAGAAACAAGAGTAGGGCAAAGGAGATAAGGATGATGCCCAGATGTTCATCATAGGACAGGAAGGTTATTCTTTTTGGGATACATTGAATTCGGTTCTTGATTGGATATTGATCATCTGGGCACCTGGTGCATTTTTCAGAATCTAAGAAAACAAAGTAATATTTCTTTTATAGTCTTTCAAATTTCAATAAAACCTTTGGGTGAGATGCGATACTGAAAGATGGGAAAGCCTTAGCAAATTGTATATACACTCCAGACAAAAAAAATCCTCAGTATATAAAACTATAAAAACAAGAACAACAAGAAAATAAAACTGAAAGAAGAAATATCTGGTGCCACAAATTCCCTTCTCTGAGGTAATCCTCCAGGTTCTTATCTTTCACTGACTTTACTTTGAGTTTCTTTGTTTATTTTAATTTTTAAATTTTTGACAGATGTTACACATACTTTTCTCCCAGGATTATTTAAACTCAGTTATTAATGATTGATTGACCCGCCAACTATGCTCTCAATCAATTGCTGTAAAAATCCTGGAAACAGTGTAAAAGTTGACTAACATGGTTGGATCCATGGAGAACCTCTTGAGAAGGGTTGTAATATTGCCTACTTCAGGGAGATTATACAGTTTTATAATCCTTATTCAGATTATTCCAGTTAAAAATCATTGACTACCCTGGATTAGGGAGTATCTCCAAGCTGTAAGACCTTCTAGAAATCCCTGAAAATGTGATTCTGTCAACAGCCCTGGGAATCACCTGGTAACAGAGCTATGTTCATGGATGGAATTTATGCAAGCCTTTTAAAACGAATGGATTAAGTTTTCTTCTTCTATTTTTTTCTTTTATTATTCTTTGTAACCTATGGACTAAAATTCTCCTCTTTCATTACTGTGGATGTTTTTCTAACTCATTCAAGAATCGGTTTTTTTAACTTGAAATACAAAAAAGATACAAAAAGAAACAAAGAAAATTGCAACAATAACACTGCTACTCGGAGGCTGGAGGTTTGTGTATTGGAAACGAAACACTTTTACTTTTCTTACTGATTATCCTGGCTTGGCACTCCAAGGTCTCACTGCTTGTTTATAGAGAGTGATAAGAAGAAAAGCATACAGATGTCCCTTTGAAGTATAGGGAGAAAAGAGAAAAGTTAAAATAAAACTTTATTGTGAATCTATGTGTCAGCGTTCCAAATATCATGCAGAATTAAATCATTGTCCAAGGCAAAGTTATCCTTAAAACTCCAATTTAATAAGACAGACATTTTGGCATTATGCTGTGAAATTTCAACTCTAACGTACATCCTGTGAGTTCACCCAGTTAAAAGTTCATCATCTATCCCCACACCCCATAATTCATCACATGGTCCAATCTTCATCTTCCACGCTGGCATGTACACCCCTCTTCTTCCGTCCAGGTGTCGAGGTGCGGAGACAAAAGACGACCTTGAGCTTCTAACAAAATCCATAACAATACATTCGACAATCCTACTCCTTTCTATTCCCCCCTCCCAACTACTATACCAATGAAACAGCATAAGAATATATATATATATATATATATATATATATATATATATATATATGTGTGTGTGTGTGTGTGTGTGTGTGTGTGTGTGTGTGTGTGTGTGTGTGTGTGTGTGTGTGTGTCAGGCGAAAGATCCTAAAAGGAACAGAATTACAGGCCTGACACTATGCTTAATCTTGTAAACACCTTCCAAGCTAGAGCAACAGTGTTTGTTAGCTGGAGATAATTGCACAACTTCAACAGCAGAAAGAAACTTTAAGCCTGCAAAAGATATTCTTAGAAATTTAGAAATTATCAAACACATTTGAGACGATGGAGAAGAAGTTGGAAGAATTAGAGCATCTAACAGTAAAATATGATGAAGTAGTTGGAGATGTTCATCAAGTGGAAAAAGTGGAGGTTAGAATCCTAAAAACCGAAGAGGAAAATGACCATAAAGAAATTAAATTTGCTGATATTTATGGTGATTGGTTTGTTTTTGGAAATGGAAAGAGTGGAATACTGAAAGAGGAATTAAATGGAGGGGAACTCTACCCCAGATGGCAAGACACAGAAGAAGAAAAAACAAAAAAATTTATGGATTTAAAGAGATAAATTTTATTAGCAACATCATTGATAACACTACTGACAATTAAAGATAAGCTGATTAATAAAACAGAAGAAGGGCATCAAAATTGCATGAGAGATTTTATAATCAAGGAGTTGCTAAGAGGAGTCCATACAAATTTGATTAAGGAGATAATTAGAGGACTGACACCACAAATGGCAGAAGACATGAGACTGTTTTGCTACTGGAAAGATACAGGTTGATATGTGGAACTGTATAAGTCTTGATTATTAGGGGGGGAAATGTTATGATACAGGATATAGTCAAATAAAGGAGGGATAATGATAACAACGTATATATATGAATGGGTACAACATAAGGAAATTGGATGTAAATTGTAAACAGTGATTTGGAAAGGAGGATTAGAATTTTTTGTTACTAAATATTATGGATGTTTAGCCAGAATAGGCCATAACGATTTAGTGTTATTGGAGGATATTAAAAATAGCAAATGAAATGCCAGTATGTGGTTATGTTTTAAATCTTGGTATATTTTATGATGAAGGACGTTTAAACAATTATAGTCAAATGAAAATGGAGGTATGATGATGGTAATATGTATAAATATATCTGAGTTAAAATACTTGAGTTAATATGAATTATGGTTGATGACTGTGGAAGAGATGCAAGAAAGCCTTTTGTAACCAACTGATACACTTTCTACAGTATGTAAAGAAGGAAGATTTTTTGTGTTGTGTTTGTTTTGAAAATAAAAAATAATAAAAAATTATTTTAAAAAGCCATCCAACCTAGATTTGTCTTTAAAATGCATATTGATGAAAGCGCCCTGACCAAAGGTCTTATGTCTACCTTATATGAAGGTTTATCATTCCTCCATAGTGTAGTTGTTTCCTGTATCACATTGCTACTATAGGATTCATCTCTATTTTTCCTGTGATGCATTTCCTGTTGTATTTTATACTCTTTAACAAGATGGCTTCTGCACAATGATGGCTTGTGTAGCATTTTAATTACTCCACATGAAACACACTCATGTGGAATCCAGTAGGTTTTCCTACAGTGTCACCCACCTTCCCGAGTGGAGATGGTCCCCTCTGGACAAGGAACACAGTCATAGCAGCAAACTGGCTCTACTTCTCGAGCCTTCTTGACAAATCCAGGCTGACATTTATCCACACATTTGGACTGAGGCAGAGACTGAGAAGAAAAAGCAGAAATGCCAAAGAAAATATGTTGAGGTTCATCATTCATGTAAGATGGAGGTAGACATGAACATTACCCAAGAAGTCTCTGGGCTTCACTTAGGCAAACATGAAATCTCTGGATACTTCCAAATGGTTGTAGGAGATATAGTTGCAGGCAGATGCCTCATTTAGTTCCTCCTTTTTTTTCTTGGGACTATCAGATAGCAAAAATAATAATAATCTTTCTACTTAAAAATGTCTGAAGGGATGAAATTGAGAAAAGATTTAAGCATCAAGTGACAACCAGGGGGTTCTACCTAACCATAGAATTAACATGCACTCCTCTATTCTTCATATAGGCATGATTTTGAAATAAGATACCTCATTTTAAAGTAAACTTTACCGTAAAAGATTTATAAAATGTTTATTCCATTAGGTTTATTAGAATAAAACTGTGATGAAGAAAGAAACATCTGACCAGTAGGATCTGGAGAGTTTTTTTCTGGAAAAAAAATTGCAAAGTTCCTTCCCTTTGAAAGCAATCCCAAACTATCCCCCACTTAAGATACAGAGGAAAAATTCCTTACAAACAAGGGCTGACAACCTTAAAGGATATGCTCTTTATTTGTATATTTATTTGTTCAATTAATATGGCTACCATGCTGGTGAACAAAAACTAAAACTGACTGACTAGTTTCTAAAACTATAGTGCATTCTTAAAAGCCAAAGCTCAAATTTAAGTAATGTTTCCCTTGAAATTGTCCTTTATTACTTCTGATATCAGGATTCTTTTGCACCAAAGTCAGGCTTCACTACTTGAGTTTTCAAGCCATTATCATGGTAAAATGTGCAGCAAATAAATTTAATAAAAAATAAATAAATAAATAATAATAAATAATAATAATAATAAATAAATAAATAAATAAATAAATAAATAAATAAATAAATAAATAAATAAATAAATAAATAAATAAATAAATAAATAAATAAATAAGCTCTATCCACTATACCAATGAGGTTAAAGAGACACAGGTATAACTTTGGTCTCAGCTGATTAAAATGTCACTGATTATGGGTCTGCAATTCTAGGAGACCCTAACTCTAACCAGGCAATGAAGGATTCGATCAAGATCCCATGAGGTACTAATACCACTCTGTAAAGCCTTAGTAAGGCCACACCTAGAATCCTGCATCCAGTTTTGGTCACAACACTATAAAAAAGATGTTGAGACTCTAGAAAGAGTGCAGAGAAGAGCAACCAAGATGATTATGGGCTGGAGGCTAAAACATATGATGAATGTTTGCAGGAACTGGGCATGGCTAGTCTAGTGAAGAGAAGGATCATATTTGGGGGGATGCCACAGAGAGGAGGGGGTGAAACTATTTTCCAAAACACCTGAAGGCCAGACAAGGGGTAATGGATGGAAACAGAACAAGGAGAGATTCAACCTGGAAATACGGAGAAATTTTCTGACAGTGGGAGCAATCAACCAATGGAACAGAAGTTGCCTTCAGAGGTTGTGGAAGCTTCATCACTGGAAGCTTTCAAGAAGAGACTGGATTGCCATCTGTCAGAAATGGTGTAGGGTTGCCTGCTTTAGAGGGGGGTTGGACTAGATGACCTACAAGGTCCCATCCAACACTGTTATTCTGCTATTTCCCAATTGGACCAAAATAACTTCCATCAAATCTTGATTCCATTTCATTGGATTTAGTCCAAACCTGAAGTCAGGCTCTGGTTAATAGAATTGCCTTCATCTCTAATATTTGAAGACAAGGAAGAAGTGAACGTGAAGCTAATCTTCAGCATATGAGGCCCTCTCTCATCAGTTTTATGGTGATAAATTGCAAAATAGACATTAATTGGCAATGATTTGTTTCCCAAATCTCATTTTAGATATAGCTGAATCAGTTTATAACAGCTACAGAATTATAGATTCTGAAGGATATCTTGGTGAATAGAACTGAAGACCTCCTATCTATCTAATATAATTAAAGATGTTTTACTCCCCATATTCAATTCTCAATGCAAGTTACCCATTTTTTGACTAGGTTTACCCCACTCGAAAAGGGTTCTGATTCTTTGGAAAAATGAAGAAAAGACATCAGTATTTTGCCCACCTTGTTGAGCAACTTTAGCTGTGACAAAGTTTCTTGGTTGATTATAAGTCGCTCCCTTTCAAAACTCCCCAAATCCTTGTAAGTGGGATCCTCTTTGAGAAGAACCACAGTAATAACTATTGTCAGATCTGCTGCTATGTCTCCATTTTGATCCAAGTACACTTTAAATAGGGAAAGATTGTACAATTCCTTCTTCTTTAGGAATGGATGGAACTAGAATAGAAACATCCAGGAATTTTAAAAGCAGAAATCTTTTCTTAAATCTCATATTATCTTTTTACATTTGAATTTTTCTTCTGTGGTTGTTTAACTTCTAAATATTGTGAGTTGGGAGAACAAGTGTTGCCACTATCTTCAAAACACAAGAACAAAGGTTCAGTAGTAGTTCTCAATAACTTAGTATATTGACCAAAAGTATAGTGAGAACATGTATGTCAACCTTGTAGCAAACCTGGCTTCATGGTTGCCACAAGACAGAAGAGGGGAGAGGGAGGAGGAAAATTAGATAGTTGGGGTTTTGCTGTCCAAAGAAGAAAAGTTTTCCTGTGGGAACCAAGGTCATTCCAACAGGTGGCTTAGAGAGGAGGAGCGGAGTAACCAAGCAACCTGTCAGCAGTTTTATTAGACAATGTGACTGATGACTTGGAGGACAGGGGGAACTTTCAATTTTTAATTAGGTGAAGACCATGGGACCTTTCAGAGTTGGCTTTCACCATTGTATCAATATGACGTATCCAATAAACTGTTCTTTGAAGAATCTAACTGCCTCAGAGTTCTACTTTCAATGGGTGCATTACTTGAAACACTGACAATATAATTGACTAAAATTGTTAATTATAGGGTACATTTTAGGAAAGGTCACAAATCAATTGAAGAAAAAACACAAATAATTAGAGTATTCATAAACTCTTTGAAAACAACATTGTGATTAGCAGAAAGCAAGTATTTGTTAAGAAAATAGTTGCAAGGCTAATCCTTATTCAAGTAGAGCAGAGGGGGTAAATGATCAGATGAACCAATTCTACTTTATTGTAGGACTATATTATCAATGGGAAGGTCCAAATCTTTTAATGAACTCTTTTGACAGATCTTATCTGAGTTTCTTTTTCTGGCTGTTATGCAGCTGCTGGTCTCCTCCCCCACATCTTATCCAATCCTTCCCTTTGCAGCATCTCTTTCTCTCATCCTCCAAATTTATTCTCACATATCATCACACTTCCTTATTAAACTGTGTGAATGCTGGTGATATAACTTTGATTTTAGCAAAGAATCGACCAAATCCTTCCTGATGTGGTGAATGGGGATCTATTCAATTGAGCAATGGATGGCATGATAATTAAGTGGATACAACTGTCTTTAAAATTGTACTCAAATAAATTTTAAGCGTACTGATAAAATTGGGGAGTTATGAAAACAAATAGACCTTTGTCATTGCTTCTTTGATATTTTCATTAAAAAAGGAAGTAGAGAAATCATGATTTTGTGATCCAGAGATTATAATAATTCTTCGACAAAGTTATTTTGATCTCCTTTAAATAATTCCCAGCTTCCAGAAAATAAAAATCCGATTTTGAGATAGAAAGAGGTGCATCTGTAAAATCCAGTTGGAAACTAATTTTTAGCATCTAGGACTTGATATATCATTGCATTTTGTATAACACAAATGAATGGCAGCCATCTATCAACTATATTTTAAGATTTCATTTGTAGTTTTTCTAATATTATTATATAGAGAGAGTGGTTGCTGATTATAATAAAGTAATAGTAATGTTTTAATGATTTGATAATAATCATATTACTAATTTGACAATGTCCTGAATCATACCGTGGATTCATACCAGGTCTCCTAACAGGCACCACACTTGGAGAAGACATTGCACAGAATTTTCATCAGCTCTAGGCAAGGACAAAGAAGGGGAGGAAGAGATCAGCTTTTAGCCTTGAGGAAAGACAAGAGAGAAGAGCCATGTTGGTTTACAGGAGCTTAAAATCAGAAGGAGTTTGGGAACATTTTTTTTTTCAAATATAGAAAAGATCTTGGTTGTAGAAGGAAAAACATGGCTCTCTTCCAATAAGTACAATAAGATTTTATACAGGAGCTTAAGATCTTACACAACTAAGCTCAGAGAGCCCCAAAGACCCTGAAAGGAATTTATAGTTTAATCTTTCTCTGTTGGGACGCATACCTTCCACGGATGCAGCCTTGGAGCCCCCAACCTCTCTTCTCCCTTCTTCCTTCTCCTCTTGGATTTGGATGCAGCATTTAAGGTATGAGCATCTTAATGGCACTGTAAGTATAGCCGTCATTTGGGATCCTATTCTTTTCCTTTTGGGTCCCCACTGGTGCTTTCTGGGTGCATCTTCTTCAGCCTTTGACAGAAAAGACATATTTTGAAACAGAACAGTGAAAATACTCATCCTGATATTCAGGTTTCACAAAGAAATGTATTTGAAAGGCATCATCTTGTCTCCAACTCTCCTTCCATTGAAGAGGAAAGGCCCAAATACTATGGACATGCTTGAGAAACCAAGCCTTTTCCAAGGAATATACTGTAACCACTGTCATGATCCAGACTTTGCTTTCAATGGGTCCTGGCAAATCTTCAAGTATTGAATGGAAAGGAAGAATTGTGTCCAAATGGGTCTCATATTCCATGAAGTGAACAAAGACATTAACTTGTCTCCACTTATTGAGAGCATCCCTGAGGGTTGCTGTTTGTCCAGTCGCTGAGAATTGTTGTGATATAACAATACAAATTCCATTCCTGACAAGCATAGGAGTAAATGTCCTCATGAAATGCTCTCCCTTCTCTGTGTCTGGAGCAAAGAGACCGATCAGGGTCCATTCAAAACGGAGGAGCAATTGGACAATTGCTGGGTATTTAAACCCTTGTTTGGGGAACATCGGATGGAAAAAAGGGAATTGATTTTTATCACTCATAACCTCTGAAGTGCTTCTCTGACTGATCTGAAAAAGCAGTGAAGAATTCCGTGTTATATTTGGGGTTTATCAAGTCCAAATATTTAGCTTTTATAAGGTGACCAACTTTTTTACAATGAAAAAGAGGACAAATAAATTGGAAAAAATATATCGTAAATAAAAGAAATATTTTATTCATTGCAACAATAATACACTAAAATATGATATATGCATAATAAAAAACATTTGCAACATTTTATATTGTAATTATGCTTACATGCCTGTTAATTATTATTTAAATGAGTACTTTTCCATTGAATTAATATTTTTTGTCAATGTATCATCTTCTAACAATATATTGGAAATATCTGAACAAGAAATATCCTTCATATTGAATTTTACGGCAAGTGCTGCAGCTAGAGTATCAACATTCAATCTCAATTTCTCACTTGTCAAAAAATCATTGGCAATTGAAAAAAACTCTTTCAACTGCTGCATTAGTTCCAGGGCAGCACAACGTAAATTGAACAAGTATAAATAAATGTTCACATGGAATATGTTCATTTTTGAAATGGCTGAAAATATCCACCCATCTTTTATCAATTTCAACATGTTGATTTTCCCATTGTATTAATTTTTCAGAATTTAAATATACATTCAGTCTTCTAATTTCTTCAAAGAGACAATTGTCATCTATTTTAATGTCTAGCATTTCTTTAGATAAAAATTCAACACAAGATTCAATATCTGTTCAATATACTTGCGATGAAGTAAAAAAAAGCACCATTTAAAAACTGTTTAATAAAACGTGAATTGTACTTACCTCTGTATAATTGAATATTCACTGAGAAAGAAATAATTACCGTGAGTCATTCAATTGCCGACGTGCCGTGAGTCTACTGCGTGCGTATGTGCCGTGTGGTGTTTCGGTAAGAAGTAAACAAAGCCACTTGCACGCGGCGCTCTCTCTCAAGGTCTCTCGTGCGGAGCGCATGCGTCTCATAATCGCGTCTTATACTGCACTATACCGAGTCTTGACGAATTGTCATGTCAAATACAAATACGTCACATAACGCGCAACAGATTAGTCTTCAAATATCGAAAAGGAGGACATGTAGGAGGACACTTTTCGAGGGAGGACAGAACTTACAAAAGAAGGAGGACAGTTGGTCACCTTATTAGTAGCTTTTAATAAACTCAGCTTTGTTCTCATGCACATATTAGAACAGTTTCTTGTTGATTAGTCAGTAGGCCATATCAAGATATAGAATATAAAGCTCAGAACATTAAGAAGTTCATATATAAAAATAGAATTTAAAACATTAGGTAGAATAGAATAAGCATAAACAATAAAAATAGTACTTTGTAACATCCGCAGAATTTACTGCAATGAAACCACGTAAGAAGATTTCAGCTGAATTAATTTCTGCTCCAAAAAGGGCTATATTATATATAATTTCTGAATTCTGACCACATATGAAATATGTTGCTTTAATATTAGGATCCCAATAGATTGTTTCTCTAAAGTGCAGTCTAAGATATTAATCTCCCTGTTTCTTATATAATTGACATTCAAAATAATAGATATATTACATCTTCTGTCTCTGGAGCTCCACAAAAATAAGTATATTCATTGTAAGGGATTTGGAAGATTCAACTCAATACTTGTCAATTTGGAAGCAGCTAATGCATTTCAATTTGCCTACCTTACTGAGGATGGCTATGTCTTTCTTTGTTTTGAAAATCTTGGATTCTTTGTGCAGCATTTTTTTAAAGTTTTTTTCTCCAATTGCATAAAGACAGAGAGACCACAGTTCCTAATATGATTTGCCAGTTGTACAATTTAAGAACTTTTGAATTGAAATTTATTTGTTCTAACAGATTTTTTGTGTGTGTGGGGTGTCACTTTCCATACCATTAATTTTATTAAAAAACAATTATATGCCTTAATTTTATAAATTGTAGAAATTCTCAATTCAGCTCTGAAGGCAGCAGCTGAAGTCCTTTTATCCACCCACAAGATACTTCTGATGTGATGTGATCAAATTTGTTCAAGTAGTGGTATAAATTAAAGCCGACGGAGTTCACTGTTTCTCAGATACCCGGGTGTGAGTCACTTGTTGTGAAATGGGGCCCAGGGAGGCAGTGGGGTCTGCTGATTGTATACTTGGCTCCTCGCTATACGTCAGCAGCCCTGCCCGAGCTCCTCGAGCTGATCTCGGAGACGGCGGTGGAGATCCCCAAACTTTTGGATATGGGGGATTTCAACCTGCCGTCGACGGGAGCAGCATCCGAGGTGGCTCGGGAGTTCATGGCTTCCATGACAGCCATGGGCCTGACCCAACTAATTCAGGGCCCCACACATGAAGGTGGCCACACACTGGACCTTGTTTTTGTATCTGAGCAGTGGACGAGTGATCTGGGAATAGGGGACTTAGACATTACTCCCCTGTCATGGTCAGATCACTCCTGTCTCCGGCTAGACTTCCCTGGCGCTACCCCCCACCGCGAGGAGGCGGAACCAGTTTGTCCAAGCTGGTACCGCCCCAAGCATCTGATGGAACCTGATAGGTTCCAGTCGGAGCTTGGGCCGCTACCTGTAGCCCTGACCCGCGCTCGGTCGGAGGACCTAGTGGCCGCCTGGAATAGGGCGACGGCTGGGGCCTTGGACCGGGTTGCGCCTTTGCGACCTCTCCTACAGCAGCGACCCACCCGGGCTCCCTGGTATACCGAGGAGCTGAGGGTGATGAAGCGCCAGAGGAGACGTCTAGAGAGCAGGTGGAGGTCCTCACGCTCCGAGTCTGACCGAACACAGGTAAGAGCCTATTTACGGACTTACCTTGTGGCATTGAGAGCGGCCAAACGTAGACATTGTGCCGCTCTTATTGCGTCTGCGGATAACCGCCCTGCCGCCCTGTTTAGGGTCACCCGCTCCCTCTTGGTGCAAGAGACGCGGGGGGCACCCTTACAGGGTAGAGCAGAGGAGTTTGGAGAATATCTGCAGAACAAAGTCGCTCAGATCCGGAGCGGATGGGCCCCCTCCAGTGGTCTGGACGGGCCGTCAACAGTGAGTCTTGTGAGTCCACTCTGGGAGGAGTTTGACTCTGTTGCCCCCGAGGATTTAGACAGGTTGCGTGGAAGGCTGCGACCCACCACATGTTCATTGGACCCGTGTCCCTCCTGGCTGGTACTGGCATCCTGGGAGGTGACACGAGGCTGGCTTCTGGGCCTGGTGAATGCCTCGTTGGGTGAGGGATCCTTACCTACCATCTTGAAAGAGGCGGTGGTGAGGCCCTTACTCAAGAGGCCTTCACTCGACCAAATGGAGCTAGCTAATTATCGTCCAGTCTCCAACCTCCCTTTTTTGGCGAAGGTTGTTGAGAATGTGGTGGCGCAGCAGTTTCCGCGTCACCTCGATGAATCCGATTATCTAGACCCACGCCAGTCCGGCTTCCGACCTGGGCACAGCACTGAGACAGCCTTGGTCGCGTTGGTTGATGATCTCTGGAGGGCCAGAGATAGAGGTTGTTCCTCTATCCTGGTCCTATTAGATCTCTCAGCGGCTTTTGATACCATCGACCATGGTGTCCTTCTGCGCCGGCTGGAGGGGATGGGAGTCGGAGGCACCGTGTTACGGTGGTTCGACTCTTACCTCTCCGGCCGGATGCAATATGTGTTGACAGGGGGGCAGAGATCGACCCCGAGGCCACTCTCTTGTGGGGTGCCGCAGGGGTCGGTTCTCTCGCCCCTTCTGTTCAATGCATACGTGAAGCCGCTGGGCGAGATCATCCGTGGTTTTGGGGTTGAATACCATCTGTACGCTGATGATACACAGCTGTACATTTCAACCCCAAACCACCCCAACGAGGCTGTTGCAGTGATGACCCGGTGTCTGGAAGCCGTCGGGGTCTGGATGGGGGACAACAGACTCAAACTCAACCCCTCCAAGACTGAGTGGCTGTGGCTTCCGGCACCTCGGTTCAGCCAGCTGACTCCATCGCTGGCCATAGGGGACGAGCTACTGCCCCCTGTGGAACGGGCGCGCAATTTGGGCGTCCTCCTTGATGCCCGGCTGTCAATGGATGACCATGTGGCAGCCGTGGCAAGGGGGGCGTTCCACCAGGTTCGCCTGGTGCGCCAATTGCGCCCCCTACTGGACCGAGATGCCCTACGTACAGTCACTCATGCGCTGGTGACGTCTCGCCTAGATTACTGTAATGCTCTCTACATGGGGCTTCCCTTGGGACGCGCCCGGAGACTGCAGCTAGTCCAGAACGCGGCCGCGCGGGTTATCATGGGGAGGTCTAGATACTCCCACGTAACACCGCTCCTGCGCGAGCTGCACTGGCTACCTGTGGTTTTTCGGGTGCGTTTCAAGGTCCTGATTACTATCTTTAAAGCGCTCCATGGCTCAGGACCTAGTTACTTGCGGGATCGCATCCTCCCACATACATCCCTGCGGCCAATCCGCTCTCACAGGGAGGGCCTTCTCCAGGTGCCGTCCACTAGGCAATGCCAGCGGGTGGCGCCGAGGAGTAGAGCCTTCTCTGTGATGGGCCCAACCCTCTGGAATGACCTCCCCCCCGACATTAGAACCACCTCGGACTTCCGCTCCTTCCGTCAAAAATTGAAGACTCACCTGTTCCGACTAGCTGGCCTGGCATGATTATAAATGTTACATCTATGAACTCCTGGTAGTATATTCTCATCTGGTTATTTTAAGGGTAATGTTTTAGTTTTAATTGTTTTTAGGGCTTTTAGCTTCATATTTATTTATTCTTCTGTACAGGACTCTTAATTTTAACCTCCTCCACACATATACATACATACATATATTTATAACCCTATTTATATTTGTATTTTATCTGTGATTTATTGTGGAATGTACACCGCCCCGAGTCCCTTTTTGGGAGAGGGGGCGGTTTAGAAATGTGAATAAATAAATAAATAAAATAAATAAATAAAATCCCAAAGTTCAGCTCAATATAAATGCATCGTGGTAACTTTGGCTTTTTATACTTTAATAATTCAGGCTAACAAGGCCGCATAGCTATGATTTTTAAAAATTCTTTTAACAGTGTGTTCACTTTTCCCTTCATTGTAAATGAGCTCCTTTGATGTTGAGGGAGCCAAGATCCAGTCACAGAGAAAAATATCCAGGTAAGGAAAGGTGTGAACTTGCTTCAATTCAATTTCAATTTATTAGCGCTTATAGACCGCCCCCTCTCCCGAAAGCGACTCGGGGCGGTGTACAGTCCATGTCAAAGAACAAAATTAAAACAATTAAAATTACTACATGGAAAATATATATATACAAATATAAAATGGATAGATGCATAAGAGGAGGATAAAAGATGTGCAGGACTGTATTGCTAATAAATAATTAAAATAAACAGACATTAAGATCCCAATACCCAATAAAATTAAGACTATAGAATAATACCCTTAAAAACCAGTAAAATATAAATGCCAGGAGATAGGCGTTGAAATTATGCCAGGCCAGCCAGTCGAAACAGGTGAGTCTTTAGTTTCTGCCGGAAGGAGCGGAAGTCGGTGGTGGTTCTGATGTCAGGGGGGGAGGTCATTCCAGAGGGTTGGGCCCATCACAGAGAAGGCCCTACTCCTTGGCGTCGCCCGCTGGCATTGCCTAGCGGACGGCACCAGGAGAAGCCCCTCTCTGTGAGAGCGAATTGGCCGCTGGGATGTATGTGGGAGGATGCGATCCCGCAGGTAACTGGGCCCTATGCCATGGAGCGCTTTAAAGATGGTGGTCAAAACCTTGAAACGCACCCGAAAGACCACAGGCAGCCAGTGCAGCTCACGCAGGAGCGGTGTCACATGGGAGTACCTGGTACTCCCCATGACCGCCCGCGCGGCTGCGTTCTGGACTAGCTGCAGTCTTCGGGCGCGTCCCAAGGGAAGCCCCATGAAGAGAGCGTTACAGTAGTCCAGGCGAGACGTCACCAGTGCATGAGTGACCGTGCGTAGGGCATCCCGGTCCAGGAGGGGGCGCAATTGGGGCACCAGGCGAACCTGGTGGAACGCCCCCCTAGCCACGGCTGCCACATGATCGTCCATTGACAGCCGGGCATCTAGGAGGACGCCCAAATTGCGCGCCCGTTCCACAGGGGGCAACTGCTCGCCCCCTATGGTCAGCGTTGGAATTAGCTGACTGAACCGAGGTGCCGGTAGCCACAGCCACTCAGTCTTGGAGGGGTTGAGTTTGAGTCTGTTGTCCCCCATCCAGACCCCGACGGCTTCCAAACACCGGGACATCACTTCGACAGCCTCACTGGGGTGGTTTGGGGTTGAAACGTACAGCTGAGTATCATCAGCGTAGAGGTGGTACTCAACCCCAAAACCACGGATGATCTCACCCAGCGGCTTCACATATGTGTTGAACAGGAGGGGCGAGAGGACCGACCCCTGTGGCACCCCACAAGTGAGTGGCCTCAGGGTCGACCTCTGCCCCCCTGTCAACACACATTGCGACCGGTCGGAGAGGTAGGAGCCGAACCACCATAAAACGGTGCCTCCGACTCCCATCCCCTCCAGCCGGCGCAATAGGATACCATGGTCGATGGTATCAAAAGCCGCTGAGAGATCTAATAGGACCAGGATAGAGGAGCAACCTCTATCTCTGGCCCTCCAGAGATCATCAACCAGCGCGACCAAGGCTGTCTCTGTGCTGTGTCCGGGTCGGAAGCCGGACTGGCGTGGGTCTAGATATTCGGATTCGTCAAGGTGTCGTGGAAATTGCTGCGCCACCACATTCTCAACAACCTTCGCTAAAAAAGGAAGGTTGGAGACTGGACGATAATTAGCCAGCTCCATTGGGTCCAGTGAAGGCCTCTTGAGTAAGGGCCTCACCACCGCCTCTTTCAAGGCAGTTGGTAAGGATCCCTCACCCAATGAAGCGTTTACCAGGCCCAGAAGCCAGCCTCGTGTCACCTCCCAGGATGCCAGTACCAGCCGGGAGGGGCACGGGTCTATTAAACATGTGGTGGATTATCCACGGACGCAATAAGAGCGGCACTCTTCATTGGCTCATCATCGAATAGCCCTATATGGCAATATGTCATTTTCCAAAGACCCTAATTTTTGATTTTGACTTATCAATAATCAGATAATTCTTATGAGAATAGGAGCCAAGTCTTCTTAACAATATATGAAACCCAAATGTCATATTGGCAGCACCCTTGTATTACCTTCTGGTAAGGATCAATCGTACTTCTCAGAGCTCCATTGAGCCCAAATCACACTCTCTAACAAATGAACAAAGAACATGGAATAATTGGGATGGAAGGGATCTTGGAGGTTTTCTAATCGACCTGTGACAGATTAATTGTTAATTAATTGTTCTCGTTGTCAGTGCTTGTAGAGAGGGCGTTGAGCAGGGTCAACATTCTGAGTTCCATTTTAAGGGCAATCAGTTTCTTCTATGTTTCTTACTTTGTTGTAGTAAATACTCTAAAAGCAGCAAAACATTATTTCCTCTGATCGATATTTTTAGAGTTAGATTGTTCAAGATGACAGAATTGTCAATACTGGGTCAAATCTGGTTCTTCTACAAGGAATGCACTTTTCATTATTCAAGGGGAAGCTGATGTATATTCTAGTCACAATGTCTGTTAGAGATATGGGCCTGGAATTGCTTTTTATTCCATGTCTTTATCTATCAGAATTATTTATGACCCATATGGGCATGGCAGATATTATTTGTATGTGTAAATGAAGTTGCCAATAGAGGGTCCCACAAGTTGGGATATTTCTTGAATTGTTCAGCTGGTAGAAAATCCTCTCCACTAGCAAAGTTGTTCTTCAAACCTTTTATGATGAATTTGATCATGAGCATTTCAGGGTAAAAAATAATTAACAGCATGGCTAACCTATTTGTAGTTTTATGTAAAATGATTAATTAATGTTAGTGGTTCTAACAGGTTCATAATACCTAGTGATTTATCAACAGTAGGAAAGATAATCCAGTAAGGCTCTGTTTATACATCTTGGATTTGTTTGTGATTGAAAATACCATTATTTTGACTAAGATGATATTTTTAAAAAGTGAGCTTTCTTTTAGTGCTGCACCTTCCAATTGTACAGAAAACCCTTTGATTGAACACAGAACCTCTCCTCACCTTCACAATTATGCAGCAGCAGACTTCTAAGCAATGAGGATGGGGTCATGAGAAGAAATGTTTCTTCTGATCATTGCTCCCCCCTCACTGTATATCCCAATCCCTAGTCATGACACCTACAAATGACATGGTGAAAAGCAGTTCTTAAATTCCATAAAGAAGACATGGTTGGATCTATTCCTCACAAACCGACACCCCACTTACTTTATCAAATACAGAAATGCAAACACAAACCTGTGGGACTTTGTAGGGGCCTGCTAACGTTGACATCTGGATGGAGATGTTATCAACAGTTCCATCAAGAAGAGCCAAAAGGTTGTCCTTCCTTCCACAGCTGTAGTTGGGAACATTGGCTTCTCCGGTAGAGAGCACATCCAGCAAGGCATTTGAAGTTCCAAGTGTGTTCTAATAGTTGTCATGGATGTTATAGCCAAGTGTGAGATTGAGCAGGAGCTGGTATTCTTTGTTAACCATTTCAACGTTGAAAATCATTATTTCTTTTTGATAAAGTAAAGTTCTGTAAAACCATGCTCATGTTAACATTAAGATCATCAACAGCAAAAACTAAATACTTCTCTCTATTTAATCCTTTTTTTTCTCCACAAGCTAATTGAGACTTAAGCCAATATTGATCCAAAACCTGAGGTACATTATAGTGACCTATCACCCTTCAATATTTCCTAGTATTGAGAAAACCAGATAGAGATAGTTTTAGGATTAAAAATTCAGACATACACTAAAAGAATTTTTTTAAAAAAAATCAGGCATACACCATTATTTGTAGAAATCCTAATTTTCCTCAGCCCAGTAAAAGGTTGCAGAATAATCATTAAAGTAGAACAATCATAAATGGAAGATAATTTTTGATGAGCGATCCAGAAAAGTTCTAAAAACAAGTTATTCCTATAAAAACCAGGCACAGAATATCAGTGAGAGGTTATAAAAATATGGAAATGAGCTGGGCAGGGAAAATTACAACAATCACTACTTTCATGGTCAGAAGCATTTGTGACCAGAGGTTCTACTGTATTCAAGTCATGAATTTAGGAATGAATAGAGAGAGGAAAATAGTGTGGACTTCTTTCAGGTTTTATTTTCCTTATGTTGGGATTTGAGCCTCCTCCATATAATAAAACAAAAAAGTGAGAGGCCGTGGAACTCAAAAGGATTCAATAAATTAGTCAGGTCCTACATTACAGGAGTAAGTAAAATAGGAAAGAAAAAAAGGAGTGTAAGAACTGCAAATGGGGGGACTGAAACTCCATCACAGTGAATGACTTACCCCCACATCTGAATAGAAGGAGCCACGTTTGACCAGGTCTGTGTCCATAGTGTGGTGGATGGTGTGACCCAGTGGTGGGTTTCGGCAGCTGCTACTGCCGGTTTGTTCAGGGAGGTACTGCACGTGTCAGCTTGATGCGCGCTGTGCATGTGCAATACAATGAAAATTGCTATGTGCATGCACAGTAGCCAAAAACAAAATGATTGTGCCTATGGTGCCTATGGTGCCTATGGTGCCTATGGTGCCTATGGTGCCTATGGTGCCACCGGGACCAGCCTTGGTGTCTGCCAGGTTCCAGCAACCCAGGCTGCCAACCTACTACCGGTTCTGCCAAATTGGGCCGAACCGGTAGGAACCCAGCACTGGTGTGACCTGATTTCTTGCCACAACCATCCAGAAATTGGCTTAGGGGGACCTCTTAGCAGTTCCTCTGTGGCTTCTTACCCCCTTGCATCTTCACAGAAACCTCTAAGGAGAAGGTGAATCATCTTTCATTGGCCATGGAGTCCCTGAAAATATTACTGAGTTTTAAAAAGTATTTCATACATTGCAGTAGCTGGGAATCTTGTCCTGTGCGGATGTGCAAAGCAGAGCATTGTGCTAAGACCAGTGTTTTGTTTATATATTTTGGCATGGCACATTATGCCAATGTAGCAGTTCTCTTTCCTTAACCTAAGTTAAGGGTGTTGTGTGAAGTCACCCAGATTTACCACAAACCATCTATGCGATGGCCAATGCAGTCTATTTTCAAATACAATTGAAAACTTTCTATATGATCTGCTTTTGGATTCAGGGTCCATGGTTCTCTACCATGGGAACATTCACAAAGGAATGTTGGGGAAAGGAGATGGAAAAGGGGGCCCTTTTGGTGAGGGTTGAGCCCAGCAGGTAGAAACATGGCTGAATTTGCATTCAGCTCTTATTTTCCCCAGTGTGGCACATTTTGATGTGTAGGAAGACAGACAGCCCTGATCTTTACTGGGGAGGGAATCCAAAGTCTGAAATCATCCAGTGACACCTTTTGCCTTGTTGGAAGAAATGTCCTTCTGGGTTCAGTTCCAAGTGGGGAAAAGAGACTGGAGGCTGCTTGGAAAGATGGTTTAATGGTGGACAGGATCACATGGCTTGAGCCTGAACAGAAAAGGAGGATCACATGCTTCCAGATGTTGGGTGAAGAAGAAAAGAGAGTGAGATGCTGAAAGTTCCTGGTTTTATGCCCTCTCTAGCGTTTGATCTTGAGCTTGTATTCTGATTGGTTGTCAGACTCCCATGGGGCCATGCAGGGGCAACTCTGTTGGCTGTGAGTCCATGTTTGGTTGAGCATTGCTTCTTCCCAGGTGCCCTGTGGTGAGATAGGTAAAGGGCTAATACTATCATGCCTTAATCCCATCACCCAGGAGCTGAAGGGGGAGATCTTTGTTATGTAGAATGGACTGGCCCAGGCTTTTTGATTGGCCCATTGACAAAGGTGGGGGCTATTAAGAGTGAGTCTGCTTCCTGCCTAAAAACACATTTCTCCATTTCTGATCCAGGGAAATATAATATTCTGCCTTTTCAATATTTCCCAGGATATTTCATTTTTGTAGGAGGGGGTGGATTTTAACCTACAATCCCTCCTTTTCTTTTCCCAAAACATGTGCATGGAACACACATGTTCTTGGAAAAGTTTAAAAATTGTTCATATCAGGGAGGTTTTAATTTTTTTTTCTGATACAAAGGGAGAGGTATTGAGAGAGGCAGCAGAGTGAATCCTTCAGTGGCTCCCAAAAGGAGAGCTTTCAACAATGAAGGTCTAGCAGCCAGGGCAAAAGTTATGGAAATAAATTCACATTATCCAATTTTCAATGCCACTTAATTTCAGATGTTGGATGTTACCTTCTGTGAGCTTCCAGACAGGTTACAAGCAAGCAGAAGTCCCAAAATTCTTCACAGCCATGGTTTTGCCTTTTAAATAACCATAGGTTGCCCATTTTCAAAGGATGATTCTTGAACCTGACCTAGCTCGTATTTTAGTGAGGCCAAATTGAGTTTAGCCAGTATGCAATCCAGGGTATTTAGTATTTTTAAAATTACACACAATGAGCCCTGGGACTCTTACTTATGAGACCACCAGTGCAACATATCCTGCTTTACTGGGCAACTGAGCATCATCATTTGTGAGTCACAGTCATAGCTTTGGTTTTGGAGATCCTTTCTGCTAAATGTTCAAGTGGGGGAATTGCCTGAGGGGTATTGCCCTTTCCCCCATGGGATTAACAGGCAGCGTGTTTAGCGACGACCCTTGTCCCTCCAGTCCAGTCTTACCTGTCCTGCTGCCTTGCTGCCTGCCTGCTCCCTGCTGCATCCATCCATTGCATCGGAGAGCTGCTGATTCTGCTTGCTGGTAAGTGACCAGGTTTTTTTTTCTTTTTTTTTAAATGTATTTTAAAATAATATTTTATTTATTGTGCATAGAATTTTTTAAAATAGTGGAGACAACTTCCGGTCCCCGAAGGCGACGGACGTGCGTGTCCGCTGCTCATCTCTTCGGTGGGCTCCTTTTAGGAGTACAGGGGGCCTTGGAGGGGCCCCCTGCCGTAGGGCGGCTTGTTGGGACCCCCTGGATCGGCAGCAGCTGCGGGGGGGGTTTCCAGCCTCGCCCCAGGAGCCGGGGAGTGTGTGGGGTGCATGGCGTCGCTGTGCGCTGTCACTGTGCGCCTTCGCCGAACGGATTCCAGAAGGAAAGAATGAATCAGATGTTACAGCTGAAGTGCGAGAGGTGAGAGGTTTGCCTGAATCTCTTTTAATTCTACGTAATTGATGAACAGCAGCTTTTCTAAATTGTGGATTCAATCCTTTGAAGTTGTAAGATTGGAGGGAGGATTTTCCACACACCCCTCGGAAAAGGCAGCATTCGGAATATCTCTCTCTCTCCAAGGAGAGAGAGTTAAAAGCTAACTGTTCACTTCTACTAGCAATGGGAGAATGATTTTTACTACAATTGCAAGAGATGACTGCTGAGTTGCTTTTCTAATTCACCTTATGGAAACTTTGGACATTTTGCTCCCTGGTCCCCTGTGAAGGCAGAGCCAAGATGGCCAACTTCCTCCTTCTTCTTTGATCTTATGAATGAAGTTTCCCCTTTGAAAGAATTTCTGGCTTTATATCTTCCTACACACCGGAGATCTCCTGGAGCCTCTCTTGTTATGTGGTCCCTTTGGATTTGGAGTATTTGATTCTTATCCCCTGGTTTGGAACTGTGTATGAGGACTGACTTTTACTTCTGGGCTTGTTTGCCTCCACGGACTCTCCCAGCTGTGCATTCCACAGACGCCATTTCTTTTGTACAAGATTTATAGCTATCTCTGAACTTAATATGGGATCTAAAAAGCCACCCCCTGGGAAGGCATCTTCGGCACTGACATCCTCTACGTCTAGCCCAATTACACAACAGACACAAATTGCCTCATTTCTACAACCTAAAACAACTGAAGAGAGTTCAAAGGACTTATCTGTTGCTCAAATGTTTCAAACTATTATGAAGGGGCAAGACGAACTGAAAAAACAACTGGCAGACCTAAATGAACAGCTCAGAGAAACGCAACAACAAGCAACACAAAATAAACAGAGAATTGGTGTGTTGGAGGAAGACACGACTGGGTTGAGGGAGGAGGTCAAGATAATCCAGAAGGGGAATAGAGAACTTGAAAATTTTATGATAAAGATGGACCTTGAAAGAATGTCTTTTTTTCTTAGATTTCAAAACTTACCAGAGACAGAAAATGAAGATCTCAAGGAGATCATGACTACAATTTTAGCAGAATATATCAAAAGAGATAAAGAACAGCTGTGGTGGGATATTGATTTGATTTATAGGATCAATTCAGCATATGCTAGAACACACAATGTTCCAAGGGAAGTACATGTTAAATTTCTTAGAAAGACTACAAGAGATGAGGTTTTAGGACCTCAAAGGGTGGGACCATTAAAATATAAAGATAAAGAAATAACCATTCTTAAGCAAATTCCGAAGAAAGTAAGAGATAAGAGGAAGAAATATTCCTCTTTATCAAAGAAACTATATAATAAAGGAGTTTGGTTTAGATGTTTATTGCCAGAAGGAATGTTGATTTTCTGGGAGAGCAGTATTTATTTATTTATTTATTTTCAAAATTTATAGACCGCCCCCTCTCCCCGAAGGGACTCGGGGCGGTGTACAGGCATCACATTAAAAACAGATACAAAAAATAAATACCCTTACATACCCTTAAAAGCGAATTAAACCTAAATTCAGCTGTACAGAACAATAAAAGTTAAAATCAGCTAAAAAGCGTATCCCTAAAAATTTAAAAATGCAGACTTGAGGGACTAAAATTGGGATTAGGCCAGGCCGGCTAGGTTGAACAGGTGGGTTTTAAGTTTCTTACGGAAGGAGCGGAGGTCGGTGGTAGTTCTGATGTCCGGGGGGAGGTCATTCCAGAGGGTCGGGCCCATCACAGAGAAGGCCCTACTCCTGGGTGTCGCCCGCTGGCATTGCCTAGTGGACGGCACCCGGAGGAGTCCCTCTCTGTGAGAGCGGATCGGCCGAAGGGATGTATGGGGCAGGATACGATCCCGCAAATGGCTAGGTCCTGTGCCATGGAGCGCTTTAAAGATGATAACCAGCACCTTAAAACGCACCCAAAAAGCCACAGGCAGCCAGTGCAGCCCGCGCAGCAGAGGTGTTTCGTGAGTATCTAGTGACTCCCACAATTGTCCGCGGGGCCGCATTCTGAACCAGCTGTAGCCTTCGGGTGCATCTCAAGGGGAGCCCCATGTAGAGAGCATTACAGTAGTCCAGTCGGGACGTCACAAGCGCATGGGTGACTGTGCAGAGGGCGTTCCAGTCCAATAGGGGATGCAATTGGCGCACCAGGCGAACCTGGTGAAACGCCCCCCTTGCCACGGCTGTCACATGGTCATCCATTGACAGCCGGGCATCCAGGAGGACGCCCAAATTGCGTGCCCGATCCACGGGGGCCAGCTGTTCACCCCCAATGGCCAGTGATGGACGCAACTGGTTGAACCGGGGTGCCGGTAGCCACAGCCACTCCGTCTTGGATGGGTTGAGCTTGAGTCTGTTACTTCCCATCCAGATCCGTACGGCTTCCAGACATCGGGACATCACTTCGACGGCATTGTTGGGGTGGTCCGGGGTAGAGATGTACAGCTGAGTGTCATCAGCGTACAGATGGTAATCTACCCCGAACCCACGAATGATCTCGCCCAGCGGCTTCATGTATGTGTTGAACAGGAGAGGCGCGAGGACCAACCCCTGCGGCACCCCGCAAATGAGCGGCCTCAGGCTCGACCTCTGCCCCCCTGTCAACACACATTGCGCTCGACCAGAGAGGTAGGAGGAGAACCACCGGAGAACAGTGCCCCTCACCCCCAACCCCTCCAAGCGACGCAGTAGGATACCATGGTCGATGGTATCGAAAGCCGCCGAGAGATCTAATAGGACCAAGATGGAGGAACAACCCCCATCTCTGGCCCTCCAGAGATCATCCACCAACGTGACCAAAGCCGTCTCCGTGCTGTGACCGGGCCGGAAGCCGGACTGGCGCGGGTCCAGATAATCAATTTCCTCCAAGTGCCGTGGGAACTGTTGCGCCACCACACTCTCTACAACCTTCGCCAGAAAGGGAAGGTTGGAGATGGGACGGTAATTAGCTAACTTGGCTGGGTCCAGAGAAGGCTTCTTGAGTAGGGGCCTCACCACCGCCTCTTTCAAGACGGCCGGCAAGAACCCCTCTCTCAGTGAAGCGTTCACTAATTCCTGGAGCCAGCCTCGTGTGACCTCCCAGGATGCCAGTATAAGCCAGGAGGGACACGGGTCCAGTAAACATGTGGTGGCTCGCAGTCGTCCACGTAACCTGTCCATATCGTCGGAAGTAACAGAGTCAAACTCGTCCCAGGATGGCACCTCAAGACCCACCTCTGACTTCTCTTCTAGACCGCTAACGGAGACCCACTCGCTGTGAATCTGAGCGATTTTGTCCTGCAGATATTCCCCAAATTCCTCTGCTCTACCCTGCAGGGGGGCTTCCCACGGCCTCTGTGAAAGGAGGGAGTGGGTCACCCTAAACAGGGCAGCAGGGCGGTTATCTGCAGATGCAATAAGAGTGGCACAATATTGTCGTTTGGCCACTCTTAATTCTTAAGTAGAATTAGAATTAACACAGTTGCGGAGGCGGAGGCCTTCATTAAAAAACACAGTGCTCTTTTAGATGGAACAGGGGACAGTACACAAGATATGAAGGAGGGAGGGGCTGTGGCTCTGCCAGAAGACAGGGGGGAGGAAGCAATATTGAAAAGACTCAGGTCAAAAAAATAAGTATATTTGAAACATTATTGCAATTGTTGATATAATGTAATTGTTGGAAGTGACATATGAGATAATTGAATATATGGTTGATACAATGTAAAACAAAAAGCTGGTAATGTTTATCTCTTACTTTTTGTTTTTTTTTTTCTGTAAAAGTTGTGAGATTTGGGGGGATTTATACCTTTTGCACGATGTAGCTGTCAAAAATTTTTGTATACCTACTTACCCTTTCCCATAAATGTTTGTAAAAACTAATAATTTTTTTTAAAAAAAGAATTTTTTAAAATAGTTTTACTTAAAAGTATTGAGTATAGAATATTTTAAAATGGTTTACTTCAATTTATTGTGTGTGGATTCTTTTTTAAAATTGTCTTAGACTATTTAAAAAAGATTCTATCCAAAATAAATTAAAATAAACCATTTTTAAAAATTCTATACTCAATACTTTAAAATGTATTGTGCTTGGAATTGTTTTAAATCATTTTATTGTAATTTATTGTGTATGGAATATTTTTAATGGTTTCATTTTAAATTATTGTGTGTGGAATAGTTTGAAATGGTTACAGTATAAATTATTGCTGTACCCTTAAAATGATTACAGTATAAATTATTGCTGGTGGAATAATGGTTACAGTATACTATTGCCTGTACAATACCTTAAAATGGTTACAGTATAAATTATTGCTGGTGGAATACTTAACAATGGTTTTTAAGGATTTTTTTTAATTTATAGAATATCCTTTTAAAAAATTATTTTTAGAGAATTTTTATTTTTTAATTGTTTATAAAATATATTTACTACAAGAAATGTTATTCCTTTTTGCAAATGCTTTCTTTGTGATGCAATATGTTGCTTTTAAGTGTTCAGACCAGGTTTATGTGTCTCAAAGTGGCTGTTTTTCTATGGGCAGGCCAGGTTGGTGCAAGGCAGCTTTGCCAGATTTAGTGTGTTTCACCCTTGTTGTTTAGGTAATTCTGAGGTGGTTGCTGGTTCTGTGAGCTTCCTGGCACTGTCCTTTATACTTTTCCACAATGACTTGATGGTTTTTATTCCAGTGGCTTTGTCTTTCCTGTCCTTAGGGTTAGGGAAAAAAACTGGTTTCATTTGCAGTCTTTTTTTTTTGGGGGGGGGGGGGGATTCTTATTTTTGGGTGTTTTCCTGGCACTGTCATAGTTTGTGTGGGTGTGGGTGTGTAATGTCCCACAGTTATCTATGCATTAATAATGATCTAGTAATATTTCCTTATACATTTTAGTGACCTTTCCTTATATAATTGGTGTTTTCTTTCATACTTTTGGATTTCTAATTTCTGTTTCTTTTAGTTAGCAATTGCTAAAACAAATCCCATGTGAAAAAGTATTCAAAGCCTTCTTGATTTTAATTGACAATTTATTTATTCCTGCAGATTGTAATGTTTATTCATTTTCATATTTGTTTTTCCACTGTTGTGCAAACACAATTCCAGCAGCTGATAACATATGTAAAATTAAATATATATTGTACTCCCTTTCAAATAGCCAACAAAATATTTCTGGTTTTAATTCCATATCTTGCTTTACCATTGCTTCTAACCGCTAACTTCTGAATAGCTACTTGGACTGACCTAAGTACTGAACTTAATTCATATATTCCTGTTTTTTTGAACTGAGAACTACATTTCAGAAAAAGGAAATCTGTATTGCTCTGGGAATATGACATTCATTCCTGAACTATCTTCTTGGATGAAAGACTATATCTTTCCTGTTTGTTTATATCTTTCCTGTTTCTCATCCTTCCTGGAAAGACTGTACATTGTTGGTTGAAAGCAGAGGTCCCTTCTGTTACCTGTAGTCCTCAGCTTACAACCACAATTGAGTCCAATATTGTTTTATTTCTTTGGCAGGCAGTTAGTATTACTTAGCATAATGAAGAAGAGGCAACAGAGTATGACCGCTTTCTTCTCCAAAAAAACAAGAGTTGAGGAATCAGCTGATCCACAACAATCACCAGCACCAGCACCACAAGCACCAGTCCCACAAGCACCAGCACCACAAGTACCACCAGCACCAGCACCACCAGCACCAGCACCACCAGCACCACAAGCACCAGCACCACCAGCACGACCACTTCCACCACTTGAGGTCAGAGAAAGCAGCAAGTCCATCAACTCCACTGAAGTTCCACAACTTCCTGACTGCTGGAATTTGCAGCAATACAGACACTTCAAGGACAAGTATGATGGACTGACAGTATCCGACAAGAAGATGGGTTGTGAGTACTGTGCAAAACCCATGTTCTCATTAGAGAAAGGTATTCATGTTTCTAGAGAGTGGAAACATTTCCAGGTTGTGCCAGCAGGGAAAATCAAGGATACACAACAAGCATCTCTCAGAAAAAAAATTAAGGGAACATTTTCAATCAAAAGCACACCTTATTTGCGTGGAGAGCAGTAAGCAACGGGAGCAGGAAGCTTTAACCAAATCTGTGGATAAGTCAACTGAGAAACATTTATCCAGTACTTGCACAATATTTTCTACTGTTTATGATCTGGCGCAAAGATGTAATCCATGCTCAGACATCGAAGCACAGGTAAATTTGCTAAATACGGTTGGAGTGGATGTGGGAGTTGGCTTGCATTCACGGAGATCTGCAGTGAAAATAGTTGAATTCATTGCGAACCAAATCAAGACCACCGTGTTTTCCAGGATTATTGCAAAGAATCTAAAGGTGTGCCTAATAATTGATGAAGCCTCAACACTTTCAATGAAAGCAGTGCTGATAGTTTTAGTTAGAGTTGAGGATCCAGAATGCCCAGCAACCGTCTTCGTTGAGCTTTTGGAATTAGAGAAACAAGATGCGGATACCATATATTCCGCATCGATGGGAAGCTTGCATAAAGTTGGATTTACCACCGAATATCTACGGAATAATTTAATCGCTTTCTGCTCCGATGGTGCCAACGTTATGCTTGGAAGAAAATCTGGAGTCAGCGCCAGAATAGCTCAAGACTTCCCAAACATCATCATCTGGCACTGCTTGAACCACCGCCTGCAACTTGTACTGGATGATGCAATAAGAGAAGTGAAGCAGATCAACCACTTCAAGATCTTCCTTGATAAAATACACACTATCTTCCAGAAATCCTGCAAGAGCCAGAATGACCTCTTCCAAATCTCCGAACAATTGGGCATAGAAATTGTGAAGATTGGCAGAGTTTTGGGACCAAGATGGGCTGCCTGTAGTTTTAGGGCAACCATAGTTGTGTGGCGTGCTTATCCAGTGCTACATCATTTTTTTCTGGGCAATGAAAGATTCCCAGGCATGGCTTCCCGTTTTGAAAATCTAAATTTTTTGAAGGATTTGGCCCTCATGATCGATATCCTAAGTGAGATTTCTCTTCTGTCAAATGCCCTACAGGGGAGAGAGACAAATATCATCATGGCCAAAAAGTTAGTATTGCGAACAATCAATGCTTTTGAAGTGCTTATACAGAGAAAGGGCAGATATGAAAAAGAACTTGTGGAAGTGCTAAAAACACAAGCCTTCAAAAACATCAATTTACCTCCAAATCAACGATTTGTTGCTCTTCCTCGTGGCAACATCACCAATTTGAAGAAACGGCTGATGGATTGCGACCATCTAAGAACAGGTAGCCTATTGCCAGCCGCAAACAAGTTACACTTTATCACATATTTGGAGCCAGATTACTGGAAAATTGAAGATGTAGTCATTCCATGGGCTGAGGCAGAGGAAGCATTGGTTGCATTTGGCAGCATTTTTAATTACGAAATTAATTTGAACGACTACAGAGATTTTTTGTAAAATGTGCTGAAAAATCCAGACAAGTACAAAATTCCTGACAGTATCAGAAAAGCTAGATATATTGTCAGGACAATTGCTATTAGTTCAGCAGAGGCGGAAAGGGGGTTCTCAAAAATGAACCTCATATGTTCAGAGCAAAGAACACACCTAATTGTTCCAAACATCAGTAATCTGATGGTGATAAGTGTGGTTGGCATACCTGTTGAGAGATGGGACCCAATTCCTGCAGTGAAAGTTTGGCTCAGAGCGCACCACCACACAGCTGATGATCCACGAGTAAAGACCAGGAAAGCTGCAACAGAGGAATCTGGAAGCCTAAGAACAGTATGGAAATATCAACAACCAGGAAAGCAATAACACAAGTAAATACTTGAGTGTATCTCTTTCATTGTGTTATTCTTATGTAAGGTGTAAGTGCAAGCAATTAAAGTCTGCTTTCTGTGTCTCTCCTTTGTGCAGGTTGTTGAAGCAAAGTGATAAGGTGGTGTGCAGAAGACCGGCAAGCCAGTGGTCCTTCCTCTGTAAGTAGCTGTCTTTATTGCTGGGTGTGCTCTGTGCTGGGTTCATCCTTGAGATAGTGAAGTGCAAGCAATTAAAGTCTTGCTTTCTGTGTCTCTCCTTTGTGCAGGTTATTGGAGCAAAGTGGTGAGGTGGTGGTGCAGAAGCCGCAAAAAAGGACAGTAATTTTCCTTTTCTATTATTTTGTGTGCTTGTTTCATCCTTGAGATAGTGAAGTGTAAGCACTTAAAGTTTTGCTTTCTGTGTCTCTCCTTTGTGCAGGTTATTGGAGCAAAGTGGTGAGGTGGTGGTGCAGAAGCCGCAAAAAAGGACAGTAATTTTCCTTTTCTATTATTTTGTGTGCTTGTTTCATCCTAATGCAGTGCATGCCATTAAAGTCTTGCTTTCTGTGTCTCTCCTTTGTGCAGGTTATTGGAGCAAGGTGGTGAGGTGGTGGTGCAGAAGACCAGCAAGGCAGTAATCTTCCCTCTGTAAGTAGCTGTCTTTATTGTTTTGTGTTCTGGTTTCATCACAATGCAGTGCATGCAATGAAAGAGTTCATTTCTGGGTCTCTTCTTTGTGCAGCCCATTCATTGGAGTCAGTGATACTGAAGACTGGCAAGAACAGTCATCTTCCTTCTGTAAGTAGCTCTTTTATTGTTTTTGTACTTATTTTAATCTTATTGTAGTTCATCCATTGGGGCAAAGAATTCAGTGACATTGTCTTGGCCACTCCCACCCAGTCACATGGCCAGCAAGCCACTCCCACCCGGTTACATGGCTGGAAAGCCACTCCCACAAAGCAGGCCACACCCACAGAGTAGTTTCCAAAAAATTTTGAAACCCACCACTGGTTGAAGCCCTCTGAAGCAGCTGGAAAAAGTACATGTGGGTTGGAGGGGGGGTGGAAGGAATTCAAACTTCATCCTCCTGGTGCAGTGTGGGGCTTTGGGCAAAGGCTGTGGGGAAGGGACCTGGCTCACTCATGCTCTCTCCCTCCCTAGTGTAGTTTGATGCAGGCAAAAGCTCACATTTTGCAAGCCTACAGTCAGTGAAGCTGGGCACCAGTGAGGGCTGTATTTTTGCCTAGCTTTATCCAGCTGGGGGGGGGGGAGAAATGGATGGGGGCCTGGGGAGGAAGTCATTCCCCTCCCCCGACAGCTCGATAAAACTATGCAAAAAGCCAGCCCAGCTTCACTCACTGCACGCTTGAAAAGGCAACATGGCTCCTCCTGCAATCAAACTAGATTGGGGAGGGGGAGCACGAGCGAGCATTGAGGAGACCACAGGAGGAGGGTGTCAGGCGTTCTAAATACCATGTATGAAATCAATCAGAGACCAGGCAGAATCATCCTTAAAGGTCCAATTTACTCATACAGGCAAGTTAGCACGTCTATGGAATTCCAACTCTAATGTTCTTCCTGGAATTCCACCCAGTTGAAAGTTCATGATCTATCCCCACACCCACAAATCCATCACATGTTCCAATCATCATCTTCCACGCTGGCATCTACACCCCTCTGCTTCCGGTCAGGTGTCGAGGTGCGGAGACAAAAGATGACCTTGAGCTTCTATAAAAGAATAACAACAATACATTCCACAAACCTACTCCTTTCTATTCCCCCCTCCCAACTACTACACTAATGAAACAGCATAGTAAATTAATAAAAAGTGTGGCAGGCCAAAGATCCTAAAAAGAAACATAACTACAGGCCTGACAGAGGGAAGCCATGCAAAGGGCCATGCTGTAGCATACACAGGAGGTGAGTGGGTGGGTTTTATTGCATTCCAGGCATTTCCCACCCTAAAGAGCACACTGTATTTGTGATGGAGGAGGTGTTTGGAGAAGGCAGCGGGGGAATGGGGGGGAGGTGGCAGAGGAGCTGCTTTCAAGCCATTGGGAGAGATATCCAATCCAACTTCTGTGTGTGTGTGTGTGTTTGAGAGAGGGAGGGAGGGAGGGAGGGAGGGAGGAAGGAAGGAAGGGAAGGGAGAAAAAAAGAGAAAAAGAAACTCACTTTTAAGTCGAGGTTCAGGAAAGGAGAAAAATAAATGCTATTGCTTTAAATTGGAACTGAGCATGCCTGGCTGTGGAATTCTGGGAGTTGAAGTCCACAAATCTTAATGCTGCAAACTTTAAATTAAAGTTTTAAATTGAAAAGCTGCTTGGAAGGGTTTGGATGATTCCCTGCTTGCGAATGGAGCCCAACTTTCTATAGGCTCATTATCTCATTATCTCCATCTGGCAGGAATGTGGAATGAGCCTCAGGCAGGTTTCTTTATTAGCAAAAAGAAAGAAAAACAGCACAGCAATTTAGAGCTAGAAGGCTTCTCAGAAGTGATCTAGTCCAACCTCCTGCAGCAGCAGGAAACCTTACATTGTCTGGATTATTTTGGTGCCTCTAACAGAGAGGAAAATAGCCAGAAAGGAGAAGCAGTTTACTAGGACAAGGCTGCCATGCAGAGGAAGGCAGAGATCGGCCTTGACTTATGACTACAATTGAGCCCAAAATTTTGGTTGCTAAGTTAAAGTAGAATAAAATATGAATTAAAATATAAGAATGAAGACGTGGTATAAAAGGGACAGTTAGAAGCTTGCTTAAAGGGACAGGGAAATGTCATCAGCCTCTAACCACAAGATGTTCCAGCCAACGTCCCTATGTCAAAAGTCCAAACCACAAGGTTCAAGTAAAGTTTGTTAAAGACACGTAGTCCATACCTGTGTCCCAAGAACAAAAGGAGAAATAAGACCCCCATCTACTTATAAGGCTTTCCCCCCAAAATAACCAATAAGAAATGAGTTAAGTATTTCCGTGATGCACTTCTTTTGAGAATGTATAAGAACGCGTGTTTCGATAATGAAAGTTGTTCAGAATTTCCAATGCTAGCTATGTGCTAGCTTTCTGAACCTGGCTGCCAAATACACTTTTCCTGTATCCTGAGAAGTCTAAGCTTGTCATTTTCTGCAACAAAGTAAGAGCATTGTTAAGTGAGCTTCACCATATTTTGCCCAATGCATGACATCTCCTGGTGATTGACATCAAGTTGGCCATGCCCACCCAGTCACATGACCGCCAAGCCTTGCCTACAAAATAGGCCAGACCCACAGAATAGATAGTAAAAAACCTTTGAAACCCACCCCTAGTAGGGACCCTGCTACTTAGTCTGGAGTTTGCCATTCTGTTCTTTTCCTCTGGCTTTTACAATATTTGGACATATAGCCATTTCCCCCACAACTGTAACAACTATGGGACCCTCTGACCTCCCATTGTCTTCCTTTAGTTTGGGAAGCAGCTCAAGTATTTTATTTTGAAGATTTTTTTTTATTCTTTACATATAAATATATTGAATACAGTCTAATTGTCCTGGCATTCCACTTACCATAAAACAAAAGTAAAAACACATATACTAAAGTAGAATAAAATATGAATATGACAGTTAGAAGCTTACTTAAAGGGACAAGGAAATGTCATCAGCCTCTAACCGCAATATGTTCTAGCCAACGTCCCTATGTCAAAAGTCCAAACCACAAGGTTCAAATAAAGTTCGTTAATGACACGTAGTCCATACCTGTGTCCCAAGAACAAAAGGAGAAGTAAGACCCCCATCTACTTATAAAGCTTTTCCCTCAAAATAACAAATAAGAAACGAGTTAAGTATTTCCGTGTTGTGCTGCTTTTGAGAATGTATAAGAACGCGTGCTTCGATAATGAAGGTGTCAGCGTTCCAAATATCATGCAGAATTAAATCAGAGTCCAAGGCAGAGCTATCCTTAAAGTTCCAATTTAATAAGACAGACGTGTTGGGATCGTGCTGTGAAAATCCCAATTCTGGAAGTTACCTAAGATTCCCACCCAGTTGAAAGTTCATGACCTTGTCCCCACACCCACTAATCCATCATATGCTCCAATCTTCTTCCACACTTTCATCTCCACCCCGCTGGTTCCGGTCAGTTGCCAAGGTGCGGAGACAAAGAATAACCTTGAGCTTCTAGAAAGGAATGTTTTATTTTGAAAACAACACATTCTACCCATTGCTATCCCCCACTTACTGAATATGCATACTAAAGATGAAGCTAGAAGAGAGAGTGTGGCAGGCCAAAGATTCTTAAAGGAACTGCTGCAGGCCTGACAGGCGGCCTCTCTTCAAAAGGGAAATCGTTTCTGGAAAAGAGAATTAAAATTAGAAGTTACAATAACACAATTAACCACCTCTGCCTCCACCAGGGGGACCCTTTGGCTTATCAGGGAACTTATGGAATTGTTTCACTAATTTATCCGCTTTTAGATCCCAACTTTTCACCCACGTAGCTTCAGACAAAGGGTACCCCTTCCAATGCACTAAATATTGTAAGCGACCTCTATGCAGCCTGGAATCTAAGTTTTTTTTCACCTCATAATGTGTTTCCCCTTCTACCACTACAGGAGGCAGGGGAGCTTGGGTGGATGGTCTTATGCTAGACCACATTACTGGTTTCAACAAGCTACAATGGAATACCGGGTAAATTTTCCCTAGAATTCTGGGTAGGCTGAGTTGAACTGTAACTGGGTTAATTATCTTTTCTATTGGGAAAGGACCTGGAAATTTTGGACCCAATTTCTTACTAGGCATCCTGAATCTTATGTATTTGGTAGATACAAAAACTTTGTCCCCCACCCGGAAGGGGGGTTGGAGGAAGCTATGTTTATCAGCTTGCTTCTTGTAGGCTTCTGCCGCATCTGCTAGAGCCTTCTACATATTTTCCCATTCCTTCTTTAGTGTGTCCATTCATTCAGAGACATGGAGGAGGGAGGTTCTTTAGGCAGCTCAGGCATGGGTACGAATTCCATGCCACTGGTAATCTGGAAAGGAGTTAATCTGATACTGGTGGCATTGTTGTATGCCACTTCGGTGAAGGGTAGCAAGTCCAACCAGTTGTCTTGCTGATAGTCCACATAACACCAGATGTATTGCTCCACCATCGCATTGGCCCTCTCCGCTGTGCCATTTGTGCTGGGATGAAATGCTGAGCTGAGTCCCTGTGTGGACCCAATTTATCTGAGGAACTCTCTCCAGAACTTGGCGGTGAACTGAACTCCGTGATCTGAAATGACCCTTTTTGGCACCCCATGCAGGCGATAAATGTGTTTCACAAATATTTTCGCTAATTTCTTTGCAGATGGCAACCCTGAGCAAGCGATGAAATGTGCTTGCTTGGAAAACAAATCAATAACTGTCCAGATGACTCTATTACTGTTGCTGGCTGGAAGCTCGACGATGAAGTCCATTGCAATCTCTTCCCATGGTTGCCTAGGGTTGGCCACTCGTTGTAGTATTCCAGGGGGCTTTCCCGGCTGGGTTTTCATTGTAGCGCAAGTAGCACAGCTTTTTACATAATCTTCCACCTCCGATTTCATCTTTGGCCACCAAAATTGATGCCTGGCGAGGTGGAGCATTTTTAGGAATCCGAAGTGGCCTCCTAGTTTCGCATCATGACTCCACTGTAGAACTTGCAGCCTCATCCCTGCAGGGACGTACAGTTTGGACCCCTTCCAGGCTAAGCCATCATTCACCGTTAGGATGTCCTTGTTGTTGTTGAACCATGGGTCTGTCCGGAGTGCCGCTTTCAGGTCGGTCGTCAGCTTATTTTGGCTTTGAGTGGTGACTTGAACTGCCTTTTGGTGAGAGGGAGATATGATGGGGTGGATAACTTCTTCCTTCTTACTGTCATATTGCGGTTTTCTCGACAGAGCATCTTCTAACAAGTTCTTTCCTGTGGGGATGTGTTTAATTTCAAATTTAAACCTTTGGAAGTATTGTGCCCAGCAAACTTGTTTGGGGGATAACCTCCGATGGGCTAGGAGAGCTTTGAGGTTTTTATGATCAGTCCGGACCTCAAACGGTATATCCCCCCCCTTCTAGGAGATGTCTCCAGGTGAGCATACTCCACCTGATCGTGAATGCCTCTTTCTCCCAAATGGCCCACCTTCTTTCAGTAGCGGTGAGTTTCTTGGAGATGTAAGCACATGGCAAGAGGTGGCCTTCTTTACTCTTTTGCAGTAGTACCGTGGCTATCGCTACATCACTGGCATCTGTCTGGATTATGAATGGTCGCTCTGGGTCGGGGTGTTGCAATATGGGCTCTTGGACAAAGAGCCGTTTTAACTTCTCAAAGGCTTTTTGACAGTCCATTGTTCACTTTAGTGGTTGGTTTGCTTTTGGCTTTAACTTTAACTTTATTTAGATTTATAAACCGCTCCCTCTCCCCAAAGGGACTCGGGGCGGTGTACAGTCAGAGTAAAAACATACATATAGATAGAGGAGGCAATATACAAACTGTACAGTAAAATAAAATTAAGAACAACGTTAAAATCAACCCCTAAAATCTACCCCAAAGTTAAAAATAATTAAAAATAACTGCCAGGAGGATAAGAGTAGAACTATAAATGGGCAAGGCCAGCGAATTGGAACAGGTGGGTCTTGAGTTTCTTACGGAAGGAGCGGAGGTCAGTAGTGGTTCTAATATCGGGGGGGAGGTCATTCCAGAGGGTTGGGCCCATCACAGAGAAGGCCCTACTCCTGGGCGCCGCACGTTGGCATTGCTTGGTGCACGGCACCCGGAGGAGTCCCTCCCTGTGAGAGCGAATTGGTCGCAGGGATGTATGGGGTAGGATGCGATCCCGCAGGTAACTAGGTCCTGTGCCATGGAGCGCTTTAAAGATGGTAATCAACACCTTGAAATGCACCCGAAAAACCACAGGTAGCCAGTGCAGCTTGCGCAGGAGAGGTGTTATGTGGGAGTATCTAGTACTCCCCATGATAGCCCGCGCGGCCACATTCTGGACCAGCTGCAGTCTTCGGGTGCATCTCAAGGGGAGCCCCATGTAGAGAGCATTGCAGTAGTCCAGACGAGACGTCACCAGCGCATGAGTGACTGTGCGAAGGGCGTCCCGGTCCAATAAGGGGCGCAATTGGCGCACCAGGCAGACCTGGTAGAACGCCCCCCTCGCCACCGCTGCCACATGGTCATCCATCGACAGCCAGGCATCTAGGAGGACGCCCAAATTGCGCGCCTGCTCCATGGGGGCCAGTTGCTCGCCCCCAATGGCCAGCGATGGAGTCCACTGGTTGAACTGGGGCGCCGGTAGCCACAGCCACTCCGTCTTGGAGGGGTTGAGCTTGAGTCTGTTGTCCCCCATCCAGACCCGAACGGCTTCCAGGCACTGGGACATCATTTTGACGGCCTCGTTGGGGTGGTTCGGGGTGGAGATGTACAGCTGCGTATCATCAGCGTACAGCTGGTATCCAACCCCAAAACCACGAATGATCTCACCCAGCGGCTTCATATATGTGTTGAACAGGAGGAGCGAGAGGACCGACCCCTGTGGCACCCCACAAGTGAGCGGCCTCAGGGTCGACCTCTGCTCCCCTGCCAACACGCATTGTGTCCGGTCGGAGAGGTAGGAGCAGAACCACCGCAAAACGGTGCCTCCCACCCCCACCCCCTCCAGCCGGCGCAATAGGATACCATGGTCGATGGTATCAAAAGCCGCTGATAGGTCTAATAGGACCAGGATAGAGGAACACCCCCTATCTCTGGCCCTCCAGAGATCATCCACCAACGCGACCAAGGCCGTCTCCGTGCTGTGACCGGGCCGGAAACCGGACTGGCGCGGGTCTAGATAATCGATTTCCTCCAGGTGGCTTTGTTGGGGAAGGGCCCGTCTTTAATAGCTCAGTCAATGGTAGGGCAATTTCCGCGAAAGTTGGAATGAACTGTCTATAAAAATTTGCAAATCCAAGGAAGCTTTGTAGTTGTTTGCGAGTACTTGGAGGTTTCCAATCTCACACCGCTTTCACTTTTTCTGGATCCATTTCTACCCCTTCGTTGGAGATACAATACCCCAGGTAATCTAGCGAGGTCTTGGGGAACTCACACTTCGACAATTTTGCGTATAGTTTGGCAGCTAGAAGTTTTTCAGGACTTGCCGTACAAGTTTCACATGTTCTTCCAGGGTCTCAGAGAAGATCAAGATGTCATCTAAATAAACGAGTACTCCGCGGTACAGGTGATCATGTAGCACCTCATTTATGTACTGCATGAAGACTGCGGGTGCTCCTTGTAGTCCAAAAGGCATGACTTTGTACTGGAAGCTGCCATGGGGAGTGTTAAAAGCGGTCTTCCACTCATCCCCTTTTCGGATTCATATGCGGTAATACGCCTCTCTCAAGTCCAGCTTGGTGAAGATCTTCCCTTTAGCCAAGTGGTTCAACATATCTTTCATGAGGGGGAGGGGATAGGTGTTCTTTTCGCATACCGCATTCAAGCCTCGCAGATCCACACAGAGGAGAACCCTGCCATCTTTCTTTTCTCTGAAGAGCACTGGAGTCGCTACTTTTGACTTTGCGGGTTCAATACAACCCCTTTTTAAATTGGTGTTGATGTACTTCCTCAATTCAATCATTTCCTTGGGAGTCATAGAGTACATTTTTGGCTTTGGTAAGGTTGCCCCAGGTTTGAAGTCTATCGCACAATCTGTGGGGTGGTGAGGTGGAAAGTAGTTTCCGTCTTCCTCACTAAACACCTCCGCCAAATCCCAGTAGATCTTTGGGACTCGTTGGATCCCCAGAGGTTTGGTGTCTGCTGCGGGTGCTGCAGGTTCCGGATGGTTTGGGCTGTTAGGTCCAATCGTTCCTGGGTGGCCTTTTGGCTCCACCAGTGGTAACGGCCCAAACCCAATAATCAATTGTCTAACACCGTCCTCCCACTTTATAGTGGGTGCCCACTTGTCCAGCCATGCAAGGAGGATCAGGCAGCTCTCTTGCTCGCCCGCCCCCCTCGGGCTTCCCCACCACTCTGGCTTCCTCCGTCTGTCCGCGCCCGCAGCTGCAGCGACCTCATCAAGACAAAGTGGGAGCGAAGGGAGGCGAAATGGCCTCCCTTTGATCACTCGCTCCCCCCGCCTGTCTGCACTATGCTAGCCCTGCTCTCACTGATTGGCTGGCTCACCAATCATCCCGCCCACCTCTAAGAGCCCTATCTATAGAAAGCCAAGCAGAAAAAAAGTTAACTGGTTTTAGATAGGGCTCTTAGAGGCGGGCGGGGCGATTGGTGAGCCAGCCAATCAGTGAGTGGGCAGGCCTAGCATAGTGCAGATGGGCGGGGGAAGCGAGCGATCGAGCAGCTTCTGGATGGGCGGGGGTGAGTGAGCAAACTTGTTCTGAATAGCTCGCTAGAGGAAGCCACCTCCAGCACTCCTTTGCCGCCCCCCTTGCATCTTACCGCCCCCCTGCCGCCCCCCTGGCCTCTTACCGCCCCCCTAAGCCATCTCACCGCCCTCCAGAGGGCAATAGCACCCACTTTGCAAACCACTGGTGTAGACCAAGAGTCTCTCTGGCCAGTAACGTAGTCTTCCAGCTATTCTCCAGAACTACCAAACTAATTCCTTCATGGGACGACCAGCCTGTCGCAATGCCTGGATCTGGTCTTCAGCATCCACATGTTGGGCCACATCATTCAATCAGGCACGCATCAGTTGGATGAACCCAGTTACATCATCTAGCTCTGGAGCCGCTTCCTAATGAAGCTCCACTATCCATTGTGCAGCCTCCCCCTCATTCATCCCCTCAGCTATTTCTTGGATCAACTCTCGATCAGACGGGTATTGTGGGCCTGCTTGATCCACGTATGCCCATACTCAATATAGGAAGTAAGCCAGCTTATCTGGGGTCCTGTCGAATGTTACACGAAACCGGGGGGGGTGTTGGAGGAGGGGGCGCTGGTGGTTGAACAGGGGCAGCCTGTTGGCCTGCTGCCTGAGGTGGTAAGCCCCTTTGTTGGGCCACACCCATTGGTTGGGTAAAAGCCTGTTGAGGCATTGCTGGGGGGGCTGGACCCGGTGGCGGTCCCCATCCCTGGTTCTGCCCAGGGGCAGTTATCTGGAGTGGCGCCATCTGCTGGGAGGGGGCAGGCATCCACTGACATTGAGCCCATCCATGACCCGGGAAGAAAGCCCACCCTGGGGTTGCTTGATTCATGGGCTTGGAGCCACACTTTTGCAGCTGGGGGGAGGTGACTGATGTTGGCTTTACTCCAGCAGTAAGGGGTTGGTTTGATTTGCTGGTTGCTATGTGGAAAGAGCCAAGATCTCCACTCCACTGCGTAGCAAATTCTCTGCTAGGAAAGGAGAATGTGGGCTGTGCCAGGTTCCACTTAGGTGGTCCCAAGGGGGCGAGGGGGTTGATTCCACTCACGTTTAGCTGTCCGAATTGGTCTGAGAGGCCCATCAGAGAATGGCTGTGTGAGGGTGGCTGGGATCTCCATGCCTCAGACCTTCTGGCCATCATCCAGTCGTCTGTCGGAGCTTTCCTGGTGCCCCTCTATCCTTCTAGCAGGCATTCTTTAGAAGTCATAAATCCTGAGGCTTCATCTCGCAGGTCTAATTCCGTCTGCGAGGGAAGTCTGGGGTTAGTTCCTTTGGCCCGGCTCCCAGCTGGAATTTCTTTTCCTTAGCCTCTGCAGCTTCAAATATTTCTTTAGAAGGACCATAGATAGTATCGACAAATACAAGCGATCTGTTATCTTTGGCCTTCTCTGCTGCACTCTTTTCTTCCTCCATCTTCACTGAAATTTCGTACTGTCCAGGGTTGGGTCAGCACTGGGATTCAGTACCCCTATAAAAGTAGGTTTAAGGGAGAATTGGGATAATATCAGCGTTCCAAGTATGATGCAGAATTAAATCAGAGTCCAAGGCAAACCTTTCCTTAAAGTTTCAATTTAATAAGTCAGACATGTTGGTACATCTGTGGAAATCCTAATTCTGGAAGTTACTTAGGATTCCCACCCAGTTGAAAGTTCATGATCTTGTCCCCACACCCACTAATCCATCATATGCTCCAATCTTCTTCTTCCACGCTGTCATCTCCACCCTGCTGGTTCCGGTCAGTTGCCAAGGTGCGGAGACAAAGAAAACCTTGAGCTTCTAGAAAGGAATTTTTTATTTTGAAAACAACACATTCTACCCATTGCTATCTCCCCCCCCCCCCTTAATGAATATGCATACTAAAGATGAAGCTAGAAGAGAGTGTGGCAGGCCAAAGATTCTTAAAGGAAACGCTGCAGGCCTGACACTCTGTTTTATGTTATTGCTCCTGGGTTGTCTCACATAGTCACACTGTGCGCACTCTCACAGGTTATGGGCCCAGTCCAGAGAGAAGAGAAACCCAGTGGGAGCTTGCACCAGAGCCAGAGGGGCTGTGCATCATGGCTTGTCAGTGGTTAGTGCTTTTAACGGAAACAAGCAGCATGGATTCTGTCAGTGTAATAGGAGGAGTTTTCGTGGTGTCTTGGCTGAATGAGACAAACTACCAGTGAAGTTTCCAAGAGTTGCCCTAATTAATTTATGAGCCCCGAGACAAGGTTCAAAAAAAACCCATTCATTTATTAGGACTAACATCTTGGCACGGACTTCTGTGTAGCTGAAACTAAATCACACTTAATGGCATTTGACCTTTACCCCTGTGCCCGCTCCCCTCTGGCTGAGGTCATCAATCACATTCTCCAATAGGACGTTATGGCAGGGTTCTGGACATGCGCATTCACATCCCAGTACAGAAATATGAGACTTTTACTCTGGCCAAAAGTATGCATGGCATCCCCCCCCTTCTCAAGTTGATAGTAGTCATGGAAACACCTTAGGCATTGACACTACCTCTCTTGGAGAGTAAATATGGAGATGTACCTGCAAAGAGAGGAGTTGTGGATGATAGTTACTAACCCAGCAGTCCTGGATAATGGGGACTGGAAAAGAAATGAAAAGGCATTAGCCAGCATAATTCTGGCTTTGGAGGACAATCAGCTTATACATGTGAGGGGTCTCCAGTCTGCAAAAGAGTGCTGGGAGGTGTTGCTCTGTGTGTATGTTAGAGAGACTGTGGGCAGTAAAGAATTGCTGACAAGGAGACTGTATAAAGCACAACTGAAGCTGGGGGGAGAGCATGTCCACACATCTGCAGGCTATGAGAAAGACATTCCTGGCATTAGAGGAAAGAGGAATGACGTTTACTGAGGCACACAAGGTATATGTGGTGCTCAGTTCTTTGGATGCTTCATGGGATGTTCTAGTGACTAGCCTAGAGTCTCTGCAAGAGAGAGCGTTAACAATGGCATATTGACTGGCCAATTGTTGGAGGAAGAACAGAGACGGCTGGAGAGGCAGCTAGGAAAGAAAGGAGCTAATGTGTCAGGGAAATGATTTAATAGCTGACCAGCTGTTGTAATGCTGTAATACTGTAATGCTGTAATGATGATGCAATGGTAGTAATGAGTCAGCAGGGTTATCACTTTAAGAAGCTGTCTATATAAGAGAGGCCCTATGAGGGCATCTCTCTCTCTCTATGTGTGCTTCCGTGCTATAGTTGATGATTGATTACCTGAAATTGCCTAGTACGTGTATGTATATATTCCTTGTATATAAACCACTGTTTGAAAGACAAACCTCTGTTTACTGTATTTTGCTCCTGGGTTGTCTCAAAATAGTCACACTGTGTGCACTCTGACATAATGCTCAGCACAGGCCAACATCTGCAACATCTCAAGATGCAAGCAGAGCAGCTGACACTGTTTACACAGTGAAATGTTGCTTCACATGTGGTTCTACAGAGAATCTCCAGAGACACTGCCCTGAGAGGAGAAACAGGAGCAGTGAGACAAGGGCATAGGGCTATTCAACAAATGAGGAGTGGTTCTTCATTGTCATATTTTTCTTTGGCAGCAGCAGCATTTGAAAACACCAGAAACACCTGGTTGTTGGACAGTGGGATGAGTCAACATATTGCAAATGACCCACCAATGTTTTCTGGCTTGAGAGGGACCAATCTACTCAGGGAGCAACCCCAGGGCTGCTCCCACTAGTACAATCCAGCGTGCAGCTGAGTCTCCCCAGGAGGCCCCAATCTACTTCCTTGATAGCCCGGCCTGTCAGCCCTCCGCCACCTACATCAGAGACCCACCAGTTCAGTGGGGCAGCCCCAGATGCTGCCAGCAGGGCAGGTACCACCTGGATGGGCATACTACCCAGGTCAAGGCTGTGTCCAGCTCCAGTGGATGCCTGCTCCTGTTCCCGTGCCCCAGCCATCTCCCCCACCCATGTGGCCTGCAGCCCCACCTCGCTTCAGGGCTGCCTTTAACAGAAGCCCAGACAAGTTGGCCTTCTATCTGAACTGGGTCTGGACCCACATTGACCGCTATGGAGTTTATTATCTCACCGACCAAGAAATGATCTCGGCCATCACAGACAATCTAGAAGGTGAAGCAGCAGAGTGGGTTACCCAACTCCACGATGAGGGCACCCCAGAGCTCAAGAACATTGTTGACTTCCTCCAGGAGTTAAGGACGAGGTTTGAAGACTTAGCCCAGGGCCATGAAGCAGAGGTGGAGATTTAGGTGATTAAGCAAAGGGGCCACCTGGCAAAAGAGTACGTTGGAGAGTTTCGGAGGCTCTCTGGAAAATTGTGGTACTGGCCTGAACACCTCCTGGTCCACTACTTCAAGGAGGGTCTGGACCAGGAGCTGTGCAATGTATGTGTCTTCCAGGGAGTCCCCAACTGCATCCATGACTGGTACTGGATGGCAGTGGCCATGATCATCGAGATCCACCCACACCCAAAAGAAACATCAGAGAAAAAGCTGAAGAGACAACTCGGCCGGTGACCCGCCTCCTGCCGAGCAGAAGGGCCACCCAGGGGGACCTTGATGGCACTGATCAAATGTTTTCAGTGTGGGCAACAAGGCCATCATGTGTTGGAATGCCTGGCGCTGGCACACGTTCCCCAGCCCAAAGCTCCTGGACCGGCAAAGCCCAAAAGGCCACTGTCGAGATCCACAAAAGGAGGGAAAATAGCCCACCAAGCTGCTGAGGTCTCCCCCACTCTGGAAAGGGAGGGGGCAACTCCAGCCCAAGAGGCACCACCACTGATAGCAGACGACAGCAGCAGCGGAAGCAAGGATGACCCGATGGTGAGTAAACCCATCCGTCCATTCACCATCAAGTCAAGATTAGTGGTGCCCAACATGGGAGCCCAAGGTGAAGTAGAGGCTGTCATAGATCTGGGATGCACCTGTTGCCTGATCATCCTCCCCCTTCTAACCAGTACGCTTAGAAATGGGCTGCCACTGGGAACTTATCTGATTTGTGGTAGAACCAAAAATGCCAGATGCAATCATCCTGGGACTGGCGTGACTGGACAAATGGTGTCCCACCATCTCCTGGGAAGATGGCTACCTGAAAATAAAGCTGGGACTAGGCCTCCTTCCCCCCCCAACCCTGTGGGGGAAAAGGGCAAAAAAGCAGCCACCTCAGCAGAAGTGTGCTCGGGAAGCCTCCAGGTCCCCAGGGAATATCAGGACCTAGCAGATACATTTAGAGAGGAAGAATGCAATGCCCTCCTCACCGACCTACCGACTGCGCCATAGAGTTTGCACTAGGGGCTAAACTACCCAAATCAAAGATGTATTCTATGACCCCAAGAGAGATGACTGAATTAAGGGAATACATAGACGCCAATTTGGCCTGAGGGTTCTTCCAATCTGCCAAATCCAGAGTAGCTGCCCCTGTCCTATTTAAAGAGAAGAAAGATGGGTTGATGAGATTATGTGTCGATTTTACAGGTATTAACGCCGTGTGCCTGGAAAACACCTACCCACTGAGCCTCATGAAGGACATGCTAGCCCACCTGGCCCTTCAATTGAGGGGGGGAAGCCTGTCAACCCTGAACCTGACCTGGCCAAAGCCATCTTGGAGCTTCAGTACTAACACACTGGAGTGAGGGATAGGGAGGGGGGATTGGAGATAGGGGTTGTGTAGTCAAAATAAAATACTTTCTCTTGGGAACCAAGGACGTTCTCACACCTGGCCGGAGGAAGGAGGAGTGATGTCACCAGACCAGTGGATGCTGCCTTGATTGGGCCATGTGGCTGATTGTTTGGGGTTGAGGGAGAAACGTTTGCTTTTTGTTTAACAGTTTATTTATATATTTTCACATTACATACATAAGCGCTTAGTGAACAGCGTATTGTCTGGATTAATTTATTTATATTTAGTAATACTTTTCCCACTCCTAATTTCTACCTCTACTATCCAACTGAGCTATGCTGTAACTTTGGTTCAGGCAAAATAGCTGAGCCGTAATATTAAAGGCCCGAAAAACTCTGGTCAAGGCTAGGTTCCTTTTCCTGTTTGTAGGAATTGCTGAAATGACAAATGACTATTTTTATCTGCAACAGAGCAGACTGACCCAGACGGGTGTATCCTGTTGTTCGCTTGTTCACTTCTCCTTTTCTCCCCTCAAGCAGTAGATGGAATACGATAACGTCGGCATAATTCATTAGATGCATGTAACCCCCTTTCCTTTCTGTTCCTTTCTGTAATCAGCACTTAAAGATCTGTACTAGGCGTTTTCAGTTCCCTTTCGAACCATATATGTCAAATGTAACACCCAGCTAATGTATACGTAATTTGGGGTATAAAACCCTGTTTGTGCTAACCCTTCGGGGTCCAAACACATTGTCCTTTTCGTGACGTTTGGGCCTATGCATAATAAACTCATTCCTACACTGAAAGGCTTGGCCTGTCCTTCCCTTTTCCTACATCAGATGGCAACCGCGGCAGGACTTTGGGCTGAGGCAATATTTTGCTGAGGAACGTTCAACCCCTCGGGCCCTTGGGGCAGCCGCTCCTGAACATCCTCCAGGTGCCACGGGAGTTTCCTGACTTCCGGGAGGCGGCAGCGACTTCCCTGTGAGGCCGACAGTGCTGTGAACGAGTCCAAGAACCCTGCGGTGTAGGAAAGAGGGTTCGTGTGATTCCTGGCCAGGACGCGTGAAGTGACGCCTCAGGCGAGTATTTGTAATAATTGTTACCTGTCTCATTTGAAGACAGAAGAGGGGACTTGATCTCTCCCCTGGACTCGGGACGGCTGTCCTAACGAAGTCCATGTGAGGTAACTGTGTGGGAAGGTTAGGTCACCGCAGTTCTCGTTAGTGGCCGTGAGAACCGGGGCTGCGAGTCGGTGACAGTGTGTTAGAATGGGGGGGAATCAGAGTGTGCCCAACACACCGTTGGCATGCATGGTGAAAGGCTTTGATAGCTATTTTAGAGACCCCTCGTATCCCAAAGTAACAAAGGATAGATTGAAGTATTTGTGTAAACATGTGTGGCCAACTGTGGGAGTAGGGTGGCCACCTGAGGGATCTTTTAAGGAGGATGTTGCTGATGAGCTGTGGGGGGTAATAGCAGTAGCTCAGGAGAAATACCCAGATCAGTTTCCATATATAGATCAATGGGTGAATGCTTTGACTGAAAAAGCTGATGATTTGTTGCAATGTCAGGCAGAGATGGTGCGTTTGTGTGTGGCTCCTTGTGCGCCGCCGTTACCGCCCTATCAGCCCCCCCAGGGGAGAGGTGCTATTGGAGGAGCGATGGGGGTAGATCAGGCAGGCAAACGTGAGGATGTGACAAGGTCACGAGTTAAAACTAGCCCGTCTACTGATGGAAGTGGACATAGTGATGTGGAAGAGGAAGATGAGGGGGCTATAGGGGCAGTTGGAGGAACAGAGGAAGCAGCAGTGGGGGTGCAAACCCGTGCAGCCAAAGCTAAAGCAAAGGTTGCTGCTGCTGAATTCACTGCTCCTTTGAGGCAGGTGGACCAGCAGGTAATAAATCAGCAGGGTGTTGCAGAAATAAAGCCTATGTTTCAGTACGTTCCGTTCTCCACTACTGATCTTTTGAATTGGAAACAACATTATGGGCCCCTCTCTACTAAGCCTACAGAGATGGCAGATCTTTTTCAGACCATTATGCAAACTCATAGCCCCACATGGACTGATATTCAGCAGTTGCTGAATGTTTTACTGACCCCGGAAGAAAGAGAGAAGTGGAAAGCAGCTATGAGGAAAGGGGTTAGAGAAGCGTTTGATAGAGCTGCTGATTTTGCTAGGGAATTACCATTGAGAGTACCAGAGGAGGACCCTGGGTGGAATCCCCGGGATGACAATGATTTGACCCGCCTAACTGAGTATCGGACGGCAGTGGTGAAAACTCTCAGGAAGGCAGGGAAGCCTCCGGTAAATATGTCTAAGCCCTCATTAGTACTGCAAGGAGCTGATGAAAGTCCTGAAGGTTTTCTGCAGAGGTTGATAGAAGCATATGAGTTGTATACCCAAGTAGATCCAAGACTTCCAGAAAATGTAAGAATGTTGAATGAAAGATTTATTGCTCAGAGCTATGAAGATATCAGAAGAAAATTGCAGAAACAGGAAGGGGCTTTGGGAAAGAATACTAGTGAGCTGTTGGAAATTGCGAGGAAAGTGTATGTGAATAGAGATAAGGTAGAGAAAAAGGAAAAAGAAGCTAAGATGCAGAAAAAGGCTGAATTGTTGGCTGTAGCTTTACAAGGGGGAATGTCCTTGGGCCCAAACCAGTGTGCCTATTGTAAGGGTGAGGGACATTGGCAGAGGGAGTGTCCGAAACGAGTGCAGAGAGGAAGGGGGGCATGGAGAGGAGGAGGAAGACTGCAGCCTGAAGGAGGAGGCCGAGGAGGCCAGGGGAGTGGTAGGTTTACTGGCAGAGGAGGATTTAGGGGAAGAAGAGGTGGTAGGGGATTCAATAGAGGCTTTGGAAACCCTAATCGGCTCCAAGGGGTATCAGAAACGGTGGGGTTGGCTGAAACAGACTGGACGGATTGACGGGGACCAGGCTTGGAGGAGACCCCATCTGAGCCCTTAGTAACCGTAAATGTCGGGGGTCAACAGACAACTTTTTTAGTGGATACTGGAGTGGGAAGATCTGTGGTGAATAAGCCCATATCAGTACCTGGACCATATACGATTCAGGTCCAGGGGGTCTCAGGACAGGTTTTGGGTCACAAGGTTTTGCAGCCTGTCTCGTGTGATTTCAAAGGAGCCAAAATACAGCATGAGTTTTTATATATACCTGAATGCCCAATTCCGTTGTTAGGTAGGGACCTACTTAGCAAATTGGGAGCCACTATTTCTTTTGACGAGGGCCGGCAGAGAGTGACAGTAAGACATTCACCGGAAGAGACATGGAGACTGATGGTGGGCAGACAGATTGGGAAGGTGATTCAAGATGGTATCTGGTACCAGTTTGATGTGCCAGGGCTGTGGGCGGAGGACAATCCGCCAGGATTTGCGGCCCACCATCCCCCAGTGGTGGTAGAGGTAAAGCCAGGGGCAGTCCCTGTATGCATAGGGCAGCGGCCTGTTTCTAGGGAGGCGGTTTATGCTGTGTATGAAAGCATTCATAAATATTTGGAGGCTGGAGTCTTAGTGCCTGCCCAATCCCCATGGAATACCCCAATAATCCCTATCAAAAAGGAAGATGGGTCTTACAGGCCTGTGCAAGATTTGCGCCCCATGAACGCCCTAACAGTGACCCTACATCCAGCTGTGTCAAACCCCTACACCAGTGGTGGGCAACCTTTTTTTTCAACTGAGCCAAATCTCGCCAAAACCACGATTGAAATTTACTTTGAGAGCCACATTTTTAAAACCGAAAATACATAGGATGGTACACTGTTTTTAGTTTCAATGAGTTTTTATTGAGAATATTCTGCATGCAAGTATCCACATAGGTCGGGAGGATACAAATAACACAACTAATAAAACAAAAACTTTAGAACGATATTATTTATCGATAACGTTAAATTCCGTAAAATTTGCCTTACAATGTAGAGAAAATTACATCCTGACATTGACTGACAAAGTCACAACCACTAATGTGAACATTGGCCTTGCATTTCCTTGGATAGTTTGAGTAAGTCAGGTTTGTATGTTGTTGTTTTTAATTTCATCTCTCTCTCCCACTTTCTTTCTTTTTTTCTTTTTCTTTCTCTCTCTCTCTCTGGCTCTTTGTCTCTCTCTCCCTCCCTCCCTCTCTGTCTCTCTCTGTCATTTTCTCTGGGTGTCTATCTGTCTGTCTCTCTCTCTCTGTATCTCTGTCTCTCTCTCCTCCTTCCCCCATCTCTGTCACTCTGTGTGTGTGTCTGTCTGTCTGTCTCTCACTCACTCTGTGTGTGTGTGTGTCTGTCTCTGTCTCTCCCCCTGTCTCTCTCCCCTCCCTTCCTCTCTCTCTGTCACTCTGTGTATGTGGGTGTGTCTGTCTCTCACTCATTCACTTAATCACTCACTCTGTGTGTGTCTCTCTCTCTGTCTCTCTATCTTTCTCTCCCTCCCTCCCCCTCTCTGTCTCTCTCTGTCTCTCTCTGTCTGTGTGTGTGTGTGTGTCTGTCTGTCAGTCTCTCTCTGATTCCCTCCCTCACTCCCTCTCTCTGTTCCTCTCTCTGTCTGTCTGTCTCACTCACACACACACACACACACACTGTGGTCACCTTGTTGAGTGTTCCAATCACATTTGAAACACTCAACAACTGGCCTGCATTTATGGTATTTTGCAGCATTCTGCAGTCATAGGACCAAAATTGGTTGTCACTCGCCCGGGCTTTTGCAGAAGCTTCCCTCCGAAGCCCGAGAGGAGGGAGGGGAGCGGGCACCAGGCACACAGAAGAGCCGCATTAAAGGGTGTAAAGAGCCGCATGTGGCTCCTGAGCCGCGGGTTGCCCACCACTGCCCTACACCCTCCTTAGCTTAATTCCACCTGGAGCTGCTTGGTTTTCTGTTATAGATTTGAAAGATGCTTTTTTCACAATACCAATACTTCCTGTTTGTCAACCTCTGTTTGCATTTGAATGGGAACATCCCCATACTGGAACGAAATCACAGTATACATGGACTAGGCTTCCCCAAGGATTTAAGAATTCCCCCACTCTCTTTGGTACTGCCTTACCAAGAGATCTACAATACTATGTACCTTGTCAGCAAGGGGATACAATTTTGCAGTATGTAGATGATGTTTTAGTGACAGGAATGACAGAAGATACTTGTTGGGATAATACCAAGGCATTGTTGGATCTGTTGGTAGAGTGTGGGTATAGAGTCTCTCGGAAAAAGGCCCAGCTTGTGATGAAGCGTGTCAGATATTTAGGGTATGTCATAGAACAAGGCAGCCGTGCATTAGGACTGGAAAGGAAGCATGCAATTTTGGCTTTGGCTGAGCCTCGGACAAAAAGACAGTTGAGGAGTTTTCTGGGATTGGCAAGTTTTTGTCATATTTGGATTCCAAATTTTGCCCTGATGGCAGTTCCTTTGTATGCTGCAACCAAAGGTGCAAACCTGGAACCCCTCGATTGGGGAGGGGAACAAAAGAAGGCATTTTATGATGTTAAGGAAGCTCTAACACAGGCCCCGGCATTAACATTACCAAATTTACAAAAGCCCTTCAACCTATATGTAGACACAAACAGAAACATTGCATTAGGGGTGCTGACCCAGCCCCTTGGGAGCTGGCAGCAGCCAGTAGCCTATCTCTCTAAGCAATTAGATGGAGTTGCAAAAGGTTGGCCTCATTGTTTGAAGGTATTAGCTGCCATTGCTGAGCTGATCCAAGACTGTAATAAGCTCACTTTCTCAAGTACTATAAATGTACACACACCACATGCTGTGCAATCTGTTTTGGATGCGAAAGGGCATCTGTGGATTAGTGGGCAGCATTTAGCCAAATACCAAGCAATCATGATTGAAAACCCGCAAGTGAGACTAGTGATTTCAAATAGATTAAACCCTGCCACTTTATTACCAACAGAGACAGCACCAATACACAATTGTTTGGAGGTTCTGGACAAAGTGTATTTAAGTCGCCCAGATCTGACAGACATACCATGGCCAAATGCAAAACTAAATTGGTATACCGATGGATCCAGCTACATGATAGGGGGAAGAAGGGTGTCAGGATATGCAATTGTGAATGATGAGGACGTGGTAGAAAGTGGTCCATTGGGACAAGGGTATAGTGCACAGGTAGCAGAATTATGGGCTTTGATAAGAGCATTGGAAAGAGCTAAGGGAGAGACTTTAAATGTGTGGACAGACAGCAAGTATGCTTTTCTTATGCTACATGCACATGGAGCTGTATACAAAGAAAGGGGATTTAGAGACTCAGCAGGACAGTACATTTTGCATGGACATCTAATTAGTCGGTTGCTTGAAGCAGTACAGAAACCCAAAAAGGTAGCAGTGATGCATTGTAAAGGACACCAGAGAGGAGATGATAGGGTGGCATTGGGAAATAGGGCAGCTGATTTAGAAGCAAGGGAGGCAGCTAAGAGATCTGAACCAATACCTGATTTATCTGTATGTGTGGCCATGGTTTTGGGGGTGATTCCACCTGAGATCAAACCTACATATTCCCAGCAAGAAAGTGTGAAAGCTGTGACTGATTTGAAGGCTAGAGTGGAAGATGGGTGGTATGTCTTACCTGACAACAGAGTTTTTGTGCCGTCATCCGTAGCTTGGACACTAGCTCAATTGGCCCATGATGCTACTCATATGGGGAAAACGGTGTTGGAAGCCGCATTACAGAGGGATTATTATATCAATGGCCTGGCTGGCATTGCTGCTGGGGTGGTAGCTAAATGTGTCACTTGTGCACGGGTAAATCCAAGGCAAGGACCCCTGCTACCCCCAGGAGCAATACCACGTTCATATATCCCTATGGATTATGTTATGGTTGATTTCACTGATATGCCAAGATGTGGATTGTTTAAAGCTATGTTGGTCATGATAGACATGTACACTGGATGGCCAGAGGCCTTCCCTACTAAGACTAAACAAGCTAGGGAGGTGGCAAGAGTGTTGTTGAAAGAAATAATCCCAAGGTTTGGGATTCCTAATCATATGTCATCTGACAATGTGCCAGAGTTTGTACATCAGGTCAATCAAGCTGTAGCAAGTGCGGTGGGCATAAAATGGAGGCTCCATAGTGCATTCCACCCACAGAAAGGGGGTTCTATTGAACGCATGAACAGGACCCTAAAAGAACGAATAACAAAAATATGCTCATAGAGCCATTTGAAGTGGCCAGATGCTTTGCCATTAGCCCTCTATGCAATTAGAAGCTCTCCTAGAGGACAGCACAAGTTATCACCTTATGAGCTGATGTTTGGACGGCCTCCAAACCTCCTGAGAAGGAGTTTAGCAGGATGGCCTGATTTGGGTCATAAGGGGGGTGTTTGGAATATGGAAATGGTACAGGAACTGAGTAAACAAGTTGAGAAACTCCAGAACTATGTAATGGAACAGGTGCCCCCTAGGTTAGTGACCCGCTGTCACCCATTTAAACCAGGAGATCAAGTATGGGTAAAACACTGGAAGAAGGAACAGCTTGAGGGAAGGTGGAAAGGGCCATTTATTGTTGTTATGTCTTCTCCGCTTGCAGTTAAAGTTGCAGGGTCTAAGTCCTGGATCCACTGGACATGAGTTAAAGCTGCAGCTGACATGAGCTGGAAGGTGTCCGTGGACCAGAAGGACCCAACCAAGCTTACTTTTAAACGTGTCTAGATGATATGTGTTGTGTATGTAAATAGGATGCTATTAACAGGCCAAGGTGTAAAGGTTGAAGATTTGCCCTGCTGGACCACACCGGAAGCTGGTCTCCTGCGCAAGGCAGAAGATTGGTAAGGACCTATGTGGGAGTCCTGGGTGTGGGGACTTTGGCTGGTGGCAATAATATCATTGGCTTCAATTTTATTCTATCATTATAAACTCCTATTTTGTGGACAATTAAAACCCTTTAATAATTGGGCTAACCAGCCCCAGTCAATTTCTCCTCCAGAGCTGATTACCTGGCGTGAGTTCCTTGAAGAAAGAAAAGACCCTTGCTAAGTCACACCGGACACTGACTTTCTATGCACGGGGGAAGAACGGATGAGAAGGTTTTTGATCTTACTAATAATCATTAAGAATTTCCTTTTATTGCTTATATGTGTTGATTTTGCAAGTGTAAATGTGGATGTTGTTGTTGTGCACATTGTATTGATTGTGTTATTTGCATACATTGTAATGTGGAGTGTGACGTGGTAATTATAGAGGATAGATTACAGCATTATAAAGTAGTAGGTGTAGATAAACCCTCCTATTATACACTCAAATCTTGCCCCACCATCAGGACAGTACTGGAAGAAGCTCGCAAGGAAGATCAAAGGGAACGTGAAGCTGATAATCATGCTCCTAAGATATGGTACTGTATGGATATGGGTAAGTGCCATGGTGCAAGGAGTGAAGAGTAACCTGGTATGTGTTAGCAACTTAGGCCAGTGGAGTAAACCAGAAGAACAGCCTCGTATAATACAAGCATTAAACATCGGAGCAGGGAGCTGTGATGGTCCACCACCTATCTTGTTTACCCCAGAGTGTTGGAATGGCATTCTGCCCCACCCTTGTACAACTCCTAAACTGTTTGACAAAATAGCTGCAGTTGCTTGTCAGGCTCGAGGGTATTCCAATCCTAAGGCTTGTCAATATGTGGGGTATGTCTTAAGGAAGGGGATTTGTGGGAAAAACCCCTCAAAGGATGGGAGCACCTCACTCACCTTGGACTGTGGAACACCTTGGTATTGGGGATGGAGACATGTGACTTCCCCCTCCCAATTACGGTCTGGATGGCAGGGGACATGTGTTTTACAGGTGACTTCTATTGAATTTGAAATGACAATAAAAAACCCACGAAACCAAAGGAAGTCAATAATAATAATAATAATAATAATAATAATAATAATAATAATAATAATAATAATAATAATAATAATAATAATAATAATAATAAATATTTATTTCTTAGCCGCACCCTCTCCCGAAGGACTCGGGGCGGCGTACAATAAAACATATGAAATAAATATATAGACAAGACATACATATTACAAAAACATATACCAAGACATGTACTTGGAATAAGTGGGTCTTGAGCTTTATACGAAAGGAGCGGAGGTCAGAGGTATTCCTAATATCCGGAGGGAGGTCATTCCACAGGCTGGGCCCGCCACAGAGAAGGCTCTACTCCTAGGCGCCGCCCCTCGACACTGTCTGGTGGACGGCACCTGGAGGAGGCCCTCTCTGTGCGAGCGGATTGGTCGCAGGGATGTATGGGGCAGAATAGAGAAGAATTAGAGAGACCACAGGCTATACAGGATTAGGTCCATGTACTCCATGCGTAAGTCAGGATGGCCATACCATCCAAATGAAGGTGGGAGTACCTAAAACATGTGAACAATTTGACCTGACTACGTGTGTATTCGGCACTGACCACCCCCTAATGGTTAACAGATGCAATGGGACAAAGGGAGTGCTGTGTTACACCCCAAGGAAGGGAAAATTTGCATTGGAGGAAACACTTGGGGAACGCACAAAAAGGACCACCTCCTTAGTACCCACACAACACACTGGGGGGAATTATGTTTCAGTAACTGAAGCATACCCTACAATAAAGCCCCTAGTGACACCTATGGCAAAATCAACAGTAGAAAGGCAGACAGAATGCAGTCCCTGTATTAAGGTTACAGTCCAAGGTACTTTAATATCTAACACCCTGATATACCACACTAGTAAGCCTGATGGATGTTCATCTCATACACCACCTACATGTCAAGTAAACTCTACTATATATCACATGTGTACTTTAAAGGGCAAGGTTCAGTGTTATAACCCAGCTGAGGCTAAGTCCATTACTACATATGAAATGTCCATATATACAACTGAATGTGGAAGGGAAGAATTATTAAATAAAACTGAATTTAGGTTCTTGAACAAACCAGTAGAATTAACCTTTGATGCCTGCATGGCTATTAATCGTAATTGCTTAAAAGCTACATGTGGGACGTTAGAATGGGAAAGGAGTTATATGTTGGAACAAAAATACATGTGCCATAATAAGGGAGAATGTTTTGACCGAGATACTTATAGCTACTGTCCCTATTGGTCTTGTGTAATTATGTGGTCAGGAGACCCACCAGGAGGTAATCAGATGTGTAAATTGGAAACAGGGGTGGCAAGTAGCAATTGTCAGAAAAATGGATGCAACCCTGTAAAGCTAACTTGCACTCCCACAAAAAACTGGGAGGGGTTGTACGGATTAGGAATTTATGCAAAAGGAGCAGACCCTCATGTAACACTCAAATGGAAAATTACCAAAATCACAAGAAAGGTACAGGACACTAAGGGCTTATTTTGGTCATTTTATCTGGAAATGGAAAAATTGAACATACCAGAAATTCCCCAATATGTCACCAATACCTTCGTTAAATTAGCTGAAGACATAGCCCATACTCTGAATATAGCTAACTGTTTTGTGTGTGGAGGAACTAACATGGGAGAGAAGTGGCCATGGGAAGCCCAAGAACTTAACCATTCTAAAGTGTTAGAAATGGAGCAACAAGGTAACCTCTCCTATAATCAAGGAAAAAATGGAGACTGGACCCTTACCACCAATTTGGTAGGAAACGTGTGTTTCAGGAGGAAAAGTATAACCGGATGCAAGGAAGTAGGTAACTTAATATGCATCGGAAAATGGGAAAGTGGAATATGGTGGTCGGAAAGCAATACCACAGAGGGAGTTGATGAACAGGCCCTGTTTCAAATCAAGGGGCTGGAGTTTTTGAATGATCCTGATAATCGAACCCTCGTATGGTTAGCCCCCGATGGACTATACTGGATCTGTGGGAAAATGGCATATGGATCACTACCTGAAAATTGGTGTGGAACATGTGTTCTTGGCATAATTAGGCCTGGATTCTTTTTACTTCCATTAAGAAATAGGCAGGTCCTGGGGGTCCCCGTTTATGATGAAGTTGGAAATGTAAATAGAAGGAAAAGAGATGTAGACACATCCATTATAGGGAAAGTTAATGTTGGAGGTAACCATCATAGCTGGGGAGATGAGGAATGGCCTGCAGAACGAATCATCCAGGTATATGGACCGGCTACATGGGCGGAAGATGGCATGCATGGCTATCGCAGCCCTGTGTATATCTTAAATCGCCTGATTCGTTTGCAAGCAGTGGTGGAAATCATAACTAATGAAACAGTAAAGGGTCTCACCCAGTTAGCCAGGGAAAGTGCAAAATCAAGAACTTATATCATGCAAAACAGATTAGTTTTAGATTACTTGTTAGCTAAGGAAGGAGGAGTATGTGGACAGTTCAATTTGACCAACTGTTGTTTAGAAATAGATGAAAGTGGCAAGGTAATTAAAGAAATCACTGATAAAATGGTTAAAATAGCCCATGTGCCAGTACAAACCTGGAAAGGTCTCAATTTACAAGATATATTCTCAGGATGGTGGCCTAAGTTGCCTGGCTTACAAGCTATTGTGGGTCTTGTAGGGTTAATTGCTGCTGGTTGTGTACTACTCCCGTGTGTATTACCTATCTTTGTTTAAACTATCACTAACAGTTTATCCTTATTACCAGAAAGGAAAGCAACCGCTCAGGTAATGGCTATGTGGGAATATGAGAGGCTTCGTCCAAGAGAGGAACCCTAAGGAGAACCAGAATATGTGACTCTTCTGGATATGTCAGATGAGTCACAAAGGGGGGAGTGAGCTAGGCTGTAACTTTGGTTCAGGCAAAATAGCCGAGCCGTAATATTAAAGGCCCGAAAAACTCTGGTCAAGGCTAGGTTCCTTTTCCTGTTTGTAGGAATTGCTGAAATGACAAATGACTATTTTTATCTGTAACAGAGCAGACTGACCCAGACGGGTGTATCCTGTTGTTCGCTTGTTCACTTCTCCTTTTCTCCCCTCAAGCAGTAGATGGAATACGATAACGTCGGCATAATTCATTAGATGCATGTAACCCCCTTTCCTTTCTGTTCCTTTCTGTAATCAGCACTTAAAGATCTGTACTAGGCATTTTCAGTTCCCTTTCGGATCATATATGTCAAATGTAACACCCAGCTAATGTATACGTAATTTGGGGTATAAAACCCTGTTTGTGCTAACCCTTCGGGGTCCAAACACATTGTCCTTTTCGTGACGTTTGGGCCTATGCATAATAAACTCATTCCTACACTGAAAGGCTTGGCCTGTCCTTCCCTTTTCCTACATCACAACCATTTATACTAAAAGTCCCATGTTCAAAAATACTCTGTATCTTCTTTTTCTTTTATTTTTAGTGCCAATCTGTCCATTTCTGCAATATCTAAAAAAAATTAATTACATCCTCCTCTGTAGGTGTTTCCTCATTTTTCCAGTACTGTGCAAATACAATTCTTGCTGCTGTCAAAACATGTAATATTAAGTATAGATTCCCTTTATCATACTTTTCAGATATTATGCCTAGCAAAAATATTTCTGGCTTATAAACTTTATGTTGTTTTAACATTTTTTCCAACCATGTATGTATTTTTGTCCAATATTTCTTTGCTTTTACACATGTCCACCACATATGATAATACATCCCTGGTGTCTGGTTACATTCCAAACATCCGGCGGACATGCTTTAAAACATCTTTGCTACTCTGGCTGGTGGTAAATGCCACCTATAAAACATTTTATATAAATTTTCCTTATATGTAGTTGCCATTGTCAACTTGCAATTTCTTTCCCAAGTTGTTGCCATTTATCTAAGTCTATAGTAGGTCCAAAACATTTTACCCATACTATCATTGTCTCTTTTACCTGTTCATCTTCCATTTTTAAGCTTAACAAGAAATGGTATATTTTCTTTATCAACTTTTCATCTGCTCCTAATATTATTTGATCAAATATTTAAGCTCTTTATAGAAACCATAGTTCTTGGTATCTTTCTCATATCTCGATTTTATTTGCATATGTGGCCACCATGATAGCTCCACACCTTGATTCTGCAACTCTTGTTTGGTTTTAAGTTCCCCTTTCACATTTAAAATATCTTTATATGTTAAGATTTTTTCCAGATTTACTACATTTGGATGTATAAATGCTTCCATTGTTGAGAGCCAAACTGGAATTTTAATGTAAATTTTTGCTTTCACCTTTTCCCATACTGAGAGTAGAGCATTTCTTATATAATGTCTTTGAAAGTATCTATGAGTTTAGCTTTTATTATACCATAAAAAAGAATGCCATCCTAACTGGAGATCGTAGCCTTCTAAAAGCAGTAATCTTTTGTGTCTAAGAGTTATCCATTCAATCACCCATGTTAATACAGCTGCTTGATAATAGAGCTTCCAATCTGGTAGCCCAAAGCCCCCAATGTTTTTGGACTCTTGCAACATTTTCAATCTTATTCTTGCTTTTTTTCCCTTGCCAAACACATTTCAAAATTATTGTATTTAATTCATCAAAGTATTTTTTCCTATTTTTATGGGGACTGTGAGAAAAATACTTCTCTATTTCTTAAAGAAACAGTCAAACTAGGAGACCATGAACAGTAAAAAGCATTTATTTAAAATAAGCTTTTGCAAAAGGATTCTCAATCATGAAAGATAGAAAGAGAATGTCTGATTGGTCCAGATACAGCATTTAAATACAGTTTTGGGGTACAGGTTCCTGGTTTCCGGTTCTGGCGGCTGACCGCGACGGGCAGGCTCTGCTCGCCCCGCGCTTTCCCGGTGGGCCCCTCACTCCTTGGGGGGCACAGGACGCCCCGTAGAGGCTCCTGCCGAAGGGGTGGCACCGCGGGGGATCCTCCGAGTCGGTGGCGGCCGGGGAGGGCCCCCGCATCGCCCTAGGCATCGGGGAGCATGATGGGGAGGCGCTCCGGCGTCTTCGCAGCGAGGCAGCTGGAAGAATGAGCGATCAGAAGGACGCGGCTGCGGTGCGGTGAGGCGGAAACCTCTCTCCATTCCCTTTGCTTGTTTGAAAGAAATTGCCAGCTATTTAAAACTTCCTTTCGACTTGCTTTGAGAAGCGCGGCTGGAGGGAGGGGGATTCCCCCCCCCCTTGGACAGGTGGCTGTAAACTATTTTTGCTCTTAGCCCTAGGGGAGGAGGCAGGGACAGAGCCAACTAATGACGCCACGCTCATAGCAAAGGCGAATTTCGGATTTAACCTTACAATGGAATGATGATCTGGAAACTTTGGAAACTTTGAAACTTTTGTTATGCCTCCTAAACCCGAAGCTGGCAGGGCAAGATGGCACACTTCCGTTGTCTTTATAAACAGTGAAAGTTGACTCCATCTATAAAACTTCAGGCTTCCGGTCTTTGTCTCCGTGCTACTCAGATAAATCTCTTGTTGATTGTGACTTTTTGGACTCCCTGGAGTGAAAAACTTTACTCTACTGCCAGTGTGATTAGAAAAACCTCCTTCTGCCTGGACCTTTAGTCTCCTGGACTCTCTTGGCGGTTCTACCTTATTTATTTTATTTATTTATTTTATTCAATTTATAAGTCGCTCCCTCTCCACGAAGGGACTCGGGGCGGCGTACAATTAAATATATAAACATATGGTATGGAGGAGGTATATACATAAAACATTTTTACAATTTCATAAATAAATAGCTATAAAGTTAAAACAGTACAATAAAATTAACAATTAAAATACCCAAAATTTACCATTTAAAATTGCCAGGGGGGATTCGAGAATATAGTTCTTATTTAAGCCAGGCCGGCTAGTTGGAACAGGTGGGTCTTGAGTTTCTTACGGAAGGAGCAGAGATCGGTAGTTGTCCTAATGTCGGGGGGGAGGTCATACCTCTCTGACTGATCATTCTGTGTATTGACTGAACTCTTTACTGCATATATAATGTCACGTAAAAAACCACCTCCTGGGAAGCCTGGCTTTGCTGTCTCTGCCCCGACATTTACAACATCCAGTCCCAGTACACAATCAACAATAATATCTCTGATGCAGCCAAAAACTACTGAGACTGAATTCCAGCAAATGTTTCAACAAATTTTACAGGGACAAGAGGAGATAAAAAGACAATTAAGAGAGATGAAAGAAGAAATCAAAGAGAACCAGGCCCAAATTAATAAAAACTCACAGAGACTGGATCTTTTGGAGGGGGGGGGGACGGCTGAGATGAGGGGGGAGATGGAAGGGGTGCAGAAGGGGAACAAAGAACTTGAGACCCAACAGATGAAAACAGAATTTGAGAGAATGTCCTTTTATCTTAGATTTCAAAATGTGGTAGAGACAGATGATGAAGATATAAGGGACATTATGATAAGCATTTTGGCTGAATACACTCAGAAAGAGAAGCAACAGATGGGGTGGGAATTAGATCTGGTTTATAGAGTGAACTCAGCATATGCTAGAACACATAATGTACCCAGGGAGGTACATATTAAATTTATCAGAAAAACCACAAGAGATGAAATTCTGAGTGCACAAAGGGGGCAAGCTTTGAAATACCAAGATAGGGAAATAACCATTCTGAAGCAGATCCCCAAGAAAGTGAGGGAGAAAAGGAAAAGTTATTCGCAATTAGCGAAGAAACTTTACCAGAAGGGGGTGTGGTTCAGATGGCTGATGCCTGAAGGTATGTTAATATTCAGGGAGGACACAAGAGTTAGAATTAATACACCCATAGAGGCGCAGGCCTTTATGGAAAAAAATAAAGTACTCCTAGATAAACCAGATGATCTAACAACAGACACACAGGACACGGGAGGGGCAGGAGCTCTGCTGGCGGGGGGAGAAGGGGCAATACCGAGAAAACTCAGATCACAAAAATGAGTAAGAAATCTGCTTGACATAAATTGATTGAAATTATTAACTGAATTTATATGCTGACTATATACTGCAATTGAGTACTGAATTTTTTGTAAATGTACACTATGAGTATGGAGGGAGGGGACACCTGCCGCACACTGCAACTGCCAAAATTTGAAACCTTTCCATTACCCCTTTCCTTTTTTATATCCTAAAAAACCAATAAAACTTTGTTTTTTTTAAAAAAAGTATTTTTTCCTATTTTTATGGGGACTGTGAGAAAAATACTTCTCTATTTCTTAAAGAGACAGTCAAACTAGGAGACCATGAACAGTAAAAAGCATTTATTTAAAATAAGCTTTTGCAAAAGGATTCTCAATCATGAAAGATAGAAAGAGAATGTCTGATTGGTCCAGATACAGCATTTAAATACAGTTTTGGGGTACAGGTCATTTCCTTAAATTTATCTGTTACATAAAGGTGTGTTACATAAAGGTGTGTTATATAATGGCATTTGGCTATTATTCAACCAAGTTCTCGTAAACATCCCCATAAACGGAAAGTCCCCGTTATTTTAGTCCCCATTACATGAAGATAATAGAATAACAGGATAATCAGTCTACTTATGACAGCCTCTTGAGACTGAGACTGACGCCAGCACTTTCTGTCCCATCCAATTTCCCCTCAGTTAAACTTCACGTTCTGGAAATCCCCTAACAGTTTCATTGTTGCTCTATAATTGGTATTAGCTGAATGTGTTACAGAAGTCCCTGCGGGGAGAGGGGGGTGGTATATAAATTTAATAAAACTCAAACTCAAACTCAAGGCACTTATGAGAATGCTGTCTTTGGCATTTTAGTTTAGCTCAGTGCTTCTCAAATAGTGGGGCGGGCCCCCCAGGGGGGGCACGAGGCTCCGTAAAGGGGGGCTCAGCTCAAATTATTTTATATATTTTTGTTTTGCAGGTTAAAGTTTTTTTTAATATTGTGTTCCTTTAAATCCTGTGCTCCTTTAAATCTTTTCTGCTACAGTTAATAAAGTTATTCTTTGTTGTAAATTGATCCACATTTCTTTCTTTTTTTATTCTCTTATACGTTAATAAGGATACAGTGTTATGCAGAGGTGTACTTATAACAATTTTATAGACAAATGATACTATTTACAGTTGCGCGGGGGGCGCGAAATGTTTTCTTCTTCCTAGGGGGGGGCATGACAGAAAATAATTGAGAAGCACTGGTTTAGCTAGAGTGTAAAATGGAGTCTGTCATGTAAAATGGAGTCTGTCATGTTCTTGCTCTTTTTACATGAATAACCTTATTTCCCTCATTCCTGTTTGGAACAGGAAAAGTAACTTCGGCAAAATATTCATTTTTATAGTTGCGATTCTTCCTACCATTGATAGCTGCAATTTTTTCCATTTATCTAAGTCTGTTTTAATTTGTTATAGCAGTCTTATGTAATTATCCTCTTTGTTACACATCTTGCTGTTAAATATATTCCCAAGTATTTAACTTTCTTAACTATCTGAAAGTCTAATTTCTTTGTCAATTCTCCTTTCTGTTTTTCTGTGAGGTTTTTAGCTAAATTTTTAGTTTTATTTTTGTTTATTTTCAGTCCTGCGACTTTTCCATATTCTTCTATTATTCCCATTAATTTAGGGACTGTTTCCAGTGGTTCTTCTAAAATAAATACTAAGTCATCTGCGAATGCTTGTAATTTGTATTTTTCCCTTTTTATTTCCATATATTTTATTTCTAAGTCTTGTCTAATAGTTCTATTTAACACTTCCAATGTTAATATAAATAGCAATGGGCATCCTTGTCTTGTGCCTTTTTTATATTAAAATTCTCCTTCCAGTCCCCATTAACTATTACTTTTGCCATTTGCTTATGATATTTTGCTTTAATAATTTTTATAAACTTCTTGCCAAAATCCATATAGTCTAACAGTTGTATCATAAATTGTCAATTTACATTGTCAAAGCCTTTCTGTGCGTCTAAAAAAATCAGTGCCATTTGTTTTTCCGAGTGTATTTCATAATATTCCAATGTGTCTCGGATAAATATTACATTGTTTTTTATTTGTCTTTTTGGACGGAACCCGTTTTGATCCAGGTGGATGAATTCATTCAGAAATCTTTTTAATCTCTCTGCCATGATTGATGCAAAAAATTTGTAGTCTGCATTTAGCAATGATATAGGCCTATAGTTCTTTATCTGTGTCAAATCTGAATCTTCTTTCAGAAGTAAAGTGATATAAGCATCTATCCAAGTGTTTGGTATCTTAGCTTCTAGCAAAACCTCATTATAACCCTCTAACATTGAGAAACTCAATGTATCCTGTAATTGTTTATATACTTCAGGTGGTAGTCCAACTAGACCTGGGCTTTATCGCCTCTGTCAACTCCATCATCATTATTTTTTCATTTAGCATATTTTTAATGTTTTCAGTCACTTTCGGTAATTTGGCTTTTCCCAAGTATTGAGTTATCCTTTCCTTCAGAATTTTTTCTTTATCATATAATTTTTCGTAGTATTCCTGAATTATTTTCTTTTTAATCTCATTTTGAAACTGTAAGTTTCCTTTTCCATCTTGCAATTTGCTTATCAATTTCTTCTCTCTCTCTTTTTCAATTTATAACCATCTTCTTGGTTTGTTAGCATTTTCAAAAAAGTTTTGTCTTGCTCTTTTAATTTGCTGGGCCATTTCTTCTTTTTCTATTAAGTTTGGTTTGTGTTTTATTATTTCCATTTGTCTTTTTAAAGTTTCCTTTTTTGGATATGATCGAAATTGCAAGATTCTTTTGTTCTTTTCATGCTCTTTCAATTTACCAACAAAAGAATTGTAATTTTTGTTCTGGGCGGAACTTGACTAAGATGGGAAATTGACATGAGATTTTGTTGTCTGACCTCGGCGTGAATTTAAAAGACTTTCAAGGCGCAAGTCCTCTTGTTGAGCTAAAACTAGCTATTTATAAAAACTGGGTTTTAAATACAGCCGTTTATCCTCCCTCGATTTGTTAGTGTCTCAGTTCAGTAACACAGCTGTCCCTTGTTCATCAATGGATCACTTTTCTCACAGTCCCCCCACCCTTGCTCCCACACCTCAAATTAAAACAAGACAAGCACAACTGGTTCTATTTACAAGTCACAAAACAGGGAAGAAAAGTGTGTTCAGAAGCTGGGGAATTAGAGCAGGGGGTAGAATGGGGAAGATTGATTATTTCTGCCTCTATGTGTAAAGGTTGCTGAGTGAGAGATAGAGAGACTGATTTTCCCCCCAAAGTTTTAGGAAGTATGGTCACTGGTGCTTCTCTTTCTGATGCAATATTCCCAAGGCTTTTTGGGCAAACCTGGGATAGCCAATAGGATGAAGCAGGATCCCCCAAAGATCAGAATTGCTCCTGCAGACACTGCACAAGCCACAGACCAGGAATACTCGTATTCTAGTGGGATGGTCTCATTGGAGGTGATCAGCCACCAGACTGATAGTCGGAAAATCTCCAAAGTCACCAACACCATCAGTCCTGGAAGGAAACCAAAAGAAAGAGAGGTATAGGAAAAGAGCAGACAAAGTTGGAAAGCAGAGTTAAACATGTCATCAGTTTAGAATCCTTGTATTGCCACAAGAGATCCAAGTCCAGCCCCACCCCACCCCGCCAAAGAATTCCATTGAGCCTTATCTAGTGCCAATTTAGTGCTGACAATTAGTTGATTAGATTCTTGTCTATAAGTTTGAATAACTCTTCTATGATGCAGCTTTATGAATGCTCCTGATTCCTTGGGCCTAAAAAGAAGACAGTGTAGGGCAAAGTTTTTCAAATGTGGCATCTTTAAGATGTGTGGACCTCATCTCCAAGATTTCCCCAAGCCATTCTGGAAGTTGAAATCCACATGTCCTAAAGTTAACAAGTTTGAAAAATCACTGGTGTAGGATGTTCCCCTTGAGATATTTCCAGCTGTGAACGAAGGCCACAAACAAGCAGTATAGGGAGGGACACTGGATTAAGATGGACCACTTAGAAGAGCCTTGTGTGGCTCCTTTTATCTATCCTTAGATGGCTCTGTGGCCTCCTTATGTTTTAAGGCAGGGGTGTCCAACCGTGGCAACTTTAAGACCTGTGGATTTCAACTCCCGTGAGCTAGGCTAAAACTTTGGTTCAGGCTAAATAGCTTTGATATTAAAGGCCCCGAACTTTGGTCAAGGCTATAGTTCCTCCTTCTGCCGGGAAGGAGTTGCTGAGATGACATATGGTATTTTTGTCTGTAGCAGTGCAGACTGACCCAGACGGGTATATCCTGTTGTTCACTTCTGCTTTTCACCCCAAATGCAATAGATAGAATTTGAGAAGGTCTGCACAATTCTTGAGATGCCTGTAACTCACTTTTCTGTCATTAACTGTAACCAAATATCTGCATGAGGCATTTTCCAGTTCCTCTTAGGACCATATATGTCAAATGTAACACCCAGTTAATGTATACGTAATTTGAAGTATAAGAACCTGCTTTTGTAAACCCCTCGGGGTTCAAACAATTTGCTCTGGCTGTTTGGACCTATGCATAATAAATTCTTTCCTGCATTGAAGTGCTTGGCCTAGTCCCTTCTTTTCTACAACACCCAGAATTCCTCAGCCAGCCATGCTTGCTGGGGAATTCTGAGAGTTGAAGGCCACAAGTCTTAAAATTATCAAGATTGGACCCCCCCTGTTTTAAGGAATATCATGGTTAAAAGAACATCCCCCATTCCTTCCATCCCACATACTTCAGTAAAGAAAAGAAGTTTCTGAAGAATTCATACCTGATATTATAAAGAAGCACGATGCTGGCTTCAGGAGGAACTCGACTCCTTTGCTCAGGGCCATTGTGATGCAAAGGGATCCCATGGCCATCAAGGTGATGCTGAGGAGGGACGCAACGGCTGCCGTGATGCTCAGTTCTATGCAGTGTTACCGAGCAGGGGAGAAAAAGTCATTTCATTCCACCCAACATTTCACAGAGGAAAACAGGGGCATACTGGCAGGATAACCTGTGCCCTACTTCTTTTTTTTAATTTTTTTTTTTATTTTCAGACAAACACAAACACACAACACATATAACATAAAAGCCTCTTCAACTACACACAGTGTGTCGATTGGTTACAAGGTCTTTCTGTGTCCTTTCCATAGTCATCACTTGAATTTTATCAAAATTCACATATTGACAAGCAAGATATCTTTGTATACATTGTTATTATGCTTCCTCCTATTCTAAGTCATTCTATTATTTTAGCATTGATCACATTCTCTAATAATTTTCAATTCCATGTTTTCCCCCATTATTAGTATCATCAATCTAATATACATGTATACAAATTCTTATAATTATTAAACATCCATTAAGCCTAGCTATCATTACATCTTTTCAACATAAGGCATATTAAATTTGAAGTAAATTTATACTATGACATTTTATTACATCATCCTGAAATCATCCAATGATATTACATCTTTATATTCTATTCTATATAGATTTGTTTATCTTTTATAAAAAGGCTTTTCAACATCATCTCCATAATCCTCACTTACAGTATTGTATAAAATTTCATATTATCAATCTACTATATATAAATGCTTTGTTATCATTATTAATCATTTATTTGACTATAGCTATTATTACATTGTACATAGCACTCAAAATTTAGCTACATTTAACTAAAATTTATTGTGACATTTCATTTCATCATCCTGTATCCTTCCAGAGATAGTGTAGTCCAATATCTCTTGCCATTTGTAAAGTCTGTATTCTAAGTGTTTTCTTGATAAGTCTTATGTGGACTCTTAAGAACTTGTTGTTCATTGCATGTCTTATAAGAATTCGAAACCTTCTATCTGCTCTTTTTATCAGCTTAACTTTTGTTATCATTAGTGCTTCTGCCGAGATTACTCTCATCATTTCTGCCAAATTTTCTCTCCTTTCTTCATCTATTTTCTGACATCTGGAATAAAGTTCCGTTCATCGATTTCTCCTTTCCATATTTCACACTTGTCATTTCCCTCCACTCTCAGTTTGCTGTCAGTATCAACAATTTTCTTATCACTTTCATATGTCTCTGTTATTTTTTCAGGTCTGTCCTCAACCTTCATCACTGTCCCTGTAATTTCTGTATTTTGAGCTATAATTTCAAGTCTCTTTTCAATTCTTTCTGTAATTATTAAAACTTTTTGAATTTCTAAGAAAATTCTTTGCAAAGTTAGTGCCTTTTCTTCTTCATGTTGTGCCATTTTCCAGGTTATAAACACTGCCAAAACATCTGAGGCTTTTTAGGTTTCAAACAAATTCAGTGGAGTTTTTCAAATCAAAGCTTACTCTTTCCTTCAAAGGAACACCTGTATAAACAAAACGTTTTCCACTGAGCCTTTCAGTAAACAAAGCTTATAGCTTTATCAGATATTGCCAAGCCTCTAGCCACTAGATGGCAGTGTTACCTCTTTTCCATCTGTTTCTGCCTCTCTCTGTAAACACCAAGTTCCGAGAGAGGTAAAAAAAAATGTTTAAAAATTATGCTCCGTCGAAGCCTTGCGAGAGAAGAAGCCTTTAATCCACGAGTACAAAAAATGGAAAAAGTATAGAGGAAGAAGGAAAAAAAGAGACCAGTCCAGTTTAAAAGTAAGAGGCATTTGTAAAAAGTCCATCCATAAAAAAGTTAAGGTAGAAAAGATAATACGATAGTCTTAAACCAGGGTTAATTCACCGCTTATTTTCTTCTGTCTTCAATTTTATTTTAAATTCCAATTCTTTTGGGTTTTCCCTTCTCTAATAATAAAAAAAATTCTCACCATTTTGGCACACTCCTGTACAGCTTCTGTTTCAGAGGCTTGTCCCAACCTTCTGCAGCCATTTTGGCTGCTTCTCTTGTAGCTGGCAAAAAGAGCTTTCTCCTGGATCAATCAGGGGCTTTGTGATGCCCCTGAGATCAGCAGAACATGGTCTTCTCTATCACTGTTCCTCCAGAACAGTTTAGGTCCAAAAGGACCATCCAGGAACAGAGATATCGACAGCAATCCTGGAGCCCCAAGATTGCATGTTGTGTTGTTGCGACGTCAAGCCCCACCCTCTCAACCTGTGCCCTACTTCTGATGTGGCCAGAAAGAAATCATCAATATCTAGAGCAGTGTTTCCCAACCTTGGTAACTTTTAAGATGCAGTTACAGCCCTAAAGATTTCAATTAGCAGAATTCCCCAACCAGCCGTACTATGATCTCTCTCTCTCTCCTATCTATCTATCTATCTATCTATCTATCTATCTATCTATCTATCTATCTATCTATCTATCATCTATCTATCATCTCTCTCTCCATCTTTCATCTGTCTATCTAGGTTTCCCATGTCTAGTTATGTCCGAATCTCAGGGGTGGTGCTTATCTTTGTTTCTTAGTTGAAGGAGCCAGCATTGTCTGAAGATACTTCCATGGTCATGTGGCCAGCATACCTATACGCCAAGGTGAATGGAACTCCGTTACCTTCCCAATGAAGTGGTACCTATTTATGTACTTGCATTTGCATGCTTTCAAACTGCTAGGTTGGCAGGAGCTGGAGAAAGTAACGGGAGCTCACTCCATCGGATGGTGCTTGGGTCTTGAACTCAGGCTGTCAGCTTTCCAGCTGGCAAGCTCAGCGTCTTTAACCACTGAGCCATCACATGCCCTACTATCTGCCTGCCTATCTGCCCCTCTCCCCACCCCCTCTCTATCATCACTCTAGCACATATCTAATTTAATCTATCTCTGTCTATCATCCATCTATCTGTCTTTTAGGGATATAATCATATTCCCCAAAAGATAAACAGCTATTTCTTCTTGGTCTCAGCAACTTTCAGTGTAATTTGAGATCTTTTGAATAATACCCTGGGAGCATTTTTCATGATCATTTAAAGATCTTTTTTTGATTGAAAGCTACAGTTACAGCCCTAAAGGAAAACTGCTGTGATGAACTATTTGAGATTTTTCAAAAGTGTAATGACTAAAATACTCCCCAGATTTATTGGGTGGTGGAGTTTTTGCATTTAAACCATGAAAGGTGGCAGAAATTGATTTCAACATAATTTGTAACTGGCTTATTGCATTATGACTGTGCCATTATCAACTCAATGTTTTCTATAGTTAGGAGAGCTATTTATTTATTTAATGCATATAGCCAACCAATTCACACACAGTGACTGGGCAGTGGACAGCATTAAAGATCATCAGTTAAAAATTCACAAGTTAGCCATTTAACCCCCTTGCACCCTTTAAGATTACAAGGTGTTAGTACATTTGTGCATAGGAGCATCAACAAATTTATCTTTACAAACATTAAACAGCCATTCATTTTCTAATTAGCTGTAATTATCTGGGCCTTTTTTATGCTTTCCAAATGATTTGGACTTCAATTTCCACAGTCCCCCCCAGCCAACATGGGTGACAGTCTGAGAATTATGGGATTTAGCCCAACACATCTGGAGGGCATTTAGGTGTCAGGCCTGCAGTTATATCACTTTTTAGGATCTTTGGCCTGCCACACTCTCTATTATTTCATTATGCTGTTTCATTAGTGTAGTAATTGGGAGGGGGAATAGAAAGGAGTAGAATTGTGGAATGTGTTGTTGTCATTCCTTTCTAGAGGCCAATGTCATCTTTTGTCTCCGCACCTCTGCACCTGACCGGAACCAGCTGGGTGGAGATGCCAGCGTGGCCGAAGATGATTGGACCATGTGATGGATTTATGGGTGTGGGGATAAGATCATGAACTTTCAACTGGGTGGAATCCCAGGAAACTTTTAGAATTGGGATTCCACAGTCTGTGCCAACATGTCTGTCTTATTAAATTGGAACTTTAAGGATAGCTCTGCCCTGGACTCTGATTTAATTTTGCATGATATTTGGAACGCTGACATTATCCCAAATCTCTCTTTAAAATAAATCACCAGCACCCCGGCATAATCTGTTTGAAAAATTGTAGCATCTGGAAGAATGCAGTGGGGGAAAGATTCTACACACAGCTGGAAGCGACAAGATGTTTGGAATCCCAGACCAACTTCTTCAGCCAAACATGAGTCAATCTCCCCCCCTCCCCCTTCATTAGTGAAAGCTGCAATGGACTGGAGGACTGAAGTGGAGATAATTACTCCTTCCAAACAGCGATAAATGAAATGACCCATTACCCTGCAACTGAGTTGAAGACAGATTCCCTATCAAAATGGGAAATTCAACCCAGCCACCAAGAAGGGATTTGGCCAGCATCTTTCACTTGCCAGCCACCAGAAATTTGGCTGCAGCTTGTGAATGAAGCACCACCAAATTGGGCTTTCTTCCCAGAGTATGGATGGAAAAGATGCCAGTGGGCACCTGCTTGGCAACCAGCATGGGAAAATCCGCCAAGCCAGCAGAAGGGGCCTTGGCCCATAACTCCTCCAAGCCAGCAGAGGAGGCCTTGGCACACACACACACCTGCAAGCCATTGTTGGTTGAACTGCAACCTATGAATCAGGAACCCCCGGGATGGGTCTTAACCCCAGGTCATGGATGCAAGGGATGCCAGTGGGCACCTGCCGTCCCTCAGCAGATGGCACCATGGCAGATAACTGGGCAGTGGCCAACCGAGGGATTGACCTCCCCACTGGTTCCAGTCTTCCCAGAACTGCCCCAACAGGTTCTTACCCCACCTTCCTACAGAGAAGGGTTCTTGACAAAGGAAGAAGGGATTACCAAGGGGGAAGCTACAGGATGGATAGCGGAACAATGTGATGAGGCAGTTCCTAAGTTTAGAAATGTAACTAGGTTCCTTTCCTCGTGGGGGCCAATAAAATGCCACCATTGCTGTCAACTTGGCCACAGAGCATCAGAGTGCTTGGCTCCAGCCCCAATGCCACAAACGTGCACACCAACCACCACGGCGGTAAAGAGAAGGCCCCAGATGCCAGCAAAAAAGAGTCATCTGGGCCAACAACCTCTGGAAGAGGATCCCCAAACTAAGGTGACGAAAAGTCCTACCAAGGGGGAGGCCTCGGAGGAGGAAAAGGGCAAACAACCTCTGGAAGAGAATTCCCAACCTAAGGTGATGAAGAGTCCTACCAATGGGGAGGCCTCAGAAGAGTAAAATGCCGAAGAACAAACGTGCACACCAACCACCACGGTGGTAAAGAGAAGGCCCCAGATGCCAGCAGAAAAGAGTCATCTGGGCCAACAACCTCGGGAAGAGGATCCCCAACCTAAGGTGACGAAAAGTCCTACCAAGGGGGAGGCCTCGGAGGAGGAAAAGGGCCAACAACCTCTGGAAGAGGATCCCTAACCTAAGGTGACGAAAAGTCCTACCAAGGGGGAGGCCTCGGAGGAGGAAAAGGGCCAACAAACTCTGGAAGAGGATCCCCAACCTAAGGTGACGAAAAGTCCTACCAAGGGGGAGGCCTCGGAGGAGGAAAAGGGCCAACAAACTCTGGAAGAGGATCCCCAACCTAAGGTGACAAAAAGTCCTACCAAGGGGGAGGCCTCGGAGGACGAAAAGGGCCAACAACCTCTGGAAGAGGATCCCCAACCGAAGGTGACGAAAAGTCTACCAAGGGGGAGGCCTCGGAGGAGGAAAATGCTGAAGATGACCCAATGGTGAGTGCACCCATCCGCCCCTTCGCCTTCCAAGTCAACCTCCAAGTACCTGAGACGGGGGTGGAAGGGGAAGTTGAAGCAGTTGTGGACAATGGTTGCACTCGATGCTTAATCAGCATGTCGATTGTCAAGCAACTAGGCACACGCACAAGACCTCTAGCCTGTCCCATTCGGGTTGAGCAGGTAGATGGAATGCTAATTGGAGGGGCCCCAGCCACGCTAATAACTGAACTGGTGAAATTACAAGTGGGCCGCCACTATGAACTTCTCAGATTCATTGTGACTTCAGAGATGCCGGAATCAATTATCTTGGGGCTTGCATGGCTTGACAAGTGGAAGCCTACGATAAAGTGGGAAGACGGTGGTAGGAAATTGATGATTGCGTTTGGGCCGCTACCACCAGTGGAGGAAAAGGGCCAGCCAGGGATGATTGAACCCAAGATCCCAGAACCTACAGCACCTGCAACAGAGACAAAAACCCCAGGGGTCCAACAAGTACCAAAAAACTTGTTGGGGGATGTTTTGTCGAGAAAACCACAGTACAACAGTAATGGAAGCCAGGATAAGCTGATGACAGCTATGAAATTGGTGCTCCCAACAGACCAGTGGCTCAACAATAACCAGGATATCCTAACGATGGGAAATGGATTAGCCTGGAAGGGGTCAAAACTGTATGTCCCTGTGGGGTTGAGGCTGGAAGTTCTACAGCAAAGCCATGAGGCAGAACTAGGAGGCCACTTTGGATTCCTAAAAATGCTCCACCTCGCCAGGTATCAATTTTGGTGGCCAAGGATGAAATTGGAGGTGGAAGATTACGTAAAAAGCTGTGCTACTTGCGCAATGATGAAACCACTGCCGGAGAAGTCCCCTGGACTGCTAAAACGAGTGGCCAGGCCTAACCGACCATGGGAAGAGGTCGCAGTGGACTTCGTCGTCGAACTCCCAGACAGCAGTGGAACTAGAGTAATCGGGACAGTTATTGATTTGGTTTTCAAGCAGGCACATTTCATTGCTTGCTCAGGATTGCCATCCACAAAGAAATTAGCGAAAATGTTTGTGAAACACATTTATCTCCTTCACGAAATGCCCAAGAGGATTATTTCAGACCGCGGGGTCCAGTTCACAGCCAAGTTCTGGAGAGAGGTCCTGAGATCCATTGTGTCCACACAAGAACTGAGCTCAGAGCTTCATCCCAGTATGAACTGCATAGCGGAGAGGGCCAATGTGATGGTGGAACAATACATCTGGTGTTATGTGGACTATCAGCAAGACAACTGGTCCGACTTGCTACCATTCACCAAAGTGGCGTACAACGATGCGGTCCACAGCAGCACTGAATTAACTCCTTTCCAGATTACCAGTGGCATGAAATTTGTTGCCATGCCTGAGTTGCCTAGAGAACCTCCCTCCTCCATGTCTTTGAATGAATGGATGGACATGCTAAAGAAAGGATGGGAGAATACGAAGAAAGCTCTAGCAGATGCGGCAGAAGCCTACAAGAAGCAAGCTGATAAACACCACTCGCTCCAAAACACCTTTCGTGTGGGGGACAAAGGTTTTGTATCTACCAAATGCATGAGATTAAGAATGCCTAGTAAGGAATTTGGTCCAAAATTTCTAGGTCCATTCCCAATAGTGAAGATAGTTAACCCAGTTACAGTACAACTCAGTCTACCCAGAGGTCTAGGGAAAATTGGCCCAGAATTCCATTGTAGCTTGTTGAAACCAGTAATTGGGTCCAGCATAAGACCATCCACCCAAGATTTCCCTCCTCCTGTAGTGATAGAAGGTGAAATACAATCTGAGGTGGAAAATATTATAGACTCCAGGCTGAATAGGGGTCGCTTACAGTATTTAGTGCATTGGAAGGGTTACCCTTTGTCTGAAGCTACTTGGGTGAAAAGTTGGAACCTAAAAGTGCAGAAGTTAGTGAAACAATTCCATGAGAAGTTTCCCAATAACCCAAAGGGCCCCCCTTGGGGGGGGGGGGAGAGGTGGTTAATTTTGTTATGTTAACTTTTATGTTATTCTCTTTTCAGGAAATGTTTTTCTTCTGAGGAGAGGCCGCCTGTCAGGCCTGCTGTTATATTCCTTTTTAGGATCTTTGGCCTGCCACACTCTCTATTATTTCATTATGCTGTTTCATTAGTGTAGGAATTGGGAGGGGGAATAGAAAGGAGTAGAATTGTGGAATGTGTTGTTGTCACTCTTTCTAGAGGCCAATGTCATCTTTTGTCTCCGCACCTCTGCACCTGACCGGAACCAGCTGGGTGGAGATGCCAGCGTGGCCGAAGATGATTGGACCATGTGATGGATTTATGGGTGTGGGGATAAGATCATGAACTTTCAACTGGGTGGAATCCCAGGAAGCTTTTAGATTTGGGATTCCACAGATATGCCAACATGTCATTCTTATTAAATTGGAAGTTTAAGGATAGCTCTGCCTTGGACTCTGATTTAATTCTGCATGATATTTGGAACGCTGACATTCAGATGACTACAACAAGAAATCTAGATGAAGCCAAGTTGGAAGCAGGAGCTGCATAACCTGAAGAGCAAAAGCATGTTTATTCCCCAAAGTGGTCATTGCATAGTTTAAGAATTTAATCCAGGAAAAGAAGAGCCAATGTCACGACGTGACAACGTGCGGTCTCGACTATTCGAGCCCGCCATTGATACTTTTATCATCACATGGTCCAAACGGACCTAAGCTGTCCCGAAGAGAAGGCGAACAGGGAGACAAAGCCTTGCTGGTCTCAGGTACATCGCAAGGTCCCTGATTGACCCAAGGGAAGCACTCCAAGCTGGCAATCAACAGACAGCCCCGTGCTGACAAAGTCGGAGACGGCTCTGGAAAGAAGGCAGCTGAAAGTGAGTCAATCTGGTGAGGCTTTTTTCTTTGAGAATGATTGCCCAAAGGGATTTTCTTTTTAAAGATAAATTAGTCCTTTAAGCAAAGAATAAAGCGACGGAATTTATCTTTATTGGACTGCCTTGGAAAGTTTTTATTTCTTTTTTTTCCCTGTTAACGATGTTTTGTGGATTGAAGTGACTGTAATGCTTTTTGTCTCTCTTCGTAAGTGAACGAACTGTTTTTTTTCCCTCCTATTTTCTGCTGCCTTATCTGTGGGCTGGAACTAAAACCTTCTTTATTCTAATAATTCTTCTTACTACTTCTCATTAATTTTCATTAAAGACTTTTAAAGATTGTTGTTTTCCATAAGCTTGAGATAAATAGGAGAAGAATTGAATCTGCCATTCGGAAGTTAGAACTTGATTTTTTTTTCTCTTTGAAACAATGTATCTGTCAGCGTTCGAAATATCATGCAGAATTAAATCATTGTCCAAGGCAAAGTAGTCCTTAAAACTCCAATTTAATAAGACAGGCATGTTGGCATTAAGCTGGTGAATTTCAACTCTAATGTACATCCGGTGAATTCACCCAGTTAAAAGTTCATCATTTTTCCCCACACCCCATAATTCATCACATGGTCCAATCTTCATCTTCCATGCTGGCATGTACACCCCTCTTCTTCCGGCCAGGTGTCGAGGTGCGGAGACAAAAGACGACCTTGAGCTTCTAAGAAATTCATAACAATACATTCCACAATCCTACTCCTTTCTATTCCCCCCTCCCAACTACTATACCAATGAAACAGCATAATATATATATGTTTTAATTATGTGGCAGGCCAAAGATCCTAAAAGGAACAGAATTACAGGCCTGACAGGCGGCCTCTCCTCAAGAGAAAAACGTTTCCTGAAAAGAGAATAACATAAATGTTAACCATCAAAATTTAACCACCTCTTCCTCCCCCAGGGGGACCCTTTGGCTTATCAGGGAATTTCTCATGGAATTGCTTCACTAATTTATCTGCTTTCAGATCCCAACTTTTCACCCACGTAGCTTCTGACAAAGGGTATCCCTTCCAATGCACTAAATATTGTAAACGACCTCTATACAGCCTGGAATCTAATATTTTTTTCACTTCATAATGTGTTTCCCCTTCTACCACTATGGGAGGAGGTGGAGTTTGGGTGGATGGTCTCGTGCTAGACTCCCTTACCGGCTTCAATAAGCTACAATGGAATACCGGGTAAATTTTCCCTAAGAGTCTGGGTAGGCTGAGTCGAACTGTAACTGGGTTAATTATCTTTTCTATTGGGAAAGGACCTAGAAATTTTGGACCTAATTTCTTACTAGGCATCCTGAATCTTATGTATTTGGTAGATACAAAAACTTTGTCCCCCACCTGGAAGGGGGGTTGGAGGAAGCGATGTTTATCAGCTTGCTTCTTGTAGGCTTCTGCCGCATCTGTTAGCGCCTTTTTGGTATTCTCCCATCCCTTCTTTAGTGTCTCCAGTCATTCATTCAGGGACATGGATGAGGGAGTTTCCTTAGGTAGTTCAGGCATGGGAACGAATTCCATGCCACTGGTAATCTGGAAAGGAGTTAATCCGGTACTGCTGTGAACCGCATTATTATATGCTACTTCAGCGAAAGGTAGCAAGTCCGACCAATTGTCTTGCTGATAGTCCACATAACACCGGATATACTGTTCCACCATCGCATTGGCCCTCTCTGCTGCCCCATTTGTGCTGGGATGAAATGCTGAGCTGAGTCCCTGCGTGGACCCGATCGATTTTAGGAATTCTCTCCAGAACTTGGCGGTGAATTGAACTCCGCGATCTGAAATGATCCTTTTTGGAACTCCATGTAGGCGATAAATGTGTTTCACAAACATTTTCGCTAATTTCTTTGCGGATGGTAGGCCTGAACAAGCGATAAAGTGTGCTTGCTTGGAAAACAAATCAATAACTGTCCAGATTACTTTATTACCACTGCTATCTGGAAGTTCGACAATGAAGTCCATTGCTATCTCTTCCCATGGTCGGCTAGGGTTGGCCACTTGTTGTAGTAGTCCAGGGGGCTTTCCCGGACGGGTTTTCATTGTTGCACAAGTAGCACAGCTTCTTACATAATCTTCCACCTCCGACCTCATCTTTGGCCACCAAAATTGATGTCTAGCGAGGTGGAGAGTTTTCAGGAATCCGAAATGACCTCCTAGTTTCGCATCATGACTCCGCTGTAGCACTTGCAATCTCATTTCTGCAGGGACGTACAGTTTGGATCCCTTCCAGGCTACGCCATCATTAATCGTTAGGATGTCTTTGTTGTTGTTGAACCATGGGTCTGTCTGGAGGGCTGCTTTCAGTTTGGTTCTCAGTTTAACTTGGCTTCGACTGGTGACTTGAGCTGCCTTTTGGTGAGAAGGAGATATGATGGGGTGGAAAATTTCTTCCTTCTTACTGTCAAACTGGGGTTTTCTCGACAGTGCATCTGCTAACAAGTTCTTCCCTGCGGGGATGTGTTTAATTTCAAATTTGAACCTTTGGAAATATTGGGCCCAACGGACCTGTTTGGGGGATAACTTTCGATGGGCAAGGAGAGTTTCGAGGTTTTTATGATCAGTCCATACCTCGAACGGTATATCCCCCCCTTCCAGGAGATGCCTCCAGGTGAGCATGCTCCACCTGATCGCGAATGCCTCCTTCTCCCAAATGGGCCACCTTCTTTCCGTAGTGGTGAGTTTCTTGGAGATGTAAGCGCATGGTAAGAGGTGGCCTTCCTTATTCTTTTGTAGTAGCACCGCGGCTATCGCGACATCACTGGCATCCGTTTGGATTATGAAAGGTCGCTCTGGATCGGGGTGTTGCAATATGGGTTCTTGGGCAAAGAGCCGTTTTAATTTCTCAAAAGCCTTTTGACAGTCGATTGTCCATTTTAATGGTTGGTTTGCTTTTGGTTTAGTAGGAGAAGGCCCCGTTCTTAATAGGTCATTCAATGGTAGGGCAATTTCAGCAAAGGTTGGGATAAACTGCCTATAAAAGTTTGCAAATCCAAGGAAGCTTTGTAATTGTTTGCGAGTGCTTGGAGGTTTCCAATCTAACACCGCTTTCACTTTTTCTGGGTCCATTTCTACTCCTTCATTGGAGATACGATATCCCAGATAATCTAGCGAAGTCTTGTGGAATTCACACTTTGACAATTTTGCATAAAGTTTGGCAGCTAGAAGCTTTTTCAGGACTTGCCGTACCAGTTTCACATGTTCTTCCATGGTCTCAGAGAAGATCAAGATGTCATCTAAATAAACGAGTACTCCGCGGTACAGGTGGTCGTGTAGCACTTAATTCATGTACTGCATGAATACTGCGGGTGCTCCTTGTAGTCCGAAAGGCATGACTTTATATTGGAAGCTGCCTAAGGGAGTATTAAAAGCGGTCTTCCACTCATCCCCTTTCCGGATTCGTATACGGTAATACGCCTCTCTCAAATCCAGCTTGGTGAAGATCTTGCCCTTAGCCAAGTGGTTCAACATATCTTTCATGAGAGGGAGGGGATAGGTATTCTTTTCGCATACCGCATTCAAAGCTCGTAAGTCCACACAGAGGCGAACCCCCCCATCTTTCTTTTCCCTGAAGAGCACTGGGGCCGCTACTTTTGATTTTGCTGGTTCAATAAACCCTCTTTTCAAATTGGTGTCGATGTACTTCCTCAATTCTATCATCTCTTTAGGCGTCATAGAGTACATTTTGGGCTTTGGTAAGGTTACCCCAGGTTTGAACTCTATGGCACAATCTGTGGCGCGGTGAGGTGGAAGGTAGTTTCCGTCTTCCTCACTGAACACCTCCGCCAGATCCCAATAGATCTTTGGGACTCGTTGGATTCCCAGAAGTTTAGTGTCTGCTGCGGTTGCTGCAGGTTCTGGATGGGTTGGGCTGTTAGGTTCCAATGTTCCTGGGTGGCCTTTTGGTTCCACCGGTGGTAACGGCCCAAGTCCAATAGTCACCTTTCTAACGCCATCCTCCCACTTTATGGTAGGTTCCCACTTGTCCAACCATGCAAGCCCTAGGATAACTGACTCCTGCATTCCCGGGGCCACGATGAATCCTAAAAGGAACAGACTTACAGGCCTGACAGGATCATTTGCTCTCTGTCTCCAATTTCACTGACGCTGTAACGGAGAGCTTTGCAGCTTTGGAGCTTATCTGTGCAATTTGATAAGGAGCCAAGGGTACAGTTGTTTTTAAAACACACTTGGCAAGGGAAGGAAATTCTTTTTTTCCCCTCCTTGCTTTTTTTCATTTGGAAACATGTATCAATCTTCAGATGAGGGAACACTGAGTCTTCAAGATTTGTTGATTGAAATTCAAAAGTTATTGGAAAGATCTGAGAGATTTGATAAGAAGTTGGATAGACTTCTATCTCCTACAATAAAGGATGATGGAGTTGGAGTCCCAAAAAATAAAGAACTGAATGAAGATGAAGAAGATAAGGATGAGATAACAGATGAGTTTAATGATGGAGCAAACCTGTGTGAAAATGGAAAGAAGCGAATATGGAAAAGTGAATTTGATATGCAGGAGCTCTATTCCTTTCTTCAAGATACAGAGGGGGGGGGGGGGGAAAGTGATGATGATGGAACTAAGACGAGAAACTGTTTCAGAAATACGTCTAATCAAAGACAAGCTAATTTTAATACCAGTTCAAGGGCAACAAGGTTTTTTGAGAGATCTTTCAAGCAAAAAAGTACGGAGAGAAGTTTATAAAAACCTTATAAAGGAATTAATAAGAAGATTGACACAACAACTGGCAAAAGAGACAAGATTCTTTTTTTTTACTGGAAAGATACAGGTTGATAATGAATGTTGATGATAAAAAATGTAATTAATTTTTGGTGATTAATAGGTAGGAACCTTAATATTTTATAGATTCTTTTTAGATTGTTTTTAAATGTTTATTTATTAAAAAGTAATACATTATGACAATAACAATGAAATAATAACTCTAATCAGTTAAAACAACTTGGATATAAATAGCAAATTGGGACCTGGGGGGGGGATTTTTTTTTTATGAATGTTAACAATAAACTTTTGTTTAGATTTTGTTATAAAGAAGTACATTTTTCTTGGGTCTAACAAGAGGAGAGGTGACATAAACAGTAAATAATCCTTAGTTACCTATAATAATAATGATAATAGTAATGAAATAATGATTTTGACTAGTAAAAGCCATCTGGATATAAATTGCAAATTGGGACCTGGGAAAAAGACTTATAAATCTTATTAACAAATCCTTGTTTATTATGTATAAAAATGTAAGTCTTCTTGGGCCAGATGAGAGGAGATGTGACATACATAATAAATATTTCTTAATTAGTTACAATAATAACCAAAGAAATGTTAACGGATAATGTTTAATGATATTTATATGTGTTGGCATTGGTAAAGGCAATTGTATAAAAGCTTTAAATGGTGAATTGCGGGGGGGGGGGGGAGGGAGGGAAATGCTTACATATTTTATTAATTGATTTTTTCTTTTAGAATATGTTATAAGATGTAATGTTACAGGAGGTTTGTTGAGATTGCCAATGAATGCCAGTGGGTGGTTGTGTTTTTGAATGCAAATGATATCAGATAAAAGCACGTTTAAATAATTTTAGCTAAATGAGAATGGTGGTGTATTGACAGTAAAATACATGAAGATTTTTGATGTAAAATATACTATTCAATGGGAAGGAAATATAACAATTATGTAACAATTATGATAGAAACACATGAAAACTGTTTGTAACCAATCGACATGCTTTCGACAGGATGTAATGAAGGATGATTCTCTTTTGCGTTTTTGTTTATTTAAAACACTAAAAAAAATTTAAAAAAAGAATTTAATCCAGAAATAGAATAACAGTGTTGGAAGGGAGCTTTGAGGTCTTCTAATCCTACTCATTGCTCAAGCAGGAGACCCTATACCATTCCAGACAAGTGACTGTTTAGCCTCTTCTTAAAAGCTTCCAGTGATGGAGCACCAACTACTTCTGAAGGCAAGCCGTTCCACTTATTAGTTGTTCTACCTGTCAGGAAATTTCTGCTTAGTCCTAAATTGCTTTTCTCCTCGACTGGTTTCCATCTGTTGCTCCTTGTCCTGCCTTCTGATGCTTTGGAAAATAGGTTGATGCCCTCTTCTTTGTGGCAGCCCCTTAGATATTGGAACACTGCTATCATGTCACCCCTAGTCCTTCTTTTCACCAGCCTCCAGTCCTAAGATAGCCCACTAAGATAGATAGTGGATATTTATGGAGAAAGACTTGACGGTGATGCAATAATATATCACAATCATGAGAACCATGAGCCAAACCAAGCAAATCAAGGGTCTGACCCACAGGGGGTCACCTTTGGGACAACATGACCTAGATGATTGAGGTTAGGATTGTGTCAGTCATTTAAAGCAGGGTTTCTCGCTCAGCAGCTTTAAGAAGCTAGCCCATGCTAGCTGGGGAATTCTGGGCATTGAAGTTCATATATCTTAAATTTACTTAGATTGAGAAACACTGGTTTGGAGGGATGCGTTGCAAGGTGAAAAAATGGTTCGCTCTTTTCCCCTTCTATTCAGCATGATTCAGCATGATTAGTGAATAATAAACAGCTGATTCAACAAGAGATCCTTTAGAACAACAGAAATGTGATGCTTTGTCCTTAATGGTGGGTTTGAGGACAACTGTGGTGAAGACCTCTCATCAATTCAGGTAGCCTCTCTCCAAACCTCCTTGAAGCAGCATATGGACCAAAACCTTTCTAATTTCAAAAGTATGGGATGCAGAAGCTCTTGACTGACACACATAGCTCCTTTCCTTCCTGTCACACAACACTTCAACCTGAATGCCTGTGATGGACTTACCCTTTTTTGTAGTCCTTAGGAAGATGTTGGCATTCTCCCCAGTGGTGAAGAATTTGAAATAAGAACAATTAGCTTCTGAAAAGAAAGAAAGCATTTAACTTGTTTGTCATTAAGTTATACCACAGGTAATCCTCGACTTACAACCATTTGTTTAATGACTGTTCAAAATTACAATGGCGTTGAAAAAAGTGACTTACAACCAGTCCTCACACTTCCAACTATCACACGTCCCTACGGTCATGACTCTGTGGTCAGGTGATCAAAATTTAGGTGCTTCACAATTGGCAAGTATTTATGATGGTTGTAGCATTCTGAGTCGCATGATCATCATTTGTGCTTACCAAAGGGGCTTCTGACAAGCAAAGTCAATGTGGGAAGCTAGATTTGCTTAACAACCATGGTAAAAAAAAGGTCTTAAAGTCAGATATGACTCACTTAATAACTGTAGAAAATTAACCAGTGGAAGAGCTTGCCTTCAAAAATTTTAGGTGTTTTAGGTGAAAGGAACAAAGTATAAAACAAATAACTCAGATGACACATTATTAAATTGGGGGGGGGGGGGGTTGGAAAGTATTAAAATGCAAGTATACAAGTTAAAAATTATACAAGTGGAATTATTATTAGAAATAAAATGTAACAGAGAAAATGATATGTATGAAAATATAAAGTTGGGATTGTTGAAATGCAACCCTGGGAACCCATCAGAGAAAGTAAGCAAGGGCAACAATGGAAAGGAGGAAGGATGAGAAGGGAAAGGAAGAAAGGGTAAAGCAGAGGAAGTAAGGGAGGAGACGTAAGAGTAGGAGAGAGGGTAAGAAGGAGGAGGAGAGAGGAGGAGGGGAGAAAGAGAGGGGAAGAAGAAAGGAGGAAGGAAAGGAGGAAAGAAGAAGGCAGAGAAGGGAGATTGAGAAGATAGAAGGAGCAAGGTTGTTGCAAAATAAGATGGAGGCATGGGGTGGCAAGAAAATAACCCAAACTGTATTCTATATATTTGTAAGTAAACAACGATAAAGATTAATGATGAATAGATAAATGTTAATAGTAATTATAAGAGTGCATATTTGTGAATGAATTTGAAAGAGAAAAATAAAAAAAACTTTTAAAAAAACAAATTTTAGGTGTTTCATAACTGGAGGTTTTTAAGAAAAGACTGGATAGCCACCTATCTGAAATGGTATAGGGTTGTGATGGTGAACCTATGGCACATGTGCCAGAGGCGGCATGCAGAGCCCTCTCTGCTGGCACGCACACCATTGCCCCAGGTCAAATCTCCACGGCGTTCTTTCGTGAGCTTCTGTTTCCCTGCAAATGATGAAACAGAAGCTCACGAAAGAAAAAGATCTTACCTCTTGCTGCGCTGCCAGTGTTGGGTTGCCGTGCCTCCCACCAGCCAGCTGGTCTTCTGGTCTCTGCTGCACATGTCCGTGCATGTCCACGCATGTCCGCACATGTCCATGGGCATGTCTGTGTGCATGTCCATGCATGTCCGTGTGCATGTTTCAGTTTGGACATGCACATGTGCAGTTTGGGCACTCGGTGTCTAAAAGGTTCGCCATCACTGGTATAGGGTCTCCTGCTTGAGCAGGGGGTTGGACTAGAAGACCTCCAAGGCAATGGACAGTTGGACAGTTCCAACCATAGTCATAAATCAATGACTAACTTACTATATTACTACTACTACTATTCCTTCTAATTTCTTTAAATTATCTCAAACAAAATTAATTTCTCATAAATCTCAATATTTCTTCTACTTTAGGTACTAAAAAAATAACATTATGTCCTTGTTTTGTTTTGTTTTGTTGTTTGCTTTCCAAATACTGGCTATACAGAACAGTTCTAGCAATAAAACTTGAAAATTGCCATGCCCCTTTACTTTATCTGTGGAAACTTTTTGCCATCTCATATAGACTACCATAAATCTCCCTATTGGTATCAATCTTTGCCAAATATTCATGATAGAAGCATTAAATATCAAACATATGCTGATAAATTCAAGCAATGCACAAGATTAGAAACATTTTTTTTTAATTGAAGCCTTTAAGATTGGATGAAGGAACGTTACATAGTGGACAATAACTTGAGTAGGTTTTATCTTTACGTTTACATATTTTACAGGAACTGGGCCTGGCTAGTCTAGTGAAGAGAAGGACCAGGGGAGACATGATAGCAGCGTTCCAATATTTGAGGGACTGTCACAGAGAGGAGGGGGTCAAGCTATTTTCCAAAGCACCTGAAGGCCAGCCAAGGAATAATGGATGCTAAACACCCTCTCAACGAACCGGTAGTAAACTGGTAAGGAACCCACCACTGACTACATGTAACTGATTTCCTATGCAAAGGGGAGGTTACTTTTATTCTGTCCAATCAACTTTCCTCTTGCATTTTCTTTGTTGGGTTAACTATAAAAAGGAGAGAAACATGGGGCTCGAGGTTCTCTGTTCCTTTGTTTTCATAGAGAGACCCCACTTTATCAGGGTACCCCTGGCGATCAATGGATGTCGCAGCCAGATCACCCTCACATCATCAACAGAGTACATTTAGAGCAAAAGCCCATTTGAATTTACTGCTTAAACTAAAGAACCATAATTACCCAGGCTCCCTAGGCCCATTAATTAAGGTTTATAAAGCTGAGGTTACCCCTATGTTCTTGTATGGAGCAGACATTTGGGGTCTATACTCAACCACAGTCCTAGAACAAACACAGTCCCAGCACTTCAGATGTATTTTGGGTGTAGATCAAAGAACATCTGCTGCAGCAGTTAGAGTTGAATTGAGAATTCATGCACTATCCAAAATTAGAGCATAAAATTACTGGTGCAAAGTCAATGAAATGGAGACTGATAGACTCCTCAAGTTATGTCTACTAGAGCAAATAAAATTACAATCACAAATCTCCTGGATCACCAAATTAACAAATTTTATAAGAAGCTGTGGCCTTCCTGTCTCCTGCATAACAGGAGAACAACTCAAAAAAAGAGCTGCCCAAAGAATTAAGGATATAGAAACACAAAACGATATAGCTATCCTTAGTAAGGTGGGTAACTTGAAATGGCTGAGTAAATACAAACGTACTTTCCAAGTAGACAGCTATTTGAAGTTACAACTGCCAAAACAACTTAGGGAGATATTTCCGCAAGCAAGATTTGAACAGCTTGACACAATGGTCAGATATGGGAAATTCCATTCTATACCCTACAATGAGTGTCTCTGCATTTGTGGAGCGGCAGAGGTAGAAGACCTGGCTCACATCCTATTTGATTGTTGCTTGTATAAGGGGGTGAGAGACAGGTACCTTGGTCTATATACCAAATGAATGACCCATTGGGATCCCCATATCAAAACAAGTTACCTTATGTGCAGCCAGAATCGGAAAATAACATTTAACAAAGGACAGTACTAAAACAAAATGGTTCGGTTGAGATCTGCATATGTGGGACTGATTGGGGTAGATTACAGGGGTGACACCGAAATATAATTTTATCATATTTTATCTATATCTTAAATTATTGTATTTTATTCCAATTTCATTTTAGACTGTATTTTATTCCAATTCCATCTTAAATCATATTTTATTCCAATTCCATTTTAAATTGTATTTCATCAAATTTCATTTTAAATTGCTTTTATCAAAGTTTAGTAATAATTTGTTTCTGGAACTTTGCACTTTGATATGGTCCAAGGGCTAATCAATAAAGACTCAATGTCAATGTAATCGTCAGGGTACCCTAATAAACTGCTTTTAAATGATCTTCCGACTCAGTTGCTTATTGGGAAGGTAAACTGAGGCAGAACCTATGGTCAGATTTGGCTATTAAATGGCGAGTCAGCCAGGAGATATTCATTTATTTTTATCTGAAGTTGAGAGGACTGCTGTCAGAGATGCAAAAGACCTTTTTAAGGAAAATCATGAATTATAAAGGGGCACTAAAAGATTGAGCAGGTGTCCCTCCAGATGTAGTTTATTCAAAAGAAGTTTGGTGAGTGTTGAGAAATTTGTTGAGTTGCTAACTTTTCTTTCAGTAGTGTGGGACACTAGTTGACTCTGAAGAGAGGTAAATCTTCTGAGTCGTAAAACTAATTGAAGTTCTAATGAGTGAAGTAAGTTCATTAGTTCTGATGGATCATAAAAAACAATTTGGGGCCCACATGACATGGAAAGCCATTGTTGACAAAGGTGGGGGCTGAGTTTCTGCCTCCCTTTTAGGGGAAATATTCTGCCCTTTTAAATATTTTTATATTTTAAAAAAATTATATTTTAAAAAAAAAATGTTAATATTTTTAAAAATATTTCATTTTCCTAGGAGAGGGGTGGGTGCTAACTTCCTACAACCCCCCCTTTTTTTGTCAAAACATTAGTGGAACACACATGTTTTTGGTAAAAGGTTAAAAATTGATCAGATCAGGGAGACTTGATGGGTGCTTTTAATTTTTCTGATGCAAAGGGGAAGGCATTGATGAAGGCAGCAGAAAAGAATCCCTTCAGTGGCTCCCAAAAAGGGAGCTTTCAACCATGAAGGTCTAGCAGCAAGGGCAAAAGTTCTGGAAAGAAATTTACAGTACCCAATTTTCTATGCCAATTAATTTCAGATGTCAGATATCACTTTCTGTGATCTTCCAGTCAGGTTTCAAGCAAGCACAACTCCAAAAATTCTTCACAGCCATAGTTTTCCTTTAAATGACTACAGGCTGCCCATTTCCAAGGGATGGTTACTAAACCTGCCTTAGCTCTTACTTTAGTGCATCCAGGATTTGTGAGTCCAAATTGAGGTTAACCAGTGTGCAATCCAGGCTATAGAGTATTTTTACAAATTACACACAATGAGCCTTGGAACTCCTACTAATGAGACCACCAGTGCAACATATCCTGCTTTACTGGGCAACTGAGCAGCATCATTTGTGAATCACAGTCAGGCCTTGGGGTTTGGAGATCTCTTTTCTCCTATCTCTTCAAGTGAGGGAATTGCCTGAAGGGGATGCCTCTCCCCCATGGAATTAGCAGGGAGTGACTGCTTGGGCCTTAGTGCCACAGAGCAAAAAGGAGAAGCTTTGTGAGGAGATAGGTGAATGGGATAGTTTCAGTCTAATTCTGAATGGTGTGTCTCTCTGTGTGTGCATGTGTATGCAACTACCTTTACAATACAGGCAATACAAATAATACAAACATGCTGGACAAATTTCCCTACCACCAGATAGAAGTCAAAGGTATTCAGAACTTGCTGTGCCAGCCACTCTCAAATGCAATCCTTACATGAGTACATTAAACTGATTACAATAAAAATGAGACAAGAAAGAAAACCTTACAATGAATTTCCACCCTCCCCCTTAGTCTTTCCAGCTATCTTCTGGAGATTGAAAAGAATCTTTTAGTCTTTTACTTGTCCATCTCAAGGTCCTTTCTTTCATGTCTGCTGCATGGCATTAGGCTTGGCTTGGTGGTAAGGGTGGTCAGTCAGACTTGGGAAGGTCTGCTCAACTCTGGTTGCTGTGATGACTTTTTAGTGGAGGGCTGGATCCAAACCCAATTCTCTGGCTCAAATAAATGGAAGGTCTCCTCTGGATCAGTGTGATCTGCTTCTACAGGTTGCAGAGTCATCTGTGCAGTGCTGAAAGACATGAGAACAGGGTCCCCACCCCCATGTGTGAGCGAGGAAAGGCATTGTAGGGGAATACGAGGTGGAGAGATAGAGTGGGGGTGGGTAGATGGCTTGCAGGTAGAGTTTGAAAAGGAACAACACTTCAGTATTGCAGTTACTAAACAGATACACTGGTAACAATATGGGGATATCACAGATGAGAAAAGGGAGATGGATTCACATGCTTCAGGAAAGAGATGAACAGGTAAAACCATTTAAACACGTAGAGTAAGTGCAAGACTGATTTTTTCTGTAAATGAACTTAAAACATTCCCTCATATCCTTAGGTTGTTACTTTAAGGTACAGAGACGGAAGGAAAAAAGAATACTTCTCTTTACTCTGTTTTTGTTGGCCAAACAAACAAAGGACAAAGGCGCTCCCCCCCCCCCCGCTTCTTCACTCATTTTTGTGGGCCCAACAAAACGGAGCAAGTACAATTTCTGCCAGTTTACTCTTTTCTTTCTTTTAACAATTTAAAATTCTTGTCTTTTTTGGATTGGAGACATTTTACAGTTACAATTACCTCAAGGGTGTACAAAGATGTAGACATACACACACACAAAAGCAAGGAGGACAAAGAGAGGAAAACAGAACTCTGAGGTTTATACCCACACTACACATTCCCACCATAACTCTCAGTTAAATTAGGGAAGGCACAAATCTCAACAAACATACCACATAGTTGCATAGAAGACAGAGAAAGAGACAAACAAGCAAACAAAAAAACCCCAATGTTCCTATTTATATATTTCCCTTTTCTTTTAAGTACCTTTATTTAGCCAAATTTGTCTTCCTGTGTCATCCCTCAGTGAAGTCCATCTTTTACACATTCTTTTTGCTTTCCTCTTATTCATACTGGCCAGGACTGGCATGTGCTTTTCGTCCCATGCCTCGAGCAAATTTCCTAAAGGGGTATGTCACGTTCCGGCAATCACGTTGAAACACAAATAGGGAGACAGGTTGTTTGAAACAAAGGTTTATCTCTCTCTAGCAAATCAACTGTTAACCGGCACTGAATGACAAATGTATGATACAAACAAAATTCAAGTCAGTTCTAAACCAGGTTAAACCCACCACCATATACAGTATATGCTCCTCACCCCTCCCATTTCCACCCACATACATTAACCCCCTCCATCCCTCCTTCCATCATACCCAATCAGCAATATGTGCGCAGAACATCCCACCCTCCATCCCGCCCCCACATGAGGGTGTCTCATTAACTCAGACACTCCACTCGGGAGAATCGCCACGGGGCTGCCTGCTCGTAATCTTCAACATGCGGAGACCGCTGCCAAGCCGCGCTGACATCAAAGGAGAGCCGCCATCAATAAGAAGATGGGGAAGCCTGAGAGCTCTGTTGAGATGCACCCCGAGAAACAGGAAAGGAGAGGGAGGGCATCGGTGGCACCATAACAGCAGCAGCGATGTGGAATGGTGGCAGCGGACCCGCACATCGGCAGATGGGCCCCGCAGGAATGGCAGCCTGAGGGCTGACATGCTGCCCCCCCTATCACTAGAGAGGACCCTGGAAGACAAAAGGCACCATTAGCGGTATCCTCCCCAGGTTTATCAGGGTAGCGACAATGGAACTGGGTTCCATGACATGGGGCGAGCACCTCTGATGACCTCACACACGAGCCATCTGTAAACAGGTAGCCATTCCATACTACCAAATACTGTAAAGTCCCATGCCGTCAACGGGAGTCTATTATCTGATCAATTTTATAATGTCATTCGCCATCTACCTGTACTGGAGAAGGCGGGGTTGGAGGACTACATAACCTGATCGTGTTCACCGGTGTGAGTAAAGTGCTGTGAAACACTGGGTGGATTCTCCCCAACAGAGGAGGCAGTTTCAGTTTTACTGTAACTGGGTTAATTACTTGGACGATAGGAAATGGCCTGATGAATTTGGGTACCAGCTTACGGCATGGTACTTTCAGGCGTATATATTTGTTAGAGAGGAATGCTTTATCTCCCACCTGAAACACTGGCTGTGGACTACACTTTTTATCAGCATGTCTCTTGTACATTTCTGCTGCTACCTGCAATGCCTTTCAGAGATTTTCCCACACGGGGTGGGGGTGGGGGTTCTTGCTACTGGATGCTGGCCGCTAAAGCTATAACTGATGACTGGGGAACCATAGGTTGAATTGTCTCCTCTCGACCACTATTAAACTGTGGCTTCCACGACAAGGCATCTGCCATGAAATTCCATCCACCTGGATTATATTTCATTAGGAAATTAAATCTACGAAAGTAGAGCACCCATCGTACCTGCTTGGTTGATAACTTCCGGGGAGATTGGAGAGCCTCCAGGTTCTTGTGGTCAGTCCACACCTCGAAGGGGACCACAGTCCCTTCAAGCAAATGTCTCCATGTGAGCTTCCCATTGGACCGGGAAAGCCTCCTTTTCCCATATAGCCCATCGTTGTTCTGTGTCACTCAATTGGCGGGAGGTATAAGGACACAGCTGCAGCTTTCCCTTATCATATACCTGGAGTAAGACAGCACCCATTGCTACATTGCTAGCATCTGCCTGCACTATAAATTTCCGGGCCAGATCAGGGTGTCTCAATATTGGCTCCCGTGCAAATAATTCCTTCAACATTTCAAAAGCTTTTTGACAAGCCATATCCCACTGTAAGGGCTGTTTTGGATAAGGCTTTCCTTGCAAGTGTCTTGTTTTCAATCCCTAAGGGGTAACGCAACCTTAGAGAAGAATGGAATGAATTGGCAGTAAAAGGTGGCAAACCCCAAGAAGCTCTGTAATTGTTTCCGAGATCTTGGGGCCTGCCAATCCATTACCGCCTGTACCTTTGCCGGATCCATTTCAATTCCTGTCTTGGAGACTCTATAGCCTAGATAGTCCAAACGGGTCTTGTGAAACTCACATTTTGATACTTTAACATACAAATGGGCTTCCCGTACCAATTTAATGTGCTGAAGATGTAACCACAGCACCATCTCCTGGCAGAAATAATTTATTACAGAGGGCCGATATGCACGTTAAAATTCAAGAGCAATTGAAATCACTGCAGCAGACTCTTTCACACATGTCATTAGATTACTCAGACATTCAGGCTGCAACGCATCACGTGCCTCCACAGGCCAAATTTTCAGCACCCCCTGGTGGTGCACGTGCCTTCTCAGATGGAGCACGACAGTACTTAATGCAGCCTCCAGCAAGCCATGCTTTTATTCCTCATCAAGCACCAGCCCCAGCTGTCAGATTTCAGCAACCACAGGTGCAACAGCAGCAAACTTTTCAAATGCACATCCCTCAACAGGCATTTTTTGTTCCTTCATTGACTGGTGAGTCAAAACTAAAAATGTCAGGACAGAATTATAAAGCCTGGGTCAGTGAGGTTTCACTTTTGCTTCGCAGAGAAGGTACCCATTGTATGGTGTTTAATCCTCCTGCCCAGCCATGGACTCCTGCAATAAGAGACTTAGAGACTAAGGCTTGCACAACATTATTAATGTCCATGGAAACTGAACTGCAGGTTATTTTTCCGCCTAATGTAACAGCCCAACAAATTTGGGCCCATTTGGAAGATTGCTACAGGCCCTTTTCAATTGAATCTTCATGTTTGCTCATGTCTGAGTTCCATGGTTCGAAATTGAAACCAGGTGAACAAATTGGTGGACATTTGACCAAACTGAAAGGAATGAGAAGAGAATTGAGAGAAAGAGGCCATTTTATTGATGATGTTCAAATGATCAGCATTATCATTAACTCATTGAATTATGAATGGAAAGATGCCATTGCAAAGATTAACCACGTGCCTATTGCTCAACGCACAGTGGACAATGTTTGCAGGCTCTTAATTGAAGAGGGGGCCCTAATGTTAGCCATGCCGCATTTGTGAGGACCACCCGCATCAAGAGCTCCAGCAAGACGTCCCTTCCGAGGAAGAGCCTACGCTCCAAGGATGCCAAGATGCTACATCTGTAACCGTGTGGGACATGACACCCGGGATTGTCCCCAACGAGTTCCAGCTCCCGTCACATACCAGCCCAGAGGAACAGACTCCAGAGGCAGAGGTAGAGGCGGAAGACAAGTTCATCGTGGTCCAAGGCGTGATCCACAAGCTCCACTCGCCACATTGGCCTTAACCAACGATCCAAAACCTGATCCAGAGTACGACAGATGACTTCTGTGGACTTTGGACAACGGAGCAGCGTTGCATGTTACCTACAGAAAGGAAATCTTCACAGAGCTGCACGAGCCTGAACCTCATCTACGTGAACTTTATTCTTTCTCCAATCATCCTTGTAAGGTCATGGGAAAAGGAACTGTTTATGTTGAAGAGCTCGGTGCATTCATCCCTGATGTTTATTACATACCTTCAGCAACCAGTAATTTGCTTAGTCAAAGTCACTTGTCTAGAGTGTTAAAGTTCCAGGTAAACCACCTCGAAAAAGCAAGTTACATAGTTAAAAATGGAGACATTGTTGCTGAAACCATGCTAATTGGTGGTGTTTATGACATAAAACCAAAGCCTAAACTGCAAACACAGGCAAGTATACAAACTCCAAAAGAGGAGAGCACAGGCCCAGAGAAAGTTGCTTCAGTGAGAGATCCTGTTGCTACTCCAAAGGCTCCTAAAGCCAACAAATAGAAAATAAGGAAGCAAGTTGCTCAGAGCAAGCCTGAGGTTCCTCATAAAACTGTTAATGTTGAAAATTCACTAATTGGTAAACCTTTGCATTCCAGGTGTATCCACAAGTGGCATAGAAGATTGGGGCACGTCAGTTTCCGTGTTCTTAGGAAAATACCGGAATTCGCAAAAGGTTTGGATCTAAAGAGGTGTAAGGTGTTTTTGGATTGTGCAGTTTGCAAGAAGGCTAAATCCAAAGCAGCAGCCATTTCCAAACACGCTACACACCTGTCAACACGCATTTTTGATTTGGTACACACTGACATAGTGGGTCCTTTTCCACCAACACTTGGTGGTAAAAAATATTTTCTAACAATTGTTGATAATTACTCTAGATATGGATTTGTATATCCTATGAAAGAGAAATCTGAGACCTTTCAGATCTTTAAAGACTTTGCAGCACTTGTTTCTACCCAACACCAAGTTCGCATCGCCAAAATCCAGAGTGACCGTGGTGCCGAATTCATGTCTCAGCGTTTCCAGGACTGGATGCGTAAGAATGGAATTCTTCATCAGACATCCTGTTAGGGTTCTAAATACCATGCAGAAATAAATCATTGTCCAAGGCAAAACATCCTTTAAGGTGCAATTTATTCCGCAGGCATGTTAGTACGGCTATGGAAAATTTCAACTCTGAATTACATCCTGTAAGTTCACCCAGTAGAAAGTTCATGATCTCTCCCCACACCCACAAATCCATCACATGTTCCAATCATCATCTTCCACGCTGGCATGTACACCCATCTTCTTCCGGCCAGGTGTCGAGATGCGAAGACAAAAGATGACCTTGGCTTCTACAAAAGAATGTCAACAATCCATTCTACAATCCTACTCCTTTCTATTCCCCCCTCCCAACTACTACACTATTGAAACAGCATAGAAAATTATAAGAAAGTGTGGCAGGCCAAAGATCCTAAAAAGAATATAATTACAGGCCTGACACATCCTCTCCTTACACACCGGCTCATAACGGAGTCGCAGAACGAAGACAAGGGGTCCTACAAACCATGATGTGTTGTCTCCTAGAAGACGCCAATCTCAGTAACCCATACTGGGGGGAAGCTATCAAATATGCAAATTACATTTTCAACCGTACTTGGAGCAGTGTAATAAATCAGACTCCTTTCTTCATGATGTATGGCTACAAGCCTGATCTCAAGAACCTCCATATTTTTGGTTCATATGCTATGGTGAACATTCCCTTAGCTCAAAGAAGAAAAGGAGGTCTAGCAGCAAAGAGACTGAGATTTTTGGGTATTGATGATAATTCAAAATGGAGCAAATTTATTGATCCTAAACATGTAATTGTGATTTAAACAATCTGCTAATTTTGAGGAAGATATTGACTGGTCTAGGATTCATTCCAATGATCCTGGAGCCTATTTTCCTAGAGATGATGTTGTTGATGCCACGCAGCCTGATGACCAAGATTCACAGGCAGATATTCCATCTACTTCTTCACAACCTGATGTTCCGTCTTCGCGAGCCGCCGATGCTGATGGTAGCGACGAATGTGAGGACGAGGATGAAGAAGAAGAAGAAGAATGGACTGTTGTTCCGAGACGTTCCAAGAGGGTCACAAAAGGAATCCCTCCACAACGATATTCGTGGCAACTGACAAAAACACCCTTGCCTTTGATTTGCTCAGGGTTTCGCTCAATGTTATCCTGAGGACTACACAAACACCTACTCACCGACAGTCAGAACTGAGAGTGTAAAAATTGCTTTAACCACTGCAACTATACTTGGTTTAGAAGTTTTCCAGTTTGATGTGGACACAGCTTATCTACATGCAGACCTAGATTAAGAGATCTACGTGAGAGGCCCTCCAGGATTCCGACAGCAAGAAGGGGATATCTGGTTCCTAAACAAAAGTCTTTATGGTCTGAAACAGTCAGGTTTAATGTGGTACTTATGTCTTACTGACAAACTAAATTCAATGGGCTTTATTAAGTCCGAAACTGATGAGTGCGTGTTCACAAAAAGGTCTAACAATGCATATGAGATAATTCTTGTTTATGTTGATAATATTGTTTATATTGGTCCAAATAAGAAAATGAGTGAGATTTTGAAGTTTGAAGAGATACTTCACATTGAAATCTTTAGGTCATATTAGCACTTATTTAGGTGTTCAGATTGACAAAACACAGAAGGGGTTTAGTCTTTCACAAGAGGATAAAATTGACCACATCCTGCATCATTGCAATATGAAGGATGCTAACACAACAAAGACACCCATGCAAACAGATTTTCACAACTTGACACATGAATCAAGTCCTGAGTTCGAGGACCAAACACTTTATCGTTCAGTCATTGGGTCACTGTTGTACATTAGTAGTTGGACCAGACCCGACATTGCACTTAGTGTTAATCTCTTATCTCGACACGTAGGTAAGGCAACACAATTTCATTGGAGATGCGTTAAGAAGTTATTGAAATACCTGAAACACACTAAACACATGAAGTTATTGCTAGAACCAACACATACCGATTATGCAGAATTATGTTGTTATGCAAATTCTGATTGGGCGAGTGATAAGAAATCACGCAAGAGTACTTCAGGTTACATGATGTTCCTGAATGGATGTCCTGTTTACTGGCAAGTGAGAAAACAGAATTTTGTTTCATGTTCATCTACTGAAGCTGAATATGCTTGTGTTTCAGATGCATGCAATTCTCTAACGTGGTTTGATGCTTTGATTGCAGATATCTGAACACGTCCGATTCGACCAATCACCGTGATGGAAGATAATGAATCGGTGGTTTATATTTCTGAGTCACATTTCACAGGTTCTAGGTCCAGACACATTGACATTCGTTATCAAAACACAAAGCAATTAGTTAAGCAAGGTTTTGTTAAATTGCAATATGTTTCTACACATGATCAAATTGCTGACATGCTCAACAAACCGCTTCCAGCAGCTCAACACGAGTATCTGTGGAAGAAGTTGTGCCTTATTTGATGTTATCCGCCCAACTGGCAAAAGAAGGGGTGTCACTGCTTTTATTTGGTTTGCCAGCTGTACCTGCATTCTGAGTTATACGGTAGAATGAACTGTTTTCTTATCAGCAAATGATTTACTGCGCAGGTCATTACATCACATACCTTCTTCCTTCCTTCCTTTGTCTGTATGCAGACAGACAAAGGAGCTCTGCCAAGATGTGATTAATTTAGTTAGTAAGTTTGTATTTTTACTTTATTTACAATTAAAATGGTTTTTATTAGATTATGCCTCGGGTTTATTTTCGCTTTCTTCAAAGGTATGCTTTCAAGGAATGCCAAGATCCACACCTCGTTAATTCAGGGCGGAATTCACACCCTGACATGGAGAGTATACAGGTAGCCCTCGACTGATGACCACAATTGACCCCAAAATTTATGTTGCTAAATGAAACAGTTGTTAAGTGAGTTTTGCCCCATTTTACCACTTTGCTTGCCACAGTTGTTAAGTGAATCATTGCAGTTAAGTTAGTAACCCAGTTATTAAGTGAATCTGGCTTCCCCATTGACTTTCCTTGTCAGAAGGTCACAAAAGGTGATCACATGACCCCAGGACACTGCAGCCGTCATAAATATAAGCTAGTTGCCTAGCATCTGATTTGATCATGTGACCATGGGAATGCTGCAATGGTTGCAAGTGTGAAAAATGGTCATAAGTCAGGTTTTTTGTGTCATTGTACATTTGAATGGTCACTAAATGAACTGTTGCAAGTCGAGGACTATCCTTAACATGTAACACAATTCATCAGCCAGTGTACATTTTATTAGTTTTCTTTTTTAAAAAAACAAAGTTTTTTAAAAAAATTGTTACATTATGGAAGTGTCGCAATGGGAACAGTTGGGAAATAGGGGAGCTCTGATGGGCTCTGCGAAAAGCCAACCGGACATCCACTGCCAAGGACCTTTGGGTCAGAACCATTCTGGAGGAACAGGTGAAAAAGAAGAAACATCTCAACGACCAAAGAGGAACCAGCAGTTCCTCGAAAGGTCTGATATAAAGTTCTTCAAACTGGCAGCGGAAGCAGCAGCAGCCACATTAATGGCTGCTTTAAAGTCGGGGCAACCAGACCAAGTAATTTGAGCAGGAGTGGTGCTGGAACCAAGTGTTGGACCTGGGTGAAAGAGTGATCAACTCAAGGTAAAGAAACTTAAAATTTGGATTTAAAAGAGACCCAGAGCGGAAATTAGCAGCTATTTGGCAGACGGGGGATTTAACAGAGGAAAATAGAAAGGGCAGAGACTAAAACGGAAAGACCTAGAAGACTTTTATTCCCAAATTTGGACTTGGAAACATCAAAAATAATAAAAGAACTTGAGCGGAAATTTCCTTTCTTTCTTTTCCTACCTTTTCCTATTTTTTGTGGAATAAATATGGATTTTGACAGCTTTTGACAGCTAGAACACATTGCTTACAGCAGAGAGGGAGACATCTACTGGTGAGAAGAGAATACTACAAGTCTTAATAGAAAATAACAGAGGAAAGTACAGCTGACTTTGTTTGTTTGTTTGTTTGTTTGTTTGTTTGTTTTATTGGATTTATATGCCACCCTTCTCCCAAAAGACTCATGGCGGCGTACAACATTAAAAAACACATATCACAAAAGTTAAAAGGAAAGTAGATAAATATCCAAAAAAACAAACCCAATTAATATGACAATAACATTTAAAAATTAGATAAAATTAACAGGCCAGGCTGGCTTGCTGGAAAAGCCAACTTTTTAGGGCGCGTCGGAAGGACCGGAGGTCAGGGATTATGCGAAGCTCCGGGGGCAGCTCATTCCAGAGGGAAGGCGCTCCCACAGAGAAGGCTCTCCCCCTGGGGGTCACCAGTTGACACTGTCTGGCCGACGGCACCCTGAGGAGGCCAACTCTGTGGGATCGTATTGGACGGTGGGAGGCTACTGGTGGCAGTAGGTGGTCTCGCAGGTACCCTGGGCCTAAGCCATGGAGCGCTTTAAAGGTCATAATTAATACCTTGAATCGCACCCGGAAAACAACCGGCAACCAGTGCAGGCCGCCTAAAAGGGGTGTAACATGGGAGTACCTAGGTACCCCCATGATAACACATGCGGCCGCATTCTGGACCAGCTGAAGCCTCCGGGTGCTCTTCAAGGGCAGCCCCATGTAGAGAGCATTGCAGTAGTCCAGGCGAGAAAGGACGAGGGCATGAGTGACTGTGCACAGAGCATCCCGATCCAGGAAGGGGCGCAACTGACGTACCAGATGAACCTGGTGAAAGGCCCCCCTGGTCACGGCCGTCAGGTGTTCTTCTAAACTAAGCCGCATATCCAGGAGGACTCCCAGATTGCGGGCCCCCTCTGAGGGGGCTAAAATTTCTCCCCCTATCATCAAAGATGGGACAAGATGCACAAATCGGGATGACGGAAACCACAGCCACTCAGTCTTGGAGGGATTGAGCTTGAGCCTGTTCCTCCCCATCCAGATCCGCACAGCCTCCAGGCATCGGGACATCACGTCGAGGGCATCGTTTGGGTGGTTTGGGGTAGAGATGAAAAGTTGGGTATCATCAGCATATTGATGATACCGTACCCCAAAACCATGGATGATCTTGCCCAGCGGTTTCATATATATGTTGAACAGGAGGGGTGAGAGAACCGACCCCTGGAGCACCCCACAAGTGACGCGCCTGGAGGTCGATCCCTGCCCTCCAGTCAACACGAATTGCGACTGATCCGACAGGTAGGAGGAGAACCACCGTAAAACGGTGCCTTGACCTTGACTGTAGCGCGATAAAGATACTTTGAAGCTATGTGAAATAACAGGGAGGATTTGTTTTTGCAACAGTGTTGTGGATTGGATTTACTGTTTCCGTGGAAGAGAAAAAGTAAATAGAAGTAGAATTGGACTTTAGAAATTGGAAATAAGAAAAGAAAGCACATTTGTTTTCTGTTTTTCATTTCAATCTCCCTTTGTAGCCTGTATCAAGATCAACAACAATTTTTTTAAAAAAAATTTCAAGCACCGGAGCAGTTGCTCCATTATTCAGATATCCCCCTCCATCTTTGGGGACTCTTATTTCATCCTCTTTTCTTTCCCAGAATTCCCTGAGGTGTGTTCTGCATCTTGCAGATAAGGAGGATTTTTCTCTAGCTTTCAAATCAGAAACTTCTGTTTGCTCAAAGAATCTATCTATTCTCCTTAGGGATTCTTGCAGATGTATTTTAGATCTTCCCTGATCCAAACTCAGGCTATCCTGAAGCATTAATGCTATTATTTCACCATGTTAAAAAGTTGGGGCAAAAACATTTGAAGGAAAGCAACACTATATTGCACTTCCATGCCATTATTTTTAAGGAGCCTTCTTGGATCAAATATTTGGTTCTTGTGGTCTGAGATTCTTAAAAAGTACATGCTTTCCATCAGATACCCAATACAGCCAATAGTCCTTGTATGGCAAAGTTTTCTCTAAATTATTTCAAAGCTCTTTTGTGTCTCTCAGTTTTCTGAGAGAAACAAGCACATTGCAGATTACAGAACCAGAGATATTTGCATGGGTGTGCCTCAGCTCTAGAGTCTTTTACATTTCCGGAACTTCCCATAATTTAAAGGCTTCCAAGAATATCTCAATAATGATTCATCTGTTCTTCACAACACTGAGAAGATAAAAATGGTCTGGGGTATATTGCCTTGGGCAGGGTGACCTTCTCTGCCTGAATAATAATTATAAGAAAAAAACAAAAGTGACCCTCCCTCTTGAGTTAATTTGCTTGCCTTTCTGCACTTTGTCAAGTCAGAGATTGACACGCTTTTGTAAAATTGTGTTCCTGATTAATCAGTAGCTTGAAGCTTTGCAGGTAGGTTTCAGCAAGAGCTTAGAGCCGTGATGGCGAAACTATGGCACATGTGCAACAGGTGGCACATGGAGCCATTTCTGAGGACATGTGAGGTATTGCCCTGTCAGCTGCGGTGCACATGTGTGTGCTGGCCAGCTGATTTTTGGCCATTTTGTACCCTCCGGAGGCTTCAGGGAAACCTCCTGAAGCCTCAGGAGGGAGAAAAATGGCCCAAGGGGCAACCCAGAACCCAGCCTCTGGAGACCTACCAGGCCCACCGGAACTCAGAAAACGGGCTGTTTCTGGCCTCATAAATATAAACTAGAAAGCCCCTTGAGCCTGGGGAGGGTGAAAAACAGATCTACTGGGCCCAACGGAAGTCAGAAAATGGGCCGTTCCTGGCCTCTGGAGGGCCTCCAGGGGCAGTGGAGGCCGTTTTGCCCTCCCCAGGCTTCAAGCACACCTGCACAGGGCAGCGGGGGGGGGGGCACACATGCATGCACAGGGGGCACGGCATGGGGGGGCATTAAATTATGGAGTTGGGCACATGAGTGCACACAATAGCATGCATGCACGTGCTTTTGGCACCCGAGTTGAAAAAGGTTCGCCATCACTGGTTTAGAGGATATGCTTCTGAACCTATACAGAGTGTTGAAGGAATACAGGTGGTCCTCAGCTTATAACATTTGTTTAGCAACCATTCCAAGTTACAACAGCACTTTAAAAAGTGACTTACGGCCATTTTTCACACAAGGGTGTTGCCGCATCCTCATGGTCACATGATCAAAATTTGGGTGTTTGGCAACCAGAAAATATTTAAGATCATTACAGTGTCCTGAGATCATGTGATCACCATTTGCGACCTTCCCAGCCAGTGTCCAACAAACAACACAATGGAGAAAGCTGGATTTGCTTAATGACCGCATAATTCACTTAATAACTGCACTGATTTACTTAACAACCATAGCCCAAAAGGTTATAAAATTAAATTGTAGACCATCCCACTTGTTGAATATTCAAAGTGAAGTGAAGACTTCACTCAGGTCCACCTGTCAGCAGGAAAATAGTTTAAATTGATTGGCTGAGCCATCTGACAGCTTCCCATAAAAAGGGCAGCTGCTAGGCAGGCTCAGCAAGATGCTTTTACTAACCTAAAGAGAGTTACTTTGTAACAATAAAGAGCTGAAACCACAGATGGAACTCCGTTTCTTCAATCACCCACAATGTAACACTGACGACGAAGGTGGGATTTGCAGAAAAGAAACAAAGAAAATGATTGCGATCCAGCACAAGCAGCAAGACAGCAAATAAAGATGGGTTCCCGCAGCACCAGCATCTCACGGCCATCAACGCAGCTTTACCTGCATTGGTCCTCTTGAGATGACTATGCAAGTACCACCTGAGCCATTCAACTCAATCACAGAAACCTGGGACTGTTACCTGACTTGGTTCAAGTGTTTTTTAGAGTCTAAGGACCTCTTGGGACTTTCGGTCAACAGGAAGTGAGCGCTATTCCTGAGCTACTGTGAGTCAAAGGTATTCCAGCTAGCCAAGGCACTCGGGGCACCCACAGTCCTGCAGACTGTACCCTGGGTGATGCTACAGAATACTCTCTGGACACACTACTGTCCGTGCCATCCCGGATCGTCAGAAGACACAAATTCTATCACTGGAACCAGGAGGAAGGCAAATCAATAAATGAATACATCATGACATTGAACACAGCCGCCTTACACTGCAATTTCTGAGAACTAGATGAAATGCTCCAGGATCGAATAATCTGTGGGGTAAGAGACCTAAACCTCCAGAGACATCTGCTAGCCAAGCCAAACCTCACCTTGCAGACGGCACTAGACAAAGCCAGAGCTGCGGAACACTCGATGAAGTCCACAGAAGTCATATAAAAACCTTCTATCTCAACTTTTTCGTGCCAAAATGCCACCGTCCATCATGGCAGCCCCAAGCAGGAAGAACCAATGGCTGAAGAAAGTGAAGTTTGCCACATCCGAATGGTATTAAGAGGAACTTCAGGAGGGACAATGGCGGGATGCATGGGATGCGGCAGAAATCACCCGAGATCAGCCTGCCAATTCAAAGATGCCATTTGCCGAAATTGTGATAAGAAGGGGCATTTGGCAAGAGTCTGTTGTGTCAGGCAAACTGCCATGTACCGGACAAACTCTTACTGTGCAAACCACCCGCCCTACCCGACTGGCCCCAGCAACCCGCCAGTTACAGCACAAACCACCCGCCCTACCTGAACAAAAGAGCACAGCCCCGAGGACCTCAGCGGAACGAGGAACAATATGCAGAGCCCAATACATATCACACCACCGGTTACAGCTGCCGATGTAGGCAGAGAATGTGCCAAAGACAGAACATTGGCACAAGTGCTGGGGTGGGTCTGGAGGGGGTGGCCGAAGGGACTGGTTGGCACTGACCTGCAACCTTATTACACTCGACAACATGAGATTTCAGCTCAAAAAGGGTGCCTGTAGGGGGATCGGGTAATAGTATCCCCTAAATTAAGAGGAACAATATTAGAAGTCCTAACTTCCTGTGGTGATGTCATAGTGTAGAGGGTTGAGGAAAGGCAGCTCCTGTAATACAAAACCCAAATTTCTTCGTTGGGGCTCGATTTCGAGCACCGCGGGACCCGAAGGGATCGGCGGATTCAGGGGGAAACTCTGAAGACACTGAGGTGGTAAGGCAAACCCTTCAGTGGATAGGAGAAACTCACTAAACCGACGAAGAACTGCCCTGTCATTTTGACAGGACCAGAGTGATGGCATGCGCATAAGAGGGAAGTGAAGAGTAGAGAAAGCAGCGGAAATCGGAGATACTTTCAGCGAGAAACAACCCAGGAAAAGAGGAGAGCGATTGCGAAGTTGGTAGAGCGGTGAAGTAGAAAGAGAAAGACTCTATAGAGAAGACCATTTACAGTCTGGATCGGCGGTGAAAAGGCAGCATGAGCGGAAGCAAAGAGTGGAAAGTGACAGCGCAAATAAGTACAAGAGGAGTGAATGCAGAGAGAAACCTGACAGGAGACTGAAAAGAAAGTAGAAAGAGACGGTGCTTCCAATGAGATCGGGAGATATTGGTTGTAGACAGGCACACTGAGGATCAAATCAGATCTGGATACAGTGTTCCTCCGAGAACAAGCAGATATTGAACAGTGTAACAACCACATCACAAGCAACAAACACAGGTAATGAAGAATCTAACTCTTGGGACTATAACTATAAACATTATTGGGAGTTGGAATCAGCTGGGGGACAGCTGGAACAGCATTTTTGGAGTAACTGGAGAAGTTTCTTGTTTCTTTTCCTAAACGTATGGATAGTGACATTGAGATGAAGGCACCATCTAGTGGATTATAATTTTGAACTGTAAAGACTGATGCAAGAACAAGTGACAGTGACATAAAGGGAAAAAATATTTGGGGGAAATAGAAGAATCATGACCGATAAAGATGTAATTGAATACTAAATGAAAGGGGAACTATTGTTATCACTGAAACTATATATTTTTATACATAGGAATATAGAAGAATAATATAGATAAAGGAAAAATAATGATAATAATAATAATAATAATAATAATAATAATAATAATAATAATAATAATAATAATAATAATAATAATAATATAGGATTGATAAAGATAGCTATTTAGGAGGAAAATTATATAGAGTTAGGCTATTAGAACTGTGTATTGGTATAATTGATTATAGGTATTTATATAAGATAGTACTGTGATATATAATATATATATTATATAGATTAGATTAGATTAGATTAGATTTATTGCATTTCTAAACCGCTCCCTCTCCCCAAAGGGACTCGGGGCGGTGTACAATCGGAAGTTAAAAGCATATATAATTACATAAGCATTGCATAATGTATATACAATTACATTTATGTTGTATTTGTGCTGATAAAATAAAGGGAGACTAGTATAGATCCATTTCGAGCTATTTAGCTCTCATCAGCTAGCCATACCCTTACTGGGATTCGAACCTGGGCTGTATTATGCACTAGGCAGGAGTCTTAGCCACTATGCCACAGGCTTCTCCTCCTTTATCAGCTGAGCCAGGGAAATAAGTATGTGTTTGTGTTACAACCCCTGGTATGACCTAATATGGGAGGGAGCTCACTCCTCCCTCTTTCTGTCCTTTCGGCTCATCACAGAAAACCATCCAGGCAGAAACCCATATTTTTATTTTTAATGTTGCCTTTTTATATTTGTGTTGTATTTGAGCTGATAAAATAAAGGGAGACTAGTATAGATCCATTTCGAGCTATTTAGCTCTCATCAGCTAGCCATAAATTACATGTATATTTATATAGAGGAGGCATTAGGACTCATAAAACCAATTCATTAAAATCAATCCAATAATGGTAAAATTAGTCCAGTAATGGTAAAATATAATACAACATTAAAAACTACCCTATAGTTTAAAATAAATGCCAGGAGGATTAGAAGGTAATACTATAGTTGAGCCAGGCCGGCTAGTTGGAACAGGTGGGTCTTGAGTTTCGTACGGAAAGAGCGGAGGTCGGTGGTGGTCCTAATATCTGAGGGGAGGTCATTCCAGAGGGCTGGGCCCATCACAGAGAAGGCCCTACTCCTGGGTGCCGCCCGCTGGCATTGCTTAGTGGACGGCACCCAGAGGAGTCCCTCTCTGTGAGAGCGAATTGGCCGCAGGGATGTATGGGGTAGGATGCGATCCCGCAAGTAACTAGGTCCTGTGCCATGGAGCGCTTTGAAGATGGTAATCAGCACCTTGAAACGCACCCGGTAGACCACAGGTAGCCAGTGCAGCTCGCGCAGGATAGGTGTTACATGGGAGTACCTGGTACTCCCCATAATTGCCGCGCAGCCGCATTCTGAACCAGCTGTAGTCTCCGGGTGCATCCCAAGGGAAGCCCCATGTAGAGAGCGTTGCAGTAGTCCAGACGGGACGTCACCAGCACATGAGTGACTGTGCGAAGGGCGTCCCGGTCCAATAGGGGGCGCAAATGGCGCACCAGGCGAACCTGGTGGAACGTCCCCCTCGCCACGGCTGCCACATGCTCATCCATCGACAGCCGGGCATCTAGGAGGACGCCCAAATTGCGCACCCACTCCACGTGGGCCAGTTGCTCGCCCCCAATGGCCAGTGATGGAATCCACTGGTTGAACCGGGTCGCCGGTAGCCACAGCCACTCCGTCTTGGAGGGGTTGAGCTTGAGTCTGTTGTCTCCCATCCAGACCCGTACAGCTTCCAAGCACCGGGACATCATTTCGACAGCCTCGTTGGGGTGGTTCGGGGTGGAGATGTACAGCTGCGTATCATCAGCGTACAGGTGGTATCCGACCCCAAAACCACGAATGATCTCACCCAGCGGCTTCATATATGTGTTGAACAGGAGAGGCGAGAGGACCGACCCCTGCGGCACCCCACAAGTGAGCAGCCTCAGGGTCGACCTCTGCTCCCCTGCCAACACGCATTGCGTCCGGCCGGAGAGGAAGGAGCAGAACCACCGCAAAATGGTGCCCCTCACCCCCAACCCCTCCAGCCGGCGCAATAAGATACCATGGTCGATGGTATCAAAAGCCGCTGAGAGGTCTAATAGGACCAGGATGGAGGAACAACCCCCATCCCTGGCCCTCCAGAGATCATCTACCAACGCGACCAAGGCCGTCTCCGTGCTGTGACTGGGCCGGAAACCGGACTGGCGCGGGTCTAGATAGTCAGTTTCCTCCAGGTGACGTGGGAACTGTTGTGCCACCGCACTCTCTACAACCTTCGCTAAAAAGGGAAGGTTGGAGACGGGACGATAATTAGCTAGCTCCGTTGGGTCCAGAGAAGGCCTCTTGAGTAAGGGCCTCACCACCGCCTCTTTCAAGGCGGCCGGTAAGGACCCCTCACTCAATGAAGCGTTCACTAGCACCAGGAGCCAGTCTCCTGTAACCTCCCAGGATGCCAGTACAAGCCAGGAGGGACACGGGTCTAATAAACATGTAGTGGCTCGCAGTCGCCCAGGCAACCTGTCCATATCGTCGGCGACAACAGAGTCAAACTCCTCCCAGAATGGTCCCTCAAGACTCGTCTCTGACGTCCCCCCTAGCCCACTGAGGGGGATCCATTCCCTCCGGATTTGAGTGATTTTATCCTGCAGATATTCCCCAAATTCCTCTGCCCTGCCCTGCAAGGGGGCTTCCCGCAGCCTCTGTGACAGGAGGGAGCGGGTCACCCGAAACAGGGCGGCAGGGCGGTTGTCTGCGGACGCAATAAGAGCGGCACAATGTCGACGCTTGGCCACTCTTAATGCCACAAGGTAGGTTCTTAAGTAGGTTCTTACCTGTGTTCGGTCAAATTCGGAATGGGAGGATCTCCATCTGCTCTCTAGGCGTCTCTTGTGGCGTTTCATCACCCTTAGCTCCTCGGTAAACCAAGGGGCCAGGGTGGTTCGTTGCCGCAGGAGAGGCCGCAAAGGCGCCACCCGGTCTAACGCCCCGGCGGCCGCACTATTCCATGCGGCCACCAGGTCCTCCATCCGGGAGCGGGTCAGGTCTACAGGAAGTGGCCCAAGCTCCGTCTGGAACCTATCTGGTTCCATCAGGCGCCTGGGGCGGAACCATCTAGGACGATCTGGTTCCGCCTCCCCGTGGTGGGGGGTAGCGCCAGGGAAGTCAAGCCGGAGAAGTGAGTGATCTGACCATGACAGGGGCGTAATAACTAAGTCCCCTATTCCCAGATCACTCGTCCACTGGCCAGAGACAAAAACAAGATCCAGCGTGTGGCCTCTCTCATGCGTGGGGCCCTGAATTAATTGAGTCAGGTCCATGGCTGTCATGGAAGCCATGAACTCCCGAACCACCTCGGATGCTTCTCCCATCGACGGCAGGTTGAAATCCCCCATAACCAAAAGTTTGGGGGTCTCAACCGCTATCTCTGCGATCAGGTCGAGGAGTTCAGGCAGGGCCGCTGATGTATAGCGAGGAGCCAAGTATACCATCAGCAGGCCCAACTGTCTCCCTGGGCCCCATCTCACGCCAAGAGACTCGCACCCGGATATCTGTGGCACAGTGAACTCTCTCGGTTCCAGGCCTTCCCGTATAATCACCGCTACCCCACCGCCCCCCTGGGCCCGTGGCTGGTGGAATGCTCGGTAGCCTGGTGGGCACATTTCCACGAGGGGTAAACCTCCCTCGTGGCCCAACCAGGTCTCCGTTATTCCTGCGAGTAATAGTAATTAATAGGACATTTTGGATATTCCCTGGTCATAATTAACTATTGTTAACTATATATATATATAGTTGATTTATCTATCTATTGATATTTATTATTTATTTAATATAGAATTATTGAGAAGAATATATTGGGAAAGAGAGTCTGGAAATTGGGGAGTTTTGGAGATAGAATCTGAAACAGGGAGCAGCTGAAGTAATCACAGGGTAATTTTATCCTGTTGAATCTGTGAATTTGTATGCAACTGTGGGCAGGTATTTATAGAGGGATAAGAATGGCAACTATTACCACCTTAACTAAGACAGGGAAGAAGACAACATCAAACCCTGCATCAGCATCATCCTCACCATCAAATCAAAGAACAATTGAGAGTGCACTGGGGTTGGAGAAAGGTGGAACAATGGCAGGAACATTGGGATCGGCTCAAACAATACAAAATATGCAAGCAATGCTCCTGATGATCCAAGAGGCGATGATAAAAATGTTGCGGCGGATTGGGGCCTAAGACCTCAATTCGCCAGGAATGGGACGTGAGACCACAAGGTTCAAGAGAAAACAGGTTTATTGATGCATCCGAGTTCAGAGCGTTAACACAGCAAAGTCTGAACTGTCCTGGCTAGGCCCAGGACAGGGGTTTTATACCCACCTAAATTTAGGGGGTTCACACAGGCATGTACTTCTGAGAAAAAGGAGGTACTGGGGGAGTATCAAGGGAGGTTACATACCATATTTGATAATATTGCACATTCTACATAAAAGTGTGGAAAGCACCCTTTGGAAAAGTACATAAGCAGAAGTGAAACCATGGGCATCAGCACCTTCCTAATGCAACAGTTTATTAATACACAAGCTGGCAGATTCAAATCTTGCACAAGTCACATCTGTTTCCTTTGTCCGTCTCTTGAAGCATTTTGCAACTTCTTGTTTCCGCATAATTTGTAACAGTTACTAAGCAGCTTAAATCAAAGGTCAATAATATGCTGACTTGAATATCCTTCTGATCTAAGGGGGCCTGAGGGGCTCCCCTACCCTTCAGGTAAGGTACCTACCTACCTGCTGCCTCATTCCCCCCTTTTGAAACTATACCTTAAACCCTAACGTGTAGTTTCATAAACCGGGCTCAGCAGAGCTACGTACTCCCCTTCTTGTTCACACAGCGCTAGGGCTTTTACCGCTGCCCTTCGATCTACCAAAAGTGACAAACTATTACTTATAGTCCTAACAAACATGGGGAGAATGCAGGGGAGAATGACACATCCGGCCGCAATGAGGCCAATAAGGGCCACTATTGCCTGCAGTCCTGGAAGTTTCGGAAACCATGATCCAAAGGCTGAGGAAAAGTCAAACCCCTTCCAATCCTGCCCCTCAAAATGGGTAAATTGTCTCATTTTGGTGGTCAATTGTTTAATGACAGACCCGGTTTCATCAATCTGGAGACAGCAATTTGTAAGGTTGAATTTACCACACACACCTCCTTCTTTGGCCAAAAGATAATCCAAGGCTAGCTAAAATGTTAAGCGATTTGTCAATTCGTTCTCCGGCTAAGTCCAAGACTGCCTGGAGCCTAATAATACGATTTAGCATGTAAATGGGGGTGCGGTATCCCCATGATCCATCCTCCGCCCATGTGGCTTTCCCATAGGTACAAACTATACGTTCTGAATCCCAGAACGTTAGTTTTTCGTATTCAGCCACTTCTTTGCAAGGGAAGTTGGAGAATGCATTATCGGTATCCCTCTTTTTCCTATTGGCACCTATGTGTTCGTACAAAGGTACCCCCAAGACATACGAGAGTGTTACCTTGCAGGCAGAAGCTATACATAGTACTATTATTTTCACAGGTAGTTGATTGGGGCACACAATTTGGAGGGGCTTGTGTGTGATAAACCAACGTCTGAATAATCCGAGTACCCACCAACGCCTTTTTCATACATGGTTCACAATTATCGGAACCTGGGGGTTTCGGAAGGTAACAGAGAATGCCATCCGGACTCTGGCACCTTTTATACACCTTCGGCGTCATGGGTACCTGGGTACAGTTCTTAACCCCTGATCGACCCTTACATATTTTTACCCGAGGGTGATCATATCCAAAAGTGCAATCCTGTAATGGGGGACTCAATACAGAGGTACTACAGTCTTGCGGTTTTCCTATTTTAAACTTAAAAATGTTTTTGTTTTGACCTTGCATACATGAGGTGCACGGGGGGATTTTCCTGTTACCTGTGGTTGTGCCTTCCCCTGATTTGTCAAGAATCGTAATACCCGATTTGGCTGTTTTATTGGTGTTTTGTGCACGTTTGTGTCTGGGATGTTTTATTCCTGAAAGTTGTATCCCTGGGATTATCTCAGGAATGGGCCTTAAGAGGTGACATAGGACAGATGAGTTATAGAGGTGATCCGGGGCCCACTTCGTAATCAAAAACACAGGAAGCAATAGCTACCAACCACGAAGAGATGAGAAGTCATCATGAGGAAATTAAAAATGAAAGGGGAGAATTGAAAGGGGACATTAAAAATATGGATGATAACATTGGAAAAATACAAAATGCTATAACAGTTAATGAACAGAAAATACAGACCATTGAAACAAAAATAGAACATACAGATCAGAAGATGGAAAAAATAGACCTGAAATACGCACAAGCAAATAAAGAATTAGAAGAATCCATAATCTTCCTCAAGATGGAAAGAGCTTCATATTATTTAAGATTTCAAAACATAGCTGAAGAAAAGGAGGAGGATCTGAAAGGAAAATGATGGAAATGTTCACAGAAATCTTACAGAGAATTAAGCAAGAGATGAGAGGAGATATCGATGAGGTGTACCGGGTGCACACCAACTATGCAAGAAGACAGACTGCCGAAGTACGTTCACGTAAGATTTGCAAAAAGAACAACCAGGGACGAAGTGTATAGGAAAACTAGAGAGGGGACAATAACATACAAGGGAAAAGAGTTAATCACACTTAAATAGATACCACGAAGAGTCAGAGAACAATGAAGGTAGTACCAATTTTTAACTAATCAATTAAACAAAAGTAGAGTAATGTCCAGATGGTTGGTACCAGAAGGGATACTTGTTTCATGGCAAGAAAAAAATACAAAATTGACAGCACAGAAAAAGCCCAAGAATTTTTTGAAAAATATTTTACAACGGAAGAAGAACACAGAAGCAGAAGCTTTATAGGAGCCTGGGGAGGGCAAAAAAAGCATGCAAAAAATGGGGGGAGTGCCTCTCATGCACGCATGTGCACTGGGGGGGGGGTGTCACGCATTGCATTATGGTTGCGGCATGCCTGTGCATGACCTCCCCCCCCGGTGCTACCCCATCTTATGGCACACGAGCCAAAAAAGGTTCACCATTGCTGTTTTAGGAGAAGCTAAGATTCCTGACTCATGGATGGAAGCAGTAATATCGCTCATCCCTGAAGAAGAAGCTAACGCACAAGAAATTCAAAACTACAGACCAATCTCACTATTAAATTCCAATTATGAATTATTTGCAGCAATTATGGCAGAAAGGATCAAACAAGTGCTAAATGAATGAATTCATCCAGACAGAACGGCTTTCTACCTCACAAACACATCAAAAACAATACGAGAATCATTCTGGATACACTTGAATATTATGAGGCACATCTGGAAAAACAATCTGTATTGGTTTTCCTTGATGCACAGAAAGCATTTGATAATGTATTTTAGAAATTTATAATATCACAATTAGAGATGATGAAATTTGGAGAGAAATTTAGAAAAATGATAGGAAAATTATACAATGCTCAAATAGCCAAAGTTCTTATGAATGGAGACCTAATGGATAAGATTGAAATAAAGAAGGGAGTTAGACAGGGATGCCCCCTCTCCCCCTTGTTGTTTATATTAACTTTGGAAATACTGTTAAATGAAATCAGAAAAGATCAGGAAATAAAAGGATTAAGAATCAAAAACGAAGAATACAAGACCCAAGCATACGGTGATGACCTAATATTTATACTGGAAGACCCATTGGAATCTGGCCCCAAATGAATTCACTAAAATCACTAAAAACATGATGAAAAAAGAAGAGGCGCAGCCGCATTCTGAACCAACTGCAGTCTCCGGGCGCGTCCCAAGGGCAGCCCCATGTAGAGAGCGTTGCAGTAATCCAGGCGGGACGTCACCAGCGCATGAGTGACCGTGCGTAGGGCATCCCGGTCCAGTAGGGGGCGCAATTGGCGCACCAGGCGAACCTGGTGGAACGCCCCCCTCGCCACGGCTGCCACATGGTCATCCATTGACAGCCGGGCATCAAGGAGGACGCCCAAATTGCGCACCCGTTCCACAGGGGGCAATTGTTCGCCCCCTATGGCCAGCGATGGAATCAGCTGGCTGAACCGAGGTGCCGGTAGCCACAGCCACTCGGTCTTGGAGGGGTTGAGTTTAAGTCTGTTGTCCCCCATCCAGACCCCGACGGCTTCCAAGCACCGGGACATCACTTCAACAGCCTCGCTATGTTGGTGGCATACAAGGAGAACCAGTATAAGATGTTTTACAGATGGCACCTACACCCCGCAAGGTTAGCAAAAGTATCACCAACGATATCGCCAAAATGCTGGAAATGTGAAAAAGCACACGTAACATATTATCACACATGGTGGACGTGCAAGGTGGCAAAAAATATTGGAAAAATATTAAAAATTGGTTGGAGTCGGTAATAGGAGACCAAATTGACTGGAAACCAGAGGCATTTTTATTAGGAATAATGACCAAATATAAAAAAGAGACTTTAAATTTAATTTTACACATAATCACAGCGGCTAGGATTGCTTTTGCTCAGAAATGGAAAAATACATTGACACCAAATGAAGACGAAATAGTAAGAAAGATTCTGGACTGTGCCGAGATGGACAAGTTAACAAAAGAAATTCAGGGAAAGGAAGAGACAGAATATTATCTGATATGGGAAAAATGGTATAGATGGTTGGAGGAAAGAAACAAAGATTAATGATAAGAACCTAAGAAAGATAAAAATCACAAGCTAAGGATAAATGTAATATATATATATATATATATATATATATATATATATATATATATATATATATATATATATATATATATATATATATATATATATACATATATACATACATACATACATACATACATACATACATACATACATACATACATATATATATATATATATATATATATATATATATATATATATATATATTAAGAGGAACAAAACTTACCAGAGGTAAACAGCCAAAATACTAGATAGATAAGTTAAAGATAATGAAATAAGCGGGTTAAAAATTGTGAAATTAAAGTGAAACATATTAGGAGGGAAAACATTGTAAAGAAGAATGTACCGATTTAAAACTGCTACAAGAAGGAACAGGAAGTTCCAGTGTGTTGTATAAATGTAGTCTAGTTTATGTGTATGTCTTTATATTTGCATGTCTAAAAATAAAATATACACAATACAATAGTAGAGTTGGAAGGGACCTTGGAGGTCTTCTAGTCCAACCCCCTACCTAGGCAGGAAATCCTATACCGTTTCAGACAGATGGCTATCCAACATCTTCTTAAAGACTTCCAGTGTTGGAGCATTCGCAACTTCTGGAGGCAAGATGTTCCACTGATTAATTGTTCTAACTGTCAGGAAATTTCTCCTCAGTTCTAAGTTGCTTCTCTCCTTGATTAGTTTCCACCCATTGTTTCTTGTTCTACCCTCAGGTGCCTTGGAGAATAGTTTGACTCCCTCTTCTTTGTGGCAACCCCTAAGATATTGGAACACTGCTATCATGTCTCCCCTAGTCCTTCTTTCTCTTAAACTAAACATACCCAGTTCCTGCAACCGTTCTTCATATGTTTTAGTCTCCAGTCCCCTAATCATCTTTGTTGCTCTTCTCTGCACTCTTTCTAGAGTCTCCACATCTTTTTTACATCGTGGCGACCAGAACTGAATGCAGTATTCCAAGTGTGGCCTTACCAAGGCATTATAAAGTGGTATTAACACTTCACGTGATCTTGATTCTATCCCTCTATTTATGCAGCCTAGAACTGTGTTGGCTTTTTTGGCAGCTGCTGCACACTGCTGGCTCATATTTAAATGGTTGTCCACTAGGACTCCAAGATCCCTTTCACAGTTACTACAACTGAGCAAGGTACCATCTATACTGTACCTGTGCATTCCGTTTTTGTTGCCTAAATGTAGAACCTTACTCTTTTCACCATTGAATTTCATTTTATTAGATAGTGCCCAATGTTCAAGTTTGTCAAGATCCTTCTGTATCTTAAGCCTATCTTCTGGAGTGTTGGCTATTCCTGCCAGCTTGGTGTCATCTGCAAATTTGATGAGTTCCCCATTTATTCCCTCATCCAAATCATTGATGAAGATGTTGAAGAGTACTGGGCCTAAAACAGAGCCTCGGGGTACTCCACTGCATACTTCCCTCCATGTAGATGCAGTTCCATTGAGGACTGCACGTTGAGTGCGGTTGGTCAGCCAGTTACGAATCCATCTGGTGGTGATGCTGTCTAACCCACATTCTTCTACTTTATCTAGTAGTAGTAGTAGTACTGTGTATATATATATATATATATAGTCCTACACACAGGCACTGTTCCCTCTAAGGTGCGCGGCTGCGTGCCCGCGCAGGTGGCAAGAAAACACCGCGCAGCAGTTTCCAACTGCCGGGCAGTGCTTTCTGCTGTCACAGGCGCCGGAGGCTGGGGAGGTCCTTTGCAGACGGCTAGAACTGGCCGACTGACGCCAGGAAAGCAAGCCCAGGGAGGAGGTCCTTTGTGGGCAGCCAATCCTAGCTGCTTGCGCCCGGCGCTGCAGCTAAAGTAAAGCCCCTGCCGCTACCAGAATATTTGCTGCCGCCTCCTCCTCCTCTAACAGCACCTGACGCTGCGGCAGAGGTGAAGCCGCCAAAGCTCCCGCCGGCGCCACCGCCCATGGCAGCGGCGCCTCCCCCTCTGTTCGGAGCACATGAGCTGGGCCCCGCGTTACTCTGCCCCCTCCTCCTCTGCTGTGCTTTTGAGGAGCCATGAGGCCGCGGGAGCCAGTAGGAAGGTGGCGGGGGGGGGGCAGGAGCAGGAGAAAAAGGCCTCATGGCTTCTCAAAAGCATGGCGGCGGTGGAGAAGGCAGCAGGGGTAACGCGGTGCTCCGAGTGGAGGGGGCGCCAGCGGGAGCTTTGGCAGCTTCACTCCAAATGTAGTGGTGCTGTTGGAGGAGGAGGAGGAGGCAGCTGTTATTGTGGTGGCGGCAGGGGCTCGTCGTCGGCATCTTCAGCAGCAGCCCTGCCCCCTGTGAAAAAAGCCGAAGATGGATCCACGCAGATGACGTCGCCGCAACTGACTGGAGGAGGAATTCTGGGAGTTGAAGTCCACAAGTCTTCAAGCTGTCAGGTTTGAAGACCCTGGGTTTTTTTCTTTTTTCTAAAGGGTTAGGGGTGCAAGGGTCTTGCAACTTGACAGCTTTAAGACTTGCATGCTTCAATGCCAGAGTTCCTGAGCCAACATGACTGGAGGAGGAATTCTGGGAGTTGAAGTCCCCAAGTCTTCAAGCTGTCAAGTTTGAAGACCCCTGGGGTGTTTTTTTTCCCTAAAGGGTTAGGGGTGCAAAGGGTCTTGCAACTTGACAGCTTTAAGACTTGCGTGCTTCAAATGCCAGAGTTCCTGAGCCAACATTTTGGTTGCTAAGCAGGAGCGTTGTTAAGTGATACTGACATTATATAACACTTTTAATTAAGTGGGTACCTTGAAGAAATATAACTTTGAGTTTCAAATAATACTGATTTCGTTGTTTTAGGTGACATTTGTGAAAAAAATTCAGGTGCTCAGGCATAAAAATGTGCCGCTCAAACACTATACTTTTCTGCTCACACTGAAAAAAAATTAGAGGGAACATTGCACACAGGTCACACAGGGATAGTAAGAATGAAGACATTGGCTGGAAGTTACATTTGGTGGCCAAACATGGACCGAGATATTACAGATTGGGTAAACACATGTGCACGATGCCAGGAATCCAGACCAGCACCGCCTCCTCCACTCCGGCGAATGAATGGGAAACACCAAGGGCCCCATGGTCACGGGTACACATTGATTTCGGGGGGCCTTTCCATGCGCATACATTCCTAGTAGTAGTCGAAGCATACTCAAAATGGTTAGAAATAGTGCTAATGACATCCACAACAGTGGAGGCAGTAATCAAGGTACTACGAAAATTATTTTCCACACATGGACTACCAGATGTCATAGTTTCCGACAACGGGTCACAGTTTACAGCCACCCATTTCAAACTATTCTTAGCAGAACAAGGAATTCACCATGCTCTAATAGCACCCTTCTATCTGGCTAGTAATGGTCAGGTAGAAAGAATGGTGCGATCAACCAAAGAAGCAGTATCTCAAATGGGTCAAGGGGACTAGAAAGCGCGGATCAATAAATTTCTATTAATCCAACACATAACCCCTAGCGCAACCACAAATAGAAGTCCATCCGAACTCTTAATGGGGCACAGACTCAGAACAAGACTAGACCAATTACACCCACATTAAATGCAAGCAGTCCCCACCAACTCAACCAGCTAACTCCGATCTTTTAATATAGGAGACTGGTGTCAGATCTGTGTATCTGCCATTCTTTGGTGGACGAAGAGGAGAGGGTTGGATTTGATACATTTTGTTCTGTCTCTTTTTTCTATGTATCCTAAGTATCCTAGGTCTTGCCTTGCCTGTTTGTATACCCTTTTGCCTGATTTATAACCGTGGCCTGGCGCCTCAGAGGTCTGGAAAATCCTCATCTCTTGGAGGATGCAAAGGGGAGTGGGGGGAGCCATGTGGGTTGCAACTCCAGAAGATGATCCTGAGAATCCCTGCTTATGTGCTTCTCAGAAGCTGGTACAAAAATATTTTCAAACATGCGGATTGGTGGGAATCCACATTGGTCAGGTGGGAGGGGTTCCTAAGTTCCTTTATCATGGATTGTATAGCCTGAGGGTCCCAGAGCCTGCTTTGAATGTTGACTTGCTTTCACCACTTTTCAATAAAAATATTCCTTTTGAAATACCAGGTTTTCAAGAGTCTACACTTTTTTGAAGGGGGGGTGAGGCAGGTCCTTCCATAGGGTGTATGCCCAAAATTACACTGGAGGGAGGGGGGCTCTCTGGGTTCCAGCCAAGGTGGTAACCATCACAGGCCCTGTGATGTACCCCTCGTGGACCCTCGTGGACATGTGCCCACCAGGTTATCGAGCATTCCACCAGCCACGGGCCCAGGGTAGGGGCGGTGGGGTAGCGGTAATTATCCGGGAAGACTTGGAGCCGAGAGAGTTCACTGTGCCACAGACATCCGGGTATGAATCCCTTGTCGTGAGATGTGGCCCAGGGAGACAGTTGGGCCTGCTGATTGTATACCTGGCTCCTCGCTATACATCAGCGGCCCTGCCTGAGCTCCTCGAGCTGATCGCAACGATGGCAGTTGATACACCCAAACTTTTGGTCATGGGGGACTTCAACCTGCCATCGGTGGGAGAAGCATCTGAGGTGGTTCAGGAGTTCATGGCTTCCATGACAGCCATGGACCTGACTCAGTTAATTCAGGGTCCCACACACAAGGGAGGCCACACACTGGATCTTGTTTTTGTCTCTGACCAGTGGACGAGTGATCTGGGAATAGGGGACATAGCTATTACTCCCCTGTCATGGTCAGACCACTCACTTCTCCGACTTGACTTCCCAGGTGCTACCCCCCACCGCGGGGAGGCGGAACCAGAATGTCCTAGATGGTTCCACCCCAGGCGCTTGGGCCACCTCCTGTAGACCTGACGCGCCCCCGGATAGAGGATCTAGTAGCCGCCTGGAATAATGCGGCTGCCGGGGCCTTAGACCGGGTGGCGCCTTTGCGGCCTCTCCTGCGGCAACGAACCACCCTGGCCCCTTGGTTTACCGAGGAGCTAAGGGTGATGAAACGCCACAAGAGACGCCTAGAGAGCCGATGGAGATCCTCCCGTTCCGAACTTGACCGAACACAGGTACGAACCTACTTAAGGACATACCTTGTGGCAATAAGAGCGGCCAAACGTCGACATTGTGCCGCCCTTATTGTGTCCGCAGATAACCGCCCTGCCACCCTGTTCCGGGTGACCCGCTCTCTTCTTTCACAGAGACCGCGGGAAGCCCCTTTACAGGGCAGGGCAGAGGAATTTGGGAAATATCTGCAGGATAAAATCGATCAAATCCGGAGGGAATGGGTCCCACTCAGTGGGCTAGGAGGGATGCCCCAGGCGAGTCTTGAGAGACCATCCTGGGAGGAGTTTGACTTGGTGGCCATCGAGGATTTGGACAGGTTACGCGGGCGACTACGAGCCACCACATGTTCATTGGACCCGTGTCCCTCCTGGCTTGTACTGGCATCCTGGGAGGTTACACGAGACTGGCTCTTGGTGCTAGTGAACGCTTCATTGAGTGAGGGGTTCTTACCGGCCGCCTTGAAAGAGGCGGTTGTGAGACCCTTACTCAAGAAGCCTTCCCTGGACCCAACGGAGCTAGCCAATTACCGTCCTGTCTCCAACCTTCCTTTTTTAACGAAGGTTGTAGAGAGTGTGGTGGCCCAACAGTTGCCACGTCACCTGGAGGAGAATGATTATCTAGACCCGCGCCAGTCCGGCTTCTGACCCGGGCACAGCACAGAGACGGCCTTGGTCGCGTTGGTTGATGATCTCTGGAGGGCCAGGGATAGGGGTTGTTCCTCTATCCTGGTCCTATTAGATCTCTCAGCGGCTTTTGATACCATCGACCATGGTATCCTCCTGCACTGGCTGGAGGGGCTGGGGGTAAGGGGCACCGTTCTACGGTGGTTCTGCTCCTACCTCTCCGACCGGACGCAGCGTGTGTTGGCAGGGGAGCAGAGGTCGTCCCTGAGGCCTCTCATTTGTGGGGTGCCACAGGGGTCAGTCCTCTCGCCTCTCCTGTTCAACACATATATGAAGCCGCTGGGTGAGATCATCCGTGGTTTTGGGGTGGGATATCATCTGTACGCTGATGATACACAGCTGTACATCTCCACCCCGAACCACCCCAATGAGGCCGTTGAAATGATGTCCCGGTGTTTGGCAGCCGTACGTGTCTGGATGGGTGACAACCGACTCAAACTCAACCCCTCCAAGACGGAGTAGCTGTGGCTTCTGGCCCCCCGGTTCAACCAGCTAATTCCAACACTGGCCATTGGGGGCGAGCAACTAGCCCCCATGGAACGGGCGCGCAATTTGGGTGTCCTCCTGGATGCCCGGCTGTCCATGGATGACCATGTGGCAGCCGTGGCGATGGGGGCATTCCACCAGGTTCGCCTGGTGCGCCAATTGCGCCCCCTATTGGACCGGGACGCCCTTTGCACAGTCACTCACGCGCTGGTGACGTCCCGCCTAGACTACTGTAATGCTCTCTACATGGGGCTTCCCTTGAGATGCACTCGAAGACTGCAGCTGGTCCAGAATGTGGCCGCGCGGGTGATTATGGGGAGTACGAGATACTCCCATATAACACCTCTCCTGCGCGAGCTGCACTGGCTTCCTGTGGTCTATCGGGTGCGTTTCAAGGTATTGATTACCATCTTCAAAGCGCTCCATGGCACAGGACCTAGCTACATGCGGGATCGCATCCTGCCCCATACATCCCTACGACCAATTCGCTCTCACAGAGAGGGACTTCTCCGGGTGCCGTCCACTAAGCAGTGCCAAAGGGCGGCGCCCAGGAGTAGGGCCTTCTCTGTGATGGGCCCAGCCCTCTGGAATGACCTCCCCCCGGATATTAGGATTACCACCGACCTCCGCTCCTTCCGTTCAAAACTCAAGACCCACCTTTTTCAACTAGCAGGCCTGGCTCAACCATAGTTCCATTTTATTCCCCCTGGCAATTTTTAAACTTATAATCTCTATTGGGGTTTTAATTTAACTTATTTTAATATTTATATGTTATTATAATATTGTATTGTGTTTTATACCTCCTCTGTACAATGTGTACAATGTGTAATTTTTATAACATGTGTTTTATTTATTGTACGCTGCCCCGAGTCCCTTTGTGGAGAGGGAGCAGCTAACAAATTTAATAAAATAAATAAATAAAATAAATAAGGCCCCTGCTCATATAGCCTACAACTAGAAGATGGTCAAATATGGAGAAGGCACATCGACCAACTCCGGGGCAGAATAGGCACGTCAGCACACTGACACCCAGAAACAAATCAGAACAAAAACAATGCCCCTGTAAACTCCCACCTCGAAAATACAAAAAAAACAACAACACCCCAATTACAACAGACTTAAACCCACATAACCAATGGATGCACTCATCTGAAGAACCGGGAATCCAGCAGAGTCACGGATGAAACAGCTTCAGAGGATATGGCCATTCCCAAGTCTGTAATCCAGAAAGATCCATTGGAGGAACCAGGAGCAGCAACAGGTCCAACCAGCTTGACCGTCACCAATACACCAATTGATCTGTGCAGGTCGGAGCGAGTCACATGATGCCCCGCCTACTTGCTTAACTACGTGAGTTAACAAATCCTGATTGATCGATAACTCATCTGGGTGGGGAGGGGTGTTGAATATTCAAAGTGAAGCGAAGACTTCAGTCAGGTCTGCCTGCCAGCAGGAAAATAGTTTAAAATGATTGGCTGAGCCATCTGACAGTTTCCCATAAAAAGGGCAGCTGCTAGGCAGGCTCAGCAAGAAGCTTTTAGTAACCTAAAGAGCTGGAGTTACTTTGTAACAATAAAGAGCTGAAACCACAGATGGATCTCCGTTTCTTCAATCACCCACAATGTAACACCACTAAAAGGAATGAACTGCTCATAATATTGGATGCAGAATACGAGCCCAGCTATCACTGAATGCTAACAGGCTGTCCCTTGCTTCTATCTCAATTATATCTTGAAGACAGGAAAGGTGAAGGGGGGAGAGGGAGAGGGAGAGGAAGCTCTTTTCATCTTGTAAACACAGAGACTCAACTATCTATCAATCAATCAGAATAGAGCTGGAAGGGACCTTGGAGGTCTTCTAGTTCAGCCCCCTGCTCAAGCAGGAGAAACAACAGTAAGCCAAGTGAGAAACAAACACAGAGACAATGTGGAGACATTTTATTTCTTTGTCATTTGCCCCAGTGGTTGAAAACAGCTCCTGGGGCAGAAATGAGGCACTTTCCAGCAATAGTATTAACTTCACATTGTCTCTTATGCTGCTGCATCATGTGCAAAGATATACAGATAGTCCTTGACTTACAACCATTCACTTAGTGACCATTCAAAGTTACAATGGCACTGAAAAAAGTGGCTTCCACACTTGCAATGGTTGTAGCATCCCTGTGGTTATGTGATCAAAATTTGGATGCTTGACAACTGGCATGTATTTATGACGGTTGCAGTGTCCCGAGGTCATGTGATCCTTTGGCGACCTTCTGACAAGAAAAGACAACAGGGAAGCCAGATTCACTTAACAACCATGTTACTAACTTAATAACTGCAGTAATTCACTTAACAAGTGTGGCAAGAAAGGTCGTAAAATGGGGCAAAACTCACTTAAAAACTGTCTCGCTTAGCAAGGGAAATGTTGGGCTCCATTTTGGTCATATGTTGAGGACTGCCTGTAACACAAAAAACATCTTGCATATGTTGAGGACTACCTGTAACACAAAAAACATCTTGTTGACCTGTATACCATCTTGAATTGGCAGCAAAATATGCAGAATGAATTTGCATTGTGCAAATTCCAGTGCAGGTGCAGAATGCAATTCTTCCAGATGCCAGGGGTCTGAGCAATGGCTATCCCAGTCAGATGGCGTTTCTTTCCAGACAGAACTGAATCTGATGTCTAGAAATATCTCTCTCCAACATTTCATTCTTGAAATAGAGATATTGAGGGCTAATCTGTTTGAAAATGCCTGTGTGTCCATCCATCATTCCAAGTCATAAGGCTGGCCTGAAATTATTATGCCTCCCTGGGGAGAGAGGGCAGGAGCGAAGCCAGACAAAATAGTGCCCCTTGGCTATCATTTGTGCATAAAAAGTGAATGGGGAATAGAAGTATAGCATAAACTTGGAGGGCAGAATTAAATTGAGCTTGGTATCTGCTGAGTCCTTCGGTCAGTCATCTAATTTCAGTTTGATGGACTGTTCGCTGTCTGCCATAGCCATCTGGTCAGACTTTGCTCCTGTTGTCAATACCAGTGGCCTCATTTCTAAACTGTAATGTATCCAGATATAACTTTCACACTTTCATTTCCAAGGCTCTGAGCAACCTTCACTTTTGTACAAAGGTTAGTTTAGTGGCTTCTGTCCAGACTGCCTTGCCAAACCTGTGTTGTGGGACTGTGTTGTGGCCAAATCGGTCCATATGCTCGATTATGTGACCAAGAAAATGGCTTTGTCTGGGATACCATCAAAAGAGACCCTCAAGGAGGGAGGCTCCCAAGGACCACCCACTGTAGCCTGGCCTTGTCCACTTCCAGCTGGCCAAGTATAGACTGGATGGGCACTAGACATTAAGCTGCAGGGTGGGCAGAGGTGGTATTCAGCAGGTTCTAACCAGTTCTGGAGAACCGGTAGCAGACATTTTGAGTAGTTCAGAGAACCGGTAAATACCACTTCTCACTGGTCCCGCCCCCATCTATTCCCTGCCTCCCAAGTCCCAGCTGATCGGGAGGAAATTGGGATTTTGCAGTAACCTTCCCCTGGAGTGGGGTGGGAATGGAGATTTTACAGTATGATTCCCCTGCCATGCCCACCAAGCCCACCAAGCCACACCCATAGAACCGATAGTAAAAATTTTTGAATCCCACCGCTGAGGGTGGGGCCTCATTCCCATGGCTATCACTAGCCTTGCCCTTAGGCAAGTGACAATTGTCAGTCATATCTGGAGATTTGCAACAAAGGGCTGGAGGAGTGAGGTGATTAACACAGATTAGAACTCAGCTTCCCAGTTTCTAGCCCAATGCTTTAACCGCTGCACAAAATTGGCTCTTTCACGTTTCATAAATGTTAACAATTTGGGGAGTGGGTGAAGTTAAGCATTAACTTTGCAGAACTAAATGCAGCAATGTAGCCATTTCAAAAGATTTTTTTTTCTTTTGGTGCTTTAAGATGATATCAAATAGATACAAGGAAGAAGATTGCATAGATAAGATGCCACCCTGGATAAATGTTCTCTTTTGCTGAATTACAGGTAGTCCTCAACTTACAACAGTTTATTTAGTGACCATTTGAGGTTACAATGGCACTGAAAAAAGTGACTTATAATTGTTTTTCACACTTATGACCATTGCAGCATCCCCATGGTCATGTGATCAAAATTCAAACATTTGGCAACTGGCTCATATTTATGACAGTTGCAGTGTTCCAGGGTCATGTGATCACCTTTTGCGACCTTCTGATCAACAAAGTCAATGGGGAAATGAGATTTAGTAAACAACTATGTTACTAACTTAACAATTGCAGTGATTCACTTAACAACTGTGGCAAGAAAGGTCATAGAATGGAGCAAAACTCACTTAACAACTGTCTCGCTTAGCAACCTAAATGTTGCGCTCTACATGAAATACATATAGTGAAGTATTTATTACCTACCTGTCTCTGTATGGCTGAATTTGAGAAAATACAGGTAGTCCGAGACTTACAACCACAAGTGAGTGCAAATTATCCCAGATAATTTTACAAAGAGAAAGAAAACCAAAACAAAGAGATTAAAAGCAACAAAAAGCTTTATTTATTGATAAGAGGCTTCTTATCAATAGACTGCATGCGCATGTAGGATTCTCTAGGCAAAGCGAGAATGGTTACAGGTGGAACAGGTAACCCTTAAATACACAAAATGACATCTCATAATACATCATCAAGCAGGTACAAAAAATGCATGTGCGTGTTACATGTGATGCTGAATAACAATGTTGGCAGATAGCATGCGACTGGCACGTAAATATCATGTCTTAAAATACATCTGAATATTTTTAGGTAGTTTCCAGTGATATGCATGTGAAACGTCAGCTGTATTTATGGAACGTCCCCAAAACACCCCAAGAAACCCCTGTTCAGGTACTTTCTCATGTTTTAGACCAGTGGTGGGCAACCTTTTTTTCAACTGAGCCAAATCTCGCCAAAACCACGATTGAAATTTATTTTGAGAGCCACATTTTTAAAACCGAAAATACATAGGATGGTACACTGTTTTTAGTTTCAATAAACTCTGGCATTTGAAGCACGCAAGTCTTAAAGCTGTCAAGTTACAAGATCCTTGCATCCCTAACCCTTTAGAAAAAAAAAACCCAGGGGTCTTCAAACCTGACAGCTTTAAGACTTGTGGAGTTCAACTCCCAGAATTCCTCCTCCAGTCATGTTGGCTCAGGAACTCTGGCACTGAAGCATGCAAGTCTTAAAGCTGTCAAGTTACAAGATCCTTGCATCCCTAACCCTTTAGAAAAAAAAACCCAGGGTCTTCAAACCTGACAGCTTGAAAACTTGTGGACTTCAACTCCCAGAATTCCTCCTCCAGTCATGTTGGCTCAGGAACTCTGGCATTGAAGCATGCAAGTCTTAAAGCTGTCAAGTTGCAAGACCCTTGCACCCCTAACCCTTTAGAAAAAAGAAAAAACCCAGGGTCTTCAAACCTGACAGCTTGAAGACTTGTGGACTTCAACTCCCAGAATTCCTCCTCCAGTCAGTTGCGGCGACGTCATCTGCGTGGATCCATCTTCGGCTTTTTTCACAGGGGGCAGGGCTGCTGCTGAAGATGTCGACGACGAGCCCCTGCCGCCACCAGAACAACAGCTGCCTCCTCCTCCTCCTCCAACAGCACCACTACATTTGGAGTGAAGCCGCCAAATCTCCCACTGGCGCCACCCTCCACTCGGAGCACCGCGTTACCCTTGCTGCCTTCTCCGCCGCCGCCATGCTTTTGAGAAGCCATGAGGCCTTTTTTCCCTGCTCCTGCCCCCCCCCCCCGCCGCCTTCCTACTGGCTCCCGCGGCCTCATGGCTCCTCAAAAGCACAGCAGAGGAGGAGGGGGCAGGGTAATGCGGGGCCCAGCTCAGGTGCTCCGAACGGAGGGGGAGGCGCCGCTGTCATAGGCGGGGGCGCCGGCGGGAGCTTTGGCGGCTTCACCTCTGCCACAGCGTCGGGTGCTGTTAGAGGAGGAGGAGGCGGCAGCAGATATTCCGGTAGCGGCAGGGGCTTTACTTTAGCTGCAGCGCCGGGCGCAAGCAGCTAGGATTGGCCGCTCAAAAGGCAACCGACAAAAGCCACTTTCCCAGAGGGGGGGGGGGGCTGTTGGAAGAGGGAAGTTGCTGCCGTTTCCCGCTTGCTGCTTTCAGAGTCGTTTTGAGGCTGAAAGGGAGCAACTAACACGTGTCCTTGCCACAAAGTGTCATTGAAATGCATTATCTTCTGTGTCTTCTCCCCCCCCCAATACCGAGGGCGATTTAAACAGATTAAGGCCGAAGGAGATAATGCGAAAGTACAGTTTGTTAGCGAGTCACTCCCCCCCCATGTCTTCCTCCTTAAAACCTGTAGCGGCAGGGGCTTTACTTTAGCTGCAGCGTCGGGCGCAAGCAGCTAGGATTGGCCACCCACAAAGGACCTCCTCCCCGGGCTTGCTTTCCTGGCGTCAGTCGCCCCGCGCTCACCAAAACAAATCCGGGGAGGTCCTTTGCGGGCGGCCAGTTCTAGCAGCCGCGCACCTTAGAGGGAACAGTGGGAGGGAGGGGAGCGGGCGCCTGGCACACAGAAGAGCTGCATTAAAATGTGTAAAGAGCCGCATGTGGCTCGCGAGCTGCAGCTTGCCGACCACTGATTTAGACAATAGCATGATGCTAGCCCCCTTCTGTCAAAACAACTCTGGAACACAGGGGACTTGCCAAGGGGACTTCCAAAAACCATTAAGATATTTACAGCCAGGTCATCATAACCTTGGCCCATCAGCTTCTGCATTTCAGTTCCAACTTGTACTTTTCCTAGCAAATAAGCAATTTATGCTAAGCTTGTAGCATAATCAAAATGGAGATTCAGACTCAAAATGGAGTTTCAGACTTTATCCAAATAATCCAATTCATCCTTTTTCTCTCAATTCACCCTTTCTCCAATTAGGACAGTTGTTTGGAAAACCTTAGAAATTAACTCAATACTCAATCTCCTGCATCATAATTCTAGCTTCCCTATTGCTTAATTTCTTCTTCTTAGAGCACTTAGATCCTCTACAGCAAATCAAGCAGCACTGGCTACATTTAAAACATTTGAAGCACAAAGGAGCACATCTCACACAGACACAAGTTATTAGGCATAACACAATGATCACAATGGCTCCCACAAACACTTCTTTCAACCAAGAAAAGTCTGGCAACCAAGAAGTCAAGAAACTCCATATACTCCTGAAAGCTGAGCTTTCAGTTACATGCCTTAAATGGGTGGTTATGTTATGCAAAGCTTTCAGATTAGCTTCAATAAATTGTGACTTATCTTCAACTTTAAAACAGCAAAGCCCCTCAAATTCCTCGCACCCATGACCAATTCGCAACAATCAATAGCAATACGATTTTGCAATAATGATTTGCAAATCTCACCCATCTCATCAGCCAATGCTGCAATGGCTGATGAAGTTTCATTAATATTCTTAGCTAAGGCACAAGTGAGATGACCAATCTGAGCGGCATTGTATTGAGTAGCCAGCCATGGCACTAGGCCCAGGACTGCAGCTTGGACTTTATCCAAGACTACAACCTCATCACTGCATCCTGCATCAGAAGCATCGCTAGATAGGGAGTGCTATATACATTCAATTGAATATTCTGTGTAATATTCACTGGCTGGATAACCCATCTAATTGGACCCCCAAAGTCCACTGGCTGAATAGCCCACTGCGACTCCTTCTTCCTAATAGATGGGTCCCCATGTTCATGTTCCTTCCCCATATCATGTGTATGCACTGGATGCTCATGTCCATGGTTCCATCCACAGGTTCTTTACCTGCTATGGCATCCTCAGTATTATGATTAGGATTAGTCTCACGATCATGATGTATATGGGGAGGTGTCACTTTCTTAGGTAGCATTCTGCTTTTATAATAAAGATCTCAATTCATCATCTCATAATAAAAAGCAGTCTTCTGATTAATGTTTTGCCCCACTGCCAGATATGTAGTCAGGCGTCCTATAGTACAAGGACTTCCTATGGCATGTGAAGGCACATATTCATAAGCATGCAGACCACAGAATAAAAACCATCCTCTTGGTAAATACAACACTGGTCCCACTGCCTCTATCTCTTCCACCTCAGTGCATGTGATGGTATGATCAATGGGTACCTGCACATAGATCACCTTCTCCTGTCTCTTTTCAGGATGTTTATAATAAACACAATCATAGGCAGGTAACACTGTCTTCAGCTCTATTATTAGTTTTTTCTGGTTAGTCCATTTGTTGGGCTTATGTGGACTTCCAAAGAGAGTGATAATATGTGATAGATTATAACTATTGGGCTCAATAGTAACCTTTGCCTCATCAAATAAAAACTTCCCAGGCACTGGTACTCCCACAAAGCATGTTGTCATTATATCAGACACTGTGGTTTCTCCCTTCACACAAAAAGAAGAGCTATTTAAAGCTACTTGCATTAGATCCAAAAAGACATTTCCCTCCTTTTTGCTCGGATCTAACGATATTGGTTTGTCACTTCCAGGTTTTACAGGTCCAACCACATTTCTCTTTTGCCTTCCTTGACATGCAAGCATATGTGGGATACGTTTGACATACACAATTGCACATCTTCCTTTCCACACATAAGGTAAATTAGTGAGGCCTAGGCCTCCACACAAAACATCAGTTTAGATGGGGCGTTCAATTCCACATAAGGAAGAAGCAAAGCTTCCTCAATAACTCTAAATCTTTTATATGCAGGGGTATAATTTCCATATTTCTCTGTGCATTGCTCATGCATGATTTCCATCTTATCTGATAACTCAGTATGCCTGGTGACAATATCATATGTCCAGTTACATCCCGGATATCTACCCAAGGGCACAACTTCCTCAAAGGTTGAACTGATACATATTTCAGCCTCAATAGTGGTTTCAATCAGTGATAACTGTGGCTGCACTTGAGAATAATTACTATCAGGCTCAGAATTGAAGCATAACTGTTGCCATGTAAGAGGAAAACTGGGTAACACCCAGACAGGCTCCATTCCCACCTGATAGACATCCACCAAGGCAAGCACTAATATCACCGTAAATCTCATTGTCCTAATGAACTAGGCCAGTCCCCCTTTGTTTAAGATGTATATGTGTAAAGCAAAAATGCTTACCCTCAAACGTCCAGGGTCTGTACTGGCTGTTCTTTCATTGGACACAACATAGATATTAACCACTCTGCCAATTCTTTTCTGAGCAAAAGCAAAAGCACGATAAAGAAATTTATTACCCCCAGCCAACGAAGCAATTCCCACGCCCAATGTTCCATAAGCTGAGCTAACGCTGGTCTTCAAGAAGCTTGCTTCAATGGTTTAACTCAGTTCATCTTTAAGGCACAGCTGTTAGGGTGTAACCAACAAGTTGGGTAGACAATATATTGCACAAGGCATGTTATATATCTTTAAGAGAGGAGATCTACTAATTAGTAGATTACAGCATATAAATTGCAGCTGATGTTCTCTCTCTCTCTCTCTTGCCTGATGTATGATAACTGCTGTCTAACTGTTATTACTGTTGCTACTACTTACTGTGTGTAAGTTATTGGACTGTTTTTCTCTGTGTATGACTTTTTGGCTGTGTTTATGGATTTTGCTATATTCTTCAGAAAGTAAAGTTTATTTTTGTTACTTTACTATCCATTATTCAGTGTGGTTGCTTTATATATCGCACGCTGCGTATACTTTACAGGGTTGCTCTGTTATAACCTCGACCTGGGGTTCATTGCTAGTGCTTAATCGCACTAGTACCACTAACAACAGCCACCGGTCCCTTCACTCTGGAGTAGTGGACCCAACCTCTCTCTTTTGTCCGCACAGCTGATTCAGTTGTCAACAGGCTGCATTTCTGTAATTATGGACGTGGAAATCAAGCGGAGGAGTCTGGGCCAAAAGTCCCCTTGACCTTAAATGAGAAAAACACTGGGACAGTCCTTGCACATATTTTCTTAGAAATACATCCTTAAGCTCAATTCGTGGCATCCCCATGCTCCCAGTGTAAGGCAATGCAAACATCATCTCATAAGGTGAAATTCCCACATCTTTTCTCGGACTGGTCCTCATATGCAAAAGAGCTAGAGGCAAACATTTAGTCCAAGGTAAATGGAGCTCTAACATTAATTTCTTTAATGTACTTTTTAGGGTTAAATTCTGCCATTCAATTTTCCCAGAGGAACTGGGCGTGTGAGCAATATGATATTTCCAATCAATTCTCAATTGATCCATTACCTGCTTCACCACATGTGATGTAAAATGTGTACCTCTATCACTGTCAATGGTCTCCACCAACCCATATCTAGGTATTATTTGCTCCAATATGATTTTTACAGTCATCTGTAAAAGAGCACAAGGAAATGCTTCTGGCCATCCGGTTAGGTGATCCACAATCACCAGTAAGTACTTCAAGGTACCAACTGCTGGCATTTCTGTATAATCCACTTGGATTCTTTAAAATGGCCAAACAGCTAACTCTCTACCCCTCTTGATTTGTTGTTTCATGATCTTCTTGTTAATGTGCGCACAATGCAAGCATTTCCTAACAATCTGCATTGCCAGAGTATACATGCCCCTACAAACATATTTCCTCTTCACAAAATCAATCAAAGCTTGAGTCCCCCAATGACTTCCCTCATGTAGCTTCTCCAGTATATTTCTCATAAGTGGCTTGTTTACTATCTGCAATTCATTGCTTGTAAACCATTTACCCTCTATCTTTTTGGCCCCTTCCTCAGCCATTTTCTTCTCTTCTTCATCTGTGAATTGGGGCGAAATATCTCATTCCAGATTTGGAATGAGAACAAACACTTCCTCCCCCATTTCTGCTGCTTCTTTAGCTGTTTTATCAGCCAACCTGTTTCCCATGACAAGTTTCGAACCACCTTTCTTGTGGGCTTCCACATGAATGACTGCCAACCTCTTTGGATATTCTGCTGCCTGTAAAACTGCCTTGATCAAATCTACCTGTTTGATCTCCTTCCCTTTGCTAGTGATCAATCCCCTCTCTAACCAAATCTTTCCAAATGTATGTAAAATGCCATATGCATATCTGGAATCTGTGTAAATGTTGCCAACCTCAGTTTTCAACAAATCCAAAGCTCTTAACAAAGCATACACTTCACAGGTCTGAGCAGACCAATTAGGAGGTAATCTCCCTGCCTCTAATACCTGTGATTCATTCACCACAGAAAACCCATTCAGCCATTTTCCCTCCACAACTCAAGAAGATCCATCTATAAATAAATCAACACCACCATCTAGCGGACAATCACTCAAATCATCCCTGACTTTAGTCTGTAATTCAATTGTGGAGACACAATCATGTGCTAGGTCATCAAAAACCGCTCTTTGGACTGCCTATTGAGGAGCGTGGCCGAAGTCACAACAATCTCAATGCTCTGAGATCTCAATCGATACTTTTGTGACTGGGGAGGTCCAAACGGATCTAAACTGTCCCGAAGAGACAGTGAACAGGAATAATACATCTTGCTGAACTTGGGGATATCGCAAAATCCCCGAAAGAAGCAAGAGAAATTTCTTCAAGCCGGTGACAAAAAGTCCAGCCAAGGCTGATGAAGTCGGGGTGGCCCCAAAACGGAAGGAATGGAAAGTGAAAGTGTTTCCAGCTGGTGAGGAATCTTTGTTGTTTTAAAAGAGAGACTGCCTATAAAAACTTTAAAATTGATTTAAATTGAAGAATAGAAGAATCAAGTGGCGAAATTAAACTTGCAACGGTTCTGGACAGTGGCTATCCCATTTTTTTATATGTTATTTTCATGGATGGAATCTTTACAAGCTTTTTAAAATGGACGGGTTAAGTCTTCTTTTTCTACCTTTCTTTTACTGTGACTCTCAGTGATTCATAGACCAAAGCTTTCCTCTTTCATCGCTGTGAGTATTATTTTTTAAAATTCATTTAAAGACTGGACCTCTTTTTCTAATTTGAAATATAAAACAGATATAAAAAAAGAAATATTTTAAAAGTGCTACGTGCCGTGAGGTTTTGTTGATTGGAGCTTTGTGTATTTAAGTGGAACTTTTCCCTTTTTTCGTGGTTTGTTTTGACGGCTCGTTGCAGAGCGATAGGGGTAAGCCAAATGTCCCTTTGAAGCATGTTTTCAACCAGAGAAGAGGGGAAAAACGGCTTTTGTGAATCCATGTTTTAACTTAAAAAAACCTTCCAAGCGACAGCACTTTGTTTAAGATGGCAAAATGTCAAGAATATAGAGAGATTGTAAGCTTGCAGACAATATTTTCAGAATTACTAAAATTAACAAATACATATGAGAGAATTGAACAAAAATTGGAATTTTTGGAACAGCTAACAGAAAAACGTGATCGAAAATTTGATGATGTTCACCAAATGCAAAATGAGGGGATTAAATTCCAAAGAATTGAAGTGGAAAATGAATATAAAACGATTAAACTTGCTGACATTTATGATAATTGGTTTGTTTTTGAAAAAGCAAAGAATGGAATATTGAAAGAGGAAATAAATGGAGAGGAAACCTATTTCAAAGGGCAAGTCATAGAAGAAGAAAAAATTAAAGAATTAAGCAATTTATGCTAAGCTTGTAGCATAATTATCACTGTGTTAATTGTTTGCTAGCTGTGCTGCAGATATACTGCGCAGGTCATAGGTCTTATCAGCAAGTGATTTACTGTGCATGCTTCTTAACACGTTTCTTAATACATCACACATTCCAGAGACTTCTGTACTTCTGATCTTTTGTTCGTCTGCCAAGAAGGTGGGCGACAATTGCTCTTGCCAAAATGTAACAATTAGATAGATTTCTTTATTTTTATTTTTCATATTAAAGTTTGTTTTTAATTAGAATGACCATTGTCTTACCTGAAGGGTCCTTTTCAGGGCGCTGCAACGGAGAGTCCAAAGAAGGGTTAAACACAGCCAATCTGCCCAGAACTGAATTGAAACTTTAAGCCACGCCTCTGGTGCCGACTCTCCTCAGATTTATTCAATGAAGACGTGGAACAGTTGTGCGCTGAAACTTCAACTGGAAGTCTAATATGGAACAAGTCAAAAATAGTCCAACAACAATAACAGAAACAACAAACAACACTGTGACTTCACAAACACCAGCGGAGAATAGACCCCAGGGCGGGGTGGACTCTCCGTTGCAGCGCCCTGAAAAGGACCCTTCAGGTAAGACAATGGTCATTTTCCAGGGCGCTGCTCTGGAGAGTCCAAAGAAGGGACATGCCCAAGCTAACTGTCACTAGGGCGGGAAGGCTCAGCCATCAGGGTCGCTCCGCTGGTATGGATGCCCTGAAGAACACGCCTCCCAAAGGCCCCTTCCGCCGATGCAAAACTGTCCAGTTTGTAATTTCGGACAAATGGAGACAGAGAAGTCCAGGTGGCCGCCTTGCAGATCTCTTCAATCGGTGCCTGTGTAGACCAGGCAGCTGTGGTGGCGGCGCTTCTAGTCGACTGTGCTGTGATATTGCGAGGCACAGGAACGGACTGTAAAACGTGGGCAAGAGCAATGCAGGCTCGCAGCCATCCGCCGATGGTAAATGAAGAGACCTTCTTGCCTTGAGAAGCTGGTTGAAAGGAGACGAATAGAGATTCGGATTTCCGAAAACTGGCCGTGCGCTTGATGTATCTGCGAATAGTCCTGCGCACATCCAGCATGTGCCAGCGCTTTTCCCTCGGGTGCCGAGGATGCGGACAAAAATCCGGAAGGACCACCTCCTGCGCCCGATGAAACCAGGAATTGACCTTCGGAATGAAGGAAGGGTCCAGCCTCAGGATTACTCTGTCGTTACGAATGAGACACAAGTCCTCTCTGACTGACAAGGCAGCCAGTTCCGATATGCGACGAGCAGACGTGATAGCGACCAGAAAAACCGTCTTGAATGTGAGGTGTCTGAGACTGGCCGTCTTAATGGGCTCAAACGGGGGCCCGATGAGGGACCGCAACACTACACTGAGATCCCAAGATGGGTATCTGTGGACCACTGGGGGTCTCAGGTTGGTCGCTCCCCTGAGGAAACTGCGGATGGTCGGATTCCGGCCAAGAGATGCGTAGCCCTCAACTGAGAGGATGGTTGACAGGGCTGCTGCCTGGCGCCTCAGGGTGTTAGGTGCCAGGCCCTTGTCCAAACCTTCCTGCAGGAAGTCCAGGATGACAGGAACCGAAGCAAGGGGCGCAGACGTACCATGAGCCGTGCACCAGCTGGCGAAGGATTTCCAAGTGGCGTCGTAGATGCGCGTCGTGGACTGCCGTCGTGACGCTTGGATGGTGCCAATCACCTTGTCTGACAACTTGCCTCTGCTTAGGAGATCCCTCTCAAGTGCCAGACGGCCAGCTGCAGCCACTGGGGTTCTGGATGTTGAAGGGCCCCCTGGCTGAGAGAGATGTCCTGTGGAGGAATCCGCCACGGTGGTGTGATCGAAAGACTCACCAAGTCTGCAAACCAGGTTCTCCTGGGCCAGTACGGTGCTACCAGCAGCACCTCCGCCTCCTCTGCTAGGATCTTCCTGATGACTCTGGGAAGAAGAGGTAGCGGGGGAAAAGCGTAAAGCAGACCTTTCGGCCACGGGCCGTGCAGCACGTTGACTCCTTCCGCCCTCGGGTCGTGGAACCTTGTGAAGAACCGCGGAAGATGCGCGTTGGCCGCGGTGGCGAACAGGTCCACCAGCGGGAGGCCGAACCTCTGGGACAGTTGCTGGAACAGCAGCGGATGTAGACGCCACTCCGAGTGGTCGACTGTGGATCTGCTCAGCCAGTCCGCCTGGGTGTTGCTCATGCCCGAGATGTGCTCCGCCTGAAGAGAAAGGAGATACCTCTCCGCCCATCGACCCAAGAGCTCCGCCTCCTTCATCAGGGATCTGGAGCGCGTTCCCCCCTGTCGATTGATGTGCGCCTTGGTGGCGACATTGTCTGTCATGATGCGCACGTGGTGGCCCTGAACGGTGCTCTGGAAGCGCTTCAGCGCAAGCCTGACTGCCCTCAGCTCCAGCCAGTTGATGCTGTGAGCGGCTTCGGAAGGGGACCACCTGCCCTGTGCGAGCTGGTTGTGGCAGTGGGCCCCCCAACCGAACAGGCTGGCATCCGTTGTGATGGTGAGCCTGACTGGCTCCTTGAATGGCGACCCCTTTAACAGGGCCGGAGACAACCACCACTTAGAGAGCGACGTACCTCTGCTGGAACTGGAATCAGTCTTGTTGAGCTGCTTTCGTTTGTTCTTTGATATGGGAGCAGGAGCCACTGAAGGGGACGGGAGTGAAGTCTCGCCCAAGGCACGATTGACAGGCACGAGATCATCTTGCCGAGGAGCTGTGAGAGCTGAACCACCTTGACTAGACGTGACTGCTGCACCTGAACGACCATCTCCCGAAGGCTGGCCACCCTTTCCGGGGACAGGGATACCGTGCACGAGGTGGTGTCGATGACGGCCCCTAGATGCTTCAGTCTGGTCGTGGGAACGAGATGACTTTTTTCCAGGTTGATGGTGAACCCGTGGTCCCGGAGGTAATGGAGGCCCGCGTAAGAGGACCTCAGGAACTTGCGGTGGGCTTTGCGGATAGGGATGTGGAGGTAGGCCTCTTTGAGGTCTATGGACGTTAGTATATCGCCTGGCCTGATGCCCCCAAGATGGACTGGAGGGACTGCATCTTGAACCTGCGATATGTCACGTGGTGATTGAACCTCTTTAGATCTAATATCCCCCTCCACCCTCCTGAGTTTTTGGGGACCAGAAACAGGATGGAGTAAAACCCTCTTCCTTCCTGGCCTGCTGGGACAGGTTCTATGGCCCTGATCTCCTTGAGGTGCCTTATCTCCTGTTCCATGAGGGATCTTTTGACTAACCCTGAGGGAACTGGACACCGGATGAAGTGGCGGGGAGGGGGGGACCAGAATTCTAAAGTGAGACCCATGCGGACCATTTGAAGAACCCACTGGTCCGACGTGGTCTGCTCCCATTTGGCGTGGAACAACTGCAACCGCCCTCCTATGGGAGCTGACCTGTGATGGTCATTTATACCTCCTAAAGGGTCGGGAGCCGGAGCCCCCCCGAAATGGCCGCTTGGAGAAGGGCTGCTGGCGACCTCTGTCTCGAAAGGACTGACGGTCCTGAGACCGCTCACCCTGCTGGGGATACGCCCGATGATAGGGGGTGGAGCTGGTGGAGGGCTCATTGTTCCGAAAGGCCTGCCTCCTGTAAGAGCCAGGACCTTTACGATCAGGCTTTTTGGTGACTGATGGCATCACTTTCTTTTTGTCCTTGTTTTCCACAAGGACTGGATCAAGGACCTCACCAAACAGCTTGTCCCCTTTAAAGGGGGCAGTAACAAGCTTCCATTTGGAGCGCATATCCACATTCCAGTGCCTAAGCCACAGGAGGCGTCTGGAAGTAACATTAGACGCTAGGGCACGCGAGGCAAACTTAGCAGCATTCAGAGTGGCATCAGCAGCGTACTCTGTGGCTGCCATGATTTTATTGATATCCTGCCTGACTTTAACGTCCTTGGCAGGTATCTTCCTCAACAACTGCCTCAGCCACAGGAGAGCCGCCCTGGAGAAAAAGGAGGCTGAAGCGGAGGACTTAATGGCCCATGCAGCTGCCTGATGGGTCTTGTGACAAGCAGTTTCGGTTCTCTTGTCCTCAGCCTTGAGCCCCTCCAACAGGTCAGGAGGGAGCACAGAAGAGGAGGTAAGAGCCGCTACAGGGGGATCGATAGGAGGGAGCTTGAGCAGCTCCTCCAGGCTGGCATCCACCGTATATAGCTTCTTGTCATGGCTGCTGGGGGTAGCCATGGTAGCTGGCTGCGCCCACTGTCTTTGAACTAAATTGAGGAACATCTTGGGTACAGGAACTATTTCCTGGACCGAAATGGGTTCCTCAAAGAGATCCCCAGATAGATCATCAGGGTCTACAACCACCTGAGCTGGGGGGGTGGACCCCATGTGAGTTGAGATCTTAGCCTTATCTAAAATGGTTTTGAAATTATCCAAATTAAATAAGCCTGAAAAGGCCGGCTTTTTGGCGGGGCTTGCCTCATCCCCAGAGAATTCAGCTTCCTGCCTAGGAAGAAATTCCTCTTCTTCCTCCCAGTCTGACTCATCGGAGGCCACTGAAGAATGCAGGGACGGAGGTGGAAGGCTAGGAGTCATCTCTCTGGAATCCTCGTGGGGTTGCAAATGGTGGATCTTGCGAGTGCGCTTGCCACCTTTTCGCATGCCTGCCTCAATGCCCTGGGAAATGGCCCTGTTAATTATTTCCTGCATTTCAGTGGATAGGTTAGGCCCTTGGTCCTCAATGGGGCGAACCCTTTGAGTGGGCCCGGGGATCGGCTGTTGAGGGGCTAAGGGCCCCATTGGAGCTGGTCCCTCCTCCATATCAGAGGGACAGGCAAAGAGATCAGCCTGATCAGCCATGGAATGGCCTGGAGAAGTTGCCATGGCCAAGGAATCCCCTTCTTCTTCACTATCAGAAATGGGGCCTCCCTGGGCTGTAGGAATTTCCCTGGAGGGCTCCCCAGGAGACACCGAAAGGGAAGATTGTGCCTGCTGTTGGGCTTTGGAAAACTGTTTTTCTAAGGCCTTCTGTTGCCTTAATGCATCTTTGTCTAGGCCTGAGCCCTGCTTGGGGCCATGCCTGGAGTAAGGCTTATTCCCTCTAATGGCCTCCCTGGCAGCTTTCCCGGCCTGTCTTACAGGGGCTCTGGAAGAGACACCCTCAGAAGTCTCAGGGGCCTGATCTGCCATGGTAACAATCACTGGTTGGGGCAGTAGGGGGATGGGAAAACCACCACTCACCACCTCCAGAAAGCCCACCGCAGCACGATGCTCCTGAGGAGACAGAGAAACTGCAAGGCCTGAAGTAGCTTGGAATCTTTTAGGCGCGAGCAGAATTCGCTCCCAGCGCCTGCAGGAGAGTAAGGGAGGCGACCCAGCAGGCCACGATCCCACGCCGCTATCACTTGCTTGGATTGGGGCCCAGGTCGCCGGTCACACCGGCCAAGTCTGACTCCACGCGGCTCCTGCAAGGAGCCAGTCACCAGGCAGCTGCGGCAAAAAACTTTTAAAAGTAAAGCCGGAAGATTGCGCAATCCAAAATGGCGGCCGGAACTCACTGGAGCTCTGCGCGCCAAATTTAAAGAGGGAAGAAGCCAAAATGGCTGCCCTGGAAGCCCACGCAGCAATTTGACTTGCTAGAAGCACAAATTGCAACGGAGGGCTTCCAGTGGGAATCGGCCCCCAGTAGGGGTGCCCCAACAGCGCTGGCATCGGCACTCCGACCCACACGCTTCCCCCAACAGCTGCCTGTGGCTTCTAGGAGCCAGAGCAAAGCCCCGGACTCCAGGAGAGCCGAAAGGGTGAGAAAAACCCAATTAAAAAGGGAAAAAAAAAAACCTTAAATTTAAACTCACCAGCCTGCTCTAAAAATCCTTAAATATGCTCTTTCAAAAAATTATTCTTCCTCTGGAGAGTCCAAGGAATCAATCTTAGAACTGGAGAAAATCTTAAAGCGTCTACTGGGCTAGCTGAATTGAAAAAATCTGGGAGAGTCGGCACCAGAGGCGTGGCTTAAAGTTTCAATTCAGTTCTGGGCAGATTGGCTGTGTTTAACCCTTCTTTGGACTCTCCAGAGCAGCGCCCTGGAAAACATGTTATCGGTTTTTATTTCTTATCTGGAGATATGCTAACAAGGAGGGGCGACGGTCCGCACCTGGATCGAAGGTGGAAGGGAAACTTTCCATTCCTTCTCATATTGGCAGCAGAGTTCGGTTTCCTAAGAAATAGCCTTCTTCCTTGTTAAGCTATCTCTAACAGAGATAAAAGCGTTTAGCTTTAATTAGCAGAAGAAATGATTTATAGCTACTGAGGTACACTTAAATCAACTTCCTAACCATGCCGAAGAAGAAAAAGAAAAAAGGAAAAGATGAAGCACGTTCTGAGGGGTCCCTCTCCTCTGACACAGAATTGGAAGATTTATCAAGCTGGCTTCCAAATCTCCAAATTTCTTCAACAGCCGGGCTGAAAGGAGAATCTGCCATGGGAGATGCATTGTTAGACCTTTTTGTGAACACGCACTCATCAGTTTTGGACTTAATAAAGCACATTGAATTTAGTTTGTCAGTAAGACATAAGTGCCACATTAAACCTGACTGTTTCAGACCATAAAGACTTTTGTTTAGGAACCAGGTATCCCCTTCTTGCTGTCAGAATCCTGGAGGGCCTCTCACGTAGATCTCTTCATCTAGGTCAGCATGTAGATAAACCGTGTCCACATCAAACTGGAAAACTTCTAAACCAAGTATAGTTGCAGTGGTTAAAGCAATTTTTACACTCTCAGTTCTGACTGTCGGTGAGTAGGTGTTTGTGTAGTCCTCAGGATAACATTGAGCGAAACCCTGAGCAAATCAAAGGCAAGGGTGTTTTTGTCAGTTGCCACGAATATCGTTGTGGAGGGATTCCTTTTGTGACCCTCTTGGAACGTCTCGGAACAACAGTCCATTCTTCTTCTTCTTCTTCGTCCTCGTCCTCACATTTGTCGCTAGCATCAGCATCGGCGGCTCGCGAAGACGGAACATCAGGTTGTGAAGAAGTAGATGGAATATCTGCCTGTCAATCTTGGTCATCAGGCTGCGTGGTATCAACAACATCATCTCTAGGAAAATAGGCTCCAGGATCATTGGAATGAATCATGGACCAGTCAATATCTTCCTCAAAATTAGCAGATTCAGAAATCACAATTGCATGTTTAGAGTCAATAAATTTGCTCCATTTTGAATTATCATCAATACCCATAAATCTCAGTCTCTTTGCTGCTAGACCTCCTTTTCTTCTTTGAGCTAAGGGAATGTTCACCATAGCGTATGAACCAAAAATATGGAGGTTCTTGAGATCAGGCTTGTAGCCATACATCATGAAGAAAGGAGTCTGATTTATTACACTGCTCCAAGTACTGTTGACAATGTAATTTGCATATTTGATTGCTTCCCCCCAGTATGGGTTACTGAGATTGGCGTCTTCTAGGAGACAACGCATCATGGTTTGTAGGACCCCTTGTCTTCGTTCTGCGACTCTGTTATGAGCCGGTGTGTAAGGAGCGGATGTCTGATGAAGAATTCCATTCTTACGCATCCAGTCCTGGAAACGCTGAAACATGAATTCGGCACCACGGTCACTCTGGATTTTGGCAATGTGAACTTGGTGTTGGGTTGAAACAAGTGCTGCAAACTCTTTAAAGATCTGAAAGGTCTCAGATTTCTCTTTCATAGGACATACAAATCCATATCTAGAGTAATTATCAACAATCGTTAGAAAATATTTTTTACCACCAATTGTTGGCGGAAAAGGACCCACTATGTCAGTGTGTACCAAATCAAAAATGCGTGTTGACAGGTGTGTAGCATGTTTGGGAATGGCTGCTGCTTTGGATTTAGCTTCCCTGCAAACTGCACAATACAAAAACACCTTACACCCTTTTGCGAACTCCGGCATTTTCCTAAGAACACGGAAACTGGCATGCCCCAATCTTCTATGCCACTTGTGGATACACCTGGAATGCAAAGGTTTACCAGTTAGTGAATTTTCAACATTAACAGTTTCATGAGGAACCTCAGGCTTTCTCTGAGCAACCTGCTTCCTTATTTTCTGTTTGTTGGCTTTAGGGGCCTTTGGAGTAGCAACAGGATCTCTCACTGAAGCATCTTTCTCTGGGTCTGTGCTCTCCTCTTTTGGAGTTTGTATACTTGCCTGTGCTTGGGGTTTACGCTTTGGTTTTATGTAATAAACACCACCAATTAGCATGGTTTCAGCAACAATATCTCCATTTTCCTTTCTGTAGGTAACATGCAATGCTGCACCACTGTCCAAAGTCCACAAAAGCCATCTGTCGTACTCTGGATCAGGTTTTGGATCGTTGGTTAAGGCCAATGTGGCAAGTGGAGCTTGTGGATCATGCCTTGGACCACGATGAACTTGTCTTCCGCCTCTACCTCTGCCTCTGGAGTCTGTTCCTCTGGGCTGGTATGTGACGGGAGCTGGAACTCGTTGGGGACAATCCCGGGTGTCATGTCCCACACAGTTACAGATGTAGGATCTTGGCATCCTTGGAGCGTAGGCTGTTCCTCAGAAGGGACGTCTCGCTGGAGCTCTCGACGCGGGTGGCCCTTGCAAATGCGGTATGGCTAAAATTAAAGCTTCCTCCTCAATTAAGAGCCTGCAAATATTATCGACTGTGCGTTGATCAATAGGCACGTGGTTAATCTTTGCAATGGCATCTTTCCATTCATAATTCAATGAGTTAATGATAATGCTGATCATTTGAACATCGTCAATAAAATGGCCTCTTTCTCCCAATTCTTTTCTCATTCCTTTCAGTTTGGTCAAATGTCCACCAATTTGTTCACCAGGTTTCAATCTTGAACCATGGAACTCAGACATGAGCAAACATGAAGATTCGATTGAAACGGGCCTGTAGCAATTTTCCAATTGGGCCCAAATTTGTTGGGCTGTTGCATCAGGCAGAAAAATAACCTGCAGTTCATTATCCATGGACATCAATAATGTTGTGCAAGCCTTAGTCTCTAAGTCTCTTATTGCAAGAGTCCATGGCTGGGCAGGAGGATTAAACACCATGCAATGGGTACCTTCTCTGCGAAGCAAAATGAAACCTCACTGACCCAGGCTTTATAATTCTGTCCTGATATTTTTAATTTTGACTCACCAGTCAATGGAGCAACAGAAAATACCTTTTGAAGAATTTGCATTTGAAATACTTGCTGTTGCACCAGTGGGGCCGGTGCTTGAGCAGGAATAAAAGCATGGCTTGCTGGAGGCTGCATTAAGTACTGTCGTGCTCCATCTGAGAAGGCTCCAACACCACCAGGGGGCACTGAAAATTGGTCCTGTGGAGGCACTTGTTTCATTGCAGCCTGAATTTTAACATGCATATCGGCTCTCTGTAGTAAATTATTTCTGCCAGGAGATGGTGCTGTGGTTACATCTTTTGGCTGTAACATTTCTGCCTGCATGGCATGTGCAATTGGAGAACAAAGGAGATCATGTGGCAATTGTGACATGTGCACAGCTCTCTGTTCTGATTTGCCTGACACAATATCCTCCAGGGGGTGTGTCTTAGGCTTTGGGGAAGAAGGCAAGATGGCGTTTTCAGAAATTTGAAAAGCATGAGAATCCCTCTTCTCTGACTTGAGCATGGAATAAACATTTTTGGCCTGGAACAGCTGGCGTTCATAATATTCTATTTGATTACGATAGCTTTCCATAGCTTGCTCAGAGCTTCGGAGAGAATCATACATTTCTCCCTCTGTGTGGGAGTGAAATTTCTCCGGCTGTGAAAGCTTTGGCCTGGCACCGAGCGTTTCAAAATCTCTAAGAAGTGTTTGGGAGCATGCATAATTAGGAAGATACGTTACTGACCTCAGGGTGCCTTGTATGGGTGTCCTGCCGGAGGGGCTGCTTGCTGGAGCCCCCTGGAGCGGCGGCAGCCGCAGGGGGGCTGCCAGCATTGCCCTAGGCGCCGGGAGGCATAGGGGGTGTGCAATGCCATGCGCGCCTTCATCCTGAGGAGATCGGAAGAAACGCTATGTGAAGGCAACAGCTGAAATGCGGTGAGAGGGGAGTTCCCCCGGGGTCTCCTTTTTTCTTTTCTGAATAAACTTGGAAATAAGGATTAGCAGTTTTCCTAAGACTCTTCGATCCTGGAAAAGTGTTAAGATTGGAGAGGGGGTATTTCTCCCCCCCCCTCTCGGAAAAGCGGCTTTATACGATCTCACTCTCGGAGGAGGGAGAGAGAATTGGAAAAAAACTCTTTTGATACTCACTTCTCTCAAGCAATGGGGCAAAGACTTTCTAGAACAATTGCGAAAGAAAGAATCTGAGCTGACTTTATAAACTATGTATGGAAACTTTCTGAACTGTTGCTCTCTGATCCTCTGGGAGGGCTGAGCCAAAATGGCGTTTCTTCCCCCTTTCTCACTGCGTTTACAAATGAACTGTCTCTTCTGAAAAATCTTCTGGGTTGGAATTACTATACCACAGTGAATCCTAGAGGCATCTCTTCGGATAATCTTCCTTGGATTGGAAAAAATTGATTTTAACTGGCGGGGAGCTGTATTGAAAGACTAATATCCCACATTGGACTTTGCCTGCCTGTGGATCTCGCCTGATGGTGCACTTCTACAGACGTCATATTTTTGTCTAGACTTATAACTTTCTCCGAGTTTCGCAATGCCTGCGAAGAAGCCCCCCCCCCCCTAAATCGGCGTCGGCTCCAACATCCTCTGTTTCAAGCCCTGTTCCCCAACAAACACAATTATCTTCTTTTTTACAACCTAAAACTTCTGAGAGGGAACAGCATGTTCCAGACGCTTATAAAGGGACAGGATGAAATTAAAAAGCAGCTGGCCGATTTAAAGGAACAACTCAGAGAAAATCAACAACAAACGTCACAAAATAGACAGAAAATGGATGTCCTGGAGGAGGGTGCTGTGGGGATGAGAGAAGAGGTGAAGGCACTACAAAAACAAAATGCTGGAACTGAAAACTATATGGAAAAAATGGACTTTGAAAGGATGTCTTTCTTTCTTAGATTTCAAAATATACCTGGAGGGTGGAGATTTGAGAGAGACTATGACAACAATGTTAGCAGACTATATTAAAAGAGATAAACAACAGCTAGGGTGGGATATTGACTTGATATATAGAATTAATTCAGCATATGCTAGAACACACAATGTTCCACGGGAAGTTCACGTTAAATTTTTTAGAAAGACTACAAGAGATGAGATTCTAAGGGTTCAAAGGGGGAAACCTTTAAGATATAAGGATGAAGAAATAACCATTTTAAAACAGATACCAAAAAAAATAAGAGATAAGAGGAAGAAATTCTACTCTTTAACCAAAAAATTGTATGAAAAAAATATCTGGTTTAGATGGCTAATTCCAGAAGGGTTGTTAATTTTCTGGGAGGGAGGTAGAGTGAGAATTAATACAGTGGTGGAGGCGGAAGCCTTCATGGAAAAAGACAAGACTCTTCTAGACGGAACAGGAGACAGTGCGCAAGATATGAAAGAGGGAGGGGCCATGGCTCTGCCAACAGACAGGGGAGAGGAGGCAGCAATGAGGCTCAGGTCACAGAAATGAATTAAAAGTACATTGCAATTGTTAATACAATGAAATGGTTAGAAGTGATGTAATAAATGATTGAAGATGTTAAAGAATTTGAAATCTAAACTGCTAATGTGTATGTAGTAATGATATTTTGATATGTATAAAATAAGAGAGAGATGTAAGATCCCGGGGAGGCACCACCTTCCGTATGATGTAGCTGTCAAAAATTTTCTCCATACTTATGTACCCTTTTCCCCAAAATATTTGAAAAAACCAATAAATTTTTTTTCAAAAAAAAAAAGAAGAAGCAGCTTTATCTTCTTGAGATTTGTATCCCACAGCAGATTCTTCACCTGGTCCGGTTGCATCAAGAGTTGTAACTCTTTGTAAAATATTTTTCTTTTCTTCATCGCAGAGGCTGAAGCCATCTGAATGCCTTGCAGAAAGTTTTTTTAGTTTCTTTTTTTCTTAGGCATCTTAGAAGCGATTTAAATCAGCATACCTCAGTCACTAGATAAATCATCTGTCTTAATTAGCCCAGGCCCGTGATGGCGAACCTATGGCACGTGTGCCAGAAGTGGCACACAGAGCCATTTCTCCTGGCACGCGGAGCCATCACCAGTTTCTCTTCCGGGTTCGGGCACAGCAGCCAGCTGGTCTTGACACGCATTGGCGTGCCAGAAAGCAGAAGTGGAGCCGCCCGGTGCACATGCGCACGCTAGAAAAAATGATCTTTTTGTTTCCAGGGTGCACATGCATGTCGGCGATTTGGTGATCTGGTTCCTGGCACGCATGCACACCAAAAACTAGCAACAGGAAGAGCAACGGCTGCGCGTGCCAAAAGACACAGAGACGGGTTCCTGGCCATCGCTTCTTAGTAGAGCTGTGGTCGGGGCTTCCCTCCCTCCCCCGCCTGAGTGGGCTTCTTGCATAGAAGCAACCGGGCAGCCACCGGCTGGAAGCAGCAGCGCAACAGTTGCCGTTACCAGGGGCGAAGGGGTGGCAGTGGCGAGAACGGGCGACCGCCACCCCTTTGTCTCTTCCTCAACAGCAGCTGTTGCGCTTCCGCTTCCAGCTGGGATGCTGGCGGAGGAGCTGCTGGCGGGGAGGCGAGCTACCCGCATAAAGACGTCGCCGAGGGTCTGGCAGAATATATCCCGGCTGGAAGCGGCAGCGCTCCGGACCGCGGATCCTCATCAGAGCTGCAGGCTGGAGCTCTGAAGAAGTCTGCTCAGGCGGGGGGAGGGGAGAGAGGGACGCCTGGGACTGCCCGTCCTTGTCATCGCTACTCCTTTGCTGTTGCGCTGCTTCTTCCAGCTGGGATATATTCTGCCAGACCCTCGGTGGTGTCTTTATGCGGGTAGCTCACCTCTCCGCCAGCAGCTCCTCTGCCAGCATCCCGGCTGGAAGCAGAAGCGCAACAGCCACTGTTGGGGAGAGGATGAAGGGGCGGTGGTCGCCCGTTCTCTCCACTGCCACTCCTTCGCCCCTGGTAACAGCAACTGTTGCGCTGCTGCTTCCAGCCGGGACTGTGCGAGCTACCTGCATAAAGACGCCACCAAGGGTCTGGCAGAATATATCCCGGCTGGAAGTAGCAGCGCTCCAGACTGCAGATCTTCATTAGAGCCGCGGGCTAGAGCCGTGCAAGCAGCCCGCTCGTGTGGGGAGGGAGGGAAACCCTTGCCCATGCTTGCCACCACCGCCCCCTCACCCCCAGAGTCTGTCACAGTGCTACTTCTGGCTGGGATGCTGGAGCAGCCAGAAGAAGGAGAAGCTGCCGTGGGGGAGGTGGGGAGGGCAGACACCGATTGCAAATGCTTCTCCCCCAGTGCTGTCCGAGAGACAGCAAAGAGCCTCGGGAGGGTGGGGGAGGCTGTTTTCACCCTCCTCAAGCTCCTTGAAAGCTTCTCGAGCCTGGGGAGGGTGAAAAACGGGTCTATCGAGTGCCAAAAGGGAGGGGTCACATGCATGCGCAGGGTGTTTGCGTGCATGCGCAATGGGGGGGTCACGCGCATAGCATTATGGGTATGGCACGCCTGCGTATGACCCCCTTGCTCTCCCCCCACTTTTGGCACGGGAGCCCAAAAAGGTTCGCCATCGCTGGCCTAGGCGTTTATCTTCAAAAATAACTAGCAAGGAAAAGCCATAGATCAACCATCCTCTGTTACCATATGTCAGGGTGTGAATTCTGCCCTGGAAATTAATGTATGGATCTTGACAAACCTTGCAGTATACTTTTGAAGTAAGCAAAAATAAACCCGAGGCATAATCTAAGAAAAACATTTTAATTGTAAAGAAAGTAAAAATACAAACTTACTAAGCTAATTAATTACATCTTGGCAGAGAGTTTCTGTCTGCCTTGCATGCAGACAAAGGAAGAAAGGAAAGAAGGTATGTGATGTAATGACATGCGCAGTAAATCATTGCTGATAAGAGACAGTTCATTCTGCCATATAACTCAGAATGTAGGCACAGCTGGCAAAACAAATAAACGCAGTGACAAGCACATTGAAGGTTTCTTCCTAAGTTCTTTTTCCCCAATGGTTTGCAACCATTTCGTCCAGAAGCAATTTAAAACTTGGTCTTCAATGAGGAAACAGAGTAGAAAGAATGTTTGGGTGTGAGAGAAAAACAGATTTTCTGAATAACCTAGGGCTAACCCAAAATATGTTCTGGTGTCTCTGGGCAGCACAAGCTGGCTTTATACATCATATTAGAGCAAATTATGGTTTGTGTTTACTTCTGGGACTCCTGGAAATGCGTTTTGTAAATCATTTTTTAATGTTTTGATGAACCTAGATAACCATGAATAAGATTATTGATTCAGGAAAACGGTTTGCACCACCTCAGGCTCAAGAATAAACAGGGCAACCTGTATACATTTGGTGATATTTAAACCTCAAGATAATCAAATTGTAATTTTTTTCCCCTGAGAGGAGAGGAATTTATTGTGTAACTCAAAATTATTCCAAAACAAATACTGGACTAAAAAATTTCAGTTAGCTTATGAATGAAGGCATAAGGAATGCTACAATTTATTCAAAGCTAGTTTAATAAAGGGGGAGTTAAAGCACAAGAATAGTAACATGTTAAAATCAGTTAGCTTATGTTAGCATATGGTTGTTAAATGTTTATACCCTATATTTTGCTTTGGGGGGTCGGGGGGAGGGAGGGTGGGAAGAGGGAAGGGTAAGGGGGGTGATAATTGTAAAACCTATTAAAAAAAATTAATAAAAAAAAATATTCATTTGTAAATGAAATGATATTAAATCTAATCTATCTTTTGCCCTGCCAATGATGCTTTTGGAACAGGCCTCTAACTAAATGCAGTATACAATTTAGAATATTTCTACACCACCAAAATAGACCATGATGAAGAAATGATGGTTTAACAAGATGAGGGGGTGCCTTCAAGGGCTGTGTAAAAAAAAATTAACAAGATGGTATAGTATATCCAAAGTTTTTTGCCCATGCTATCATTGTTTCTTTCACTTGTTCATCTTCCATTTTAAGGCTTAATAAATAGATTAATAAATAAATTAGATAAATGGCAAAAACTTTGGGATAGAGATTATAAACTGACAATGTCAACTACTTACAAGAAAAACCTGTATTAAATGTTTTACAGGTGGCATTTGCCACCAGCAAGGCTAACAAAGATGTTTAAAGACATGTCCGCCAAATGTTGGAAATGCAATCAGATACCAGGCTCATACTACCATATGTGGTGGACAAGACCAAAGGCAAAAAAAAATTGGACGAAAATACATACATGGTTAGAGAAAATGATAAAGCAACACATAGATTTAAAGCCAGAAATATTTTTGTTAGGTATATTACCAGAAAAAATATGACAAAGAAAACATATATTTAATACTACATGTCTTGACAGCAGTGAGAATTGCATTTGCACAACACTGAAAAAATGAGGAAACTCCTACAGATGAAAATATGATTTAAAAAATATTAGATTGTGCGGAAATGGATGGGTTAACATTAAAGATAAAGGATAAAGAAGACACATAATATTTTTCAACATGGGATTTGCTTTACCAATGGTTAGATAATAGAGGTAGAAATTAGAAGTTGGAAGAATACCACTATGTGCAAGTAAATAATATTATTATTACTATTATCATGTACACTGTATTTTTCGGAGTATAAGACACACTCCCCCCCCCCAAAAAAAGAGGGTGAAAATCTGGGTGCGTCTTATACTCCAAATGTAGCCTACCCACCCACTCTGCGCGTCACATTTTCGGGTGGTTACAGGTGGCGGGGATCTTCACTTCTACTCGTGCTACTTGTTATCAAAAACCGAGGGGAAGTGAGGATCCCTGCAGCCTGGAACCACCCGAAAATGCAAGGCACAGAGGTGGCGATGGTCTGTAGCAATCCCTGGAGCCTGGAACAGCTGATTGGTGGTATTCCACCACCAATCAGCTGCTCTTGCTGAATCAGGCTGCAATATTGTGCTGAAGCTGACCAGGCCATTTGCTGTTTGCTGCAAGGATGCTAGCAAGATGAATACTGATGCATGCTGGAAGACAGAGGCAGAATTTCTTTTTCCTGTTTTCTTCCCCCAAAATTAAGGTGTGTCTTATACTCTGGTGCATCTTATGCTCCGAAAAATATGGTAAGTAAATTGACCCATACAGTACACTGTGTCAGGCCTGCAGAGGTTCCTTTAAGAATCTTTGGCCTGCCACACTTTCTTATAATTTCCTATGTGTTTCATTAGTGTAGTAATTAGGAGGGGGGATAGAAAGGAGTAGGATTGTGGTATGTATTGTTGTCATTCTTTCTTAGAAGCCAAGGTCATCTTTTGTCTCCGCACCTCGACACCTGACCGGAAGCAGAGGGGTGTAGATGCCAGCGTGGAAGATGATGATTGGAACATGTGATGAATTATGGGGTGTGGGGATAGAGATGAACTTTCAACTGGGTGAACCCACAGGATGTAAAATAGAGTTGACATTTCATAGCATAATGCCAACATGTCTGTCTTATTAAATTGGAGCTTTAAGGATAACTTTGCCTTGGACAATGATTTAATTCTGCATGATATTTGGAACGCTGACATTATTTCAACTCTCCCTTTAAAATAAACCACCAGACACCCCCCCCTCGTATGGGGGGGGGGGCTGGTGAGGGGTACTGATCTCCCAACGCTGACCACATCAGCGTAAAATATCAGTGAACAATTAAGATAAAGAAGCCAATGATGAATTGCTTCTCTGAAGTTCTTCCGAAGTGCAAAAGAATTTTCGTGGGAGGAAATTTTCACTTGTATAGCATCTGGGAAGATGCACGCACAGCCGGAGGGGGGTGGCTGGAGGGGCCTCTCAGACCGACTTCTTCAACCAAACGTGAGTCAATCTTTCCACCCCTTCACTAGTAAAAGCTGCAATGAGCTGGAGGACTGGAGTGGAGATAATTACTCCTTCCAAACAGCAATAAATGAAATGACTCATTACACGGCAACTGAGTTGAAGGAAAATTCCCTATCAAAATGGAAAATTCAACCCAGACAGCAAGAAGGGATTTGGCCAGCATCTTTCACTTATAAGCCACTGCAAATTGGGCTGCAGCTTGTGAATGAAGCACCACCAAGTTGGGCTTTAACCCCAGGTCATGGGTGGAAGAGATGCCAGTGGGCACCTGCCCTCCCTCAGCAAATGGCACCATGGACGATAACTGGGCAGTGGCCAACTGAGGGATTGACCTCCCCACCGGTTCTAGTCTCCCCTGCAATGCCCCAACAGGTTCTTGCCCCACCTTCCTACAGAGAAGAGTTCTCAAAAGTGGAAGAAGAGGTGAATGAGGGGATTACTGCAGGATGGGTAACAGAACAATGTGATGCAGTTCCAAAGGCTAAAGATGCAACTAGGTTCCGTCCCTCGGGGAAGCCAATAGAATGCCAGCGTTGCTATCAATTTGGCCACAGAGCATCAAAGTGCTTGGCTCCAGCCCCAATATCACAACCGTGTGCACCAACTGCCAGAGCGATAAAGGGAAGGATCCAGAAGCTACCACAGACGAGCCTTCTGGGCCAACAACCTTCAGAAAAGGATCCCCAACTTAAGGTGACAAAGAGTCCTACCAAGGTGGAGGCCTCGGAGGAGGGAAATGCCAAAGACGACCCAATGGTTAGTGCACCCATCCTCCCCTTTCAAATAAAAGGCAAACTCCAAGTGCCAGAAACTGGAGTGGAAGGGGAAGTTGGGGCAGTTGTGGACACCGGTTGCACCCGATGCTTAATAAGCATGTTGATTGTGGAGCAACTAGGCATACGTACAATACCCCTAACCCATCCCATTCGGTTCGAGCAAGTGGATGGAACACTGATTGGAGGGGCCCCAGCCACTAAAATTACCGAGTTGGTAAAGTTGGTGATAGGGCTCCAATATGAATTCCTCAGATTCATTGTAGCTCCAAGAATGCAGGAATCAATTATATTGGGGCTTGCATGGCTGGAAGTTGGGCACCTACAATAAAGTGGGAGGACGGCGTTAGAAAACTGATTATCGGCTACGGGCCACTGCCACCGGTGGAGCCTAAAGGGCACCCAGGAACGTTGGAACCCAACAGCCCAGACTGTTCGGAACCTGCGGCAACCGCAGCAGACACTAAACCTCCGGGAATCCAACGAGTCCCAAAGAGCTATTTGGATCTGGCGGAGGTGTTCAGTGAGGAAGACGGAAACTACCTTCCACCTCACCGCCCCACAGACTGTGCAATAGAGTTCAAACATGGGGTAACCTTACCAAAGCCAATAATGTACTCTATGACTCCAAAGGAGATGATAGAATTGAAGAAGTACATTGACACCAATTTGAAAAGAGGCTTTATTGAACCAGCCAAATCGAAAGTAGCGGCCCCAGTGCTTTTCAGAGAAAAGAAAGATGGGGGATTTCACCTCTGTGTGGACTTACGAGCTTTAAATGCGGTATGCGAAAAGAATACCTATCCCCTCCCTCTCATGAAAGATATGTTGAACCACTTGGCTAAAGGCAAGATCTTCACCAAGCTGGACTTGAGAGAGGCGTATTACCGTATACGAATCCAGAAAGGGGATGAGTGGAAGACCGCTTTTAACACTCCCCTGGGCAGCTTCCAATATAAAGTCATGCCTTTTGGTCTACAAGGAGCACCCGCAGTATTCATGCAGTACATAAATGAAGTGCTACATGACCACCTATACCGTGGAGTACTCGTCTATTTAGATGACATCTTGATCTTCTCTGAGACCCTGGAAGAACATGTGAAACTGGTACGGCAAGTCCTGAAAAAACTTCTGGCTGCCAAACTATACGCAAAGTTGTCAAAGTGTGAATTCCACAAGACCTCGCTAGATTACCTGGGGTATTGTATCTCCAAAGAAGGAGTAGAAATGGATCCAGGAAAAGTTAAAGCGGTGTTAGATTGGAAACCTCCAAGCACTCGCAAACAATTACAAAGCTTCCTTGGATTTGCAAACTTTTATAGGCAGTTTATTCTGACATTCGCTGAAATTGCCCTACCATTGACCGAACTATTAAAAACGGGGCCTTCCCCAACTAAACCAAAAGCAAACCAACCGTTAAAATGGACAATGGATTGTCAAAAGGCTTTTGAGAAATTAAAACGCCTCGTTGCCCAAGAACCCATATTGCAACACCCCGATCCAGAGCGACCTTTCATAATCCAAACGGATGCCAGTGATGTCGCGATAGCCGCGGTGCTACTGCAAAAGAATAAAGAAGGCCACCTCTTACCTTGCACTTACATCTCCAAGAAACTCACCACTACGGAAAGAAGGTGGCCCATTTGGGAGAAGGAGGCATTCGCGATCAGGTGGAGCATGCTCACCTGGAGGCATCTCCTGGAAGGGGGGGATATACCGTTCGAGGTATGGACTGATCATAAAAACCTCGAAGCTCTCCTTGCCTATCGGAAGTTATCCCCTAAACAAGTTCGTTGGGCCCAATATTTCCAAAGGTTCAAATTTGAAATTAAACACATCCCCGCAGGAAAGAACTTGTTAGCAGATACGCTGTCGAGAAAACCCCAGTTTGACAGTAAAAAGGAAGAAGTTGTCCACCCCATCATATCTCCTTCCCACCAAAAAGCAGCTCAAGTCACCCCTCAAAGCCAAGATAAGCTGAAAACCGAACTGAAAGCGGCCCTCCAGACAGACCCATGGTTCAACAACAAGGACATCCTAACTATGAATGATGGCGTAGCCTGGAAGGGGTCCAAATTGTATGTCCCTGCAGAGATGAGTACTACAGCGGAGTCATGATGCGAAACTAGGAGGTCATTCGGATTCCTGAAAACTCTCCACCTCGCCAGACGTCAATTTTGGTGGCTGAAGATGAGGTCGGAAGTGGAAGATTATGTAAAAAGCTGTGCTACTTGTGCCACAATGAAAACCCGGCCGGGAAAGCCCCCTGGACTACTACAACAAGTGGCCAACCCTAGCCGACCATGGGAAGAGATAGCAATGGACTTCATTGTCGAGCTTCCAGATAGCAAGGGTAATAGAGTAATCTGGACAGTTATTGATTTGTTTTCCAAGCAAGCACACTTTATCGCTTGTTCAGGCCTACCATCCGCAAAGAAATTAGCGAAAATGTTTGTGAAATACATTTATCGCCTACATGGGGTACCAAAAAGGATCATTTCAGATCGCAGAGTTCAATTCACCGCCAGGTTGTGGAGAGAATTCCTAAAATCGATTGGGTCCACACAGGGACTCAGCTCAGCATTTCATCCCAGCACAAATGGAGCAGCAGAGAGGGCCAATGCAATGGTGGAACAGTACATCCAGTGTTATGTGGACTATCAGCAAGACAATTGGTCGGACTGGCTACCCTTCTTCGAAGTAGCATATAATAATGCGGTCCACAGCAGTACGGGATTAACTCCTTTCCAGATTACCAGTGGCATGGAATTTGTTCCCATGCCTGAACTACCTAAAGAACCCCGCTCCTCCATGTCTCTGAATGAATGGCTGGAGGCACTAAAGAAGGGATGGGAAAATACGAAAAGGGCGCTAGCAGATGCGGCAGAAGCCTACAAGAAGCAAGCTGATAAACATCGCTCCCTACAACCCCCCTTTTGAGTGGGGGACAAAGTTTTTGTGTCTACTAAATACATAAGGTTAAGGATGCCTAGTAAGAAATTAGGTCCAAAATTTCTAGGTCCTTTCCCAATGGAAAAGATAATTAATCCAGTTACAGTTCAACTCAGCCTACCCAGTCTCCTAGGGAAAATTTATCCGGTATTCCATTGTAGCTTATTGAAGCCAGTAAGGGGGTCTAGAATAAGGCCATCCACCCAAGCTCCACCTCCTCCGGTAGTGGTAGAAGGGGAAACACATTACGAAGTGAAAAAAATATTAGATTCCAGGCTGTATAGAGGTCGCTTACAATATTTAGTGCATTGGAAGGGATACCCTTTGTCCGAAGCTACGTGGGTGAAGAGTTGGGATCTGAAAGCGGAGAAATTAGTGAAACAATTACATGAGAAGTTCCCTGATAAGCCAAAGGGTCCCCCTGGGGGAGGCAGAGGTGGTTAAATGTGTATAATAATTTATACTTTTATTTCTTTTGCAGACAACGTGGGTTTTTTGGAGAGAGGCCGCCTATCAGGCCTGCAGAGGTTCCTTTAAGAATCTTTGGCCTGCCACACTTTCTTATAATTTCCTATGTGTTTCATTAGTGTAGTAATTAGGAGGGGGGATAGAAAGGAGTAGGATTGTGGTATGTATTGTTGTCATTCTTTCTTAGAAGCCAAGGTCATCTTTTGTCTCCGCACCTGGACACCTGACCGGAAGCAGAGGGGTGTAGTTGCCAGCGTGGAAGATGATGATTGGAACATGTGATGAATTATGGGGTGTGGGGATAGAGATGAACTTTCAACTGGGTGAACCCACAGGATGTAAAATAGAGTTGACATTTCATAGCATGATGCCAACATGTCTGTCTTATTAAATTGGAGCTTTAAGGATAACTTTGCCTTGGACAATGATTTAATTCTGCATGATATTTGGAACGTTGACACACTGTTTACTAAGCACTTATGTATGTTAAAGAAAAATGTATAAATGAATTTTTTTAAAAAAATCAGGACGGTGGCCATAACCACACCCGATGAAGAGAAAAACTATATGGAACTTTTGCAATATTGGCTGAAATGTGGTAGGTTGTATCTTCTACAAGGCATCCCTGGGCGGGTGTGTGTGACAAAAGTTAAGATGGTGGCCATAGCTGTGCCATCAAACCCTGCCCCTTTGGAGATGTGCAGTGCATGTGATGCATATTGAGAAGGGGTAGGGCTTTGATTCACACAATTAAAGTTCCACTCTTTTTTTACCTGCATTGTATGTGTGACACATAGTAAAAGGAATGGGCTATGACTATGTGGTTGTGGCCCCTGGACATAATGGAAAAATCAGGACTTAGTGCTTAAGGAAGTAATAAGGCCATGTGTCTGACTCAGCACATTTGCCCTTTTTAAATTTTCTGACATTCAGGTTGTAAATACAGGTAGTCCTTGATTTACAACAGTTCATTTAGTGACCTTTCAAAGTTACAATAGCACTGAAAAAAAAGACTTATGACCATTTTTCACATGATTGCAGCACCTCCATGGTCACATGACCAAATTTCAGGCACTTAACAACTGGTTCATGTTTATTTATGACCCTTTAGTGATCTCCCAGGTAGCCCATCAAATGCTTCCACTGCAGTCAGCAAGGCCACCGAGTGGCTGAATGCCTGACTCCAGCCGCTATGCCAAAAGCTGCAGAGCCAGCAAAGCCAAAAAAACTGCTGTGGAAGGCACCCAAGAGGGGGAAATTGGTGCGCCAAGCCATGAGGTCTCCTTTCCACCTAGTGGGGAAGAAGGAATTCCAGCCCAGGGACCTTGAATGCTCATGGCCTACGACAGCGACGAGGAAAGTGAGGATGACCTGATAGTAAGTGACGCCATCCAGCCCTTTGCCATCCCGTCAAAATTAGTAGTGCCCAAGATGGGGAAAGAGGGGGAGGTGGAAGCCATCATAGATATGGGTTGCACCCATTACCTAATCAGCCTACCCACAGTCCTAAAGCTAGGGATCAGGACAAAAATGATGGCTCAACCCATAAGATTCGAACAGGTTGATGGATTGCTGATAGGGGGAGCCCTGCCACACTCCTCACCAAACCTGTCAGACTAGAGATGGGCTGACACTGGGAACTCATCCGCTTAATCGTGGCACCAAAAATGACAGAAGTGGTGATTCTAGGACTGGCTTGGCTAGACAAATGGGCCCCCACCATCTGGAGGGAAGTGGGCAACAGAAAACTGAGGTTGGTAGTGGGTCCCATCCATCTCACCAACACAGCCATGGGAACCCCTGACCGACGGCTAAATGTCACTAAACGAGACAACAAAGCCAAAACCATGTCGGAGCAAACCCCAGGAACACCCCAAATCCCCAGGGAGTACCAGGACCTAGCGGGGGGTTTCAGCAAAGAGTAATGCAACACCCTACCACCCCACCATCCCACCAACTGTGCCATTGAATGTGTGCCTGTGGCGAAACTACCCAAGCCAAAATTGTATTCCATGACCCCAAAAGAAATGAAAGAGCTAAGAGAGTACATCGACACGAACCTAACAAGGGGATTCATACAGCCCGCCAAATCAAGGGTAGCCACCCCAGTCCTGTTCAAGGAGAAAAAGGATGGGTCGATGAGGTTATGCATAGATTTTAGAGGAATTAATGCAGTATGCATGGAAAATATGTATCCTCTCCCCCTCATGAACGACCTGCTAGCCAACCTAGCAAAAGGAAAGGTGTTTACAAAGCTAGACCTGTCAGAGGCATACTACCGAGTGTGGATTAGGGAAGAAGATGAGTGGAATACTGAATTCAATTGCCCCCTAGGGAACTTCCAATTTAAAGTAATGCTGTTTGGCCTCCAGGGTGCCCCTGTGGTGTGTATGCAGCTAATGAACAAGGTGCTCCATGAGCACCTCTGTAAGGGAGTTATTGTGTATTTGGATGATATTCTCATATTCACCGAAACCTTAGAAAAGCACATTAAACTAGTACAAGTACTGAAAAAACTCTTGGCGGCTAAACTGTACGCCAAGTTCTCAAAATGTGAATTCCACATTTGCCTAGACTGCCTGGGCTACCAGGTATCTAGTAAAAGAATAGAAATGGACCCATGCAAAGTTAAAGCCTTTTTGGACTGGCAAGCCCCTCGCACCAGCAAACAGCTTCAAAGCTTCTTGGGGTTTGCAAACTTCTACTGACAGTTCATCCCTTCATTTGCTGAGATTGCCCTCCCCATCACCAAATTCCTAAAAACAGGAGGTGGGGGTCAAACTGCGGCCCGGCCAACCATTGAACTAGACTTTAAAGTGCCAAAAAGCATTTGAAACGCTAAAAAGACTTTTTGCTGTGGAGCCAATCCACAAACACTCAAATCCAGAGCACCCGTTTATTTTCCAAGCATATGCCAGTGACATGACAGTGGCCACAGTCCTACTTCAAAAGAATTCCAACTGCCATCTGCAGCCCTGCGCCTACATCTCCAAAAAACTGAAAGAGAGCGAAAGGAGGTGGGCAATATGGGAGAAGGAAGCATATGCTGTTTGATGGGTGTTATTAACTTGGTGCCACTTTCTTAAAGGCAACCAAGTCCCATTTGAAGTATGAACAGATCATAAAAACCTGGAGGCACTTAGGGCCCCATGGAAGCTTTCCCCTAAGCAGGTCTGGTGGGCACAATACTTCAATTTCATGATGAATTACATCCCTGGGGGGAAGAATCTACTAGCCAATGCATTGTCACAAAAGCCCCAATACAACAGCAAATGGGAGGAGGTGGTTCATGCCATGTTTCCCCCCTCCCAGCCAGCCACTCAGGACACCACCCGAAGACAAATGCAACCACAGAGGACCAGAGAAAGATGTGCCACCTGTGCAGCACCGGCTTGAGCCCTTTCCAAGTCACCAGTGGCATGGAATTTGTCCCCATGCCCGAACTCCCCAGTGAGCCAACCTCCTCCATGTCTGTAACCGAATGGATGGAGTCTTTAAAGAAAGCCTGGGAAAACACAAAGCGCGCCGTTCAGGAAGTGGCAAAACCCCATAAGGCACAAGCTGATAAACACAGAGCCCCCCAACAGCCTTTTCATATTGGGAACAAAGTGTACCTCTCAACAAAGTACTTAAGGCTGAAACTCCCTTGCAAGAAACTGGGGCCAAAGTTCATAGGGCCTTTCCCAATAGTGGAAGTATTCAACCCAGTTATAGCGCAGCTGAAACTTCCCTGCCTGCTAGGGAAAGTGCATCTGGTCTTTTACAGCAGTTTGCTAAAGCCGGTGGTAGGATCCCAGCTGAGACCGGTAGACTAGCCAGCCCCCAAACCAATCGTAGACACACTACAAAGTAAAGAAAATCTTAGATTCTAGACTGTACAAGGGGAGTCTGCAGTACTTAGTACAGTGGAAGGGATATCCACTCTCCGAAGCTACTTGGGTAAAAAGCTGGGATGTGAAAGCTCACAGGTTAGTCAAACAATTTCATGACCAGTACCCCCCAGAAGCCAAAGGAACATTTGGGAGAGGGAAGAGGTGGCTAGTCAAATGCTGATTAACCCCATTTGGTTTCTTTTCCCTCCTAGGAGCTACTCATCAACTAAGAGGTCTGATTGCCACTCCTGAAGTGAACCTGGCTGAAACCATCTTGGAGGCTTTAGGGTTGCCACACAGCAGTGGGAGGTGGGGAATAGTTAGATGGGGTTTTGTAGCCAAAACAATAAAGTTTTCCTGTGGGAGTCAAGGACATTCTCACAGATGGGTGACCAGAGGAGGAGCCAGTAACACAGCAACCGGGCAGCATCTGGGCAGTGTGACCACTGACTGGAGGGGGAGGGGAAAACTACTTTTAATTAGGTGAAAGCCACAGGAAATCTCAGAGTCTGCTTTCACCAGTTTGTGCCAATATGATGTATCCAATCAACTGTTATTTGAGGAGCTCGAGTGCCTCAGAGTTTGTTTTCTATGGGTGCATTACTTGGAATGCTGACATCAGTGTGAAAACCAATCATAAGTTACTTTTTTCAGTGCCTTTGTAACTATAAACGCTCACTATGAAAATGATTGTAATTCGAGGACTACCTGTAACACTGGAGACCTGCTTTGCCCTTCTGTGATCTTAGAGTAATGCAAGCCAATCCAAGCCACATGATTCAGCACAGTGGTGGGATTCAATTTTTTTTACAACTGGTTCTGTGGCATGGCTTGGTAAGCGTGGCATGGCTTGGTGGGTGTGGCTTTGTGGGCGTGGCAGGGGAAGGATACTGTAAAATCTCCATTCCCACTCCACTCCAGGGGAAGGTTACTGCAAAATCCCCATTTCCTCCCGATCAGCTGGGACTCGGGAGGCAGAGAATAGATGGGGGCAGGGGCAGTCAGAGGTGGCATTTATCGGTTCTCCGAACTACTCAAAATTTCTGCTACCGGTTCTCCAGAACTGGTCAGAACCTGCTGAATACCACCTCTGATTCAGCATCACCTCCACGCAACCTCATTCTGCATTAAACTTATCAAAGAAAATATTCTAATTGGAGAGAAAAGCTCAAATGAGGTTTTCTTTGCTATTAGAGACAGCACCTAATTGACATCGAGTTCAAAAGTGAAGTAGAATCAGGTTTGGTCTGTTAGTTAAACTGGGAAGTTGAAAACATGTCCCAGACTAGAGGAAGGCAGTGGTAAACTAGTTCTGTGTGCAAGGAAATTAAATGGGTATGTCCACCAAGTCAAACTGAATGAAGTTTGACTCAAGAGAGCTCTTACTTCTTCCACAGTATTAATTTAACCCACCCTCTTAATTTTGTGCTCCTGTCAGCCTCTGCTTCGCTTGCTTACTATCGGCTGCCATAGAAACGGGGAGGGTGGAGAGGAGGAGCCGATGTCGCGACGAGACGATGTGTGATCTCAATGCTCTGAGATCGCAGTTGATACTTTTGCCACTGGATGGTCCAAACAGACCTAAACCGTCCCACAGAGACAGTGAACAGGAAGAATACATCTTGCTGATCTCAGGGACATCACAAAGTCCCTGATCGATCCAAGAGAAGTTCTTCAAGCCGGTGACAAAAAATCCAGCCATTAGGCCGATGAAGTCAGGGCGGCTCCAAAATGGAAGGATACGGAAAGACAAAGTGTTTCCAGCTGATGAGGATTTTTTACTGTTTTAAAAGAGACTGCCTATAAAAAACTTAAAATTAATTTAAATTGGAGAACAGAAGAAATAAGCAGTGGAATTAAATTTGGAATGGTTTTGGACAGTGGGTTATCTTACTTTTTAAATGCTATCTTCACGGATGGAATTTATGCAAGCCTTTTAAAATGAATGGATTAAGTTTTCTTCTTCTATTTTTTTTTCTTTTACTATTCTTTGTAACCTATGGACTAAAAGTCTCCTCTTTCATTACTGTGGGTGTTTTTCTAACTCATTCAAGAATCAGACTTTTTTTTAACTTGAAATACAAAAAAGATACAAAAAGAAACAAAGAAAATTGCAACATTGCAACAATAACACTGCTACTCGGAGGCTGGAGGTTTGTGTATTGGAAACGAAACACTTTTATTTTTTTCACTGATTATCTTGGCTTGGCACTTCAAGGTCTCACTGCTTGTTTATAGAGAGTGATAAGAAGAAAAGCACACAGATGTCCCTTTGAAGTATATCTTTAACCAGAGAAAGGTGAAAATGAAATGTTATTGTGAATCTATGCTTAATCTTGTTAAAACCTTCTAAGCTAGAGCAGCAGTGTTTGTTAGCTGGCGATAATGGCACAATTTCAACAGCAGAAAGAAGTTTTAAGTCTGCAAAAGATATTCTCAGAAATACAGAAATTATCAAATACACGTGAGAGGATAGAGAAGTTGGAAGACTTAGTGCAGCTAACAGCAAAATATGATGAAGAAGTTGAAGATATTTATCAAATGGAAAAAGTGGTGATTAAAATCCTAAAAATCGAAGAGGTAAATGAATATAAAGAAATTAAAATTGCTGATATTTATGCTGATTGGTTTGTCTCTGAAAATGGAAAGAGTGGAATACTGAAAGAGGAATTAAATGGAGGGGAAATCTACCCCAGATGGCAAGATACAGAAGAAGAAAAAACAAAAGAATTTATGGATTTAAAGAGCGAAATTTTATTAGCAATATCATTGATAACACTACCGACAATCAAAGATAAGCTGATTAAGGAAACAGAAGAAGGGCATCGAAATTACATGAGAGATTTTATAAGCAAAGAGTTGCTAAGAGGAGTCCATACAAAGTTGATTAAGGAGATGATTAGAGGACTGACACCACAAATGGCAGAAGATATGAGACTGTTTTGCTACTGGAAAGATACAGGCAGATAGATGGAAGTGTATAATTTAAAACTAGTTAAACTTGGTGAAATGTAGTGACAATAGATATAGTTAAATAAATAATTGATAATGATAATAATGTATACAATGTGTAGTGTTATGATAAGTAATAATGGGATATGAATATTGAATGGTACCCATGAAAGGAAGATTAGAAATCCTTTTGGATTATATATAAAGGTTAATAAAAAAGAACTAAGTTAGATACAGTTAAGTCTTGATTATTAGGGGGAAAATGTTATGATACAGGATATAGTTAAATAAAGGAGGGATAATGATAACAACGTATATTGAGGTATTGGTACAACATAAGGAAATTGGATTCAGGATTGGAATAAGGATTCAGTGTTATTGGAGGATTTTAGAAATAGCAAATGAAATGCCAGTATGTGGTTATGTTTTAAATTTTGATATATTTTATGATGAAGGACGTTTAAACAATTGTAGTCAAATGAAAATGGAGGTATGATGATGGTAACATGTATAAATATCTGAGTTAAAATACTTGAGTTAATATGAATTATGTTTGTTGACTGTGGAAGAGATGCACGTAAGCCTTTTTGTAACCAACTGATATACTTTCTACAGTATGTAAAGAAGGATGTGTTGTGTTTGTTTTGAAAATTAAAAAAAAACTAAAAAAAAAGAAACGGGGAGGGTGGGGGCTTATGGTATTTGGGAAGGGAATCGTATGGTACTGGAGGAGTTATGCAGAAGAGAGTTTTGTTCTCACCATCTTCTGCACATGCTGATGGCCTGTGTTTGGACTTGGTCAAGGCCAACCATCTCACATACCAACTTGATGAGGCTTTTGAAGATGCAACCCACATGACACCTTAGGGAGTTGCAGATTGGACATTGGGTTGGGGTAATTGGGGGGAGGGTGCTGGGTAATCATTTGATATATTCTTGTTCGCATCTTTTTGACTCAGATCTTGCTTTTCTTTCGCTGCTATCTTTTCATAACCAGTAAAAGTATCTTTAATTCCACAAACAATGGAGTTGGGAGTTTTCTTTCTTGGTTATTGATGGAGGTACGCCTGACATTAAACAAGATCTCCATTTGCACTCATCCCGGAGCTAAAACCTTCTGTGGGGAGTGCACATAGAAAAAAAAATTCTAAAACCCCTCAAAGAAGATGTCCAATCCCTGCAGTGACCAGGAGGACATGGGGGCTACCAGATCATCTTATCCCCTGGAAATGGAACAGATAGCTGAACTGGATTTGTGTCAAGTCAAATGTGCACGAAATAGAAATTTAAAAAAGCACTTGGGCAGATCATAATCCAATTGGAGTTAAGTGGAAAGGACAAAAGAGAAAATGGAGATGGACATTGAATCAATCAATACTAAAAGACAAGGAATTCATACAAAGTATGGAAAAAGAAATTGAATTTTTTAAAAAAGAGAATAGAAAATAAGAAACTTCACTACAAAATATATGGGACACTGCCAAGGCATACATTCAGGACAGTGATGTGCGGTCAGGGGAGGCAAGGGAGACGGAGCCTCACCTCTCTTCATGAAATAATAGTATATAATATTATATACTATATATATATATATATATATATATATATATATATATATATATATATATATATATATATATATATATATATATATATATATATATATATATATATATACATAATATTATAATATTATACATCCGTCCGGGCGCGCCCGGGAGCTGCCGAGGGCGGAGGCAGAAATGTTGTCGGCGCTCCCGGATGACGAAGGCACGAAAGCGACAGTCGACAGTCGCTTTTGTGCCTTCGCCATCTGGAAACACCAACATTTCTGGCTCCGCAGCTCCCGGGCGCGCACGGACGGAGGTAGGCAGAATGGCGCCGAGCCGATCCGGCGAGCGAGCAACCGAGGATCGGGCTGCCTTCCTCGCTCTTTCGTCCGCCCAGATTGCCTCGGTGTCGCTGTGGCTACCTCCGTCCGTGCGCGCCCGGGAGCTGCGGAGGGCGGAGGCAGAAATGTCAGCGTTTCCGGATGACGTCATCCGGGAGCGCTGACAACATTTCTGCCTCCGCCCTCTGCAGCTCCCGGGCGCGCACAGACGGAGGTAGGCAGAATGGCGCCGAGGCGATCCGGGCGGACGAAAGAGCGAGCGAGGCAGCCCGATCCTCGGTCGCTCGCCCGCCGGCTCGGCTCGGCGCCATTCTGCCTACCTCCGTCCGTGCGCGCCCGGGAGCTGCGGAGGGCGGAGGCAGAAATGTTGTCGGCGCTCCCGGATGACGTCATCCGGAAACGCTGACATTTCTGCCTCCGCCCTCCGCAGCTCCCGGGCGCGCACGGACGGAGGTAGCCACAGCGACACCGAGGCAATCTGGGCGGACGAAAGAGCGAGGAAGGCAGCCCGATCCTCGGTTGCTCGCTCGCCGGATCGGATCGGCGCCATTCTGCCTATCTCCGTCCGTGTGCGCCCGGGAGCTGCGGAGGGCGGAGGCAGAAATGTGTGCCTCCAGCACACGTGGTCCCATTCCCCGCCTTCCTGATGACGTCACCAGCCTCAGCAGCCATTAACCTCACCGCACGTCACTGTTTCAGGAACTAGATATAACATACACATGGGGGAAAAAACAAGAAAAAGAGACAAAACCAAAATACATTAATAGAAGAACGTAAGAGACTGGAACTAGAATTACAGAAAGAACCAAACAAGATGATTTTAAAAAATCAAATGGAACTATTAAAACATAAAATAAATTTACTAAAGAAGAATTGGCACAAAAAAACATAAATGCTAAACAGAACTTTTTAAAAATATATATTTATTTTTGAACAAAGACAAACATAAAAATAAAAAAAGCCATCTTCCATTACAAATTGTAGAAAGTGTGTCAGTTGGTTACAGTATTTCCATGCATCTCTTCCATAGTCATCACCTGTTTTTCATATCAAATTGCATATTTTAAATCCACATATATTAATGTATATCACAATTATTATATCTCAACCTTAATTTGACAATAATTGTTTTATATCCTTTTATATATAATATCAATATATATCAAACTAATATATTTATATGTATTGTTATCATTATTAATCATTATTTAACTATAGCTATTGTCACTTCATTTTATACATACTACTAGTAAACTAAATTTAGCTTAGCTTTTATTATACATTTTCATTGCATCAATCTGTATCTTTGCAGTAATAGTGCAGTCGTATATCTCTTGCCATTTGTAGCATTAATATTCTAGTTACTTTCTTAATAAATCTTGTATGAACTTCTCTTCACAACATGTTGTTCCTTTCGTATCTCATAAAAGCTCAAAACCCAGCATCTGCTATTTCCATCAGCTTATCTTTGGTTATCACTGGTGCTTCTGTCAAGATTTCTCTTCTTATCTCCGTCAATTTTTCTCTTGTTTCTTCTTCTGTGCTTTGAAGTCTGGGGTAGAGTTCCAATCCATCTATCTCCCCTTTCCATATTCTGCTCTTGCCATTACCAACCATGCTCACTTTATTGTCAGTATCCACAGTTTTCTTATCTCTTTGCTCATTTTTTTCTTCCATTTTTTGAACTCTGTCCTCCACTTTCTTCCTTTGATAAACATCCTCAGTTTTTCCATCCAATGTTTCTGTTTGTATTCCATATTCTCCAATCTCTTTTCAATTCTCTCTGTCACAACTAATAGATTTTGAATTTGAAACATAATCATTTGCAATGTTACAGTTTCTTTTTCCTGCTGCACCATTCTTCCAATTTTGCAAGCACTGCCACTATAGGATTCAAAGCTATTTTAATAAACTTCAAACAGATTCATTTATTATCTTTCAAGTCAAATTGTCTTCCCTCCAATAGCTAGTGATAGAACTCCCAAAAAGCACCTGTATAAACAAATTGTGCTCTTCCTACTATCACTCTCAGTAAACAAACTGGAAGAACCTTGAATCTCAAGTGATCAAAGAGAAAGAAGAAAAAACAATGGAGATCAAAAACTATCCAATCAATCCAATCAAGCATTATAAAAAGAAGAAGGAAAATTTTAATCCATAGGTGTAAGCAAAAGTGGAAAAAGAAGAAGAAAAAATTAATCCATTCAGTTTAAAAAATAGGGAGCCTTTGCAAAAATTCCATCCATGAAAAAAATTAGAAACAGGATAACACACTAAGTTTAATGTAGATTAATTTCACCCCTTACAGTCTTCTATCTTCAAATTTAATTTAACTTTTTTTTTTGGGGGGGGGGGGGTAGTCTCTTTTTCTAATAATAAAATTTCCTCACCAATTCGACACACTTTCTCTTTTCGCTTTCTTCCCATTCCAGAGCTGTCCCAACTTCAGCAGCTTCATTAGCTGTGTTTCTGTCGCTGGAAAAAAGGCTATTCCTGGATCTTTCAGGGACTTTGCAGTGTCCCTGAGATCAGCAAGAGGTGCCCTTCTCAATCACCGTCTCTGCAGGATGGTTTAGGTCCGAATGGACTGTCCAGTGGCAGAAATATTGACTGCGATCTCGGAGCACCAAGATTGCACGTCGTGCCGTTGCGAGCTCAGCCCCTTTTCCCCTAAACAGAACTTTTTTGAAAATGCAAATAAACCAGAGATGGTTGGCATACAAATTAAAAACAGAGAAAGAGAAGAAATTGATACATAGGGTAGTAGATGAGAAAGGAACTTTATACTATCAAAATGAGAAGAAGAATAATAATTCAAGATTATTATGAAAAGTGGTATGAGCAAGAGAAAGTTTCAGAAGAGAAAATTAAAGAATATTTGGAGAAAGCGGAACTACCTAAAATACCAGAAAGGTAAAGTTTATGTTAAATGAGCAAATATCAATGATGGAATTGTCAGAAGTGATTAAGAGTCAAAAGTGCAATAAAACACCAGGACTAGATGGGCTGCCTGCAGAATTTTATAAATGCTTTCAAGATACTCTAGGACCATCAATGTTGGAAGTTTATAATGAAGTATTAATTGATGTGAAGTTACCAAACTCGTGGATGGAAGCAAATATTACTTTGATTCTGAAAGAAGATTCAGATTTAATGCAGATAAAAAACTACAGGCACATATCTTTACTGAATGCTGACTGCAAAATATATGCTTCAATAATGGCAGAGAGACTAAACAGGTTTCTAAATGAATTTATTCATCCAGATCAAAATGGCTTCTTACCTAAGAGACAAATTAAAAACAATATGAGAATGATTTTAAATACATTGGAATATTATGAAGCACATCCTGGAAAATAAATGGCGTTGATCTTCTTAGATGCACAGAAAGCATTTGATAACGTAAATTGGCAATTTATGTTGTTACAACTAAAATCTATGAACTTTGGTGAGAGATTTGTTAACATAATAAAGGCAATATACCATAAACAAACAGCAAAGGTAATGGTAAACGGAGACACGGCAGACAATTTTAATATAAAAAAAGGCACAAGACAAGGAAGTGTTAAATAGAAATATTAGACAAGATATAGAAATAAAAGGTATGGAAATAAAAAAGGGAAAAATTACAGACATTTGCAGACTAGTTGGTCTTTATCTTGGAAGTCCCACAAGAAAATGGACTTAAACTAATTAGGAAAATAGAAGAATATGGTAAAGTTGCAGGACTGAAAATAAATAAAGAAAAAACCAAAATAATATTTTAAAATGTGTAACAATTAAAAAAGATTATAATAAACTGGTACAACAAATTAAAACAGACTTAGAGAAGTGGAAAAATCTACAACTATCATTGATGGGAAGAATAGCCACTATAAAAATAAATATTTTGCCAAGATTATTATACTTATTTCAAACAATACCAATAAAACTGGAAAAAATATTTTGAAGAATTAAATAAAACAATATTAAAATATATCTGGCAAGGGAAAATAGCAAGGATAAGTTTGAAAATGTTGGAAGATTCTAAAAATAGAGGTGGTTTTAGGCTACCAGATTGGGAATTGTATTACCAGGCTTCGATACTTACTTGGGTGAAAGAATGGATTGGTTTGAGGAACAAAAGATTATTGACTTTGGAGGGACATGATCTTGAATTAGATTGGCATGCCTTCTTATGGTATGGGAAAAACAAAATACATAGCTATTTCCAAAGACACTATGTTAGGAATGCACAATCAGTTTGGGAGAAAATTAAACACCACTATTTTAAAATACCAATCTGGCTTTCAACAATGGAGGCACTGATTTATCCAAATGTTATTGATATAGAGAATGTTACCAGATATAAAGATATTTTAAATGAAAAATGGGAACTTAAAACTAAACACCAATTGAGTGATCAAGGGATTGAGATAACATGGTGGTCATATGTGCAGATACAATCTAGATATGAGAAGGATGTTAAAATGTATAGTTTAAATAAAGAATTAACAGAATTAGATCAGATATTAACAGGGACAGATGAAAAATCAATAAATAAAATACATAGCTATTTTTTAAGTATTAAGATGGAAGATGAGCAAGTAAAAGAGACAATGATAGTATGGGCTAAACAATTTGGTTATTCGACTGAATTAGATCAATGGCAGAAATTATGGGATAGAAATGATAAATTAACAATGTCTACTGCATACAAAGAAAATCTTTATAAAATGTTTTATAGATGGCATTTTCCACTTGCCAGGTTAGCAAAGATGTTTAAGGATAATTCTGCAAAATGTTGGAAATGTCACCAGATACCTGGTTCATACTATCATATGTGGTGGACTTGTCAAAAAGCGAAGAAATGTTGGACAAAAATACATGCATGGCTGGAAACAATGATAAAACAACATACAGACTTGAAACCAGAGACATTTTTGCTGGGCATTTTACCAGACAAGTATAATAAAGGGAATATATATCTGATTTTACATGTATTAACGGAAAGTGAAGAGATCCCAACAGACAAAGATGTGATTAGAAAAAAATATTAGAATGTGCAGAAATGGATAAGCTAACACTTACAATTAAGGGGAAAAAAGAAGCTGAATTTTTTTTTACTTGGGACTTATTTTATCAATGATTAGCTGTCAAAAACAGGAGCTAGAAACAGGGAAACATGAAAGGATCAGTGATATAAGGAAGAAATGTTAAATTGGCTAAACAAATAGTATGATTATTACTGTGATTAATATTAGTATAATTGATATTAATGCAATGAATATTGTGGTAAACACTTTGATTATTACTTCCTAAAATGACTTGTACCCAGACAACACACTGTTCAATTGAAGTTGGAATTTTTACATGTTATAAAATAAAATAAAACTTATTACAAATAAGTGACCACAATTGGGACCAGAAATTCAGTTATTAAGCAAAGTGATCACTAAATGAAATCAAGACTGTGTTTTCAGTTTTACTTCAGTCTTTGTTTGCCTTACAGATCTGCAAAGGTTGTAAATATGAGAATCACTTGCAAAGTTTCTTTTTCATCACTGTTTTAACTGTGGACAGTTGCTTTATGAGGCAGTTACTAAAAGGACTACCTATACATTCTTACTGTGTTGTAGGGAAACCTTGGAGGTAGAGACAAAGAGACTTTCATGCCTTTATGCTATTTATGTTCATGGAGAAAGGAAAAAGATACAGTCAATAATGCTGTCTCTGAATTCTTTTTTCTATCCATTTCTGTGTATATAAATGAATAATTTGGAGACAGAAAGTTAAAAGCTTTGGTATTTTCATCCTGTTCTCAGGAGAAATCCAGTAAGCAGCAGGTATCAAGATCATCCCCTAACATGTTATCAAAAATAAATAGCTACTATGATTTGATTTCCTTAGGAAAAATGGCAAACTAAGGAGAACCTAGGCTAGTGGTTGACAGTTTCAAGTAAGGCAGAACAAATAGTGACAAATTAGAGCAGTGTTTTCCAACCTTGGGAACTTTAACATGTGTGGACAACAATTGCCAGAATTGTCCAGCCAGCCATGCTGGCTGGGGAATTTCAGCAATTGAAGGAGGGGTGAGTTGCTGCCGGCATTACTGCTGGTTCGGCGTGCAAAAAGAAATGATGAAAAGCAGTGTCATGGCAGCTGCTAACACCATACCACACCGCCTGAGGCCATGAGGGTGAGTGGAGATTGTCAGGGGAAGATTTCACCCTGAACTAAATGAGGTCTTAGATCGCGGTGTTTCCAAACAGCATTATCTTTAAGGTGCGAAAAAAAGAAATAAAAATTCCGGAAAACATATTCAAATTAAAAACAAGCTTTAATACAAAAATAAGAAATAAAGAAATAAAACAAATCTATCTAATTGTTACATTTTGCCAAAAGCAATTTGTCTACCAGTTTCCTGGCAGACGGACAAAGATCAAAAGGGAAGAGAAGTCTCTGGAATGTGTGAAGAGCAGGCGCAGTACATCATTGTCAGATAAGACCTTATGACCTGCGCAGTAACTCTTTCAGTAATTATTCAGTTCAAGCTAGCAAACAATTTAACGCAGTGACACCCCTTCTTTTGCTAGTTGGGCTGACGTCATCAAATCATCAATTAAGGCACATCTTCTTTCGCAGATACTCGTGTTGACTTGGGGCAAGTGGTTTGTTAAGCATATCAGCAATCTGATCATGTGTAGAAACATATTGCAATTTAACAAAACCTTGCTTAACTAATTGCTTTGTGTTTTGATAACGAATGTCAATGTGTCTGGACCTAGAACCTGTGAAATGTGACTCAGAAATATAAACCACAGATACATTATCTTCCAGCACGGTGATTGGTCGAATCGGACGTGTCCAGATATCTGTGATCAAAGCATCAAACCACGTTAGAGAATTACAAGCATCTGAAACACAAGCATATTCAGCTTCAGTAGATGAACATGAAACAAAACTCTGTTTTCTCACTTGCCAGTAAACAGGACATCCATTCAGGAACATCATGTAACCAGAAGTGCTTTTGCATGATTTCTTATCACTTGCCCAGTCAGAAGTCTTTTCAGGCGCTCCGCTCCGCTGAGGAAACATCTCCGTTCCCAGCCGAGCTGGTGGAGCGCAGGCAGGCGTCGTTGCTTCGCCAGGGGCGGGGCAAGACTGTACTTCCGGTTTCAGCGCCGGAAGGGAGCGCGAGAGCCAGGTGGAGCGCTGAAAGGGAGCGCGCAAGCCAGGTGGAGCGCTGAAAGGGAGCGCTCGCGATCCGGTGCGATCCAGCAGGAACCCACCACTGGTGTGGAGTATCTCTGCAAACTTTTTGCAAAAATCTCACTCATTTTCTTATTTGGACCAATGTAAACAATGTCATCAACATAAACAAGAATGATCTCATATGCATTGTTAGATCTTTTTGTGAACACACATTCATCAGTTTCGGACTTAATAAAGCTCATTGAATTTAGTTTGTCAGTAAGACATAAGTACCACATTAAACCTGACTGTTTCAGACCATAAAGACTTTTGTTCAGGAACCAGGTATCCCCTTCTTGCTTTTGGAATCCTGGAGGGCTTCTCACGTAGATCTCTTCATCTAGGTCCACATCAAAGCATGTAGAAAGGAGTTTGATTGATTACACTGCTCCAAGTACGGTTGACAATGTAATTTGCATATTTGATTGCTTCACCCCAGTATATGCTACCGAGATTGGCATCTTCTAGAAGACAACGCATCATGGTTTGCAGAACTCCTTGTCTTCTTTCTACGACTCCATTATGAGCCGGTGCATATGGAGCGGATGTCTGATGAAGAATTCCATTCTTACGCATCCAGTCCTGGAAACGCTGAGACATGAATTCTGCACCACGGTCACTCTGGATTCTGGCGATGCGAACTTGGTATTGTGTAGAAACAAAAGCTGCAAAGTCTTTAAAGATCTGAAAGGTCTCAGATTTCTCTCTCATAGGATATACAAATCCATATCTAGAATGATTATCTACAATTGTTAGAAAATACTTTCTACCACCAAATGATGGTGGGAAAGGACCCACTATGTCAGTGTGTACCAAATCAAAAATGCGTGTTGACAGGCGTGTAGCGTGTTTGGGAATGGCAGCTGCTTTGGATTTAGCTTTCCTGCAAACTGCACAATCCAAAAACACCTTACACCTCTTTAGATCCAAACCTTTTGCGAATTCCGGCATCTTTCTAAGAACACAGAAACTGGCATGCCCCAATCTTCTGTGCCACTTGTGGATGCACCTGGAATGCAAAGTTTTACCAGTTAGTGAATTCTCAATATTAACAGTTTCATGAAGAACCTCAGGTTTGCTCTGAGCAACCTGCTTCTGTTTTCTCTGTTTGTTGGCTTTAGGAGCCTTTGGCATAGCAACGGGTTCTCTCTCTGAACCAACTCTCTCTGGGCCCGTGCTGTCCCTTTTTGGAGTTTGCATACTTGCCTGTGCTTGCCCTTTAGGCTTTGGCTTTAAGTAATAAACACCACCAATCAGCATGGTTTCAGCAACAATATCTCCATCTTTAACTATGTAACTTGCTTTTTCGAGGTGGTGAACCTGGAACTTTAACTCTCTAGACAAGTGACTTTGACTAAACAAATTACTGGTTGCTGAAGGTATGTAATAAACATCAGGGATGAATGTATCGAGCTCTTCAATGTAAACAGTTCCTTTTCCCATGACCTTGCAAGTGTGGTTGGAGAAGGAGTACAGTTCTCGATACTCTGGCTCTGGCTCGCCCATCTCTGTGAAAAGTTCCTTTCTGTGGGTAACGTGTACAGCTGCTCCACTATCTAAAGTCCACAAAAGACGTCTGTCGTACTCTGGATCAGGTTGTGGAACATTGGTTAAGGCCAATGTTGCGAGTGGAGCTTGTGGATCACGCCTTGGACCACGACGACCTTGTCTTCCGCCTCTACCTCTGCCTCTGGAGTCTGTTCCTCTGGGCTGGTATGTGACGAGAGCTGGAACTCGTTGGGGACAATCCCGGGTGTCATGTCCCACAAGGTTACAGGTGTAGCATTTTGGTATCCTTGGAGCGTAGCCTCTTCCCCGGAAGGGACGTCTAGCTGGAGCCTTTGATGCTGGGGGTTGTTGCAGATGTGGCATAGCTAATTTAATAGCTTCCTCCTCCACTAAAAATCTATAAACGTGGTTAACCGTGCGTTGGGCAATAGGCATGTGGTTAATCTTTGCAACTGCATCTTTCCATTCATAATTCAATGAGTTAATGATGATGCTAATCATTTGGATATCGTCGATTACATGGCCACTTTCTCTCAATTCACTTCTCATTCTTTTCAGTTTGGTCAAATGTCCACCAATTCGTTCACCAGGTTTCAACTTCGAACCATGGAACTCAGACATGAGCAAACATGAAGATTCAATTGAAATGGGCCTGTAGCAATCTTCCAAAATAGCCCAAATTTGTTGGGCTGTTGCATCAGATGGAAAGGTAACCTGGAGTTCAGTTTCCATCGGCATGAGCAAAGTAGTGCATGCTCTGGTCTCTAGGTCTCTCATTGCAGGAGTCCATGGCTGGGCAGGAGGATTAAAAACCATACAGTGTGTGCCTTCTCTGCGAAGCAAGAGTGCAATTTCACTGACCCAGGCTTTATAATTCTCTCCTGACTCCTTTAATTTTGACTCACCAGTCAAAGGAGTGACTGAAAATGCCTGCTGAAGGATATGCATTTGAACAACTTGCTGTGCAGGTTGAAAAGCTGGTTGTTGAACCAGGGGGTGCTGTAATTGCACCATTGGCCTTTGTGTGGCAACATTAAATTGGCTTGCTTGCATTTGCCTTTGGCTTTGCCTTGTTCCATCTAGGGAGGATCCAACACCACCAGGGGGCGCTGAAGACTTAACCTTTGGAGGCAAAGCTTGGGCATCTGGAAGACTTATAGATAAATCTGTCCAGTTTCGGTGCAATTCCTTTAACTTTTGCTCTAATAAATTTTCTCCGCCAGCAGATGGCAGTGCAGCTTCACTTCTTGGCTGCATCAGGCCTTTGTACGTGGCAGAAGTAGTAGAACAAAGGAGATCACATGACCTCGGTGACGTGTACATATCTCTCTGTTCTGATTCGCCTAAGGCAATGTCCTTTATGGGGTGTGTTTTAGGTTGTTTAGGAGAAGACAAGATGGCGTCCTCAGACATTTTGGGAGTGGGGAAACCCCTCCTACTTCTTTCCAATCTTTCATAATATTCTCTAGCTTCTCGGGCTTGTTTTTCAAAACGCTCTATCTGGTCACGATAGCTTTTCATTTCTTCCGTAGGGCCTAAGAAGGATTCATAATATTCACTTTCTGCGTGGGGGTGTTTTTCCTCTGCCGGCAGTTGCCGCGAGGGCTTTGGCCAGACATCAATTGTTTCATAATCTCCAAGAGTTTGGGAGTGAAGTTGCTCTGGTAATGTGGAACGTCTTGGCTTTGCCCCCAGCATGGTATCATCTCTTGAAGATATTTGGGAATTTGCATAATGAGAAGGGGGAACTACTGACCTCGGTTCGTAGATCTCACCTCCTGTAGCTCCTTCCCCCACAGCAGGGTCTTCATCCAGTCCAGTTACTGGAGTTTGGGAAGTTGGAAGCCAGCATGAAAAGTCTTGCATTTCTGTGTCAGAAGAAATGGATCCTTCCGAGCGCGTTTCATGTCTGCCTTTTTTCTTTTTCTTCCTTGGCATGGCTAGTTAGCCTGGCCGCTTATCTCTTAAAGATAGCTTTGAAGGAAACAGCCGTAAATTATAACCATCTCTGCTTCCATTAATTGTCAGGGGAAGATTTCACCCTGAACTAAATGAGGTCTTAGATCGCGGTGTTTCCAAACAGCATTATCTTTAAGGTGCGAAAAAAAGAAATAAAAATTCCGGAAAACATATTCTAATTAAAAACAAGCTTTAATACAAAAATAAGAAATAAAGAAAATAAAACAAATCTATCTAATTGTTACATTTTGGCAAAAGCAATTTGTCTACCAGTTTCCTGGCAGACGGACAAAGATCAAAAGGGAAGAGAAGTCTCTGGAATGTGTGAAGAGCAGGCGCAGTACATCATTGTCAGATAAGACCTTATGACCTGCGCAGTAACTCTTTCAGTAATTATTCAGTTCAAGCTAGCAAACAATTTAACGCAGTGACAGAGATTGCAGCAGTAACTGGGACAACTTCAGAGCAGAGTTTGAGAATTATTCCCTAGCCACAGGCTTAAATGATAAGCCAGCAGCAGTGCAAGCAGTGACACTGAGAAGGTTGATGGGCAGTGAATGTCTCCATGTTTACAAACACAATTTAACCCTTACAGAGGAGCAAAAATATAATACTAAAGCCATCCTAGATGCCTTAGAAGTCTTTTTCAGACCCTATAAAAATGTCATATATGAAAGATATATATTTGGCAGCTGTAAGCAAGAAGAAGGTGAAGCAATAGACAGTTACGTCACATGGCTAAGAGAAAAAGCTGCAAGCTGTGAGTATGGGTCTCTGACAAATGAACTTATTTGTGATAAAATAGTTCTGGGTATCACTAGTGAAAGCACATGCTGCCACCTTTTGAGGGAACATAATTTAAGTTTACAAGCAGCGATTGAGATATGTTGTACCACAGAACTTACTGACAAACGGATGAAAGCTTTGGAGCAGGATAAACAGATTGACAGTATCAATGCAGCCTCCAAACAACAGCTAAGCATAAAGAACCACCACCACAAACTCCATCACAAAATTCACCTGCACAACTCACCTGGGAGCAATCCAGTATCATGTAAGTACTGTGTCGGTGTGCATGTACAAGAGAAAGAGCAGTGTCCTGCATATGGGAAAATCTGCAGAGCATGTGGGAAACCAAATCATTTGCAAGAGTGTGTGTATCTCTCAAGTAAAATGGAAGTGAGGCAGCTGCATACAATTGAGCAAATGTCAGATCCTGAGGATGCACACTTGTTTACCAATGATGTGGTTTACATGAAAGAATGCATTGGTGCAGTACACTCTAAGGGCAAAAAGTGGTTCGTAAATCTCAGATTTAACAATGTAACCCAACCTTACCAGCTGGACTCGGGTGCAAAATGTGATGTCATGAGTTTAAAGGAAAAAATGAAACTGGCACCTGAGATACCTCTTCAGCCTAGTAGCACCAAACTGAAGTTGTATTCAGGGGAATTAATGGAATCATTGGGACTTTTCCAAAAAGAATGCAGAATATGTGGGGGTATTCACAAACTTGAATTTGAGATTGTGGAAGCTGATCAGAAACTGATATTGTCAGGATCAACATGTGAGCATCTGGGTTTGATGCAGTTCATCATTCTGGCAGAGTTACACAATGTTGGGATTCACCCCTCAAAAACTTTGGTGAGGCCACTGACAAAACAGCAAATCCTCCGAGTCTACAATGAGGTGCTTGAGGGCCCCATAGTATCTGTTCCAGGAGAGGTTCATTTTGAACTTGATCCTGCCATTTCTCCAGTACAAAGTGCCCCACGCAATGTGCCTATGGCCATCAAACCACAGATCAAAATGCAACTGGACAAGTATGAAGCTGAAGGACATATTCCTTCAGTATCTGAGCCCACCGATTGGATAAGCAACATGGTTGTTATTTGGATGCCTGAGAAGATCAGAATTTCCATTGATCCCAAGTTTCTGAATATGGCCCTGAAACAGTCACTCTACCCAATGCCAACACTTGATGATATTTTGCACAAACTACCCAAAGCACAGGTTTTCACACTTTCAGACACCAGAGATGCCTTTTTACAGTGCAAACTGGATGAAAAGAGTAGCTACATGACCACGTTCCAGACTCCTTGGGGCAGAAAGAGATGGCTCAAGCTACCCTTTGGAGCCTCTGTAGCACCAGAGGTGTACCAACGAAAGCAGCATGAACTATTAAATGGGCTCAGTGGAATTGAGCCAATAGCTGATGACATTCTTGTACTTGGATGTGGTGAAACAGATGAAGAAGATGAGCATGACCATGATGAGAAGCTCATAGCACTACTAGACCTGTGTAGGCAGGTGAGGCTGAGGCTCAGTGCAAAGAAATTGCAGTTCAAGGTGCAAGACGTCCATTTCCATGGACATATCCTGTCCTCACAAGGCTTAAAAGCTGACCCTGATAAGATTCGAGCCATTGTAGACATGCCACTGCCTGCCAATGCCAAATCAGTGCAGAGATTTATCGGTTTTGTCACATATTTAGCAAAATTCCTGCCGCACCTATTTGAGATGTGTCAGTCATTGAGACATCTTATGGTCAAAGATGCAGTTTGGCACTTGCTTCCCAAGCATGACCAGACAGTAAAGGAGGTCAAACGCTTGGACACCACTGCCCCAGTGTTGAAATACTATGATCAGTGGTGGGTTCCTACCAGTTTGGACCGGTTCAGCTGAACCGGTAGTAGCTTGGCGGCCTGGGTCGCTGGAACCAGCAGCAACCCAGGTCTGCCACACCTCTAAATCAGTTCACCCGTCTTGGGTTTCTTTTGCTTCTGCGCATGCGCAGAGCAATTATGGTTGTACTGTGTAAGCGAAAAACTGGCGGGCCGGAGGGGTCCAGCCCACAAGCCCCCTCTGGCCCTGGTGCAGGAGCAACTTAAGCCAAAGAGAGCTGAGCCGACTGTAGCTGGGCTGCCTGACCCCAGGAACAGACGAATCGAATGGCAGGCAAGGCCGCAGGAGGCATAGTCAGAGCCACGGGCAACCAGAGCCATGGGCAGCGGGTAAGCTCGCTGCAGGCCTGGGTTTCGGGGTTGGTGGGTGGAAGTTTTGCTCCTGGAGTTCATGCACCTCTTTCTGAGCTGCTCGGGGAGCATCTTCCGACCAGGTTTTCGTGCCACCACTGTCCCTTCTTCTGTTTTTGCTCACTTGCCCATCTGGCCCCGTGGACTCCAGAGAGGTCCTGCCTGGAGTCAGTCGTGGGGGCCTTGAGTGGCGGAACAAGGGGTCGGGCATGAAAGGCTTGGACTGAACCAGCACAGGCAAAAAACACCACAGGGCATCTGGATCCGTCTTCCCCAACCAGGAGGCTCCACTGCTCCCCAAGCGGTGGCGCTCTTGGAGGATGATGTGTTGCCGAGCCTGGAAGTTGCTTCCGATGCATGGAGAGGCTTTGGTTTTTCTCCTCCCCAGTGAGTGAAAAGCTGGTGGGCCGGCGGGGTCCAGCCCACAAGCCCCCTCTGGCCCGGGTGCAGGAGAAACCCCAAGCCAAACAGAACTGAGACAACCCTACCTGGGCTGCCTGACCCCAGGTCCCCCATGACTGACTCTGGGCAGGACCTTCTCTGGAGTCCACAGGGCCAGATGGGCAAGTGAGCAAAACCATAAGAAGGGACAGTGGTGGCACAAAAACCTGTAGTCGGTCATGGGGGACCTGGCGTCGGGCAGCCCAGCTACAGTCAGCTCAGCTCTGTTTGGCTTGGGCTGCTCCTGTGACTGGGCCAGAGGGTGCTTGTGGGCTGGACCCCACCATCTCCTGAAGCTGTCGACATTGCAGGAGTAGCTGTTGCTACTGTCTGTGCCGGGCGTCCAGGAAAACTCCCTGGCGTGCAGTGGTGGGTTGCAGGCGGTATGCCCTGGTACGGTATGGTGCTCCGGAGGGCCCACCCACCCACCAGTGCTACTTAACATGCTTTAAAGCTGTCGGCGCTTCCGCGCACGTGCATGGTACATACAGCACCTGCGCAACACTCCGCTGAGCAGCTGGAGCGACGTGGCTTCCAGAAGCGTCATTTGATGCTACAACGCAAGCGCACACTGTGTGTGTGTGCGCACGCACCATGCGCATGCATGTAGGTGACGCTGGGGCCGTTCCAACCATACTGGCTCAGCTCTGCTTGGCTTGGGCTGCTCCTGTGCCCGGGCCAGAGGGTGCTTGTGGGCTGGACCCCGCCAACTCCTGAAGCTGTCGACATTGCAGGAGTAGCTGTTGCTACTGGCTGTGCCAGGCGTCCAGGAAAACTCCCCGGCCAGCAGTGGTGGGTTGCAGGCGGCACGCCCTGGTTCCGGTATGGTGCTCCAGAGGGCCCATTTTTTATCTTCCATATTTATATTTTATAAGTAGGATTTATTGCTCTCGTAGATCTTGGTTCTCGTTGTTCTCTAATGTCAATGCCGCCTACTGCTCCTTCTTTCTCAGTCTCAACTGTAGACACCTCTTGAAATTCTATCAACGATTCTTCTTTTCCTGCCTCCTCAGCCTTCCCTCTCAGATGCTCTGCAAATAATGATTCTGCTTTCTCAGTTTTTTCTATTCTATATCTTTGTCCTTGCCATACAAACATAAGACGTTCTGGTATCAGCCATCTGTAATTAACACCTTTTTAAAGTAGGATTTAAGTCAAACATTTGCATTCTCTTCTCATCTCTCTCACTCTTCTTGGTATTTGTTTCAAAACTACAATCTTCTTGCCTTTGTATTCCATTTTTTTGTCTCCTGCCTTCTGTAGTATTAGTGTCTTAGTTGCTTTCTTAGTAAATCTTACATGGACTTCTCTTGGGAGACCATTTCTTGCTGCATATCTTGTACAGACTCGAAACACCTCGTATATAACGTCCATCATCTTCTCTTGGGTTGTCTCCAAAACGTCTGTCAAAATGTCTGTCATTATTTGTGCCAAATTCTTGCCTTTTTCTTCTTCTATATTTTGGAATCTGAGAAAAAATTCTGACCTTTCCATCTCCCATCCCAGTATTCCACTGTTGTCTTTTTCCACCACACATAATCTGCTGTCGATATCTCCAATTTTCTTCTCTCTTTGGTCATCTTTTTTCTTCAATTTTTTGTAGTTTGTCCTCATATTCCATCATCATTTGTTGGATATTTTCAATTTTTTCATCTGTTTTCCTGTTTTTTGTTCAATGTTTTCTGCTCTCTGTTCTACCTTCTCTATTTTATTTTCAATACTCTCTGTTCTCTTTTCTATATTCTCTGTTCTTACTTGTATCTTTTGTATTCCTTGCATAATCATCTCTAATGTTACTCCCTTGTCGTTTTCCTGTTGCAACATTGTCTGCATTGATCTTTGTCCTCCTGATGGTGAAGAAGAGGAGGTTGTTGTTGCAGAGCCAGTGGTCATTATTTTTTTGCTCATCTTCAAATTCTTCTATGCTTTAATCTGTTTATTATGGAGGACAATTGTAATCCCAAATACCCATGGAATAGTCAATGGAAAAAAGCATGGAAAGAAGAAGAAGAAAAAAAGGATTTTTGTAAAACAATCGCAAAAAGTAAAAAGAAATTATTTTTTAAATTTTTTTAAAAAATGTATATTTAAAAATATTTAGATTCTCCCTTAATCCAATTCAATAAAGCAAAATGCAGATGTATCCAAAAAATAGAGGGAAAAAGAAAAAACAGAGGCGCAGCACAGCTTCTTTTTCTTTTTTTCCTTCCCCTTTAAAAAAAAAGAAAAAGCCAAACTTCTACAAAAGGCCTCAAATCAGCTGGGAATTGCTAAATGGAGAGGAAAGCAGGGAAGCGCTGGTGACGTCTCGCCTGGACTACTGCAATGCTCTCTACATGGGGCTTCCCTTGAGATGCACTCGGAGACTGCAGTTGGTCCAGAATGCGGCCGCGCGGGTGATTATGGGGAGGACTAGGTACTCCCATGTAACACCTCTCCTGCGCGAGCTGCACTGGCTTCCTGTGGTCTACCGGGTACGTTTCAAGGTTTTGATTACGATCTTCAAAGCGCTCCATGGCACAGGACCTAGTTACCTGCAGGATCGCATCCTGCCCCATACATCCCTACGACCAATCCGCTCACACAGAGAGGGACTTCTCCGGGTGCCGTCCGCTAAACAGTGTCGGGGGGTGACACCCAGGAGCAGGGCCTTCTCTGTGATGGGCACAGCCCTGTGGAATGACCTCCCCCTTGACATCAGGATTACTTCCGATCTCCGCTCCTTCCGTGTAAAGCTCAAGACCCACCTTTTTCAATTATCTGGCCTGGCTCAACCGTAGTTTATCCTTTCCTCCTGACAGTCCTTTTGAATTTGTAATTTTATTATGGGGTATTTTTAATGGTTAATTTTATTATTATTATTGTGATATATGTAATTGTTACCTCCTCCGTGTCCATGTACGTGTATGTATATGTATGTGTATGTGTGTATGTGTATGCTTATATGTATTTATGTTATGTTTTTTATTGTACGCCGCCCCGAGTCCCTGTGGAGAGGGAGCGGCTAACAAATTAAATTATTATTATTATTTTTAAGCAAAAGGGAAAAATAAAATAAAAAGAAAAGCAAGGGAGGAAGGTAAACACTGCCACCAAAAAAGTCCAAAGCTTTTATAGAAAGTTCAAGCTTTTATAAAATGAAAGCCTTTTCAAGGTCACACTAGGCTTTTTTCTTTGAATTTCTATTTATTCTTTCAAAGCAAGACTCCACACATTGATAGTATCACAGAAGAGCACCTGTATAAACAACCTCCATGCTCATCACACTATCCTTCCTTGGCCAGACATTGTGTCCTTGAAAGGAACAGCTTTTCTCCAAACACTTATGTGAAAATAAAAACAATGTTTCAAAACCTCTAGATGGCAGTGTTACTTATTTTCCCCACTTTCACTCTCCTACTCTCACTCATAAAAAGTTAAAAAAAAGATTCAAAAGAGAAAAAGTACAATAAAACATTAAAGAAAAATAGGACAAAAGAAGTCTTAGACAATAAAACTTAATTATGTCAGTATATCCAAAAATAAAAGGAAGAAAAGAAATCAGTCCAGTTTAAAAGGTAAACTGCATTTGTCCAGTTAAATTCCAATAATAAAAAGGGGGGAAAAAAACCTCAGTTTGATTTTGGCTTAAATTCGCCACTTATTCTCTTCAGTCTTCACTTTTAATTTTCCTCATTTAGGGTGTTCTCTCAAATAAAAAAAAGAATTCTCACCCAGACGACACACTTCTCTCCTGCCCTTGCGTTCCGGAGCTGTCAACAGTTTTAGCAGTCATTAATGGCTTTGCGATGTCTCTGGGATCAACAGGATGCGCCCCTTCCTGTCACAGTCTCTACACAGCTTAAAGTCCAGTAGGAAATCCTTTCCTTTCCTGATGATAGATAGATAGATAGATAGATAGATAGATAGATAGATAGATAGATAGATGATAGATAGATAGTCCTTGACTTATAACAGTTTGCTTAGTGACCATTCCAAGTTACAAAATACACTGAAAAAAGTGATTTATTACCATTTTTCACTCTTACAACCATTGCAGCACTCCCATGGTCACATGCTCAAATTTAGATGCTCGGCAACTTTTTGATGGTTGCAGTGCCCCTTTTGTGACCTTCTGATAAGGAAACTCAATGGGGAGGCCAGTTAGTAACTTAAAAACTGAAATGATTCACTTAACAACTGTGGCAAGAAAGATTGTAAAATGGGACAAAACTCACTTAACAAATGTGTCACTTAGAAACAGAAGTGTGGGGTTCTATTGTGGTTGTAAGAGGACTACTTGTATATTCTGGCTCTTTTACTCCCCCCAAATATCATGCTTGTGACTAAAACTTCCTTCCCACACAGTCTCTTTTTCTTAATCTAGCTATCAGATATCTGTTTTATCATTGTCAGACTTTTTTTAAAAATCACTTTTAATACCAAACAGTATCAGTTTCTGGGGGTGCAGATCAGTGGTGGGTTGCTCCCGGTTCAGCCGAACCAGTAGTAGCAGCGGCGGGAGGCCACCCACTCGGACACTTCTGCGCATGCACAGAAACATTGCACATACGCATGAGCGCTCCTGAACCGGTAGTGCATGATCTCTGGAGGGCAAAGGATGGGGGTTGTTCCTCCATCCTTGTCCTATTAGACCTCTCGGCGGCTTTCGATACCATCGACCATGGTATCCTATTGCGCCGTCTGGAGGGGTTGGGGATCGGGGGCACCGTATTGCGGTGGTTCCGCTCCTACCTCTCTGGCCGGATGCAATGTGTGTTGACAGGGGAGCAGAGGTCGACCCCGAGGCCCCTCACTTGTGGGGTCCCACAGGGGTCGATCCTCTCGCCTCTCCTGTTCAACACATATATGAAACCGCTGGGCGAGATCATCCGTGGTTTTGGGTTGAGATATCATCTGTACGCTGATGACACTCAGCTGTATTTTTCCACCCCAAACCACCCCAACGAGGCTGTTGAAGTGATGTCCCATTGTCTGGAAGCCGTGCGGGTCTGGATGGGTGACAACAGGCTTCCTGTGGCCTACCGGGTGCGCTTCAAGGTGTTAGTTACCATCTTCAAAGCGCTCCATGGCACAGGGCCTAGTTACCTGCGGGATCGTGTCCTGCCCCATACATCCCTGCGACCCATTCGCTCACACAGAGAGGGTCCCCTCCGGGTGCCATCCTCTAGAGATTGTCAGAGGGCGGTGCCCAGGAGTAGGTCCTTCTCTGTGGCGGGCCCCACCCTTTGGAACGACCTCCCCCCAGACATTAGAACAACAACCGATCTCCGCTCCTTCCGCAGTAAACTGAAGACCCACCTGTTTCGGCTAGCCGGCCTGGCATAATTCGACAACTTTTCCACCCCTAGGTCATTTTTAATTGTCAATTTTAGTTTTTAAACTATTAATGTTATTTATTGTAATTATTTATTTATTTTTTACCTCCTCTGTATGTCACTGTGCTAACTGTTGCTTGTGTACGTCGCCCCGAGTCCCTGTGGGGAGAGGGGGCGACCAATAAGTTTAAATAAATAAATAATAAATAAATAGTTAAAATATTTGGAACACACCACTGGTGCAGATGCATGTGTGAATTTCTTTATAATTAAAGAACAAACTAGAAAGGACAAGGGAAGAGCTATCAGCCAAAGTGTGAACACATATAACATATAAATATAGGAAACAAATAACTTTTTAAGAGAGTAGAGGAATCACAGGGACATTTAAACAGGCAACTAAAGTGCTCATAATTGCATGTCAATGAATATGAAATGAAATTGTGTTACCTAAAAAATAGAAAAGATCAGTGTATATGTCTATGCTGAAGAAGACATGCAAGACAATATGCAAATTACTGAATAATTGCCCTAATTTCTCAAATAGCAAAGTATTTTTTTTCCAAAGTATGGAGCTGTCACTGCGTTAATTGTTTGCTAGCTGCGCTGGAGATTTACTGCGCAGGTCACAGGTCTTATCAGCAAGTGATTTACTGCGCCTGCTCACACACATTCCAAAGGCTTCTGATCTTCGTCTGCCTGCCGGAGAAGGTGGGCAGCAATTGCTCTTGCAGAATGTAAGAATTTAAATAGTAAGGTTTATTTTTATTTTCATATTAAAGTTTGTTTTCATTAGAACATGTTCTCGGGTTGTTTATTTCTTATCAAGAGATATGCTTCTTGGAAGGGCTGGCGATCCGCACCTCAATCGAAGGTGGGGAGGAAATTCCTCCCTCCCTTCACAAATTGGTAGCAGAGGATGGTTTTCATAATTTACAGCCTTCTTCCTTGTTAAGCTATCTCCAAGAGATAAAGCGGCTAGCCTAATTAGGAGAGAATGAATTATAGCTACTGAGATACGCTTAAATCAACTTCCTAACCATGCCGAAGAGGAAAAAGAAAAAAGACAGAAATGAAGCACGTTCCGAGGGGTCACTCCCCTCTGATACAGAAATGGAAGATTTCTCAAGCTGGCTTCCAAATCTCCGAACCAGGCCGAGAGGAGAATCTACCATGGGAGGAACTTCTCAAAGAGATAGAGCTGCTTTCGAAGCTGAAACAAACAGACCAAGGTCAGTTATATTCCCTTCTGATTATGCATGCTCCCAAATATCTCCAAGAGATTATGAAATGCTCGGGGCTAAACCAAAGCGTTCCTTGCCAGAGCAAATTCACTCCCAAATATCTCTTAGAGATTATGAAACATTTGATGCCTGGCCACAGCTCCCAAAGCAACAGCCGGCAGAAGATTTTCACCCCCACCTAGAAAGTGAAACTTATGAATTCTTCCCAAGCCCTGGGCAAGATATGAAAAGCTATCGTGACCAGATAGACCTTTTTGAAAAACAGCTTTTTCAAGCCAAAAAGGACTATGATAGATTAGAGGCAAGTAGGAGGGGTTTCCCCATTTCCAAAATGTCTGAGGACGCTATCTTGCCTTCTTCACAGCCTAAGACACACACCCTGGAGGATATTGTGTCAGGCAAATCAGAACAGAAAGATATGTACACGTCACAGAAGCCATGTGATCTCCTTTGTTTTCCAGCTTATGCCACGCAAGCAGAAATAATACAGCTGAAAAGTGAAGCTGCACTGCCATTTCCTGGCAGAAATAATTTACTACAGCAGCAGTTAAATAAATTGCAACAGTCTTGGTTAAATATATCTGTAGCTCGTCCAGATGTCCAAGCAACAATGCAAATGCCTCCAAAGTTTCAATCTTCAACGCCCCCTGGTGGTGTTGGATTTTCCCTAGATGGAACAAGGCAAAACTTAATGCAGCAAAGGCAAATGCCAGCATTTCAAGCAAGCCAATTTAATTTTGCTGCACAAGCTTCAAATGCACCTGTAACTCAGAGACCACTGGTCTGATTACAGCGCCCCCTGGTTCAACAACCAGCATTTTTACCTGCTCAAATGCATATTCCTCAACAGGCACCTTCTGTCACTCCTTTGACTGGTGAGGCCAGATTAAAGATGTCAGGACAGAATTACAAAGCCTGGGTGAGTGAGATTGCACTCTTGCTTCGCAGAGAAGGTACCCATTGTATGGTGTTTAATCCTCCTGCCCAACCATGGACTCCTGCAGTAAGAGACCTAGAGACTAGGGCCTCCACAACATTATTGATGTCCATGGATACTGAATTGCAAGTTACTTTTCCACCTGATGCAACAGCCCAACAAATTTGGGCTATTTTGGAAGATTGCTACAGGCCCATTTCAATTGAATCTTCATGTTTGCTCATGTCTGAGTTCCATGGTTCGAAGTTGAAACCCGGTGAACAAATTGGTGGACATTTGACCAAACTGAAAGGAATGAGAAGTGAATTGAGAGAAAGAGGCCATGTTATTGATGATATCCAAATGATCAGCATCATCATTAACTCATTGAATTATGAATGGAAAGATGCCATTGCAAAGATTAACCACGTGCCTATTGCTCAACGCACTGTTAATCATGTATGCAGACTTTTAATTGAGGAGGAAGCTATCAAATTACCCACACCACATCTGCAATGACCCCCAGCATCAAAAGCTCCAGCTAGACGTCCCTTCCAAGGAAGAGGCTACGCTCCAAGGATGCCAAGATGCTACATCTGCAACCATATGGGTCATGACACCTGGGATTGTCCCCAACGAGTTCCAGCTCCTGTCACATACCAGCCCAGAGGAACAGACTCCAGAGGCAGAGGTAGGGGCGGAAGACAAGGTCATCGTGGTCCAAGGCGTGATCCACAAGCTCCACTCGCAACATTGGCCATAACCAACATTCCACAACCTGGTCCAGAATACGACAGACATCTTTTGTGGACTTTAGATAGTGGCGCAGCTTTACACGTTACCTACAGAAAGGAACTTTTCACAGAGATGGGTGACCCGGAGCCTGAATATCGAGAAATGTATTCTTTTTCAAACCACACCTGTAAGGTCATGGGAAAAGGAACTGTTTACGTTGAAGAGCTAGATACATTCATCCCTGATGTTTATTACATACCTTCAGCAACCAGTAATTTGCTTAGTCAAAGTCACTTGTCTAGAGAGTTAAAGTTCCAGGTTCACCACCTCGAGAAAGCAAGTTACATAGTCAAAGATGGAGATATTGTTGCTGAAACCATGCTAATTGGTGGTGTTTATTACTTAAAGCCAAAAGCGCAGGCAAGTATGCAAACTCCAAAAAGGGACAGCACGGGCCCAGAACGAGTTGGTTCAGAGAGAGAACCCGTTGCTACTCCAAAGGCTCCTAAAGCCAACAAACAGAGAAAAAGGAAGCAGGTTGCTCAGAGCAAACCTGAGGTTCCTCATGAAACTGTTAATGTTGAAAATTCACTAATTGGTTAAACTTTGCATTCCAGGTGTATCCACAAGTGGCACAGAAGATTGGGGCATGCCAGTTTCCGTGATCTTAGAAAAATGCCGGAGTTCGGAAAAGGTTTGGATCTAAAGAGGTGTAAGGTGTTTTTGGATTGTGCAGTTTGCAGGAAAGCTAAATCCAAAGCAGCTGCCATTCCCAAACACGCTACACGCCTGTCAACACGCATTTTTGATTTGGTACACACTGACATAGTGGGTCCTTTCCCACCAACAATTGGTGGCAGAAAGTATTTTCTAACAATTGTAGATAATCATTCTGGATATGGATTTGTATATCCTATGAGAGAGAAATCGGAGACCTTTCAGATCTTTAAAGACTTTGCAGCTTTTGTTTCTACCCAATACCAAGTTTGCATCGCTAGAATCCAGAGTAACCGTGGTGCAGAATTCATGCCTCAGCGTTTCCAGGACTGGATCCGTAAGAATGGAATCCTTCATCAAACATCCACTCCATATAGGAGGAGGGAGGAGGAGCTTCCGGGGAATGGCAGCTGACTTCTGAGCTCCGAAAATGCTCCGGAGCTCTTTGACAAAGGAGGGGTTGCTGCCGGCCCTTTTTCCACCTTTTGGGCCGGGATTGAGCCTCAATGAACATCAACAGCACCCTGACTTTGTCATAGCTTTTTACGTATTCGAGGTCGGACTTGCTCCAGCTGCGGGAATCCCCCCTCTCGCAGGCATGGCCCTTTGCCCCCTCCGGGGCCCACCTTGATGACGGGTTTGTGAACCCAGAGAGGTGGAGGAAGCGCAAACTTAGGGGGTTTTTATCTATCAGTTCACCTCCTCCTTGTATATGTCGTATATATGTCTTGGTATATGTTTTGTTATATGTATGTCGATATATTTATTTCCTATGTTTTGTTGTACGCCGCCCCGAGTCCTTCGGGAGAGGGTGCGGCTAAGAAATAAATATTTATTATTATTATTATTATACACCGGCTCATAACGGAGTCATAGAAAGAAGACAAGGGGTTCCAGAAACCATGATGCGTTGTCTCCTAGAAGATGCCAATCTTGGTAGCATATACTGGGGTGAAGCTATCAAATATGCAAATTACATTGTCAACCGTACTTGGAGCAGTGTAATAAATCAAACTCCTTTTTACATGATGTATGGCTACAAGCCTGATCTCAAGAACCTCCACATTTTTGGTTCATACGCTATGGTGAACATTCCCTTAGCTCAAAGAAGAAAAGGAGGTCCAGTAGCAAAGAGACTGAGATTTATGGGTATTGATGATAATTCAAAATGGAGCAAATTTATTGATCCTAAACATGCAATTGTCATTTCACAATCTGCTAATTTTGAGGAAGATATTGACTGGTCCAGAATTCATTCCAATGATCCTGGAGTTTATTTTCCTAGAGATGATGTTGCAGATGCCACGCAGCCTGATGACCAATGTTCACAGGCAGATATTCCTTCTACCAGTTCTTCACAACCTGATGTTCCGTCTTCGCAAGCCGCAGATGCTGATGCTAGCGATGAACGTGAGGACGAGGACGAGGACGAAGGAGAAGAAGAAGAATGGACTGTTGTTCTGAGACATTCCAAGAGGGTCACAAAAGGAATCCCTCCACAACGATATTCATGGCAACTGACAAAAACACCCTTGCCTTTGATTTGCAATGTTACTCTTCCTCCTGATACATTCACACAAATCAAGCAGCTTCCTGATTCGGAGCAAGACAAATGGTATGATGCAATGCAGGATGAAATGGACAGTTTAAAGAAACTCAATGTATTCACACCTGCAAAACCTCCAGCAAACAAGAAAGTCATTGGCACTCGATGGGTCTACAGAATTAAGAAGAAACCGAATGGTGAGTCTTTGTACAAAGCCAGACTTGTAGCTCAGGGTTTCGCTCAACGTTATCCTGAGGACTACACAAACACTTACTCACCAACAGTCAGAACTGAGAGTGTAAAAATTGCTTTAACCACTGCAACTATTCTTGGTTTAGAAGTTTTCCAGTTTGATGTGGACACAGCTTATCTACATGCAGACCTAGATGAAGAGATCTACGTAAGAAGCCCTCCAGGATTCCGACAGCAAGAAGGGGATACCTGGTTCCTGAACAAAAGTCTTTATGGTCTGAAACAGTCAGGTTTAATGTGGTACTTATGTCTTACTGACAAATTAAATTCAATGGGCTTTATTAAGTCTGAAACTGATGAATGTGTGTTCACAAAAAGATCTAACAATGCATATGAGATCATTCTTGTTTATGTTGATGATATTGTTTACATTGGTCCAAATAAGAAAATGAGTGAGATTTTTGCAAAAGGTTTGCAGAGATACTTCACATTGAAATCTTTAGGTCATATTAGCACTTATTTAGGTGTTCAGATTAAAAAAACACAGAAGGGGTTTAGTCTTTCACAAGAGGAGAAAATTGACCACATTCTGCATCATTGCAACATGAAAGATGCTAACATAACAAAGACACCCATGCAAACAGATTTTCACAACTTAACACATGAACCAAGTCCTGAGTTCGAGGACCAAACATTATATCGTTCAGTCATTGGGTCACTATTGTACATTAGAAGTTGGACCAGACCCGACATTGCACTTAGTGTTAATCTCTTATCACGACACGTAGGTAAGGCAACACAATTTCATTGGAGATGCGTTAAGAAGTTATTGAAATACCTGAAACACACTAAACACATGAAGTTATTGCTAGAACCAACACACACTGATTATACAGAATTATGTTGCTATGCAGATTCTGTTTGGGCAAGTGATAAGAAATCACGCAAAAGTACTTCAGGTTACATGATGTTCCTGAATGGATGTCCTGTTTACTGGCAAGTGAGAGAACAGAGTTTTGTTTCATGTTCATCTACTGAAGCTGAATATGCTTGTGTTTCAGATGCATGTAATTCCCTAACGTGGTTTGATGCTTTGATCACAGATATCTGGACACGTCCGATTCGACCAATCACCGTGATGGAAGATAATGAATCGGTGGTTTACATTCCTAAGTCACATTTCACAGGTTCTAGGTCCAGACACATTGACATTCGTTATCAAAACACAAAGCAATTAGTTAAGCAAGGTTTTGTTAGATTGCAATATGTATCTACACATGATCAAATTGCTGACATGCTCAACAAACCACTTCCAGTAGCTCAACACGAGTATCTGCGAAAGAAGATGTGCCTTATTTGATGATTTGATGACATCAGCCCAACTGGCAAAAGAAGGGGTGTCACTGCGTTAATTGTTTGCTAGCTGCGCTGAAGATTTACTGCGCAGGTCACAGGTCTTATCAGCAAGTGATTTACTGTGCCTGCTCACACACATTCCAAAGACTTCTGATCTTTGTCTGCCTGCCGGAGATGGTGGGCAGCAATTGCTCTTGCAGAATGTAAGAATTTAGATAGTAAGGTTTATTTTTATTTTCATATTAAAGTTTGTTTTCATTAGAACATGTTCTCGGGTTGTTTATTTCTTATCAAGAGATATGCTTCTTGGAAGGGCTGGCGATCCGCACCTCAATCGAAGGTGGGGGGAAAATTCCTCCCTCCCTTCACAGGAGCCATAGATGGAGAGAAATTCCAAGCTAACATAAGAAGGATAATAAAAGAAACAAGAAAATACAAAAAAGAGGTGGGATTTTTTTTCCATTGAATTGTAGGCTGATGGTGTGTCTAAACAAAATGATTCTTCTAAGGAGTCTTTAGGGAGGGGGAGGGGGAGGGGGGGAGTGGTATAACAACAGATTTTGGAGAAATAGAATAGAATATAGAATATAATACAGATATATTCCCAGAACATACAGTGAATGGAAGTGATGACAGCTGAAGTTAAGATCTGAAATTGAAAACACCAATTTGAAATACACATTTGATATAAATTTCTTAGCTGGAGGTATAGAAAATGTCGATGAGCTCTTAATGAAAGTAAAATGGAAATTAATATTTGAGGTTATAGTCAAATATTAAAAAGACCAAGATCATGTCAACCTACAGACTTAATGAATAAAAAGGTGAAGTTGGTAGATGATTTTCTTTTTTTCTTTTTTTTGAACAAAAATTTTATTGGTTTTACAAAATTTTTAGGAAAAAGGGTAGTGGAAAAGGGTACAAATTATGGCAGCTACATTGTGCAGAGAATGGCACTCCCCCCGACTCTCGTAATTTTCACTTGTTAATACATTAAGTAAAATACTACTTAACAATTTTTTGACAGCATATTTACCTTATATCTTCCAATATTTTCAATCTATTTTATATCTAACAGAAAGAAATTCCCTGTATCAGCAATTGCAGTGTTTTTCTAGCTCACTTTTGTGATCTAAGTTTTCTCGATGCTGCCTCTTCGGCACCTCCCGTGTCCTGCGTGTCCTGTATAGTGTCAACAGCTTTATCTAGGAGAGCATTGTTTTTTTCCATGGAGGCCTCCGCCTCCATAGTTGTATTAATTCTAACTCTACTGCCCTCCCAGAATATCAACATACCTTCTGGCAGAAGCCATCGAAACCAAACCCCTTTTTCAAATAGTTTTTTCGCTAAAAACAAATATTTTTTTCTTTTATCTCTGACTTACTTTGGGATTTGTTTCAGGATGACTATCTCTCTCTCCTTGTATTTTAATGTTTGCCCCCTTTGTGCACTCAGAATCTCATCTCTTGTAGTCTTTCTAAGAAATTTAATATGAACCTCTCTTGGAACATTGTGTGTTCTAGCATAAGCTGAATTGACTCTATAGATCAGGTCAATATCCCACCCCAACTGCTGTCTGTCTTTTTTGATGTATTCAGCGAGTAAGTTTGTCATAATCTCCCTCAAATCTTCATTATCAGCCTCAATTACATTTTGAAATCTAAGGAAAAAAGACATCCTTTCAAATTCTATTTTTATCTGATGGTTCTCAAGTTCTTGGTTTCCTCTCTGGACCCCCCTCACCTCCCTCCTCATCTCAGCCGTCCCCTCCTCCAAAAGTTCCAGTCTCTGTAAATTTTGGGCCGTTCGGTTTTGGTTGTCTCTGAGTTGTTCATTCATTTCTTTCAGTTGATTTTTCAATTCCTCCTGCCCCTTTAAGATCTTTTGAAGCAACTGCTGGGTTAGGTCCTCCTCAGGGGGTTTTTGTAATAGAGATGTTAATGTCTGTTGTCCACTGGGGCTGGATGTTGAAGATGTTGGAGCAGAGCCAGCAAAGCCTGGTTTCCCAGGTGGAGGTTTTTTCGGTGCCATCTTAATGAAGAGAAACTCAGCGGTGTTTGTGTCCTTATGGTAGAATGGCAATGATGAACAGGGGATAGCCGAGAGGGATCACGAGGCAGGGAGTCCAGACAATAATAGAGACCTTTTCTATAGTTCAAATCCAGACAATAAAATCCATCAGTCCAAGTCCAAGGTACAGTATTTCAAGAGATATTTCTGGGTGTCACGGAGACAAAGACAAAATGCCAGCAATTTCTGTGGGTGGAGTCAAATTTCAAAGTGCATAAAGACAATGGAAGTGTGCCATCTTGCCTTGCCAGCACGGGATCAAAAGGCAGCAAACTAAAAGTTTTCAAAAAGAACAGATCGTCACTTGTCTTTCACAATTGCAACAGGGTATTCACCTGCTTGCTTGCTATGAGTGTGATTTCATTTTAAAGCTCTCCCCCCTCTCCTCCAGGGACAGATAGCAATCCAAAGCCACCCATCCAAGGGGGGGGAAAATCCCCCTCCCTCCAATCGCACTTCCCAGAAACCGATTGAAAGTCTTTAAAATGCTGTCAATCCTTCACCAAACAGTCAAAGAAAGGAGTCGGGGAGGGTTTCCATTTCACCACCTCGCAGCTGCAGCCTTCAAGTTGCTAGATTCGTCCGGCAGCCCTGTTGCGAAAGCGCGCAGAAGCATAGAGCTCCCGCGCACCCCCTTTCGCCTCCTGGCACCTAGGGCAATGCCAGGAGCCCCCCCCCCCCACGGCCACCGCCGACACAGGGGACCCCCAGCTAGCCGCCCCCTCAGCTGGGCGCCCCTACAAGGCACCCAGTGCCCCCCCGATCAAGGAGGAGCCCACCAAGAGCGCACAGGGCGAGCGGAACGCGCCCGTCGCTCTCGGGAGCCAGAACCGGAAGTGTAGATGATTTTATTTTTGTGTGGTTCAAGAATAGATAAAGGTGGACAGTATGCTGGAGTAGAAAAATGGAGTTTAAGCTTAGAATTATAAGCAATAACAAGATTAGGCGAAATCATTAAAGAGAGGGATTGCTAGAGTCATGGATATTTTATTACTAGATGTTTGCAAGTAAAGTTTGGACAGCCATTTGTCTGGGATGATATGAGGTTTCTGTCAACTCGCAAAGCATTTCTAGTCGGCTCTCGAGTTGCCTTCCCTGGGTGGGAAGTTGAACTAGAGAAGGGCCCTTCCAACTCTCTGATTCTAGGATATTTAATAAAAAGAAAAAGTGAAGAAAGAAAACAATATAGGTAGTGCTCGACTTAGGCCCACAACTAAGCCCAACATTTCCATTGTTAAGCAAGACAGTTGTTAAGTGAATTTTTCCCTATTTTACAACTTTCCCTGCCACAGTTGTTAAGTGAATCATGCAGTTGTTAAGTTAGGAATATGGTTGGTAAGTGAATCTGGCTTCTCCATTGACTTTGCTTGTCAGAAGGTCACAAAAGGTGATCACATGACCCTGGAACAGTGCAACCATCATAAATGCATGTCATTGCCAAGTGTCTGATGCTGCTGATTGTGAAGAATAGAGTGACTGCATGGAGAACCCCACCAATCAATCCTAAATTAAATAAATTGCTTGCTCAAGGTAGTAATCAGCAAATAAAATACTTGGGGCATGTGATGAGACTGATGATGGAATAGAAAAAGACTATTCTTGTTGAGGAGCGGCGCAGTGGCTCAGCAGTTAAGACACTGGGCTTGTTGGCCATAAACCTAGCAGCCCACATTCAAGGCCCAAGTGCCACACGATGGGGTGAGCCCCTGTCTTTGCCCCAGCTCCTGCCAACCTAGCAGTTCAAAGCCATGCAAATGCGAGTGGATAAATAGGTGCCACTTTGGTGGGAAGGCATCAGCACTCCATGATGTCATGCTGGGTACATGCCATGGAAAGGTCTTCAGACAGCACTGGCTCAATGGCCTTGAAATGGAGATGAGCACTGCTCTCTATAGCTGGCAATACCTAGCAGAATAAAATCCACAGGGACTCATTTGCCTTTATGATAAAGGTTGAGGGAAAATGGTGACGTGGATGGGATCGAAGAAAAAAATGTGCTAATCAGAAATATTTGCTTCCTGGGACCCTACAAGGCAGGGGTGGGTTCCTGCCAGTTCTAACCTCTTCTATAGAAGAGGTTCCACAAATCTACTGTGCTGTTTAAAACCGGTTCCAGCTCCCTCCCTCTGCCTGTCTGCACATCATCAAGATGAAGAGCGAGAGGAGGAATTCTGGGAGTTGAAGTCCACAAATCTTAAAGCTTTCAAGTTTGAACACCCCTGGTTTTTTTTCCTAAAGGGTTAGGGGTGCAAGGGTCTTGTAATTTGACAGCTTTAAGACTTGCATGCTTCAAATGCCAGTGTTTCTGAGCCAATATTTTGGTTGCTAAGTAAGAGTGTTGTTAAGTGAGTTTCACTACATTTTATAAGTTGGCCACACCCACCCAGTCACATGGCTGGCAAGCCACTCCCACCCAGTCACATGGCCATCAAGCCACTCCCACAAAGCAGGCCACACCTACAGCAGAGGTTCTAAAAAACTTTGAAACCCACCACTGCTACAAGGGCTCTGAATTCAGACACTCATGAACTGATGCTGTCCTAATCTAAACAATCATTTTTACCAATTCAGTGGCCTCTAGCTACGTTGGGATATCAACTCCTATAATCCTCCAGACAACAGGACAACTGACTATAGTGCACAAGGATGGGAAACCACCTGGATGCAAAAGGCTGTTGTTAAGACAATTCTACATTGAAAGAGGGAATATGCTTGTGGAAACCGGAAACTGAAAAATGTGCTAGCAGGGCCTTAGTCACCCATGTAAGAAACTGATGAAGATAGTGTTGTTTTTACAAAGTAAGCAACTTTTGAGAGATGTGTGTTTAAAAGTTCAGTAGGGCATTGGGACACTAAAAGCAAAAAGGTCAAGACTGGAAAACAGGAAGGGTGTGCTATTCTGATAAGCGAGTCAGCTTGGGCATGCAGACTAGCTGACAGTTTTAACCACACAGTCTGGCACATAATAGAGAAATTAACATCTTGCCTTAATTTATTATGCTTATACTGTTGAGATTGTAAGGAAACAGGAAATGTAGGTTAAAAAAATAAATCTTAAAAGGGACAAAAGGTAGTCTAGAAAAAGGGGAACTGGGCAAAAGATGAGGAAACAGATTAAACATGGGGAAGTTCATGGAGAGGGGAAACAGGCATTCCGAGAAGATTGTGACCCTATTAAAGTAGAATAAAATATGGATTAAAATATAAGAATGAAGACGTGGCATAAAAGGAACAGTTAGAAGCTTGCTTAAAGGGACAGGGAAATGTCATCAGCCTTCAACCACAACATGTTCCAGCAAATGTCCCTATGTCAAAAGTCCAAAACCACAAGGTTCAATTAAAGTTCATTAATGGCACGTAGTCCATACCTGTAACAAAAGGAGAAGTAAGACCCCCATCTCCTTATAAGGCTTTTTCCTCAAGGTAACCAATAAGAAATGAGTAAAGTCTTTCTGTGTTACACTGTCTTTGAGAATGTATAAGAATGCGTGCATCAATAATAAAGATTGTTCAGAATTTGCAATGTTAGCCATGGGCTAACGTTTCTGAACCTGGCTGCCAAATAAACTTTTCCTGTACCCTGAGAAGTCTAAGCCTGTCACTTTCTGCAACAATTCTGGCGACCACGGCAGGACTTAGAGCGATATTTTGCTGAGGACGGAACGGACGGACTGGTGCCCCATCGAGGCCATCTCGCCCTTCTTCAGGCGCCATGGAGATCTTTCTCTGGAAGGGGGCCGATGACCCCTCTTGGGCATCCGGAGGACACCACCGATCCAAGAATCTGACCAGGATCAGGACAAGTTAATAAAAATTACGCCGGCTGAGAAAGAAGACGCCTGCAGGCAAGTATCAAAAGAATTGTAGACCCACTCGGTTAGGAGTGGAAGATGGGGCCCGATCACCCCCCTGAGCCCGGGATAGCGTCCCTTCCAAATGGAACCGGCGTACCCTAATGAGGCTCTAGGTTTGTGTGGGTGGTTAAGTCATCACAGTTCCTGAAGTCGACCGTGGTCTTCCGGCACCCCAGGTCGGTGACAGTGTCTTAGAAATAGAACATGGGAAGGTGGGGAGCGTTCCTCGAACGCCTCTCCAATGCATGTTGAGGAGAAAAAAAAGCTTTGAGAGAGTTTTAGCAAAGTCTCAACGAAACATTTAGTTCCTGTCTGTTTTAACTTGCATGGTTGTCCTTGATGATGTGTTTAAGTGTTTTTTTTGTCTTGTTAAAAAGAAAGAACAAACAGTCCCATTAGGTGGGGCGAGGAGAAAGAAAACCAAAAAAGGTTATCGAAGGGATAGATCAAGTGGACCACAAACCTGGTCCAAGGGAGCAGTTGAGATAAAAACTCAGATTGCCCCTAAGGGAATTTTATTGCCAGAAGCTGAGGGGGAGCTACGTAAGGTGTGGATATATGCTCCATTCTCAATGGCTGATTTATGTAATTGGAAAAATCAAATTCCTGCTTATAGAGAAAATCCAGATGAGATGCATGTCCTTTTTGCATCCATTTTTCTGAACTCACCAGTCTGCTTGGGCTCACATAAAAAGTCTGATGGAAATTTTATTAACCACAGAGAAAAGAAGGCTGGTAAAGGTAACCATGAATAAGCCTTTGCAGAAGGATCATGTAAAAAAAAAATCCAGACTGGACATGGTTACTGAAGGAACCAGATTAGGAACCTAGTACATTCAGCTACAAAACTATTGCACCTTAGTTTTGTTAGTATTCAAACAAAAGTTAAGAATTTAGGGAAGGTCTATTAAATTCAACAGAAACAGGATGAAAATCCAGGGGAATTCCTAGAATGCATTTATCAAACCTTTAGGCAATATACCACATTAGATCCTGAGGTTGAAGAAAATAAGAGAATGGTCAATATGATCTCCAGAAGATAGGCTAAATATACAGAAGGATCTTGACAAACTTGAATATTGGGCACTATCTAATAAAATGAAATTCAATGGTGAAAAGAGTAAGATTCTACATTTAGGCAACAAAAATGAAATGCACAGGTACAGTATAGGTGGTACCTTGCTCAACAGTAGTAACTGTGAAAGGAATCTTGGAGTCCTAGTGGACAACCATTTAAATATGAGCCAGCAGTGTGCAGCAGCTGCCAAACAAAGCCAACACAGTTCTAGGCTGCATAAACAGAGGGATAGAATCAAGATCACGTGAAGTGTTAATACCACTTTATAAGGCCTGGTAAGGCCACACTTCAAATATTGTATTCAGTTTTGGTCACCACGATGTAGAAAAGATGTGGAGACTCTAGAAAGAGTGCAGAGAAGAGCAACAAAGAAGAGGGAGTCAAAAACTATTCTCCAAGGCACCTGAGGGTAGAACAAGAAGCAATGGGTGGAAACTAATCAAGGAGAGAAGCAACTTAGAACTGAGGAGAAACTTCCTGACAGTTAGAACAAGCTCAGTGGAACAGCTTGCCTCCAGAAGTTGTGAATGCCCCAACACTGGAAGTCTTTAAGAAGATGTTGGATAGCCATTTGTCTGAAACGGTATAGGGTTTCCTGCCTGGGCAGGGGGTTGGACTAGAAGACCTCCAAGGTCCCTTCCAACTCTGCTATTGTATTGTATTGTATTGTATCTTCATTGGTCACTCTGCAGATGACATTAGGGAAAAAAGGGGGGCCAGGAAAGGCATCTCTGAACTTGTGGAATGAGCATACAAAGCGTAGATTAATTAGGGCTCAAAACCTCAGAGAAGAAGGAACTTCAAAAGGCAAGAGGAAACACATTTTTTCTCACCAAGGCTCTTAGATAGAGTGGGAGACAAGGAGACCTGCTGGAAGAATTGTCGAGGAGGTTGTTTGCGGGGATCGGTAGTTAGAGACACACATGCTGTTGTTAATCAGGTTGCTGCAGCCTGTCTCTGTTGTGACAAAACAACCCAAAGACAGGATGGAAACTTCCTTTGGAAGTCCTTCTACAGGGCTCCCAGGTGCTGTGTGGCAAATAGATGTCCCCACAATTTTCCTAGAAAGTGAGATTTAGAGATCTCTTGGTTTTGTGTGTTCTAAAAGACATCAGATGAATCAAAAGCCCCACCCAGATGCAAACGATGTGTTAATGAAAGTCTCCATATATCTGGATCTTTAAAAATTAGAGATCCAAATTAGAAACGGAACACCCAGGGCAGAGACAGGTATTAACAATCTAGTACTTAAGGAGATAGAACAATGGGCATAACTTCGAGCAAAAGTAAGAAATTTAGCAGGTCATAAAAAGGTAATGCCTATTGAATAGGAAGATCTAGGTAATTGGACTTGATTAATTTGATGTAATTCTTAGGTGTGTATCTATACTAATAACATGTAGAATTGAATGGCGTTCAATTGATTTTGATATGTTTGACCAGCGGGCAAAATAAGTAAGCTTCTCAGCTTAGACTTGAAGTTGTGGGGAACGGTAGTGTAGTGAGGATTTAAACTGCTCTCTAAGTTTTCCCATGCTTGGAGAATGACCCACATGTTTCCCAAGGAAAGAAAATTGGAGATTTAAAGGGACGGAACCTCCCCCAGGTCTGAAAGTGTTGTTTCAGGGTATTTGTGCATGTAGGTCTGTGTGGATTGAATAAAATGGAAATTGCATGAAAGGTCTTTGTGAAAAGTAAAAGAGAGAAAGAGAGATGACAGGATGCAAAGTAAAGCTGAATTGCTGACAGTTGCATTGTCAAATAATTCCAAAGCCCAAAGCAGAGGTCAATGTAATTGGTGTAAGAAAAAAAACAGCCACTGGCTATAAGAATGTCCCAAGACATGCTTGAATGCCCAGTTCCTCTTTTGGGTCATGATATCCTATGCAAAATGGGAGCTACACTGTCCTTTGAGGAAGATAAAATGGCTCTAATGATGAGGCACTCCCCCAGATGAGATATGGCAATGGTGGTTCAAGTATCCACCAGGCCATGCATATCATCATGCACCAATAATTATACAAGTGAAGCCTCTAGCCATGCCTGTTTGCCTATGCCTTCTTCACCATCTCAAATACATAGAAACAACTAAAAACTGTTTGCTTGGACTAGGTTTCTCCAAGGATTTAAAAATTCACCTACCTTTTTGGTGAAGCCTTCGGCTTAGACCTAGAAAATTTCCAGCCTTGCGAAGATGGAAATGTACTACTCCAATATGTAGATAATATCCCAGTAACCGAACAGACGAAGGAGATTTGTTGAAAAAAAATACCAATCGATCAATTGCTTCATCTGTTAATGGACAAGGGACACCGTGCCCCAAGGCAAAAAGCTGGAAGGCAGGGACAAAAAGGCCCAAGTTAAATACTTAAGAGTAATAGGATGTGAGTGAAAAAAAGCTGTATGCCAAATTGCGAACCCATGAACAGGAAAGAGTTGCGAGAATTCTTAGGTGCAGCAGGATATTGCAGAATGAGGATTTCAAATTTCGCGCTTCTAGCCAAACCTCCTTACGCATCTACGAAGGGGGGTGGGGGAAAAAAAAGAAGAAGAACCCTTGCTTGCGGTTTAAAGCAGAAACAGGTGTACAAAGCCCTAAAGTCAGAATTATCTTAGGCTCTGGTAAGAAAAAGGAAGTTGGCAACAACCTGTGGCTTATCTATCTAAACAACTGGACTGTTGCAAAAGGCTGGCCACATTGCCTAAAATTCTAGCCGCCATAGCTCTCCTAATGGAGGAAGCTAATAAATTAAGTTTTAGACAGCCTACCAATATCTATACTAGCCACGCAGTTCAAGGAATTTTAGAAATGAAGGGACATTTACAAATATCAGGCACTCCTGACTCAAAATCCACAAGTGACCTTGAAGCAAACAAATGCCCTAAACCCTGCCACCCTTTTGCCAATACCAGGACCCGAAATTGAGCATAATTGTATGAAAACCATTGATAATCAGTTTTCATGCAGACCAGACTTAACTGACCTGCCGTTGAAATATGCAGACTATAACTTGTTCACTGATGGATCAAGCTTCATTACTATGGGAGAACATTATGCAGGCTATGCAGTAGTCTCCCTTGCCCAAGTCTTTGAGAGTGGACCTCTCCCAAAAGGCACTAGTGCCCAAGTAGCAGAATTATGGGCTTTAATCCGTACATTAGAGAGGACAAAGAATGAAAGGGTGAACATCTGAACTGACTCTGTATGCCTTCCTTACTTTGCATATCAATACTGCTGATTATAGGGAAAGAGGTCTTTTAACTGCCTCAGGAAAGAAATTAAGCAAATGTGTGAATTGCACTGTTAAGGAAAAGATAAGGTGTGTTTTGTCTCTACATGGGGCTCCCCTTGAGATGCACCCGAAGGCTCCAGCTGGTTCAGAATGCAGCTGCGTGGGTTATTATGGGGAGTACTAGGTACTCCCATGTAACACCTTTCCTGCGTGAGCTGCACTGGCTGCCTGTGGCTTTTCGGGTGCGTTTCAAGGTGTTGATTGTCATCTTCAAAGCGCTCCATGGCTCGGGACCTAGTTACCTGCGGGATCGCATTCTACCCCATACATCCCTGCGACCAATCCGCTCTCACAGAGAGGGTCTCCTCCGGGTACCTTCCGCTAAACAGTGTGGGCGGGCGGTGCCTAGGAATAGGGCCTTCTCTGTGATGGGCCCAACCCTCTGGAACGACCTCCCCCCCGATATTAGAACCACCTCGGATCTCCGCTCCTTCCGCTAGAAACTCAAGACCCACCTGTTTCGATTAGCCGGCCTGGCCTAATTGTAATTGCAATTGTATTTACAGGGAACATCTATTACTAACCTTCCTGGATGGCTTTTTAAATTTTAAATTGGGGTTTTAAACGGGTTTTAAAATTGTTTTAATTATTTAAATTGGTTTTGGGTTTTATACACAGACGGCATGTGTGCGTTGTTTTGTTTGATGTCTTATGTTATGTTTTGTTGTCTTGAACATGAACGGTCTGTACACCGCCCCGAGTCCCTACGGGGAGAGGGGGCGGTCTATAAATTCAATAAACCATAAACCTTAAACCTGATGCCTTACCCTTAGCTCTCTGCTGTGTGAGATGTACTCCATGTAAAGAACTTAATTTATCTCCTTTTGAAATGATGTTTGGACGGCCACCAGTAATAAGCCATAATTTGCAAAATCATATAAGGGACCTAGGACAGCTGGGGTCCTCATGGGTGAATCAAATGGTGGGATAATTGAATAAATAAATACAAGAAATCCAACAGTATTGTGTCTCCCTTACCCCCACCATTTTTAACAACTTCCAGTCATAATATTCAGATGGGAGACAAAGTGTGGTAAAACACTGGAAAGGGAAGAATTTGAAACCTAGATGGAAGGGCCCATATACTGTGGTCATGTGTTCTCCACTCACAGTAAAAGTGTTGGAATCCAAGTTTTGGATTCACTGGACTCGAGTTAAGCCAGCTGCTGATGAGTATTGGGAGGCAGACCAGGAAGAAGCCCGTCCTCTAGTGATATGCTTAAAGAAACGCCCCCTAAAAACTGCCCTACCGGCAATGGGCAGGATTACGGGGCAGAAGAGGCCCTACTGAAGTCACACTTGGAAGCTGACTTCTCGACGTATGGCTGAAGATTTGGAGGAGGAAGACAACGTTTCATTTATTAGATATAAGATGCATTAGAAAGTGTGAGCACCTGTCAGGAAATGGCAAGCCAAGTATTCATAGTCAAAACTGTACTATCTCTTGCTTTAGTGAATGTACTTATTTGTTGTAGTGCATATTCATCCCTCAGGAATTGTCCCCTCCAGAGGAAGACAGGTGCTGAGGCTAAGATCATTAATTGTAATCAAGAGGAAAACGAATCATCTGATGACACTTATGTTTGAGGAACCGTGGAAATAGGAGTTTTCGGATTGTGGGTGATATGTTTAGCAAATAAGATTTGGTTTTGTGGATTGCCCACAGCTCATATTGCCCTTCCTCAAACTATATATAACCCCTGCCTTCTCCCTGATGTGGTGATTCAGTAGGATAAAAGAATTGTGTTAGGAGAAGTATTGTGTGAGGGACAATTATGAGCCTTTTGTGGCTCTGGCTGTTATTGGCAATGAGCTTGTTAAGTGATAACGTCTTGAGTATTGCGAAAATACCCTAGCAACCCCCCTTACTCTTGAAGAAAGATCCGTGGATGCTATAAATCCCGAAGAACAGGGTGGAATCAAGTTACAGGATGTGGTACAGGTCTGCTTCTGCCAACGATGCATCATTTATGCTTGGGGACAGAACCGTAAGCCAATCCCAACACCTAAAGTCAATTATCTGACAAACCGTGTAAGAAAAAATGCAAAGCATAGGGAAAACAGACCCCTGCAACAATTGAGAAAAGGGGACTATAAAGAGTGCTGGAGTTAGGTCAAAGCTTAATCAATCAGTCTGATCCTGCCCTGGGTCAAAAATGCTGGTTGTGTCTGTCTGCTGGATCTTTACCTTATCATGCTGTTTCAGTTGAGCAAGATCTTTGAAAACAACAACAACAACAAAGCTAAGATAGTCCTTGTGCATCAAACAATATCAGGAACCTGGCATTCCTGTGGGGTCACTATCAGAGGAACAATGCCCATCTGAAATGTACCTTGCCCCCGGGAAAACCCTTGTAGATGTGAAATTAACTCGCAGCATGTCTCCCTCTGCTCACAAGCTCTTCCAACAGAGGGTCACTTTCTTGCTCCCAACCCCTACTCATTTTTAACCATTGGGAGGGGAATCTGACTACTGGAAGGTGCCCAAGGCCATTCCAGCCACCCCGACTTCCCATTTGGCTTTCAATACAATCCACCATGGGATTTTGTGTTCATTTTCCCCCTGGAAACACCAGTTCCCACTATCTCTTTGAAGGACCAGTTCTCAGGGATAGGCAAATGGACCCTAACCAAGAAGTTCCATTACAGCCCCTAACTGGTATGTACTTGGCAGGAACCTTACAGGTCTGGACTAATGAAAAGAACCTCCGTGCCCATGCCTTTTCTATGAACATAGGAGTGTGTGTAGGGGAAAATGGAGTCTTCTTCTTATGTGGGAAAAGCTTGCTGTTTCCATATGAATAGATCAGGGAAAGTCTGGGGGGTGGTCGAAGAACTACGAGTTTGAGCTTCCTCTATTGGTCAAAAAGTACAAGGAACAGATGTGTGGGTTGGATCAAGCTAATGGAATCGCAAGTTTAGCCTTCCTCCCTTGCATAATACCCTTGCTTAAACAACTCGTTATGAGGTCTGTAAAGGAAACACAGGGTGAAAAGTAATTAATGTTAATGGAAAGCCTAATTCCACATACCCTCAAGGAAGATGAAGTCTCAGATACTAGTTCCTATATTCAAATTGCCCTCTTGGAAGTAGAGAAAGTGATTCCGGAAGATAAGCCCTAAGATGTGTATTGCTTGTACTCTTGCTTTTTCTGCTATTCTGTATCCTGCATGCTTATATTGTTAATCTAACAGGCTAGACTCAATTGTGGGCCTTAATAGAGTCTAGAAGGGGGAAAATAAAGTAGAATAAAATATGGATTAAAATATAAGAATGAAGACGTGGCATAAAAGGAACAGTTAGAAGCTTGCTTAAAGGGACAGGGAAATATCATCAGCCTTCAACCACAACATGTTCCAGCAAATGTCCCTATGTCAAAAGTCCAAAACCACAAGGTTCAATTAAAGTTCGTTAATGGCACGTAGTCCATACCTGTAATAAAAGGAGAAGTAAGACCCCCATCTCCTTATAAGGCTTTTTCCTCAAGGTAACCAATAAGAAATGAGTAAAGTCTTTCCGTGTTACACTGTCTTTGAGAATGTATAAGAATGCGTGCATCAATAATAAAGATTGTTCAGAATTTGCAATGTTAGCCACGGGCTAACGTTTCTGAACCTGGCTGCCAAATAAACTTTTCCTGTATCCTGAGAAGTCTAAGCCTGTAGTTTTCTGCAACACTATAGTCTTTGTCAAAGTGGGTTGCAGGGGAGGGATTTGTGCTTCGGGTGGAGGGAATAAAAACCTGGAGAAATGTATTCCTGTGCGTGCCTACTTTGATAGCCACCCACTCTTGCTACATATAATAAACTGCTTGCTGCTTCACTTCATGACTGTCAAATTTCTGACTGGTGTGTGTTTCTCACACTCATCATTAGCCAAAGGGAATAAACACTTCAGCAATTATTGACAGCAAGTTATTCCCCTATCCTTGCAAAAGATGCCAAGCCTGAAGTCATGAGCCTTGGATTATAAGCAGTCTTGGTATATGTGGAATGGAAGGGAGGGGGAGAAAGAGAAAAGAAAGATGCTATGCATCAGTTTGGTTTTGTGAACAAATGAGGAGAGTGAATATGTCTAAGCAAAAAAATTAATATTACTGCAACAATGTTCTTCTCCACTGGTCTTGCTAGCTGAAAAGTGGAACTGCTGAAAAGTGTAATTTAGTGAGCCCTGCATTTATTCCATTACATTAAGAAGAGCCCCAGATTTACTGATGGCTGCTAAAACCTCATCTTCAAATCACTATCGTTACCTTTCCTGTGCCATGCCTTATGATTCTATGTAAGATGCACATGTCATGCTTCCATGTAAAAACACTGAGAAGCAAGAAATATAGCCTATTGATCTATTAGATTCAATAAGTCCTATGGATAAAAGAAGGCTCCAGAAGAAAGAGATATGAACCAAAATTTTCAGCTAGGATGATTTCAAAATTTACCAGAACTATTTGTAATCCTGCTGAACTGTTGCTAACTGTGAAATATGTTTTTCTAAAATATGCACTTTTGTGGATTCATTTAAAACAGGAAGAATGAAACTGTTGGAAATGAGGTATTGAAAGTAATGTTACACAGGTGTTCACAGAAAGTGACAGTTAGTGAACTTGTGAAGCATGTATGTGGTTAGAACAACAGTATAAAGGATAGGGTTCAAGGTCGGCTCGGGGCTCTTTGATTTATAGCAGTCCTTGTAGGACTTGCTATATCTCATTGGCCCTCTGTATTAATATGTCAATGCAGTGTATTACTACTATTATATCTTTTATATCTATTCATGTCTAATGTTCCAAATTATTAGAAACAATAAACCTCTGATCTTAAAGTAAGTATTTTTGCTTGTGTTGCTGCCTTTGTTTCCTATTGGAATTTGCCTATGACAGTTTTTGGTGCGTCGGCCGGGAAAGGATGGTTGCTGGAAGAGATCTGGTGTCCATCTGGGATTTTTTTACAACTTCCTGGCTTTTGGCCTCCAGATAACCAGAACCTGCTCCTTTCTGGACACAATCTACTTTGGATCAGAGGTAAACTGTAAGTTCCCTCTTTGGGGACATAGAGTAGTTAGATAGGAAAATTGCTGTGGTTTACTTAGCTTTAGCTAAGACTGTCTCACAATTTGGCTGCAAGGGAAGGGTCACACCTGGACTTGCTTTAAGGACAGGTTTCTCTTTCTTTCTCCCTTACCTGTCGTGCCTTCTGGGCAAAACAGTCAGGGCTGGTCCCGTGGCTGGGACCCCAGAAGGAGCTGACTCCCTGGGAACTGATCACTCCCTTGTATTGGAAGTTGTGGTTGGGGTCGTGCCCCTGTGTGTTTTACTATACTTTCCTTTCTTGAAAGATGAATACTTTCTCATGTCTCCCCTTCATTGACAATGTGTGGTAAGGTTCAATCTTTTTGATATTTTATGCATTTAATTGATATGTGTATTTTCTGAGATTGTGTATTTTTTCCTGATGTTGCTACTATCATTGCCTCTTTGTTGGGTTTTTTTTTATAGACACTGTATGTATGTGTTTACATTAATATTGTGAAGTGTTTCTTGAATCCCTTTTGACCAGATCTTTCCCACAGCCTTATTGTATGAGCTGGGTGGATTGTTATTCACCCTGCCTTTTTCCTTGGTGGTCATGTGTAGGTTTTGTGATTGTTACGTTGATCATGCAGTCTGTGTTTCTTTTAATGATTCCTGTAATAAGATTTCTGAACATATGACTCTTGATTATTTTGCTACTGCTTTTCTCCTGATTAAGGTTATGCCTCAATGTAACTGGATCATGCCTCTGTCAGAGTCCTTTTTGCCTTCTTCTCATTATCTATCATCTCTATTGACTCCTTTATTTCAAATTGTTTACTTCTTTACACTATGCTCAATTTGTTATATTGGTTTATTTTTCTCTTCCTTATTGTCATTTAGTCTTCTTTATGATGCTGCCAAATTTAATCAGAGGAAGCTTAACCTTGCTGCTAGGATTGAGTTTTCCATTCCTTCTTTTGTCTGAATTGCTATTTTTCATCCTGGGTACTTTTTCCTTTGGCACTATGATTTTTCTTTACCTGACCCTGGTTTTTCCTTTCTGTCTTTCCTTATAATAATCTCAAATTATTATTAGTGTCTTTTAGCTTGCTTTTATAAGTGTCTATATCCCAACTTAATTACTTCCTGCCATGTCACCCCTTTTTCCTGTAGATAAGGGTCAGCTTGTTTGCTGGAAGGGTGCGTTGTTTTATTTCCTGTGCCTGCTACCTTTCCTGTAGATAAGGGTTGGCTCTCTTGCCGAGGTGGCACGTCTTTCTCCTTAATTTTTCTTTGGGAAGGAGTTGATCTTTTCTATACATAAGGACTGCCTGTATTGGGAGGATTCAATTGCCTTTCATTTTCCTCAGGTGGCTGGTTCCCTGGGCTCTCTTAGTGGAGGAAAACAAACAGAGATGGGGGAAAAAGAGAGAGAAAGAGAGAGAGTGAAGAAGAAGAAAGGAAACCTAATGTGGAATACCTGCCTTTAGATCAGCAAGCAAATACTAACAGAAATACACTGAGGTCCAGTGTATCCAGTGAGATCCAGATCCATCAATGTAAGCACAAGCATTTGAGCCAGACCACTTTTCCATAGATAAGGAAGGCCTTTTCCATTGACCTGTGGTCTAGAATTACATTCACTATTCATATAGTTAATGTGTGTTGCCTTTTTCTGCTCGTTTTCTGTTGGATGTTCTTGCTTTGTGATGGGGGGCTCCTGGTCTAAAATGGTTATGTCTATGATTTGGTAAAGACATCTGTTAGATTGGGTAATGAAAGGCACAAAGGCTAGTGATTACACCTCTTTATTTCAGTGCATGCAAACATCCAACAGAGGAAATGGTCGGACAGCTCCCTTTTTAAAGGGGAGCTGTCCAGCCTCTCAGCCAATCAGGTTACCCTATTTTCCCACTGGCAAACAGAGGACCTGAGTGGAGACTTCTATTGTTCAGCAGTGGGGGGAGTATCTAACACCCCTCCCCTCTAGGATGGAACATCCTAACTCGTGATGTAGTCACGTAAGTAGGCGGGTCTTTGAGTTGCCCTGCCAGACTTGCGCAGTTCAGTCTGCTGGAGACCTTCACGCAGGTCATTCGGACCTGTTGCTTGGTCAGACCCGCCTGGTGGAACCTCCTGGAAACTTTCGCGGGCCTCAGTGAGACTTTCTGGTGGTGGAACCCCCTGGCCTTCACCGATGTCAGATAAGTCGCCCAATGTTTCCGGAACTGTTTGGGGGTGGTGGCGTTGGGGTTGCAGAGGAGTTATGTGTGGTTGCCTGACCATGGAGTTAGCCAATCGGCCTCGGAGTTGGTCTATGTGCCTCCTCCAATTCCTTCCGTCCTCAAGTCTTACGGCGTAGGACCAAGGGCCGGAAATGCCGACTACGGTCACAGGTATCCACAAGGCTCCCGCTGTATAATTGTGTGCGCATACTGGGTCGCCTATGTTGAATGACCTGACTTTGCTCGTGGAGTCAGGGGGTGTTTCGGTTGAATAGTTGGGGTGCAGCCGGTTCAGGTGGGACCTGAGGCGGTGCCCCATGAGGAGTTCGGCTGGGCTTCTCCCGGTGGTGGCACTGGGTGAGATGTGTTGTGTAAGCAAGTAGTGGTCTACTCGTGTCTGCCAGTCACCCAGGCCCATCCTATTTAGAGCTTCTTTGGTGGATCTCACCATCCGTTCAGCCTGGCCATTAGAAGCCGGATGAAATGGCGTGACCAGGGCATGTCTAATTCCCTGTCTTGCTAAGAACTCCTTGAATGATATGGCCGTGAACTGTGGGCCATTGTCTGACACTAATGCATCGGGGAAGCCGTGTGTTGCGAATAGCTTCCGTAGTGCCTTGATGACCATGTCCGTGGTGGTGGATTACATCAGGACTACCTCCAACCATTTGGAGAATGCGTCCACGACTATGAAAAAGGTTTGGCCGTGGACTGGCCCAGTGAAATCTATATGTATCCTGGACCACAGTGCTTTTTGGCTCTCCCATTCCTTCGCGGGTGCCTCTGGGGAAGCCAGCCTGGATACCTGGCAGGGTGTGCAAGTGGCCATCCACCCCTGTATATCTTTGTCTATATTCAGCCACCACACATAACTCCTTGCTAACACCTTCATCTTAACAATCCCTGGGTGACCCATGTGAAGTGCCTCTAAGACAGCTGTTTCTAGATGTTTGGGAATGACTACCCGCCTCCCCCCCACAACAGACAGCCCTTAATTACCGACAGCTCATCCCGCTTAGCCAAATACAGTTTAAAATCGGCCCCAACCAGCCCTTTGGGCCACCCCCTCCACACCCAGTTCAAAATTTGTTTGATTATGGGGTCCTTTGCGGAGTCACGTGAGACGTCGCTGGAGGAGATGGGTCCTGAGTCCAGGCAGTCCAGCAGGAGGACCACGGCCTTGGGGGTGGGATCACTGAGCAGTTCTAGCAGGGGGCAACGGCTCAATGCGTCGGCATGCCCTAGTGTGGTGCCAGGGCGGTGGATGAGCCGATAGGAATAGGTGGCCAGGAAATCGTCCATCTGGTCATCCGGGGGGGGGGGGGAGTGACACCGGGGTGGGGTGGTCCCCCACCAATAGTCCAAGCAGAGGCTTGTGATCTGTGATCAGTTCAAAGTCTCTGCCATACAGGTATTCGTGGAAGCATTTAACACCGGCCACTGCAGCCAGGGCCTCGCAGTCGAACTGGCTGCAGTTCCATTTCGCAGCAGACAATGTCCTGGAGTAGAATGCGATGGGGGATTCCGTACTGTTTGGCATTCGATGGCTCAGGACGGCACCGACCTCGAAGGGGGAGGCGTCACAGGTCAGCACCAGGGGCAGGGTTTGACTGTATTGGACTAGGAAGGAGTCTGCGGATAACAGTCTTTTAACAGCGGCAAATGCTTTGGCTTCGGTTTCGCCCCAGGCCCACTCCGCGTTCTTTGCCAACAGTCGGTATAGCAGTTCAGCCACTGTCACTTTCTGCTTGAGAAAGACGCTATAGAAGTTAAGGAGCCCGAGGAACGCCTGTAGCTCGGTCTGATTCCTCAGTGTGGGGGCTTCCTTAATTGCCTTTATTTTTTGGTTTGTTGGGTGAATCCCACAACCATCAATCATGTAACCCAGGAATTCCACTTTTGGTACATTTAATTTAGATTTTTCTTTTTTGAGACAGAGGCCCTTGTCTCTGATTCTATTTAAAACGGCACATACTCGCTTTAAAAGTTGTGCTTCATTTGCGGCTGATACCAATATGTCGTCGAAATAGGGGACGACTCCTGGTATCCCCTGCAAAAGTCGCTCCATGAAGCTTTGGAACAGTCCAGGGGCAATACTAATGCCGAATTGTAGGCGGTTGCATTTGAACGCCCCCCTGTGCGTCACAATGGTTTGGGCCTCCGCGGTAGCACCATCTACTGGCAGCTGCTGGTACGCCTGCGCCAGATCTAATTTTGCAAAGATCTTCCACAGACCAAGGGAATGTAATAAATGCTGGACTACCGGTACGGGGTACGCACTTTGTTGTAACCCCTTGTTGATTATACATTTATAGTCTGCACACAATCTAATGGACCCGTCGGATTTTATGGAGGTCACGATCGGCGTCTCCCAGCATGCATGATCGACTGGTTCGAGGATGCCTTGGCTTACTAGTTTGTCAATTTCTTTGTCAATTTTTGGCGGGAGAGCGAAAGGTACTCTCCTGGACTTAAGCCAAATTGGGGCTACGTTTGGGTCTAAGCTAAAGGAAATGGGGTTTCCTTTGTACTCACCCAGACTGGAGGCGAAGATGTCCTCGAACTCCTTAAATATAGTTTCCGCAGGGCTCCCGATGGCGGCTGGTCCTTCTCTTGTCTGCTTCCCTTCTAAAGCGTTGACTTCGGCCACGACTGTTCCCAAGGCTTGGAACCAGGCCAGGCCAAATACACTTTGTAGGTCGTCTCTGTAGCGTGTAGATCGCGTGTAGATTTTTACTGATCCCTTTGTAGCGCACCCGGAACGTGCCTTGGCCCACGAGGGGAACCAGGTTGCCTTGGTAGTCGCGAAGGCAGACGTCTGGGCTTCGGAGGTCCTTTTTTTTGTATGGTCAGGATCGTCTGCTTCAGTACTGACCACGAGATTATGGTCAGAGATGATTCGGTATCGGTCTCCATTTCGCAAGGGGCATCTTCGATGAAAACGGTGACCTTCAGTTTTTTGGGTCGATTTGTCTGGATGTGCCTAACTGGAACAGTGATGTTCGGTTTTTGGGCATGACCCGGGTGGCCTCGGGTGGTCAACGTGAGGTTGGCGATCCTGTCGTCAGCCTCTGACCTCCTGGGGTACCTCTGGTTGGGTCGTTGTTTCCAGCCTGACCCCTTCTCTGTCTTCTCAGGTCGACCTGTGACTGCGGGAAACTCACTGTGGCATACTTTGGCGATGTGTCCCTTCCGCTTGCACCGCTGGCATGTCGCGTCTTGGAAACGGCAGGATGATCTGATGTGATCTCCTCCGCAGCTAGCGCAGGGCAGGCCTGGAGGCTTGAATTTTCATGCCGGCGTTGTTCGGCTACTGCGCATGCGGTGGCTGTCTTCCTCCTCGCTTTCGGAGCTCTCGGGTTCCATGGTTTCGCGGTGGACGCGGGTGCTTTTCGGTGCCACCATAGGTGCGTTGTGGTGCTGGAGGGTCTCGACGGACTTGTTGGCTGACTCCGCTGTTCTAGCCTCGTAAAGTGCGATCTGCAGGGATAGATTGGATCTGGCCAGAAGTCTTGTCTGTAGACCTTGATCTCGGACTTTATGCGATCTATGAGTAGATCGTCCAGTTCGCGGAACTCACAATGGGTTGCGGCTTTCCAGAGTGCTGCCACATACTCGTTTATGGATTCGCCCTCCCTCTGGTTCCGCATGTTGAACTGGTACTGGCGAACGTACTTCAAAGGCTTCGGCGCGTAGTGGGTCTTCAGTGTTTGTTGCAGAGCAGACCAGGAGACGGCGTGCAGAGACATTGGCTCTGAAAGGGTTTTCGCTGTCTCCATAACTTCGGGGCCGCAGTACCCCAGGAACAAGTTTTTCTTCTGAATTTCCAGGACGCCCCCGAGATCGTTCACCTCCAGGAAGACTTCGAACCACAGTAGATATGCATCCCAGTCATCCGTTGCTGGGTTGAACGGAGGCGGTTGGCCATATCTGGCCATCTTAATCTCTCTGGCTTGGTTGGTTCTCTCTGGGGAATCCGCGATGGCTCTTTGGCTGCCTCTCCTGCGCTACGGGCGGAATGCTACTGCACGATAAGCTCTTTATTTGCAAGCTTTGCTCTCTTTGTCTGCCTAATTGCCTTCCAATCCCACCTTCGTCGCCAGTGTTAGATTGGGTAATGAAAGGCACAAAGGGTAGTGAGAACAGCTCTTTATTTCAGTGCATGCAAACATCCAACAGAGGAAATGGTCGGCCAGCTCCCTTTTTAAAAGGGAGCTGTCCAGCCTCTCAGCCAATCAGGTTACTCTATTTTCCCGCCAGCAAACAGAGGACCTGAGTGGAGACTTCTATTGTTCAGCAGTGGGGGGAAGTATCTAACACCATCCTAGATGCCACCATGCAAACTTTTGCCAAACGTTTGGAACTTTCAGTGAAAAATTTTTAGCCATGGAAAATTTAACTGCTTTCTAGTTTACTTCCAAGCTGCAAGCTCACAATCTTTGTCTTATTCAATTGTGAACTGTACGAATAGACTCGGCTATGAATGTGACTCATTCATAGAGGAAGTCTTGTGTGTGTGTCTGTGTGTGTGTGATATTTGGACAAAGTTTTTGAAAGAAAAAACAAAAAACAAAAAACTCTGCTACAAATTTAAGCTGTGTAAAGTACAACTAAAGGAATCTGGGTTTTAAAAAAAGAGAGGGGGGACATGCACAAAGAAAGGATGCAGTCTTTTTATCCATTGGGATTATAAAATTCATTATGCAATTTGTAATTTTTTAAGCTTGTTCAGTGGTGAGGGAGAAACAATTTAGCAATGAAATCATTAATTTGACTTCTTTCCTGATTTCTTTCCCTCCCCCAATTATAACTTTATCTTGGCTTTTCACTTCACAACAACTAAGTAGTCATCTCTGTTTCTCTCTTGTCAGTAACTCACTGCATTTTACCATGAATTTCTTTCACACATCTTCCATAGAACTTTTCTCATTTCTTTCCCTTGAAAAACACATGCTATTGCCTTTCCACTGAATGTATTAAACATATTACATCCTTGGTTTGGGAATTTGGGCAGAATTGATTAAAATAATTTTAAGTAGTGTTAAGGAGTGCCTAAACCAAATAATATTAGTGTCCTCTGTTCCAGATACTATTATGCTTCTGTTACATGAATTTTAATCAGAGGATAGTAGACTATGCTATACATACAATGCAATTCATGAAAAAAAATGAAGAGCAAATGTTTGAAAATGTGGGACCTGGATGAAAAAATTAAATCAAGGATCTCCAATAAAGAATGCTGACTATGTTAAAGATCTGTTGGATGTGCTGCACCTGCCCTCTCAACTTGCTTTTGTGAAGTGCCTCTACTCCTACCTCTGAACACTGTGTATGGTGCAATTCTGACTGTACTGTTGATTCCATAGGGATGTGGCATCACCTGGATGGCTGCCCCATTTCTCCATGCTCTCTTTTGCCCTATCTTGTTCATCTCCAACATGGGCCTGCCCATGTTGGCCATGAGGGAGTGTCTTCTGCTATCAACCAAAAAATGGTTTGCTCCTAGAGTTCATGTTCTGGCTAAACATTTTGCTCTAACTGTATTGTCTGCTTCTCCTTAGTCTGTGGTGAACCTGGCTGACATACAAGCCTAACCTGCCCTTGTCACAATCTTAAAGACATGTCATTCAGAGGTTGCTGCTATGCTTCCAAAAAAAAAGAAGAAGACTCTACATCCTTGCCACCCCTTGACAACTGGTGAAGGTATTTCAACAAAAGAATTCCCTGGCTCTTTGTTGGAAGGGTCCATTCCAGATCATCTTGACCACCAATACTGCTGTGAAGTGTCAACATCTGGCCTCCTGGGTGCATGCTTTACACTGTAAGAAGGTACCAACCCCAGACAAGGAAGCCATCAACTCAGGTCACCTGACTGCTACAAGGCTTTGCCCAACAGGGAGGCAAATGTTAGTAACCTCGGCCCTTGCTCTCCAAAACAACCTTCACCCAAAGCCATGCCAGCATCAAGTAACAGCTACACGGAAGCCCAGTGATGATTGCCAGAAACAGCCTGCATTAAGAGAGATCTTCTGCCTGCAGTTTGGACCAGCGCTGCATTGCTCCTCTTCAGTACCATGTACCTGTATTTAGAGTTGCACGTCCCACCATTCAAATGGGTCAGCCTGTCTATCCTCTTTTATGTATTTGCCTTGCTCAAATACCTTTTAGTCAAAGTAATTGTCCTCCTTCATCTCAAATTAAGGATTTTGGTTTATTTCACTTACTTCCATAATTGATATAAGGTAGCTTATGTGCAGAAATTGATTTGTAAGTTGCATTTTGTGTTGTTCTTACGAACAAGAAGTGAGGATTGTGAGAACCAAGAAATATAGCTTATTGATCCATTAGGTTCAAAAAGTCCTATGGATAATAGAAGGCCCCAGAAGAAAGAGATATGAACCAAAGTTTTCAGCTAGGATGATTTCAAAATTTACCAGAACTATTTGTAATCCTGCTGAACCGTTACTAACTGTGAAATATGTTTTTCTAAAATATGCACTTGTATGGATTCATTTTAAAAAGGAAGAATGAAACTGTTGGAAATAAGGAATTGAAAGTAATGTTACACAGGTGTTCACAGAAAGTGACAGTGAACTTGTGAACTATGTATGTGGTTAGAAGAACAGTATAAAGGATAGGGTTCAAGATCGGCTCGGGGCTCTTTGATTTATAGCAGTCCTTGTAGGACTTGCTATATCTCAAGGCCCTCTGTATTAATATGTTAATGCAGTGTATTACTGCTATTATATCTTTTATATCTATTCATTTCTAATGTTCCAAATTATTAGAAGCAATAAACCTCTGATCTTAAAGTAAGAATGTTTGCTTGTGTTGTTGCCTTTGTTTCCTATTGGAATTTTCCTATGACAACACTATAAGGAATTTTGTGTGACATCAGTGCCCACAAACTGTATCTGAAAGCTTCAGTGAAGTCCCTTCCCCCATGGCACATTTCTCTTCAGCTACAAAACTCTCCCATGAGTGGCAGCAACATCTTCATAAATTACCAGGTGGCATAAAAGTTATAATAATAATAATAATAAATTTGGATTTATTAGCCGCTCCCTTTCCGGGCAGGACTCGGGGCGGCGTACACTAAGACATATATAAACATACATATATACAAAGACATACATGCACGGAGGAGGTAATAGATTAAAACATTTAGACAAATTAAAACCATTAACATGCCCCGTTTAATAAAAACCCAATATACAATAAAAATTTAAAATTTAAAAAAGACAGTCAGGAGGAATATGAAAAAATTACGGTTGAGCCAGGCCGGATAATTGAAAGAGGTGGGTCTTCAACTGTACACGGAAGGAGCGGAGATCGGAAATAATCCTGATGTCACGGGGGAGGTCATTCCACAGGGCTGGGCCCATCACAGAGAAGGCTCTGCTCCTGGATGTCGCCCCCCGACACTGTTTGGCGGACGGCACCCGGAGAAGTCCCTCTCTGTGTGAGCGAATTGGACGTAGGGATGTGTGGGGCAGGATGCGATCCTGCATGTAACTAGGTCCTATGAGGAAGACACCACTCAGGAGCAGGAGCTGTTTGGCTGGCTAAGAGGAATCCACTGGTGATGGAGTAGTAGATGGTGAGTGACTATAGAAGTGCAAAGTCTTTCCAGTTACATGTGTGTGCATGTGTATATACATGAGACAGAAAGAATGTGTGTGGAAAGTTGGGATGGGTTTTCTGGGGAGGTGAGCCGGACAGTGGTCTCACCGGTCTACTGTTGACCTCATTCATCCCAACTCCAGACATATCTCCTGGAACAAAAGTACAAATATAAAGTCTTCTCAATTACTTATTTCTGCGTGTGTACATGTATGAAAGACAGAAAGAATCTGTGTGGAAAGTTGAGTTGGGAGGTGAGCCGGATAGTGGTCTCATCTGTCTACTGTTGGCCTCATCCATCCCACCTCCAGGCACATGGAACAAAAGTACAAACACAAAGTCTTTTCAATTACATGTATGAGTGTGTGTGTGTATGTGAGACAGAAAGAATGTGTGTGGAAAGTTGAGTTGGGTTTTCTGGGGAGGTGAGAAGGGCAGCAATCTCACCTGTCTTCAAAGTTCTACAAAGTCTACAGAGTTCTACAAAGTCTACTGACGTCTACAAAGTTGACTATTTCAAACAGAGTTGGAGAACATGTTTCAAAGAATTGCTGAAACTTAGCAAAGAGAAGAAGAGCAAATAGGAAGGAAATTCAAAGCACGCTTACCACCAGGCAGCTCTGCAGGCCCACAGGTGTCTCTCTCTTCTCCCACATCATAGACCCAGAGTTTCTTGTAGCAGAATTTCCACAAACCCAAGTGGGCGTTCTCGCAGATGGCAGAGTGGTTCTGCTTGTAGGTGTTGAGTTCCACCCAGAATTCTGTTCCCACTGCCAGCACCATCAGGGTCATCCCCACAATGGCCACAAAGAATGCCAGCTTGATCTCGCCTTCCTGCTCATCCATCAGAACTCCCCCTGCCTGTGCAAAGCTAGTTTGTCTGCTGCCTGTTGAACACCCAAGCTCTGAGCTAGGTTTTGTGTTTGGGTTCGTTGCCAGGCTTTTCCTGAGTTTTATCTAGGTCAACACACTGCAAGCAGTGCCGAAAAGTTGTCGAGCACTCTTCCCACACCCCTGTCTTTTTGAGGCAGTGCCCCAAACTTGGCAATGAATACAGCAGCTACCTCAGCTACTCTGGTGCCTTGGCAAGCCTTCAGAGCACCTGTTACTGTTTCTCAGCCATCATCCAGGCAGCAAGAGTTATTTTAAGCTTTGAGGTTCATAGACAGTATGGATGTGTTTGTGTGCAGGGGTATGGCGCTGTTTAAAAAACAGATGCTTAAATTGGACCCTTTCAGGAAAGGGGGAGGCCTTCTTGTGCCAGTTGCCCACTCCTACAGCACCCTACAGCACCCCCTGTTGGGCATGGAAAAGCTCAAGGCACCCTCATCTGTCCCTTCTTCTCAATGTGCCAGCTGTTTATCATGGGTAAACGTATTAAATCTTTTCACTCTCCTTTTCATGCATGCACTTGGTGGGGTTGACTGAGGCAATGAATTGTCCTGGTCTGGTTTATTATGTTGAAGTCTTACAAAAAAATTAGATGTCCCCTGGAGAAAGCACTGATTTATTTTCACAGCAGGGTGCTTGCATGTCTTGATGTGGCACTCAGTTGTGACTGTTGCCTTTACCATGCCATTACTTTAAAGCAGGCACATTTTGTGGAGTTCTTGGTGCTGTCTGAACTTGGTTGTTTGTTTGCAGACATTTAATTACCCAACTAGGTACCATCATCAGTGGTAGTGATTGTGGTGTCTTGCTCTCTTTTTATATATAGTAGCTTGCCGGTGTTGGTGGGGGCTTTGTTTTCTCCTTGGTAATTCCTTGTTTAGGATATTGTTTTCTCAGGGTACAAGTAGTCCTTGACATACGACCATTTGTTTGGTTACTGTTCAAAGTTACAAAAGCTCTGACTCACAGCCACTCCTCGCACTTACAACAATTACAGCATCCCCATGGCCATATGATCAAAATGTGGGTGCTTGACAACCAGCATGTATTGTATGACTGTAAGCTGTCTAGAGCAGGGGTGTCCAAACTTGGGAACTTTAAGACTTGTGGAAGTCCACAAGTCTTAAAGTTCCCAAGTTTGGACACCCCCTGCTCTAGAGTCACCTTGGTGAGATGGTGGCATAAAATTTAAACAAACAAACAAACAAATAAATTTGCAATAGTAGCAACAATCCAGTGTCATGTGATCACCACCCTCCCAGCCCAACTTCCAGCAAGCAGAGTTTATGGGGGGAAGCCAGATGCATTTAACGACTGCATGATTCACTTAACAACTTCAGTGATTTGCTTAACAACTGTGGCAAAAAAGGAGGTAAAACTAAATGCATTTCACTTAACAACTGCCTTGCTTAGCAACAGAAATTATGGTCCCACTTTTGGTCGGAAGTTGAAGACTACCTGTATTAGGAGAGTGAGTCCTTGGGGTACGGAGTCCTTAAGGTATTGAGATATGTTTCTCTGTTTCTGTTGCCTCCTATATTTCTGTGGAGATAATTACAGAGTTGTAATGGTGGCCACAGTAAAATACAGGTAGTCCTTGACTTACAACAGTTCACTTATTGACCGTTCAAAGTTACAATGGCAGTGGAAAAAATGATTTATGACCATTTTTCACACTTATGACCATTGCAGCATCCCCATTGTCACATGATCAAAATTCAGATGCTTGACAACTGGTTCATATTTATGATAGTTGCAGGGTCCCAGGGTCATGTGATCACCTTTTGCAACTCTTTTTTCTGCTTATCTGTAAGGTTTTTCACTAAGATTTTAGTTTTCTCTTTATTTATTTTCAGTCCTGCTACTTCACCATATTCTTCTATTTTTTTAGATTAATTTAGGCCCTGTTTATTGTGGATCTTCCAAGATAAATACAAAGTCATCTGCAAACGCTTGTAGTTTATAATTTCCCTTTTTTATTTCCATGCCTTTTATCTCTGTATCCTGTCTAATATTTCTATTCAATACTTCCGGTTTCATTATAAATAACAGGGGACACAAGGGACATTCTTTTCTTGTACCTTTCTTAATATTGATCTTCTCAGTCATGTCTTCATTTACTATCACCTTTGCATTTTGTTTAAAGTATATCACCTTAATCATATTAATAAATCTCTCCCCAAAATCCACATCTTTTAATTGTGTTAACATAAATTGCCAGTTCACATTATCAAATGCTTTCTGTGCGTTTAGAAAGACCAACACCATTTGCTTCTCTGGATGTGCTTTGTAATATTCCAATGTGTTTAAGATTATTCTCATATTGTCTTTAATTTGTCTCTTAGGTGAGAAGCCATTTTGATCTGAATGTATAAAATGGTTTAAACATCTTTTTAGTCTTTCTGCGATTATTGGAGCAAATATTTTATAACCAGCATTCAATAGAGAAATCGGTCTATATTTTTTTATCAGTTGCACATTTGAATCTTCTTTTGGTATGAGAGTGACAAAATCAGTGGACCAGAGGAATGCTGTCGATATAATTTACTTGGACTTCAGCAAGGCATTTGATAAAGTAGTCTATAACCTACTACTAGATAAAATAGAAAAATGTGGGTTGGACAGCGTCACTACCAGATGGATTCGTAACTGGCTGACCAACCGCACTCAACGTGTAGTCCTCAATGGAACTGCATCTACATGGAGGGAAGTATGCAGCGGAGTACCCCAAGGCTTTCTTTTAGGCCCAGTACTCTTCAACATCTTCATCAATGATTTGGATGAGTTTTGATCGCCACACTGTAAAAAAAGATGTGGAGACTCTAGAAAGAGTGCAGAGAAGAGTAACAAAGATGATTAGGGGACTGGAGGCTAAAACATATGAAGAACGGTTGCAGGAGCTGGGTATGTCTAGTTCAATGAAAAGAAGGACTAGGGGTGACATGATAGCAGTATTCTGATATCTCAGGGGCTGCCACAAACAAGAGGGAGTCAAACTATTCTCCAAAGCACCTGAGGGTAGGACAAGAAGCAATGGGTGGAAACCAGTGGTAGGATTCAAATTTGTTTACTACCGGTTCTGTGGGCGTGGCTTGGTGGGCATGGCATGTGTTAAGTAATTAAGCTCTCTGTTAGAAGAGCGAGTATGCAGAGAAGCATAATGAGAGTGATATGGAATAACACGCACAAACCAGCATACAGAGACACTGAATAGTATAAAAATATAGTAGTTTACTATGTAGAAATATAGAGGTATTCAGAGTCCGGTTAACAGTCCAAGTCATACACAGTTCAGTAACTCAGTTATCAAAATAGTCAGTCCAGCACACAAAATATAGCTAAACAGTAGCAAACCACAATACCTCAAAATACACCTGATCAGCTTCTAACAAAACAGAGTTAACAGCCATTCTGGCTCCCTCTTATAGCTGCATGAGGTAACAAGCCAATTACATCTCTCTAACATTTAAAGTAACAGTAACATTTGTAACAATCATAGCTTATATACATTGCGAAGCCAAGCCTAGGGTTACATCCCTAACAGCATGGCTTGGTGGGCATGGCAGGGGAAGGATACTGTAAAATCTCCTTTCCCTCCCAACTCCAGGGGAAGGTTAGTGCAAAATCCCCATATCCTCCTGATCAGCTGGGACTCAGGAGGCAGAGAATAGATGGGGGCGGGGCCAGTCAGGGGTGGTATTTACTGGTTCTCCGAACTACTCAAAATTTCCTCTACTGGTTCTCCAGAACTGGTCAGAACCTGCTGAATACCACCTCTGGTGGAAACTAATCAAGGAGAGAAGCAACTTAGAACTAAGGAGACATTTCCTGACAGTTAGAACAATTAATCAATGGAACAACTTGCCTTCAGAAGTATTGAATGTTCCAACACTGGACGTTTCTAAGAAGATGTTGGATATCCATTTGTCTGAAGTGGTGTAGGGTTTCCTGACTAAGCAGGGGGTTGGACTAGAAGACCTTCAAGGTCCCTTCCAACTCTGTTATTCTATTCTATTCTATTCTATTCTATTCTATTCTATTCTATTCTATTAAGACCTTAGTAAAAAATCTTACAGATAAACAGAAAAAAGAGTTAATGAAGAGAATAGATATTCAGTAATATATGCCTCCATCCATGAATTTGGTACTTTTACTTCTAACAGTAGTTCATTAAATACATCCAACATTGGCGTACTTAGAGTATCTTGTAAGCCTTTGTATAGTTCTGCTGGTAGTCCATCCAGGCCTGGTGTTTTACCATTCTTTTGTCTCTTGATAGCTTCTGTTAATTCCATCATTGTTATACATTCGTCTAACATTATTTTGACTGTTTCAGGAATTTTAGTTAAATCCGCTTTTTCTAAATATTGTTTTATTTTATCTTCTGTAATTATCTCTTGATCATATAGTTTCCCATAGTAGTTTTGAATCACTTTCTTTTTATCATCATTTTGATAGTGAAGAGTTCCTTCATCATCCATTAACTGATGTATCAATTTCTTTTCTTTCTCCTTTTTCCATTTATATGGCAGCCATCTTCCTGGTTTATTTGCATTTTCAAAGAAATTTTGTTTAGCGCTTTTAATTTTTTATGCTAATGCTTTTTTATCTATTAAATTCAGCTTATGTTTTGTTAATTCCATTTGATTTTTTATATTCTTCTTTTGTGGTTCTTTTTGTAGTTCTATCTCTAATCTCTTATATTCTTCTAATCTCTTTTGTTTTTGTCTCTTTTTATTTTTCTTTCCCATATATGTTATAGCTAGTCCTCTAATATCTACATACCTTAGCTGTGTCCCATACATTTTGAAGTGACGTTTCTTCTTTTCTGTTCTCTTTTTATTTTAAATCCAACTCTCTTTCTATAAATTGGATAAATTCCTTTTCTTTTAGCATTGATTGGTTCAAGGTCCATCTTAATTTCCTTTTTTGTCCCTTCCATATAGGTTTTATTGGATTATGATGTGCCCAATTGCTTATTTCTATATTTATTTCCTGTACATTAGACTTTAGCTCTGCTGACATCCATGTCATGTCTATTCTGGACAAAGACATACTGTATGTCTGTTTGCATAGAATGAATATTGATTTCCCTTGGGATGAATCTCTTCCCATACATCTTGAATAACTAATTCTTCCACCATTTAAAAAAAAGCTTTTGGAAGTGTTTTTCTGTCTTTTTTTGTTTGCCATTCTAGTTTTATAGTCTTGTTCCGCATCTACAATTGCATTAAAGTCTCCTACTACACATATATTTTCATAGTCCAATTCTATTTTTTTTAAATGGAGTTTACCATAAAAATCCTCTTGATTGTTATTTGGTCTGTATATTGCTACTAAAATTATCTGTTTGTTATTAATACAATACAATAGCAGGGTTGGAAGGGACCTTGGAGGTCTTCTAGTCCAACCCCCTGCCTAGGCAGGAAACCCTATACCATTTCAGACAAATGGCTATCCAACATCTTCTTAAAGACTTCCAGTGTTGGGGCATTCACAACTTCTGGAGGCAAGCTGTTCCACTGATTAATTGTTCTAACTGTCAGGAAATTTCTCCTCAGTTCTAAGTTGCTTCTCTCCTTGATTAGTTTCCACCCATTGCTTCTTGTTCTACCCTCAGGCGCCTTGGAGAATAATTTGACTCCCTCTTCTTTGTGGCAACCCCTGAGATATTGGAACACTGCTATCATGTCTCCCCTAGTCCTTCTTTTCATTATAGGAGCCTGGGGAGGGTGAAAAGAGCCTCCCCCGCCCCACCCGGAGGCCCTCTGGAGGCTTCATGAGCTTCCCTGAAGCCTCCGGAGCGCAAAAAACTGGCCCTACGGGCAAACCACAAATTTGGGAACGGACTTCCAGTTTGCTCGGAGGGTCGTTTTGACTGCTCTGGAGGCTTCAGGGAAGGCTCTTGAAGGTCCCTGAAGCCTTCGGAGCTCTTAAAACGACCCGCTGAGCAAACCGGAAGTGACTTCCGGTTTGCTCGGAGGGTCATTTTGACTGCTTCGGAGGCTTCAGGGAAGCCTCTTGAAGGTCCCTGAAGCCTCCCGAGGGCTTCCCAGGGGGCAGGGGAGGTTGTTTTCACCCTCACCATGCTCCTATAAAGCCTCTGGAGCCTGGGGAGGGCGAAAAAAGCATGCAAAATGGGGGGGGGTCGCGCCTGTAGTGTGCACATGCGCACGGGGGGGACGTGCATTGCATTATGGGTGTGACATGCCTGCACATGACCCCCCTGCGCTCCCTCCACTTGTGGCACATGAGCCAAAAAAAGGTTCGCCATCGCTGCCCTAGAATTTGACCACCAGCTATTTTATATCCACCAGTGGAGAATTCACAGAGCAAAAGTAGTAGCAAGGGAAATATATTGCTGTTCTAAGCTTCTGTTTTGTTTTACATTTTTCATTTCCATTTAAGTTCCAGGAGCTACACTTTTAAGAATAAAAAAAATCTCAGTGTTTCACTCTCTGTCTCAGTTGTTCAGTCTAAACAATTGTAGTTCAAAAGTAGTTTATCTGTCAGCTGTTATCTCAGCCTTCTCAGCCAGTCAAGGTTATAATGTATAACCCTTCACCATAAATCTCCCATTTAAGAAGGGCCCACAAGTTCTCAATACCGTTTAGGTCAGGTGAGGAAGGGGGCCATGTCATTATTCTTTCATGTTTAAGGCCTTTACTGGCTAGCCATGCAGTGCAGTACAGTGGAGTACTTTTGATGCATGTGATGGAGCATTGTCCTGCATAAAAATCATGGTCTTCTTGAAATATGCAGACTTTTTCCTGTACCACTGATTGGAGAAAGTGTCTTCTAAAAACAGGCAGTGCCTTGGGGAGTTGATTTTGAGTCCATCTTGTGAGGAGTAAAATCTTGACTCCAAAGTTCATTTCATTTATTAGACTTATAAACCGCCCCCTCTCCCCGAAGGGACTCCCCGAAAGTTGTTGGAATACAAAATAATTTTATTCAAGTGTTTGCAAAGGCTGGTGGATTGCCAAGCAAACAACCAAGAGAAACCTCACTGGTTTCAGATCTCAGCATATTTTATACATTCCTATCATCAGCCGCTTGTCCATCCTTCCCAGGCTCAGTTGATAGGCCCAGGTCAGTCACATGCTAACAGTCTGCCTATAATCTGCTATTCCACCTAAAAAATTTAAAATATGATAAGCCCTTGTTGCTAGGCACTCAGTCCCTTCATTTCTCACCTCCTTGGTATTCTTTTATGAGCTCTCTTTTTTTTAATTGTACAATGCAGTACCTGGTACATATCCCAAGCCAGAAGCTGTGTATGTCCAGGGTTCATACATCAGATAAACATGGCTGTGCTTTGGATATGTAGTAGTTTGGCTATTCTTTAAACTACCAACTTTAGGTAGTTTGAACAAAGAATAAACTGTATATAAATTAACAGATTAACAGAGTTGGAAGGGACCTTGCAGGTCATCTTGTTGCAGAAAATGACAGGCTTTAGACTTCTCAGGATACAGGAAAAGTTTATTTGACAGCCAGGTTCAGAAAAGTTAGCCCATGGCTAACGTTGTGAATTTCTGAACGACATTCATTATCGAAGCACGCATTCTTATACATTCTCAAAGACAGTGTAACACGGAAAGACTTTACTCATTTCTTATTGGTTACCTTGAGAAAAAAGCCTTATAAGGAGATGGGGGTCTTACTTCTCCTTTTGTTACAGGTATGGACTACGTGCCATTAACGAACTTTAATTAAACCTTGTGGTTTTGGACTTTTGACATAGGGACATTTGCTGGAACATGTTGTGGTTGAAGGCTGATGACATTTCCCTGTCCCTTTAAGCAAACTTCTAACTGTCCCTTTTATGCCATGTCTTCATTCTTATATTTTAATCCATATTTTATTCTACTTTAATCTAGTCCAACCCCCTGCCCAAGTAGGAGACCCTACATCTGCCTCTACCTAGGATCGAACTCACAACCTCCTGATTATGAAATCTATATAATATGTAATTCATAAGCTATATGCTAGTCTACATTATGGAAAATTACAACTTATTATATTGTATCTGTTCCAATATAATTTTGGTGGCTACTGCTGCAGTGGTCCTCATGGCTGGATAAGCTTCAACCCATCCAGTCAAGTGAACCACCATCACCAATAAATATTTAAGTCTCCCCACTTGAGGTAATTCAGTAAAATCAACTTGAATTCATTGAAATGGTCTCACACTAAATGTCGTCCTCCCCTTTCTTCATGTTGTAGAACTTGTTTATTAACTCTTTTACATACCATGCATTTGCCACATATTTGTTTAGCTACTGTATACAATCCACAGCATCCATAAGCTTCCAAAAACAAATCACATAATGCCTTAGTCCCCCAATGACTACCCTAATGTAGTACTCTCCAAATCATCATTTGCCTTCCATCAGGTAATACCCATTTACCTCCTCCACTTTCTATGGCTCTCACTTTCTCTAACTCCCTTTTCTCATCTTCTCTAACTCCCTTTTCTCATAACATTAAACATTCAGTTCTTTCTGATGCTGCCACCTTGGCTTCCAATTCATCAAAATCAGGGGTCCTCAAACTACAGCCTGTGGGCCAGAATCTGGCCCATGTGGGACCACAAGCCTGCCCTGTCCACATTGCCCCCACCACCCATCAGCCCCCACCCTTCAGCCGAGTGCAGGCATTACCTTTGTGAGCCCTGTGGGCTGGAATTGGAAGGTAAGGCCAATGGCGGGGGAGGGAAATCCTCCCTGGACCCACTGTGCTTGGCTGAAGGACCGCCTGGAGGAGGGGTGGACACAGCAAGGCTCAGCTGCCTTTCGGGCCTGCCTCTTGGCTTCCGCGGGGCCTCCAGGCACCTGCTGCCTGCTCACCTTTGGCCCAATGCAGGGGGACGTCAACCCTAGCTTTGGTGTCCATTGCAGCTAGGAATCTAAAATAAGGCCGAGAATGAATGTTTGTGTTGTAGCCAACCCAAGTGCTAAATCGGCCTCCTGTGAAGTCCTCATTTGCCGAGGAGGCCAGCTGAGGCCTGGCTCATTGCCCCCTGAAGCTACTAAACAGGTGACCAAGCTAAGTGCCTGAAGGACCCCATCCCATTACTGGGCGTCCAAGCAACTCAGCGATTGGCAAGCAACACCTCAGCCAGGCTCCTCAAGAGACAAGGAGTTCTCAGGGGGCCGATCTAGCACCCGGGCTGGCTACAACACAATGTTCATACTTGGCAATTATTTGAGATTCCTAGCTGCAATGGATAGCAAAGCTAGGGTTGACCCCAGCTGCTTCTCTCCACCGCAGTGCTTGCTGGATGCGGCTTATAGCTCCATGCTTGAAGCGGCAGGAGCCTCAGGCTCTTAGCAGTCCACGGAGGATGCACTTGAATTGGCGCTGAGACCAGGGGCCTGGGAGGGTGCAGGCAAAGACTTTTACAGCTTGCTCTCTGCCTTGCAGAAGCAGAGATGGGCAAGAGGCCCAAGAGCCTCCATAGTGCCACAGTGCGGTGCTCTCCCCTGGGAGTCGCTCGCTGGCCCATCCAGCCTGTGACCAGGTGACGCACCACGTCCTGGCTAATCTGGCCAGCGGGTGGGCTCTTGGGCCTCCCACCCATCTCTGCTTCTGTGAGGCAGAAAGAAAGTCATAAAAGTCTTCCTCCATGCCCCCCCCCCGGGGCCCTGGTCTCGGTGCCGATTTGAGCACATCCTCTGCAGACTGCTAAGATCACGAGGCTGGTAGTACCAAGGCAGCCCTTGCCTCCTGCCACTTTGAGCTTGGAACTGTAAGCCGTGTCCAGGAAGCACTGCAATGGAGAGAAGCGGCCAGGGTGAAGCCTACCTTTGTTGTCCACTGCAGCTAGGAATCTCAAATAAGGCTGAGTATGAATGTTTTGTTGTAGCTAGACTGGGCGGTAGATCGGCCCCTGCAAACTCCTTGTCTCTCTCTTTTTTTTTCTTTTTTTTTAAATTTTTATTTTATTTTTTCTTTGAAAAAGACAAAACATGCTAATCTTCTCTGTATCGTTCCAATTTTAGTATATGTGCTGCCGAAGCGAGCACTTCCGGTTCCGGCGGCTACGGCGACAGGCAAGCCTTTGCCTGCTCCCGCTCTCCCGGTGGGCTTCCCCCGTTTCTGGGGGGGCACAGGACGCCCCGGAGAGGCGTCCTGCCGAGGGAACGGCTCGCGGAGAGTCCTGGCGTCGGCGGGGGCTGGCGGGGGCTTCTCCGCTTCGTTCTAGGCACCGGGGAGCAGTCTCGGAGGGCGCCCATGTGTGCGCGTCTCGCCCCATGCCGATCGGAGAACGTACTCTTGAACGAAGCAGCGGCAGTATGGTGAGAGGCTTCCCTTCTTCACTCCCCCTTTCTTGAATTGATGGACTTTTCAGCATTTTTAAAAAAAAAGTTAAACTTTCGGATTCCTGCTAGAGGTGCGGCTAGAGGGAGGGGGATTTCCCCCCCTCCCTTGGACAAGCGGCTTGAGAAGATTTTGCTTTCACCCCCAGGGGAAGGAGGAGGGGGGAGAGCCAACTAATGATGTCTCACCCTCATAAAAGTGACTTTCATTGGACTTAGCTCTAGAACTTATGGGTGAACTGAGAACTTTCTGAACTTTTAAAATTTTATTATGCCTCTGAGCCCAAAGCTGGCAGGGCAAGATGGCACACTTCCGTTGTCTTCATGAACTGTGAAACCTGACTCCACCTTTAAAATTCAGGCTTCCGGTCTTTGTCTCCGAGTCACCCAGAGGAATCTCTTGTGGATTGTTATTTTCTGAACTCTTTGGAGGAAAAACTTTCATCTATTGCTAGAGTGACCAAAGAAACCCCCATCTGTTTGGATCCTCTGCCTTCTGAATTCGCCTGACTGCTCTACTTCTCCAGCTGCCCAGTTTCTACTCTGACTGATCTCCTTGCTTCATAAACCATGTCTCCAAAAAGACCACCTCCTGGAAAGCCTGGTTTTGCTACTTCTGCCCCAACGTCTGCAACGTCTAGTCCAGCTACACAGTCAAAGATAACAGAACTGATGCAACCCAAGACTACAGAGATAGACTTTCAACAAATGCTTCAACAAATTTTACAGGGCCAGGAGGAAATTAAGAAACAGTTAAGGGAAATGAAAGATGAAATTAAACAGAATCAAGCCCAAATCTTTAAGAACTCACAGAGACTGGACCTTGTGGAGGGTGGGGTGGCGGAGGCGAGGGGGGGGGGTAGAGGCTTTACAGAAGGGGAACAAAGAACTCGACATCCAACAAATGAAAGCAGAGTTTGAGAGAATGTCCTTTTATCTTAGATTTCAAAATGTAATAGAAGCAGATGGGGAAAACATAAGGGACATTATGACTAATATTTTAGCTGAATACATACACAAAGATAAACAACAGATGGAATGGGAGATAGACCTAGCCTATAGAGTGAATTCAGCATATGCCAGAACACATAATGTACCCAGGGAGGTTCATATTAAATTCCTTAGGAAAACCACAAGAGATGAAATTCTGGGTGTACAAAGGGGGCAAACATTGACATACCATGACAGGGAGATAACCATTCTAAAGCAGATTCCCAAAAAAATTAGGGAAAAAAGGAAAAGCTATTCGCAATTGGCGAATAAATTATACCAGAAGGGGGTGTGGTTTAGATGGTTGATGCCTGAAGGTATGCTGATATTCTGGGAGGAGACAAGAATCAGAATTAACACACCCATAGAGGCACAGGCCTTTATGGAAAAAAATAAAGCCAACCTAGAAAAAACAGAAGACAACACAACGGTCATACAGGACACGGGAGGGGCCGGAGCTCTGCCAGCGGGGGGTGAAGGGGCAACACCAAGAAAGCTCAGATCACAAAAATAAATAAGAAAATCACAATGTTATAAACAGACCGAAAGTAATAATGAATTTATAACTAGACTATATATTATAACTATATAAACTGATTGAAAATTATTTTTTCTAGAATTAATATGCTGATTTTTTTCTTTGATTATGTATTATGGTTTGATATCTTGATGTAACCTAGGAGTCTGGAGGGAGGGGGCGTCTGCCACACTTGCAACTGCCAAAATTTGTAATCATTCCACTTACCCTTTTCCGCATAAATGTTTTTAAAAAAACCAATAAAACTTTTTGAAAAAAAAAAAAGACAAAATAACACATACAGAACAAGAGCAAGGAGAGGAAAAAAAGAAAAAAAACACAATTTCATCAAGCATGTCGTTTGGTTACAAGTTTTTGTGCAACAGTTTTTACAATTAGGAATAAAGTCACTGATTATCCATTAAACATAGTTAAATATTTCATTGAGCATTGTGTGTTCAAGTTACCATTAATATTCTTTCATTTGTGACAACCCTTATTTCTTTACCTCCAAAATTATCTACTAGGTAACAATAAGTCTTTATAAAGTTATATCATCAATCTCGAAAAAATAAAGATAGAAATTAAGTCAAAAGAAAAATTAATATAAGACATTTCTACTTTCCATTAACCATAAAATGAACAAGGACAATTGCACTATGGAAATATGGAAAAAAAGAAAATTATTCAAGATTACTATGCCAAGTTGTATGAACAAGAGAACATAAAAGAGGAAGAAGTGAAACAATATCTACAAAATGCCAAACTCCCCCAAATACCAAGTGATATTAGAACTATACTAGAAGATAAAATAACAATGATGGAACTAACCGAGGCCCTTAAAAGACAAAATAATGGGAAGGCCCCGGGACCGGATGGCCTTCCTGTGGAATTCTACAGAACACTAGAAAAATCTTTGGCCATTCCATTACTAGAAGTCATGAATGAAGTAATGATTGAAAGCAAAATACCTAATTCATGGTTGGAGGCATATATTACATTGCTACCCAAAGAGGAGGCAGACCATATGCAAATTAAGAACTATAGACCTATTTCTTTGTTGAATTCAGATTATAAGCTATTTGCTTCTATACTGGCGGAGAGACTGAAAAAATACTTAAATGGGTTCATTCACTCGGACCAAAATGGCTTTTTACCAAAGAGGCAAATTAGAGACAACACAAGGACAATTCTGGATACCTTGGAATATTATCAGGTCCACTCTGGGAAGCAAATGGCCTTGATGTTCCTGGATGCGCAGAAAGCCTTCAATAATGTGAATTGGATGTTTATGATACAACAAATGGAACAAATGAACTTTGGTAAGAACTTTATTCAAGCTATACAAACGATTTACCACAAGCAAACTGCCAAGATAATGATAAATGGAGAACTGACAGATCCAATCGAAATTAAAAGAGGTACGAGACAAGGCTGTCCACTTTCACCACTGCTTTTTGTTTTAACATTAGAAGTACTAAATAGAAAGATTAAAGAAGAGGAAGAAATAAAGGGAATGACCATTAAAAAGGAAGAATACAAGCTGCAAGCATTTGCTGACGATTTAGTCTTCATTCTTGAGGAGCCATTTCAATCTGCACCTAAATTGATAGGAGAAATTGAGGCGTACGGAGAAGTTGCAGGTTTGAAAATAAATAAAGACAAAACAAAGATCTTGGCAAAAAATATACCCCGAAAACAAAAAGAAGAACTGGCGGAAATTTTGGAAATGCAAATTACAAATAAAGTTAAATATTTGGGGATTCACCTAACAGCCAAATGCAGCACTCTCAAAGAAGATAATTATCTTAAATTGAAGCAACAAATTGCAATAGACTTGGCAAAATGGGAGAATCTTCAATTATCAATGATTGGTAGAATCGCAACAATCAAAATGAATATCCTACCTAGACTGTTATATTTGTTCCAGACTATTCCAATTAAGTTGGGGAAAGGCTATTTTGAAGAATTAAATAAAATGGTGTTGAAATTCATATGGCAAGGGAAAAAAGCAAGAATAAAACGTAAATTGTTACAAGCGCCAAATCAAGGGGAGGGTGGGGCTTACCCGATTGGGAGTTATACTACCAGGCAGCTAGCTTGATGTGGATTAAGGAATGGATAATGCTAAGAAATGATAGGCTTTTGAATCTAGAGGGTCATGACCTGTTGTTGGGATGGCACGCATATTTATGGTATAAGGGAACTAAAACGCATGGTTATTTCAGAAGGCATTTTATAAGAGAGGCTCTGTTATCAAATTGGGAGAAGGTTAAGAGGTTGCACTACTTGAAAATTCCAGTCTGGATATCAACTATTGAAGCTTTTTCATATCCAATAGTATATAAAAGGGAAGAAACAGTTAGATATGCTGAATTATTGAATACAGAGGGTGAACTCAAATCTATACAAGAATTGAAACAAGAAGGTATTGAACTCAATTGGTATTCATATGTGCAAATACATTCTAGATACAATGAATATCGAAAAAATGAGGGCTTTTATGATAAAATGACTGAATTAGATAAAATCTTAACAGGTAATGATGAAAAAGTAATTAAAATTTTTTATGATTATCTATTAGAGGTGAAATTATATGAAGAACAAGTGAAAGGAACTATGTTAGCTTGGGGAAAAAACTTTGGACATGGGATTGACTTAGAAAAATGGCAAAAACTGTGGACTCAAAATTATAAAATGACAATGTCAACTGCATATAAAGAGAACTTGTATAAGATGTTTTATAGGTGGCACTTATCCCCATCGAGAATAGCAAGAATGTCGAAGAATAAGTCTGAAAAATGCTGGAAATGTCAACATACGCCGGGCACATTCAACCACATGTGGTGGACTTGTCCTGAAGCTAAAAGATACTGGACTAAAATACACATGTGGTTGGAGAAAATGATACATAAACATATAGACTTGAAACCAGAACTTTTTTTATTGGGAATAATACCAGAAATATACAATAAGGACTTGAAATATCTGATCATAAATGTGTTAACAGCAGCTAGAATTGTATTTGCTAAAAATTGGAAAAACGAGAAAGTACCAACAGAGGAAGAAATTCTTCGGAAAATAATGGACTGTGCTGAAATGAGTAAACTTACATTTGAAATTAGAGAACTAGAGGATGAGCAATTCTATAAAGTATGGGATTTGTTTTATCAATGGTTGGATAAAAAAACCTGGAAATGAATTTTCTTTTTTTCCCTCTATCTTATCTTATATGTAATAATAATAGAAAGCTATGCTTAATGTTATGAAAAAAAATCCTTTCTTTTTTCTCTTTTTATAGGTGTTATGAAACACACTACTTACTTATACGATATAAGACTATTTTATAATATAAAATGGAATAATGATGATGTAATGAATAATGGATATAAATATAGACTGAAATACTTAATGACCACATGGATTGACAAACAATAATGGCAAACTCCTTGTCTCTCAAAGAGCCCGGGTGAGGTGTCACTCAACAATTGCTGAGTCTCCTGGACTCCCAGTGACGGGATGGGGTCCTTCAGGCACTTAGCTTGGCCACCTGTTTAGTAGTTCCAGTGGCTACAACACAAACTTTCATTCTCGGCTGTATTTGACATTCCTAGCTGCAACGGACAGCAAAGGTAGGGTTGACCCCAGTCGCTTCTCTCCACCGCAGTGCTTTCTGGATGCGGCTTACAGCTCCAAGCCTGAAGCGGTGGGAAGTGAGGGCTGCATTGAGTCTTAAAGTTTCAAATGACAAGAGATGTTTTACTTTTGGGGAGACTGCGTGACTGCCCTGCCTCCCCACCAGCCAACTGGTCTTCAGCACGCAGCTCATTGGCCTCTGGACATCAGATTCCCACCACCCAGCACCAGTTCAGGGGTTCCTTTCCCTCCCCCCAGGGGGAAGAGAGAGAGAGAGAGAAAGAGAGAGAGAGGGAGAGAAAAGAGAGAGAGAGGGAGAGAAAAGAGAGAGAGAGAGATGTTGATTGTAAGCACCTTGGGGCTGAGAAGAATTGCTGCAAAACTGAGTTTCCTGAACTGGACCACTAGACTCCTAAACTACTTAAAAAATCATCTAGTAAAAAGAAGAGTCAGCCAAAAGAGCAACATGCACACAAAAGCAAATAAAACACCCCCAGTAGCAAAACAAATTAAAGTTTAATTTGTGCGTATTGTTTAATGGACTGCTATATTGGCAACGCCCAGCCAGCCAGATGACCACCTAGCCACACCCACCCAGTCACATGACCTAACCACGCCCAGCCAGCCGATCTGGCCCCCCAACAGTCTGAGGGACCATGAATTGGCCCCCTGTTTAAAAAGTTTGAGGACCCCTGAGCTAAATTATTGCCTCGAGCATCCAAGGAATTTGGCAATCTCTTCAGGCAACATTAAATTGTCCAATACTTATGTAATCAGTTCCCCATGAACTAAAACCTTCCCTTTGCTATTAATCAACCCTCGTTCAAAGCATACTTTGAATTAGTGTATAAAGTCTGTCCCTGTTAAGTAAGTAAGCTCCCTGTTAGGAGAGTGAGTGTGCAGAGAAGCGTAATGAGAGTGGTATGCAAGAACACGCACAAACCAGCATACAGGGACACTGATTAGTATAAATATATAGTAGTTTACTGTTGTGGCCCAGCAGGAGCAGTTGGAGCTGTCACCAGACTCCGACAGCGAGCGTCCCTATGAGTCGGCTCTGGAGGATGTGGAGGACCCTGGACAGGGTTCCGACTCCGAGCAGGGCTCAGAGAGGCTGGTTGGCCACCAGGAGGCGCCTGAGGCATGGAGCAGTGGTGAAAGCCAAAGGGAGTGTGCTCCTGATGTCATGCTTTGGAGCAGTGGGGAGGAGACAAGGGAGTGTGAGTCGGACGTCAGCAGTGAGTTGTTGCTGGATGCTCGTCACCATAGAGCTAATAGGCGTCAGGAACAGTTGCGCAGTTACAGGAGGTAATTGCACTTGGCTGATGGTAATTAGACTCCTCTCCAGACAATAAAAGGACTGCTTGTGCACATGCCCTTTTGCAGAAGTCAACGCATTAACTAATGTTGGAGAACAGTATTGTGGCTTGGCAGGCTGGATTGCTGCTGAAGCTTATCTGTGTTGGATTGCTGCCAAGGACCTGTCTGTCTGTAAATAAATTCTGTAACTTATCTTTGGCTCGGAGTGTGTGTTGGTGGGGGACGAGGGGGGTCAGAACAGATTGACTTCTGCCCCAAACGAAGCTCCATTAAGCTGCAATGGAGCAACAACATGCTGAGAATGCCCTCTTGGCACAACAATTGGCTTTGTTGACTGGGCAAATAGCCCAGCTCCAGGGGCTTGCTAACCACCCCCACCCCAGCCAAGGAGGAAATCTCCAGTGGCTACTCCAGACAAGTTTGATGGCAAACAAGCTATGTTTGCAGCGTTCTTGGGACAATGCCAGCTGCTTATCAGCTTGAGAGCAGAGGACTTTCCCACTGACCGGACAAAGGTGGGATTTATTATCAGCTTGCTCTCAGGCACAGAAGCTCGTTGGGCTACTCCATTATTATCTCAGCCTAGCCCTCTGCTGGATGATTTCCAGGGCTTTTGTAATCCTTTTAGGCTGATGTTTGAGGATCCCATTAAGGAGGAAACAGCCACCAGACTACTCAAGTCGCTGCAGCAGGGCCGTGGCTCCTTGCAGGAGTATGTCAGTGGATTCCGGCTGCTTAGTCAGGACTCAGCTTGGAATGAGCAAGCCCTCATGGACACTTTTCAGGACCGGCTGTCAGATGACCTGCAGGATGAGCTGGTGAGGGTGGACAGGCCTCCGACGTTCGACGCGTTGGTCCACTTCTGCCTCCAGATAGATACCCGGCTGCAGAGGCAGAGGCCTCGCCATGCGTCCCAGGAGACCACCAGGGTGCCGGTCTCTCAGGAGACTGCAGTTACACGGGAGGAGCCCATGGAGTTCGATGCCACCAAACCCCGAGTGTCACGCATGGAGATGGACAGACGACATGCAGGAGGGTTGTATTTCTATTGTGGGGATCCTGGACACTTGGCTTTGGTTTGCCCCAAAAAGAGTAGGCAGGCTGCGCGGTCTGCAGCCTCCCCCTCAATTCCGGAACAACGTGTTGAGAACTGGGCGGGGCCCGCTCTGAAGGAAACTTTAGGTCGGGCGCAGGCCAAAACAGAGGTGGACAGGCCGCCACGGCACATGGTGTTAGCAGCATACATCCTCTTGTCGGGTAGTCCACAGGGAATTCTGGCCCTAGCCTTGGTCGATTCCGGGGCTACCACGAACTTTATGGATGCGGCGTTTGCTACCAAATACAACATCCCTCTGTGTCCGGTGGACCCACCAATGCAGGTTGAGACTATTGACAGCCGGTTGCTTCTATCTGGGCCTATCAAGGCCGCCACACAGCCTTTGTGCCTGATCCTCGGGGAGCACGAGGAGGCCATCCAATTTTACGTGGCTTCGGGCCTGCATTTCCCCGTGGTCTTGGGCTTGGCTTGGCTGCGGACACACGACCCTCAGAACTACTGGTCACAAAATCTGATCACGTTCCCATCCCTGCAATGTGTCGACCACACCCGGCAGGTCTGTGCGGCCCAGGTACCCAGCTCGCCCAAGGTGGCCGTGCCGCCGGGTTTAGCGGAGTTCGCATGTTCATCCAGCACGTGTTCCGGCTGCACGGCCTACCTGACCGGGTCGTATCAGATCGTGGGACACAATTCACGGCCCAGTTCTGGAAAGGGCTGATGGCCACTCTAGATGTCCAGGTTTGTTTATCCTCGGCGCACCATCCCAAAACCAATGGGCGGACGGAGAAGGTGATTGGGATTCTGGAACAATATCTGTGTTGCTTCGTGAACCAGCAGCAGAACAACTGGGCGGAGTACCTGGCCGTGGCAGAGTTCGCGTTTAACAACTCGCAGCACACCTCCACACGGACAATGCCCTTCATGGCGAACGTCGGGTACCACCCTCGCTTTTTCCCTCTCACCCCAGTGGACTCTCCGGTCCCCGCAGCGCAGGACTTCCTCTCTGAGCTCCAGCCGGTCCACCAAGTGGTGCGCCGCTATCTGAATCAGGCAAAGGAGGATTACAAACAGGTAGCGGATAAGTCTTGACGTGCGGTGCTGGAGTTGGCTGTGGGAGATCGCGTGTGGCTGTCCATGCGGCATCTTCCGTCCCACCGGCCGACGAAGAAGTTGGACCACCGGTATCTTGGCGCGTTCCCCATGGAGGCCGTTATCAACCCGGTGGCCTATCGCCTGACCCTCCCATGCTCGATGCGAGTGCCCCCGGTGTTCCATCACTCGCTCCTGATCGGCTTGTCCTCTCCGACGTCCCTCTTCCCCCCAGCCGTCATCGTGTGAGGTGGACACGCAGCCACTGCACAAAGTGACCTAGATCCGTGACTCGAGATGGCTCAAGGGGCGTTTCCAGTATTTGGTTGACTGGACGGACGAGGGGTCGGACGGGGGGACCTGGACCGATGTGACGGCTGTGCATGCCCCTGCTCTGGTGCGAGCCTATCATGCACAATTTCCCTTGAGGCCACATCCCGAGCGTCATACCTAGGGGAACGGCCCTGCGGTGAGGGATAGTGTTGTGGCCCAGCAGGAGCCATTGGAGCTGCCACCAGACTCCGACAGCAAGCGTCCCTATGAGTCGGCTCTGGAGGATGTGGTAACTTATCTTTGGCTTGGAGTGTGTGTTGGTGGGGGACGAGGGGGGTCAGAACAGTTTACTATGTGAAAATATAGAGGTATTCAGAGTTCAATTTACAGTCCAAGTCATACACACTTCAGTCAGTCAGTTATCAATGTTCTCAGATAAGGAATGATCCTCCGAAGACAGTCCAGTATCTAATAGTCAGTTTAGCACACAAAGCAGCTAACAGTAGCAAAAACACAGTACCTCACAATACACCGATCAGCATCTAACAAACAGAGCTAACAGTCATTCTCGCTCCCTCTTATGGCTGCTTGAGGTAACAGCAACCAATCACATTACAGCAGTACTTAAAGCTACAGTACTACCATCATGGTTTATATATTGCTGACCCAACTGTTAGCTTACGTTAGCTTACATTCCTAACATTCTCCTCTTTGGGTAAGCAATATATCTAACCTTACATTCCTAGTGTCAGCGTTCCAAATATCATGCAGAATTAAATCATTTTCCAAGGCAAAGTTATCCTTAAAGCTCCAATTTAATAAGACAGACATGTTGGCATTATGCTATAAAATTTCAACTCTATTTTACATCCTGTGGGTTCACCCAGTTGAAAGTTCATATCTTTCCCCACACCCCATAATTCATCACATGTTCCAATCATCATTTTCCACGCTGGCATCTACACCCCTCTGTTTCCGGCCAGGTGTCGAGGTGCGGAGACAAAAGATGACCTTGGCTTCTATAAAAAAATGACAACATACATTCCACAATCCTACTCCTTTCTATTTCCCCCTCCCAACTACTACACTATTGAAACACATAGGAAATTATAAGAAAGTGTGGCAGGCCAAAGATTCTTAAAGGAACCTCTGCAGGCCTGACAGGCGGCCTCTCTCCAAAAAACCCACGTTGTCTGCAAAAGAAGTAGAAGTATACATTACTATACACATTTAACCACCTCTGCCTCCCCCAGGGGGACCCTTTGGCTTATCAGGGAACTTCTCATGGAATTGTTTCACTAATTTATCCGCTTTCAGATCCCAACTCTTCACCCACGTAGCTTCGGACAAAGGGTATCCCTTCCAATGCACTAAATATTGTAATCGACCTCTATACAGCCTGGAATCTAATATTTTTTTCACCTCATAATGTGTTTCCCCTTCTACCACCACGGGAGGAGGTGGAGCTTGGGTGGATGGCCTTATGCTAGACCCCCTTACTGGCTTCAATAAGCTACAATGGAATACCGGGTAAATTTTCCCTAGGAGTCTGGGTAGGCTGAGTCGAACTGTAACTGGGTTAATTATCTTTTCTATCGGGAAAGGACCTAGAAATTTTGGACCTAATTTCTTACTAGGCATCCTTAACCTGATGTATTTAGTAGACACAAAAACTTTATCCCCCACTCGAAAGGGGGGTTGTAGGGAGCGATGTTTATCAGCTTGCTTTTTGTAGGCTTCTGCCGCATCTGCTAGCGCCTTTTTCGTATTCTCCCATCCCTTCTTTAGTGCCTCCATCCATTCATTTAGAGACATGGAGGAGGGGGGTTCTTTAGGTAGTTCAGGCATGGGAACGAATTCCATGCCACTGGTAATCTGGAAAGGAGTTAATCCCGTACTGCTGTGGACCGCATTATTATATGCTACTTCGGCGAAGGGTAGTAAGTCCGACCAATTGTCTTGCTGATAGTCCACATAACACCGGATGTACTGTTCCACCATTGCATTGGCCCTCTCTGCTGCTCCATTTGTGCTGGGATGAAATGCTGAGCTGAGTCCCTGTGTGGACCCGATCGATTTTAGGAATTCTCTCCAGAACTTGGCGGTGAATTGAACTCCACAATCTGAAATGATCCTTTTTGGTACCCCATGTAGGCGATAAATGTGTTTCACAAACATTTTTGCTAATTTCCTTGCAGATGGAAGGCCTGAACAAGCGATAAAGTGTGCTTGCTTGGAAAACAAATCAATAACTGTCCAGATTACTCTATTACCCTTGCTATCTGGAAGCTCGATGATGAAGTCCATTGCTATCTCTTCCAATGGTCGGCTAGGGTTGGCTACTTGTTGTAGTAGTCCAGGGGGCTTTCCTGGCCGGGTTTTCATTGTAGCACAAGTAGCACAGCTTTTTACATAATCTTCCACCTCCGACCTCATTTTCGGCCACCAAAATTGACGTCTGGCGAGGTGGAGAGTTTTCAGGAATCCGAAATGACCTCCTAGTTTCGCATCATGACTCTGCTGTAGTACTTGCAGTCTCATCTCTGCAGGGACGTACAGTTTGGATCCCTTCCAGGCTACTCCATCATTCATTGTTAGGATGTCCTTGTTGTTGTTGAACCATGGGTCTGTCTGGAGGGTCGCTTTCAGTTCGGTTTTCAGCTTATCTTGGCTTCGAGTGGTGTCTTGAGCTACCTTTTGGTGGGAAGGAGATATGATGGGGTGGACAACTTCTTCCTTTTTACTGTCAAACTGGGGTTTTCTCGACAGCGCATCTGCTAACAAGTTCTTTCCTGCGGGGATGTGTTTTATTTCAAATTTGAACCTTTGGAAATATTGGGCCCAACGAACTTGTTTCGGGGATAACTTCCGATGGGCAAGGAGAGCTTCGAGGTTTTTATGATCAGTCCATACCTCGAACGGTATATCCCCCCCTTCCAGGAGATGTCTCCAGGTGAGCATGCTCCACCTGATCGCGAATGCTTCCTTCTCCCAAATGGGCCACCTTCTTTCCGTAGTGGTGAGTTTCTTGGAGATGTAAGAGCAAGGTAAGAGGTGGCCTTTTTTATTCTTTTGCAGTAGCACCGCGGCTATCGTGACATCACTGGCATCCGTTTGGATTATGAAAGGTCGCTCTGGATCGGGGTGTTGCAATATGGGTTCTTGGGCAAAGAGCCGTTTTAATTTCTCAAAAGCCTTTTGACAATCCATTGTCCAGTTTAACGGTCGGTTTGCTTTCAGTTTAGTTGGGGAAGGCCCCGTTTTTAAGAGTTCGGTCAATGGTAGGGCAATTTCAGCGAATGTCGGAATAAATTGCCTATAGAAGTTTGCAAATCCAAGGAAGCTTTGTAATTGTTTGCGAGTGCTTGGAGGTTTCCAATCCAACACCGCTTTAACTTTTCCTGGATCCATTTCTACTCCTTCATTGGAGATACGATACCCCAGGTAATCCAGCGAGGTCTTGTGGAACTCACACTTTGACAACTTTGCGTATAGTTTGGCAGCCAGAAGTTTTTTCAGGACTTGCCGTACCAGTTTCACATGTTCTTCCAGGGTCTCAGAGAAGATCAAGATGTCATCTAAATAGACGAGTACTCTGCGGTATAGGTGGTCGTGCAGCACTTCATTTATGTACTGCATGAATACTGCGGGTGCTCCTTGTAGACCAAAAGGCATGACTTTATATTGGAAGCTGCCCAGAGGAGTGTTAAAAGCGGTCTTCCACTCATCCCCTTTCCGGATTCGTATACGGTAATACGCCTCTCTCAAGTCCAGCTTGGTGAAAATCTTGCCTTTAGCCAAGTGGTTCAACATATCTTTCATGAGAGGCAGGGGATAGGTATTCTTTTCGCATACCGCATTTAAAGCTCGTAAGTCCACACAGAGGCGAACTCCCCCATCCTTCTTTTCTCTGAAAAGCACTGGGACCGCTACTTTCGATTTGGCTGGTTCAATAAAGCCTCTTTTCAAATTGGTGTCAATGTACTTCCTCAATTCTATCATCTCCTTAGGAGTCATAGAGTACATTTTTGGCTTTGGTAAGGTTACTCCATGTTTGAACTCTATTGCACAGTCTGTGGGGCGGTGAGGTGGAAGGTGGTTTCCGTCTTCCTCACTGAACACCTCCGCCAGATCCCAATAACTCTTTGGAACTCGTTGGATACCAGGAGGTTTAGTGTCTGCTGCGGTTGCCGCAGGATCCGGACGGTCTGGGCTGTTGGGTTCCAACGTTCCTGGGTGCCCTTTTGGCTCCACGGGTGGCAGTGGCCCGCAGCCGATAATCAGTTTTCTAACGCCGTCCTCCCACTTTATTGTAGGTGCCCACTTGTCCAGCCATGCAAGCCCCAATATAATAGCTTCCTGCATTCTTGGAGCTACAATGAATCTGAGGAATTCATAGTGGCGCCCTATCACCAACTTTACCAACTCAGTAACTTTAGTGGCTGGGGCCCCTCCAATCAGTGTTCCATCCACTTGCTCGAACCGAATGGGATGGGCTAGGGGTCTTGTACGTATGCCTAGTTGCTCCACAATCGACATGCTGATTAAGCATCAGGTGCAACCGGTGTCCACAACTACCCCAACTTCCCCTTCCACTCCAGTTTCTGGCACTTGGAGTTTGCCTTTTATTTGAAAGGGCCGGATGGGTGCACTAACCATTGGGTCATCTTCAGCATTTCCCTCCTCGGAGGCCTCCCCCTTGGTAGGACTCTTTGTCACCTCAAGTTGGGGATCCTTTTCTGGAGGTTGTTGGCCCAGGAGGCTCCTCTGTGGTAGCTTCTGGATCCTTCCCTTTATTGCTCTGGCAGTTGGTGCACACGGTTGTGGTATTGAGGCTGGAGCCAAGCACTTTGATGCTCTGTGGCCAAATTGATAGCAATGCTGGCATTTTATTGGCTTCCCCGAGGGACGGAACCTAGTTGCATCTCTAGCCTTTGGAACTGCCTCATCACATTGTTCTGTTACCCATCCTGCAGTAATCCCCTCATTCACCTCTTCTTCCACTTTTGAGAACTCTTCTCTGTAGGAAGGTGTGGCAAGAATCTGTTGGGGCATTGCAGGGGAGACTAGAACTGGTGGGGAGGTCAATCCCTCAGTTGGACACTGCCCAGTTATCTGCCATGGTGCCATCTGCTGAGGGAGGGCAGGTGCCCACTGGCATTTCTCCCATCCATGACCTGGGGTTAGGACCCATCCCGGGGTTGCCTGCTTCACTGGTTGCAGCTCAATTTGTGGTGGCTGGCAAGTGAAAGAAGCTGGCCAATTTCTTTCTTGCTGCCAAGGTTGAAATTCCCATTTTGAAAGGGAATCTGTCTCCCACTTAGTTGCTGGGTAATAAGTCATTTCATTTATTGCAGTTTGGAAGGAGTAATTATCTCCATTCAAGTCCTCCAGCTCATTGCAGCTTTTACTAGTGAAGGGGGGAAAAGATTGACTCACGTTTGGTTGAAGAAGTTGGTCTGAGAGGCCCCTCCAGCCTTCCCCCTCCGGCTGTGCGTGCATCTTCCCAGAGGCTATACAAGTGAAAATTTCCTCCCACGCAAATTCTTTTGCACTTCGGAAGAACTTCAGAGAAGCAATTCATCATTAGCTTCTTTATCTTAATTGTTCACTGATATTTTACGCTGAAGTGGTCAGCGTTGGGAGATCAGTACCCCTCACCAGCCCCCCCGTACGATGGGGGGGGGGTCTGGTGGTTTATTTTAAAGGGAGAGTTGAAATATTGTCAGCGTTCCAAATATCATGCAGAATTAAATCATTTTCCAAGGCAAAGTTATCCTTAAAGCTCCAATTTAATAAGACAGACATGTTGGCATTATGCTATAAAATTTCAACTCTATTTTACATCCTGTGGGTTCACGCAGTTGAAAGTTCATATCTTTCCCCACACCCCATAATTCATCACATGTTCCAATCATCATTTTCCACGCTGGCATCTACACCCCTCTGTTTCCGGCCAGGTGTCGAGGTGCGGAGACAAAAGATGACCTTGGCTTCTATAAAAAAATGACAACATACATTCCACAATCCTACTCCTTTCTATTTCCCCCTCCCAACTACTACACTATTGAAATACATAGGAAATTATAAGAAAGTGTGGCAGGCCAAAGATTCTTAAAGGAACCTCTGCAGGCCTGACACCTAGTTTATATGCTTCACAACAATGTTTATGTTTTACCATACCTTGAGCTTTGGTAAAATGATCTGCAATGTTTTATTCCGACATATAATACTCTAGTGTAATCATTTTACTACTAACACTTTGCCGTACATTTGAATATCTTAAGTCAGTATGCTTTGCCCTTGTCTTTACATCAATATTTGATTCCATTTGGATCGCTGCTTGGTTTTCTTCGTATACAGCAATGGGCTCCCGTACATTAATTCCCATATCCATTAGGAGTTGCTTGTAACAAATCAAATCAGTATATAACAATGATAAACATGAAAATTCAGCCTCCATTCTTGATAAACCTAAATGTTTTTGACGAATAGACCGCCATCCAATTAATGCCTTTCCTAAGAATACTGCAATACCTGACGTGGAGTTACGTGTAGACACGTCAGTTGCAAAACTTGCATCAGCGTATGCAGTTAATCTCAGTTCATCCTTAGGGTCTAAATATAAGGCATAGTGTATTGACTGTTTTAACATATCTCAATACACGTTTAGCAGCTTGCCAGTGCCTTTCAGTAGGTTCAGCATTAAACCTGGCCAATTGATTAACACTATATCCAATATCTGGCCTAGACCAATTGCTAAGATAAGATAAACTACCAATTGGGGATTGATAAATACCCTTATCAAAAACTGGGCTTTTGATATCATCATGGCTAAATTCTTGACTCATTGGAGTTTTAGCCGGTTTACACAGTTCCATTTTGAAAATCCTGAGTAACTGATTGATCTTCTCAGTTTGTGATATTTTATATCCTCCCCTAGTCTTATCTATCTTTAAACCAAGATATTTCTTAATTTCACCAAGGTGTTTCATTTTAAACCGCGTTTTAATAGTGTAATAATCTCAATAGCCTTTTGCTCAGTTTTAGTAATCAATGCAATATCATCTGTAAACAATAGCAATAATGAAATCATACCATCACTTTCTTGCTTAAATAAACAAGGATCAGCCATTCCAGCTTTAAAACCTATCCTTGCTAATTCCTTCACTATGCATTGATTCCACTCATAGCCTGATTGTTTTAAACCATACAGACTCTTTTTTAACTTCCAACAATCAGTGTTGCTATCAGTGTTTAACCCTGAAGGTTTCTTTAAATATATAGTATGTTGCAACGGTGCATGGAGATATGCCGTCTCAACATCTAAATGATTTATTACATATCCATGCTTAGCTGCCCAAACTAATGATGCACGTAATGTTGTAGCTTTTAAACTAGGTGCAAATACCTCATCATAGTCATTTGCTGACTGATTGAAACCTTGTGCTACTAAACTACCTTTATGGGTAACAGTCCCATCTACACTTGTTTTAATCTTGTAAATCCATTTACATCCTATTACATTTTTACCTGGTGGTAACCTAACATTCTCATATACCTCCAGATCTTGTAAAGATTTCAGTTCCCTGTTCATTGCTGCTTTCCTTTAACTTTTTAACTTTATTTAGATTTATAAACCGCTCCCTCTCCCCAAAGGGACTCGGGGCGGTGTACAGTCAGAGTAAAATAGAAACATATAGATAGAGGAGGCAATATACAAACTGTACAGTAAAATAAAATTAAGAACAAGGTTAAAATCAACCCCTAAAAGGGACTCGGGGCGGTGTACAGTCAGAGTAAAAAACATACATATAGATACATATAGATAGAGGAGGCAATATACAAACTGTACAGTAAAATAAAATTAAGAACAACGTTCAAATCAACCCCTAAAATCTACCCCAAAATTAAAAATAATTAAAAATAACTGCCAGGAGGATGAGAATAGAACTATAAATGGGCTAGGCCAGCTAATTGGAACAGGTGGGTCTTGAGTTTCTTACGGAAGGAGCGGAGGTCAGTAGTGGTTCTAATATCGGGGGGGAGGTCATTCAAGAGGGTTGGGCCCATCACAGAGAAGGCCCTAGTCCTGGGCGCCGCCCGTTGGCATTGCTTGGTGGACGGCACCCGGAGGAGTCCCTCCCTGTGAGAGCGAATTGGTCGCAGGGATGTATGGGGTAGGATGCGATCCCGCAAGTAACTAGGTCCTGTGCCATGGAGCGCTTTAAAGATGGTAATCAACACCTTGAAACCCACCCGAAAAACCACAGGTAGCCAGTGCAGCTCGCGCAGGAGAGGTGTTATGTGGGAGTATCTAGTACTCCCCATGACAGCCCGCGCGGCCGCATTCTAGACCAGCTGCAGTCTTCGGGTGCATCTCAAGGGGAGCCCCATGTAGAGAGAGTTGCAGTAGTCCAGACGAGACGTCACCAGCGCATGAGTGACTGTGCGAAGGGCGTCCCGGTCCAATAAGGGGCACAATTGGCGCACCAGGCGGACCTGGTGGAACGCCCCCCTCGCCACGGCTGCCACATGGTCATCCATCAACAGCCGGGCATCTAGGAGGACGCCCAAATTGCGCGCCCGCTCCACGGGGGCCAGTTGCTCGCCCCCAATGGCCAGCGATGGAGTCCACTGGTTGAACCGGGGCGCCGGTAGCCACAGCCACTCCGTCTTGGAGGGGTTGAGTTTAAGTCTGTTGTCTCCCATCCAGACCCGTACGGCTTCCAAACACCGGGACATCACGTCAATGGCCTCGTTGGGGTGGTTCGGGGTGGAAATGTACAGCTGCGTGTCGTCAGCGTACAGATGGTATCCCACCCCAAAACCACGGATGATCTCACCCAGCGGCTTCATATATGTGTTGAACAGGAGGGGCGAGAGGACCGACCCCTGCGGCACCCCACAAGTGAGCGGCCTCAGGGTCGACCTCTGCTCCCCTGCCAACACACATTGCGTCCGGTCGGAGAGGTAGGAGCAGAACCACCGCAAAACGGTGCCCCTTACCCCCAGCCCCTCCAGCCGGCGCAATAGGATACCATGGTCGATGGTATCAAAAGCAGCTGAGAGGTCTAATAGGACCAGGATAGAGGAACAACCCCTATCTCTGGCCCTCCAGAGATCATCTACCAACGCGACCAAGGCCATCTCTGTGCTGTGCCCGGGTCGGAAGCCGGACTGGCGCGGGTCTAGATAATCAGTTTCCTCCAGGTGACGTGGGAACTGTTGGGCCACCACACTCTCTACAACCTTCGCTAAAAAGGGAAGGTTGGAGACGGGACGATAATTAGCTAGCTCAGTTGGGTCCAGAGAAGGCTTCTTGAGTAAGGGCCTCACCACCGTCTCTTTCAAGGCAGCCGGTAAGGACCCCTCACCCAATGAAGCGTTCACTAGCCCCAGGAGCCAGCCTCGTATGACCTCCCAGGATGCCAGTATAAGCCAGGAGGGACACGGGTCCAATAAACATGTAGTGGCTCGCAGTCGCCCACGCAACCTGTCCATATCATCGGCGGCAACAGAGTCAAACTCCTTCCAGAGTGGTCCCTCAAGACTCGCTTCTGACGTCCCCCCTGGTCCACTGAAGGGGACCCATTCACTCCGGATCTGAGCGATTTTGTCCTGCAGATATTCCCCAAATTCCTCTGCTCTACCCTGCAAGGGGGCTTCCCGCGGCCTCTGTAATAGGAGGGAGCGGGTCACCCGAAACAGGGCGGCAGGGCGGTTGTCTGCGGACGCAATAAGAGCGGCACAATGTCGATGTTTGGCCGCTCTTAATGCCACAAGGTAGGTCTGTAAATAGGCTCTTACCTGTGTTCAGTCAGATTCGGAGCGTGAGGACCTCCATCTGCTCTCTAGGCGTCTCTTGTGGCGTTTCATCGCCCTTAGCTCCTCGGTAAACCAAGGGGCCAGGGTGGTTCGTTGCCGCAGGAGAGGCCGCAAAGGTGCAACCCGGTCCAAGGCCCCAGCAGCTGCACTATTCCATGCAGTCACCAGGTCCTCCATCCGGGAGCGGGTCAGGGCTACAGGAAGTGGCCCAAGCTCCATCTGGAACCTATCCGGTTCCATCAGGCGCCTGGGGCGGAACCATCTAGGACAATCTGGTTCCGCCTCCCCGTGGTGGGGGGTAGCGCCAGGGAAGTCGAGCCGGAGAGATGAGTGATCTGACCATGACAGGGGTGTAATAACCAAATCCCCTATTCCCAGATCACTCGTCCACTGTCCAGAGACAAAAATAAGGTCCAGCGTGCGGCCTCCCTCGTGTGTGGGGCCCTGAATTAGTTGGGTCAGGTCCATGGCTGTCATGGAAGCCATGAACTCCCAAGCCACCTCAGATGCTTCACCCGTCGACGGAAGGTTGAAATCCCCCATAACCAGAAGTTTAGGGGTCTCAACTGCCGTCTCTGCGATCAGCTCGAGGAGCTCAGGCAGGGCCGCTGATGCATAGCGAGGAGCCAAGTATACAATCAGCAAGCCCAACTGCCTCCCTGGGCCCCATTTCACGTCAAGAGACTCACACCCGGATATCTGTGGCACAGTGAACTCCCTCGGTTCCAGACTCTCCCGTATAACTACCGCCACCCCACCACCCTTACCCAGGGCCCGGGGCTGATGAAATGCACGGTAGCCCGGTGGGCACATTTCCACGAGGGGTAGACCACCCTCGTGGCCCAACCAGGTCTCCGTTATCCCTGCAAGGTCCAGCTCCCCCTCTGAGATCAAATCATTAATGAGGGGGGCCTTATTGACAACGGACCTTGCATTGCATAATATCAGCCTCAGGCCCTGGCTCTGTAGGTCCTGACCACCTAGAGTGCGGGGGTTGGTACAAGTGACCGGGCGTGTCCAACAGCCACGGTCTCCCAACCGGTTACAAGATTTTCGTCCATCCTCGCACCCACCCCTCCCTATGACCGTTGGAATAGGACAACCCTCCACTGGAATATCATTCTTCCTCCCCTCCCCCACTCCGCTCACTCCCCTCCCGACCACACCTGTTCGCCTGGCACTAATCCCCCTCCTGGCCTGATTAACCCTCCCCCCCACCCTGGAACCCCCTAAAACAGATAAAAAACATCTTGTTAAAAAACCCCTGAGTCTCCGCTTCCTCCACCTCTCTGGGTTAATGAACCCGTCATCAAGGTGGGCCCTTGAGAGGGCAAAGGGCCATAACTGTGAGAGGGGGGACTCCCGCAGTAGGAGCAGGTCTGACCTCAAATAAATGATGGTTTTAAAAGCTGCAGCAGGGCTAGGGTGCTGTCGATGTTAAGTAAAATTAACAAGCCAGGGTTCCATGCGAAGGGAAAGCAGTGCCAATAGTCACATCCTAGATGGAAGGGATGGTTAGCTGGTCAGCTGGTCGGTGATCAGTGGATCAGTGGATGGAGCCTAGGAGGCAGTCCATGGTGTGCGGTAAGAGGCAAATAGTCCATGGTAGAATTGATGGTAAGCGGAGGAGGTAGATGAATAGTAGATGCATAGTAGGACGATAGGGGCGAAAGATGGTAGGGGGTAATCCAGCAGGTACACACCGACAGTCCGCTGGAAGCAGATGGACACGGCCAGATATCAGCAGGGCCGATAATCGGTGGATGGTCACCGAGGAGCGAATGGGCACAACCATGGCAGGCAGCTGGCAGGAGGCCGATGAATCCTCTGCCAACCTGGCGTTAAGCCTCCTGCCAGTCCCCAGGGCGAGCCCTGTCCTGCCCCTGTTGCCACAGGTCTCCCTCCTCCTGCCAAAACTCCGGCGCGAACCTCCAGCGTCTGGTTCCCTTCGTGGCCTGCCTCCCCATGCTTGGCGACCCCCAGCCGCTGCTCCAGGCCTGAGCGCCGCTCTGGCTGGCCTACAGGCCTCCCGCAGACCTTTCATCGGCCTCCGGCGCCTCGAGCCTCGCTCAGCCCCCACACGGCCCTCAAACGGCCCTCGCCAGGCTTCCCGTTAGTTTGCACTCACAGCGGCTGAGAATTTGGCATTCGGCGTCTCCTCAGTCACCATCGCTGTTGTCGTTGCCGCTCAGGTCGCCGGATCGCGTGCTGTCACCGCCCGGGTCGCTTGGGACGTCGCCACCACGCCCTTCGTCATTCCTCCGCCGCCGCCGGCCTCCAGCTCCAACTCCATCTCCAGCCGGCACGTTCTCCTTCCCCCCCCCGGCTGTCCGACCACCCTGGAGGACCAATTTAGATCCTAGGAAAAGCCAGGGTGGTCGATGATCTGATTCCCGGCCCTCAAGGTGGAAAAGAGGGCCGGCAGCATCCCTGCCCCATCAAAGAGCCCCAGTAAACATACGGAGCTCAGAAGCCGGCCGCCATTCCCCAGGAAGCTCCTCCTCCTCCAAACTATTTGCTCCTCTTTAGGATACGTTGATAGTTCATGATACATAGCAGGAACTTTATCTACTTGACATGCTATACTAGCTTGAAATCTGTCAGGTGGTCGTGTTACATGGGTAGAACGCCTAGGCAACTCAGGGCTCACCAGTGGACTCTCCTGTGGCATCTGCTCCCATTCTTCTAACTCCTCCTGACTTTGCACTTCCTCCTGACTTTGCACTTCCTCTTTACTTTTTATAGCTGGTCTTTCTATTTCGCCACTAGGAAATACCTGGGTGTCAATAACTACGTCATTGTTATATTCCAATTTATCCCACCCAAAGGATTAAATAAACCGAGCACTAGCGCTACAGTGTACTTTCGTAGTGCCTTTTCCCCAAAATCTAAACGATCTATGATTTGCTTCGTAATCTATGAAAAATAACTGTCGAGCTCTATGTTGTCCCTTCAGTCTTACTTGTGAGGGAATATGCACCCATGCCGGAGCTCCAAATGTGTGAAGATAGCTTAAATCAGGTTTTCTACCATGCCAACAAGTGAATGGTAATTCACCAGTTGCTGTATTAACCACATTATTTAACACATGGTTACTACACATCAAAGCTTCACCCCTCAGTGTTTCAGGCAATCCTGAATCAACTAACATGGTTCGAGCCATGGCTTGTAATGTTTGCCCCCTTCATTCTATAAACGAGTTATGTTGTGGCCTATAAGGAGCAGAACGTTTATGCTCAATACCAGTTGATCTCAACATTGTTTGAAATTTAAAGTTTGTAAACTCAGTTCCGTTATCGGTTACAACAGTAATCACCTTAGATTTCATTTTTCTTTCAGCAAATCTTAACCAAATTAAATTTCAGTTTAGTTATATACAACATGGATAAATTCTCATTTACAAATGAACAATTTGCCATACCTTCACCAGATGCTTTCACCCTCCATCCATTTGCCAAAGATACATGTTGCTTGCTGGCGGACAATTTTACAAAACAATTCTTATTTCTATTAATGCACTGTGATGCTCCACTGTCAACAACCCATGAATCATGGCTTATTGGTGCATTTCTAGAGATAGTCAAAGTAGACATACCTAAATAACCATTAGCATTTTTCGTAGCTTTTCTAATATTCTGGTGTTTTGCATGTTTACAGAATGTAGCTATATGCCCCTTAGCCCCACAAGAAAAAACATTTTCTAACACTATAGGCAGTTGAAGGTGACTCTTCATGTTGTGGTCGTTTCTCTCTCAGTTGTTCTCTTTCCAACCTTCTCCTTGACTCTTCCAACAGGTGTGCAGTTATGTCACACAATGTTAGTTCATTTCGAGTTAGGACCTCAAGGGACGATACAAAATCATCATAACTCTCATCCAGTGAGGACAGAATGATGTAGACTTGATGTAACTCTGAGAAAATAAGTTCCTTTTCATGTAGCTCTTGGAAAACTCCTTTCATAAAGTTTAAATGAGCTAACATATCTTCACCCTTCAGAAGACGTGCCCTAAACAGTTTACGGGTGAGATGTATATGTGCACCTACGGTGTCAAGTACATATATCTTCTTCAAATTCTCCCAACATCTTGCTGCAGAACTGTCCCCACGAATATGAACTAATTGTTGGTCAGTCAGTGTTAGACCAATTATACACAATGCTCGTTCGTTGCATCGTTGAAACTCTGCTATCTTCTTGGCATCATCCGCGACATTTGGATCCCAAGAAGTTACGTCTGGTGGATTCTGTACAGCATCCCATAATCTCTCACTACGCAGGAGTAGGCTGCACTTCATAGACCAGGAAACATAGTTTGTTCCATACAACCGGATTATTAGAGATAGACTTGCTGATGGGGCGTGTGCCATCTTCTCCAAAATAGTAACACTTACAAACTAAACAGCTGTCTGTATATGGTATTGCGTATCGACACCAACTCTGTTTTAGCTATGTCTGGTACACTCAGGGCCCATAACCAGTGTTAAGTAAGTAAGCTCCCCGTTAGGAGAGTGAGTGTGCAGAGAAGCGTAACAAGAGTGGTATGCAAGAACACGCACAAACCAGCATACAGGGACACTGAATAGTATAAATATATAGTAGTTTACTATGTGGAAATATAGAGGTATTCAGAGTTCAATTTACAGTCCAAGTCATACACACTTCAGTCAGTCAGTTATCAATGTTCTCAGATAAGGAATGATCCTCCGAACACAGTCCAGCATCTAATAGTCAGTTTAGCACACAAAGCAGCTAACAGTAGCAAAAACACAGTACCTCACAATACACCGATCAGCGTCTAACAGAGAGCTAACAGTCATTCTGGCTCCCTCTTATGGCTGCTTGAGGTAACAGCAACCAATCACATTACAGCAGTACTTAAAGCTACAGTACTACCATCATGGTTTATATATTGCTGACCCAACTGTTAGCTTTCATTCCTAACAGTCCCTCTTTGTTCCTTCAACAATTTCAAAGCTTGATTTAATGCATACAATTCACAAGTCTGTGCAGACCAACTTAAAGGTAACTTTCCAGCTTCTACCAAAACTCCTTCTCTTCCTTCTACTATTGCATATCCATTTCTTTGCTTCCTTTCTACCACTTGGGAGGACCCATCTATAAACAAATTAACTCATTCTCCCAAGGGAACATTCATTAAATCAGGTCTAAATCTAGTCTGTAATTCAATTTCTTCAACACAATAATGTTCAATATCAGATCCTCCTTCTAAATCTCCTCTTAAAAACTGAGCTGGATTCAAGCTAACATCAGTGGTTAATACTAAATCATTGTGTTCCATAAATATACTATCATATTTCAAAATCCTTGAATCTGTCAGCCTTCGACTGGCTTTTTGGGTCAAGATCGCCCTCCTTTGATGAGGGGTGCTAACCACCAAGGCTCCTCCAAAAGTCAATTTTCTGCTTTCCCTCACTAACACTGCCGTAGCCGCCACCGCTTGACCACAATCTGGCCATCCTCAACAGACAGGGTCTAACATTTTAGACAAAAATGCCACTGACTCTCTCTTTCCTCTCCACTTCTGGGTTAAAACCCCCAAAGCCATTTCCTTATCTGTGTTTACAAACAAATGGAACGGTTTACTTAGTGAAGGAAGAGCCAACACAGGAGCGCTTACCAAACTCTGTTTGAGTTTGTTCAGTAATTCATTTTCCTCTTCAGTCCATTGTATAACATTAGACTCTTCTTCTAATAGTTTTGCATACAAGTATTTAGTCAAAATAGCATAATTATCTATCCACAGCCCACAATATCCAGTCAATCCTAGAAATTTCCTCAACTCCTTCATTTTAGGCAAGGGTTGCGTTACTATTCCCTCAATTCTTTCAGGTGTTATTTTTCTACTTCTTTCACTAATCAAATGTCCTAAGTATTTGATCTCTCTTTCTATATATTGTAATTTCTTTTTAGATACTCGGAGCCCTTTTTTTCCTAGAAAATTTAGTAACTCATCTTTGTAACAATTCCTGAAAGGGCAGCAACTTGTGCTGCTAATTAAAAAAGAAAAAGAAAAGTACCATAGGATGGAGCACCTTCACTCCTAAGTATTCAAAATCAGTGTGTCCCACACACAGACATAGAGACATAAAGGAGGAAGTAAGAAGAGCAACTTCAAAAAGTAACAATCTTAATGAGGTATTCTGAGCCAATGCACTGAAATATATGTGGGTCAAATTTAGTATCAATTCTCTGCTTTTAGTAATAATTGAGTCAGATTCAGATCCCATTCAGATGGAAGCAAATTCTCATTAAGTAGGTTAAAAACATTTACAACATTTCATTTCTTTTGCTTGATGGATGTATAGTTGTAATGAAGCATTTTCAACCTCAAAGATTTACAGAAAAAAACCAAAATTGTAACAGAAAAGTAAAATATATCTGCATAGCTTTCTATATGCAGACCAAAAACAGTGCAAACCAAAACTGCAAAAGCAGGTATCAGATGTCACATTTACCTCATCTTTCTCAGATGAGCTCAGTGTTTCAACTAAGCAGAGAAAAAAAAAATGGCTAAAAGGAACAGAAAACCCACACACATCCCTTTTCCACTTCTGTTGCTCTTCCATGGCAAAAAGTTATTGTCATGCCCTAGCATATAACCTTTATATACTGTTGTTGCTCTCTAGCCCCATCTAGTGGCCGGAGGGACAAATATACCCCAACATATGATCTTTAGATACTGTTGTTGCTCTCTAGCCCCATCTAGTGGCCGGAGAGGCAATTACCAATTATATTGTTTGAAGCTGACCCCCACCCCATTACCCATCTGCCCACACTCTCAAAACAAGTGCACGCAGGGAAGCCAGACTCCATTTCCTTTAGCATTTGGAGAAGGCAGAAGCACAAAGAAGAATCCAAGGACAGAGCATCGTTGGTGAGGTTTACATTGCTTGTACAGTATTTATTAATTGTTATGTTCAGCGGTAACTCAATATTGCCTATCTTGCATTTGGTTCTCATTGTATGTATTCCTATTTGTTCCAGTTTCATCGTATCCTGTTCTTTCAATAAAGCATCCAGATCTATGCACACAGTCTGTTTTATTGGAGGATAAGTGGGTTTAGCTGCATGTCAAGCTGCACACAGACTAACATGTAGTGGGGACAGAACAGTGAAACAGCGACTACCCAGCAAGTGGGATCCAGGGTAATGACTATACAGACACCTGCTACTCTGCCAATGCAGCTACCTGCATTCGCCCATACAGCAGCCTCAACAGTCAAGCACCTCCCGAAGAGACCATGTCACAGAGCCAGGCATCTTCATACAAGAGAAGGTCTAAAGTCTCCAATTCTTCCAAACAGTCATCAGCCAGTAATACACTTAACATTGCCAGTGCAAAGGCTAATGTAAGCGTTCCAAATATCATGCAGAATTAAATCAGAGTCCAAGGCAAAACTATCCTTAAAGTTCCAATTTAATAAGTCAGGCATGTTGGCACATCTGTGGAATCCCAAATCTAAAGCTTCCTGGGATTCCACCCAGTTGAAAGTTCATGATCTTATACCCACACCCATAAATCCATCACATGGTCCAATCTTCTTCCTCCACGCTGGCATCTCCACACCGCTGGTTCTGGTTAGGTGCAGAGGTGCGGAGACAAAAGATGACCTTGGGCTTCTAGAAAAGAATGACAACAAGACATTCCACAATTCTACTCCTTTCTTTTTTTTTTCAAAAAAAATTATTGGTTTTTACACATATATGGGGAAAGGTATAGGGATATACGAAAAATTTTGGCAGCTCCCACACTAGTGATAGAAACCCATCCAACACTCACAATTTTTACAATCTTAAAAACAAAAGATAAAAGATAAGCAGAAAACAAGGCCTTATTCTATATTGTCAACCATGTGTTCATTCATTTTCCTTTGTCACTTTCTAGAATATCACCAATTGCTATTTATTTCAAATGCTTTTATTTTTGTGATCTGAGCCTTTTCGATATTGCTCCTTCCTCCCTGTCCCCAGAGGAGGCCTCAGCCCCCCCTCCTTCTTATCTTGCACCATACTGTCCCTTCCACCAGCTTCGCTATGTTCATCCTCTAGGAGGAGAAAATTCTTTTTAATGAAGGCTTCCGCCTCCTGCACTGTATTAATTCTTATCCTGTTTCCCTCCCAAAAGATCAACATTCCTTCTGGCAATAGCCATCTAAACCAAATTCCTTTCTTGTATAATTTCTTTGATAAGGAGGAATACTTCCTCCTTCTCTCTTATCTTTTTTGGAATCTGCTTAAGAATGGTGATTTCTTAATCTTTATATTTCAATGGTCTCTCCCTTTGGGTCCCAAGCACCTCATCCCTTGTGGTCCTCCTGAGAAATTTAACATGTACCTCCCTTGGAACATTATGACTTCTAGCATATGCTGAATTTATCCTATAAACTAAGTCCATATCCCACCACAGTTGATTTTTATCTCTCTTAATATAATCTGCTAAAATTGTACTCATGATATCCTTAAGGTCTTCATTTTCTGTCTCTGGTAGGTTCTGGAATCTAAGAAAAAAGAACATTCTTTCAAACTCTACTTTTGCCAAAAAGTTTTCCAAGTCTACATTTCCCTTCCGGATTGTTTTAATTTCTTCCCCCAACCCAGCCGCTCCCTCCTCCAACACCACAATCCTTTGTTTATTTTCTGCAATATGATGTTTAACATCTCTGAGTTCTTCTTTAAGCTCTGTCATTTCTTTTTTCAAATCATTTGGCCCCTCATAAGTTCTTGAAACATTTGAGAGACAGATAGTTATTTTGATCCCTCTCCAGACCCCTCTTGCTGTAACATTGAGGTGATTTTTGTTTGTTGCATACTAGGACTGGAGGAGACAGATGAGGGGGCAGAGAGTGACTTGTCCGCTGGTGGCTGCTTAGGCCCCATTTGTTTAAAATTCAGAGATGTAAGTCTTTTCCCAGGAAGATGGCGTCCGAGAATTGCCCAGCTCTGCTGATCCCAAAATGCAAAACAAAGCCGAAAGTGACAGTTCACAGTTCCAAGGCACCGAGGCAAACCAGATGAAGGGTATCAAATAGTCAAAGTTCAGAAGAGCCACATTCAGGGAGGGGTCTCAGTTTCCCTCAGAGAGAGTAATAAGGCAGAGTAATAAGTTTCAAAGAGCAGACTTCATTTATAAGTAAACAAACAGAGAAGGGCGGGTGCCATCTTGGCTCCTCTTTCCACAGGGAGAAAGAAAACAGATATCTCTTATCAAAGCTTTTAAAGGAAAAACAGCTCCACAGTCATTACTAGCAGTTGTGATAAAGATCTTTCTCCGTTGGCTAGCTGAAGTGACAGGTCAGCCTTTGTTCTCTCTCTTCTAAGAGAGATCGTTCAAACTCCGCTTAATCCGAGGGAGGGGTAGAAGAAAGAAACACCCCACTCTAATCTCCATTCAAATAGGTTGAACACAGGACTTACAAAAGTCTGCTGCTTTTCTTTTAAACGATCAGAGAGTTCAGGATGGGTCCCCTACCACCAGGATCCAGCCGCACTTCTCCAGGTACGCTCTCTCCTCCGGGTCCATTCGGCAAAAGGACGGGCAGCACAACGCTGTCCCTTGCCCCCCCCCCTCTGCTCCCCGGCTCCTAGGCGAAGCTGAAAAGCACCCACACCAGCTGCCGCCAATTTCAGGGGGCTTCAGCAAGCCGCCCTTCGGCAGAGAACCCCTCCAGGGCCCCCTGTGCTCCTTACGGAGCCAGCCGGGGAGACAAGCAGCGGACAACACGTCCGTCGCCTTCAGGAACTGGAAGAAGGAGAATTCTACTCCTTTCTATTCCCCCCTCCCAACTACTACACTAATGAAACAGCACAGTGAAATAATAGAAAGTGTGGCAGGCCAAAGATCCTAAAAGGAACATAACTACAGGCCTGACAGGCGGCCCCTCCTCAGAAGAAAAACGTTTCCTGAAATGAGAATAACATAAAAGTTAACATAACAAAATTAACCACCTCTCCCCTCCCCCAAGGGGGACACTTTGGCTGCTCGGGAAACCTCTCATGGAATTGTTTTACTAACTTCTCCACTTTTAGATTCCAGCTTTTCACCCAAGTAGCTTCAGACAAAGGGCAACCCTTCCAATGCACTAAATAATGTAATCGACCCCTATTCAGCCCGAAGTCTACGATTTTTTCCACCTCAGATTGTGTTTCCCCTTCTATCACTACAGGAGGAGAGAAAGCTTGGGTGGATGGTCTTATCCTGGACCCAATTACTGGTTTCAACAAGCTACAATGAAATTCTGGGTCAATTTTCCCTAGACTTCTGGGTAGACTGTGTTGAACTGTAACTGGGTTAACTATCTTCACTATTGGGAATGGACCTAGAAATTTTGGACCAAATTCCTTGCTAGGCATTCTTAATCTCACGTATTTGATAGATACAAAAACTTTGTCCCCCACACAAAAGGGGGGTTGGAGCGAGCGATGTTTATCAGCTTGCTTCTTGTAGGCTTCTGCCGCATCTGCTAGAGCCTTCTTCGTATTTTCCCATCCTTTCTTTAGTGTGTCCATCCATTCATTCAGAGACATGAAGGAGGGAGGTTCTCTAGGCAATTCAGGCATGGCAACAAATTCCATGCCACTGGTAATCTGGAAAGGAGTTAACTCAGTGCTGCTGTGGACCACATTGTTGTACGCCACTTCGGCGAAGGGTAGCAAGTCCGACCAGCTGTCTTGCTGATAGTCCACATAACACCGGATGTATTGTTCCACCACCACGTTGGCTCTCTCTGCTGCGCAGTTCATGCTGGGATGAACCTCTGAGCTCAGTTCTTGTGTGGACCCAATGGATCTCAGGACTTGTCTCCAGAACTTGGCTGTGAACAGGACTCCGCGGTCTGAAATGATCCTCTTGGGCACCCCGTGCAGGCGATAAATGTGTTTCACAAACATTTTTGCTAATTTCTTTGAGGATGGCAACCCTCAGCAAGCGATGAAGTGCGCCTGCTTGGAAACCAAATCAATAACTGTCCAGATTACTCTGTTCCCACAGCTGTCTGGGAGTTCCACGATGATGTTTGTTTGTTTGTTTTTGTTTTATTGGATTTATATGTCGCCCTTCTCCCAAAGGACTCAGGGCGGCATACAGCATTAAAAAACTCATATTACAAAAGTTAAAAGGAAATTAGAAACAATCCAAAAAACAAACCCAATTAATATAACACTAACATTTTAAAAAATTAGATAAAATTAACAGGCCAGGCCGGCTTGCTGGAAAAACCAACTTTTTAGGGTGCGTCGGAAGAACCAGAGGTCAGGGATTATGCGAAGCTCCGGGGGCAGCTCATTCCAGAGGGAAGGCGCTCCCACAGAGAAGGCTCTCTCCCTGGGGGTCGCTAGCCGACACTGTTTGGCCGACGGCACCCTGAGGAGACCAACTCTGTGGGATTGCACTGGACGGTGGGAGGCTACTGGTGGCAGTAGGTGGTCTCGCAGGTACCCTGGGCCTAAGCCATGGAGCGCTTTAAAGGTCATAATTAGTACCTTGAATCGCACCTGGAAAACAACCGGCAACCAGTGCAGGCCGCCTAAAACGGGTGTAACATGGGAGAACCTAGGTACCCCCATGATAACCCATGCGGCCGCATTCTGGACCAGGTGAAGCCTCCGGGTGCTTTTCAAGGGCAGCCCCATGTAGAGAGCATTGCAGTAGTCCAGGCGAGAAAGGACGAGGGCATGAGTGACTGTGCATAGAGCATCCCGATCCAGGAAGGGGCACAATTGACGTACCAGGCGAACCTGGTAAAAGGCCACCCTGGTCATGGCCGTCAGGTGATCTTCGAAACTAAGCCGCGTGTCCAGGAGGACTCCGAGATTGCGGGCCCTCTCTGAGGGGGCTAAAATTTCTCCCCCTATCATCAAAGATAGAACAAGATGCACAAATCGGGATGACGGAAACCACAGCCACTCAGTCTTGGAGGGATTGAGCTTGAGCCTGTTCCTCCCCATCCAGATCCACACAGCCTCCAGGCATCAGGACATCACGTCGAGGGCATCGTTTGGGTGGTTTAGGGTAGAGATGAAAAGTTGGGCATCATCAGCATATTGATGATACCGTACCCCAAAACCACGGATGATCTCGCCCAGAACTTTCATATTGTCAGCGTTCCAAATATCATGCAGAATTACATCAGAATCAAAGACAAAACTTTCCTTAAAGTTCCAATTTAATAAGAAAGAAATGTTGACATTGTGCTATGAAATCCCAAATCTGATTTGCTTCCTGGGATTCCACCTAGTTGAAAGTTCATGATCTTATCCCCACACCCACAATCCATCACATGGTCCAATCTTCATCTTCCACTCTGGCACCTACACCCCTCTGCTTCCGGTCAGGTGTCGAGGTGCGGAGACAAAAGATGACCTTGGCTTCTATAAAAGAATGACAACATACATTCCACAATCCTACTCCTTTCTATTCCCCCCTCCCAACTACTACACTAATGAAACAGCATAGGAAATTAATAAAAAGTGTGGCAGGCCAAAGATCCTAAAAAGAACATAACTACAGGCCTGACACATATATATTTTGAACAGGAGGGGTGAGAGAACCGACCCCTGGGGCACCCCACAAGTGACGCGCCTCGGGGTGGATCCCTGCCCTCCAGTCAACACGAACTGCGACCGATCCGATAGGTAGGAGGAGAACCACCGTAAAACGGTGCCCCCCACTCCCAACCCCCCGAGTCGTCGCAGTAGGATACCATGGTCGATGGTATCAAAAGCCACCGAGAGGTCTAATAGGACCAGGACAGAGAGCAGCCCCTGTCCTCGGCCCGCCAGAGATCATCAACCAACACGACCAATGCCGTCTCCGTGCTTTACCTGGGCCTGAAACCCGACTGAAATGGATCCAGGTAGGCAGCTTCATCCAAGTACTGGGGAAGCTGACGTGCTACCACACTCTCAACAACCTTTGCTACAAAGCGAAGGTTGGAGACCGGACGATAGTTGGCTAAAGAAGCTGGGTCCAGGGATGGCTTCTTGAGGAGGGGCCTCACCACCGCCTCCTTCAAGGCGGTGGGAAGGAACCCCTCTCTCAATGAAGCGTTGGTAATCGCCTGGAGCCAGCCTCGTGTCACCTCCCTGGAAGCCCAAACTAACCAAGAGGGACGTGGGCCCAACACACAAGTGGCAGCACTGAGTCTCCCCATAATCCTGTCCATGCCTTCGGGGGTCACAGGGTCAAACTCATCTCAGATTGTCTCCACAAGATTCATCCCCGTCGACTCACCCGAATCTACCCAGTCAGAGTCCAAGCCTGTCCGGATCTGAGCAATTTTATCCTGCAGATACTGAACAAATTCTTCAACCCTACCCTGCAAGGGGTCTTTCCCAGTTCCTTGGTTAAGTAAGGAACGGGTCACCCTAAACAGGGCGGCTGGGCAGTTATCTGCGGACGCGATACGAGCGGAAAAATGTTGCCGTTTTACCGCTTTTATCGCCACTAAGTAGGATTTAATATGAATTCTTACTAGTGTTTGATCAGATTCGGACCGGCTGGCCCTCCAGCCACTCTCTAGGCTTCTTTTCCGGCTTTTCATCTCCCGGAGCTCCTTGGTAAACCAGGGAGCCACCCGGGATCGACACCGGGTCAGAGGCCACAAAGGCACAATGTGATCCAAGGCCCCAGTGGCCGCCCTATCCCAGGCTTCCACTAGGGCTTCGGTCGAGTTGTGAGCAAGGGATTCAGGAAAAGTCCCAAGCTCCATCAGGAACCTTTCAGGGTCCATCAGGCACCTGGGGCGGAACCATCTAGTTAGTTCCGCCTCCCTGCGGCGACGGGTAGCAGTATGGAAGTCAAGCCTGATGAGGAAATGATCAGACCATGACAAGGGTTGAATAGAAATATCCCCTAAATCTAGATCATTCATCCACTGCCCAGAGACAAAAATCAGGTCGAGCGTGTGTCCCCTATTATGGGTGGGGTCTTGAATTAACTGAGTTAGGTCCATAGCCGTCATGGAAGCCATGAACTCCTGAGCTGACTCGGATGTCTCGCCAATGGAAGGCAGATTGAAATCCCCCAGGATCATAAGCCTGGGGAAATCAACCGTCAATCCAGCTAATATATCCAGGATCTCCGGCAGGGCCGATGAAACGTAGCAGGGAGACAGGTACGTAACAAAAAGGCCCACCTGAACTCCAAAGCCCCATTTCACAAAAAGGGACTCACACCCGCCTATCTGAGGCACAGTGACCGGGGTGCAAGAAGGGCGATGAGGGTCGGAACGTGCGATCGCTCTTAAACAGCGAACCCGTGTCCCCCGAACATAATTTGGCCCTCGGCCCCCACCATATCTGCCTCTCCCACAAACAGTAGAGATGGTAACCCCCCCCCCCCAATGGAATGGCTTAATGTCTCCCCCGGAATCCCGACCCTTCCCAGCACTCCCGACCCACGCCCATTAGTTAGCTCTGTCCTGTGCCCTGGCAGACTCCCCCCAAGCCTATCTGAGCCATCTGAATCAACCCCCCTTGCCCCCCCTTAAAATTTGATTTAAAAACCCCTGTAAAAAACCCCAAAGAAATCTCTTCTTCACATGAAGTCCATTGTGACCTCTTCCCATGGTCGGTTAGGGCTGGCCACTCATTGTAGCAGTCCAGGGGACTTCTCCGGCAGTGGTTTTATCATTGCACAAGTAGCACAGCTTTCTACGTAATCTTCCATCTCTGATTTCGTCTTTGGCCACCAAAATTGATGCCTGGAGAGGTGGAGCATTTTCAGGAATCCAAAGTGGCCTCTTAGTTTCGCCTCATGGCTTCACTGTAGAACTTCCAGCCTCAACCCTGTGGGGACGTACACTTTGGACCCCTTCCAGGCTAATCCATTTTCCATTGTTAGGATTTCCTGGTTATTGTTGAGCCACTGGTCTGTTGGGATCGCCAATTTCATAGCTGTCATCAGCTTATCCTGGCTTTGGTTAGTGACCTGGGCTGTCTTTTGGTGGGAGGAAGAAATGATGGGGTGAACAACTTCTCCCTTCTTACTGTCGTATTGTGGGTTTCTCGACAAAATATCCCCCAACAACGGTTTTGGTATTTGTTGGATCCCTGGAGATTTTGTCTCTGCTGCAGGTGCTGCAGGTTCTGGGCTCTTGGGTTCAATCATCCCTGGGTGGCCCTTTTTCTCCACCGGTGGTAGCGGCCAAAACGCAATCATCAATTTCCTACCACTGTCTTCCCACTTTATCGTAGGCTTCCACTTGTCAAGCCATGCAAGCCCCAAGATAATTGATTCCGGCATCTCTGGAGCCACAATGAATCTGGGAAGTTCATAGTGGCAGCCCACTTGTAATTTCACCAGTTCAGTTATTAGCGTGGCTGGGGCCCCTCCAATTAGCGTTCCATCTACCTGCTCAACCCGAATGGGACAGGCTAGAGGTCTTGTGCATATGCCTAGTTGCTTGACAATCAACATGCTGATTAAGCATCGAGTGCAACCGTTGTCCACAATTGCTTCAACTTCCCCTTCCACCCCTGTCTCAGGTACTTGGAGGTTGTCTTGGAAGGCGAAGAGGCAGATGGGTGTACTCACCATTGGGTCATCTTCGGCATTTTCCTCATCCGAAGCCTCCCCATTGCTGGACTCTTCATCACCTTAGGTTGAGGATCCTCTTCCAGAGGTTGTTTCCCCTTTTCCTCTTCTGAGGCTTCCCCCTTGGTAGGACTTTTCGTCACCTTAGGTTGGGGATCCTCTTCCAGAGGTTGTTGGCCCTTTTCCTCCTCCGAGGCTTCCCCCTTGGTAGGATTTTTCGTCACCTTAGGTTGGGGATCCTCTTCCAGAGGTTGTTGGCCCTTTTCCTCCTCCGAGGCTTCCCCCTTGGTAGGACTTTTTGTCACCTTAGGTTGGGGATCCTCTTCCAGAGGTTGTTGGCCCAGATGACTCTTTTCTGCTGGCATCTGGGGCCTTCTCTTTACTGCCATGGCAGTTGGTGTGCACGTTTGTGGCATTGGGGCTGGAGCCAAGCACTCTGACGCTCTGTGGCCAAGTTGACAGCAACGGTGGCATTTCATTGGCCCCCACGAAGGAAGGAACCTAGTTACATCTCTAAACTTAGGAACCGCCTCTTCACATTGTTCTGCTATCCATCCTGCAGCTTCCCCCTTGGTAATCCCTTCTTCCATTGTTGAGAACCTTTCTCTGTAGGAAGGTAGGGTAAGAACCTGTTGGGGCATTGCAGGTGCACATTGTCCTGCCATCCATCCTGCAGCCTTCCCCTCATTCATCCTTTCTTCCATTGTTGAGAACTCTTCTCTGTAGGAAGGTGGGGTAAGAACCTGTTGGGGCATTGCAGGGGAGACTGGAACTGGTGGGGAGGTCAATCCCTCAGTTGGCCACTGCCCAGTTATCTGCCATGGTGCCATATGCTGAGAGAGGGCAGGTGCCCACTGGCATCAATTCCATCCATGACCTGGGTTTAAGACTCATCCCGGGGGTTCCTGATTCACAGGTTGCAGTTCAACCAACAATGGCTGGCAGGGTGGGGTTGTGTGCCAAGGCCCCCTCTACTGGCTTGGAGGAGTTATGGGCCAATGCCCCCTCTGCTGGCTTGGAGGATTTTCCCATGCTGATGGCTGGGAAATCAGCACCCCCTCACCAGCCCCCGTGTTGGGGTGCTGGTGATTTATTTTAGAGAGAGATTTGGGATAATGTCAGTGTTCCAAATATCATGCAGAATTAAATCAGAGTCCAAGGCAAAACTATCCTTAAAGTTCCAATTTAATAAGTCAGACATGTTGGCACATCTGTGGAATCCCAAATCTAAAGCTTCCTGGGATTCCACCCAGTTGAAAGTTCATGATCTTATACCCACACCCATAAATCCATCACATGGTCCAATCTTCTTCCTCCACACTGGCATCTCCACACTGCTGGTTCCTGTTAGGTGCAGAGGTGCGGAGACAAAAGATGACATTGGGCTTCTAGAAAAGAATGACAACAACACATTCCACAATTCTACTCCTTTATATTCCCTCCTCCCAACTACTACACTAATGAAACAGCACAGTGAAATAATAGAAAGTGTGGCAGGCCAAAGATCCTAAAAGGAACATAACTACAGGCCTGACAGCTGAAGCAACAAAAGCAGAAGCAGGCTTTGCTGAGCAAGAAATAGAAATGAAAAAAGAGAAAGCCCTGTTAGAAGTGAGCCTAGAGCGGATCACCATAAAGAAAGAAGTAGCAGCTGCCACAGCTAAAGTCAAAGCCCTAGAGGAGCTAGCTAATTATCGTCCAGTCTCCAACCTTCCGTTTCTAGCGAAGGTTGTAGAGAATGTGGTGGCGCAGCAGTTTCCACGACACCTTGACGAATCCAAGTATCTAGACTCAACCCAGTCCGGCTTCCGACCCGGGCACAGCACAGAGACAGCCTTGGTCGGGTTGGTTGATGATCTCTGGAGGGCCAGAGATAGAGGTTGTTCCTCTATCCTGGTCCTATTAGACCTCTCGGCGGCTTTTGATACCATCGACCATGGTATCCTATTGCGCCGGTTGGAGGGGATAGGAGTCGGAGGTACCGTTTTGCGGTGGTTTGGCTCCTACCTCTCCGACCGGAGGCAATGTGTGTTGACAGGGGGACAGAGGTCGACCCCGAGGCCACTCACTTGTGGAGTGCCACAGGGGTCGGTCCTCTCGCCTCTCCTGTTCAACACATATGTGAAGCCGCTGGGTGAGATCATCCGTGGTTTTGGGGTTGAGTATCACCTCTACGCTGATGATACTCAGCTGTATATTTCAACTCCAAACCACCCCAACGAGGCTGTCGAAGTGATGTCCCGGTGTTTGGAGGCCGTCGGGGTCTGGATGGGGGACAACAGACTTAAACTCAACCCCTCCAAGACTGAGTGGCTGTGGCTACCGGCACCTCGGTTCAGCCAGCTGATCCCATTGCTGGCCATAGGGGGCGAACAATTGCCCCCTGTGGAACGGGCGCGCAATTTGGGCGTCCTCCTTGATGCCCGGCTGTCAATGGATGACCATGTGGCAGCCGTGGCAAGGGGGGCGTTCCACCAGGTTCGCCTGGTGCGCCAATAGCGCCCCCTACTGGACCGGGATGCCCTACGCACGGTCACTCATGCGCTGGTGACGTCCCGCCTGGATTACTGCAACGCTCTCTACATGGGGCTGCCCTTGGGACGCGCCCAGAGACTGCAGTTAGTTCAGAACGCAGCCGCGCGGGCTGTGATGGGGAGTACGAGGTACTCCCACGTAACACCTCTCCTGCGCGAGCTGCACTGGCTGCCTGTGGTTTTCCGGGTGCGTTTCAAGGTGCTGATTACCATCTTTAAAGCGCTCCATGGCACGGGACCTAGTTACTTGCGGGATCGCATCCTCCCACATACATCCCTGCGGCCAATACGCTCACACAGGGAGGGACTTCTCCTGGTGCCGTCCACTAGGCAATGCCAGCGGGCGACACCGAGGAGTAGGGCCTTCTCTGTGATGGGCCCAACCCTCTGGAATGACCTCCCCCCCGACATTAGAACCACTTCTGACCTCCGCTCCTTCCGGCAAAAACTGAAGACCCACCTGTTCCGACTAGCAGGCCTGGCATAATTCAACTGTCCCTCCTGGCAAATGTATTATATCTGGTTATTTTAGGGTTTTTTAATTTACTGTATTTGTTTTTAGGGGTTTGAATTTATTTTATATCTGCTTTGTACAGTTCTTTTAACTACATTTTAACCTCCTCCATGTCAATTGTCAACTGTACATATTTAATTTTATTTTATTGTATCCTGTTATATTTTGTATGAACTGTACACCGCCCCGAGTCCCTTGCGGGAGAGGGGGCGGTCTAGAAGCATTAAATATTATTATTATTATTAGAGAGAGCTATATATTCTGACGACGAATTCAGTAAACACAACAATATGCTTGAGCCAGAAGCTGAACCCCAGATCCTCTGCAAACGCACAATCAGCTAAGCAAGCCACCATAGACCTTGCCAGGTTCCTTGCACGACGTTAGCTAGTCACACAAGGACTTGAAAAGTTTAATGAGCATCCTGAAAGCTACAGATCCTGACAATCTTCCTTCCAAAATGCCATCAGAAGCTTAGATTTGTCATGCAGTCAGAACATAGATTTGATAATTAAATGGCTTGGAATTAAATCTGCTGAGCATGTAAAACGAATCAGGACAATAAATATAAACTACCATGAAAGAGACCTTAAATCAATCTGGGACAGACTTGATGAGTGCGGCTCAGCAGAAGAAGTGGAAAATGCACTGTTCAAAAGACTTGATAACTTTCCCAAAATACCTAATAGAGCCTATCAGAAACTTAAGGAACTTAATGACTTACTAATGGAACTTCAAGTAGCTAAGTCAGAAGGGGACTTGCAAGGACTTGCATTCCTTGACACAGCCAGAGGTGTCAACCCCAACATACAAAAGTTATCCTATAACTTACAAGAGCAGTAGTTCACACACGGCTCCAAATACAAAAGAGAGTACAATGTTCCATTCCCCCCCTTCTCCGTTTTTGTGGACTTCGAATGCCAACAAGCTAAAGCAAGAAATGATCCTAGCTTTGACTTCGCATTGACATGTGCTGCTCCTTCAGAACATAATCCTCACAAGCCTCCAGTAGCAGTCCACAAAACTAATGACTCCTGGGAGAACGAGCCAGACGTCGCGATGACACAATGTGCGGTCTCGATAGTCCGAGACCACCGTTGATTCTTTTACCAGCTGCACGGTCCATATGGACCTAAACCGTCCCAGAGAGACGGTGACAGGGAGACAAATCCTTGCTGGTCTCAGGGACACCGCAAAGTCCCTGATTAACCCAAGGGAAGTTCTCCAAGCCGGCGGTAAACAGACAGCCCCCAGGCTGACAAAGTTGGAGACGGCTCCGGAAAGAAGGCAGTGAAAGTGAGTCCAGCTGGTGAGATTTTTTTCTTTGAGAATGATTGCCCAAAGAAAATTTTTTAAAAAGATAAATTAGTCCTTTAAGCAAAAGAATAAAGTGGTGAAATTTATCTTTATTGGACTTCCTTAGAAAGTTTTTTTTTTCCTCTTCTATGTAACAGCGTTTTGTGGATTGAAGTGATTGGAATGCTTCCCGTTTCTCCTCTTAAGTGAATGAATTGATTTTTTCTCCTAATCTGTGCTACCTTTATTTTTTGGCTGATTTAAAACTTTTTTCACTTTAATAATCCGTCCTCTTACTGATTATTACATTTTATTAAAGACACTTACAGATTTTTGTTTTCCTTAAGCTTGATACGAATAAGAGAAAGTTGAATCTGTCATTCGGAAGCCAGAACTTGTTTTTTTTCTCTTTTTGAAACAAAGTATCCTTTGCTCTATTTTCTCTGAGTTTGTTGACATTGTAACTAGAGGGTTTGCAGCTTGTCTGTAGAGACTGATACCAGCTCAAGGACACGAACTGTTTTCTTGCAGGTGTCTTTGTGGAATATTTTGGACAAGGGAAGGGAAAGAAAAGAAAAGATAGAACCCTCATTTTTTTTTTGAAAAAAATTAAAAGGATCTTATGTTTAAGCAAATTTAAAACAAAAATATTTTTATACATAAAAGAGAAATTGAAGGTGAGAGTGGAAGTGGATTTTAAACCTTTTCTTTTCTTCTGGGAAATATGCATTCATATACAAATGAAGAAACCCTAAGATACCTGGATTTTTTGGATGGAATTCTAAAGATATTGGAAGGATTTGAGAGGTTTGATAAGAAGTTAGATAGATTATTGTCTGGCTCAACAAAAGATGAAGGGACAAAAATTAAAGAAGAGAGTGAAGATATAGAAGATAAAGACAAGACAACAGATGAACCTAATAATGGAGCACCTATGAGTGAAAGTGGAAAGGAGGGAACATGGAAAAGTGAATCTGATTATTATTATATACTTGATGATCTGGAGCTCTTACCCCTCCTGTCAAGATATGGATTTGATGATGGAATTAAGAAGAGAAACAGCTCTAGAAAGACATCGGATAATTAAAGACATGCCAATTTTAATACCAATTCAAGGGCAACAAGACTATATGAGACATCTTTCAAGCAAAAAAGTGCAGAGAGAAGTTTTTAAAAACTTTATAAAGAAGTTTATAAGAGAATTGACACAACAACTGGCTAAAGAGATAAGACAGTTTTGTTCCTGGAAAGACACAGGCTGAAGATGAAGGTTGATAACTCAAAACGTAGTTAACCTTTGGTGATTAATAAGTAGGATTTCTTAGACACTTTTAGAATGTTTTCTTTAAAATGTTTATTTGTTAATTAATAAGTCATTATGATAATAATAATGAAGTAATAATCTCAATTAGTAAAAAATAATTTGGATATAAACTGCAAATTGCGACCTGGGAAAAGATTTATCAATTTCACTAATATATTTTTGTTTAGATTTTATTATGAAGATGTAATTTTTCTTGGGCACTTATAAACTTTACTAACAAACTTTTGTTTAGACTTCATTATAAAGATGTAATTTTTCTTGTGTCGGTGGGGAGGAGATGTGATATAAATGAAAAAAAAATGTTTCTGTTTTTTTTCTTTAGATAACTATAATATCAATAAGAACATATTAATGGATAATGTTTAATGATTTTTATATGTCTTGGCATTGGTAAAAGCAATTAGATATAAGCCTTACATAGTGAGTTGGAAAAAAAAGGGAATATGTTATAAAAGGGTAATTATTGGAGGTTTATAGGAATAGCTAATGAATGCCAGTAGGTGGTTGTGTCTTCAAGTGCAAATGATTCTAGATAAAAGCATATTTAAATAATTATAGCTAAATGAGAATGATGGTACATTGATGGTAAAATAGATAAAGATCTTCGATTTTAAAATATAAATTAAAAATATGAAGGATGTATAGTAACGCACGAAATTCATTTGTAACCAATCGACATGCTTTCTACAAGATGTAATGAAGAATGGTTTTTTTTGTATTTTTGTTTAATTAAAACAATAAAAAAATTTCTAAAAAAACCCAAACTAATGACTCCTCCAGATTCCCTTCACAGGTCTGCCAGCTCCTCTCACATAGAAACTGAGACCAGAGATCCTGGTAAGCAGTGTCCTCTACACCAGAAGCCACATCCTCTCCTAAAATGCAGAGACTTCAGGGAGAAGACCATGGAAGACCACAAAGCTTTCCTGAAAGCAAACATTTGCTACAAGTGCTGCTCATCAGTCCCTCACTTTGTCAATGACTATAAGGTCAGTGTAAAATGCATGGAATGTGGCAGCACAGGCCACAACACAGCTTTGCACCCAGGGCCAACAGCATGGACTTTACAACACACAGTGGCAGTGAGCATGGCAGGGAGGAAGAACACCCTGCTGCAACCAGAACAGAAATCAATACAAAATGCACAGAAGTCTGCAAAGAGATTGCAGACGGCAAGTCCTGCTCCAAAATCTGTCTAGTCACAGTCTACCCAGCAGGCCAAAGAGACAAAGTCATTAAGCTTTATGCTATTCTAGATGACCAAAGTAACAGGTCTTTAGCATGTTCAGCCTTCTTTGATTCCTTTGGCATTAAAGGCCCCAGCACTCCATATTCCTTAAAAACCTGCACAGGAATTGTGGAGCCAGCAGGAGAAGAGCATCTGGTTACCAAGTCGAGTCAGTAGATGGGAAAACATGCCTGACTTTACCAACTCTTATCAAATGCAACCAGATCCCTGACCATAGTTCTGAAATCCCTACACCAGATGCAGTGATTCATCACCCACATTTGAACCGCATAGCGCATCTGATACCAGAGCTTGATCCTCAGGCTCAGATAGTCTTGCTCCTAGGGAGAGATATTTTACAAGTCCACAAAGTGAGAGCTCAGATCAATGGTCCCCACAATACTCCTTACACTCAGAAATTAGACCTAGGGTGGGTCATTATAGGAGATGTCTGTTTAGGAAGCATGCAGAAACCAACTTCTGTTAGCAGCATGCTGACAAGAACATTAGAGAATAGACATCCTTCTATTTTTCAGCCATGCCACAACCAATTCCTCTTAAAGGAATTGCCATACACTACTTACTTACCTTTTCCCTTCATAGGCTACCCTTAGTCACAACCTTGCCTGTGACAGTGACCAAGGTCATTTAGGGTGCACAGTCTTCCAAAGGACAAAAGATGACAATCGGGTGGCAATGTCTATTGAAGACAAACTCTTTTTAGAAATGATGGAGCAGGGACTAGTTAAAGATGACACTAACAGCTGGGTTGCCCCTCTTTCCTTCAGACCATAGAGAAGACGCATACCTAACAATAGAGAACAAGTGCTGAAATACTTCTTTTCCCTTAAACATAATTTCCAAAGAAAGCTAGAAATGAGAGAACACTTATTTTCCTTTATGGGGAAAATCTTCGAGAAGGGCCATGCAGAAATAGCTCCCCCTCTCAAAGACTATGAGGAATGCTGGTATCTACCACTATTTGGGGTATATCACCTTAAAAAGCCAGGTCACATTAGAGTAGTATTTGACTCTAATGCCAAATTTGAAGGTGTTTCCTTAAATGATGTTCTCCTGTCAGGTCCAGACCTCAATAACAAACTTTTAGGAGTGCTCTTGCGATTTCGCAGAGACTCTGTTGCCTTCGTAGCTGACATCCAACAACTGTTCCATTGCTTCTTTGTTAGAGAGGAACACAGAAATTTCTCAATATTTCTTTGGTTCAGGGACAATGATCCCTCCAAAGACATCATAGAGTACCTTATGAAAGTACAAATCTTTGGCAACAGCCCTTCCCCTGCAGTCGCTATCTATGGACTCAGACATTCTGCCAAAAAAGGTGAGACAGAGTATGGCTCCAATGCCAGACAATTCATAGAAAAGGACTTCTATGTAGATGACTGTTTAAAATCGATGCTTTCAAATGAGTCTGCAATCAGCCTTCTCAAAAGAGCACAGGAAATGCTTTCCTGTTCAAATCTCAGGCTTCATAAAATTGCTTCCAACAGTAAGAAAGTTATGGAAGCCTTCCCTTCTCAAGAGTACTCTAACGATCTAAGAGACTTAGATTTAGGGACAGATTCTCTATCAGTCCAAAACAGTCTTGGTCTTCTTTGGGACTTGAGAATTGATTCCCTTACCTTCCAAGTAAGTACAGAACAGAAACCTTTCACTCATAGGGGTGTCTTGTCTGCAATAAATAGTCTGTATGACCCATTAGGATTTGCAGCCCCCATCATGATTCAAGGTAAAGCATTACTCACATACTTAACCAGTGAAACATCTGACTGGTTTGCTCCACTTCTGAAAAAATGAACTCCTGGGCAGAATGGAAGAATTCCTTAACAGTTTTATCTGATCTTTGGGTTGCACACCCATATGCCCTTGTACCCTCTACAGAGGTACAAAGCCAAAAGCTCTGTATATTTTCTGGTGCTTCTATCAAAGCCACAGCTGCTGTTGCCTACTTAAAAACAATAGATACTGAAGCACAGTGTCACATAGGATTCGTTATGGGCAAAGCAAAAGTGGCTCCATACCCTGAACACACTATACCCAGACTATAACTTTGTGCTGCAGTATTAGCAGTTGAGCTAGCTGGACTTATTTAATCAGAAATGGATATTGAACTTAAAGATATAGAATTCTACACTGACAGCAAGGTAGTGCTAGGTTACATCTACAACGAGGCCAGGCGATTTTATGTCTATATTGACAACAGAATGCTAAAAATTAGGAGATCTAACTCCCCTACACAGTGGCATTATGTACCTACTGATCACAACCCTGCAGATCACACTACAAGAGCTGCTGCTGCAAGTCACCTTAAAGACACTACCTGGTTATCAGGGCCTACATTCTTGTGCAACACAGATCAGACTGTTCCTTAAGTTGATACATTCAACCTGGTAGATGCAGACTCAGATGCTGAAGTCTGTCCTACAATTCTTACGTTTCCGACAGTGGCCTCAGAGGCTCAACTTGAATCACATAGATTTTGCAGATTCTCAACTTGGAATTCAGTCATCCGGGCTATTACTTGCCTGACTCACATAGCCCAGTCATTTAAAGGAGCCACACACAGCAACTGCAAAGGCTGGCACCACTGCCAGCACATCCGTTCGGTAATAGAACATCAGCAATCTCAAAACATCATCATTCGCACCGTGCAGTATGAAACGTATTCCCAAGAAATTGACTGTATGCTAAACAAAAAACGTATCCCTAGAGACAGCTCCCTGAGGAAACTGGACCCATTTCTTGAACAAAATGGCCTATTGAGAGTAGGTGGCTGCCTTAAGGAAACAAAGGCAGAATCAGAGGGGGGAAAACCCCTCTGATAGTTCCTGGCAATCATCACATTGCTTCTTTGATTGTGCTACACTATCACCATCACGTCAAACATCAAGGACGACTATTTACAGAAAGAGCTATAAGAACTGCTGGTTTGTGGATCGTTGGAGCTAAAATATGTGTGAGTAGGGTAATCTTCAGGTGCATCACCTGTCACAGGCTCCGTGGTAGGTTGCAAATGCAGAAGATGGCCAATCTTCCAGTTGACAGACTCAGTACAAATCCTCCTTTTACTAATGTTGGCCTTGACGTCTTTGCCCCCTGGTCCATGACCACACATCACACATGTGTGGTGGTGTAGAGGGTGTCCAAGCAAGTGGTAAGCAGTGAGGCATTCTATTCACCTGTATGACCATTAGAGCTGTCCACTTTGAAGTTATTGAATCTATGGACACTTCTAGCTTCATAAATGCCCTCAGGCATTTTATTGTTATCCGAGGCCCTGTAAAATGCATTTGTTCAGAAACAGGCACCAACTTTTTTGGAGCAGCCAAAGAACTATGTGTTTCTTCAAATATCAACACCAACAGCATAGAGAGATATCTAAGAGACCAAAGCTGCACATGGACCTTCAACCTACCTCACCCTTCTCACATGGGAGGGGCCTGGGAAAGAATGATAGGCATAGCCCGCAGCATCCTTGATTCTATCTTTCTAGAAGTAGGAGCTACAAGACTGACCCACAAGAGTCTGACAACCTTCATGGCAAAAGTATCTGCTATTATTAACACCAGACCTATAACTCCTGTCCCAAATGACACAGAGGACCCTTTCTTACTCACTCCAGCAACTCTCCTGACTCAGAAAACTGGAGCAGTCAGTGCTTCTTCTGGAGATTTCAGTACCAAAGACCTATACTTGCACCAGTGGAGACAAGTACAAAGTCTTTGAAATACCTTCTGGGACAGACTAGGAGCAAATGGCAACTTGACAGACCTAACTTGAAATCTGGTGATGTCATTCTTATGAAAGACTGCCAGTCTCAGATGAATGAGTGGCCTCTAGGTCACATCATCAAAACTCTCCTGAGTAAGGACGAGAAAGTCAGGAAAGTTAAAGTTATTTTTTTTACGTAAAAATAACAGAACTAAGTTGTTCCTCAGACCAGTTTCTGAACTGGTTTTGCTGTTACCGTCTGAAGACTCAAATAGTGGTATCTGTTGATACCAGGCAGGGAGTGTCATGCCCCAGTATATAACCTTTATAAACTGTTGTTGCTCTCTAGCCCCATCTAGTGGCCGGAGAGGCAATTACCAATTATATTGTTTGAAGCTGACCCCGCCACATTACCCATCAGCCTGCACTCTCAAAACAAGTGCATGCTGGGAAGCCAGATTCCATTTCCTTTAGCATTTGGAGAAGGCAGAAGCACAAAGAAGAATCCAAGGACAAACCCACATCCCGCACACAGAGCATCGCTGGTGAGATTTAGATTGCCTGTATTTATTAATTGTTATGTTCAGAAGTAACTCAATATTGCCTAACTTGTATTTGGTTCTCATTGTATGTATTCCTATTCCCCCCAGTTTCACCATATCCTGTTCTTTCAATAAAGCATCCAGATCTACGCACACGATCTGTTTTATTGGAGGATAGGTGGGTTTAGTTGCATGTCGAGCTGCACACAGACTAATGTGTAGTGGGGACAGAACAGTCATTGAGTAAAAGAATGAAAAGCAACAACCAGCGAAACAGAATACAGGAACCAAAATCTCACCCCCTTTCTCCACTCAGCATCCTTTCAACAAAATAATTTTCTCTGTTTCTCTCTCTCTCTCTTTTCGCTAAATCATTGCATTTTGCCTTTCCACTTACTTCAGAACAAGAAAAAAAATCTGCAATTTACTGTTCCTTTGTAAGAAAGGGAATCAAAGTACTAGCCCCTTTCATGGAATTGCTTAACTAGTCTATCTGCCTTTACATCCCAACTTTTGACCCAAGTAGCTTTAGACAAAGGGTACCCTTTCCAATGAACTAAGTATTGTAAACAACCCCCATATAACCTAGAGTCTAAGATTGTTTTCACTTCATAATGGGTTTCTCCGTGCACTGGTGGAGAAGGTCTTAACCTAGACCCAAGGGCTGGTTTCAGTAGGCTACAGTGAAACACAGGATGCACTTTCCCTAGTATGCGGAGGAGGATAAGCTGAACTGTCACTGGGTTGATTACTTTCACTATTGGAAATGGACCTAAAAATTTAGGTCCCAGCTTTTTACTAGGCAGTCTCAATCATATATATTTGGTTGAGAGGAAAACTTTGTCTCCCACTCGGAAGGGGGGTGTAGAGAGCAGTGTTTGTCTGCCTACTTTTTGTATTCCTCAGCAGCGTCTGCCAGTGCTTTCTTTGTATTCTCTCACCCTTTCCTCAGGGATTCAATTCACTCTGTCAAAGTCATTGAAGAGGTGGGCTCTCTGGGCAGCTCGGGCATGGGGACAAATTCCATGCTGCTGCTAACTTGGAAAGGGGTCAATCTGGTCCTGCTATGCATGGCATTATTGTAAGCCACTTCTGCAAACGGCAATAGGTCTGCCCAGTTCTCTTGTTGGTAGTCCACATAGCATCTTATATACTGTTCCACCATTGCGTTCGCTCATTCCACGCACCATTGGTACTCAGATAAAAAGCCGAACTAAATCCTTGTGTGGACCTGACGGATCTCAGGAACTCCCTCCAGAACTTGGCCATAAACTGGACTCCTTGGTCTGAGGTGATTTGGCGAGGTTTTCCGTGCAGTTGGTAGATATGTTTGATGAACAACTTAGCTATTTTCTTTGCCGAAGGCAGTCCTGAGCAAGCGGTAAAGTGGGCTTGTTTGGAAAACAAATCAATTACTGTCCAGATTATTGTGTTCCCCCCACTTTTTCAACTATGGAAACCATTGCAATTTCTTCCCAAGATCTGCTGGGGCTTGCCACTTGCTAAAGGAGTCCAGGGGGCTTGCCTGGTCTCATTTTCATGGCAGCACAAGTGACATAGCTCTTTATGTAATCTTCTACATCTGTCTTCAGCTTTGGCCACCAGAATTGCCTCCTAGTAAGGTGAAAGTTTTTCAGAAATCCAAAATGTCCTGCTAGATTCGAGTCATGGCTGTGCTGTAACACCTCCAGTCTCATGCTCGCAGGGACATACAGTTTGGATCCTTTCCATGTTAGTCCATCCCTCATGGTCAAGACATCTTTATTGTCAGTGAGCTAGGGGTCAGTTGGCAGTGCGGTTTTTAACGCAGCTGTCAGTTTCTCCTGGCTGGGATCAGGTGGCTGCCTGGTTTGGCTTCTGGTGGTGACTTGTGCTGTTGGTTGTGTGGGAGGAATGATGGTGTGGACTACTTCCTCCCAGCGGTTGTCAAAGTGTGGTTTTCTTGACAAGGCATCTGCTAACAGTTTTTTTCCTGCTGGGATGTACTTCAGTTCGAATTTGAATCTCCTGAAGTACTGCGCCCAGCAGACTTGTTTGGGAGACAATTTCCTGGGTTTTTTTAGGGCTTCAAGGTTTTTGTGATCAGTCCAGACCTTGAAAGGCACTTCCCCACCCCCTCTAGGAAATGCCTCCATGAGAGGAGGGCCCACCAGACTGCATAGGCTTCTTTCTCCCAAATTGCCCACCTCCTCTAGGTGTCGGTGAGTTTTTTGGACACGTAGGCACAAGGCAAGAGTTGTCTGTTTGGGTCTTTTTGCAGAAGCACTGCTGCCACGGCTACATCACTGGCATCTGCTTGGATGATGAACTGTTGTTCTGCATCCGGGTGCTGAAGGATCGGCTCCTGGGCAAATAGCTTTTTTAAATTTTCAAAGGCTTTTTGATAGTCCATTGTCCAAGCAAATGGCTGGTTTGGCTTTTGAGTCATTGGAGGAGACCCCATCTTCAACAGTTCTGTTAGGGGCAGGGCAGCCTCCACAAATGCCGGGATAAATTGTCTGTAAAAGTTGGCAAACCCCAGAAAGCTTTGCAGTTGTCTGCAAGTGCGTGCTGGCTGCCAGTCGAGCACTGCTTTTACTTTTCCTGGGTCCATTTCCACCCCTCTACTGGATATCCAGTAACCTATGTAATCTAGGGAAGTTTTGTGGAATTCACACTTTGACAGTTTCGCGTAAAGCTTGGTGGCAAGGAGTTTTTTCAGTACCTGCCGTACTAGCTTTACATGCTCATCTAGGGTTTCACTGAATATGAGAATGTCACCCAGGTAAACGAGGAGCCCTTTGTATAGGTGCTCATGCAGCACTTCATTGATTAGCTGCATGAATACTGTAGGGGCTCCTTGCAGGCCGAATGGCATGACCTTAAATTGGAAGCTACCGAGCGGGCAGTTGAAGGCAGTTTTCCATTCATCTCCCTCTCTAATTCTTATGCAGTAGTAGGTTTCTCTTAAGTCTAATTTGGTGAACACCTTGCCTTTGGACAAGTGGTTTAGCATGTCCTTCATGAGGGGGAAGTGCTAGGTGTTCTCTACACATACAGCATTAATTTCACAAAAATCAATGCAAAGCCTCATCCCCCCCCCCCCCCCAATCTTTCTTTTATGTGAAGAGTACCGGGGCTGCTATTTTGGACTTCGCGGGCTGGATGAAGCCCCACACTAGTTTGACATTGATGTATTTTCTCAATTCCTCCATTTCTTTAGGAGTCATGGAGTACATCTTAGACTTGGGTAGTTTAGCCCCTGGCACAAACTCTATTGTGCAATCGGTTGTGCTGTGAGGGGAGAGGAAGTTGAAGTCTTCTTCACTGAAAACCCCCAATAGGTCTTAATATTCTTTTGGCACTTGCTGGCTACCAGGTGGTCCATCAGTGGTGGGGGCTGCAGCTTCGGGACTGCTGGCGCTGCTAGGGGTCAACGTCAATATTTATCTTCCTATAGCCATCCTCCCAGGTGATGGTGGGTCCCCACTTGTCCAGCCATGCAAGCCCTAATATAACTGATTCAGTCAATTTTGGGGCTATGACAAATAAGATGAGTTCTCGGTGGCGACCCATCTCCAGTCTGACCAACTCGGTGACTAATGTGGCAGGGCCCCCACCAATTAGTGTTCCATCAACCTGCTCGAAGCAGATGGGGCATGCTAGGGGTCTCATGCATATGTCTAACTGTTCAACTATGGGGAGGATGATTAGGCATCGAGTGTAGCCCGTGTCTACGATGACCTCTACTTCACCTTGGACCCCCGTTTCTGGTACTACTAGCTTAGTTTTGATAGTAAAGTGGTGGATGGCTGTACTTACCATCGGGTCGTCATCACCGGTGCTTTCCCCTGTGGGGTTTTGAGGTGTTTCACTTGCTGGAGTTACTTCAACTTTGATGGGAAGGAGCAGAACCTCTACAGCCTGCTTCGTGAGTCATCCTTTATTGGGTAGCTTCCACAGGGTTCACCTTGTCCCAGCTGTGGCTGGAGGTCGAGCTTGGGGAACTGGGGCTAGGGCGAAGCATTCGGAAGCCCAGTGTCCATGTTGGCCACACCGGTAGTATTTGGCAGTCTTGGGCGGTGTGGGAGGTGGCACTTAGCCTTTTTTCACTTGGGCCAGGCACCCCAGTGGCCTTCTCACTGGCTTGTCCGTGGCTGGCTTCCTATGGGGGTGGAGTTCCAGGTCCAAGGTGACAGCTGTGATGCACCAAGCCTGTATACATTCCGGTACTGATGCTGCAAGCTTGTCTGAGGTCTGGGTCGAGGGCCTCCTTAAAAGTATGTACTAGGAGGCATTCTGGTCAGTCTCTGAAATTCTCAAATTAATTCTTTCCGAGGTTGGCCGGCTTGCTTCAGCACCTTAATCTGAGACTTGGCTTCCACTTGATGGGCCATGTTCTCGAATCGAGTCCACATCAGCTGTACTCACTCATTGGCATCTTCTAGCTCAGGGGCTTCTTTGTTGTGAAGCTCAGCTATCCACTCTGCTGCTTCTCCTTCATTCATGCCGTCAGTGATGGGAGAAATCAATTCTTGATCAGATTGGTATTGATTCCCGTACTGGTCAATGTGAGCCCAGACTCAGTTGAGAAAATAGGCTAGCTTCCCTGGAATCCTGTCAAACGTCTCCTGGAACTGTGGAGGGAGAGTGGCTGGTGGGGCCTGCTGCTGAGCTTATGTGGGTTGCTGGCCTGGCACCTGCTGCTGAGCTGGAACCTGTTGCAGGATCACTGGCACCTGTTGCTGGGCTGGGGTCATGGCCTGGGGTTGAAGCTGCGGCTGTGGCTGGACCAGTGCCTGCTGTGGAGCAATGGCTGGTGGCTGGAAAGGCCCAAGTTGCTGGAAAGGCATCTGCTGTGGGATCAAGGCCGGCGTCCACTGATATTGCACCCATCCCTGGCTGGGATAGAATTTCCATCTAGGAGGGATCTGGCCCGCTGGCGGCAGTCCAAAGTTCGGTTCCTGTGGTGAGGTAGTGAGACCCCAGAAGCCTTGTTGTAGTCCTGGAATTCCCTGGCTGGGTTGGTTCAATGCGGTCAGTTGTTGGATCATCTGCATTCCTGCAGTGAATTCCCCATGTGGCTGGCCCAGTGAATTCCCCGTGCAGCTGGCCCGGTCTGAGGCGTGAGGCTGTGGATTGAGCCACTCCATGCTGAATGGAAGGAGGCTGAAGCTCTGCTCAGCTGCGCTGTAAATTCTTGGCCTGGGTAGGTGAATTTAGGCTGTGCCAATGTCCACTTGGGCTGTTCGGTGCTCAGGGGTTGAGTAGTGCTGCTCACGCTGAATGGCCAAACTGCTCCAGGAGGCCGGCTAGCTAGTGGCTGTGTGATGGTGGCGGGAATCCCCATTCTCCAGGGTGCTTGCGGTGCATCCACTTTGGCATTCTGCACTTGAGGGTCAGGGCCTGTCCCGCATCCATTTGTGGTTCCAACAGCATCTCCTGAAGTGGGGTGGCTCCCATAGCTTCGCCTTGCAGGATCAGGTCCGCTCAAGCATCAGCTCTTTGTGCCGGGCACCCAGCTGGTGCTCTTTTTCTGTGGCTTCCTCAGCTTCCACCATGGCTTGGGAAGAGGAGTAGATGGTCTCAACATAAATCGCTGAACCATTTCTGGTGGCTCCCTCCGTGGTTTTCTTGTCTTCTTCCATCTTCCCTGAGTCTTTGCACAGCCCGTGTTCAGGTCAACGCTGGGGCTCAGGACCCCAGAGAGCACCCTGGATTTGGGGGGAGCTGGCAAAGTTTTTAAAAGGGATTTGGGTCAACGTCAGGGTTCCAAGTAACACCCCCAATGAAAGAAGACTCCAAGGTTTGAGTTTCCTAAAAGTTCCATTTTATTTGAGATGTCATATTGGCACATCTGGGAAAACCAGAATCTGAGAGTTTCCAGGTTTTCCCCACCCAAATGAAAGTTCAAGTCCCTGCCCAACACCCACATGTCCATAACATAATCTAATCAGGCACCATCTAAAACTGGATATACCTCCCAGTCACATCACTCCAGGTGCAGGGCAAGATGTCATTGACTCTCTGAGAAAAGAATGTTATTTTGACTATATTTCACCCATACTCCATATAATCCCCCGCTCCCATTTTTCTACAGTAGAAATTGTGGCAGGCCTGAAGGCCCAATGTAAAAGATGGCTTCCAGGTCTGACATCATGTCTAGTAAAACCAAAGCCTTCTCTTTTACACCACTCCTTTAGCCACACATTAAACTCCACTACACAGTGGCCTTTTCCTTTTTGTTCCTTATAAACTGGTAAAACCTCTGAAAAAATAAGCCTACAACCTATACTACTAAGTTCATACCCCAAGCTCTGGAAAACATTCTGCAAAGAAAGTACATCTTTTTGGGACAGATCATTTGTGCCAAGATGTACTGTATAATAGCATCAACATCACAGTCCTTATTGGCATTCTTGACTATCTTAAGAATATGCCTCTTGTCTCTGCTGGCAGTAGCACCTGGCAGACACCTGACCTCTTTTAAAACCTCCATATCCTTTCCTCTTCTTGGGTGACTGATGTGTAATACCTGATTCACACTTTTCCCTTTCCAAAGTAAGTTCTTCAACTCGGACCACAATCCCCTGCTTATTTGAGTTATCATTATCACAACTACCTTGACCTGTCACTGTAGTGTTCCTATTAAGGTCAGCAAGGGCACTGTATCTGTTATGCTGGGACAGAGCGAAAGCTTTGCATTTATGGTTCACAGCTCTCACCCTGCCAGATCCCATGGTTGTCCATACTGCCCTTTTCCTGCAGGATCTTTGTGGTAGAGGGGGCTGATAGCACGGCAGCTCAGTAAAGTGGACTGGCTGAATTGAGCACCTAATTTCTGCTTGGAGAGCACAGATTAGAGATTCTAGATAGGTAATCTGTCCATGTAGACTAGTAATTTGTTTACAAAGAGGACAGTATCCAAATTTGAAAAGAGCACTGCGAAAGACAGCTGCAAAACAAGTATTACACTGAACTAAGCTGGTCATTTTGAAATAAAATAAAATCACAATCTCAAGCACAAGAACACTGAATGTATTATTGGTAATTTTGGTTTATAGTTATATGATACTTTGTCCTCTGTACTTCCTCTCAGTCTCACCCACTCACAAGCAGCAGCTCATCCCACCAGCCTCTGGGAAGTTAAAATGCAATGGAGGCAGGTTCACTCTACCTTTGTCCTCTGTACTCCCTCTCAGTCTCCCCCACTCAGATCTTCCAGAAGTGATGATAGAATTACTGGCAGGCGCCCTAAAGATAGGGAAACAAGAGATGGATGCAGAGATAGACAAAATATTTAGAATAAACACAAGCTACATGAGAAGACACAAACTCCCAAGAGAGGTGTATGCTGTTAAAAAGTCAATAAGAGATGAAATACTTAAAAAAGCAAGTGATGAACCATTGCAACACAGAGAGAAATAAATTGTGGTCCTGAAGCAGATCCCCAGAAGAGTCAGAGACCTACAGAAGCAATACCAATTTTTGACCATGAAGCTAATTAAAAGAAATGTAAATTTCAGATGGCTGGTACCTGAAAGAATACTAGTAAACTGGGATGACAAAAGATATAGATTGGATTCATTAGATAAAGTGATGGAATTCTATGACAGCTATTTTAGCACGAATGAGGAACAAGAAAGGAGAGGAGAAATGGAATATGTGGAGCTAATTGGTTACTCAGTAGCTGGCAAACCACACTGCAGGATCAATCAAAGTCAACATTTCTTCCTCTTAATCCTTTGCCCTCAAGAAGGTACGATGGAATTTGCACGTAGACACATTGCATACAGCAGAAGATTAACTCGTAGAGAGTCACGTATCTATATCATGAATTGTTCACGAGGACAGCATGTATCTGTAAAACAATCAGTATTTGCCAAGTGGATTTTCTTTCCAATGAGCTTTTGCTATTCCGAGAAGCTTGACAATAAAAGGGAGCACTGGGGACATCACTTCCGGGATCGGACGACGACGGACGTGTTTGTCCGCCGCTCGTCTCCCCGGTGGGTCCCTTAAGGGACACAGGAGGCCTTGTAGGGGGCTCCTGCCGAAGGGCAGTCGGCCGAGGCACCCCACATGTGGCTGCAGCCAGCTGGGGTGCTTTTCGGCTTCGCCTAGGAGCTGGGAAGCGGAGGGGGGGCGAGAGACAGCTTCACGCTTTTCACCCTCTCGTCGGATGGCTCCGGAGACTAAAAGAAAAGTCGGAAAAGTGCAGCTGGAGACTGAAAGTTGGGATCCTGACCGGTGCTCTTGGAGGACTTAGGAGAAAAGCAACAGTAACTTTGTGAGTTTTTTGCGTTTCTGTTCTTGAAGAGAGATTAGAGGGGGGGTTACCATTCCCCCCCCCTCGGACTAAGCGGCTTTGAAAATGGACCCTCGGGGAGAGGATAAAAGACTGATTTGTCATTTTGGACTTTTAATTGAAAACGACTTTCACAATTGCTGGAAATGACTCTGAACTGTTGTTTTAAAATAAAAAACTTTCGGCGACCTCTTTTCCTGCGAAAGGGAGGGCCAAGATGGCGCTCGCCCCTCTTTCTTTGTCTTTATGCAAATGAAGTCTGTCCTTTGAAGCTACTCCCAAAGAGAGAATAAAGGAAAGAGAATTGTTTGTTTACTCTCCCAAAGGGAAACTGGGACCTCCTCCTGTGTATGGATCTTCTAATCTTTGCCTGACTTTTCTTCTCATTTATCTTGGTGTATTTTACTCTTGGAACTGCACATTGGGTGCCTTTGCGATTGTTTTCCTTTGGAGACCAGCGTAGCTGTGAAACCCTCTGACATCACCTTTCTTGGCAAAGACTTGCATCTCTGAATTCAAACAAATGGCTGCAAGGAAACCCCCGACCGGCAAGGTGCATTCAGCCCCCTCATCTGCTGCCCCAAGCCCTACGATGCAACAGTCTAAGATCTCGTCAATGTTGCAGAAAGCAGTGGCTGGGGAGGACCCAAAGGAACTATCTGTTACGGAAATGTTTAAAGAACTTATGAAGGGACAGAATGAAATGAGGGCTGAGAACAAAGAAGAACTCAGAGTGGTTAAAGAACATATAGCTGGAAATACACAGCGAATTTTGGTGTTAGAGGACGGAATGGCGGGGCTGGGGGAAGAAGTGAAAACAATGCGTAAGGGAAACATAGATATGGAAAATTTTCAGACAAAAGTAGAATTTGAAAGAATGTCCTTTTTTCTTAGATTCCAGAACTTACCAGAAGCAGAGAACGAAAACCTTAAAGATATTATGAGTACAATCTTAGCAGATTATCTTAAGAGAGATAAAAAAACAAGTATGGTGGGATATGGATCTAGTATATAGGATAAATTCAGCGTATGCTAGAAGACACAATGTTCCAAGGGAGATACATGTTAAGTTTGTCAGGAGATCCACAAGGGATGAGGTACTTGCGACACAAAGGGAGGGACCATTGAAATGCAAAGATCAAGAGATCACCATTCTCAAACAGATCCCGAAAAAAATAAGAGATAGAAGGAGGAAATTTTCCTCCCTAGCAAAAGAATTGTATGAAAAAGGGATCTGGTTTAAATGGTTGATACCAGAGGGGATGTTAATCTTCTGGGAGGGAAATGGGATCAGAATTAATACAGTTCAGGAGGCGGAGGCCTTCATCAAAAAGAATTTCCCGCTCTCAGAGGAGGAACTGAGTGGGAGTAGTGAAAGAGACAGTAAAACACAAGACAGCAAGACTCAAGACGGGAAGGAGGGGGGCACTGGGGCTCTCTCTGGCGACAGGGAGGAAGAAGCAATATCGAAAACGCTCAGATCACAAAAATAAAACTATTTGGAACAACAGCAATTAGTGATATATTAGAAAATGACAAAGAGAAACATGTAGGAACACAAGACTAACAATATAGAGTAAGATTTGGTTTACTGTTCAGGGTGACCCGTTCCTTACTTAACCAAGGAACTGAGGAAGACCCCTTGCAGGGTAGGGCTGAAGAATTTGTTCAGTATCTGCAGGATAAAATCGCTCAGATCCGGACAGGCTTGGACTCTGACTGGGTAGATTTGGGCAAGCCGACGGGCATGAATCTTGAGGAGACAATCTGGGATGAGTTTGACCCTGTGACCCCCGAGGGCATGGACAGGATTATAGGGAGACTCAGTGCTGCCACTTGTGTGCTGGACCCGTGTCCCTCGTGGTTAGTTTCGGCTTCCCGGGAGGTGACACGAGGCTGGCTCCAGGTGATTACCAACGCTTCATTGAGAGAGGGGTTCTTTCCCACCGCCTTGAAGGAGGCGGTGGTGAGGCCCCTCCTTAAGAAGCCTTCCCTGGACCCAGCTTCTTTAGCCAACTACCGTCCGGTCTCCAACCTTCGCTTTGTAGCGAAGGCTGTCGAGAGTGTGGTAGCACGTCAGCTTCCCCAGTACCTGGATGAAGCTGTCTACCTGGATCCGTTTCAGTCGGGTTTCAGGCCCGGGTACAGCACGGAGACGGCATTGGTTGCGTTGGTCGATGATCTCTGGCAGGCCCGGGACAGGGGCTGCTCCTCTGTCCTGGTCCTATTAGACCTCTCGGCGGCTTTCGATACCATCGACCATGGTATCCTACTGCGACGACTCGGGGGGTTGGGAGTGGGGGGCACCGTTTTACGGTGGTTCTCCTCCTACCTATTGGATCGGTCGCAGTTTGTGTTGACTGGAGGGCAGAGATCGACCCCCAGGCGCGTCACTTGTGGGGTGCCCCAGGGGTCGGTTCTCTCACCCCTACTGTTCAACATATATATGAAACCGCTGGGCGAGATCATCCGTGGTTTTGGGGTACGGTATCATCAATATGCTGATGATACCCAACTTTTCATCTCTACCCCAAACCACCCAAACGATGCCCTCGCCGTGATGTCCCGATGCCTGGAGGCTGTGCGGATCTGGATGGGGAGGAACAGGCTCAGGCTCAATCCCTCCAAGACTGAGTGGCTGTGATTTCCGTCATCCCGATTTGTGCATCTTGTTCCATCTTTGGTGATAGGGGGAGAAATTTTAGCCCCCTCAGAGAAGCTGAAATTGAGCAGTTACATGCTCAGAATGCCCTCTTGGCACAACAATTGGCTTTGTTGACTGGGCAAATAGCCCAGGGGCTTGCTAACCACCACCACCACCCAGCCAAGGAGGAAATGTCCAGTGGCTGGTTTTGTTGTATTCGGGTCTTTTCCCGTGTAAAGTTGAGATTGTCTTTGCAACGTTTCGGCACGATCGCACCTGCCATCCTCAAGCGTGGGCTCAAAATGTGGGCTTAAAATTTTAACCAGCATACCTACACCCGTGAAAATCAGCATACCTACACCCGTGAAACCAGCATACCTACACCCGTGAAAATCTACGAAAACAAATATATATATATATATATATATATATATATATATATATATATATATATATATATATATATATATATATATATATATATATAAATATATATATATATAAATATATATATATATTGTTTTTACATTTAAAACAATGCAATGCCGCTGAGTCGGAGTGATCATACATTCACATTATGTACAGCTAGTTTCAACCATTAACAATTAATCTACTTAATACATTGTCTGTCCTTCTGTTCAATCACAATATATACATTGGTTCCAGTCTTGTCATCTTGTCTTATACCAATCATAAAATCTATTCCATACCTCAAAATATTCTGATTCCCCTTTATTTTTAAGTTCAAGAGTGAGCCTATCTGCTTCTGCACAGGCCAACACTTTTCTGATTATATCTAGCTCTGATGGTGTATTTTCTTTTTTCCAGTACTGTGCATAGGTTATGCGCGCTGCAGTTAGTATATGTATAATTAGATAAAGTGTATCTTTCTTAAACCCCTCCGGTATTATGCCTAGGAGAAAAGTTTCTGGTTTAAACATAATTTGTTCTCCCACCATTTGTTCTAACCACGACTGAATGATTTTCCAATATTTTTTTGCCTCATTGCACGTCCACCACATATGATAGAAAGTGCCTGGTGTTTTTTTATACTTCCAACAGTTTGGGGCCAGATTTTTGAACATTTTGGAAAGCCGTGCTGGAGGGAGATGCCATCTGTAGAACATCTTATAAAGATTTTCTTTATACGCCGTAGCCAATGTTAGTTTCTGATTAAGTATCCAAAGTTTTTCCCACTTAGCCAATTCCACATTGTAACAGAAATTTTTCGCCCAGGCAACCATGGTTTCTTTGACATGTTCTTCCTCTAGTTTATATTCCAACAAGAATCTATACAGCACTTTGATCAGTCTGTTTTCTGTCTGTATCAACAGTTTATCTAATATTGTGTAGTCTTTGGCAATACCTTCGTTCTTCCTATCCTGTGCATACCTTGATTGTATCTGTAAATAAGACCACCATTCTACTTGTAGTCCAGGCTCAGGCTCAATCCCTCCAAGACTGAGTGGCTGTGATTTCCGTCATCCCGATTTGTGCATCTTGTTCCATCTTTGATGATAGGGGGAGAAAGTTTAGCCCCCTCAGAGAAGGCTCGCAATCTGGGAGTCCTCCTGGATACGCGGCTTAGTTTAGAAGAACATCTGACGGCCGTGACCAGGGGGGGCTTTTACCAGGTTTGCCTGGTACGTCAGTTGCGCCCCTTCCTGGATCGGGATGCTCTGTGCACAGTCACTCATGCCCTCGTCCTTTCTCGCCTGGACTACTGCAACGCTCTCTACATGGGGCTGCCCTTGAAGAGCACCCGGAGGCTTCAGCTGGTCCAGAATGAAGCCGCGCGGGTTATCATGGGGGTACCTAGGTGCTCCCATGTTACACCCCTTTTAGGCGGCCTGCACTGGTTGCCGGTTTTTTTCCGGGTGCAATTCAAGGTGCTAATTATGACCTTTAAAGCGCTCCATGGCTTAGGCCCAGGGTACCTGCGAGACCACCTACTGCCACCAATAGCCTCCCACCGTTCAGTACGATCCCACAGAGTTGGCCTCCTCAGGGTGCCGTCGGCCAGAGAGTGTCGGCTGGTGACCCCCAGGGGGAGAGCCTTCTCTGTGGGAGCGCCTTCCCTCTGGAATGAGCTGCCCCCGGAGCTTCACATAATCCCTGACCTCCGGTCCTTCCGAACCGCCCTAAAAAGTTGGCTTTTCCAGCAAGCCGGCCTGGCCTGTTAATTTTATTTAATTTTTAAAATGTGAGTGTTATATAAATTGGGTTTGTTTTTTGGACTGTTTCTAATTTCCTTTTAACTTTTGTACTATGTGTTTTTTAATGCTGTACGCCGCCCTGAGTCCTTGGGAGAAGGGCGGCATATAAATCCAATAAATTCAAATCCAAATCCAATACTGTTTTCTTTTATAATTTTGTTTGTACAATGTTATATATGTGAGTATCGTGCTGGGACCTCTACTAACAGTATGAAAGCTGCCAAAAAAATTTGTATACCTATTTACCCTCCCCTATATATTTGAAAACCAATAAAATTTTGTTTAAAAAAAATAAATAAAAAAATAAAAAAGGGAGCACTGGGGAAATACTCATGGTGCCTTTTCCCATCAACCTGATTCCTGTCTGGATCCTCATTTCTACGTCACCAAAATCTTGTGACCCTGACGTGATTCCCTCATACTCATTCGGCCAGATGAGCCCAGGTGCACCACAGCAAACTTCGCTCCCAATATTTCGTGGGGGGGGGGGGATTGTCAGCTCCGCAGAAGGTTCATGCAAAAGAGCTGCAAAAATTACTTAAATATAATGAGGTGACAGGAGTTAGTCTACATGAGTTAGAAAACTTAGTACGTGAAATAGGTTGTCAATGTCCCTGGTACCCCGAGACAGGAACTTGGGAATTAGAGGACTGGATAAAAATTGGAATACAATTACATACCGAGCCACGAGCTATTCAACATTTATTGTTGTGGCAAAAATGCAGGGATATAATAGAGAAGGTGAGGACTCATAAATTCAAGGCACCGTTCCCATCGCTCTCTTTAATCCCAGAGGAGGGATTTGCTCCCCCTCCATATATGCAACTAGCTTTGCCGGCACCAACTACGTTGAAGCCGGGGGAAGTTAGTTCCGCGACCGCTCCCATATTAAGTGGTTCTTCACAAGGATTAATGAGTGCAGTCCGAGCAGGATTTCAAGAAGAACAAAGGAAAGGAAACCTCACAGGACAATAAAGTAGAATAAAATATGGATTAAAAATATAAGAATGAAGACGTGGCATAAAAGGGACAGTTGGAAACTTGCTTAAAGGGACAGGGAAATGTCATCAACCTTCTACCACAACATGTTCCAGTAAAAGTCCCTATGTCAAAAGTCCAAAACCACAAGGTTCAAATAAAGTTCGTTAATGACACGTAGCCCTTACCTGTAACAAAAAGAGAAGTAAGACCCCCATCTCCTTATAAGGTTTTTTCCTCAAGGTAACCAATAAGAAATGAGTTAAGTGTTTCCGTGTTACACTGTCTTTGAGAATGTATAAGAATGCGTGCTTCGATAATAAAGATTGTTCAGAATTTCCAATGCTAGCTATGTGCACCTGGCTGCCAAATAAACTTTTCCTGTATCCTGAGAAGTCTAAGCCTGCCATTTTCTGCAACAATTCTGGCGACCGTGGCAGGACTTAGAGCGATATTTCGCTGAGGATGGAACGGACCGACCGGTGCCCCATCGAGGCCATCTCGCCCTTCTTCAGGCGCCACAGAGATCTTTCTCTGGAAGGGGGGCGATGACCCCTCTTGGGCATCCGGAGGACACCACCAATCCAAGAATCTGACCAGGATCAGGACAAGTTAATAAAATTTACGCCGGCTGAGAAAGAAGACGCCTGCAGGCAAGTATTAAACGAATTGTGGACCCACTCGGTTAGGAGTGGAAGAGGGGGCCTGATCACCTCCCTGAGCCCGAGATAGCGTCTGTTCCAAATGGAACCGGCGTATCCTAATGAGGCTCTAAATTTGTGTGGGTGGTTAAGTCATCGCAGTTCCTGAAGGCGACCGTGGTATTCCGGCACCCCAGGGCGGTGACAGTGTCTTAGAAATAGAACATGGGAAGGTGGGGAGCATTCCTCGAACGCCTCTCCAATGCATGTTGAGGGAAAAAAAACCTTGAGAGAGTTTTAGTAAAAAGTCTCTGGCAGAGAATTACCCTCACCCCTATTATAAAAGCCTCAAGGAGGAAAGAAAAAAAGCTTTGAGAGAGTCTCAACGAAACATTTAGTTCCTTCCTTGATGATGTGTTTAAGTGTTTTTTTGTTTTGTTAAAAAGAAAGAACAAACGGTCCCATTAGGTGGGGCCAGGAGAAAGAAAACCAAAAAAGGTTATCGAAGGGATAGATCAAGTAGACCACAAACCTGGTCCAAGGGAGCAGTTGAGATAAAAACTCAAATTGCCCTAAGGGAATTTTATTGCCATAAGCTGAGGGGGAGCTACGTAAGGTCTGGATATATGCTCCATTCTCAATGGCTGATTTATGTAATTGGAAAAATAAAATTCCTGCTTATAGAGAAAATCCAGATGAGATGCATGTCCTTTTTGCATCCATTTTTCTGAACTCACCAGTCTGCTTGGGCTGACATAAAAAGTCTGATGGAAATTTTATTAACCACAGAGAAAAGAAGGCTGGTGAAGGTAACCATGAATAAGCCTTTGCAGACAGATCATAAAAAAAAAAATCCAGACTGGACATGGTTACTGAAGGAACCAGATTAGGAACCTAGTACATTCAGCTGCAAAACTATTGGACCTTAGTTTTGTTAGGATTCAAACAAAAGTTAAGAATTTAGGGAAGGTCTATTAAATTCAACAGAAACAGGATGAAAATCCAGGGGAATTCCTAGAATGCATTTATCAAACCTTCAGGCAATGTACCACATTAGATCCTGAGGTTGAAAAAAATAAGAGAATGGTCAATATGATCTCCAGAAGATAGGCTAAAGATACAGAAGGATCTTGACAAACTTGAACATTGGGCACTATCTAATAAAATGAAATTTAATGGTGAAAAGAGTAAGATTCTACATTTAGGCAACAAAAATGAAATGCACAAGTACCTTGCTCAACATTAGTAACTATGAAAGGAATCTTGGAGTCCTAGTGGACAACCATTTAAATATGAGCCAGCAGTGTGCAGCAGCTGCCAAAAAAAGCCAACACATTTCTAGGCTGCATAAACAGAGGGATAGAATAAAGATCACTTGGAATACTGCATTCAGTTTTGGTCACCACGATGTAGAAAAGATATGGAGACTCTAGAAAGAGTGCAGAAAAGAGCAACAAAGAAGAGGGAGTCAAAAACTATTTTCCAAGGCACCGGAGGGTAGAACAAGAAGCAATGGGTGGAAACTAATCAAAGAGAGAAGCAACTTAGAACTGAGGAGAAACTTCCTGACAGTTAGAACAATCAATCAGTGGAACAGAAATTGCCTCCAGAAGTTGTGAATGCCCCAACACTGGAAGTCTTTAAGAAAATGTTGGATAGTCATTTGTTTGAAACGGTATAGGGTTTCCTGCCTGGGGTTGGACTAGAAGACCTCCAAGGTCCCTTCCAACTCTGCTATTGTATTGTATTGTACCTTCATTGGTCACTCTGCAGATGACATTAGGGAAAAAAGGGGGGTCAGGAAAGGCATCTCTGAACTTGTGGAATGAGCATACAAGGGCTCAAAACCTCAGATAAGAAGGAACTTCAAAAGGCAAAAGGAAACACATTTTTTTCTCACCAAGGCTCTTAGATAGAGTGGGAGGCAAGGGGACCTGCCGGAAGAATTGTCGAGGAGGTTGTTGCGGGGATCGGTAGTTAGAGGCACACATGCTGTTAATCAGATTGCTGCAGCCTGTCTCTGCTGTGACAAAACAACCCAAAGACAGGATGGAAACTTCCTTTGGAAGTCCTTGTACAGGGCTCCCAGGTGCTGTGTGGCAAATAGATGTCTCCACAATTTTCCCAGAAAGTGAGATTTAGAGATCTCTTGGTTTTGTGTGTACTAAAAGACATTGTGCCAAGATTTGGAGTGCCTTTGAATAGGGCCTCAGATTCTGGCCACCATCAGATGAATCAAGAGCCCCACCCAGATGCAAACGATGTGTTAATGAAAGTCTCCATATATCTGGATCTTTAAAAATATGCCAGCGCTGCTGGGAGATCCAACCTAGAACCCTGGCTGAATGCAAACAATGTATGGACAAACATATCTATACATTGTCTCTATACATCTTGATCTTTAAAAATATGCCAGCGCAGCTGGGAGGTCAAGATAGAAACGGAACACCCAGGGCAGAGACAGGTATTAACAATCTAGTGCTTAAGGAGATAGAACAAACGGGCATAACTTCGAGCAAAAGTAAGAAATTTAGCAGGTCATAAAAAGATATAGCCTATTGAATAGGAAGATCTAGGTAATTGGACTTGATTAATTTGATGTAATTCTTAGGTGTATATCTATACTAATAACATGTAGAATTGAATGGTGTTCAATTGATTTTGATATGTTTGACCAGCGGGCAAAATAAGTAAGTTTCTCAGCTTGGACTTGAAGTTGTGGGGAACAGTAGGATTTAAAGTTTTAATCTCTAAGTTTTCCCATGCTTGGAGAAGACCCACATGTTTCCCAAGGAAAGAAAATTGGAGATTTAAAGGGACAGACTCTTCCCCAGGTCTGAAAGTGTTGTTTCAGGCTATTTGTGCATGTAGGTCTGTGTGGATTGAATGAAATGGAAATCGCATGAAAGGTCTTTGTGAAAAGTAGAGATGACAGGATGCAAAGTAAAGCTGAATTGCTGACAGTTGCATTGTCAAATAATTCCAAAGCCCAAAGCAGAGGTCGATGTAATTGGTGTAAGAAAAAAGAAAAGGCCACTGGCTACAAGAATGTCCCAAGACATGCTTGAATGCCCAGTCCCTCTTTTGGGTCATGATATCCTATGCAAAATGGGAGCTACACTGTCCTTTGAGGAAGATAAAATGGCTCTAACAATGAGGCACCCCCCAGATGAGATATGGCGAGTGATGGTAATTCAAGATGACCAGATCCCCGATACCTGGCAGGAATTTAAAGTACCTTAACTTTCGGCGGAAGACAACCCCCCCGGCCACGCATCTCATCATGCACCTATAATTATACAAGTGAAGCCTCTAGCTGTGCCTGTCCGCCTGAGACAGAAAAGTTATCCCCGCTCCGTTACGCAGGCAATTCAGGACCATATTGTCAAATATTTGGAAGCTGGCATTCTGAGAACAATACAGTCTCCCTGGAATACCCGAATTTTGCCCATACCAAAACCAGATGGCTCTTACAGGCCAGTTCAAGACCTGAGAATTTTGAACATCGCCACGGTAACTGTACATGCCATTGTCCCCAATCCATATACTCTTTTGAGTCTGATTCCAGCCTCAGCTACTTGGTTTTCAGTGGTAGATTAAAAAGACGCCTTCTTCACCATCTCAATACACAGGGACAGTCAAAAACTGTTTGCGTTTGAATGGGAGGATCCTTTAACAGGTCGTAAGAGGCAATACGCTTGGACTCGGCTTCCCCAAGGTTTCAAAAACTCACCTATCCTTTTTGGTGAAGCCTTGGCCTCCGACTTGGAAAATTTCCAGCCTTGTGAAACCGGAGATGTACTACTCCAATACGTAGACGATATCTTAGTGACAGGACAGACGAAGGAAACTTGTTGGAAAAATACCAACCAATTACTCCATCTATTAATGGAAAAGGGATATCGGGCCTCCAGGAAAAAGGCACAATTAGTAAAAACCCAAGTTAAATACTTGGGATATTCCATAAGTCAGGGACAAAGAGCAATAGGACATGAGCGAAAGGAGGCTATTTGCCGAATTCCGGAACCAACAAACAGGAAAGAGTTGCGAGGATTTTTAGGTGCAGCTGGATATTGCAGAATCTGGATTCCAAATTTCGCTCTTTTGGCCAAACCTTTGTATATCTCCACGAAGGGGGGTGAAAAGGAACCCTTCATTTGGGGGCTGGAACAAAAACAGGCATTTGAAGCTCTAAAAGCAGAATTATCTCAAGCTCCGGTAATGGGGCTCCCCAATTTGGAAAAACCTTTTAATCTTTTTGTGGATTCAAAAGGCAACACTGCTCTGGGAGTCCTGACACAGGAAAAGGGAAGCTGGCAGCAACCGATCGCTTATCTATCCAAACAGTTGGACTATGTTGCAAAGGGATGGCCCCATTGTCTAAAAATTCTAGCCGCAACTGCCCTCCTGATGGAGGAAGCTAATAAATTAACTTTCGGACAGCCCACCACTATCTATACCAGCCATGCAATTCAAGGGATTTTAGAAACAAAGGGACATTTGTGGTTAACAAACCCTAGAATTTACAAATATCAGGGACTCCTGACTCAAAATCCACAAGTGACCTTGAAGCAAACAAATGCCCTAAACCCTGCCACCCTTTTGCCAATACCAGGACCCGAAATTGAGTATAATTGTATGAGAATCATTGAGAATCAGTTTTCATGCAGACCAGACTTAACTGACGTGCCGTTGAAATATGCAGACTATAGCTTGGATCAAGCTTCATTACTATGGGAGAACATTATGCAGACTCCCTTGCCCAAGTCTTTGAGAGTGGACCTCTCCCAAAAGGCACCAGTGCCCAAGTGGCAGAATTGTGGGCTTTAATTCGTGCATTAGAAAGAACAAAGAATGAAAGGGTGAACATCTGAACTGACTCTGTATGCTTTCCTTACTTTGCATATCAATACTGCTGATTATAGGGAAAGAGGTCTTTTAACTGCCTCAGGAAAGAAATTAAGCAAATGTGTGAATTGCACTGTTAAGGAAAAGATAAGGTGTGTTTTGATGCCTTACCCTTAGCTCTCTGCTCTGTGTGATGTACTCCATGTAAAGAACTTAATTTATCTCCTTTTGAAATGATGTTTGGATGGCCACCAGTTATAAGCCATAATTTGAAAAATCATATAAGGGACCTAGGACAATTGGGGTCCTCATGGGTGAATCAAATGGTGGGAGAATTGAATAAGTAAATACAAGAAATCCAACAGTATTGTGTCTCCCTTACCCCCACCATTTTTAACAACTTCCAGTCATAATATTCAGGTGGGGGACAGAGTGTGGTAAAACACTGGAAAGGGAAACCTAGATGGAAGGGCCCATATACTGTGGTCATGTGTTCTCCACTTGCAGCAAAAGTGTTGGAATCCAAGCTTTGGATTCACTGGACTCAAGTTAAGCCAGCTGCTGATGAGTATTGGGAGCAGAGGAAGAAGCCCTTCCTCTAGTGATATGCTTAAAGAAACGGCTCCTATAAGCTTCCCTACCGGTAACGGGTAAGCTCTTACGGGGCAGAAGAAGCCCTACTGAAGTCACCCCCTGGAAGCTGACTTCTCGACGTATTGCTGAAGATTTGGAGGAGGAAGACAACGTTTCATTTATTAGATATAAGATGTATTAGACAGGTGTGAGCACCTGTCAGGAAATGGCAAGCCAAGTATTCATAGTCATAACTGTACTATCTCTCGCTTTAGTGAATGTACTTATTTGTTGTATTGCATATTCATCCCTCAGGAATTGTCCCCTCCAGAGGAAGACAGTGCTGAGGCTAAGATCATTAATTGTAATCAAGAGGAACCGAATCATCTGATGATACTTATGTTTGAGGAACCGTGGGAATGAGTTCTTTGCAGTATAATAGGAGTTTTTGGATTGTGGGTGATATGTTTAGCAAATAAGATTTGGTTTTGTGGATTGCCCAAAGCTGATATTGCCATTCCTTAAACTATATATAACCCCTGCCTTCTCCCTGACATGGTGATTCAGTAGGATAAAAGAATTGTGTTAGGAGAAGTTTTGCGTGAGGGACAATTATGAGCCTTTTGTGGATCTGGCTGTTATTGGCAATGAGCTTGTTAAGTGATAACGTTTTGAATGTTGTGAAAATATCCGAGCAACCCCCCCTTGCTCTTGAAAAAAAAGATCCGTGGATGCTATAAATCCCGAAGAACAGGGTGGAATCAAGTTACAGGATGTGGTACGGGTCTGCTTCCGCCAACAATGCATCATTTATGCTTGGGGACAGAACCGTAAGCCAATCCCAACACCTAAAGTCAATTATTTGACAAACCCTGTAAGAAAAAGGGCAAAGCATAGGGAAAACAGACCCCTGCAACAATTGAGAAAAGGGGAACAGAAAAAAAGTGCTGGAATTAGGTCAAAGCTTAATCAATCAGTCTGATCCTGCCGTGGGTCAAAAATACTGGTTGTGTCTGTCTGCTGGATCTTTACCTTATCATGCTGTTTCAGTTGAGCAAGATCTTTGAAAACAACAACAACAAGAAGAAGAAAGCTTAAGATAGTTCTTGTACATCAAACGATATCAAGAACCTGGCATTCCTGTGAGGTGACTATCAGAGGAACAATGCCCATCTGAAATGTACCTTGCCCCCAGGAAAACCCTTGTAGATGTGAAATTGACTCACAGCATGTCTCCCTCTACTCACAAGCTCTTCCAACAGAGGGTCACTTTCTCGCTCCAACCTCCACTTGTTTTTAATCGATGGGAAGGGAATCTAACCACTGGAAGCTGCCCCAAGGCCATTCCAGCCACCCCGACTTCCCGTTTGGCTTTCAATACAATCCACCATGGGATTTTGTGTTCATTTCCCCCCTGGAAACACCAGTTCCCACCATCTCTTTGAAGGACCAGTTCTCAGGGATAGGCAAATGGACCCTAACCAAGAAGTTCCATTACAGCCCCTAACTGGTATGTACTTGGCAGGAACCTTACAGGTCTGGACTAATGAAAAGAACCTGTGAGCCCATGCCTTTTCTATGAACATAGGAGTGTTTGTAAGGGAAAATGGAGTCTTCTTCTTATGTGAAAAAGCTTGCTGTTTCCATATGAATAGATCAGGGAAAGCCTGGGGGATAGTCCAAGAACTAGTTTGAGCTTCCTCTATTGGTCAAAAAAGTACAAGGAACAGATGTGTGGTTCTCTTGGCTACAGGGAACAGGTTGGATCAAGCAAATGCTATTTCTTTTATTATGTGGAATCACAAGTTTAGCCTTCCTCCCCTGCATAATACCCTTGCTTAAACAGCTCGTTATGAGGTCTGCAAAAGAAAGGGATCTGAAAAGGAATTGATGTTAATGGAAAGCCTAATTCCACATACCCTCAAGGAAGATGAAGTCTCAAATACAAGTTCCTATATTCAAATTGCCCTCTTAGAAGTAGAGAAAGTGATTTTGGAAGATAAGCCCTAAGATGTGTATACTTTTATCCTTGCTTTTTTGCTATTCTGTATCCTGCATGCTTATATTGTTAATCTAACAGGCTAGACTCAATTGTGGGCCTTAATAGAGTCTAGAAGGGGGGAAATAAAGTGGAATAAAATATGGATTAAAAATATAAGAATGAAGACGTGGCATAAAAGGGACAGTTGGAAACTTGCTTAAAGGGACAGGGAAATGTCATCAACCTTCTACCACAACATGTTCCAGTAAAAGTCCCTATGTCAAAAGTCCAAAACCACAAGGTTCAAATAAAGTTCTTTAATGACACGTAGCCCTTACCTGTAACAAAAGGAGAAGTAAGACCCCCATCTCCTTATAAGTTTTTTTCCTCAACGTAACCAATAAGAAATGAGTTAAGTGTTTCCGTGTTACACTGTCTTTGAGAATGTATAAGAATGCGTGCTTCGATAATAAAGATTGTTCAGAATTTCCAATGCTAGCTATGTGCTTGCTTTCTGAACCTGGCTGCCAAATAAACTTTTCCTGTATCCTGAGAAGTCTAAGCCTGTCATTTTCTGCAACAACAAGAAGGGCTTCAAGCCTTCCCAGTGGTACAAACAGTTGACCCACAAGGCCAGGCCCAATATCAGTGGAATCCGTTACCATATCAAGTATTAAGAGAATTGCGGAAAAGTATCACTGAAACGGGATTACGTTCTACCTATACAGCAGGCATGCTGGAAGGTATTTCTAATGGTTATCAGTTGATCCCACAAGACTGGAAAGATTTGTTTAGAATGCTTCTTACACCAGCACAATATGTAGTTTGGGATTCAGAATACCAAGGAGAGGCTTATTCTGATTTTATTGATAAATTACAAGAAGCCATCCAACAGCAAATAGATAATGAACAAGCTAGCGGGGAATTGATGAAACGACTAGCTTATGAACATGCTAATGCAGATTGTCGTAAAGCTTTGATGTCTATTATAAATAAAGGAGAATATACTTTAGCGGACATGCTGAAGGCATGTTCAGACATAGGCACAAATGCATTTCAAATGGATACATTAGCAGCTGCATTACAAAAAGGGCACTTTGGCAAGCCCAAAGGAAATTGTTTTAATTGCAAAAAACCTGGACATTTTAAACAGCAATGCCAAGCTCCAGGTGGAAGTGCTTATCAAGGCAATGGGCCGGGGGGGAGGGGGGGGGGAAAGGTGCCAGAAAGGACAAACCTCTTTTTGCCGAACAAACCTCTTTTTGCCTTTACTGTCCCAGTTATAAATTCAGAAAAGCCAACAGAAAGATATCAATGGACAGTTTTACCTCAAGGTATGCTGAATAGTCCAACATTATGTCAGCACTTTGTATATAGAGCTTTAGAACCTTTTAGGAAAAGATATCCTCAGGCTGTAGTTTATCATTACATGGATGATATTTTAGTATCGGCACCAAAGATTCCTTTAAATTGGTTACCTGAATTGACTCAAGATCTTGCAGTTTATGGATTGCAAATAGCACCAGAAAAGGTGCAAGTTAAAGAACCCTTTCTTTATTCAGGTCATAAGCTATTACATACCTATTCACACCCACAAATTCCTCAATTAAAAATAGAGGATACATTGTCATATGTTAAATTACAACAGCTTTTAGGTTCAATTAACTGGTTACACCCATATGTGGGTCTTCCTACCAGTATACTTAGCCCTTTATTTGGTGCATTAAAACTAAGAGATAATCCTTCTGATTTAATACAATTGACAGCAGCGCAGAAGGAAGTATTTGACCAAATAAACAATGCATTAAAATTAGTCTGGGTGGATAGATGTCAAGACAACACGCCTTTAACTATCATATTCATTCCCACTCAGAAACAACCTACAGCTGTCACAGCTCAAGAAATCACACCACAGGGCAAGACTAAAAGTTCTTTATTAATTATAGAGTGGTTATAACTTTCACATAGTCCAGGACATACAATTAGTACACCAGCTCACATGTATGCAGAACTACTATTCAAGGGAAGAGAGCGATGTAAAATACTCATAGGGCAAGATCTGGTTAATGTTGTAGTGCCTCTTCCTTTGAAGGATTGGGAACGAATGGTTAGTTTATCTCCTGCATTGCAAGCGGCATTTACAGATTTTGTAGGAAGGGTTTCTTATCATGTACCTTCTGATCCACGCCTGCTAGCTTTTAATCAGGTTGACATTAAGGTTCAATCAGGGATTTCATCTACTCCGATAGTTGAAGCACTCACCATCTTTACAGATGGCGGCCCTAAATGGGGCGCCACTGCCTGGATGGAACAAGAGAAATGGGTGACTAAAATAACACCACCACAAAAATCCGCTCAGAGGGCTGAGATGGCAGCTGTGATTTTGGCCTTACAGACTTTTCCAAATATAGCTTTAAATATTATCTCTGATAGCTTGTATGTTTGTCAGGTTGTTTGTTCTCTCCCAGGGGCATATGTAACTCCTTCGTTAGATGACAATTTACTATCCCTCTTTTTGACCCTGCAGCAAATAATGCAAGGTCGAACATCGCAACTTTATATTGCACATATTAGAAGTCATCAATCTTTTCCTGGCATGTTATCAGAAGGAAATGCTGTTGCCGATGCTGCTACCAAGCAGCAGGTATTGACTATCACTCCATGGGATAGTTATCCAAGCTATTGGTTATGGGGGATTTCAACCTGCCGTCGACAGGGGGATCATCCGAGGCGGCTCGGGAGTTCATGGCTTCCATGACAGCCATGGACCTGACCCAAGCAATTCAGGGCCCCACACACGAGGGAGGTCACACGCTGGACCTTATTTTTGTCTCTGACCAGTGGAGGAGTGATCTAGGAGTAGGGGAATTAGTTATTACACCCCTGTCATGGTCAGATCACTCACTTCTCCGGCTCGACTTCCCGGGCGCTACCCCCCATCGCGGGGAGGCGGAAGCAGAATGTCCTAGATGGTTCCGCCCCAGGTGCCTGCTGGAACCTGATAGGTTCCGGATGGAGCTTGGGCCACTTCCTGTAGCCCTGACCCACTCCCGGATGGAGGACCTGGTGGCCGCATGGAATAGTGCGGCGGCCGGGGCCTTGGACCAGGTTGCACCTTTGTGGCCTCTCCTGCGGCAGCGAGCCACCCTGGCCCCTTGGTTTACCGAGGAGCTAAGGGTGATGAAGCGCCACAAGAGATGCCTAGAGAGCAGATGGAGATCTTCACGCTCCGAATCTGACCGAACACAGGTAAGAGCCTATTTACGGACCTACCTTGTGGCATTAAGAGTGGCCAAGCGTCAATATTGTGCCGCTCTTATTGCATCCGCAGATAACCGCCCTGCCGCCCTGTTTCGGGTGACCCGCTCCCTCCTTTCACAGAGGCCACGGGAAGCCCCCTTGCAGGGTAGAGCAGAGGAATTTGGGGAATATCTGCAGGACAAAATCGCTCAGATCCGTAGTGAGTGGGTCCCCTTCAGTAGTCTAGAAGGGACGCCGGAGGCGAGTCTTGAAGGACCATTCTGGGAGGAGTTTGACTCTGTTACTGCCGATGATATGGACAGGTTGCGTGGGCGACTGCGAGCCACTACATGTTTATTGGACCCGTGTCCCTCCTGGCTTATACTGGCATCCTGGGAGGTCACACGAGGCTGGCTCCAGGAGTTAGTCAACGCTTCTTTGAGAGAGGGGTTCTTGCCGGCCGCCTTGAAAGAGGCGGTGGTGAGGCCCCTACTCAAGAAGCCTTCCCTGGACCCAGCTATGTTAACTAACTATTGTCCTGTCTCCAACCTTTGCTTTTTGGCGAAGGTTGTAGAGAGTGTGGTGGCACAACAGTTCCACGCCACTTGGAGGAAATTGATTATCTAGACCCGCGCCAGTCCGGTTTCCGGCCCGGTCACAGCATGGAGACGGCCTTGGTCGCGTTGGTGGATGATCTCTGGAGGGCCAGAGATGGGGGTTGCTCCTCCATCTTGGTCCTATTAGACCTCTCGGTTGCTTTTGATACCATCGACCATGGTATCCTATTGCGTCGTCTGGAGGGGTTGGGGGTGAGGGGCACCGTCTTGCGGTGGTTCTCCTCCTACCTCTCCGGTCGAACGCAATGTGTGCTGACAGGGGAGCAGAGGTCGACCCTGAGGCCACTCACTTGTGGGGTGCCGCAGGGGTCAGTCCTCTCGCCTCTCCTGTTCAACACATATATGAAGCCGCTGGGTGAGATCATTCGTGGTTTTGGGGTCGAGTACCATCTGTACGCTGATGACACTCAGCTGTACATCTCCACCCCGAACCACCCCAACGATGCCGTCGAAGTGATGTCCCGGTGCCTGGAGGCCGTACAGGTCTGGATGGGAAGTAACAGACTCAAGCTCAACCCCTCCAAGACGGAGTGACTGTGGTTACCGGCGCCCCGGTTCAACCAGTGGGTTCCATCACTGGCCATCGGGGGCGAACAACTGGCCCCCGTGGAGCGGGCACGCAATCTGGGCGTCCTCCTGGATGCCCGGCTGTCAATGGATGACCAAGTGACAGCCGTGGCAAGGGGGGCGTTCCACCAGGTTTGCCTGGTGCGCCAGTTGCGTCCCCTACTGGACCCTACTGGACCGGGACGCCCTTCACACAGTCACCAATGCGCTAGTGACGTCCCGACTGGACTATTGCAATGCTCTCTACATTGGGAGAAGGAGGAGCTTCCAGGGGAAATGGCTGCCGGCCTCTGAGCTCCGTACGACTACGGAGCTCGCTGAAGCAGGGGGGGTGCCCCCGGCCCTCTTTCCACCTGGAGGGCCATGGATTAAGAGCAGCGACCACCCTGGCTTTCCATAGAGCCTAATTTGGCTTTCCAGGGTGGTCAAATAGCCAGGAGGACAAGAAGCTTGTCCCAGCTGGAGCCGAGATGGGAGTTGGAGGCGGAGCTATGGTCAGAACTCCAGCTGGAGGGCGGCGATGGCGGCGAGGAGCGAGGCAGAGTGAAAAGAGTGGCGGCGACGGCTCCCAGCAGCCCGGGCGGCTAGACGGCGGTATCGGTGATGCCAGCAGGGCCGAATGGAAGGGTGAGGACGGCCGGAAGGCTGTTCGGGGGGCGGAACGAGGCCTGTGACGCTGGAGGCCGAAGAAGGCCTGCGGGAGAGCCGCAGGCCGGCCGGAGCAGCACTGGGCCTTGTTCCAACAGCTGGGGGTCGCTGAAATAGGGGGTGGGCAGGCCACGACAAGTCCAGCCCTTAATGATCTATGGAGTCTGGAGCCTAGAGCCTGGAGCCTGGCAGAGGGGGGAGACCTGTGGCACCAGGGGCAGGGGACATAGAGCTAGGAGGCAGAGGATTTATCAACCCCGGCCATCAACCCCTGCCATCTGCCTGCCAAGACTGTGCCCAGGTGTCCCTCGTTAATCATCAACATCTTTTTACAACTACCTGCCCACTTGTCACTGTGACTATTTACAACTGCTCCTGAGCAAACATCTGTGTGCACCTGCATGACTACCCCCACCATTTTCCACCAGCCCACTAGCAAAAATCCATCAAATATCCATTTAAATCGTCTGCCTACCCACACCATAGATTGCCTCCCAGCCTCCATCTTTTTACCATCTTCCTACTATCTTCTCATCATCCCTTTATTTATCATCTGATGTGGAACCTGGCCCGCTGACTCATTTTAACATCCATGGCACCCTGGCCCTGGTTGCATCGCTTCCAGCATATATTCGAGGTCGGATTTGCTCCAGCTGCGGGAGTCCCCCCTCTCGCAGATATGGCCCTTCGCCCTCTCAAGGGCCCACCTTAATGACGGGTTTGTTAACCCAGAGAGGTGGAGGAAGCGAAGACTCAGGGGGTTTTTAACTAGACGCTTTTTATCCTTTTTAGGGGGTTCCAGGGTGGGTGGGAGGGATCAGGCCAGGAGGAGGACTTTAGCCAGGCGAACAGGTGAGGTCAAGGAGGAAGTGAGCGGAGTGGGGAGGGGGAGGGAAAATGACATTCCTACAGAGGGTTGTTTTATTCCAACGGTCGTGGGGAGGGGTGGATGCGAGGACCGAACAAAATCCCGTAGTCAGTTGGGAGACCGTGGCTGTTGGACACGCCCGGTCGCTCGTACCAACCCCCGCAGCCTAGGTGGCCAGGACCTACAGAGCCAGGGCCTGAGGCTGATGCTTTGCAATGCAAGGTCCGTTGCTAACAAGGCCCCCCTCATTAATGAGTTGATCTCAGAGGGGGAGCCAGACCTTGCAGGGATAACGGAGACCTGGCTGGGCCACGAGGGTGGTTTGCCCCTCGTGGAGATGTGCCCGCCAGGTTACCGTGCATTTCATCAGCCGCGGGCCCTGGGTAAGGGTGGCGGGGTGGCGGTAATTATACGGGAGACTCTGGAACCGAGGGAGTTCACTGTGCCACAGATCTCCGGGTGTGAGTCCCTTGGTGTGAAATGGGGCCCAGGGAGGCAGTTGGGCTTGCTGATTGTATACTTGGCTCCTCGCTATACATCAGCGGTCCTGCCTGAGCTCCTCGAGCTGATCGCGGAGACGGCAGTTGATACCCCCAAACTTGTGGTTATGGGGGATTTCAACCTGCCGTCGACGGGCGAAGCATCCGAGGTGGCTCGGGAGTTCATGGCTTCCATGACAGCCATGGACCTGTCCCAATTAATTCAGGGCCCCACACACGAGGGGGGCACACACTGGACCTTGTTTTTGTATCTGGACAGTGGACGAGTGATCTGGGAATAGGGGATCTAGTTATCACACCCCTGTCATGGTCAGACCACTCTTCTCTCCGGCTCGACTTCCCCGGCGCTACCCCCCACCGCGGGGAGGCGGAACCTGATTGTCCCAGATGGTTCCGCCCCAGGCGACTGATGGAACCGGATAGGTTCCAGATGGAGCTTGGGCCACTTCCTGTAGCCCTGACCCGCTCCCGGACGGAGGACCTAGTGGCCGCTTGGAATAAGGTGGCTGCGGGGGCGTTGGACCGGGTAGCGCCTTTGCGGCCTCTCCTGCGGCAACGAACCACCCTGGCTCCTTGGTTTACCGAGGAGCTGAGGGTGATGAAACGCCACAAGAAACGCCTAGAAAGCAGGTGGAGGTCCTCACGCTCCGAATCTGACCGAACACAGGTAAGAGCCTATTTACGGACCTACCTTGTGGCTCTGAGAGAGGCCAAACGTAGACACTGTGCCGCTCTTATTGCGTCCGCGGATAACCGCCCTGCCGCCCTGTTTCGGGTGACCCGCTCTCTCTTATTTCAGAGGTCGCGGGAAGCCCCTTTGCAGGGTAGAGCAGAGGAGTTTGGGGAATGTCTGCAGGACAAAATCGATCAGATCCGGAGTGGATAGGCCCCCTTCAGTGGACCAGGAGAGACGTCGGAAGCTAGTCTTGAGACACCATGCTGGGAGGAGTTTGACTCTGTTGCCCCCAAGGACTTGGACAGGTTATGTGGGCGGCTGCGAGCCACCTCATGTTTACTGGACCCATGTCCCTCCTGGCTTGTACTGGCATCCTGGGAGGTTACACGAGGCTGGCTCCTGGGTCTGGTGAACGCTTCACTGGAGGAGGGGTCCTTGCCGGCCGCCTTGAAAGAGGCAGTGGTGAGGCCCCTGCTCAAGAGGCCTTCCCTGGATCCGGAGGAACTAGCTAATTACCGTCCTGTCTCCAATCATCCCTTTTTAGCGAAGGTTGTAGAGAGTGTGGTGGCGCAACAGTTCCCACATCACCTGGAGGAAGCAGACTATCTAGACCCGCGCCAGTCCGGCTTTCGACCCGGTCACAGCACGGAGACGGCCTTGGTCGCGTTGGTAGATGATCTATGGAGGGCCAGAGATAGGGGTTGTTCCTCTATCCTGGTCCTATTAGATCTATCAGCGGCTTTCGATACCATCGACCATGGTATCTTATTGCGCCGGCTGGAAGAGGTGGGCGTAGGGGGCACCGTTTTGCAGTGGTTCCGCTCCTACCTCTCCGACCGGACGCAGTGTGTGTTGGCAGGGGAGCAGAGGTCGACCCTGAGGCCACTCACTTGTGGGGTGCCGCAGGGGTCGGTCCTCTCGCCCCTCCTGTTCAACACATACATGAAGCCGCTGGGTGAGATCATCCGTGGTTTTGGGGTTGGATACCATCTGTACGCTGATGATACACAGCTGTACATTTCCACCCCAAACCACCCCAACGAGGCCGTCGAAATGTTGTCCCGGTGTTTGGAAGCCGTCCGGGTCTGGATGGGGGACAACAGACTTAAACTCAACCCTTTTAAGACTGAGTGGCTGTGGCGACCGGCACCCCGATTTAACCAGTGGACGCCATCGCTGGCCATAGGGGGCGAATTACTGCCCCCCGTGGAACGGGCGCGCAATCTGGGCATCCTCCTTGATGCCCGGCTGTCGATGGATGACCATCTGACAGCCGTGGCGAGGGGGGCGTTCCACCAGGTTCGCCTGGTGCGCCAATTGCGCCCCCTATTGGATCGGGACGCCCTACGCACAGTCGCTCATGCACTGGTGACGTCCCGCCTGGACTACTGCAATGCTCTCTACATGGGGCTTCCCTTGAGATGCACCTGAAGACTACAGCTGGTCCAGAATGCGGCCGCGCGGGTTATCATGGGAGGATCAAGATACTCCCATATAACACCATTCCTGCGCGAGCTGCACTGGCTGCCTGTGGTTTTTCGGGTGCGTTTCAAGGTGTTGGTTACTATCTTCAAAGCGCTCCATGGCATGGGACCTAGTTACCTGCGGGACCGCATCTCACCTCACACATCTCTACGACCTATCCGCTCTCACAGGGAGGGACTCCTCCAGGTGCCATCCGCCAAGCAGTGCCAGCGGGTGACGCCTAGGAGTAGAGCCTTCTCTGTGATGGGCCCAACCCTCTGGAATGACCTCCCCCCCCCCGATATTAGAACTACTAACGACCTCCGCTCCTTCCGACAGAAGCTCAAGACCCACCTGTTCCAATTAGCCGGCTTAGCCGATTTATAGTTCCATCTTCCACCTCCTGGCAAATATTTTATTGGGGAATTTTTTAAGGGAATTTTAATTTTATTTGTATTTTAACTAAATATTGTACAGTATATTTTCTACCTCCTCCGTCTACGTCTATGTCTATGTCTATGTATTTGTATATGGTTTTAATAATGACTGTACACCGCCCAGAGTCCTGCTTAGGAAAGGGTGCGGTTTAGAAATAAAAGCTTATTATTATTATTATTATTATTATTATTATTATTATTATTATTATTATTATTATTATTATTATTATTATTATTATTGGGCTTCCCTTGAGATGCACCTGAAGGCTGCAGCTGGTCCAGAATGCGGCCGTGCGGGCAATTATGGGAGGTACTAGGTACTCCCATGTAACACCTCTCCTGCGCGGGCTGCACTGGCTACCTGTGTCTTTTCGGGTGCGTTTCAAGGTGTTGACTATCATCTTTAAAGCGCTCCATGGCACAGGACCTAGGTATCTGCGGGATCGCATCCAACCCCATACATCCCTGCGGCCGATTCTCTCTCCCCTAGAGGGGGACTCCTCCGGGTGCCGTCCACTAGGCAGTGCCAGCGGGCGACGCCCAGGGGTAGGGCCTTCTCTGTGATGGGCCCGACCCTCTGGAATGACCTCCCCCCCGACATCAGAATGACCACCGATCTCCGCTCCTTCCGCAAGAAACTTAAGACCCACCTGTTCAACTTAGCTGGCCTGGCCTAACCGTAGTTTTAATCTTTCTAGCCTGTATTTTAAATTTTTAGGGGTAGGTTTTTAGGTTGTTTTTTAATTTTTATCACTGTACAGCCTAACATTTAATCTGATTTTAGGGGTATTTAAGATTATTTATTTTGTATATGGTTTTTATCTTGTCGTCTGTACACCGCCCCGAGTCCCTTCGGGGAGAGGGGGCGGTCTATAAATTCAATAAATTCAATTCAATTCAATGCTATGTTCCATCAAAATGCTAAGGCTCTTGCAAAACAATTCAATATACCTTTGGATCATGCTCGAGCCACTATACAACAATGTCCTCAATGTTCACAGGTAACCCCATCACCTTCTATTGGGGTTAACCCAAGAGGACACAAAGCCAATGAATTTTGGCAAATGGATGTTACCCAATATCCTTCCTTTAACCCCTGGAAATATCTTCATGTTACAATTGATACTTCTTCTAATTTCATTTGGGCTACTCCACAAAAAGGAGAGGCCACAAAACATGTTATAAATCATTGTATTAGAACATTTGCTGTTATGGGCCTACCCTCTACTTTAAAAAACAGATAATGGTCCAGCATATTGTAGTAAACTCTTTGCTGAATTTTGTGAGAAATGGCAAGTTAAACACATTTTTGGCATTCCCTATAATTCCACAGGGCAGGCTATCGTAGAACGAGCTAATCATACCCTAAAATCAGCTTTGGAAAAACATAAACAAACAGGGGGAAACCCCGTAGGCCTTCCTGGGAAACAGGAATGGCTGAACAAAGTTCTATTCACATTAAATCATCTTAATATAAAAAATTTATCTACTCCAGTGGATAATCACTTTGGCCATAGAACAAGTCATCCTCAGCCACAAGTAATGTATAGATTGTTACCTAATCCTGAATGGCATGGTCCGGTTCCTTTGTTGACATGGGGACGAGGATATGCTGCTGTGCTTGCTCCAACAGGACCTGTGTGGATTCCAGCGCGGTGTGTAAAACCTTGGAAAGATGTCATGGCACGAAGGATTGAAAAATCCGATACCCAACTTCTCCCTCAGCCTGCAGAATTCTCAAACAGATCAAGAACGGGCATCTTGGAAGAAACATAATCCAACTAGGGGACAAATTAAGGCTTTGTCTGCTCAAGCCAGTCAGCTCTTGCAAGATCAAAATATGGAGCCAACACCAGAGAACTTTTTAGTGGCTGCTTTTTCTTGCTTAAATGCGAATTCTCTCACTATTGTAGTGTGTTTACATGTCTTTTCCCTCCAATTTTGGCAACGCTATCTCCACAGAAAGGAATTCCAGAACAAGGACTTTGGGACCAAAATTGCCTTCTGTGGGATATTCAAAATGTTTCAAAAATGATTAATAGAACTGACTGTTGGATTGTAATCATGGTAATAATTGGTTAAATTTGTTGCTGTTGCTGCATTCAATGTGTACCTGCATTAATAACAATGTTTCGGCCCAGAATTCGACCTCACAGACTTGACGTAATGTATGCATACAAATTGCTAAAACAAAATGAATTAAAATAAAAGAAAGGAGGAGATGTGGAGTTAATTGGTTACTCAGTAGCTGGCAAACCACACTGCAGGATCAATCAAAGTCAACATTTCTTCCTCTTAATCCTTTGCTTACAAGAAAGTACGATGGAATTTGCACGTAGACACATTGCATATAGCAGAAGATTAACTCGTAGAGAGTCACGTATCTATATCATGAATTGTTCATGAGGAGAGCATGTATCTGTAAACCAATCAGTATTTGCCAAGTGGATTTTCTTTCCAATGAGCGTTTGCTATTCCGAGAAGCTTGACAATAAAAGGGAGCACTGGGGAAATATTCAGGGTGCCTTTTCCCATCAACCTGATTCCTGTCTGGATCCTCATTTCTACGTCACCAACAGAATACAAAGGACAAGAGGAACAAATAAGAGAAGAAATGAGTATACAGTAAGAAGAAAGTGAAGCCAAGAAAATAGAACAAGCAGAACGAGCAAGACCAAAAGAACAGAGAGAAATAAGAACAACTAGGAGCATAAGACCTACATATAAGTGAAGGAGATGGAAGGAGAAATTGAGATGTTGTCAATAAACACCAATGCATTGAACTCCCCTATGAAAAGGAAAAAAATCTACACACAATTACAAAAATTAAAATTTGACAAAATTTGCCTTCAAGAAACCCATATTAAAAAGCCACACAGTAAACTATTGGAATGCCCTAAATTGGGGAAGCTATATTTTTCATTAGCACAACAAAACAAAAGGGTAGTTTTATACATTAAGGAAAAAATCAATTGTATTAATTAAATGAACAGTGCAAAGAAAAAGAAGAAAACAATAGAATAGGGAGGAGCAGAGATCTCTTCAAGAAAATTGGAGATATGAAGGGAACGTTTCATGCAAAGATAGGCATGATAAAGGACCAAAATGGCAGGGACCTAACAGAGGCAGAAGAGATTAAGAAGAGGTGGCAAAATTACACAGAAGAACTATACAAGAACGAGCTTAACGTCCCTGATAAACACAATGGGGTGGTCACCCACCTCGAGTCAGACATCCTGGAATGTGAAGTCAAATGGGCCTTAGGAAGTCTGAACAACAACAAAACTAGTGGAGATGACAGTAATCCAGCTGAGCTATTCAAAATCTTAAAAGACAATGCAGTAAAAGTGTTACACTCAATTTGTCAGCAAAGTTGGAAAACACAACAGTGGCCACATGATTGGAAAATGTCAGTCTACATTCCAATTCCAAAGAAGGGCAATGCCAAAGAATGTTCAAACTACCGCATCATTGCACTCATTTCACATGCTAGCAAAATTATGCTCAAAATCCTACAAGCTAGGCTCCAGCAGTATCTGGACAGAGAACTACCAGAAGTACAAGCAGGATTTTGAAGAGGCAGAGGAACTAGAGATCAAATTGCCAACATACGCTGGAGGGAGTCCCAGAAAAACATCTACTTCTGCTTCATTGACTATTATTTGCCTCTCTCTCTTTTTTGTAATAAGTTTTTATTTTATTTTATAGCATACAAAAATCCCAGTTTCAATTGAACAGTGTGTTGTCTGGGTACAAATTATTTTAGGAAATAATAATCAAAGTGGTTACAACAATATTCATTGCATTAATATCAATTATATTAATATTAATAACAATAATAATCATACTATTTGTTTAACCAAGTTAACATACTGTATCTTCCTTATACAGTATCACTGATCCTTCCCTATATTCCCGTTTCTAGCTCCTGTTTTTGTCAGCTAGCCATTGATAAAATAAGTCCCAAGTCAAACAATATTCAGTTCCTTTATTTTCCTTAATTGTAACTGTTAGCTTATCCATTTCTGAACTTTCTAATATGTTTCTAATCACATCTTTGTCTGTTGGGATCTCTCCACTTTCCGTTAATACATGTAAAATCAGATATACATTCCTGTTGTGGCCCAGCAGGAGCCGTTGGAGCTGCCACTAGACTCCGACAGCGAGGGTCCCTATGAGTTGGCTCTGGAGGATGTGGAGGACCCGGGACAGGGTTCTGACTCCGAGCAGGGATCACAGAGGCTGGTTGGCCACCAGGAGGCGCCTGAAGCATGGAGCAGTGGTGAAAGCCAAAGGGAGGGTGCTCCTGATGTTATGCTCAGATCACAAAAATAAAACTATTTGGAACAACAGCAATTAGTGATATATTAGAAAATGACAAAGAGAAACATGTAGGAACACAAGACTAACAATATAGAGTAAGATTTGGTTTACTGTTCAGGGTGACCCGTTCCTTACTTAACCAAGGAACTGAGGAAGACCCCTTGCAGGGTAGGGCTGAAGAATTTGTTCAGTATCTGCAGGATAAAATCGCTCAGATCCGGACAGGCTTGGACTCTGACTGGGTAGATTTGGGCAAGCCGACAGGGATGAATCTTGAGGAGACAATCTGGGATGAGTTTGACCCTGTGCCCCCGAGGGCATGGACAGGATTATAGGGAGACTCAGTGCTGCCACTTGTGTGCTGGACCCGTGTCCCTCGTGGTTAGTTTCGGCTTCCCGGGAGGTGACACGAGGCTGGCTCCAGGCGATTACCAACGCTTCATTGAGAGAGGGGTTCTTTCCCACCGCCTTGAAGGAGGCGGTGGTGAGGCCCCTCCTTAAGAAGCCTTCCCTGGACCCAGCTTCTTTAGCCAACTACCGTCCGGTCTCCAACCTTCGCTTTGTAGCGAAGGCTGTCGAGAGTGTGGTAGCACGTCAGCTTCCCCAGTACCTGGATGAAGCTGTCTACCTGGATCCGTTTCAGTCGGGTTTCAGGCCCGGGTACAGCACGGAGACGGCATTGGTCGCGTTGGTCGATGATCTCTGGCGGGCCCGGGACAGGGGCTGCTCCTCTGTCCTGGTCCTATTAGACCTCTCGGCGGCTTTCGATACCATCGACCATGGTATCCTACTGCGACGACTCGGGGGGTTGGGAGTGGGGGGCACCGTTTTACGGTGGTTCTCCTCCTACCTATTGGATCGGTCGCAGTTTGTGTTGACTGGAGGGCAGAGATCGACCCCCAGGCACGTCACTTGTGGGGTGCCCCAGGGGTCGGTTCTCTCACCCCTACTGTTCAACATATATATGAAACCGCTGGGCAAGATCATCCGTGGTTTTGGGGTACGGTATCATCAATATGCTGATGATACCCAACTTTTTATCTCTACCCCAAACCACCCAAACGATGCCCTCGCCGTGATGTCCCGATGCCTGGAGGCTGTGCGGATCTGGATGGGGAGGAACAGGCTCAGGCTCAATCCCTCCAAGACTGAGGGGCCAGATTTTTGAACATTTTGGAAAGCCGTGCTGGAGGGAGATGCCATCTGTAGAACATCTTATAAAGATTTTCTTTATACGCCGTAGCCAATGTTAGTTTCTGATTAAGTATCCAAAGTTTTTCCCACTTAGCCAATTCCACATTGTAACCGAAATTTTTCACCCAGGCAACCATGGTTTCTTTGACATGTTCTTCCTCTAGTTTATATTCCAACAAGAATCTATACAGCACTTTGATCAGTCTGTTTTCTGTCTGTATCAACAGTTTATCTAATATTGTGTAGTCTTTGGCAATACCTTCGTTCTTCCTATCCTGTGCATACCTTGATTGTATCTGTAAATAAGACCACCATTCTTCTTGTACTCCTTGTGATGTCAATTCTGATCTGGTTTTGATCTCCCCCTGGCTGTTCAATAACTCTTTATATGTAACTATATTTTCCATGTTGATTAAATTTGGGTGTATGTATGCTTCCATCGTAGATAGCCAAATAGGTATTTTGGTATAGTGATCATGTTTAATTTTGTTCCATATTATTAACAGAGATTGTCTGATGTAATGTCTACTAAAATATTTGTGTGCAGATCCTTTTTCATACCAGAGGAAGGCATGCCAGCCTACTTGGAGGTCATGGCCTTCCAATTTGAGTAATCTTTTATTTCTCAGCATTATCCATTCCCTTAGCCATGTTAATATGGCCGCAGTATAATAGAGTTCCCAATCTGGTACGCCAAATCCTCCCTTTTCCTTAGTGTCTTGCATGGCCTTAAATTTTATTCTTGGTTTTCTTCCCTGCCAAATAAATTTCGAAACCAATTGATTCAAGTCCTTGAAGACACCTTTTTCTAGTTTAATGGGAATATTCTGAAATAGGAAAAGAAATTTTGGTAATATATTCATTTTTATAACTGCGATCCTGCCCATCAGGGACAGTTGTAGGTTTTTCCATCTTTCTAGATCCTTCTTAGTTTTATTAATCAGATTAGTATAATTATCTTCTTTGATGGTCGCACACCTCGCAGATAAATGTATACCAAGATATTTAACTTTTTTGACAATTTGGATACCCAATTTCTTTGTTAACTCCTCTTTTGCTTTTGATGTCATATTTTAGTCAGCATTTTGGTCTTTGTCATATTTATCTTTAGACCCGCTATTTTCCCATACTCTGTCAGTTCCTCAATGAGTTTCGTACCAGACTTCATAGGATCTTCTAGCACAAACACTAGATCGTCCGCAAAGGCCTGTAACTTAAATTGCTCCTTTTTGATTTCTAGTCCCTTTATCTGTACCTCTTTACGTATATTCCAGCTAGTACTTCTAGGGTTAGTATAAACAACAGGGGGGATAGGGGGCAACCTTGTCTTGTACCCTTCTGGATTGCAATACTTTGTGTTAATTCACCATTGATTATTACTTTGGCTTTTTGGTTTTTATAAATTGCTCTGATCGTGTTTATAAATTTATCCCCACAATCCATGTATTCTATTTGTTGGTGCAAAAATTCCCAGTTGACATTATCAAATGCCTTTTGGGCGTCAAGAAAGATTAGTGCAACCTGTTTTTCATTGTGCACTTCATAAAATTCAAGAATGTCCAACATAATTCTCATATTGTTTTTAATTTGTCTTCTGGGGAGGAATCCATTTTGATCTGTATGGATGAATGATGTAAGAAATTTTTTCAACCTTTCTGCTATTATTGAAGCAAAGATTTTGTAATCTGCATTTAGCAGTGAGATTGGTCTGTAGTTTTGTATAAACACCTGGTCTGTGTCCGCCTTAGGTAATAGTACAATGTTAGCCTCCGTCCATGATAACGGTGTCTTCGCCTCTTTCAACACAGCGTTATAGACTTCCAACAACATTGGGACAAGTATATCCTGGAATTCTTTATATATTTCCGCTGGCAACCCATCCGGCCCTGCAGTTTTATTATTCTTTTCTCTTTGTATGGCCTCGGTTATCTCTGATGTTTTAATGTCTTCATTGAGCATGTCCTTAATCTCCTCTGGTACCTTTGGCAAATCTGACTTTTCCAAATACTGTAATATTCCTTCCTCTGTATGGTCTCGGTTTTCTCTATATAATTGTTCATAAAACTATTGGGTAATCTTTTTCTTTTCCTCTAGTTGGTAGCAGATCTCGCCTTTTTCATCTTGTAGTTTATTGATCCAATTCTCTTGCTTTTGCTTCCTCAACCTATAGGATAGCCATCGCCCCGGTTTATTTGCATTCTCAAAGAAGTTTTGTTTTGCTTTTTTTATAGATTGTGCCAATTTTGCTTTTTCAAATATAGCCAATTCATGTTTAATCAGTTCCATATTTCCTTTTATACTTCTGTTCTGCAGTTTCTTTTGCAGTTCACTCTCTAAATTTCTATACCTTTCTTTCAGTTCTCTTATTTTTAGATTCTCAGTTTTTTCCTTCCTGGCTGTGGCTGATATTGTGACCCCTCTTATAAATGCCTTAGTTGTATCCCATAAGTTTTGTATGGATGTATCTCCTGGTCCGTTTTCTTTAAAGAAGAATCTTAATTCTTGGTTGACTCTTTTAATATATTCCTGGTCTTTTAGAATTGATCTATTGAGTAACCAACGATAACTGCCCTTTTGTTTCTTCCAAATAATCCTCATGGGATTGTGATCAGCCCATAGATTGGGTTCTATATCTATCTCCATCACTTCTGAAATTAACTCCATCGGCAGCCAGACCATGTCTATCCTTGACCAGGATTCATGTCTATTCGAGTAGAACGTATATTGCTTTCCCTCTGGACATCTTTCTCGCCATACATCAAACAGATTAAGTTCTTCAGCCATTTGGAAGAATGACCTTGGCAAAGTTCTCCTAGCTCCTTTTCTCTTCTTTCCACTTTTATAGTCCCGTTTCGGGTCAACTATAGCATTGAAGTCACCCAATAAACAAACATTTTCGTTTCCCATCTCTCGAATAATGCTATGTAGTCTATGATAGAAATTTTCCTGGCTTTCATTAGGTGCATATATTACAACCAGTGACACCTTTTTTTGGTTTAACATTATTTCTACGATTAGTATTCTCCCTTCCTCATCATGATAAATTAGTTTAGTCTGGATTGTGTCTTTGACATATAATGCTATTCCTCTTTTCTTTTGGTCAGCCAGTGCCGCGTAAAGTTTACCCACTCTAGGACATTCTAAGATCTGGATCTGTCTTTTAGTTATATGGACCTCTTGCATTGCAATTATATCGTAGTTCAAATGTTTTAATTTATTAAATATTGTTTTCCTCTTCTGGGGTGAGTTTAGACCATTAATATTCAATGATAGAATCTTGATTTCTCCTGACATACTTCTAAGTGTATTTGGGTCGTGTGCTTCTTGTTGCCCTTATTTCTCTCACTTCCTTTGGTTCTTCCCCTTTTTCGTCTAGAATGACTTCTTTCTCCTTTCGTGTCTCCACTGGTTCCTTTTCTCTTCTTATCTGTGCCCTGGGTCCTTGCCTCCTTACTCCCGCCTGTTCTCCTTCGTCTTTCTCATCCTCCTGCCCAACAAGGGTATTGTAAAAATCTTCCGCTTGTTCTATCGTGTCTATTCTAATCTTCTATCTCTCCAAGTTACCAGTACGCCCTCCGGCATCAGCCATCTAAAGTTAATTTCAAATTTGTTCAGGACAGATGTTAAAAATTGATAGGGCCTTCTTAATTCTCTAATTCTCCTCGGTACCTGTTTTAGAACTGTTAGTTGTCGTTGGTTGTAAATTATCGGGTCGTCTCTTGTTCTATTCAGCACCTCGTCACGTATTGATTTTTTAACAAACTTTACATGAACTTCTCTTGGTAAATTATTCTTTTTTGCGTAGTTTGTCTGTATTCTATACGTCTCGTCGATCTCACTTGCCATCTCATCCTTTTCTATTCCCAAAGCCTTTGCCATTAGGTCTGCCATCGTGTCTGGTAAATCCTCGCCTTTTTCTTCCTTTACGTTCTGGAACCGTAGGAATTGGGCTGCTTTCTCCGATTCTAACACGAGGACCGTTAACTCAAGTTCCTTGTTTGCCTGGATCAGCCTAGCACTCAGCTGCTCCATTTTTTCATCCTCCTTTTCCAACCTTCCTTCTATTACATTTATTCTTTGTTCGTGTTTGTTGATCTGTTCCTGGAACTTCTCAAATTTATCGTCCATCTTCTGCATTCTCTCCTTTAATTCTGCCATATCACTCCTTATTTCTTTAATATCCTTTTTAAGTTCTTCGTGATTTTTAGCCATTGCCTCCTGCATGGTCTGTAGTATCATCTGCAATTCCTTAGTTGAACTGTATCTTTCTCTCTGAGGCATATTCTCCAAAGATCTTTGGTTCGAGGGACTGGCAGCCGCTAGGGATAGCTGGGATGCTGGCTTCCTCCCCGTGCCAATTTTCATTAAATTTGTACTACTTGTCATTTTTTGGAGGAATTGGATCCCTACTTTAATTTTTCTCCAGAACTCCCACTCTCTTCTCTCCCTCGTAACTTTCTCCAGTCCTCCTTCTTTCTTTCTTTCTTTCTTTCTTTCTTTCTTTCTTTCTTTCTTTCTTTCTTTCTTTCTTTCTTCCTTCCTTCCTTCCTTTCTTCCTTTCTTCCTTTCTTCCTTTCTTCTTTCCTTCCTTCCTTCCTCCCTCCCTCCCTCCCTCCCACCCTCCTTCCTTCTTCCTTCCTTCCTTCCTTCCTTCCTTCCTTCCTTCCTTCCTTCCTTCCTTCCTTCCTTCCTTCCTGCCTACCTGCCTACCTGCCTTCCTTCCTCTCCCTCTCCTCCCTCTCCCTCTCCTCTTCCCTCTTCCTCTACTCAATTATCAATTTTAAATAGTGATAGGGGGTAGTAAAATCTATATGTCGATAAGTTCTTATGTTATATGGGAACAGCTGTCATAGGATAGTGAGAGAGTGAGAGAGACTTATCGGTTTATCACTGTATATATATGTGTGTGTGTATGTCACACTTATAATACTCCTAACTTTCTATTAACCTATTAATCTATTTTATTAACTTAATAAAATCTAAGAGTAGAATGCTTATAGTTATTGCTTGTATTATGATCAAACAATCTCCTAAATTGATCAGTACTAGTGCCCATAATATCGAAAGGAGTTAGGATTAATAATCTTACAGCAATAACTATAACAAAAACAGTATATTCCTTTGATGGTAGTAATATAACATTAATTCCTATTTTTAAAGTTCAACCTTAGATGCGTCCCTCCTGTGTTGGATAATTATATGGAAGTGTTCTGGGTTCCCCTGCTCTGATAGATCTTCTTTCTCTCTCTCCAGTTGATTCTATTAGTAGTGTCCAAGGATTAGCCTCAAAAAACTGTAATAGTTTATCCAGAGAATATAGTCAGCAAAGTTCCTGTTTTCTCTTAAGATATTAAGAGGGAAAAAATTCCAAATTTCGCCAGTAGATGTCGCTCTTCCACTCGTCCAGAAGCTAACCAACTGCAGTCAATCCACATATATATGTTGCCAAGTTATATTTCTTCCTTCCTTCTTCCTCCTTCTCCTTTCAAGCCTTCAAGACTTGGATAATTAACTCAAAACCCCCTGAAGATATCTGTATAGTCAGAGTTATTATTTACAGCCGGCCTTTGTTATGTTAACAAATTAGATTTAGGTTCAGCTTATCAGACAGTTCAGAGAGTAAAAAGAGATAGCCTCCATTTTTCACTCAGCATATTACTCTTGCCGCTATAATGAAGGGGGGTTAAACAGCCCTCCCACTTCTTCTTGGAGCCCTTAATCTCTTGAGCTGTTTTGGGATAGAATTACCTTCTCCAAGATCAGGAAACTGTTAGGTCACTCGCAACTCCGACAGCTTCTCTGTGATAAATCCTTGCTTGCTTTGAACTGTTGTCAGCATTTTGGGACGGCCATTACTTGTCGCCCTCTTTCCACGGCCAGGGTTATGAAGGAGATTTCAAGCACAGACCATGGATTGCCGTCCTATGGTCATGCCAAACCAACCTTCTCTCTTCAGTCTTCCCTCCAGGAAGGCTTGGCTTATCAAAATCTTTTCAGCAAACCCCTCCGGACGTTAGATCTGGCTGCTGCTAACGGAGCTCTCTGTCCAAGCAGCCATTCATGCTGGCAGCAAGCCCCGCCCCCCTACTCCAGACAGGTTTGACAGTAACCAAAATATGTTTGCAGCGTTCTTGGGACAATGCCAGCTGTTTATCAGCTTGAGAGCGGAGGACTTTCCCACCGACCGGACAAAGGTGGGATTTATTATCAGCTTGCTCTCAGGCACAGCAGCTCGTTGGGCTACTCCATTTCTACTCAGCCTAGCCTTTTGCTGGATGATTTCCAGGGTTTTTGTAACCATCTCAGGCTGATGTTTGAGGATCCCATTAAAGGGGAAAGAGCCACTAGACTACTAAAGTTGCTGCAGCAGGGCCGTGGCTCCTTGCAGGCTTATGTCAGCGAATTCCGGCTGCTTAGTCAGGACTCTGCTTGGAATGAGCCAACCCTCATGGACACTTTTCAGGACGGGCTGTCGGATGACCTGCAGGACGAGTTGGTGAGGGTGGACAGGCCTCCGATGTTCGACGCGTTGGTTCACTTGTGCCTCCGGATAGACGCCCGGCTGCAGAGGCGGAGGCCTCGCCACGCGTCCCAGGAGATTACTAGGGTGCCGGTCCCTCAGGAGACTACAGTTGCACGGGAGGACGCCATGGAATTGGGTGCCACCAGACCCTGAGTGTCACGCATGGAGATGGACAGACGGCGTGCAGAGGGGTTGTGTTTCTACTGTGGGGATTCTGGACACCTGGCTTTGGTTTGCCCCAAGAAGGGTAGGGGGGCTGCACAGCCTGTGGCCTCCCCCTCAATTCCGGAACAACGTGTCGAGAAACGGGCGGAGCCCAATCTGAGGGAGATTTTAGGTTGGGCGCAGGCCGAAACAGAGGTGGAGGGGCCTCCATGGCACATGATCTTAGCAGCGCACATCCTCTTGTCTGGTAGTCAGCAGGGAATTCCGGCCCATGCCTTGGTCGATTCCGGGGCTACCATGAACTTTATGGATGCAGCGTTTGCTACAAAGTACAACGTCCCTCTGTGTCCGGTGGACCCACCGATGCGTGTCGAGACCATTGACGGCCAGGTGCTTCTGTCGGGTCCTATCAAGGCCGCCACACAGCCATTGCGCCTGATCCTCAGGGAGCACGAGGAGGCCATCCACTTTTACGTGGCTTCGGGCCTGCATTTCCCCGTGGTTTTGGGCTTGGCTTGGCTGCGGGCGCACGACCCTCAGATCTACTGGTCGGAGAACCTGATCACGTTCCTGTCCCTGCAATGCATCGACCACACCCGGCAGGTCTGTGCGGCCCAGGTACCTAGCTCGCCAAAGGTGGCTGTGCCGCCGGGTTTAGCGGAGTTCGCGGATGTCTTCAGCGTACAGGAGGCAGATCAACTGCTGCCGCACCGGCCTTATGACTGTCCCATCGACCTGGTACCTGATGCGAAGCTCCCTACGGGTCGTCTGTACTCCATGTCCAAGCCGGAGTTGACCGCATTGCGGGACTTTCTTGACAAGAACCTCGCCCGGGGGTTTATCCGGCCTTCGCCCTCGCCCTTGTGTGCCTCAGTTTTGTTCGTAAAAAAGAAGACTGGGGATCTGAGACTCTGTTGCGATTACCGGCACCTGAATGCCATCACGGTACGTAACTGTTACCCACTGCCCCTGATTCCTGAGTTGTTGGAGCGGCTCCGAGAGGCAACGGTGTTCACAAAACTGGACTTGCGTGGGGCTTACAACCTGGTCCGAGTCAGGGCGGGGGACAAATGGAAGATGGCCTTTGGCACCCGGTACGGACATTTCGAGTACACGGTCATGCCGTTCGGGTTGACCAATGCCCTGGCAGTCTTCCAACACTTCATGAATGACATCTTCGGGGACCTTTTGGATCAGTTTGTCGTCATTTATCTGGACGACATCTTGATCTACTAGACGTCCCGGAGGGATCATCAACATCACTTGCGTCTGGTCTTTCAGCGACTCCGAGAACATCGTTTATTTGCCAAGCTGGAGAAGTGTCAGTTCTGGCAGACTACCATCGAGTTCCTGGGGCACCGTATCTCCCCTGAAGGAATTGTGATGGAGCCGGGCAAGGTGGAGGCGTTACGTAGTTGGCAACCTCCTCGACGTATGAAGGATGTTCAGAGACTCCTCGTGTTTGCCAACTATTACCGGACCTTCATCCTCAGATTTGCTTTCTTGACCGCACCCCTCACTCAGCTCCTGCAAAAGAAAGTGCCGTTTCGCTGGGGGCCCACGAAGCAACAGGCATTTGTGGCCCTGAAGCGCGCTTTACAAGGGAGCCGATCCTGAAGCACCCTGATCCCCATCGTCCATTTGTAGTGGAGGCGGACGCGTCTGACATCGCGGTGGTGGCGGTGTTACTGTAGGCTCACGCTCCCTTGCGCTTACTATTCTCGGAAACTCAATCCTTCCGAGCGCAATTACACCATCTGGGAGAAGGAGTTGTTGGCTATCAAGGTGACGTTCGAGGCCTGGAGGCATCACCTGGCGGGGGCCAGGCATCAGGTCGAGGTCCGGACGGATCATCAGAATTTAGAGTTTTTGACCACGGCGCGTAAGCTGAACCAACGCCAGATCCGGTGGTCTCTGTGCTTTGCCCGGTTCAATTTTAAAGTGACGTACATCCCTAGTGTGCTGAACTAAAGGGCGGATGCCCTGTCTAGGAAACCAGAATACTCTGACCCTGCAGACTCACTTCCACCCCGGACTGTTCTACCCGTCAAGTCCTTCGCTGCAGTTCAGGAACCCGTGGACTTACGGTCTCTGATATGGGATGCGCAGCGGGACGACTAGTGGGTGGAACAACGGCGGGCAGAGGTAGGGCCGACATCCCCGTGGACCTTTGACGATGACCTTTTGAGGTAACAGGACCGGCTCTATGTGCCTGCAGGGCCCCTCCGTGGACTGGTTCTCTCTCAGTCTTATGACACTCCAGCAGCGGGACATTTTGGCATTTTCAAGACATTGCACCTGGTCTCCCGTACTTTCTGGTGGCCCTGCTTGCGACACGACGTGCAGATGTGGTCCTCGTGGTGGTGGACATGCTCAACAAGATGGCGCATTTCATCCCCTGTCGGAGATTGCCGACAGCCCATGCCACCGCCCGCATGTTCATCCAGCACGTGTTCCGGCTGCACGGCCTACCTGACCTGGTCATATCAGATCATGGGACACAATTCACGGCCTAGTTCTGGAAAGGGCTGATGGCTGTTCTAGATGTCCGGGTTTGTTTATCCTCGGCGCACCATCCCGAAACCGATGGGGGGACGGAGAAGGTGATTGGGATTCTGGAACAATATCTCCGCTGCTTCGTGAACCAGCAGCAGAATAACTGGGCGGAGTACCTGGCTGTGGCGGAGTTCACGTTTAACAACTCGCAGCACACCTCCAAACGGACGACGCCTTTCATGGCAAGCATCGGGTACCACCGTCACTTTTTCCCTCTCACCCCAGTGGACTCTCCGGTCCCCGCAGCGCAGGACTTCCTCTCTGAGCTCCAGCCGGTCCACCAAGTGGTGCGGCGCTATCTGAATCAGGCAAAGGAGGACTACAAAAGGGTAGCAGATAAGTCTCGATGTGCGGTGCCGGAGTTGGCTGTGGGAGATTGCGTGTGGCTGTCCACGCGGCATCTTCTGTCCCACCGGCCGACGAAGAAGTTGGACCACCGGTATCTTGGCCAGTTCCCCGTGGAGGCCGTTATCAACCCGGTGGCCTATCACCTGACCCTCCCACGCTTGATGCGAGTGCACCCGGTGTTCCATTGCTCGCTCCTGATCCCTGAACGGTCAGCTTGTCCTCTCTGACGTCGCTCTTCCCCCCAGCCGTCATCGTGTGAGGTGGACACGCAGCCACCGCACAAAGTGACCCGGATACGTGACTCGAGATGGCTCAAGGGGCGGTTCCAGTATTTGGTCGACTGGACGGATGAGGGGTCGGACGGGGAGACCTGGACTGATGTGACAGCTGTCCCTGCCCCTGCTCTGGTGCGAGCCTATCATGCACAATTTCCCTCGAGGCCACATCCCGAGCGTCAGACCTGGGGAATGGGCCCTGCGGTGAGGGATAGTGTTGTGGCCCAGCAGGAGCCGTTGGAGCTGCCACCATACTCCGACAGCGAGGGTCCCGATGAGTTGGCTCTGGAGGATGTGGAGGACCCGGGACAGGGTTCTGACTCCGAGCAGGGATCAGAGAGGCTGGTTGGCCACCAGGAGGCCCCTGAGGCATGGAGCAGTGGTGAAAGCCAAAGGGAGGGTGCTCCTGATGTCATGCCTTGGAGCAGTGGGGAGGAGACAAGGGACAGTGAGTCAGACATCAGCAGTGAGTTGTTGGATGCTCGTTACCGGCACGCTAATAGGCATCAGGAGCAATTGCGTAGTTACAGGAGGTAATTGCGCTCAGCTGATGATAATTAGACTCCTCTCCAGACTATAAAAGGACTGCTTGTGCACACGCTCTTTTGCAGAAGTCAACGCATGAACTAATGTGGGAGAACAGTCTTTTGAGCGTGGCAGGCTGGATTGCTGCCAACGCTTATCAGTGCTGAGTTGTTACGAAGGCTTATTTGTGTTGGATTGCTGCCAAGGACCTGTCTGTCTGTAAATAAATCCGGTACCTTATCTGTGGCTCGGAGTTTGTGTTGGGGGGGGGGGGGGTCTGAACACATTCCCTTTATTATACTTGTCTGGTAAAATGCCCAGCAAAAATGTCTCTGGTTTCAAGTCTGTATGTTGTTTTATCATTTTTTCCAGCCATGCATGTATTTTTGTCCTACATTTCTTCGCTTTTTGACAAGTCCACCACATATGATAGTATGAACCAGGTATCTGGTGACATTTCCAACATTTTGCAGAATTATCCTTAAACATCTTTGCTAACCTTGCAGGTGGAAAATGCCATCTATAAAACATTTTATAAAGATTTTCTTTGTATGCAGTAGACATTGTTAATTTATACTTTCTATCCCATAATTTCTGCCATTGATCTAACTCAATCGAATAGCCAAAAATTTTAGCCCATACTATCATTGTCTCTTTTACTTGCTCATCTTCCATCTTAACACTTAACAAATAGCCATATATTTTCCTCATTGATTCTTCATCTGTCCCTGTTAATATCTGATCTAATTCTGTTAATTCTTTATTTAAACCATACATTTTAACATCCTTCTCATATCTAGATTGTATCTGCATATATGACCACCATGTTATCTCAATCCCTTGATCACTCAATTCCTGTTTAGTTTTAAGTTCCCATTTTTCATTTAAAATATCTTTATATCTGGTAACATTCTCTATATCAATAACATTTGGATAAATCAGTGCCTCCATTGTTGAAAGCCAGATTGGTATTTTCAAATAGTGGTGTTTAATTTTCTCCCAAACTGATAACTGTGCATTCCTAACATAGTGTCTTTGGAAACAGCTATGTATTTTGTCTTTTCCATACCATAAAAAAGCAGATATTCAGATATGATATGGATGACTCCATAACTGAAAGCTAATGTACAAGAAATGAGCATAGAAATAAGTAACTGGGCAGATCCTTATCCAATAAAAGTTATATGGAAGGGACATAAAAAACATCAAGATGGACATTGAACCAAGAAATATTAAAAGAAAAGGAATGTATTCAATTCATGGAAAGAGAACTAGACTTCTTTAAAGAGAATAGAAGAGAAGAAACATCATTACAAAATGTATGGGATACAGCTAAAGCTTATATTAGAGAACAAAACCAAAGGATGTTAGAAGAAGAATATAAGAAATGAATAGACTAACATTAGCAATTAAAGAGAAAGAACAAACTGATTATTATATGATATGGGCAGAGGTGGGTTCCTACTGGTTCGGCCCGGTTTGGCCGATCGGGTAGTAAAAATCAGGGCTAGCTCTCTGAACCAGTAGTACTGGCAGGCTGGCTACACCCCCGAACTAGTCCCCTGGTTGCCGCTTGCTCGCCCACCTACATCCATCGGACGGCAAGCTGACCGGCGCTGGAAAGCGGCTGCCTGGCAAAGAAGATTCTCAGCCACTTCTTTGAGTGCCAGAGGATCAGAGGCTTCTTTTCCACCCAGCCGCTGGCCGCAGGGCACCGATAAAGTCCTCCAGCCGATGAGAAGAAAGTTGCGCGTGCGCAAAGATGGCGGCAGTGACTGGAGGTCTTCTTGGTGCCCTGCGCTAGCAGCTGGGTGGAAAAGAAGACTCTTGGCTTCCACATTCAGCAGCAGGCCCTGTCTCTTCACATGGTCGCTTTTCTCTGCACCCAAGAAAAATCAAAAGGCGCGGAGCAGCAGCCTTTAAGGACAAAGCCAGCATAGCCACCTAGAGGTAAGAAAATGAACCACTGAGGGAAGGACCCCCCCTCACACCCGGGGGGTGGCCTCCCTCCCTCCCTCCCACCTGCCTCAGCATCTCTGAGGGTGCACGCACCCTCGCATGGTGGAGTGGAGCATGCCGAAAGTGCAGGAGGGACAATCTGGCAAGGAGGAGGAACGTTCTGTCCCTTCCCCTGGGGAAGACTCCTGAATCCCACCAGATCCACCCAAGGAAGGAAAGAGAGAGAGAGAGCCTGGCTCCTCGGATGAGCTGCATCTCCCAAAGCCAGAAGAATCAGCAAGAAACAGGCCACCACCCCTTCCGGGTTAGCCTTAAACTCCACCCCACACTGCCTGAGAAAAGGAGCTTTATTTTCTTGCTTGGGGAGAGGCAGCTTGGCTGAGCCCCCCCTCCCTCTCTCTCCTTTCTTGGGTGTATCTCATAGGAGGGGGGGAGGAGAGGGATTCCTTGCCGGGCTTGAGGAGGGGGGGAATCGGAGCTGTTGCCCAAGGATGACAGCAACCCCCGGCTGCCTCTGGGTATGGACTGATGCTGCAGGAGGGCAGGAAAGAAGCCGGTCTTGGGAGAGACTTTCCCTCCCCCTCCAGAGAGCCCCTGCAGGGAGAGAGGAGGCAGGCTGGCTTGAACGTGGCAGGCGGTTTACAGCCAGCGCATCCTTAGCTTGTTGGGATGCTCCCCTTTGCCCTTAGTGGTGGGGGCTGCTTTATCACGCTAGGGTGCCACCAGGGCAAGCCAGGGAAGGAGAGGGGACAGAGAAAGAAAGGAGGTGCATGATAGCAGAGACAAGAGGATGCTTGGAGGGGCGGTGGGGGCTGCTTTATTGTACGGGTAAAAACTGCCCCCCCTGCAACATGTGGGAGGCTCCCCACACTTCCTCGACTCCTCCAGGCTGCAGCTGAGTCTGCTGCCATAAGGTGCAAGTGGCAGTGGGGAGGGCAAGGTTAGCGCGCTCCCAGCTGTACCCTGCGGTGCCTCCATTCACCGGCTCAGGGTAGTGGGCTCAGCTGCAGCCTGGAGGAGCAGAGGAAGTGCGGGCAGCCTCCTCCGTGTTACAGAGGGGGGGCAGTCTTCACCCGCACCTCCACATTGCTCAGCGTCTCCTGAAGCCGCCACCGTTGCAGCCGTGATGGGTACAGGGGCCAGCCCGGCAAACTGGGCGCCCCAAAACGGCGCAGAGGCATGGGCGAAGGCTGGGAGGGGGATGCAACACGCAGGGGGACCACCACACCCTTGGCTTGTACAGGATGCAGCTGACTCTGCTGCCCTGAGCCGGAGGAGGTACTGCAGGATGCAGATGGGAGCAGGCTAACCTTGCCCTCCCTAAGTGCCGGACTCCATTGTTGCCATCGCCCCTGCCTGGCTTGCCACTGGCTAGCTCCCAGCTAGGAGGCAGCGGTCGGTTCCCCTGGCCCTCTGGATTGCCAGCATGAGCGTCACTCTCCAGGATCTGGGCAGCAACGTGAGGACAAAGCACTTTTCGGCTCTGGTCAGCCGACAAGAAGAAAGAGCTGCCGTCACTGCCATCTTCGCGCATGCACATCCCTTGGACTTGCAAGTCCAAGGCATGTGCATGTGTGAAGATGGCTGCAGCTTTCTGACCCCACCTGCCACCATGCTCCCGGGGGTCACCCACTTAACTAAGCGGTCCATGGGATCTGAAATGCAAACCAGGCAGCGTGCCACCTGTACACCCCAAGACAGCTGCAGGAGGCCGATTGGAGGGGAGGAAGCTTCAATGACACCTGCTTGAGAACAACCGTGAGGGCTGGTTGAGGCGTCCCATCCGGAAGTAGCAGGGGGGGGCGCATTTTCCTATTGTGGCACGGCGGAGGGCCGGAGGGCCTTTATGCCCCACCTGGCTTTTGGAAGAGCGGGCCAAGGGACTCTGTTAGGGCGGTCAGTGCCCAGCAGGTCCCAGACGAGGGGGCGAGGAGATTCCAGCTTGCACACAGGAGCGAGAGCGTCTTTAGGCTTGCGGCTTTCTCGGCGCTGCTGCAAACTGGCCAGGGGCAGCCCGCTCCCGAGGCCCGTCAAGACAGCAGGCCTGGAAGCAGTGCTGGAGGTGGGATGAGGAGGAACTGTAGGGCCGGGGAGGAGGCGGATGCTACGAGGCGCCCATCGGCCAGCAGGTATAAATAGCCAGCCTGGGATGACTTGCAAACACCCGCCCAGCCAAGTGTGGCTCACCTGTGCCAGGAGGCGCCTGTTGCCGCCGGTGATCTCCCTAGCAACAAAAGGGTGGTTGCGGGTGCTACTCCACCCCAGGGGCAGCCGAAGCCACACGGGCTGCTCTGGAAGCCCCGAAGCCTCGGCTTGAAGGCACGCACCCGGGCTGGAGGAGGCGCCACCACAACCGAGAGGCCCAGGGAGGCCTCCTGGCACAGGTCAGATGCACTTTGCCCAGCAGGGGGGTTGCAAGCCGAGCATGGCTGCCCCAACAAGAGGAGCGCTTGCCTCCGTTGCCTCTGAAGGTGGTGGGGAGCGGCAGGCACTGCTGTTGCAGGTGCGAGTGGAAGGCGCTGGGTCCATTGCCTCCAAAGGATGCCTAGCAGTACCACCTGAAAGGCCGTTGTGTTGCTCCCTGGGCTCCGTCTCCCAGGCAGACGGAGTGTCCCAGGCCAATGGAGCAAGAGCCCAGGGCCAAGCCCATCGGCCACAGCTACCACTTCAAGAGCAGGCTGCTCGGCTCACCCCCAGCACTGTCCAGGAGACAGCAAAGAGCCACGGCCTGGTGCCCCCTTGTCAGGGTGGAATTTCAGCCCTGTTCCCCTCCTGGGATAATTGTATTTAATGAGGAATGAACCGTGGTTTTTCCTTGAAGTATACTTCAAAATTAAGAAAAATAAACCCGAGATATATTCTAAGAAAACACATTTTATTGTAAAGAAAATGAAAAGAAAACTTACTAGCTAATGATTACATTTAGGCAGTGTTCCTGCCTACCTTCTTGGCAGGCGAACAAAAAATTAAAAAGAAAGAATGTGGACATGCGTAGTGAGCTTAGTGATACGAGTCAGATCAATCTACTGTATGTCTTAGTTTAAGCACAGCTGGCAAACAAAAAACGTAGTGCCCCCCCCCCCCGTCAAAAAATGTTGCCACGATTTCAGTGGGCATAGCTTGGGGGGTCATGTGACTGAGTGTGCACGAGTGATGTCAAGTAGGCCATGCCCACTCAGTCACATGCCCCCCACCTAGCCACGCCCACTGAACCGGTAGTAAAAAAAATTGAAACCCACCCCTGGATATGGGAAGTGTTTTATCAATATTTAGAGACTTAAAAAAGGAAATTGGAGGTGACATCTAGTGGATCAAAACTGGAACCTGGGGTCTGGAAAAATCAGTAACCTTTTATTACCTATTACCCTTATAACTGTTACACTGGAGAGATATTAATCTGTATAAGAAAACTGTGTGAATTTAACGTTAAGATATATGATAATTAAGGATTTAAATAGAATAATACATAGGAATGTGTAGATATTGAAACGTGATATTAAGGAAGATTAACTATTACTAAATATTGAGATAGAAAATCTATTGATAAAATTGGTAAGTCTGATAACACTGATACGGTTGATAAAGTAGAAGCTAAGTAGAACTTATATGCAAGTGTGGACAAAGATAATTAGGGGCATAAAAATGGCAACCTCAGGAAAGCTAATTAAAAAAACCACAGCTAATACGACTATGGCAACACCTCCCTCCTCAAACCAAAGATCGATTGAGAGCGCACTAGGTCTGGAGAAAGGTGGAAAGATGGCAGAAACAACAGGGCCAGCACCAACTTTGCAAAGTATGCAATTAATGCTCCAAAAGATACAAGAGACGCTTATAAATAACCAAGGAGTGACAGCTGCAAATCATGAAGAGACAAGGAGGAATCATGAAGAAGTGAAAAATGAAATAGGAGAACTAAAAGGAGATATTAAAACTGGATGATAAAATTGAAAAGATACAGACCGCCTTAGCAATCAATGAGCAGAAAATCCAGAACATTGAAACAAAAATAGAACAAACAGACCAGAAGGTGGAAAAAATGGAGCTAGAATATAGACAATTGAATAAAGAATTAGAGTTATCAATAATGCAACTTGAAAATGAAAGAGCTGCATTCTATTTAAGATTCCGAAACATACCGGAAGAGAAGGAGGAATTTCTGAAAGTAAAGATGACTGAGATTTTTGCCGAAATGCTACAGAGAAAAGAACACGAGTTGAGAGGAGATATTGATGAAGCCTATCGAGTCCATACTAATTATGCCAGAAGACACAGGCTCCCAAGAGAAGTACATGTAAGGTTTGCCAAAAAAACAACCAGAGATGAGATATACAAAGAAACCAGAGAAGGGACGTTTACATACCAGGGAAAAGAGTTGATCACGCTTAATCAGATTCCACGGAGAATCCGTGAACGTCGTAGACAATACCAATTCCTAACAAACCAGTTAAATAAAAACAGAATAATGTACAGATGGCTGACACCAGAAGGGGTACTGGTGACATGGCAAGGGAAAAGATATAAGATAGAGAATATAGAGGAAGCGCAGGAATTCTATGAAAAATACTGTACAGGGGAAGAAGAACAAGGAAGTAAAGAGGAGCTAGAAAGGGGAAGGCGAGGCCAAGAGGAAGAAACATCAGAAGATAAAGAAAGAAACAGGAAAGAAGAACAGAGGCAAGAAAGAGAGAAAGCAGAAAAGGAGGGTGCGAGAGGGAAGAGTCAGATACAAACTAGAAGTAACAAGAAAAACCCCATCTAAGGATGGACCAGGAAATAACAGTTATCTCATTAAACTTGAATGGATTGAACGCACCAAAAAAAAGAGTGCAGATGTTTAACAAACTGAAGAAACGAAAGGTAGATATAATCTGCATACAGGAAGTGCATATTAAAAGGGACCATAAAAACTTATTGGAAAATAAAAAACTAGGGAAATTATACACAACACTAGCAGAAAAAAAAAAGAGGGATAGCAATCTACATAAAGGAAAAAATAAATTCCAAAGAAGTCTACGCTGATGAAGAAGGTAGGATACTAATGATTGAATTAGAGACAACAGAAAAACCGATACTATTAATAGTCATATATGCACCAAATCAGAAACAAGAGGAATTTTATAGGAAACTACACAACAAAATAAACGAATTAGAATACGAAAATATTTGCTTAATTGGGGACTATAATGCAATAGCGGACAAAAAAATGGACTATGAAAGCAAAAAGAAAAACAAAACAAAACAAAATATGCTGCCCAAAGCCTTCTTTGAGATGGCAACCGAATACAAATTACATGACATTTGGAGAGAAAGGCACCAAACAAGAAAGCAATATACCTTTTATTCGAACCCCCATCAGTCACTATCAAGAATTGACATGGCTTGGATCTCATCTGGACTATGCAATCAAGTAGATGAAATTGAAATAGAACCAAATGAGTGGGCTGATCATAATCCAATAAAATTAAGATGGAAAGGTCAAAGAAGAAGAAAAAGATGGATGATGAGTTCAAGCATCATAAACGAAATAGAATACACCCAAATGCTGGAGAAAGAACGAAAACAATTTTTTAGAATAAATAAAAGAGAAGATACCTCAATTCAAAATCTCTGGGACACTATGAAAGCATACATAAGAGCCTTACGATTGCCTATATGGCAAGGAAAGCTAGAAATCAAAAAAAGCAACAAGAAAGTATGCAAAGGGAACTCATGGAAGCCGAAGATGAACTCCAGAAAGACCCAAAGAATAAAAAGAAAAAAGAAAAAAGAGAGATAATCAAACATAAGCTCAACCTAATAAATCAAAAGGAATTAGCGCAGAAAATTTAAGCAGCCAGACAAAGCTATTTTGAACAAGCCAATAAACCGGGACGATGGCTGGCATACAGACTGAAGAATGAAAGAGAAAAAAGGATGATATACCAATTGAAAGACGAGAAGGGAACGATTCAATACAAAGCAGAAGAAAAGAAGAAAATTATACATAAATACTTCATAAAATTATACACACAAGACAGTATGGAGGAAAATAAAATAAGGCATTACTTAAACAAAGCAAAGATAAACCCAATCTCAAAAGAGCAAAGGGAGTCGATAAACAGGCCAATAACATTAGCCGAAGTGGAATCAGCTCTGAAAAACCAGAAAAGTAATAAAACACCAGGACCAGATGGAATACCGGTGGAGCTATACAAAAATAATAAAATAATACTGGAAGAATTAGGGGTAGACATGTTTAATGAAATCTTAGGAAAAGCCAAGATACCGGAAACATGGACAGAAGCAATAATTTCATTAATCCCAAAAGAAGAACCCAGCCAACAAGAAATTCAAAATTACAGACCAATTTCATTATTAAATTCTGACTATAAAATATTTGCAGCAATTATGGCAGGAAGAATCAAACAGGTTTTAAATGAACGAATACACCCAGACCAAAACGGATTCCTACCTCACAGACACATCTGAAATAATACGAGAATCATCCTAGACATAATAGAGTATTATGAGGCGCACCCTGAAAAACAAATGGTACTGGTTTTCCTTGATGCACAAAAAGCATTTGACAATGTAGTTTGGAAATTTATGATAACAGTATTGGATGAGATGAAATTCGATGAAAAATTTATAAAAATGATAGAAGGATTTTATAATAACCAGACAGCCAAAGTTCTGATGAATGGAGAACTAACAGAGAAGATCGAAATAAAAAAGGGAGTCAGACAGGGATGCCCCCTCTCTCCTTTGCTGTTCATACTGACTTTGGAAATCTTACTAAATGAAATCCGGAAAGACCAGGGAATAAAAGGTCTAAGACTCAAAAATGAAGAATATAAGGCACAAGCCTATGCCGATGACTTAGTATTTGTACTAGAGGACCCTTTAGATTCTAGTCGGAAATTAATTCAAAAATTAGAAGAATACGGCGAAGTGGCAGGATTAAAGATCAATAAAAACAAAACAAAAATGATAACCAAAAACATGACCAAAAAACAAAAAGAGGAACTGGAAATAATAACCAATATGCAAATAGCTAAGAAAGTAAAATACCTGGGGATCTGGGTGTCGGCAAAATGTTCCACAATTAAAGATGATAACTATAACAAATTAGTGATACAAATAAAGAAAGACTTAGAAAATTGGAAAAATATTCAACTATCACTCATGGGACGCATAGCGACAATCAAAATGAATATTTTACCAAGAATCTTATTCCTGTTACAAGCCGCACCTATTAACCCAGGTAAAAAATTCTTTCAAGAATTAAATAACATAACCACTAGGTTTATTTGGCAGGGACGAAAAGCGAGGATCAAACTAAAGTCATTGCAGGACAGCAAAGAGAGGGGAGGTTTAGCATTACCAAATTGGGATTTATACGCATTGGCAGTATCAATAACATGGGTGAAGGATTGGATAGAGCTAAAGAATAAAATAATTTTGACCCTGGAAGGCCATGATTTGCAAGCAGGCTGGCACACTTTCCTATGGGATGATAAAAATAAAATGCACAAATACTTTCAAAAACATTTAATTAGAAGAGCGTTATTGCAAAAATGGCTCAGAATAAAAAAAATCCATTACGTAAAAATCCCAAATTGGCTATCACTAACAGAAAGGACGACTCACCCAAATTTTATAGATTGGAACAAAATACTAAGATATAGAGACTTAATTGATAGACAGGGAAACTTAAAAACAGTTGAAGAATTGGCAGAACAGAACATGAAAGTGGACTGGTTAACCTACTTGCAAATCAAAACTAAATACAATAATGATACCAAATTATATGACATTGAAACAGAATCACACGAATTGGATAAAATCATCCAAAGCCCAGATAGAAAACTGATAGGGAGAATATATAAATTTCTCCTGAAATACAAAATGGAAGAGGAAATTGTGAAAGAACAAATGATAAAATGGGCACAGAACTTTGGACACAATATTGAATTACACAAATGGGAAAAATTTTGGGGAACAAACTTAAAAATGACATTCTCGGTCGCATATAAGGAAAACCAGTATAAAATGTTTTATAGATGGCACCTAGCACCAACAAGGTTAGCTAAAATATCGGCAAATACATCCCCAAAATGTTGGAAATGCGAATCGATACACGGAACATACTACCACCTATGGTGGACCTGTGAGGAGGCTAAAAAGTTTTGGAAAAAGATCCAAAAGTGGCTGGAGGCAATAACGGGAGTTAAAATAGATTGGAAACCGGAAATCTTCTTATTGGGATTACTGCCTACAAAATACAAAAAAGAAACCCAGTACTTAATATTGCATATAATAACGGCGGCAAGGATTGCCTATGCCCAGAAATGGAAAAACAAGCTAACTCCAAGTGAAGAGGAAATAATAAGAAAGGTGATGGACTGTGCCGAAATGGACAAACTAACTAAAGAAATCCAGGGAAAAGAAGAATCAGAATTCTATCAGATATGGGATAAATGGTATAGGTGGATGGAGGAAAGAAATAGGAATCCTAGGCGATAAATAAGCAGAATGTGGTAGCTCTTATAGATTGTTGTCGGTGTTAAAATGTTTATTCATTGAATAATATAAATACGAATGATTCTGGATAAAAGTACTTTCAAACGAATGTAGTTAAAGGAGAATGTTGGTATATTCTTTGATTTAAAATGCACAACTCAATTTGAATGAAGTATAAAGAATGATTGTAGTAATGCACAGAATTTAAATGTAACCAATCGACATGCTAGCTGGAAGACGTATTGAAGAGTCTTTTGTGTGTGTGTTATCCGTCTAATTAAAACAATTTTTAAAAAATTTTTTAAAAAAGGAAATTGGAAATAAAAGAAGGCAAAAAGAAGAATAGAAAATATATCAAGTTAGAAATAAGAATAAAATGACAATTGTTAGTATTAGTATGATGAGAATAATTATGTTTAATGTTATTATTGTATTTTTATTAGAAGATATGTTAAGAAGGAAATGAAGAGCTTTACAATGTTTAACTGTTCAATGTACTATAATTTGTGGAAGGATGTTGCACAGAAATATTTGTACTCAGATGACCCACTGCTTAAGGAAAGATGGAATGTTTATATTATTAAAATTGAAAAAAAAATAAAAAACTTTATTGAAAAAAGATTTTGTCTGCCTGTGTAAATCTATCATCCATCTCTTCAATTTTCTTCTCTGTTTGTTCTGATTTGCCTTCTTTTTTCTGCATCCTTTGTTCATTTTTCGTTATTGTCTGTTGAATATTCTCCATTTTATCATCCATCTTTTCTATTCTTTCCTTCATGTCTTCAAAATGTTTTGTTGTGGCTTCTTGAAATGTTTGGAGCATTAATTTCAATTCTGCTTGCATCGTATTCATCGTATTTATTTTTTCCTGCTGCAACATGCTTTCCAAAGATCTTTGACATGCTGGATTGGATGCACCTGCTGCTGCTGCTAAGGGAGCAGATCTATTTTTTCTCCCTACTTTGCTTAAATTTGTAGTGCTAGTCATTTTGAGTACGCTTAAGGTCTTCAAAACATTTTTTAAAAAATAATAAGCAATAATACAACAATCTTCTAGTTGTCAACTCACAAAGTCTGATCTCGAGTTGCCATAGGCAAGAGAGGGGGAAACTGATGGAGCAGCACGGCAGCCACAACCAGAAGCACATTCCACACATACCTTTCTCAAGGCTGTATCCCAGGTTACCTGCAACAGCCGGAGGGGCGTGATCTCTACAGCCCGCAAAAGTGCTGCATTGAGGCTCATGATTTAACTAAGGCATCCGTCGGAACCCTGACAGCAAACCAGCTCTCTCAAAACTAATCAAAATTACCAGGATTCCTGGGTTCTGGGCTCTCCAGTCACTCCTTGACATCTGGGGTCCATGGAAAGAAACTCAGGCAACCATGGATGAGGTCAGACTATCCGAAGACAGTCTGCTCCAGGTGACCCAGAGAGAGGAACTTTAAATGTGTTTGAAGAACCTGAAGATTAATACGGAACTTTTTTTTCCTTGACTTTCCTCATTTCTGGACTGCAATCACAGCAAATTTGAAACTGTTTGGAGACTTTGGTGGAGGCTTGACTTCTGAAAATACTTGTTAAGTGAGGAAATACTAGTGTCAGGGTTCCGACGGATGCCCTAATTAAATCATGAGCCTCAGGCCAAGCTTCAAAAGAAATCCAGTTATTTATTAGGAACAACATGTCAGCACGTACTCAAGTAAAGCCAGCTCTGAACCCATGCAATTTACGGCCCAATTATGACCCTGATTTCCCCCCTCCCCCCCAGGATGTGTCATAAATAATATTCTTCAATGGAGCACTTTTGTGGGCCTCCGGCTGTTGCAGGTAACCTAGGATACAGCCTTGAGAAAGGTATGCGTGGAATGTGTTTCTGGTTGTGGCTGCCGTGCTGCTCCGTCAGTTTTTCCCCCTCTTGCCTATGGCAACTTGAGAGCAGGCCAGGGATGCTTTGTGACTTGACATTCGGCTCTCCTCACTTCCTGAAGCGACCTATGCAAAGCAAAACAATTTGAGTACAGGTATAGAATTTAGGGCTGCGACACCCCCCCACCCCCAGGCATGTTTGGGTTTTCTTTGTGGAATTTTGCTATAAGGCGGTCAGCCTGGATATTCATACTCTTTACCCAAGATGCCTCTGATAAGGGGTAGCCCTTCCACATTATTAAGTACTGGAGTTGTCTCCTGTGCCACCTCAAATTGAGGATTCGCTGTTCCTCATAATGAGATTGTTGCCCTATGACCATGGGGTCCAGGCGCTCACAGAGTAGTGGCCTCAGGTTTGAGCCGACTACAGGTTTTAAGAGGCTACTATGGAATATTGGGGTGGGGGGGGGGGAGAGGTTCCTGGTCATTTCTTCATTGTGGCACAGATGGTGCAACTTTTCACATAACTGTCCACATCTTTCTTTTCAGAATTTCCTCTGTGCTAAATTCTAAGTGTAAAGGGCCTCCTTAGGGATTAGGGATTACTAATAACACCAATTATGAACAATATTCAATCCATCATGGGAGTACAATATATCTTAACACACTATTAATATTAATAATACAATTGCATTACCTAATCTTAGATTGCCATCTACTAATCTGCACTTATTGGGATTATGGTATTTTCCCATTTTATTAATATATTTTCTCATTATCCATCATCTCTTAATCTTTCTAGAATTCCCTCAATTATTGATTTTTTGGGGTCAACCTTTTATCTCTCTCTCTCTTGAGCTCTTATATCTCTTTTTAATTTTTTTGTATCTACTAATCTTTCTCTCCTGAGTGTCTTTTATATCTTTTTGTTGTGTTATTTGAACATCCATCTCCAAGACTTCCTTTTGTTGTTGTTTTTTAGCGAGGTTTTTCTCTTTTCTCTCTGTATTGCTATACATTGGGGGGCTTCTTGCTTCTCATTTCTATTTTCCCCTTCCCCTGCTTTTTCTAATTTATCATTAATTTCTTGCGTATCATGTTCCTCTTTTCCCCCCAATTGTTGAGTAGCTTCTACATTCACTTCTGTATCTTTAAACAATCTCTTTGTCTCTTTACTGTCTCTTATAAGTTCACACAGACTTTTTAACATCAACAATATTTCTAATGTCTCTTCTGGATCCATTTTATAGTGATTTAATACCAGTTATAAAAAGTATATTTCTATTGTTCAAATATTTCAGTATTTAAAATTTTCATCAATCCCATATTTATACCTCCAAAACCCCTCACTTTGTTTTACAATAATTTACAGACTTATAGTTCTACAAATATGTATCTCCCAATTATCCAAGTTTTAAAAACCTATTTTCCTTCTTCTCTCTTTTCTTCTGGTCCTTTACTTCTTTTGAGTTGTCCAAATCCAAATTAGTCCACATTAATCCACTATGTTCTTCCGATCTTTCCAATCCTTAGTCCAATTGTCAATTTTAGTAAAATTCGCTGTTTGCAAATTAATCCCTTTTATAACTCTTCAAAAGGAAAAAGAAAGACCATTAAATGTTCTCAGATTTTCCCAGTCGTCTTCTCACAATAGAGTCAAGGTCAGGCCATTCTCCAGATGTTGTTGCTTCTATTCTGTGTTTTAATCTTTGTATATATTAGGTTAACTTCACTTAAATATACTGCTGCTGTAGTGTTGCAATACTTCTCTTTCACCAGTAGATGGCTCTCTTATTCTCAAATCCAATATTAAGCAGTCTGTTTAAAACAGCTAATTGTTGGTAAGTCCTAGAACTTTAAAAATGCAAATAAGCAAATAATTTCTCCCTGAAGTCACTTTCAAAATATTTGAGGTTTTTTCCCAATCTTTCTGTATTTTATAGTTTCCTTTGGGCTTTTTCCACCTCTTCCAATTTTTTTCTTTTTCTCCATGTGATTGGTATGCAGCTAATTTAAGCTTGGAAGTGTTCTTTACATATTCTTTTTTTACTGCAAGACATTAGAGTAAAAGTTGGTAATTATCTCACTGAGTTTCAATTATCCGTCCATACACCGCTCCAGCACAATCTTGGTTCCCAGTTGTCCCAGCTTTGTGACTGCCAGCAATGACTGCCTGCTGCCATTCGGGTGAGCTTGCTTCGGACCAAACAAGGAATTTGCAGATTCCTCATGGTCAACGAAGCATCTCACCTTCCTTTACCTCCCCTTCAAGGAGGCTATCACCCCAAAGGGTTTCCTGGCAGCGGTTACCAGCTGGATTTTGCAGGGCTCAGCCAAGCTTGCTATTTCCCAGCTGTTCTCGCAGAGGCTGCTGAAAGTCCCCTCAACAGAGCCCTTTGAAGTGCGGAGACACAGATGGGAATGCAGCCCCTTCTCCATCCACCAGAAGGAGAAGAAGTGTGAGGCTGCAGTCAGTGCCTCCTCCACTCAGCAGGTAAACCACCCAGGGCAGACATCCCCCCCTCTCTATGAACTAGAGCCAAGGAAGATGGCCAGCCACATCAAGCGGAGGCTTGCAGGGGCCAACAGGAGGAGTGAGGAGCAGTGCTGAACGAACCGCCCCACTTCAGGAGGAAATTTGATGGGGATTCAGATCAGCTGGCTCTATTCCTTGACTCAGCTGAGATCCACCTAGAGTGCTATGGACACCTCTACCCATCTTACTGGCAAACATCTTACTGTGTAATTTTTAAGGGAAATTTTAATTATATTTGTATTTTAATTTAAATTTGGTACAGCACATTCTACCTCCTCCGTTTATATGTTTATATGTTTATATATTTATGCACATTTATATTTTGTATCTATATGGTTTTTAATATGTCTGTACACCGCCCCGAGTCCTGTTTAGGAAAGGGTGCGGTTTATAAATAAAAGTTTACTTACTTACTTACTTACCCATCCCCCATAGCCATGGTGAACACCATTGCCGAGGTGCTAGAGGGAGAAGCAAGGAAATGGCTAGCAGCCCTCCACAAGAGGAGAGCTCCCCAACTGCAAGACATAGACAACTTCCTATGACCAGATTTGAGGCCAGATTTGAGGAGGGGGAGGGGGATCCATATGTGGAAGATGAGCTGAGAAACCTAAAGCATAGAGGGAGACCCATTAAGGAACACACCCGTGAATTCAGGAGAGTCATGGGGAAGCTACCCCCTCTGCCAGAGCGGTTGTTAGTCCATTTTTTCAGAACAAGCCTGGACAAGCAAAATGCCCAGGTAACTGCCTATCGGGACATCCCAAACCAACTCTGTGAGCAATTCTGAGTAGCCATAAAAGTTGATGGCAGACTGGGTGCCAACAACATGAGAAGGCAACCAGACACCAAAGAGAGAGGTCAACCAGACCAGAGACCATCCTGCCAACGGAGAGCCACAGCACCACAGCTGGCCTCAAAACCAACTCTCCCACAAAGTCAGCTGAAATGCTTCAGATGTGGGGGGATAGGCCACATGGCAACAGCATGCGTGACCCCAGCCCCGAAACCAAAGCCAGAGCCACCACCCAGGGCACGAATGGAACGAGGCTCCAGGCGTGCCACTGACACATCCCGAACAGCCCTCCAGGCTGCAGAGGTCCCTTCCCACCCAGCCAAAGGGAGGGGAACTCCAGCCAACAACGACCAGTCACCGGATTCCTATGACAGCGAGGGCGAGGGCAAAAATAACCCAATGGTGAGTGAACAAGTCCACCCTTTCATTTTCCCAATATGCCCCACAGCCCCCAAAACAGGGACCCAGGGAAATTTTCAAGCCCTAATAGACTCAGGCTCCACCAGGTGCTTGATCAACCTAACCACGGTCCTGAAACTGGGGATTAGAGCAGGCTTGCCCACCCGATCAGGTTCGAACAGGTCGATGAGTCCCTTTTGGGGGGAACTTATGCCACTCACCTGACCGAACCAGTGAAGCTAGAGCTAGTGGATCACTGGGAAGCAACTCGATTCATAATAGCCCCCAAAATGACAGATGCAGTCATACTGGGACTCTCCTGACTAGACAAGTGGGGACCAACCATCTGGTGGCAAGGGAGCAGGAAAAGGATGAGGATAGCAAGGAGACCCCAAACCCCTCCACACCAGCAAATAGAAGCACCGCCCACACAGGAAACTCTCCCAAAGGGCCCATCAGAACAACTGGCAGCCACCACCAACAAAACCCCAGAAGCCAAACAGATCCCAAGAGAATATCAGGACCTCATGGAAGTATTCAGTATCCCTCTCATGAAGGACATGCTATCTTACCTAGTCAAGGGAAAACTCTTTACTAAATTAGACCTCAGAGAAGCATACTACTGAGTATGCATCAGGGAGGGAGATGAATGGAAAATAGCATTCAACTGCCCCCTAGTGTTATGTTTTGGCATAAAATAAAGGCAGACAGCAAGGAGCTTGAACTAGAGGCTTGTATTTATTCAGCGGCAGCCATCTTAAAACCACCTTCTGCCCCAGATGACATCATTAAAAAAGTTAACTGTTTCCTAATCTTCTTAAAGAGCTAGGCATAACAATTGAACTTGAAATATAGCATAAAACACACACATCATTACATCTCCCTTCTTAAGTATAAAACATCTAATATGATACAAAGTATTTCCATATTTTTGGTTTAATAGCTCGACCATAGTGAGAGAAAGTTACCGCTGTGTGATCAGCAGTAAAATTTCTGTCAGGTTGTGAGTCAGTCCCAGCATTGTCACATGCTGATATGCTTACATTATCCTTGGCGTTCTCGGTAGGCTGTATATCCGTGTTCAGGAATTCTGTGCCATCATGTGCTTGCACTTCATTTTCCTTGTTGTTTTCTTCTTCCAACGCAGTATCAGCAGCAGTGTCTGGACGAAGATGACACCTGTTTCTTCTCAATTGCTGTCCACACTTGGTTTCAACTACATATGATTTTGGTGAATTGCCTTCTCTGACAATTTGAGCAGGTTCCCATGTTCTCCCAGTGACTCTGTGTCTCACAGCTTGCCCGGCACTCAGTGGACGAAGAGGCTTGGTAGATTTATCAAAATACAGTTTTTGCTTTCTCATGTTTATGTTCCTCTGAGCTGTTACCCGCTCATGTGCGATGGAATGAGGCTGCAATTTATGCAGAGCAGTAGGCACTGTAGTCCTCAGTGTTCTCCCCATTAGCAGCTGCGCTGGTGAGAATAAACCCTCAATGGGTGTTGCACGATAGTTTACTAGACCTAAATACACATCCTGCCCTGACGATTGTGCTTTCTGTATAATGGATTTGGCTATGCCAACATACTTCTCTGCTAGGCCATTGGCCTGTGGGTGATAAGGGCATGTGGGTTTGTGCTTGATTCCCCATTCACACAGGAAGCACTGGAATTCAGCACATGAGAATTGTGCCCCAAAGCCCCTTTTGCCAGCGATCGCAAGTCAGCCCCCAGGCTGCTGAAACTGCTGACAGCTCCTATACGCAAGTGCAGGAGAGAAGCATGTCGTTTTGGTGAGAGTTTTTAAATCTTTTTTTCTATTGGAGAGAGAACACCCTAAATTTGGAAATCTAATTTAAGATAAAGGCTGACTAGAGAGAAAGCGGTGGATTTAAGATGGCCAATTGAAGATTTTCTTTTTTCCCTTTTTATTTTCGGAAGCCAGGCTGGACTTCAATCGCAATTCAATGTGGATTGGTTTATTGCGCTTTTCTATACTTTTACTTTTGGAATTTGTGGGGACACTGAATATATTTAAATTCTAATTGTTTTGAAGATTCTTTTTTTTCTTTTTTTTTGGCTTTCCTTTTTGTATTTTCTATTCTCTGTTTTTTTTTAAAGTTAAAAATAGAGCAGCAAAAATAAGCATTGAGAGTTGATACAATTAACACTGCCACCTAGTGGACTTGAAACATTGTTACTAAGTTTTACTATCTGAATTGTTTAGAGAGAAGCTGTTCCCTTGAAGGCTATTTGGTTAAGAACTGATACGGGCAGGAACACAGTTGTTTATACAGCTGTTTCCTGTGGAAAATTTCAGTATCTGGAAACCTACTTTGGAACAAACAGAAGCTCTAAGGAAAAGCTCAGTGTAACCTTGGAAAGACTTTCATCTTTTTAAAAAAAACCTTTGAATTTTTTTTTCTAGCTTTGGTGGCAGTGCTTATATTATCTTGCTGGGGAGGTGGTGATTTTTTTCCCCTTGGCTCCTTGACTCCTTTTTTTCTTTGAAGCTTTGAAGTATTGATTCCTGTTTTTTCTTTGCTCTCTTTTTCTTTCGAAGATATTGGAGACATATGGATGACTTGTTTTAAAATTTGAGTGATTTGGACTGAAGAATTTTTTTTTCTCTTTCAGTTTCAGTTTTCGGTTTATTAAATTTATAAACCGCCCCCTCTCCCCGAGGGGACTCGGGGCGGTGTACAGACAGAAATAAAATGTACAATAAACAACAAAATACAAAACCCCAGACAAATAAACTGAGCACAAAGTCTGTACAATAGTCATAAATTAACTGATGATTAAAACCAATAAAAACCAATTAAAAAACCCCAGAATTTAAAAATTTAAAATACCGGCCAGGAAGGTCGGGATTAGATTATGATTGTGATTGAGATTGGGCCAGGCCAGCTAATTGGAACAGGTGGGTCTTGAGTTTCTTACGGAAGGAGCGGAGATCAGCAGTAGTTCTAATATCGGGGGGGAGGTCGTTCCAGAGGGTTGGGCCCATCAAAGAGAAGGCCCTACTCCTGGGCACCGCCCGCCGGCATTGCTTAGCGGATGGTACCCGGAGGAGTCCCTCTCTGTGAGAGCGAATTGGTCGCAGGGATGTGTGGGGTAGGATGCGATCCCGCAAATAACTAGGTCCTGAGCCATGGAGTGCTTTAAAGGTGATAATCAACACCTTGAAATGCACCCGAAAAGCCACAGGTAGCCAGTGCAGCTCGCACAGGAGCGGTGTTATATGGGAGTACCTAGTACTCCCCATAATTGTCCGCGCGGCTGCATTCTGGACCAGCTGCAGCCTTCGGGTGCATCTCAAGGGGAGCCCCATGTAGAGAGCATTGCAGTAATCCAGGCGGGACGTCACGAGGGCATGAGTGACTGTGCGAAGGGCGTCCCGCTCCAGTAGGGGGCACAATTGGCGCACCAGGCGAACCTGGTGGAACGCCCCCCTAGCCACGGCTGTCACATGGTCATCCAGCGACAGCCGGGTATCCAGGAGGACACCCAAATTGTGCACCCTATCCACGGGGGGCAATTGTTCACCCCCAATGGCCAGAGATGGAACCCACTGGCTGAAGTGGGGCGCCGGTAACCACAGCCACTCCGTCTTGGAAGGGTTGAGCTTGAGTCTGTTGTCTCCCATCCAGACCCGGACGGCTTCCAGACACCGGGACATCACCTCGACGGCTTCGTTGGGGTGATTCGGGGTAGAGATGTATAACTGAGTATCATCGACATACAGATGATACTCAACCCCGAACCCTCGAATGATCTCGCCCAGCGGTTTCATGTATGTGTTGAACAGGAGAGGTGAGAGGACCGACCCCTGCGGCACCCCGCACGTGAGTGGCCTCAAGGTCGACCTCTGCTTTCCTGCCAACACACATTGCGTCCGACCGGAGAGGTAGGAGGAGAACCACTGCAGTACGGTGCCCCTCACCCCCATCCCCTCCAGCCGACGCAATAGGATACCATGGTCGATGGTATCGAAAGCCGCTGAGAGATCTAGTAGGACTAGGATGGAGGAGCAACCCCCATCCTTCGCCCTCCAGAGATCATCCACCAACGCGACCAAAGCCGTCTCCGTGCTGTGACCGGGCCGGAAACCGGACTGGCGCGGGTCTAGATAATCAATTTCCTCCAGGTGTCGAGGGAACTGTTGCGCCACCACACTCTCAACAACCTTCGCTAACTCTACTGGGTCCAGAGAAGGCTTCTTAAGCAGGGGCCTCACCACCGCCTCTTTCAAGACGGCCGGCAAGGATCCCTCGCTCAATGAAGCGTTCACTAGTCCCTGGAGCCAGCCTCGTGTGACCTCCCAGGCTGCCAGTATAAGCCAGGAGGGACACGGGTCCAATAAACATGTGGTGGCCCGCAGTCGCCCACGTAACCTGTCCATATCCTCGGCGGCAACAGAGTCAAACTCCTCCCAGAATGGTCCCTCAAGACTCGCCTCCGACGTCTCCCCTGGATCACTAAGGGAGACCCACTCACTCCGGATCTGAGCGATTTTGTCCTTCAGATATTCCCCAAATTCCTCTGCTCTACCCTGCAGGGGGGCTTCCCGCGGCCTCTGTGAAAGGAGGGAGCGGGTCACCCGAAACAGGGCGGCAGGGCGGTTTTCTGCGGACGCAATAAGAGTGGCGTAGTATCGACGCTTAGCCACCCTTAATGCCACAAGGTAGGTCCGTAAATAGGCTCTTACCTGTGTTCGGTCAGATTCGGAGCGAGAGGATCTCCACCTGCTCTCTAGGCGTCTCTTGTGGCGCTTCATCACCCTTAGCTCCTCGGTGAACCAAGGGGCCAGGGTGGTCCGCTGCCACCGGAGAGGCCGCAAAGGCGCAACCCGGTCCAAGGCCCCGGCCGTCGCATTGTTCCATGCGGCCACCAGGTCCTCCATCCGGGAGCGGGTCAGGGCTACAGGAAGTGGCCCAAGCTCCGTCTGGAACCTATCAGGTTCCATCAGTCGCCTGGGGCGGAACCATCTAGGACCTTCTGGTTCCGCCTCCCCACGATGGGGGGTAGCGCCAGGGAAGTCGAGCCGGAGAAGCGTGTGATCTGACCATGACAGGGGTGCAATAACCGAATCCCCTATTCCCAGATCACTCTTCCACTGACCAGAGATAAAAATGAGGTCCAGCGTGTGACCTCCCTCGTGTGTGGGGCCCTGAATTATTTGGGTCAGGTCCATGGCTGTCATGGAAGCCATGAACTCCCGAGCCGCCTCGGATGACCCGCCCGTCGACGGCAGGTTGAAGTCCCCCATAACTAATAGTTTGGGGGTTTCAACCGCCATCCCTGCAATCATCTCGAGGAGCTCTGGCAGGGCCGGTGATGCATAGCGAGGAGCCAAGTATACAATCAGCAGGCCCAACTGACTCCCTGGGCCCCATCTCACACCAAGGGACTCACACCCGGATATCTGTGGTACAGTGAATTCCCTCGGTTCCAGACCTTCCCTTACAATTACCACTACCCCGCCACCCCTACCCCGGGCACGAGGCTGATGGAATGCACGGTATCCTGGTGGGCACATTTCCACGAGGGGTAAGCCCCCCTCGTTGCCCAACCAGGTTTCCGTAATCCCTGCAAGGTCCGGCACCCCCTCAGAAATCAAATCGTAGATGAGGGGGGCCTTATTGACAATGGACCTTGCATTGCACAACATCAGCCTCAGGCCCTGGCTCTGTAGGCCCTGGCCACCTAGAATGCGGGGGTTGGTACAAATGACCGGGCATGTCCAGCAACCACGGTCTCCCAACCGACTGCAGAATCTCCATTTGTCCTCGCATCCACCCCTTCCTACGACCGTTGGAATAAAGAAACCCTCTAAAGGAACGTCATTCTCCTTCCCCTCCCCCACTCCGCTCACTTCCCTCCCGACCCCACCTGTTCGCCTGGCCCTGCCCCCATTCCTGGCTTGGTTAACCCTTCTCCCTACCCTGGATCCCTGTAAAACAGTTAAAAAACATTTACATAAAAACCCCCTGAGTCTTCGCTCCCTCCACCTCTCTGGATTAATGAATCCGTCATCAAGGTGGGCCCTCGAAAGGGCGGAGGGCCATGCCTGCGAGAGGGGGGACTCCCGCAGTAGGATCAGGTCAGACCTCAGATACATGATGGATTATAGTTTTCAACAGTGCCTGAGGTCGATTCTGGGTGCTGGTGATGTTAGGCATATATGCCATTAGGAACCAAAACAGATTGACAGCCAGGGTTCTAAGACGAGAGAAATGAGAGAGATGAATAAGAGCCAGTAGTCTGCAGTCCTCGGTGGGGGGAGCTTAAGCTGATCATAAATTTGATGTATTCGATGTAAGGGGCTAGCAGATGGTCCGTGGTAGGCGGGGGGAGAGTCAGCGGCTCCCCGCAGTCCTTCCAAACCCCAGCGCCGCTCCAGCCGGCTTCTGTTCTTTCCTCCGGCCTTCCGCCGGCCTCCGGTGTCCTCCGGCGTCCTCCGGCGCCTCTGATGTCTCATGCCTAGCTCGGTCTTTACATGGCCTCCGCTAGGTCTCTGGTAGGTTCGGGGCTCCCGACGGGTCGGGGATCTGATGTTTGGCGTCCCCGCTCGCCGTCCGGGTCGCCGCCGCTGCCGCCGCCTCCCTCCGCCGTCCCTCGCTCGGGTCACCATCGCTTCCCTCGCCGCTAGCCGCTCAGGGCGTCGCTGCTCTCACCTTGGGTTGTCGCGGCTCACAAAACGCCAACAAACGCCAGCAAAACGGCTCGCAAAACGCCAACTCCAACGCCGCCGACGCCTGCAACCTCCCGGAGCATGCCAGCGCGCCAGGATGCCAGTGCACCGGCCGCCATTTCCCGGCTCTCCGCTCTCCGTAGATTTAAAATGGGGGCCTACCCCTTCGGCTGAACGGTTGCCCCATTCTTCTCGTCCTCCTTTGCTGTCCGACCACCCTGGGGGACCGCTAAGGTCCTAAAATGAGCCAGGGTGGTCATTGAGTAGGTTCCCGGTCCTCCAGATTGTAAAGAGGACCAGCAGCAGACCAGCCCATCAAAAAGAGCCCCGTAGACATACGGAGCTCAGAGGCTGACCGCCATCCTCCAGGAAGCTCCCCAACCCAATGTTTAAAGATATTTAAATATCTTGAGTACTGCCACAGCGCACGCTCCGTAGACAGTCCCTTCTTTTTTTAAAAGTAAGAGATCTTTTCTTTTTCCTCTCCTCTTTTTTTTCTTTTCATTTTATCCACAATTCTGTATTTTTATAGTTGATGCTTAATTTTTTGTGATACTCCAGTGGTTATTTGGGACTTTTACATTACTTGATATTAATTGGACTAGAATACAAAAAGAAAAAATTGAGAAGATGAGGAGAAAGATAACACCTGTTGGCTCTACAACAACAACCCCTGTCTCCTCACCTGCAGGAGGACAAAGATCAATGCAGTCGATGCTTCAACAAGAAAAAGAGAAGGGAATAACCCTAGAGGCAATTATGCAACTGATACAGAAATTGCAAGCAGGAGCTCATAGCAGTGATGAAAAGTTAGACACCATTGTAAAGAGGACTGAGAGTATAGAAAAAAAGAATTAAGACAATAGAGCAACAAACTGAAAGCATAGGGAAAAAAACAGCTAAAATGGAAGGAAAAATAGAAGATATGCAACAATGGATGATGAAATGCAAGGACAGAATCCAGAAAATTGAAGAAAAGGTTCAACAAGAAGAGAAGAAGGCTGAGGAGTTTGACAGCAGAGCAACATGGAAAGAGAGAGCAGTGGATTATTAGGATGGGAGATGGATACATCTGAATTTTTCTTAAGATTTCAAAACATAGAAGAAGAAAGAGGAGAGAACCTAGTACAAATTATATCTGAAATTCTGACAAACGTATTAGAGATATCCCAAGAGAGGATGATGGATGGCATAGATCAGCGATGGCGAACCTTTATTGGCTCGCGTGCCATAAGTGGGGGGAGCACAGGGGGATCATGTGCGGGTGTGCCGCACCCATAATGCAATGTGCGACCCCCCCAGTGCGCACTACAGGCATGACCCCCCCATTTTTATATGCTTTTTTTGCCCTCCCCAGGCACCAGAGGCTTTATAGGAGCCTGGGGAGGGCAAAAACAGCCCGCCCCGGATGCCCTCCGGAGGTGTCAGGGAAGCTTCCGGATGGTCCCTGAAGCCTTTGGAGCGCTCAAAACAATCCTCTCGGAGGGTCGTTTTGAGCACTCCGAAGGCTTCAGGGACTGTACGGAGGCTTCCCTGACACCTCCGGAGGGCGTACGGGGGGGGCGGGGGAGGCTCTTTTTGCCCTCCCCAGGCTCCTATAAAGCCTCTGGAGCCTGGGGAGGGCGAAAAATGGCTTTAAAAAAGGATGAACTCAGCTGGCCAGCTGACAGGGCAGCACCTCGCGTGCCCTGACAAATGGCTCCACGTGCCACCTGTGGCACACGTGCCATAGGTTCGCCATCACTGGCATAGATGAAGCATTCCGAGTACACACAAGATATGCAATGAGAAATGCCCTCCCAAGGGAAGTCCACGTAAGATTTACTAAGAAAGCAACCAAGCTACAAATATTACAGAAAACGAGAGATAGAAAACTGTTGTGGCCCAGCAGGAGCCGTTGGAGCTGCCACCAGACTCCGACAGCGAGGGTCCCTATGAGTCGGCTCTGGAGGATGAGGAGGACCCTGGGCAGGGTTCTGACTCTGAGCAGGGATCGGACAGTCTGGTCGGCCACCAGGAGGCGCCTGAGGCATGGAGCAGCGGTGAGAGCGAAAGGAGGAGGGCTCCTGATGCCATGCCTTGGAGCAGTGGGGAGGAGTCACGGGACAGTGACTCAGACATCAGCAAGGAGTTCTTAGATGCTCGTTACCGCCGCGCCCACAGGCGCAAGGAGCAAGGGCGCAGTTACCAGCGGTAAGGGCTCTCAGCTGCTGCTAAGTAGACACCTCTTCAGTCTATAAAAGGACTGATTGTGCATACGCCCTTTGCAGAAGTCAACAAAGGAACTATTGGGAAAGTTCTGTCTTGGGAGCTTGGCATGCTGGATAGCTGCTATCGTGTCTCTGTGCCGGAGGGTTCTAAGAGTCTTGTCGTGGTGGATTGCTGCCAAGGATCTGTCTGTCTGTCTGTGCAATAAATCCTGTTGAAGTAGTTTTGGTCCGGAGTGTGTTTTGTGTTGGCGAGGGAAGAAGGGGGGTCAGAACAGAAAACTAGAATATAAAGGCAAGGAGATTGTAGTACTGAAACAAATTCCGAGAAGAGTGAGAGAGAAGAGAAGAGAATATCAATTTTTGACTAAGATTCTGATTTTAAAAAGTGTTAATTATAGATGGCTCATACCGGAAGGTCTATTATTTGCATGACAAGGACAAAGATACAGAATAGATACAATCGATAAGGCAGAAGCCTTCTACGCAGAACACTTCAGAGGAATGGCTGAGAAAACTGGACAAGAAGAACTATTGGTACAACTACTGGAGGCACCCATAATTGAGATTGAAAAAATAGAAGGTGCAGTAGGCAGAATTGATAAAGAAGAAGGCATGGTGGGTGGCGTAAATCCCAGAGAACGAGAACCTCGATCAACTAGAGCAGTGGTTCTCAACCTGTGGATCGGGACCCCTTTGGGGGGTCGAACGACCCTTTCACAGGGGTCACCTAAGACCATCGGAAAACACATATTTTTGAAAAAATACGGAAGACATAAAATAATTTTATGGTTGGGGGTCACCACAACATGACGAACTGTATTAAAGGGTCACAGCATTAGGAAGGTTGAGACCCACTGAACTAGAGCCATAAATCCTGTATATAAAGTATAAACATGGAGGGGGAAAAATGGTCACAATCAATATAAATGGACTTTACTCAGCAATTAAAAGAAGGAAAATATTTCACAAATTAGAAAAGCTAAAACTTGACATAATCTGCCTACAAGAAGTGCATATTCAAGAGACATGAATATCTACTAGTACAACCAAAGCTTTGAAAAATGTTTACTATATTGGCAAATTGTAAGAAAAGAGGAGTGATTGTCTATATTAAAGATAATATTCCAGCGAAACTAATCTATACAGATGAAGAGGGAAGAATCTTGATGGTGGAAATTATGGATAATATTAAAAAAATACTCTTAATTGCAATTTATGCACCCAATGAAAAACAAGATGAATTTTACAAAAAACTCCACAAAAAAAATTCTGACTTGGACTATGTTGATATTTGCATGATGGGAGATTTTAATGGCATTGTAAACCAGAACATGGACTATAAAACACAGAAAACAACAAAGTTAAATAGAAAATTGCTTCTGAAATCCTTTTTCAGGATGATAGATGAAACAAATCTAAAAGACATTTGGAGAGAAAGAAATCCTACAAAAGAACAATATACTTTTTATTCAAATAGACATTCATCATTTTCCAGAATTGATATGATATGGGCCTCAACGGAACTGATTTGTAACGTACAAGAAATCGAGATTGAAACAAGCACTTGGGCAGACCATAATCCAATTGCAATCAAATGGAAAGGCCAAAGGACAAGATCTAGATCAGTGATGGCAAACCTATGGCACGCGTGCCACAGGTGGCACGTGGAGCCATTTGTCAGGGCACGCGAGGCGCTGCCCTGTCAGCTGGCCAGCGCGCACGCGAGGCGCTGCTCTGTCAGCTGGCCAGTACGCATGCGCGCGCTGGTCAGCTGAGTTCACCGTTTTTAAAAGCCATTTTTCGCCCTCCCCAGGCTCCAGAGGCTTTATAGGAGCCTGGGGAGGGCGAAAAGAGCACCCCCGCCCCCACCCGGAGGCCCTCCGGAGGCTTCAGGGACCGTCCGGAGGCTTCCCTGCCGCCTTCGGAGCGCTTAAAATGACCATCCCAGCAAACCGGAAGTTCTTCGGAGGGTCATTTTGAGCGCTCCGAAGGCATCAGGGAAGCCTCCAGACGGTCCCTGAAGCCTTTGGAGCGCTTAAAACGACCCTCCGAGCAAACCGGAAGTTCCGGTTTGCTCAGAGGGTCGTTTTAAGCGTTCCGAAGGCTTCAGGGAAGCCTCTGGACGGTCCCTGAAGCCTTCGGAGGGCCTCCGGGGGCGGGGGCGGGGAGGCTCTTTTCGCCCTCCCCAGGCTCCTATAAAGCCTCTGGAGCCTGGGGAGGGCGAAAAAAGCATGTAAAAATGGGGGGGAGCACCTGTTGTGCGCGCATGCGCACTTGGGGGTCTAACATTGCATTATGGGTGCGGCACGCCCGCACACGACCCCCCTGCACTCCCCCCACTTGTGGCACGCGAGCCAAAAAAGGTTCGCCATCGCTGATCTAGATGGACACTAAATAATATTATATTGAAAGAAAAAGACTTTGTACAGAAAATGGAAAAAGAACTGGCCTTTTTCTTTAAAGAAAATGGAAAAGAAGATACATCAATGCAGAGTCTTTGGGATACAATGAAGGCCGTTACTAGAGGTCTGATAATAGACTACACAAGGAAGAGAAATTTAAAGAAAGGACAAACACATAAAGCTTTAGAGAACAACTATAAAATACTTGAAAAAGAGCTACAGAGATCTCCACAAAAAAAAGATGTTAAAATAAAAATGGATACAATTAAAGACAAAATGTGTTTCTTCCTACTGGAAAAGGACGAACTGGCACAAAAAATTAGAGGTACTAAACAGAACTGGCGGAAGTTTTGCAGATTCAAGTCACAAACAAGGTTAAATACTTGGGGATATACCTATCAGCTAGTTGCAGCACTCTTAAGGAGGACAATTATATTAGATTGAAGCAGCAAATTGCGACTGATTTGATGAAATGGGAAAACCTACAACTATCAATGATAGGAAGAATCTCTACAATTAAAATGAACATTTTACCCAGAATCTTATACCTGTTCCAGACAATCCCAATTAGATTGGGCAAGGACTTTTTTGAAGATCTAAACAAAATAGTTTTGAAGTTTGTCTGGCAAGGGGAAAAAGCAAGAATAAAACTCAAATTGCTATAAGATGCTAGAACAAGAGGAGGATTGGATTTACCTGACTGGGAGTTATATTACCAAGCAACAAATCTGATGTGGATTAAGGAGTGGATAACACTAAAAAAAACCTCTAGATTATTGAATGTAGAGGGTCATGATTTAGTGTTGGGATGGCATGCTTTTTTATGGTATAAGGGAACTAAAGCACATGGTTATTTTAGAAGACATTATATAAGGGAGGCTTTGCTATTAAATTGGGAAAAGGTTAAAAGATTATATTACTTAAAAACTCCAGTCTGGATATCAACCATTGAAGCATTTTCATATCTAATAATATATAAAAAGGAACAAACAGTTAGATATGTTGAAATATTGAATGCAGAGGGTGAACTCAAATCTGTCCAAGAGTTGAAACAAGAAGGAATAGAAATGAATTGGTATTCATATGTGCAGATACACTCTAGATATAATGAAGATAGAAAATCAAAAGGTCTTTACAAGAAAATGACTGAGCTAGACAAAATTTTAACAGGTATTGATGAAAAAGTAATTTAAAAACTATATGGATATTTATTAGAGGTTAAACTACAAGAGGAACAAGTTAAAGATACTATGATAACTTGGGGGAAAAATTTTGGACATGGGATTGATTTAGAGAAATGGCAGAAATTGTGGTCTCAAAATTATAAAATGACAATGTCAGCTGCATATAAAGAAAATTTGTATAAGATGTTTTACAGGTGGCATATACCCCCAACGAGAATTGCAAGAATGTCCAAGAATAAATCGGAAAAGTGTTGGAAATGTCATCAGACACCGGACTCATATTACCACATGTGGTGGACTTGCACTGAAGCCAAAAGATACTGGACTAAAATTAACATGTGGTTGGAGAAAATGATACACAAACACATAGACCTTAAACCAGAGATTTTTTTTATTGGGAATCATACCAGAACCTTACAATAAAGACTTGAAATATCTGATTGTAAACATTTTAACAGCAGCTAGAATTGTATTTGCAAAAAACTGGAAAAACGAAATGATACCAAAACAGGAGGAAGTTATCCGAAAAATAATGGAGTGTGCTGAAATGAGTAAATTGACATTTGAAATTAGAGAACAAGAAGATGAGCAATTCTATAAGATATGGGATTTGTTTTATCAGTGGCTTGATAAAAAAAACAACCTGGAAATGAAGAATGTTTGATTTATGTTTCAATTGAAGGAGATAAGTGTTAATACAATTATGTTGTTAAATAGATTAATAACGATACAATGAAAGACTGACATATATATGAATTGAATAATTTAGAATATTTTGTTTTAAAATGAAGGATAAGGATAATAATGAATCTATGTATATTTGATAGATGATTGGTGATATTATGCATAACTCTAAGTAGTGATGTATATTATAAAGATATCTTGTTGATAAATAGTTTAATAAGGAAGTAATGAAATATTGGTACATATATGAAGTATTTAGAATACTCTGTTTAAAAATGAAGGAATAACATTTGTGCTTGACTGTATGATGTACAAGGACAACAATGAACATAAGCATACTTTTTTTTTATTGAAAAAGTTTTATACAAACAAATTTTCCCCCTTTTTACCCCCCCAACATATAATGTAAATCACATACAAATACTGTACTCCCTCCCCTCCCCCCGTCTTAAAATAGATTTCTCATTCAAATATTGTACCCCCTCACCTCCCAACAATCATAATATAAGTTTCTCTTAAAGTAACAATAGCCCATTAACCCCATCTTCTAAATTAATTAAACATATATAAATCATAATATAGGTTTCTCTTGAAGTAACAATATCTCATTAATCCCATCTTCTAGATTGATTATGCATATATATTTCCCCACCCTCCACCCTAACCCTCCCCCACCTCCCAATCAAACCCACCCCACTGACTTCCGCTATACACCACTCTAACAATTCCAAGCATCCCATATATTATTTACTCTGATCATCTATCAGTCTAAACATTCTTACCCAAAGGCTACATAGTACCTCCTAGTCTGATATTTATTCTGTATGTAATCAATCCATTTTACCCATTCCTGTGTGTAATTCTCCTGCTTCTGACCTTTTAAGAAAGCTGAAATTTTTGCCATTTCGGCGAACCCCGCCACTTTCTGAATCCATTGATCGATTGTCGGTAAAAAAATCTTTTTTCCAGTGTTGCGCAATCAACAACCTAGCTGCTGTAACCATATACAAAACCAATTTTGTTTCCCCTTTAGTAAAATCCTTAGTTATACCCAGTAAAAACATTTGCGGAGTAAATTGTATTCTTTTCTTGAATACATTTTGCATAACCCACCATATTTTTATCCAAAAAGCTTTAACCTTATTGCAAGTCCACCATACACAAAAAAAGGTAGCATCTAGGTACCCGCATCGCCAACATTTTGGTTGAACATTTGGGTACATGCATGATAATTTTTTAGGATCTAAATACCATCTATAAAACATTTTATAAAAGTTCTCCCTTAAATTCTGTGACTGTGTAAATTTAACATTCTGAACCCATATTTTTTCCCACGTATCCAACATAACCGATTCATCAAAATTCTGGGCCCATTTAATCATACAATCCTTAACCAATTCACTTTCTGAGTCTCTTTCTAACAATACATTATATATTCTTTTAACCTGTTTTGGGCCAGTCTCTTTTATCTGCTTGATCAGTTCCACTTCTTTATCCATAAAACCAACCCTACGATCTTCTTTCCATCTCTTCTGTAACTGTATATAATGTAACCAATTTAAAGTAATTCCTTCTTCCAACAGTTGTTCCAAAGTTTTCAACTGCCATTCGTCCCCATCAGCAATAAGCACGTCTTTATATAAACACCCCCCGAGTGACTTAGTATTTGTAATCCACATGGTGTCTGCAAGATCCAACCAAAGTGGTATTTTATAATCCCAATTGGGCCGGTGCTTCTTCCATATTCTCATCGAGGCACTTCGGAGAACATGATTGTTAAACACTTTATCCACCCTATCTTCATAAAAAAGATATGCATGCCATCCCAGAACAAGGTCATGACCTTCTATATTCAACAGTTCCGTTTTTGTTTTCCCAAACCAATCTGCTACATGAGTCAATACCGCAGCTTCATAATACAATCGGAGGTTTGGGAGTCTGAGGCCACCTCTTTCACGAGTATCTTGCATAATCTTCATCTTTACTCTCGGTTTTTTCTCCTTCCCAAAAAAATTATTTAGTGTTGCTTGCCATTCTAACAAAATTTTATCTGATTTAAGCACCGGTATCATCTGAAATAAAAAGATGAATCTAGGTAGAATGTTCATTTTAATTGCTGAAATCCTTCCAAGCAAAGATAGTTGTAACTTTTTCCATACTTATTTTTATTTATTTATTTATTTATTAGACTTGTTAGCCGCTCCCTCTCTGTAGCGATCACTGGCCTGGATTGAAGCTAGGCCCAAGTACAAGATAAGTTTCGTTTTTCCATAAGTTTCTATTCCTGAATATTTACAAGATTTCCTGTAAATCAGGTGACCATGAAGAAGCTATGTGCAGTATCATGTTTCTGTATACGTGGCAGTAGTTATTTATGCTTATGCTTGGCTCTTTGACCAATAGAATGTTACTTCTTTGTGTAAGCTTCCTAATAAAAGGGGTCGGACGGAGCAATCTGTGTGCACCCCACCTCGAGGACTTCATGGTGTCGAGTAGTTCTTGAGCCAGGTGCCCCCGTGCTGATGGCAGCCACCCTCGCGAGGGTCCCCCCGAGAAGCAAGCCTCCCCCCGGTCCTTGCAGATGGCAAGGACCCCCTCACCAGTGCAGCTTCGCAACTGGTGACCCCGACGTGATTCCTGTCTAGGTCTGCGTCGCCTTCACCCCCCCGTCTTACGCACCTGGCAAAGGATTGATCATCGTAAGTATGGGGACTTCACTTTCCAAAGCTTCGTCAGTGCATAGGGACGAGCTTCTTATCTTGGTGAAGGAGGAAAATTGCTTGCAAAAGGTTAACGGCATCACTATTTATCCTCTTTTTAAAGCTTCTTTAAGTAAATTTTTCCAGTACTTAGAAAAACAATGTCCGGCTTATCTGGAAAAGGCTCCATAAAAATGTCTATGTGGTAGATTGGGAATTTATTTCCACAAGACACAGAGCCCCTGTAAAAGTGTTAAAAAATTTTTTTCCAAAATTATTTTCAATTGGCCTTTTAACTCCTCATGGAGATTTTTTAGCTCCTCCATGGTTAGAGAAACAATTAACAAAAGAGGAGGGAATAAACATATGTTTTCTGCCTCTCCACCTAAATTTATTCCACAAGATCATAAAGTAATTAGTTTAAAGGATTGCTTTTTTCTATCCTTCCATGTCCTGCTTCGCAAGAAAAGTTTGACTTTGTGTGTCTGCCTTTTATCTCCCCCCACCTCCCCCTCTCCGGGATGTCTGTTGTTCCCCCCCCCCCCCACACACACACACTTTTCCCTCTTTAGAAAGACTCTGTGTCGGCTTCTGTTTGTTGTTTCCCCCCCTCCACATTCTTTTCTTTTGAAATGTTCCCTCCCCCCCACCTCCTCCCCTTTTTGGAAGAGCCTGTGTAAGATGTTTTCGAATAACAACAGAGAGATAATTTTGAGGCTCAAATGGAATTGTTGGTAAAATTAGCAAAGGGAAATGTTATGTTTGAATGCTGGAGAGCAATTATTGGTTTTGAGAATGATTTTGATATGGTAGATATGATTATAACCTAATTGGCTTTTAAAAATAAAGAAGTGATTTTTTATTGAAAGTAGTGTAGAGAAGGGTAACGAAGGTGATTGATGGAGACTATAGCATGTGAGGAATTGTTGCAGGAACTGGGTATGTTTAGCTTGAGAGAGAGAAGGAGTAGGGGAGACATGATGGCATTGTTCCAATGTCTCAGGGATTGCCACGGAGAGTCAGGCTGGTCAAGGAGAGAGATGGCTTGGAGCTGGGGAGAAATTTCCTAACAGTTAGAGCAGTTGGTCAGTGGAACGGCTTGTTTCCAGGGGTTGTGAATGCCCCAACATTGAAGGTCTTTGAGAGGATGTTGAATGGTTTTTTGTTTGAAACGGTATAGGGTTTCCTGCTTAGGCAGGGGGGTTGGACTGGTGGACCTCTAGGGTCCCTTCCAACTCTGTTATTGTGTTGTATTGTATTGTATTGTATGAATTGCAGATTGTTCCAGTAAAGCATAACTGCATGAAATGTTATAATTTTTTTTTGCTCCAAATTTTTCTTTGTTTAAATGAACACGGAGTTATTTTGCTAATTAATTTATGGCAGCTATTGGGGAATTTTTGTTTGGATTTGTCCGTCTTTGCCGCTATCTAAAGTTTTTTCTTTGATTTATTTTTTCTCTTTTTCGTGCCCTTGCCACAGTTGAAAAGATTAATGAGATTTTGAGCATTCCATTCGTGGTTTGCGTAACTTGTTAGCTAATTCTTTTGATGTTTTTTTTTAAAGATAAAAAGGCTCCGTTTTAAAATGTTTTGCCATTATTATTATTTTTTTAGACAGTTGTGGACTTAATAACCTTGGGTTTGTTATAGAAATTGGACTGATTTAATTAACATTATTTTTTCTATTCCAAAATCTGATTTTTTATTTTATTTTTAGAAAAACTTCTTTTTTCAGTGTGTTTTAACTGACTATGTGGTCTGTATGACTTTCCTGCTTGCCTATTGTTCTCAATTCTTTGCTTTCATAAAACTGTTTTTGTTTTTTTGGGATGTAAGGTCAAATTGCTTATAAGGACTCTCATGAAAGTTTCCTACCTTGCAATACTGTTGTTCTTGAAACACTAAAAATTGTCTGTTGCTATTTTAACTTTTCACATCTTTTCTTAACAAGCTTTTTAACTATATTTCTGACTTTTATTATGTGTGTTAATTTATTTTTAATTTTTTAGGTATTTTTTTTTAAACTATGTTTATTTTTTTCAGATTTATTTTTGATTATTATTTTTTATCAAAATGCCTGTGGACTGGCACAATCTTGCCATATGCCACTCAACCAGGCCAAGCAAATTGTTTCATTTTGCCCCCAGTGTTTTGGGGCATCCCCCTCTGGGGACACGGAAGTTAATCCCCATGATTAGGCCTCTAATCACTATGGCAAATGGATGTCACCTATGTTTCCTTTTTTTTGGCTCCTTAGAAGTAAATTCATTTATTTAGTTAGGGGGTTGGACTAGAAGACCTCCAAGGTCCCTTCCAACTTTACTATTGTATTATTATTGTATTATCTATTTTTTAATTTTTGGCCACATTTTCTCATCTTTTTTCAGCCTTTACTGCCTTGGGCAAACTTTTTCTTTTTAAAGACTGACAATGGCCTGGCCTATTTTTCATTGGCCTTTTTGTAATTTTGTATTAATTGGAACATTGTTTTAAATTTTTGGGTTTTTTTTCCTTACAATTCCACAGGTTAAGCCATTGTGGAACTTGTTAATTGGTCCTTTAAGGACTGTTTTTTTAAACAAATAAAAAAAAAGTGGGATTTTGGGTACCTAACAATTTGGTGTACCCCAATTTGGCTAATTTGGCATAGGTAACATAATAGATTAAAAAAGTTTGTTTGCCTCCCCCGCAAGGGGGACGAGGATATGCTGTGCTTGCTTTTACAGATTTTTATGGATTCTAGTACGTGATGTTTGTCCAGCCAAAAATATTGTCGTACCAGTTCCCAAATCCAGTTCCAGAGATGACCAAGATGACTTTACAGACAGCACAGTGGCCAATACGATCTTGCCAAAACAGCTGTCCAGTGATATGAAAAACCAAAAACCACCAAAGCAGTGCTGAAACAACGACACGACAACTTATGTGCTGCCATTTTTGCCAAGTTCTTAGTCATCATTAGTCATCATTTGTTTATGTTTACTTGTTTTGTCATCTCACCAAAAAACTCATTTGAACAGTGACTGCAATAAAAATCTATGGGTGCAACTAACATTACACACTGACTTGAACTGTACATGAAACATTTGTTTTCTACATGTTTGGATCCTGTTTGAATCTTGTCTGCAGTAATTCAACACTTCATTGGTTCGAATTATAAGACTATCTCTCATTGAGGATTAATTGTTTATGATCCTCCCCCTGATGCAATTGTTTTGTATACACTGATAGTAGCAGTTCCTGAAAATGTAACATGTGCTAAAGTAGTTAACTGTATATTTTTAAGTAATAAGCTTTATTGTCTTTTATTTCTTCCTCCTATTTTGTTCTTAATAACAGTCATGCCTTTCCTAATGCTGATCTGGAGTGTTGGATGTGCCTTTCTTCCCAACCACCATTTTATGAGGCCGTTGGCTCACCCTTCCCCTTTGTAAATGCTACTTCAGATACCACATGTCGTTGGAGTAATTCTTCTATTACTATTTCTTCTATTATTGGTCAGGGTTGTTGCATAGGCTATGTTTCCTCTAATTATTTACAATATTGTATTAATGCTTCTATAGATTTATATCATCAATGTATGATTTATTTGCCTAAATTTCGGATGTCTTCTTCTGTCCAGTCATCTGGTATTCATGGGGGTTGGGTGACTTTGTTTTCTTCCAACCCCACTGCTGATTTTTCAAATTATTTTACAGGATACCTTTTATTCCCACCAATGGCTCCATTTGGGCTTGCTCTACAGGAGCCACTGCCTGTGTCCAAGGAGACATTCTTCAACAACAACGTTCCTTTTGTATTCAGGTCCACTTGTTGCCTAAGATATCTGTTTTTTCTAACTCTCAATTCATTGATGTCATGGCCCCCTCTCACTATTTTTTGAAAGCCAAACGAGAGATCATTACAGCACTCACTCTGTCGGTCCTTTTGGGCCTGGGGGCAGCAGGAGCTGCCACTGGAATTGCTGGTCTCGTGGTTAACGATCAGCAAATTCGCCGCCTTAGCACTGACGTTGATGCTGACCTCCAGCGCATAGAAACATCCATTGTGGCCTTCCAAGACTCTTTGACCTCTCTTTCTGAAGTTGTCTTGCAAAACAGACGTGGGTTAGATCTTTTGTTTTTGAAAAGCGGGGGATTATGTGTTGCCCTAAAAGAAGAGTGTTGCTTTTATACAGACAGCTCAGGTATTGTACTTGACTCCATGGCAGAATTGAGCAAACGCCTTAAAGAACAAGAAAGGGAAAGGCAAGCAACACATAGTTGGTATCAAGGTCTGTTTACTCTTTCCCCTTGGTTGACTACTTTACTTTTTGCCATCATAGGCCCCGTAATATTCCTCCTTTTTGTTTGTACAATAGGACCATGTGTGCTGGGAAGATTGCTTAAATTTTTAAAGAATCGCTTACAAAATTTGGATGATAATGTTGCTGAAACACGTAAAACGGTTCAATTTCTTAGTCATGTGGTTAAACATTCAGGTGATGATGTCAAACAACCGCTTTTAAATTTCTTTGATAATGAGAGCGACTTAGAGGGGGAACTGGATGCCAAAGAGATGTTTGGTGAGAGTAGTAGGTTGGAACCGAAGGGTCTCAGCCTGCTACCTCAGACCTGCACTCTGGAGGCATCGAAAGCCCCTGGTTTTGAATTCCTTTAAGAAAATAAAAACAGAGGATATGTAGCGATCACTGGCCTGGATTGAAGCTAGGCCCAAGTACAAGATAAGTTTCGTTTTTCCATAAGTTTCTATTCCTGAATATTTACAAGATTTCCTGTAAATCAGGTGACCATGAAGAAGCTATGTGCAGTATCATGTTTCTGTATACGTGGCAGTAGTTATTTATGCTTATGCTTGGCTCTTTGACCAATAGAATGTTACTTCTTTGTGTAAGCTTCCTAATAAAAGGGGTCGGACGGAGCAATCTGTGTGCACCCCACCTCGAGGACTTCATGGTGTCGAGTAGTTCTTGAGCCAGGTGCCCCCGTGCTGATGGCACGCACCCTCGCGAGGGTCCCCGGAGAAGCAAGCCTCCCCCCGGTCCTTGCAGATGGCAAGGACCCCCTCACCAGTGCAGCTTCGCACCTCTCCACGAAGGGACTCGGGGCGGCGTACAATAAATAAATCACATGTTACATGATTAGACACTACATTACATTACACGGAGGAGGTATAAAGTCACAACAATTGTTACAATACAAAAACAACAATAATAATAAAGTTAAAAATTAAAATACCCCAATTTAAAATTTTAAAGTGTAAAAAGTTTAAAATTGCCAGGAGGATTAGAGATAGAACTATAGTTGAGCAAGGCCAGCTAGATGGAAAAGGTGGGTCTTGAGTTTTGTACGGAAGGAGCGGAGGTCGGTAGTAATCCTAATGTCGGGGGGGGAGGTCATTCCAGAGGGCTGGGCCCATCACAGAGAAGGCCCTACTCCTGGGCACCGCCCTCTGGCACTGCTTAGTGGACGGCACCCGGAGGAGACCCTCTCTGTGAGAGCGGATTGGTCGTAGGGATGTATGGGGCAGGATGCGATCCCGCAAATAACTAGGTCCTGTGCCATGGAGCGCTTTAAAGATGGTGGTCAACACCTTGAAACGCACCCGATAGACCACAGGGAGCCAGTGCAGCTCGCGCAGGAGAGGTGTTATATGGGAGTATCTCGTACTCCCCATAATCACCCGCGCGGCCGCATTCTGGACCAGCTGTAGTCTTCAGGTGCATCTCAAGGGAAGCCCCATGTAGAGAGCATTGCAGTAGTCCAGGCGGGACGTCACCAGCGCATGAGAGACTGTGCGTAGGGCATCCCGGTCCAATAGGGGGCGCAATTGGCGCACCAGGCGAACCTGGTGGAACGCCCCCCTCGCCACAGCTGCCACATGGTCATCCATAGACAGCCGGGCATCTAGGAGGACGCCCAAATTGCGCGCCAGCTCCATGGGGGCCAGTTGCTCGCCCCCAATGGCCAGCGATGGGATCCACTGGTTGAACCGGGGGGCCGGAAGCCACAGCCACTCCATCTTGGAGGGGTTGAGCTTAAGTCTGTTGTCACCCATCCAGACCCGTACGGCTTCCAAGCACCGGGACATCATTTCGACGGCCTCGTTGGGGTGGTTCGGGGTGGAAATGTACAACTGCGTATCGTCAGCGTACAGATGATATCCCACCCCAAAACCACGAATGATCTCACCCAGCGGCTTCATATATGTGTTGAACAGGAGAGGCGAGAGGACCGACCCCTGTGGCACCCCACAAGTGAGCAGCCTCAGGGTCGACCTCTGCTCCCCTGCCAACACACATTGCGTCTGGTCGGAGAGGTAAGAGCAGAACCACCGCAAAACGGTGCCCCTTACCCCCAGCCCCTCCAGCCGGTGCAGGAGGATACCATGGTCGATGGTATCAAAAGCCGCTGAGAGATCTAATAGGACCAGGATAGAGGAACAACCCCTATCCCTGGCCCTCCAGAGATCATCTACCAACGCGACCAAGGCTGTCTCCGTGCTGTGCCCGGGTCGGAAGCCGGACTGGCGCGGGTCTAGATACTCAGTTTCCTCCAGGTGACGTGGGAACTGTTGGGCCACCACACTCTCTACAACCTTCGCTAAAAAGGGAATGTTGGAGACGGGACGATAATTAGCTAGCTCAGATGGGTCCAGGGAAGGCTTCTTGAGTAAGGGCCTCACAACCGCCTCTTTCAAGGCGGCTGGTAAGGACCCCTCGCCCAATGAAGCGTTCACTAGTCCCAAGAGCCAGTCTCGTGTGACCTCCCAGGATGCCAGTACAAGCCAGGAGGGACACGGGTCCAACAAACATGTGGTGGCTCGTAGTCGCCCACGCAACCTGTCCAAATCATCGGTGGCAACAGAGTCAAACTCCTCCCAGAATGGTGTCTCAAGACTCGCCTCGGGCATCCCTCCTGGCCCACTGAGGGGGACCCATTCCCTCCGGATTTGAGCGATTTTATCCTGCAGATATTCCCCAAATTCCTCTGCCCTGCCCTGTAAGGGGGCTTCCCACGGCCTCTGTGACAGAAGGGAGCGGGTCACCCGAAACAGGGCGGCAGGGCGGTTATCTGCGGACGCAATAAGAGCGGCACAATGTCGACGTTTGGCCGCTCTTAATGCCACAAGGTATGTCCTTAAATAGGTTCTTACCTGTGTTTGGTCAAATTCGGAACGGGAGGATCTCCATCTGCTCTCTAGGCATCTCTTGTGGCATTTCATCACCCTTAGCTCCTCGGTAAACCAAGGGGCCAGGGTGGTTCGTTGCCGCAGGAGAGGCCGCAAAGGCGCCACCCGGTCTAAGGCCCCGGCGGCCGCACTATTCCATGCGGCTACCAGGTCCTCCATCCGTGGGCGGGTCAGGGCTACAGGAGGTGGCCCAAGCTCCGTCTGGAACCTATCCGGTTCCGTCAGGTGCCTGGGCGGAACCATCTAGGACATTCCGGTTCCGCCTCCCCGCGGCGGGGGGTAGCGCCAGGGAAGTCAAGCCGGAGAAGTGAGTGATCTGACCATGACAGGGGGGAAATAGCTAAGTCCCCTATTCCCAGATCACTCATCCACTGGCCAGAGACAAAAACAAGATCCAGCGTGTGTCCTCCCTCGTGTGTGGGGCCCTGAATTAATTGAGTCAGGTCCATGGCTGTCATGGAAGCCATGAACTCCCGAACCACCTCCGATGCTTCTCCCATCGACGGTAGTTTGAAGTCCCCCATAACTAAAAGTTTGGGGGTCTCAACCGCCATCGCTGCGATCAGCTCGAGGAGTTCAGGCAGGGCCGCTGATGTATAGCGAGGAGCCAAGTATACAATCAGCAGGCCCAACTGTCTCCCTGGACCCCATCTCACGACAAGAGACTCGCACCCGGATATCTGTGCCACAGTGAACTCTCTCGGCTCCAGGTCCTCCCAGATAATCACAGCTACCCCGCCGCCCCTACCCTGGGCCCGTGGCTGGTGGAATGCTCGATAGCCTGGTGGGCACATTTCCACGAGGGGTACACCTCCCTCGTGGCCCAACCAGGTCTCCGTTATTCCTGCGAGGTCCGGCTCCCCCTCCAAGATCAGATCATTAATGAGAGGGGCCTTGTTGACAACGGACCTCGCGTTACATAACATCAGCCTCAGGCCCTGGCTCTGTAGGTCCTGGCCACCTAGAATGCGGGGGTTGGTACAAGTGACTGGGTGTGTCCAGCGACCACAGTCTCCCAACCGACTGTAGGTTCTTAGTCTGTCCTCGCACCCACCCCTCCCCACGACCGTTGGTATGGCGAAGCCCTCTGTTGGAATGTTATTTTCCCTCTTCTCCCCCCCTCCGCTCACTCCCCTCCCGACCACACCTGTTCGCCTGGCTCTAATCTCACTCCTGGCCTGATTAACCCTCCCCACTGGCCTAGAACCCCTTAAAACCGTTAAAAAACATTTAATTAAAAACCCCCTTAATTTCCGCTTCCTCCACCTCTCTGGGTTAATAAACCCGTCATCAAGGTGGACCCTTGGAAGGGCTGAGGGCCATACCTGCGAGAGGGGGGACTCTCGCAGCAGCAGTAGGTCTGACCTTGAATATATTAAGTTCATGTAGTTGTCACAGGGGCAAGCTTGTTTTCGGGTGCTGTGGTTAATATCATGAGTTTGTTCGTAAGCCAGGACTCCCTACAAAAGGGGATAAACAGATGATGTTTGTCCATACCCTAGATGGAAAGGGTAGGGTGGTGAGCTAACCGGCTAGCCAGTTGGTCTAAGGGTGGAGTCTATAGGTGAAACTGGGAGGCAGTTTGTAGCGGATGGTAAGGGCAAAGCCATAGTCAAGATAGTAAGAGAATTGATGGAATTGGTAATTGAGCAGGGGAGGCAGGTTGTCAGCAAGAATGGCAGGGGTAAAGAGACAAACCTTCAGCAAATGGCCACCAGCCTCTCAGGCGTCTCTCCTCCATATCCGGCCTCAAACGCGAGTGGCTTGAAGATCTTTCTGTATCTTTTGCCACAACACTTCATAATTATTTAGGAAAAGTTTTGTATTTGATTCTGCGATTTGTATTCCTAAATATTTGACCTTGGAGACTATTTCGAAACCTGCCAAACTTCCAAGTCTCTTTCTTTGAGGCTCTGTCATATTTTTAACCATCATTTTCGTTTTGTTTTGATTTAGTCTAAACCCGGACACCATGCCAAACTCTGCTATGATATTTTTCATCTGAATTATTGAGTTCAAAGGATGTGAAAGGGTAACAACCAGATCGTCGGCAAATGCTCTAGTTCTGTATTCCTTTTGCCTGATAGCTATGCCACTTAAGGAGTTAGAGTCCCGAATTGTATTCAACAAGACTTCCAAGGTTAAAATAAATAACAATGGAGATAATGGGCAACCTTGTCTTGTGCCTTTTTGTATTTCGAAAGTTGTTGACAAATTTCCATTAATAATAAGTTGTGCATTTTGTTGCTGATAAATTGCTCCAATCGCCTGCCGAAATCGTGGTCCCGTATCCATCTTTTCCAAAGTCTTGGTTAGAAAATTCCAATTCACTCGATCAAAGGCCTTCTCCGCATCCAAGAAGACCAGCACTGCAGAGATCTGCTTATTCTTATCAAGATAGTCAATTAAATCTATGAGTTGCCTTACATTCTCCTTCATGTGTCTGCCTTCAATAAATCCTACCTGATCATGATGAATAGCCTCTTGGATAACCGGCATCAATCTGTTAGCTAGTACTTTAGCAAATATTTTATAATCTGTGTTCAGAAGAGATATCGGTCTATAATCCTCTGGTTTCTTAGGGCCATCTTTGTCTTTGGGTATCAATGATATAAAAGCCGCTTTCCATGAAAAGGGTATTTTACCTCCTTGCTGTATGTTGCAAAATAGTTCTGTAAGATATTCAATCATTTCCAATTGTAAAGTTTTATAGTACATTGCAGTCAAACCATCAGTCCCCGGAGCCTTGGCTAATTTAAGTTGATTTATAGCTAAAATAATCTCATCAGCAGTTATCAGACGTTCCAAATTTGCCTTTTGAAGCACGGATATTTTAGTAACCCTTTTTCCTTCCAAAAAGTCATCTACTGACTTGTTCTGTATATTGTCCTGTACATATAACTTAGCATAATAGTCCACAAATGATTTTTTAATCAAGTCTTGTTGATATACCGTTTTCCCTCCATACTCGATTCTATCAATAATTCTGTCATTCATGTTCTTTCTCAAGGTATAAGCCAACCACCTACCAGGTTTGTTAGCATTAGCAAAGGTGTTATGTTTGGCAAATTGTAAATTGGTTGCTGTTTGTTCTGATATAAGCATTTGAAATTGATCTTTCAACAGCTTTATCGCCATCTGAAGTGCCTCATCTTTTGGGGTTGCTATAAGTAACTGTTCCTTCTTTTTTATTTCATCTTCCAGTTCCATTCTCCTTTTCTGTCTGTTTTGTTTATGTTTAGAATTCATATGTATCAGGACCCCGCGGATGTAAGCTTTACTTGCATCCCAAACTGTTTCAATGGGAGTACCCTTATTCATATTAAAACTAAAAGAACATAAGCATACTTGATGGATGATTGGCGGGATTATGCATAATCGAAAGTAGTGATGTATAAACATAAACAGTTGGAAAATTATTTTACACTGTAAAAATAATCAGAATGAGACAAATGATTACATAAAGGTATATTGTTATTAAATAGACAATCAAGGATGCAAGGGAATTGGGTTTGTTGAAAAGAAAGAAATATTAACCATAATTGAATATATGATGTACAATGAAAGGGAGGTACTTAGTTATATTAGATGGAAATTTTGTGATTGTATACATAACTGAAAATATGGATGCACAAACGCTTGTAACCAAACAACATGCTGTATGTAATGGATGAGAGTTTTATATGTTGTCTTTTATGTTTAAAAATTAAAAATTAAATAAAAAGAATTGTGGCCCATTGTCAGACACAAGTTCTTCACACACTCCATGTCTTGAAAGTATTGTCTTGAAAGCCCATATGACTGTTGATGCTTTTAGACTTCCCAGCTGCACTAGTTCAAAGTATTTGCTGTAGTAGTCTACTATCATCAGGTAGTGGATGTCTTGAAAATGAAAAATATCTGTAGCCAATCTCTGCATGCCCGTGAAGGAGCATTCCACGGTGTAAGACGTTCTTTTGCATTGTTTTTTTTGAAATGTCTGGCAGGTGTCACACTTCTTTACAAGTGTTTCAATATCAGCGTCCAGATGAGGCCAGTAGACCACCTCCCATGCTCTGCGCTTACACAGAGTAATGCCCAAATGTCCCTGGTGAATTTGTTCCATTACTTCTGCCTTAGGAATAAGGATACAGTCACCCATGAGTCTGATATCCTCATGAATGGATAGTTCATCTTTCACAGGCCAGAATTCCTGCAGCTCAGGACACAGCTTCTTGCGTTTTTCTGGCCAGCCATTGCACATGACACAAGTTAGTTTCTCTAGTACTTTGTCCTGTTTGGTGTCTTGTCTTGTTTTCTCCAGCTGTACATCTGATATTGGCATGTTCACTAGTACTGTATGTACCTGCTCTTCCAACTCAGGTTCATCCCTGGCTTCATGTCCTTCTGGAAACACCCTTGACAGGCAATCTGCCATTGGAAGTTCCTTCCCAGGCTTATACTTCACTGTGAGATCATACTGCTGTAATTTCATAACCATTCACTGCAAGCGTGGAGGTGTAGAAGCTAGCAGTTTTTGTAGTATGTACTCCAATGGCTTGTGGTCAGTTTCTACAACTACTGGGCAACCATATATGTACTAGTGAAATTTCTCACATCCATTCACAATGGCCAGCATCTCTTTCTCAATTTGAGCATAGTTAGCTTGTGTCGTGGTCAGTGCACGTGAAGCATATGCCACAGGATGTCCTTGTTGAGTCAATACAGCACCTAGCCCAGTGATGGCAAACCTATGGCACGTGTGCCACAGGTGGCACGCGGAGCCATTTGTCAGGGCACGTGAGGCGCTGCCCTGTCAGCTGGCCAGCGCGCATATGCGCGCTGGCCAGCTGAGTTCACCTTTTTAAAAGCCATTTTTCACCCTCCCCAGGCTCCAGAGGCTTTATAGGATCCTGGGGAGGGCGAAAAGAGCCTCCCCCCCCGGAGGCCCTCCGGAGGCTTCAGGGACCGTCCGGAGGCTTCCCTGAAGCCTTCGGAACGTTTAAAACCACCCTCCGAGCAAACCGGAAGTCACTTCCGATTTGCTCAGAAGGTTGTTTTAAGCGTTCCGAAGGCTTCAGGGACCGTCCGGAGGCTTCCCTGACGCCTTCGGAGCACTTAAAACGACCCTCCGAGCAAACCGGAAGCGGTTTGCTCGGAGGGTGGTTTTAAGCGTTCCAAAGGCTTCAGGGAACGTCTGGAGGCTTCCCTGATGCCTTCGGAGCGCTTAAAACCACCCTCCGAGCAAACCAGAAGTCTGGTTTGCTCGGAGGGTGGTTTTAAGCGTTCCGAAGGCTTCAGGGACCGTCCGGAGGCTTCCCTGACGCCTTCGGAGCACTTAAAACGACCCTCCGAGCAAACCGGAAGCGGTTTGCTCGGAGGGTGGTTTTAAGCGTTCCAAAGGCTTCAGGGAACGTCTGGAGGCTTCCCTGATGCCTTCGGAGCGCTTAAAACCACCCTCCGAGCAAACCAGAAGTCACTTCTGGTTTGCTCGGAGGGTTGTTTTAAGCGTTCCGAAGGCTTCAGGGAAGCCTCCAGATGGTCCCTGAAGCCTCCGGAGGGCCTCCGTGGGGGTGGGGGAAGCTCTTTTCGCCCTCCCCAGGCTCCTATAAAGCCTCTGGAGCCTGGGGAGGGCGAAAAAAGCATGTAAAAATGGGGGGGTCGCGCGTTGTGCGCGCATGCGTACTGAGGGGGTCCTGCATTGCCTTATGGGTGCGGCACGCCTGCACATGACCCCCCCTGTGCTCCCCCCCTTGTGGCACGCGAGCCAAAAAAGGTTTGCCATCGCTGACCTAGCCCAAACTGGGATGCATCCACTTTAAGCACAGTGTCAAAATTTGCCTCGAAGTATTTCAGTATTGGCCCTGGATGTTTAGTCATCAGTTTCTTCACTTTGCAAAAGTCCTTTCCATGTTTGCATCCCAACACCAAACGGCATCCTTCTGCAGCAAAGCACGTAACGGTGCTGTCTGTTGAGCGAGGCCCTTAGAGAATTTAGATAGATAATTGAAAATGCCCAATGATGTCTCCAGTTCCTTTCTGGAGGCTGGGGCCTTCATGTTAAGAACTGCTGTGATCTTCTTTGGATCATGCTTCAAGCCCTCTTTGGTTAGTAGGTGTCCAAAATATGTCACTTCTCCTACCCCAATTTGCATTTTATTTGGATTGAGTTTAAGATTTCTCTCACAACATCGAATTGAGCAAAGCAGTAAGGTTTCTGTCGTGCTCTACTTGATCCTTTCCATAGACCAACAAATTATCAAGTATTACTTCAACACCCTGTAGACCAGCAATCAGTTCATGTGATTTCTTTTGAAATATCTCCTGTGCCGATGCTATGCAGACGGGCACCCTTGTGAAGCGCCATCGACCCACAGGGGAGTTGAAAGTAGTGAGGTAACTGCTGGCTTCATCAAGACGCAATTGCCAGTAACCAGACTGGGCATCTAATACACTGAACACTGTTGCTCCTACTAGCTTGTGTGCTATGTCCTCCATGGTGGGGAGTTTGTAGTGTTCTCTCATTATTACTTTGTTGAAATCACGTGAGTCAATGCATATGCGAATTGCACCTGTGTTCTTCTCCACCACAACCATAGAACTGACCCATTCCGATGGTTCAGTGACCTTCTTTACTACTCCCAACTTCTCCATCCTAGTGAGTTCCTGTCTAACTTTATCCACAAGAGTTAGAGGTATTTTTTTGGGGGGCATGGATGACAGGCTGTGCACTCTCTTTTATACGTTTGTGGCTTATGCCTGGGAGACACCCCAGGCCCTTGAATAGATCACAGTACTCACTTTTAACGTCAGCTTCCGTCAGACCTCTATGCCCACCATCCACAGTCATTATGATCTTCACAAGTCCAATCGCTTTACTTGTTTTGAGGCCTAGCATGGCTGGGGCTTGTGTTTCTATCACAAACAATTGTAAAACCCATCACTTTCAGCTTTTCACCACCATATCCCATTAATTTCGGTAGGTCCAGAGTCTCTAAGGGGGATTCATTCCTGAGGTCTTCCAGATATATGTGGCTTGGCACACAATTTACTTGTGCTCCAGTATCTATTTTGAATGTGACTGGAGTTTTGTTGGGCCCTATCTGTAATGTTACATTGGCTTCATCTGCAGACTGATGTGCTTTCTGTATCACTGCAAGATATATCAGGGAGCAGTCCGAGTCTGACCCTGCATTGTCATCATTGTCCTCTATGGCATGTACAGCCCATGTTTGTGGCCTTCCGGTTTGTGAAGACAGTTTACACACCCTGGCAAAGTGTCCTCTTTTCTTGCATTTGTTGCATATTTGCCCCCTTGCAGGACAGACACTGTTTTTGTGGTGTATATTTCCACAATATCCACAAGCTGCTTCTCTGTTACTTGTTCCAGTGCCATAGGTGCCTTTTGTTCCTTTGTGTGCCCTTTCTTGACCATATCTACTGCTTTGAGTTTCTATAGCATTGATCTGGTGCTTGGTTCCTTCCAGTATCTGCATGTCCTTTCTTGATATTTCATATGCTCTGGCAATCCTTATGGCTTTCTCAAGATTTAAGTCTTCTTCCTGCAGTAGTTTTTCCTGAACTTCCTTAAACTTACTGCCCATCAGAATACGGTCTTTAATCGTATCTCCAGCATCATAAAAATCACAGTCTTTGGCAAGCAAGCACAGCTCGGTCACCCATTCATCCACAGATTCACCTCCACACTGGTTTCTCTCATAAAACAGTTTTCTCTGCACTGTGGAGTTTTTTCTCGGGTTGCAGTATGCTTCAAACTTTGCAAACAGTACCACTGTTTTCTTTTTGTTCTTTGCAGTGATCTCCCCACTTGCTTGCCAGGCTCTGCACACATTGCGTCCTTTCTGTCCCACAGACATTAGAAAGTGTGCTGCTTTCTGCTGATTAGTCCATTTGTCTGCATCAAGTCCTGCAAACACAAGCTCTATCAGCTCCCTCCATTTTGACCAGTTTTCAGATATGTTCCCTGACTCCAAATCCAGAGAACGAATGTTCTTTGTGTTGCTGTTTGCTACCATGACTCTTCTCACCCCACTCCTGGTACCATGTGATGTTTTGGCATAAAATAAAGGAAGACAGCAAGGAGCTTGAACTAGAGGCTTGTCTTTATTCAGCAGCAGCCATCTTAAAACCACCTTCTGCCCCAGATGACATCATTTAAAAAGTTAACTGTTTCCTAACCTTCTTAAAGAGCTAGGCATAACAATTGAACTTAAAATATAGCATAAAACATACACATCATTGCACCTAGGGAGCTTCCAATTCAAAGTGATGCCTTTCGGACTGCAGCCCCCCCCCCCCCAGCGGTGTTCATGCAGTTAATAAACGAGGTGCTGCACAAGCACCTCTATAAGGGGGTCCTCATCTACCTGGACGACATCCTCATCTACACTGAGACCATGAACGACCACATACCCGTAGTCCACCAGTACTGGAAAAACCTCTGGCAGTCAACCTATATGTCAAGCTATCAAAATGCAAATTTCACTGCACATGACTAGACTATCTGAGCTACCGAGTGTCAAATGAGGGCATAGAGATGGACCCAGCCAAAGTACAAGCTGTCCTAGGCTGGCAACCCCCTCGCACCCTCAGACAGCTACAAAGCTTCCTAGGGTTCACACACTTCTACAGGCAATTCATTCCCTCCTTTGCAAAGATTGTCAATGACAGACCTCCTAAAGACAGAGGGCCCAGGGATGAAACAACCCCCTCCCGGGACAACCCCTACAGTGGGACCTAACCTGCCAAAAGGCATTTGAAACACTAAAAGAACTTCTTGCGAAGGAACCATTGCTGAAGCATCCTGACCCTGAACAACCCTTTGTCATACAAGCAGATGCCAGCAATGTGGCAGTGGGAACAGTGCTACTCCAAAGAAACAGCCAAGGAAACCTACAGCCCTGCGCTTACACCTCCTGCAAGCTCACCTACACAAAGAGACATTGGGCTGCATGGGAAAAAGAGGCTTTCATGGTGAGATGGGCACTGCTACTCTGGCACCACCTGCTGGAAGCTGGGAAAGAGACCATTCAAAGTCTGGACTGAACATTAATTAGTAATCCCTATAGGGAATGGACCTAGAAATTTTGGGCCAAATTTCTTGCTAGGCATTTTTAATCTTATGTATTTGGTAGATAAGAAAACTTTGTCCCCCACACAAAAGGGGGGTTGGAGCGAGCGGTGTTTATCAGCTTGCTTCTTGTATGCTTTTGCCGCTTCCGCTAGGGCTTTTTTTGTATTTTCCCATCCCTTCTTTAGAGTGTCCATCCATTCAGCGAGAGACATGGAAGAGGGAGGTTTCCTAGGCAGCTCAGGCATGGGAACAAATTCCATGCCACTGGTAAATTGGAAAGGAGTTAATCCAGTCTTGCTGTGGACCGCGTTGTAGTACGCCACTTCGGCGAAGGGTAGCAAGTCTGACCAGTTGTCTTGTTGATAGTCCACATAACAACGGATGTATTGTTCCACCATTGCATTGGCCCTTTCCGCTGCTCTGTTTGTGCTTGGATGAAATGCTGAGCTCAGTCATTGTGTGGACCCAATGGACCTCAGGAACTCTCTCTAGAACATGGCGGTGAACTGAACTCCATGGTCTGAGATGATCCTCCTGGGCACTCCGTGCAGGCAGTAAATGTGTTTGACAAACATTTTCGCTAACTTCTATGTGGATGGTAATCCTGAGCAAGCAATGAAATGGGCCTGCTTGGAAAACAAATCAATATCTGTCCAGATTACTCTATTCCCACTGCTGTCTGGGAGCTCGACGATGAAGTCCACTGCTATCTCTTCCCATGTTCAGCTAGGGCTGGCCACCCATTGTAGTAGTCCAGGGGGCTTCCCTGGCTGTATTTTCATTGTTACTCAAGTAGCACAGCTTTTTATATAATCTTCCAGTTCCGATTTCATTTTTGGCCACCAAAATTGGCACCTGGCAAGGTGGAGCATTTTTAAGAATCGAAAATGGCCTCCTAGTTTCGCATCATGGCTTCGCTGTAGAACATCCAGCCTCAAACTTGCGGGAACGTATAGCTTGGATCCCTTCCAGGCTAAGCCATTTTTCATCGTTAGGATGTCCTTGTTATTGTTGAGCCATGGGTCTGCTGGCAGCGCTGAATTCATCGCTGCCGTAAGCTGATCCTGGCTTCAGGTGGTGACTTGGGCCACCTTTTGGTGGGAGGAAGAAAGGATGGGGTGAACCACTTCTTCCTTCTTACTGTCGTACTGTGGTTTTCTTGACAAGGCATCCGCCAACAAGTTCTTTCCTGCAGGGATGTGCTTCAGTTCGAATTTGAACCTTTGGAAGTATTGTGCCCAGCAAACTTGCTTTGGGAACAGTCTTCGAGGGCTTTTGAGAACTTTGAGGCTTTTATGGTCAGTCCAGACCTCGAACGGCACATTCCCCCCTTCCAGGAAATGTCTACAAGTGAGCAGGACCCACCTGATCACATACGCTTCTTTCTCCCAAATGGCCCACCTCCTTTCAGTAGTGGTGAGTTTTTTGAAGATGTAAGCGCACGGCAAGAGGTGCCCTTCTTTATTTTTTTGCAGTAGCACTTCCACTACCACTACATCACTGGCATCCATCTGGATTATGAATTGCTGTTCTGGGTCGGGGTGTTACAGTATGGGCTCTTGGGCAAAGAGCCATTTTAATTTCTTGAATGCTTTTTGACAGTCCATTGTCCACTTTAGGGGTTGGTTTGCTTTGGGCTTTGTCGGGGAAGGCCCTGTTTTTAATAGTTCAGTCAATGGGAGGGCAAGCTCCATGAAAACCAGAATGAACTGCCTGTAGAAATTGGCAAATCCAAGAAAGCTTTGTAGCGGTCTGCGAGTACTTGGAGGTTTCCAGTCTAACACAGCTTTCATTTTTCTTGGATCCATCTCTATCCCCTCGTTGGCGATGCGGTACGCAAGGTAATCTTGTAAGGTTTTGTGGAACTCACACTTCAACAACTTTGCAAATGTTATTTTCACAAATAAGAAAAATAAAAATAAAAAATTAGTTAATTCTAGGTGATAAATAAGTAGAACGTTGTAGCTGCTTATAGAATGTTTTCGGTTTTAAAATGTTTATTCGTTAACAGATAACCCATCATGACATTTATTATAATATAAATATAAATGATTCTAGACAAAAGTACTTTCAAACAAATATAGTTAAATGAGAATGTTGGTATATTGATGGTATAAAGATTTTTGATTTAAAATGTACAATTCAATTTGAACGAAATTTAATTGTAACCAATCGACATACTTTCTGGAAGATGTAATGAAGAGTGTTTTTGTGTGTGTTTTCTGTTTAATTAAAACAATAAAAAAAAAGAAATTGGCAAATCCAAGAAAGCTTTGTAGCGGTCTGCGAGTACTTGGAGGTTTCCAGTCTAACACAGCTTTCATTTTTCTTGGATCCATCTCTATCCCCTCGTTGGTGATGCGGTAGCCAAGGTAATCTTGTAAGGTTTTGTGGAACTCACACTTCAACAACTTTGCGTATAGTTTGGCGGCTAGAAGTTTTTCCAGGACTTGCCATACTAGCTTCACATGTTCTTCTAGGGTTTCAGAAAAGATCAATATATCATTGAGATAGACAAGCACTCCGCGGTACAGGTGCTCATGTAGCACCTCATTTAAGTACTGCATGAAGACTGCAGGGGCCCCTTGTAGCCCAAACGGCATAACTTTGAATTGAAAACTGCCAAGGGGGCAGTTAAAAGTGGTTTTCCATGTCACTGTGTTAAATTGTTTGCTAGCTGAACTGAAAGACTTATTGCGCAGGTCATAGGCCCTTATCAGCAATGATTTGCTGTGCATGCTTCTTAACTCATCACACATTCCAGAGACTTCTTTCCCTTTTGATCTTTGTTCGTCTTCAAGAAGGCGGACAACATTTGTTCTTGCCAAAATGTAACAATTAGATAGATTTGTTTTATTTCTATTTTCTTATTTTTGTATTAAAGTTTGTTTTCACTAGAACACGTTCTCGGGTTTTATTTTAATTTTCGCTTCTTGAAGATATGCCTGTTATGAAAAGCCGTCGGTCTAAGCCTCATTAGTTCAAGGTGAAATTTCCCCTGACAATTAATGGCAGCAGGAGAATGGTTATAATTTACGGCTGTTCCTTCCAAGCTATCTTTAAGAGATAAGCGGCCAGGCTAATTAACCATGCCAAGGAAGAAAAAGAAAAAAAACAAATATGAAACGCGCTCACAGGGATCCATTCCCTCAGACACAGAAATGCAAGACTTTTCACGCTGGCTTCCAAGTTCCCAAACTCCAGTAACTGGACTGGATGAAGACCCTGCTGTGGGGGAAGCTGCTACAGGAGGTGAAATCTACGAACCGAGGTCAGTAAATCTCCCTTCTGATTATGCACGTTCCCAAATACCTCCAAGAGATTATGAAATACTCGGGGCAAAACCAAAACGTTCCACGTTGCCAGAGCAAATTCACTCCCAAACTTTTGGAGATTATCAAACAATTGATGCCTGGCCAAAGCCCTCGCGGCAACTGCCGGGAGAGGAAAAACACCCCCACGCAGAAAGTGAAACTTATGAATCCTTCTCAGGCCCTGGGGAAGATATGAAAAGCTATCGTGACCAGATAGACTTTTTTGAAAAACAAGTCTTTCAAGCTAGAAAACACTATGAAAGGCTACAGGCAAGTAGGAGGGGTTTCCCCACTTGCAAAATGTCTGAGGACGCCATCTTGCCTTCTTCTCCTTCTTCACAACCTAAGACACACCCCCTGGTGAAAAAAGCATCAGGCAAATCAGAACAGAGAGATATGTACACGTCACCAAGGTCACGTGATCTCCTCTATTCTACTACTTATGCCACGCAAACAAAAATTCTGCAGCCAAGAAGTGAAGCTGCACTGCCACCTCATGGCGAAAATTTATTAGAGCAACAATTAAATAAATTGCAGCAAACCTGGACAGATCTATCTATAAGTCGTCCAGATGATAAAGATGCAATGCTAATGCCTCCAAAGGTTAAGTCTTCAACTCCCACTGGTGGTGTTGGACTTTCCCTAGATGGAACAAGGCAAAGCCAAAGGCAAATGCCACCCCCTCAAGCAAGCCAATTTAATGTTGCCACACAAAGACCAATGGTGCAATTACAGCGCCCCCTGGTTCAACAACCAGCTTTTCAACCTGCACAGCAAGTTCTTCAAATGCATATCCCTCAGCAGGCATTTTCTGTCACTCCTTTGACTGGTGAGTCAAAATTAAAGGAGTCAGGAGAGAATTATAAAGCCTGGGTCAGTGAGATTGCACTCTTGCTTCGCAGAGAAGGCACCCACTGTATGGTTTTTAATCCTCCTGCACAACCGTGGACTCCTGCAATAAAAGACCTAGAGAATAGGGCGTATACAACTTTGCTCATGTCGATGGACACTGAAGAACTGCAGGTTACTTTTCCACCTGATGCAACAGCCCAACAAATTTGGGCTATTTTGGAAGATTGCTACAGGCCCATTTCAATTGAATCTTCATGTTTGCTCATGTCTGAGTTCCATGGTTCGAAGTTGAAACCCGGTGAACAAATTGGTGGACATTTGACCAAACTGAAAGGAATGAGAAGTGAATTGAGAGAAAGTGGCCATGTAATCGATGATATCCAAATGATTAGCATCATCATTAACTCATTGAATTATGAATGGAAAGATGCCATTGCAAAGATTAACTACGTGCCTATTGCCCAACGCACAGTTAACCACATTTGCAGACTTTTAGTTGAGGAGGAAGCTATCAAATTAGCTACGCCACATCTGCAATGACCCCCAGCGTCAAAAGCTCCAGCTAGACGTCCCTTCCGAGGAAGAGGCTGCGTCAATGCTCCAAGGATGCCAAGATGCCAACGAGTTCCAGCTCCCGTCACATACCAGCCCAGAGGAACAGACTCCAGAGGCAGAGGTAGAGGCAGAAGACAAGGTCGTTGTGGTCCAAGGCGTGATCCACAAGCTCCACTCGCAACATTGGCCATAACCAACGTTCCACAACCTGATCCAAAGTACGACAGACGTCTTTTGTGGACTTTAGATAGTGGAGCAGCTGTACACGTTACCCACAGAAAGGAACTTTTCACAGAGATGGGCGAGCCAGAGCCCGAATATCGAGAACTGTACACCTTTTCCAACCACAATTGCAAGGTCATGGGAAAAGGAACTGTTTACATTGAAGAGCTCGATACATACATCCCTGATGTTTACTACATACCTTCAGCAACCAGTAAGTTGCTTAGTCAAAGTCATTTGTCTAGACAGTTAAAGTTCCAGGTTCACCACCTCGAAAAAGCAAGTTACATAGTTAAAGATGGTGATATTGTTGCTGAAACCATGCTGATTGGTGGTGTTTATTACTTAAAACCAAAGCCTAAAAGGCAAGCACAGGCAAGTATGCAAACCCCAAAAAGGGACAGCACGGGCCCAGAGAGAGTTGCTTCAGAGAGAGAACCCGTTGCTATGCCAAAGGCTCCTAAAGCCAACAAACAGAGAAAAAGGAAGCAGGTTGCTCAGAGCAAGCCTGAGATTCCTCATGAAACTGTTAATGTTGAAAATTCACTAACTGGTAAACCTTTGCATTCCAGGTGCATCCACAAGTGGCATAGAAGATTGGGGCACGCCAGTTTCCGTGTTCTTAGAAAGATGCCGGAGTTCGCAAAAGGTTTGGCTCTAAAGGGGTGTAAGGTGTTTTTGGATTGTGCAGTTTGCAGGAAAGCTAAATCCAAGGCAGCTGCAATTCCCAAACACGCTACACGCCTGTCAACACGCATTTTTGATTTGGTACACACTGACATAGTGGGTCCTTTCCCACCATCATTTGGTGGTAGAAAGTATTTTCTAACAATTGTAGATAATCATTCTAGATATGGATTTGTATATCCTATGAGAGAGAAATCTGAGACCTTTCAGATCTTTAAAGACTTTGCAGCTTTTGTTTCTACACAATACCAAGTTCGCATCGCCAGAATCCAGAGCGACCGTGGTGCAGAATTCATGTCTCAGCGTTTTCAGGACTGGATGCGTAAGAATGGAATTCTTCATCAGACATCCGCTCCATATACACCGGCTCATAACGAAGTCGTAGAAAGAAGACAAGGGGTTCAACAAACCATGATGCGTTGTCTCCTAGAAGATGCCAATCTCGGTAGCATATACTGGGGTGAAGAAATCAAATATGCAAATTACATTGTCAACCGTACTTGGAGCAGTGTAATCAATCAAACTCCTTTCTACATGCTGTATGGCTACAAGCCTGATCTCAAGAACCTCCACATTTTTGGTTCATACGCTATGGTGAACATTTCCTTAACTCAAAGAAGAAAGGGAGGTCCAGTAGCAAAGAGACTGAGATTTATGGGTATTGATGATAATTCAAAATGGTGCAAATTTATTGATCCTAAACATGTGATTGTCATTTCACAATCTGCTAATTTTGAGGAAGATATTGACTGGTCCAGAATTCATTCCAATGATCCTGGAGTTTATTTTCCTAGAGATGATATTGCAGATGCCACGCAGCCTGATGACAATTTACAGGCATATATTCCTTCTACCAGTTCTTCACAACCTGATGTTCTGTCTTCGCAAGCTGCGGATGCTGATGCTAGTGACGAACGTGAGGACGAGGACGAAGAAGAAGAAGACTGGACTGTTGTTCCGAGACGTTCCAAGAGGGTCACAAAAGGAATCCCTCCACAACGATATTCGTGGCAACTGACAAAAACACCATTGCCTTTGATTTGCAATGTTACTTTTCCTCCTGAGACATACACACAAATCAAACAGCTTCCTGATTCAGAGCAAGACAAATGGTATGATGCAATGCAGGATGAAATGGACAGTTTAAAGAAACTTAATGTATTTACACCTGCAAAACCTCCAGCAAACAAGAAAGTCATTGGCACTCGATGGGTTTACAGAATCAAGAAGAAACCAAATGGTAAGTCTTTATACAAAGCCAGACTTGTAGCTCAGGGTTTCGCTCAACGTTATCCTGAGGACTACACAAACACTTACTCACCAACAGTCAGAACTGAAAGCGTAAAAATTGCTTTAACCACTGCAACTATTCTTGGTTTAGAAGTTTTCCAATTTGATGTGGACACAGCTTACTGTATCTACATGCAGACCTAGATGAAGAGATCTACGTGAGAAGACCTCCAGGATTCCGAAAGCAAGAAGGGGATACCTGGTTCCTGAATAAAAGTCTTTATGGTCTGAAACAGTCAGGTTTAATGTGGTACTTATGTCTTACTGACAAACTAAATTCAATGGGCTTTATTAAGTCCGAAACTGATGAATGCGTGTTCACAAAAAGATCTAACAATGCATATGAGATAATTCTTGTTTATGTTGATGGCATTGTTTACATTGGTCCAAATAAGAAAATGAGTGAGATTTTTGCCAAAAGTTTGCAGAGATACTTCACACTGAAATCTTTAGGTCACATTAGCACTTATTTAGGTGTTCAGATTGAAAAGACACAGAAGGGGTTTAGTCTTTCACAAGAGGCGAAAAGTGACCACATTTTGCATCATTGCAACATGAAAGATGCTAACACAACAAAGACACCCATGCAAACAGATTTTCACAACTTAACACATGAACCAAGTCCTGAGTTCGAGGACCAAACACTTTATCGTTCAGTCATTGGTTCACTATTATACATTAGTAGTTGGACCAGACCCGACATTGCACTTAGTGTTAATCTTTTATCACGACACGTAGGTAAGGCAACACAATTTCATTGGACATGCATTAAGAAGTTATTGAAATACCTGAAACACACTAAACACATGAAGTTACTGCTTGAACCAACACACACTGATCATCCAGTTATGTTGTTATGCAGATTCTGATTGGGCAAGTGATAAGAAATCACGCAAAAGCACTTCTGGTTACATGATGTTCCTGAATGGATGTCCTGTTTACTGGCAAGTGAGAAAACAGAGTTTTGTTTCATGTTCATCTACTGAAGCTGAATATGCTTGTGTTTCAGATGCTTGTAATTCTCTAACGTGGTTTGATGCTTTGATCACAGATATCTGGACACGTCCGATTCGACCAATCACCGTGATGGAAGATAATGTATCGGTGGTTTATATTTCTGAGTCACATTTTGCAGGTTCAAGGTCCAGACACATTGACATTCGTTATCAAAACACAAAGCAATTAGTTAAGCAAGGTTTTGTTAAATTGCAATATGTTTCTACACATGATCAGATTGCTGACATGCTCAACAAACCACTTGCAGCAGCTCAACACGAGTATCTGCGAAAGAAGATCTGCCTTAATTGATGATTTGATGATATCAGCCCAACTAGCAAAAGAAGGGGTGTCACTGCGTTAAATTGTTTGCTAGATGAACTGAAAGAGTTATTGCGCAGGTCATAGGCCCTTATCAGCAATGATTTGCTGCGCATGCTTCTTAACTCATCACACATTCCAGAGACTTCTTTCCCTTTTGATCTTTGTTCGTCTTCAAGAAGGCGGACAACATTTGTTCTTGCCAAAATGTAACAATTAGATAGATTTGTTTTATTTCTATTTTCTTATTTTTGTATTAAAGTTTGTTTTCACTAGAACACGTTCTCGGGTTTTATTTTAATTTTCGCTTCTTGAAGATATGCCTGTTATGAAAAGCCGTCGGTCTAAGCCTCATTAGTTCAGGGTGAAATTCCCCCTGACATTCCATTCATCTCCCTCTCTGATTCGTATGCGGTAATACACCTCTCTTAAGTCCAGCTTGGTGAGCACCTTGCCTTTAGCCGAGTGGTTCAACATATCTTTCATGAGTGGGAGGGGGTAGGTGTTCTTCACGCATATGGTGTTCAAACCCTGCAGATCAATACAGAGATGAACACTGCCATCTTTCTTTTCTCTGAAGAGCACTGGGGCCACTAATTTCGACTTCGCTGGTTCAATAAAGCCCTGCTTCAAATTGATGTCAATGTACTTCCTCAATTCTACCATCTCTTTGGGAGTAGGGTAGCCTGTTCTGACCCTCCTCTTCCCCCGCCACACAGACACACTCCGAGCCAAAGATACTTCACGAGGTTTATTGCACAGACAGACAGATCCTTGGCAGCAATCCAACACAACTCAACCTTCAGAACCCTCCGGCACTGATACGCAATAGCAGCTATCCAGCCTGCCACGCTCACAAGACTGTACTCCCACAATAGTTCCTGCATTGACTTCTGCAAAAGGGCGTGTGCATAAGCAGTCCTTTTATAGTCTGGAGAGAAGTCTAATTATCATCAGCTGAGCGCAATTATCTCTGGTAACTGCGCAATTGCTCCTGACGCCACTTAGCGCGCCGGTAACGAGCATTTAATAACTCACTGCTAATGTGTGACTCGCTGTCCCGTTACTCCTCCCCACTGCTCCAAGGCATGACATCAGGAGCACCCTCCCTTTGGCTTTCACCACTGCTCCATGCCTCAGGCGCCTCCTGGTGGCCGACCAGCCTCTCTGATCCCTGCTCAGAGTCAGAACCCTGCCCAGGGTCCTCCACATCCTCCAGAGCCGACTCATAGGGACCCTCACTGTCGGAGTCTGGTGGCAGCTCCAACGGCTCCTGCTGGGCCACAACAGTAGCCCAAGGTACAAATTCTATTGCGCAATCAGTGGGCTGATGAGGGGGAAGATAGTTGCAATCTTCCTCACTGAACACCCCTGCCAAGTCCCAGTACTATTTTGGTACTTGCTGGATCCCGGGGGTGGTGGTGGTGGTGCCTCCACTGCAGGGGCTGCAGGCTCTGTGTGGTCTGCTTTATTGGGTTTGATTGTCCCAGGGTGGCCCTCTGGCTGCATCAGTGGTAATGGCCCAACACCAATAGTCAATTTCCGAACAACGTTCTCCCACTTTATTGTAGGTGTCCACTTTTCCAGCCATGCAAGCCCCAAGATAATTAATTCCTGCATCTTTGGAGCCACGATGAATCTGAGGAACTCATAGTGGCAGCCTATCCATAAATTTACCAATTCGGTCATTAGCATGGCTGGGGTTCCCTCAATTAGCATTCCATCTACCTGCTCAAACTGAATGGGATGGGCTAGAAGTCTTGTGTGTATGCCTAGTTGCTCTACAATTGACATGCTGATTAAGCATTGGGTGCAGCCGGTGTCCACGACTGCCTCAACTTCCCCTTCCACCCCTGTTTCGGGTACTTGGAGCTTCACTTTGATGGAGAAGGGATGGACAGGTGCACTCACCATCGGGTCGTCTATGCTATTCTCCTCCTCCGAGGTGGAAGGGGTTTCCCCATCGGTTGGACTTTTCATCCCCTTAGGTTGGGGATCAGCTTTCTTAGGTTGTTGGCTCAGATGACTCGTTTCTGGTGGCTTCCGGGGCCTTCTCTTTATCGTGCTGGCGGTTGGTGTACACACGTGTGAGATTGGAGCTGGAGCCAGGCACTGTGACGCTCTGTGGCCCGGTTGACCGCAACAGTAGCATTTTATTGCCCCCACCCCCCCAAGGGAAGGAACCCGGTTGCATCTTTTAACACAGGAGCCACCTCACCATGGAGCTCCGCTATCCACCTTGCAGCTTCCCTCTCACTCATCCCTTCTGTTATTGTCGAGATTAGTTCTCTATCGGAAGGTGGGGCAAGATCCTGTTGGGGCATTGCAGGTGGGACTGGAATTGGTGGGGGGTCAATCCCTGGGTTGTCCCTGCCAAGTTATCTGAAATGGTGTCATCTGCTGAGGGAGGGCAGGCCTCCATTGGTATTTCTCCCATCCATGACCTGGGAAGAAAGCCCACCCTGGTGGTGCTTGATTCACAGGTTGCAGCCTAACCATCAGTAGCTGGCTAGGGGGAGATGTGGCCCAAGCCCCTTTCTGCTGGCTGGATTGATTTCCCCATGTTGGTGGGAGACCCATCTGCACCCTGAGGGGGAGGGGCACTGATGTTGGCTTCGCTCCAGCTGCAGGGTAGTGGGACAATTCGCTTGTCGCTGTGTGGAAGGAGTAAAGATCTCCACTCCAGTGCTTTGCAGAGCCTCTGCTAGGGAGGGGAACGTAGGCTGAGTCAGGGTCCAACTAGGTGGCCCTGAGCTAAAGCGAGGGTTGAATTCACTCACGTTCGGCTGCGCAAGTTGGTCTGGGAGGCTCCAATCATTTGGTCAGCTAGTGGGTGGTTGCTTTGGTCTCCTCCAGCCGTGTGTCGAAGTGGCCCTCTCGACCCCCTTCAGCTCCAACAGCAATTTCCCAGATGCCATAAATCTCCAGGTTTCCTCCTGCAGAATGTGTTCCAATTGCGAGGGAGGTCTAGGCCTTGCTCCCAGCTGGCATTCCCCCTCTGCAGCCACCACCACCCCCGGCTTTGGAATGTCTGCAATTGGTCTCGGCATAGAGATGTGATCTGTCATCTGCTACGTTCCCCTCCACCTTTGCTGACATTTTGCACTGTCCCAGGTCAGGTCAGTGCTGGGACCCAGCACCCAGCCCACTGCACCACCTGCAGGGGTAGCTGGTGAAGTATTTTAAGGGAGATTCGGGTTAATGTCAAGCATTCCTGATAGCATCCAAAATTAAATTAGAGTCCAAGGCAACGTGCTGCTCAAAGTTCCAATTTATTGATTCGACCGGAAGTTCTTCAGCTGGACAGACGTGGGTGTGTGTGGGCTCTCAAGAGTCTCACATGAACCCTGTCTGACAAACCATCTCCGAGATCTTTTTTAGATCGGAGCCCCCCTGGAGGGGGCGTGAAGAAGGGGCAGCATCTCATCAGACCCAGGGGGAGGCAACAGGTCCCTCGCAGGTCAGAGATTTGTCCTCTGAATCGGAGTAGGGGCAGCAGCGTGGCAACATGCTGCACAAGAAGCTGACTTCCAGTCAAAGCAAATGAACAGGAGTGTGAGGAAGAGATGAAAGACCAGTAAGAAAATTCATCTAACCCACAGCCATAAATCAAACTTGGAAAAGGCAAAGAATCTTGAGAGCATAAATAATATTGATGGTCAGACAGGGATTTTTTCAAAAAGAAAGAAAGAAAGAAAAGGAAAATGGAGGGTTGAAACACCCCCCCCCCCAAAAAAAAAGTCATTTGTTTGAAACAATTCGGACAGAAAAGGAGAAAGCAGAGAAGTGACAAACCCACTCAAATACTAACTCTAAATTTGGCTTCCAACTTGAAAAGATTGTGTTTTTAAAGGAGTCTGGGAGTGTGAAGATTTATTTCATCCGAGTGTCTTTTAACTAATATATCTTAAGCAATCCCAATTAATGAGAGATGGAATGCAACAAGGGAGAAAGATCAAGAAAAAAGCACTATCTCCTCACTGACAACTGATAACCTAATCTTGCCTGTGTGGGAAATTCTAATTTACCAACCACTGTAAATCAGAACTTGGAAAAGCAGGAGGCGAAGAAGAAACATACCCGAGTTTTGGCTGTATGCAAGCTTGTTCCAATTAATACATTTTGAGCAGCTATGACCAACAAGAGGTAAGGAGTGGCAAGGAGAGGAAATGATAACAGAGTGAAGAACTGGGAAATACAAAGGGTTTTTTTTCTTCCTTTTTTTTCTGCAAAAGATTAAGATGGCTCCAACTTCTCTTCTGGTTTCACAGTAGTTGAATTAACTAAATTTTAGGTGGACCAGAACCTCGAAATAAGACTTGTATAACTAACTGCAATTTTGGGACTGGACATTAAGGAAAAACAAAAGATCAAGATGGCTCCCGTCGCTCTTCCCCACAACAGCTGAAGTAGATAAATTTAAGGTGGACCAGAGCTCTGAAATAAGAACTGTATAACTAACTGTAACTTTGGAACTGGACATCATGGAAAGCTGAGAAATTGAAGAACTGCATGAAATTATTAAAAATATGCATAAATCATTAAAATCAAGCCTAAATAGAATTATGAACCCAAAGAAGCAGCAAGAAGAAGGCAAAGAAGAAGAGGGGCAAGATAATGAAGGGGTAGAAACGGAGGGCAATAAAAAGCAGACAAAAAACTCCATTGGACTTTGCAGTGGTATAGGGAAAATTGTAAAAGGGGGATGTGTCCCAACAAAAGGTAATAAAAAGCAGACAAAAGATGTTTTGGAGTTTGTCAGTGGCATATGGAAAATTGAAGTAGGAGATTACGCCCCAACAAAGAGAAATATAAAAGTTCTTTTTGATGGTGGCTTGGGGAAAATTGAAGAGGGTGGATGTGTCAAAACAAAGAAAAGGGGGAAGGCAGGAAGAGAGAAGTGGGACAAAAGACTTACTAGGAAAAAATCAGACAGCTAGAAATTGTTATATGGGAAAATATAAAGATAAGATAAGGGCTTTGTTCCTAAATATGACAATAAAATGGAGTTGCTAACTGGTTGAATATGATAATGGAAAGATAATTAAATAAAGGTTAAAATATATGGAATATGGACAAATATGAAACTGATATGGGGAGATTGTAAAGCAGAGGTTTGTGATTCACTTTTATACATGATAATTAAACTGAGTTGCAAATTGACTGAATATGACAATAGAAGGACAATTAAGCATGGGTTAAAATATATGAAACATGGACATATATAGAACTTTTAAGATGATGAACAAAGTGAGATGTTTACCGCTTGTTATTCTACCGTGTTTCCCCGAAAATACGCCAGGGGCTTATATTTTTTTGACCCACGAAATATGGCCTTGGGCTTATTAAAGGGGAGGGCTTATTATTTTTGGGTTGCCGGGCGGCTGCTCCCTTGTGACTGGGTTCCCGAAGAGCCGGGCACAGCCTCAGGGTCGAATGGCTGTGTTGCGCTGTCGCAGCAGCAACGCAGCAGCCATGAGGTGACGAAGCTTATGAGCAGCCACCTGGCAACCCCCCTTTCCAGCCGGGTACAGCGCCGCTCACCGACCTAGCAGTACCTGGAAGGCACCAAGCAACGCGAGCGCCTGTTCTCCGCCCTCCGCCTCCTGCGGCTCGGTGCCTTCAGAATGCCCCTAGGTGAGTGAATGGGGCTCTGCATGGCTGGAGGGGAGTTTCGCAGCGGCTGGCGCCGTCCGCCAATTGGTTTTTTTTTTCAAAGCACGGAGGATGGATGCCGCTCTGGAAGTACGCTCTATGGTTGTGGGCTGCAGATTGTACAACCATAGAGCATACTTCCAGAGCGGCATCCATCCTCCGTGCTTTGAAAAAAAAAACCAATTGGCGGACGGCGCCAGCAGCGGGGAGAGGAAAAGCCGCTGCGAAACTCCCCTCCAGCCATGCAGAGCCCCATTCACTCACCTAGGGGCATTCTTTTTTTTTTTTTTTTTTTTAATAAATGTTTATTTATTTTTCTTTAAAAAGACAAGACAACACATAAGGTACAAGAGCAGGGAAGTAAAAAAAGACACATTTTCATCAAGCATGTCGTTTGGTTACAAGTTTTTGTGCGATGGTTTTTACAATTAAGAATGCGTTCACTAATTATCCATTAAATATAGTTAAATATTTCATTGAGCATTGCATGTTCAAGTTACCATAGTATTCTTTCTTTTATGACAACCCTTATTTCTTTATCTCTACAATTATGTACTAGGTAGCAATAGGTCTTTATAAAATTGTATCACCATTCTCTCAAAGATAAAAGTGGAGATTAAGTCAAAGAAAAAAAGAAACTCATTACTTCATATAAGACATTTCTATTTTCCATTAATCTTAAAGTTTCCAATCATCCTCAACTCCAAATTTAATTTCCCATTATTATTTGTCAATCCATGTAGTCATTAAATATTTTAATCTATATTCACATCCATTGTTCATTACATCATCATTATTCCATTTTATATTATAAAATAGTCACCAGCCATAATCATACCTAACAATTTAAATCATCTCACTCTTATATATTAAATACATTATTATTCTTATCTCGTATAAGTAAATGGTCTATTTCATAATAAAGGCTTAATATGTATAGAAAGAGAAAAAAAAAAGAGAGAAAAAAGAGAGAGATTTTTTCAAAACATTAAGTATAACTTTCTATTATTATTACATATAAGATAGGGTAAAGAAAAAGAAAAGATTCACTTCCAAGTTTTTTTATCCAACCATTGATAAAACAAGTCCCATACTTTATAAAATTGCTCATCCTCTAATTCTCTAATTTCAAATATAAGTTTACTCATTTCTGCACAGTTCATTATCTTCCGAACAATTTCCTCCTCTGTTGGTACTTTCTCATTTTTCCAGTATTTAGCAAATACAATTCTAGCAGCTGTTAAGACATTTATGATCAAATATTTCAAGTCTTTATTGTATGTTTCTGGTATTATTCCCAATAAGAAAAGTTCTGGTTTCAAGTCAATATGTTTATGTATCATTTTCTCCAGCCACATGTGTATTTTAGTCCAGTATCTCTTAGCTTCAGGACAAGTCCACCACATGTGGTAATATGTGCCCGGTGTATGTTGACATTTCCAGCATTTTTCAGACTTATTCTTCGACATTCTTGCTATTCTCGATGGGGATAAATGCCACCTATAAAACATCTTATACAAATTTTCTTTATATGCAGTTGACATTGTCATTTTATAATTTTGAGTCCACAATTTTTGCCATTTTTCTAAATCAATCCCATGTCCAAAGTTTTTTCCCCAGGCTAACATAGTTCCTTTCACTTGTTCTTCATATAGTTTCACCTCTAATAAATAATCATAAAATTTTTTAATTAGTTTTTCATCGTTACCTGTTAAAATTTTATCTAATTCAGTCAGTTTATCATAAAAACCCTCATTTTTTCGATCTTCATTGTATCTAGAATGTATTTGCACATATGAGTACCAATTGAGTTCAATACCTTCTTGTTTCAATTCTTGTATAGATTTAAGTTCACCCTCTGCATTCAATAATTCAGCATATCTAACTGCTTCTTCCCTTTTAAATATTATTGGATATGAAAAGGCTTCAATAGTTGATATCCAGACTGGAATTTTCAAGTAGTGCGACCTCTTAACCTTCTGCCAGTTTAATAACAGAGCCTCTCTTATAGAATGGTCTCTAAAGTAACCATGTTTTTTAGTTCCTTTATACCATAAGTATGCATGCCATCCCAACAGCAAGTCATGACCTTCTAGATTCAAAAGCCTATCATTTCTTAGCATTATCCATTCCTTGATCCACATCAGACTAGCTGCCTGATAGTATAACTCCCAATCAGGTAAACCCCACCCTCCCCTTGATTTGGAATCTTGTAACAATTTACATTTTATTCTTGCTTTTTTCCCTTGCCATATAAATTTCAACACTATTTTATTTAATTCTTCAAAATATCCTTTCCCCAACTTAATTGGAATAGTCTGGAACAGGTATAACAGTCTAGGTAAGATATTCATTTTAATTGTTGCGATTCTACCAATCATTGATAATTGAAGATTCTTCCATTTCGCCAAGTCTGTTACAATTTGTTGCTTCAATTTAATATAATTATCTTCTTTGAGAGTGCTGCACTTGGCTGTTAGGTGAATCCCCAAATATTTAACTTTATTTGTGATTTGCATTTCCAAATTTTCCGCCAATTCTTCTTTTTGTTTTCGGGATATATTTTTTGTTAAAATCTTTGTTTTGTCTTTGTTTATTTTTAAACCTGCAACTTTTCCATACGCCTCGATTTCTCCTATCAGTTTAGGTGCAGATTGAAATGGCTCCTCAAGAATGAAGACTAAGTCGTCAGCAAATGCTTGCAACTTGTATTCTTCCTTTTTAATGGTCATTCCCTTTATTTCTTCCTCTTCTCTAATCTTTCTATTTAGTACTTCTAATGTTAAAACAAAAAGCAGTGGTGACAGTGGACAGCCTTGTCTCGTACCTCTTTTAATTTCAATTGGATCCGTCAGCTCTCCATTTATCATTATCTTGGCTGTTTGCTTGTGATATATCGTTTGTATGGCTTGAATAAAATTCTTACCAAAATTCATTTGTTCCATTTGTTGAGTCATAAATGTCCAATTCACGTTATCAAAGGCTTTCTGCGCATCCAAGAAAATCAAAGCCATTTGCTTCTCAGAGTGGACCTGATAATATTCTAAGGTATTTAGAATTGTCCTTATGTTATCTCTAATTTGCCTCTTTGGTAAAAAACCATTTTGGTCCGAGTGGATAAACCCATTTAGGTATTTTTTCAGTCTCTCTGCCAGTATTGAGGCAAATAGTTTATAGTCTGAGTTCAACAAGGAGATAGGTCTATAGTTCTTAATTTGCGTATGGTCTGCCTCCTCTTTGGGTATTAATGTAATATATGCCTCCAACCATGAATTAGGTATTTTACTTTCAATCATTACTTCATTCATGACTTCTAGTAATGGAACGGCCAAGGATTTTTCTAATGTTCTATAGAATTCCACAGGGAGGCCATCCGGTCCCGGGGCCTTCCCATTATTTTGTCTTTTAAGGGCCTCAGTTAATTCCATCATTGTTATTTTATCTTCAAATATAGTTCTAGTATCATTTGGTATTTGGGGGAGTTTGGCGTTTTGTAAATATTGTTTCACTTCTTTCTCTTCTATGTTCTCTTGTTCATACAACTTGGCATAGTAATCTTGAATAATTTTCCTTTTTTCCATATTTCCATGATACAATTGTCCTTGTTCATCTCTTAGTTGTAGTATTTTCTTGGTCTCTCTTTCTTTTCTCAGTTTATAAGCCAGCCATCTGCCTGGTTTATTTGCATTTTCAAAATAGTTCTGTTTGGCGCCTCTGATTTTTTGGGCCAGGTCCTCCTTTTCCAATAGGTCAAGTTTGTGTTTTATTGTGTCCATCTTTATTTTAATCTCTTTCTTTTGTGGAGATTTCTGTAGTTCTTTTTCCAATGTGCTGTAATCTTTTTCTAGATCCTTAGACACTTGTCTTTTCTTTAAGTTTCTCTTTCTTATATAGTCTATTATCAAACCTCTAGAAAAGGCCTTCATTGTATCCCAAAGATTCTGTAAAGACGTATCTTCTTTTTTGTTTTCTTTAAAGAAGAAAGTCAATTCTTTTTCCATTTTCTTTACAAATTCTTTCTCTTTCAATATCCTGTTATCTAGTGTCCATCTCGATCTTCTTCTTTGTTGTCTCCAACCTATTGCCATTGGATTGTGGTCTGCCCAGATGTTTGGTTCAATCTCCACATCTAGTGCGCTGCTGGATATGCCCGTTGAAGCCCAAATCATATCAATTCTAGAGAACGATGAGTGTCTATTTGAGTAAAAGGTATATTGTTTTTTAATGGGGTTCCTTTCTCTCCACACATCTTTTAGATTTATTTCATCCATCATCCTGAAGAAGGACTTTGGGAGTGTTTTTCTATTTTGTTTTGTTGTTTTGTGGGTCTTATAGTCCAGTTTCTGGTCTACAATACCATTGAAGTCTCCCATCATGCAAATGTCAGCATAGTCTAGATCAGAAATTTTCTTGTGGATTTTTTTATAAAAGTCATCTTGTTTTTCATTAGGGGCATAAATTCCAATTAGCAGTATTTTCCTAGCATTGTCCATTATTTCCACCATTAAAATTCTTCCATCTTCGTCTGTGTAGATTTGTTTCGCAGGGATTTTATCTTTAATGTAGAAGGTCACACCTCTTTGTTTACAGTCCGCTAACGAAGTAAAGTTTTTTCCCAGTTTTGGTTGTACTAATAAATGACTATTACTTTGTTGAATATGTACTTCTTGTAAGCAAATTATATCTAATTTTAATTTTCCTAATTTGTGGAATATTTTCGTTCGTTTACATGGCGAATTAAGTCCATTTATATTAATTGAGAGTAATTTTATTCCTTCCATCCTTATGTTTTATATATAGGATTTATAGCTCTAGTTGATCTTGGTTCCCGTTGTGCTCTACTCTCTACACCCCCAACAGCACCTTCTTCAATGTCAATTCCACCTACAGCACCCTCTGTCCTCTCAATTTCGGTTATGGGTAGATCCAGCAGTTGCACCGGTGGCTCTTCATTTCCAGGCTTCTCTGGCTTTCCTCTCAAATGTTCTGTGTAGAAAGCTTCTGCCTTCTCAATTGTATCAATTCTATATCTCTGTCCTTTCCATACAAACATGAGGCCTTCCGGAATCAACCATCTATAGTTAACTCCTATTTTAAGTAAGGCTGTAGTCAAGAATTGATATTTTCTTCTTTTCTCTCTCACCCGTCTTGGTATTTGCTTAAGAATTGCAATCTCCTTGCCTTTGTATTGCAGTTTTTTATCTCTTGTGTTTTGCAGGATTTGTAGTTTTAGTGCTTTTTTCGTAAATCTTACATGGACCTCCCTTGGGAGGGAGTTCCTCGTTGCATATCTTGTGTTAACTCGAAATGTCTCATCTATCCCGTCCATTATCTTCTCCTCAGGTATCCCTAATATTTCTATGAGAATTTCGGATATTATTTGTGGCAGATTTTCACCCTGCGCTACCACGGGTTTTCTGGTTACTCCAGATGACCCGTTGAATCCTGATCGTTTGGACGGTCCATTGGACCCAAGCTGTCCCGAAGAGACAGTGGGAGGTAAGGGGAAATTCCGGGGGACCCAGAGACACTCGCAAAGTCTCTGGAAACCCTGGTGAAACCCCTTTTTGCCTGCGGTCAGGAGCCAGCCCCCGGGCTGCCAAAGCGGCTGACGGCTCCGTGAAGCAAGAGCAGGAGAGAGAGAAAGCATGCCGTGGTTTGGTGAGAGTACTTGAAGAAAGCTTTTCTTTTTTGCTTAAATTATACAGAGGACACTCTTAATTTGGAAGATTAAAGGAAATAGAAAATAACCGAAGACTTAGCGGCGGGTTTGAATAGAGCTAATTGAAACCATTTGGGCTTTTTGTTCTTCCCTTTTTATTTACTGGAAACCAGACGGGACTTTCATTACTGTTGTTACAATTGCGGTTGAAGCTCTCTTTATTTTTAACCCCCCCTTCCTTATTTTTTCTTTTTTTTTAAAGCGACTTTATCAGAGCCTTTTTTCTTATATACCTTTTAATGCCTGAAAGATTTTTTTTTTTTCCTCTTTGTGCTGAGCTTAACTTTCTCTTTTAGGCAGCGCTTCGAGGGGCTAGGGACTGGATACATTTTAACACTGTTACTTTAACACTGCCATCTAGCGGACTTTGAAACATTGTTGCCAATTCCTACAGCTGGGATTATTTTGAGAAAAAGACATTTATTCAAGGTCAGGACCTGATAAGAAGCAAGGAACACAGATGGTTTTTGCAGGCTGTTCCTTGTGGAGCTGTAAGGTCTGGAAACTTATCTTGGAAGACTGATAAGAGAAAACTGGAGTGACTTTGGAAATTACATCAAGTGTTTATACTATTCTCCTGGGGATGTGATGACTTTTTCCCTTTTCTAGTTGGTGCGTGTGTTGTTTGTTTCTTTCTTTTTTTTTTTTTTAAGTCCTGGAGCCTGGAAGCGCTGAACAATTTTTTTCCTTTTTTTTTTCTTCCTTGGTCTGCAATTTTTTCTTTTTCCATTTTTCTTATTTCCCCCTTTTTTTTTCTTCTTGAAATAACAGAGATACATTTTTTTTTCTTTCTCTCCTCCCGCTCCATTTACCCACCCTTATTTTTCTTATACAGATTGTCTTTTTCTTTCCCTTTCCACTCACTTTCTCTTTGTGCCCCTCTCCCTCTTCTGCCTCTCTCTTATATCCTATATCAAACCTTGCTTTCTCCCCCTATTACTTTTATCTAACTACCATACACTCTCTTCCCCTATTTCCCCCCCTCTTCCTCTTTTCCCCTCTTTTCCCCCTTCTACCTTCTTTTTTTTTCTAGTGTTAACTGCAATTGGACTGAACCACAAAACGAAGAAGAAGAGAGAGTAAAATAGCAAGATGAGTAGAAAGCCAACACCAGTGGGTTCTACAACAACAACCCCTGCCTCCTCACCGGCAGGAGGACAAAGATCAATACAATCTATGATCCAACAGGAAAAAGAGAAGACCATATCACTAGATTCAATTATGCAAGCAATACAGAAACTTCAAACAAGCTCTGATGAAAAATTTGATACACTTGTAAAGAAGTTGGACAATGTGGAAACGAAGATGGAGAACATAGAAAAAAAAACAGACGAAGCAGAGAGAAATATAAAAGATATACAACAGTGGGTCAAAAAACAAGAAGATGTTATGCAAAAAATTGCTGAAAGAGAGAAGCAGAGAGAGAAGAGGGACGAAGAGTTTGATTCCAGATTGAATGAAGTGGAAACAGAAAGCAGTGTAATAATTGGACTGGAGATGGAGCGCTCTGAATATTTTTTGAGGTTTCAAAATATAGTAGAAGAAAAGGGTGAAAACCTAGGGGCATTCTGAAGGCACCGAGCCGCGGGAGGCGGAGGGCGGCGAACAGGCGCTCGCATTGCTTGGTGCCTTCCAGGTACTGCTAGGTCGGTGAGCGGCGCTGTACCCGGCTGGAAAGGGGGGTTGCCGGGCGGCTGCTCATAAGCTTCGTCACCTCATGGCTGCTGCGTTGCTGCTGCGACAGCGCAACACAGCCATTCGACCCTGAGGCTGTGCCTGGCTCTTCGGGAGCCCGCTCGCAAGAGATCAGCTGCCCAGCAACCCCCCCTCCCTCTTCAGCTGGGCACAGCGCCGCTGACTGACCTAGCGGTACCCCGAAAGCACCAAGCAACGCAAGCGCCTTTGCCCCCACCTCATTCTCGTGGCTTGGTGCCTTTGGGATACCGCTAGGTCGGCGAGCGGTGCTCTGCCTGGTCGGAGGGGGGGGATTGTCCAGAGGGTTTATTTTCGAGGGTGGGCTTATATTTTTGCGCACGCGAAAAATGTCGCAAGGGTTTCGTTTCAGGACAGGTTGTATTTTCGAGGAAACACGGTATATAGTAGATTATGGGAATTGTAATGAACATTGAACAGTAAGGATTGCCATTTATAGAAAATTAAGGGTAATCTAATCCAAGATATGGAAAATGGAGAGGGAACATGAAATATACTTACAATGTGAAACTATTGAGATTTAAAGACAGAATCACAAATTTGGGGTGTGTAAGGATGTATAATTATATAAATATAATGATGAGAATAGCTGGGAATTGTAACCAGGTCTACATCTCGGCCAAAGTTAGGCTGGGTGGTGGTGGTGGTGGTGGTGTTAAAAGCACAATGACTATATATGTATAATTTTTTGTTCTATTTTTTTTTAAGATGGAGGAAGATATATGTTAAAATTAGATATGTATATTGCAAAGGAATTATAAATACCATCAACATAAAATGGAGCTTGCTCAGAAGCTGAAATACACCAAGTAAATGTGATGAAGAGTGTGAAGTAGAGGAGAGAGGTAAGGGAAGAAGAGAGGGATAGGAGAGAGGGCGGGGGGGAAGAGGAGGAGAGAAATGAGGAGTGGAAAGGGGAGAGAGGAGAAGGAGAGAGGAAGGGGAAGTAGAGAAGAGAAGGATGACAGAGGGAAGAAAGGAGGTAGTGAGGGGGAGGAGAGAGGGAGAAGAAAGTGATGGATAAGGTACAAATATGGTGTATGGAGAGCAGAAGAGCCAATAATTGTTTTTGGGAGTTGATGGTAAGATGAATTGATGTAAACATTTAATAATACAATACGATGTTGGCTATGTAATAGTATACATGTGATTCAGTGACGTGCGGTGAGGTTTATGACTGGTGAGGCACTGACACAGTGCTGGGTTTCAAATATTTTTAGACTTGTGGACTTCAACTCCCAGAATTCCACAGCCAGGCATGCTCAGTTCCAATTTAAAGCGACAGCATTTGTTTTTCTCCTTTGCTCCTTCTTTCTTTTTCTTCTTCTTCCCCTCCTTCCTCCCTCTCTCCCTTCCTCCCCCTCTCTCAAACACACACACACACACACACACACACACAAAAGTTGGATTGGACTATCTCTCCTACCCCTTCCCTCTCTCACTCACTCTCAAACAAACCCACACACACACAAAAGTTGGATTGGATATCTTTTCCAGTGGCTTGAAAGCAGCTCCTCTGCTATCCCCCACATTCCCCTGCTGCCTTTCCCAAACACCTCCACCATTGCAAATGCAGCCTGCTGTCTGGGTGGGAAATACCTGGAACACAATAAAGCCCACCCACCACCTCCTGCTGGCAGGCTGGGGTGAGAGGAGAGGCAGAGAAGCCGGAGGGGAGCCGATCCGAGCCTTCCAAAAGAAAGAGGCTGGGGGGAAGTGTGTGCACTACAGCATGGCTCTTTGCCTGGCTTCCTGCCTTCTCCTGTGGTCTCCTCAGTGTGCTCTCCCTCCCCAAGTGTAGTTTGATTGCAGGCGGAGCCACGTTGCCTTTTCAAACTTGTAATCAGTGAAGCTGGGCTAGATTTTTATATAGTTTTATCCAGCTGTGTGTGTGTGAGAGAGAAATGAATGGGGGCCTGGGGAGGAAGTCACTACACTTGGGGAGGGAGAGCACCAGTGAGGAGACCACAGGAGGAGGCAGGAAGCCAGGCAAAGAGCCATGCTGTAGCACACACAACGTGGCTCTGCCTGCAATCAAACTACTCTTGGGGAGGGAGAGCACAAGCGAGCCAGGGTCCTTCCCTCCAGCCTTTGCCCAAAGCCCTGCACAGCACCAGGAGGATGAAGTTTGAATTCCTCCCCCTCCCTCCAACCCACACATACCCTTTCCAGCTTTTTTTAACAGTTAAGCAGAGTCATCCACGGTGAGGCAGTAACTAGCTCAGCTTTTTCCTTTTACTTTTTTTTTTCATGATGAGAGTGGTGAGGCTGTGCCTCACTTGCCTCACCTGACTGCACGTCACTGATGTGATTATATGTTATGAAAATGAAAAAATAAAAAACTTTATATATACGTATATAACAGTTCCAATTTATTAAGAGAGCCATTCTGGCACATCTGTGGTTAAACCTGAATCTGAAGCTTCTTCCATTTCCCCCCAAGTTAAAGTTCATGATCTTGCCCCCACACTCACAAGTCCATCACATGGTCCAATCTTCCACTGCCATGCTGGCAGTTCCACCTATCCAGTTCCGGTCAGGTGCAGAGGTGCCAAAACAAAGGCTGACCTTGGCAATCTAGAAAGGAATTTTATTGTGGCTACATAACATTCTACTCCGTACTATCCCCCCTCCCATTTCCCCACTATAGAAACAGCATAGTAGCATAGAAGTGTGGCAGGTGAAAGATCCAAAAGGAACATGGCTGCAGGCCTGACAACAACCATCTCTTTCTTCGTTTACTAGGTAAGGCTTAGACTACCTAATGACATTTATGAAATTAATGGTGAACACGCACTGAAAAAAGTGACTTACAGCTGGTGCTTGTACTTACAACCTTTGTAGCATCCCCACAGTCATGTGATCAAAATTTGATCATTTGGCACCTTGCACGTATTTATATTTTACAAATATGATTGCCATTTGCAACCTTCCCAACTGACTTCCAACAAGCAAAGTCAATAAGGAAACCTGGATTTCTTTAATGACCTTGTGATTCACTTAATAACTGCAGTCATTCACATAACAATTGTGGCAAAAAAGGTCCTAAAATCTAGCACAACTCATTTGACAGCTGCCTTGCTTAGCAATAGAAATTCTGATCCCACTTGTGGCCGTAAGTTGAGGACTACCTGTGTAACCTTCCTTTGTGATTCCTCTCATAGTTCTCTATTCTAAAAACATGGTGGATAGCAGAATAATATAAACTCTGCTTGGGGAATAATTGGTGAGCCTGTCGTTTGGCAACCAACAGCTACTCACGGGCCTAGGTGTGAAAGGTGGAACAATTTCCAGCTGTTCCAGTTTCTCCCAGTCCATCCAGCGGAAAAATCCATGCTCCCAAATATCCCATTCCCCTTCTGGTCCTGACCCCAGGTGCTTCAGTGGATGTTTGGTCAAGAACTAGGGAACAGAGAGAACTTTGCTATCCCTGCACCTTTACTTTAAGGAATCAAATCCAATCTGGCACCAGTTTGGAAGATATACTGTCAATGCAGAAGACCAATGTTATTTTGAGGAGTTTATTTCAAGGAGTTTATTTCAAGGAGTATTTCAATTTATCCTTCATATTAAAAAAAGTCTAGAAGTTCTGAGCTAACCTGTTTGTATTTTTTACTCTTGTTACTGAATAAAGGAGGAGGAGGGGGGGAATCTTCACCAAGCTGCAAAGCTTTTCTGTGAAAGCCTCAGACTTTTAATTACCATCCCAGAGATATGTGCCACAGTCAAGGTCAGGTCCTGCAATCTCGTCACCATAGCAGGGCCATGAAGTCATGGTGCCAGGTTTTGATAAAAACCTTGGTGTTGTTGTTGTTTGTTGGGAGCTTTGGCATAGACCCTAACATTGGGTACTGTGGAAATTGGCAACCCATAGGACATCTCTGATGTCATTATTCAGGAGCTCCTGGCAGCCTGTAAGAGATTTCAGTATCATTGTGCTTGGTATGTATGTTTTTTATGTTATGCTTTTAAATCTGTTTGCTTGAACTAATCATAAAACTTAAAAATCCCTTTATTCACTGGTGTGCTTATTTGTCTCTGGATCCAAAAGAACCAATTGCCTGGGCATCTGATACTTGCTCTGACACTTGGAAAAACAGAAGGAGACACTGAACCAAGCAAACAGGGGTTCCCACATCCGCACATGGAAGCAGAGGAATACCCATGGGGAAAAGAGATGAAATAAATACTTAACTGCTTCCAACCATACTGATTTTCCCCTGCCAGTGTTTAATGTAAACTGGGATTGCTTTTTGGTTTTAAAACCAAGCAGGGAACAAATCCATATCAATTTCAAAGGCCAGATTTTTTTCAAAAAACAATCCATCAGTTCGGCATTCCTCAATGTAGCCCAGATGTGTTGAACACGATGCTGAGAATTATTTGAACTGAAGTTCAATACATCTTGAAACCCACTGGAGAATCCTGTATCAATTGTCCCTTCCCTGCAAAACCATACATCTTAGAAATGTTTCTTGTAGCATTAAATATGTAAAGGTATGTGGGAATTACCTTGGTACACAGGAGCCAGAAGAGAAGCTGTCTAGGGAACTATCAGATGAGAGGGGGCATAGCCTGCAGCTGCATAGCAGGAAGAGAAAGGGACCCAGAAATGAACCTCCCTAACTTATCAGGTGGTAAAAGAGACAGCGTCAGATCTGTAGTTTCAAACTTGCGAGATTCTGTTAATGTAGCCTTACAATGAAGTAGACCAGCTAAACTAGTCATGTTTCTTTTCTGGACTACCTGGGAAGGCTGACAAGGTACAATCTTTCATGTTGTCTCAGGAAATATGATAAGGAGTCCCTTCCACCTAAGTGTACCAGTTCTGAAAGAAGACTCACTCCTTTGCAGATGGCGACAGCCTCTTGTGAAAGAGATTTAGGATAGGATACTGTGTGTTCCATAATTGATTGGAAGAGTTCATCCTCATCCTCTCCATCAAGTGGTGGCTGCAGGCCAAGAAAATACAGGGAAATAAGCAACAATGATTCCACTCCCCCCCCACCAGAAAGCATAGCATGTGTGTGTGAAATGAATGCATTTCTTTTCAAAATGTCTACTAAGCCGTTTCTCCAATTGCTTCCACCTGCTCCACCAGATCTAGCAGAGAAGGTATGTTCCAGGTACCTTTATTAAACAATGTCTTCTTGTTAGAACAGAATCAGCCCAGAAATCCAGATGGCCCCAATGGCTGTTCCCCCAGGCCTTTGGGTCAGGCTGGGGATGGGCTCTGCTGATATGGCTAATCATTTCTCCTTGGAGCCTGATGGGGTGGTTATGTTTGGAGGGGTTGTTTTGTTTTAATCTTGTCAGCTGTCCAAAGTCACTTGTGTGAGATGGGCAACTGTTGTGGCCCAGCAGCGGCCGGCTGAGCTGTTGGTGGACTCTCACAGCTCAGACCATTATGGGACTGCTCTGGAGGATGAGGAAGACTCTGGAGGGTGTTTGGAGTCAGAGCAGGAACTAGAGAGGTCTGTTGGCCACCAGGTGGCATCTGAGTCAGGGAGCAGTGAAGAGGAACAGAGGGAGGTTGTCCCTGATGTGCGTGTGTGTAGAACTGAGAGGAGAAAGGAACAGATGTGGAGAAGATGTCATAGAAGGAAGTAGGGACAGCTGGCTAAGGTTGTGGCCCCTCCCAAAGAGTTTATAGGTGGAGCGACGGGAGGGGAATCTTTGCAGGAAACAACAGTCCATTTTACTAGCCGTTGAGAAAGCATTCCGTAAGTTTAATCTTGGTTTCTTGAAGATTCCTTTCTAGGCTCCTAGCCAAGGGGTGGCTTTATCTATGTAATTAGTCATGGCAGACAGCCAAGCCGTTGTCTGCATATTCATTGGAATCACAGGACAGAACAGTTTGTTTCCTGCCTTAAAACAAAAGCTGTAAAAATCTTCACCATGGAGCAAATCGAGGAGGAGCCGAAGTCGTGACGACACGACATGTGATCTCAATGTTCTGAGATCGCAGTCGACACTTTTGCCACTGGGTGGTCCAAACGGACCTAAACTGTCCTGCAGAAACGGTGAACAGGAAGAATATGTCCTGCTGATCACAGGGACATCACAAAGTCCCTGATTGATCCAAGAGAAGTTCTTCAAGCCAGTGACAAAAAATCCAGCCATTTGGCTGATGAAGTTGGGGTGGCTCCAAAATGGAAGGATATGGAAAGAGAAAGTGTTTCCAGCTGGTGAGGAATTTTTACTGTTTTAAAAGTGACTGCCTATAAAAAACCTTAAAATTTTTTAAAAATTGGAGAACAGAAGAAATAAGCAGCGGAATTAAATTTGGACTGGTTTTGGACAGTGTGTTATTTTACATTTTAAACGCTATCTTCACGGATGGAATTGATGCAAGCCTTTTAAAATGAATGGATTAAGTTTCCTTCTTTTATTTTTTTTTCTTTTACTATTCTCTGTAATCTATGGACTAAAATTCTCCTCTTTCATTACTGTGGGTGTTTTTCTAACTCATTTAAGAATCAGACTTTTTTTTAAACTTGAAATACAAAAAAGATACAAAAAGAAACAAAGAAATTGTAAAGAAATTGTAACATTTTAACACTGCTACTCGGAGGCTGGAGGTTTGTCTATTGGAAACAAAATACTTTTTTCACTGCTCATCCTGGCTTGGCACTTCAAGGTTTCACAGCTTGTTTATAGAGAGTGATAAGAAGAAAAACACACAGATGTTCCTTTGAAGTATATTTTTAATCAGAGAAAGGCTGAAATGTTATTGTGATGCTTAATCCTGGTAAACCTTCTAAGCTAGAGCAGCAGTGTTTGTTAGCTGGAGATAATGACACAATTTCAACAGCAGAAAGAAGTTTTAAGTCTGCAAAAGATACTTTCAGAAATACAGAAATTATCAGATACACGTGAGAGGATAGAGAAGAAGTTGGAAGTTTTAGTGCACCTAACAGCAAAATATGATGAAGAAGTTGAAGATGTTAATCAAATGGAAAAAGTGGCAGTTAAAATTCTAAAAATCAAAGAGGAAAATGAATATAAAGAAATTAAAATTGCTGATATTTATGGTGATTGGTTTGTCTCTGAAAAGGGAAAGAGTGGAATATTGAAAGAGGAATTAAATGGAGGGGAAATCTACCCCAGATGGCAAGATATAGAAGAAGAGAAAACAAAAGAATTTATGGATTTAAAGAGAGAAATTTTATTAGCAATATCATTGATAACACTACCGACAATCAAAGATAAGCTGATTAAGGAAACAGAAGAAGGGCATTGAAATTACATGAGAGATTTTATAAACAAAGAGTTGCTAAGAGGAGTCCACACAAAGTTGATTAAGGAGATGATTAGAGGACTGACACCACAAATGGCAGAAGATATGAGACTGTTTTGCTACTGGAAAGATACAGGTTGATAGATGGAAGATGTTAGATATTAGCATATATCCTGGCAAGTCTCCCCTCTGGTCCGCTGCTACAGCGGGAAACAGGTATCGTTCTGATTGGTCGAGGGGCGTACCCGATCCCTATAAAAGGGGAACCCTCCGACCACAGAGTAAGCTGGATCACTACTACTACTAATAAAGAGCTGTTAAGTCACTTCGTGTCCGCAGTCTGTCTCTCGTTGCCCAGATCTAACATTGGCGACGAAGGTGGGATCGAGAGGCAGATAGGACGAAGAACGCTACCTCCAGAATCTCCGGATTTGATCCAGCCCAGGAATTCGGCAGAAATTCCGGCAGCCATCTCAGATCACCGCAGCGTGGCAAATTCAAACAGAGAAGATGGCGATGCATGCTCCCCCCGCTCCTTTCGACCCAGCAAACGACGAATGGGAAGCCTTCATGATTCGTTTCAAGTGTTTCCTCGAAGCGAACGAATACACGGGGATCACCGACGCGAGGAAGAAAAACATCTTCCTCGGCTACTGCGGAAAGGAAGTCTTCAATACGGCCAGAGACCTCACCGCGCCTACTCCAATACAGGCTGTATCGTGGACGGCGTTGCAACAGGCCCTGCAAACTCATTACGCGCCAAAACCTTCCCGCCATGTCTGCCGCAAGGAATTCAACACGAGGAACCAGAAGGCGGGAGAATCCATCAATCAATATGTTGCAGCCCTACGAAAAGCAGCAACTCACTGCGAGTTCAGGGATCTGGACGAGCACATCTTAGCGCAGCTCATCTGTGGGTTAAGAGACATTTCACTACAAAAGAAGCTGTTGGCAAACCCGAATTTAACCCTACAGATAGCGCTAAACGAAGCAAGAGCGTCAGAGTCAGCAGAGAAATCATCGGTGACCATACAACGAGGGGCCAACGTAAACCAGCCAGCACCAAGGCAAACCAGAGTACACTACGAGGACACAAGCCCCGACTACGAGAATCCCGAGTTCGAGGACAGTCACATGATGCAGAGCAGTCACTTGAGGCCTGGGGGGAGACCCGGATCCCGTTTGCCGCCCTGCGCAAGTTGCGGAGGGAATCACCCCAGGTCTACTTGTAGGTTCAGGAACGTTGTTTGTTCGCACTGCAACAAACTTGGGCACATCGCACGAGTGTGCCGGAGCGGAGTCCCTGCCTCACGGCAGCCACCCATGTACCGCCAACAGAAGCCCAACCCAGGGGCTTGGCGAAATCAAAAAGGGCGCCCAGAGAGAAATCCACAAGTGTTTACCCAGAGAGAAAATTTCCAAAGAGCTGAACGAGCGTATCCCCAGAGAGATTACTCACAAGGAGCTGAGCGAGCGTATCCCCAGAGAGAATACACACAAAGAGCTGAAAGAGTGTTCTATCAAGACGCTCAACGAGAGTATTTTCAGGATGTAGACGATGAGATAGAGTTGACCCAGAGAGAGGAGTTGCGAACGTATCTCACCACAATACATCAGGTCCGCCCTAAGCGGCCAAAAAGGCTGAGAGTCACAGTCCTCTTGGAGGGCTCACCTTGCGAGCTAGAAGTTGACACAGGATCGACCCTGACGATTATTTCATGGGCATCCATGAAACAGGCTATCCCTAGCCTCAGAAAGAGCCAACTACGCGCTCCAGACGTCCTGCTACGAGACTACCAGGGGAACCAAGTCCCCATCGTGGGCCAAGGCACATTCCAAATCCGTTTCAAGGACATCGAAGCCCAGCTGCCCGTGACCATCGCCAGCGCGCCATTACAGAACCTTCTGGGGCTTGATTGGTTTGAAGCCCTGGGGTTAGAAGTCACCGGAATCAACGCCGTGAGAAACAGCAGCGCTGAACAGATTTTTAAGGAGTTCGAGGATGTGTTCAGCCCCGGTCTTGGTAAGTATGTGGTTAAACCAATATCATTCAATTTAGACCCCAAAGTGGCGCCAATCCGACTTAAACCGAGACGAGTGCCTTTTGCACTCCGCCCAAAAATAGATAAGGAAATAGATAAGTTAGTGGAGCAAGGAATCCTTGAGCCGGTGGATCACGCGCGCTGGGAAACACCCATCGTGACCCCAGTCAAACCAGACGGATCAGTCCGCATCTGCGCGGACTATAAATGCACAATTAATGTCGCGCTACAACAGAGCGCATATCCTGTGCCTGTAGTACAGCACTTATTGCACTCGTTGGGGCCAGGAAAGGTATTTGCTAAATTAGACATGGCACAAGCTTACCAGCAACTGCCAGTAGATAGCGCCACAGCAGAGGCCCAAACTATAGTGACGCATAGAGGAGCATTCAAATGCAACCGGCTACAATTCGGTGTGAGTATTGCCCCAGGATTGTTCCAGAGCGTCATGGAACGACTTTTGCAAGGGATACCAGGAGTCGTCCCGTATTTTGATGACATCTTGGTGTCCGCTGCAAACGAGGAGCAATTAAATAAAAGAGTCAGAACCGTTTTGGCCAGAATCAGAGAAAAGGGTCTCCGCCTCAAAAAGGAAAAATGCCAAATTAACATGCCTAGCGTAGAATTCCTGGGTTATAGAATCGATGGTCAGGGAATACACCCCACTTCAAAGAAAATTAAGGCGATCCAGGACGCCCCCACACCACGAAATCAGACCGAGTTGCAGGCCTTCCTCGGACTACTTAACTTCTACAGCGTTTTTCTGAGGCAGAAGGCGACCGTTGCTGAGCCACTACACCATCTACTCCAGAGGAACGCACCATGGAAATGGGGACGATCCGAAGCTGCAGCTTTCGCCGGGGTAAAGCGCCTGCTCACCACTGACTCACTGCTTGTCCAATACAGCCAGACCCTACCGCTAGTATTGACCTGCGACGCATCACCCTTCGGAGTTGGAGCAGTCCTCAGCCACAGGATGCCCGACGGAAAAGAAGCGCCCATCGCTTTCTACTCCAGAACTCTTTCATCGGCCGAAAGGAATTACAGCCAAATGGACAGGGAAGTGCTGGCTGCGGTAGCTGGAGTAAAACGTTTCCACGAATACCTCTACGGCCGCGATTTTGAACTAATTACAGATCACAAGCCGTTGTTGGGACTTTTGGCGGGAAACCGCCCCACTCCGGTCTCCCTTTCTCCACGCATGACCAGGTGGACTGTTTTCCTGGCTGCGTACTCATACAAATTGATTCATCGACCGGGCGCCACTCTCGGACACGCAGACGCACTCAGCCGTTGCCCATTACCTGACATTCTGCCAGACCCCACTCCAGAAGTACCGGTATTGCTCATTGACTGTTTGGACTCTGGACCGGTTTCTTCATACGACGTTGCAAGGTTGTCCTCTAAAGACAATTTAATAAAGCAAGTTCAAACTTGGGTTTGGAGGGGGTGGCCGAAGGGAAACGTGGGCCCGGAATTCAAAGTGTTTTGGTCAAAACGGGACGAACTCTCAGTGTTGCAAGGTTGTTTATTGTGGGGGGATCGAGTTGTTATTCCGTATGTTTTACGTAGGAATGTATTAGATGCTTTACATGTGGGTCATCCGGGGATTGTTAGGATGAAGGCGTTAGCAAGAAGTTACGTTTGGTGGCCAAACATGGACAAAGAAATAGAGGAGTGGGTGGCCACTTGCGACCCATGCCAGGAATCGAGACCAGCACCCCCGGAAGCGCCCGCCACAGAATGGGAGAAACCTAAAGCACCCTGGTCGCGAATACACATCGACTTCGCAGGGCCATTCCAAGGTCAGACTTTCCTTATAGTTGTGGATGCATACTCAAAATGGCTAGATGTAGTCCTAATGACTTCAACCACGGCAGAGGCAGTCATTAAGGTTCTACGGCGACTTTTCGCCACCCATGGCCTGCCCGACCTCCTGGTCTCCGATAACGGGCCCCAGTTCACGGCCATGCAATTTGAGACATATCTAGCAGGTCAGGGAATTCGGCACGCCCTCGTCGCGCCATTCCATCCGGCATCAAATGGACAGGCGGAGAGAATGGTACGATTCGCAAAAGAGGCCCTCGCTAGGATGGGTCCAGGTGATTGGCAAACACGCATTGATCATTACCTTTTAATTCAGCATATCACCCCAAGTGCAACGACGGGTAGGAGCCCCGCTGAGCTACTCATGGGCCGCCGTCTACGGTCTCACCTGGACCGTCTTCACCCAAATTACTCTGCCACAGCTCCCCCAGACTCCACAAGCAAAATTCGGTCTTTTAGCATAGGGGATTCAGTATACGCCCACAACTATGCAGGGGGAACATTGTGGATGCCGGCAAAGGTCATTGGCATCATGAGTCCACGATCGTATCTGCTGGAACTGGAAGATGGGCGGAACTGGAAAAGGCACATCGATCAACTTCGGGGTCGCCTAGCACACTCAGACCTTCGAAACGAAGACGAGATTTTCCTGCCTACAGAAAGTCAGCCACGCGAGAGCCCCATCATAGAAAACTACGACACCTGCGAACCAAGCTTGGAACAAGAAAACACGCACGAAGCAGAGCAAACCCCAGGCAACGAAACCGGGCAGACTCCGGAACGCCCTAGCAACGAGGACACGAAACCTCCCGAACGTGGAACGGGAAAAGCATCCGATCCGGAAACCATTTCTGACCAACCAGAACCACGACGTTCCTCCCGAGTAAGGCAACCCCCCACATACCTAAAAGACTATGTTACCTACCGCAACGTTCCGTCTAGGAGGGGAGGGGTGTTAGATATTAGCATATATCCTGGCAAGTCTCCCCTCTGGTCCGCTGCTACAGCGGGAAACAGGTATCGTTCTGATTGGTCGAGGGGCGTACCCGATCCCTATAAAAGGGGAACCCTCCGACCACAGAGTAAGCTGGATCACTACTACTACTAATAAAGAGCTGTTAAGTCACTTCGTGTCCGCAGTCTGTCTCTCGTTGCCCAGATCTAACAGAAGAGTATAATTTAAAACTAGCTAAACTTAGTGAAATTTAGTGATAATAGATATGGACCACAACAGGTACAACATAAGGAAATGGGATGTAAATTCTAAACAGTGATTTGGAAAGAAGGATAGAAAACTTTGTTATTAAATATTATGGATATTTAGCTAGAATAGGACATAAGGATTTAGTGTCATTGGAGGATTATAGAAATAGTAAATGAAATGCCAATATGTGGTTATGTATTAAATCTTGGTACATTTTATGATGAAGGACGTTTAAACAATTAAAGTCAAATGAAAATGGAGGTATGATGATGGTAACATGTATAAATATCTGAGTTAAAATACTTGAGTTAATATGAATTATGCTTTTTGACTGTGGAAGAGATGCACGAAAGTCTTTTGTAACCAACTGCTACACTTTCTACAGTATGTAAAGAAGGAAGATTTTGTTTGTTTTGAAAATCAAAAAAAAACTTTTATTAAAAAAAAGCTGTAAAAATCATTACCATGGAGCAGCTACGTGCTGAGAAAGCACAACTTTCGCAACAGGTGGCTATGCTGGCTGCCCCAGTGGCACAACTCCAAGCTCACCCTGCTCCACCCCCACCTCGGAGGAAATGCCCAGTTGCAGTGCCTGATAAATTTGATGGCAACCAAGCCATGTTTCCAGCTTTCTTGGGACAATGCCAGCTATTTATCAGCTTGAGAGCAGAGGATTTTCCCACTGACCGATATAAAGTGGGGTTTATGATTAGCTTACTCTCCGGCTCCGAAGCTCGTTGGGCAACTCCACTGCTGGTCCAGGCTAGCCCTTTGCTGGATGACTTCAGGGGGTTCTGTGACCAACTCCGGTTAATGTATGAGGACCCCATTAAGATGGAGATGGCTACCCGACGTCTGAAGACTCTGAAGCAGGGCCTGGGTTCCTTGCAGGACTACATCAGTGAATTTAGGCTACTAAGCCAGGATTTGGCTTGGAATGAGGCAGCCCTCATGGACACATTTGAGGATGGGTTGTCGGAAGAATTGCAGGATGAGCTGGTGCGTGTGGATAGGCCACCGACATTCAACACATTGGCCCATCTGTGTCTTCGGATTGATGCTTGGTTGCAGAGGTGGGGAATTCGCTGCATGTCCCAGGAGAACAGGGTGGTTCCGGCCATGCGTGAGACTCCAACTCCATGGGAGGAGCCCATGGAATTAGGTGCAGCCAAACCCCACTGGTCGATAATGGAGAAAGACAGATGGCGCTTAGGGGGGTTGTGTTTTTATTGTGGGGAACCTGGCCACATGGCAGCCTTTTGCCCCAAAAGAGACGACGGGCGTCAGTTACGGGACCTACATCCCAGACCCAGAAAAATTTGTTGGGAAAGGCCTCCAAGCCAGATCTAAGGGAGACCTTGGGTCGGGCGTGCATCAATTCAGAGCCATGTTCAGAGACAGTGACTTGCGGGCCTCCCCGACACCTGATCCTGGAATCCCGAACAGTCCTGTCCAGTAGCCCGCAGGGGATTCTGGCGCATGCTCTCGTCGACTCCGGGGCTACCACGAACTTCATGGACGAGTCGTTTGCGACCAAGTATGCAGTCCCTCTGTGTCCAGTAGATCCTCCTATGCTTGTGGAGACCATTGACGGCTGGGTGCTCCTGTCTGGGCCTATCCAGGCCGCCACGCAACCCTTGCGCCTGGTCATTGGGGCTCATGAGGAAGTCATCCAGTTCTACGTTACCTCTGGCCTGCATTTCCCCATGGTCTTGGGCTTGGCTTGGCTTCGGGCGTATGACCCACAAATCTACTGGTCCCAGAACCTTCTCACCTTTCCAGCCTTGCAATGTGTGGACCACACCCGTCATGTCTGTGCAGGCCAGCTGCTGAGTCCACCCGGGGTGTCATTGCCTTCTGACATAGCAGATTTTGCAGACGTGTTCAGTGAACAAGAAGCAGACCAATTGCCACCGCACTGGCCATATGATTTTCCCATTGATTTGATTCCAGATGCGCCGCTCCCTGTGGGTCGTTTGTATTCGATGTCAGACCCGGAGTTGGCCGCATTGCGGGACTTTTTGGACAAAAACCTTGCTCGGGGTTTTATCAGACACTCGTCTTCGCCATTGTCTGCCCCGGTCCTGTTCGTCAAAGAGAAGACTGGAGATATGAGACTCTGTTGTGACTATCGTAAGCTCAATGCTATCACGGTGCGCAATCGATATCCTCTGCCACTTACTCCTGAACTGTTGGAGCAGCTCAGAGAGGCTAAGGTGTTCACCAAATTGGATCTCCGTGGAGCCTACAATCTTGTCCGGATCCGACCCGGGGATGAATGGAAGATGGCATTTGGCACCAGGTACAGGCATTTTGAGTACACAGTCATGCCTTTTGGGCTGACCAATGCCTCTGCTGTCTTCCAACATTTTATGAATGACATCTTCCGGGACCTTTTGGACCAGTTTGTCATAATTTATCTTGATGACATCTTGATTTACTCGTCCTCCTGGGAGAGCCATCGGCAGCACCTACGCCTGGTCCTACAACGGCTCTGTGAGAATCCCTTGTATGTGACACTGGAGAAGTGCCAGTTTTGGCAGTCCATCATTGAGTTCCTGGGACATAGTATCTCTCCCGAAGGCACTGCGATGGAACCGGGCAAGGTGGAGTCTTTGTGTAGTTGGCAACCTCCTCGGAGAGTGAATGATGTCCAGCAACTCCTCGGGTTTGCCAACTACTATCGGACCATTATCCGAGGCTTTGCTTCCCTGACTGCGCCCCTCACTCGGCTCCTGCAGAAAAAAGTTCCGTTTCACTTGTGGGGGCCCTGAGCACCATGCGTTCCAGGCCTTGAAGCAGGACTTCATGAAAGAGCCCATTTTGAAGCATCCAGACCCCCACCGTCCGTTTAGTGGAGGCGGATGCATCCGATATCGCTGTGGGAGCGCTGCTACTTCAGGCTCATGCCTCCGGCGGTACCCTTTTCCCTTGCGCTTATTACTCGCGGAAACTCAATTCTTCCGAGTGCAATTATTCCATTTGGGAGAAGGAGTTATTAGCCATTAAGATGGCGTTTGAGGCTTGGAGGCATCATCTAGAGGGGGCCAGGCATCAGATTGAAGTCTGGATGGACCATAGGAATTTGGAATTTCTGAACCTTTGGAATTTCATTTGAACCTTCCTGAAGCTGGGATTGGAGCTGCTGGATAGAAGGGGGGTGAGTCACAGAGACAAAGACACTGAGGTGGGGGCCCTTAAACTCCATTTCATTTGAACCTTCCTGAAGCTGGGATTGGAGCTGCTGGATAGAAGGTGGGTGAGTCACAGAGACAAAGACACTGAGGTGGGGGCCCTTAAACTCCATTTCATTTGAACCTTCCTGAAGCTGGGATTGGAGCTGCTGGATAGAAGGGGGGTGAGTCACAGAGACAAAGACACTGAGGTGGGGGCCCTTAAACTCCATTTCATTTGAACCTTCCTGAAGCTGGGATTGGAGCTGCTGGATAGAAGGGGGGTGAGTCACAGAGACAAAGACACTGAGGTGGGGGCCCGTGTGCCTAACGGCGCGCGAATCATATATCTATAAACCAAAATAGCAATAATATATTCTGGATTAGTGTGCTTGAGATTGTGATTTTATTTATTTCAAAATGACTGGCTTAGTTCAATGTAATAGCTGTTTTGCACCTGTCTTTCGCAGTACTCTTTTCAAATTTGGATACTGTCCCATTTGTAAACAAATTACTAGTCTACATAGACAGATTACCTATCTAGAATCTGTAATCTGTGCTCTCCAATCAGAAACTAGGTGTCTACGTCAGTCATTCCATTCTATGGTGATGCCATACTATCAACCCCCTCTGCCACAAAGATCTTGCAGGAGAAGTGCAGTCTGGACAACCGTGGGATCTGGCAGGTTGAGAGCTGTGAACCATAAACACAAAGCTTTTGCTGTGACCCAGCAAAACAGATATAGTGCCCTTGCTGACCTTAATGGGGACACTAAAGAGATAGGTCAAGGTAGTTGTGATAATGATGACTCAAATTAGCAGGGGATCGTGGTCCAAAATGAAGAACTTTCTTCGGAAAGGCAAAATGGGGAACCAGGTATCACACATCAGTCGCAGAAGAAGATCAAGGTATGTAAAAAGAGAAGTCACCTTCTGGTTGGTGATTCAATCGTAAGGGATGTTAATTTAGGAGAGGATATGGAGGTTTTAAAAGAGGTCAGGTGTCTGCCAGGTGCTACTGCCAGCAGAGACAAGAGGCATATTCTTAAGATAGTCAAGAATGCAAGTAAGGACTGTGACGTTGATGCTATTATACATCTTGGCACTAATGATCTATCCCAGAAAGATGTACTTTCTGTGCAGAATGATTTCCAGAACTTGGGGTATGAACTTAATAGTATAGGTTGTAGGCTTATCTTTTCAGAGGTTTTACCTGTATATAAGGAACAAAAAGGGAAGGGCCAGCCTGTAGCAGAGTTTAATGTTTGGCTAAAGGAGTGGTGTAAAAGAGAAGGCTTTGGTTTTATTAGTCATGATGCCTGTAGCTGGTCCAATGAAAAACTGTACAAAAGAGATGGGTTGCACCCATCCAAGAAAGGGACTGAGTAACTTCGCATTAAATTCATAGATTTTCTTGATAAACATTTAAACTGAAGAGCGGGGACAGAGAATTAATAGATACAGAACATCTCTGTCCCCAGCAAACTAAAATTCATAGGGTTATAAGTGCATGTAACATAGATGTGTGTGTGGGTAAGATTATCACTCCTGCTGTCAAGCAAAACCAAGCATTTAATAGTGATTGCCATACCATGTGCATGAATCACACAAGTGGCAAGAAAATAAGGGCAGTCAGGCATAACACAGGTTATGTAGACAGTAAACACAAGGTCAATCAAAATGGACTCAAATGTCTATACACCAATGCACAGAGTATGAGGAATAAACAGGGCGAATTAGAAATTCAAGTAAAAGAGGGCAGATACGATATTATTGCCATTACAGAAATTTGGTGGGATGAAACCGACAAATGGAACATACAGCTAGAAGGATTTAAATTTTTTAAAAGAAATAGACCAAATAAAAGAGGAGGTGGAGTTGCACTATATATAAGAAATAACTACGTCTCTACAGAAATAGAGCACAACAATGATGAGAACTATCTTGAATGCATTTGGGTCAACATTAAAGGTTGTGGGGGAAATGACATTGCCATAGGTCTATACTACAGGCCACCAAACCAAGCAGAGGACGTAGATGAACTTTTTGCTAGTCAGCTAACTAAGGTATGTAGGAAGCACACCACAATAGTAATGGGAGATTTTAACTACCCTGACATCAACTGGGAAACAAACTCTGCACCAAGTGGAAGATCCAACAGGTTCCTAACAAACCTAGCAGACAACTTTGTTTTCCAAAAAGTAGAGAAGGGAACAAGGGGATCAGCCATATTGGACTTAATTCTCACTAACAGAGAGGAAATGATAGAAGGTGTTGAAGCCATAGGAACCCTGGGGGCAAGTGACCATGCAATATTGGAATTCAACATTATGCAACCACAAGTTTAAGTTTTAAGTTTTATTAGATTTATAGACCGCCCCCTCTCCCCGAAGGGACTCGGGGCGGTGTACAGACATCTCAATAAAGAATCGTATACAAAAATAAATACCCTTAAAATCCCATAAAATCAAATTAAACAATAGGCTGTACAAAGTGATAAAAATTAAAAAACAACCTAAAAACCCACCCCTAAAAATTTAAAATACAGACTTGAGGGACTAAACTGCGATTAGGCCAGGCCAGCTAAATTGAACAGGTGAGTCTTAAGCTTCTTAAGGAAGGAGCAGAGATCGGTTGTTATTCTGATATCGGGGGGGAGGTCATTCCAGAGGGTCGGGCCCATCACAGAGAAGGCCCTGCTCCTGGGCGCCGCCCACTGGCACTGCCTAGTGGACGGCACCCGGAGGAGTCCCTCCCTGTGAGAGCGGATACGCCGAAGGGATGTATGGGGCAGGATGCGATCCCGCAAATACCTAGGTCCTGTGCCATGGAGCGCTTTAAAGATGATAGTCAACACCTTGAAACGCACCCGAAAAGCCACAGGTAGCCAGTGCAGCCCGCGCAGGAGAGGTGTTACGTGGGAGTACCTAGTAACTCCCACAATTGCCCGCGCGGCCGCATTCTGAACCAACTGCAGCCTTCGGGTGCATCTCAAGGGGAGCCCCATGTAGAGAGCATTACAGTAGTCCAGTCAGGACGTCACAAGCGCATGGGTGACTGTGTGGAGGGCGTTCTGGTCCAATAGGGGACACAATTGGCGCACCAGGCGAACCTGGTGAAACGCCCCCCTTGCCACGGCCGTCACATGGTCATCCATTGACAGCCGGGCATCCAGGAGGATGCCCAAATTGCGTGCCCGATCCACGGGGGCCAGCTGTTCGCCCCCAATGGTCAGTGATGGAACCAACTGGTTGAACCAGGGTGCCGGTAGCCACAGCCACTCCGTCTTGGATGGGTTGAGCTTGAGTCTGTTACTTCCCATCCAGATCCGTACGACCTCCAGGCACCGGGACATCACTTCGACGGCATCGTTGGGGTGGTTCAGGGTAGAGATGTACAGCTGAGGGTCGTCAGCGTACAGGTGGTATTCGACCCCGAAACCACGGATGATCTCGCCCAGCGGCTTCATATACGTGTTGAACAGGAGAGGCGAGAGGACCGACCCCTGCGGCACCCCACAAGTGAGCAGCCTCAGGGTCGACCTCTGCCCCCCTGTCAGCACATATTGCGCTTGGCCAGAGAGGTAGGAGGAGAACCACCGCAGAACGGTGCCCCTCACCCCCAGCCCCTCTAGACGATGCAATAGGATACCATGGTCGATGGTATCAAAAGCAGCCGAGAGGTCTAATAGGACCAAGATGGAGGAGCAACACCCATCTCTGGCCCTCCAGAGATCATCCACCAACGCGACCAAAGCCATCTCCGTGCTGTGACCGGGCCGGAAACCGGACTGGCGCGGATCTAGATAATCAATTTCCTCCAAGTGGCATGGGAACTGTTGTGCCACCACACTCTCTACAACCTTCGCCAAGAAGCAAAGGTTGGAGACGGGACGATAGTTAGCTAACATAGCTGGGTCCAGGGAAGGCTTCTTGAGTAGGGGCCTCACCACCGCCTCTTTTAAGACGGCCGGCAAGAACCCCTCTCTCAAGGAGGCGTTGACTAACTCCTGGAGCCAGCCTCGTGTGACCTCCCAGGATGCCAGTATAAGCCAGGAGGGACACGGGTCCAATAAACATGTGGTGGCTCGCAGTCGCCCACGCAGCCTGTCCATATCATCGGCAGTAACAGAGTCAAACTCCTCCCAGAATGGTGCCTCAAGACCCACCTCCGACGTCCCTTCTAGACCACTGAAGGGGACCCACTCGCTGTGAATCTGAGCGATTTTGTCCTGCAGATATTCCCCAAATTCCTCTGCTCTAGCCTACAAGGGGGCTTCCCGCGGCCTCTGTGAAAGGAGGGAGCGGGTCACCCGAAACAGGGTGGCAGGGCGGTTATCTGAGGACGCAATAAGAGTGGCACAATATTGACGTTTGGCCACTCTTAATGCCACAAGGTAGGTCCGTAAATAGGCTCTTACCTGTGTTCGGTCACATTCAGAGCGTGACGATCCGGCGGGCACATTTCCACGACTGGGAGACCCCCCTCATGGCCCAGCCAGGTCTCCGTTATCCCCTCCAGGTCCGGCTCCCCCTCCGAGACCAAGTCGTTAATGAGGGGGGCCTTATTGGCAACGGACCTTGCGTTGCACAACATCAATCTCAGGCCCCGGCTCTGTAGGTCCTGACCACCTAGATTGCGGGGGTTGGGACAAATGACCGGCCGTGTCCAACGACCACGGTCTCCCAACCGGTTGCAAGATCTTTGTCTACCCTCGCACCTACCCCTCCCCACGACCGTTGGGATGAAAAGACCCTCTACTGGAATATCGTTACTCCCCTCCCCTCAATAGCTCCGCTCACTCCCTTGCCAACCCCACCTGTCGGACTGGCACTAGTCCCTCCCTCAGCCTGACTAACCCCACCCCCCACCCTGGGACCCCCTAAAATATGAATAAAAAATTTGATTAAAAACCCCCTAAGTTTTCGCTTCGTCGAAAGTAGTAGAACAAAGTCAAACTTGAGTCTTGGACTTTAAGAAAGCTAATTTCAATAAACTTAGAGAGAGCTTGGGAAAAATTCCATGGATGAGAATCCTCAAGGGGAAAACAACTCAAGAAGCTTGGGAAATTTTGAAAAATGAGATTACAAAAGCCCAGTCTAGCACAATACCAATGAAGAAGAAAAATAACAGCTCCCAAAAGAAACCAGCATGGCTGCATAAAGAACTATCTGACAAACTGAAAGACAAAAAAGGTAAGTATAAAAAGTGGAAGGAGGGGGACATAACTAAGGCAGAATATCAGCAAATAGCCCGAGCCTGTAAAGATGAAGTGAGGAAAGCAAAGGCTCACAATGAAGAAAGGCTTGCCACAAAAGTAAAAATTAACAAAAAAAAGCTTCTTCCAACATGTTAAAAACAAGAAAAAAGTTAAGGAAACAATTGGTCCATTGCTAGGAGAAAGTGGCAAAAAGGTGACAAGCAACAGGGAGAAAGCAGAACTATTTAACTCATGTTTTGCATCTGTCTTTACACAAAGGGATAAAACAATCCAACCTATCAAAAGCAGCACCACAAAAATCAGATTAGGAACACAAATTGAAATAGGGAAGAAAATGGTAAGCGAGCACCTGTCTACCCTAGACGAGTTCAAATCACCAGGACCGGATGGATTACACCCCAGGGTTCTGAAGGAACTAGCAGATGAGATCTCAGAACCACTGAATTATATCTTTCAGAGATCCTGGAACACCGGGGAACTACCAGAGGACTGGAAAAGAGCTGATGTAGTTCCCATCTTCAAAAAAGGGAAAAAATTAGATCCAGGAAACTACAGACCTATCAGCCTGACCTCAATACCAGGAAAGATTCTGGAAAAAATAATCAAGCAACGAATTTGCGAACACCTAGAAGCAAACAAAGTAATAGCCAAAAGCCAACATGGATTTGTCAAAAACAGATCATGCCAGACTAATCTTATTGCATTCTTTGATAATGTGACAAAATTAGTGGACCAGAGGAATGCCGTCGATATAGTTTACTTGGACTTCAGTAAGGCTTTTGATAAGGTAGACCATAACCTACTACTAGATAAAGTAGAAGAATGTGGGTTAGACAGCATCACCACCAGATGGATTCATAACTGGCTGACCAACCGCACTCAACGTGTAGTTCTCAATGGAATTGCATCTACATGGAGGGAAGTATGCAGTGGAGTACCTCAAGGCTCTGTTTTAGGCCCAGTACTCTTCAACATCTTCATCAATGATTTGGATGAGGGAATAAATGGGGAACTCATCAAATTTGCAGATGACACCAAGCTGGCAGGAATAGCCAACACTACAGAAGATAGGCTTAAGATACAGAAGGATCTTGACAAACTTGAACATTGGGCACTATCTAATAAAATGAAATTCAATGGTGAAAAGAGTAAGGTTCTACATTTAGGCAACAAAAATGGAATGCACAGGTACAATATAAGTGATACCTTGCTCAGTAGTAGTAACTGTGAAAGGGATCTTGGAGTCCTAGTGGACAACCATCTAAATATGAGCCAGCAGTGTGCAGCAGCTGCCAAGAAAGCCAACACAGTCCTAGACTGCATCAACAGAGGGATAGAATCAAGATCACGTGAAGTGTTAATACCACTTTATAATGCCTTGGTAAGGCCACACTTGGAATACTGCATTCAGTTCTGGTCGCCACGATGTAAAAAAGATGTGGAGACTCTAGAAAGAGTGCAGAGAAGAGCAACAAAGATGATTAGGGGACTGGAGACTAAAACATATGAAGAACGGTTGCAGGAACTGGGTATGTTCAGCTTAAGAGAAAGAAGGACTAGGGGAGACATGATAGCAGTGTTCCAATATCTCAGGGGTTGCCACAAAGAAGAGGGAGTCAAACTATTCTCCAAGGCACCTGAGGGTAGAACAAGAAGCAATGGGTGGAAACTAATCAAGGAGAGAAGCAACTTAGAACTGAGGAGAAATTTCCTGACAGTTAGAACAATTAATCAGTGGAACAGCTTGCCTCCAGGAGTTGTGAATGCCCCAACACTGGAAGTCTTTAAGAAGATGTTGGATAGCTATTTGTCTGAAATGGTATAGGGTTTCCTGCCTAGGCAGGGGGTTGGACTAGAAGACCTCCAAGGTCCCGTCCAACTCTACTATTGTATTGTAAGACCGTGCGGAAATTGAACATGCGCCAGATCCGGTGGTCTCTTTTCTTTGCATGGTTCAATTTCTGCATGATGTACATCCCCAGTGCGCACAACCAAAGGACAGATGCCCTATCAAGGAAACCTGAGTATTTGTGTACCAAAGACCCGATTCCACCCCGGACAGTTTTGCCCATAGAGTCCTTCTCTGCAGTTCATGAGCCTGTGGACTTACGGCCCCAGATACGGGAAGCGCAGCGGCATGACGATTGGGTGGAACAACAGAAGGCAGAGGTGGGGCCTGCCTCCCCATGGACATTCACCGATGAACTTTTGCAGTACCGGGACAGACTCTATGTGCCAGCGGGGCCCCTTCGGGGACTTATTGTATCCCAGTGCCATGATAATCCTGTGGCGGGGCACTTTGGCATCTTCAGGACCTTGAACCTGGTTTCCAGTACCTTCTGGTGGCCCCTATTGCGACATGACATACAATCTTATGTCACGTCTTGTGTACGGTGTCGGCAGGCCACGTCAGCGACGGGAGCCCCTCCAGGGCTTCTTCAGCCATTGCCGACCCCGGAGACACCCTGGGGGGCCATTTCTATGGACTTCCTGACAGACTTGCCTCTGTCTTCTGGATTTACCACGGTGTTCGTGGTGGTAGACATGCTGACGAAGATGGCGCATTTTATCCTGTGTCAGAGATTACCAACAGCCCGCATCACTGCCCGCATGTTTATCCAGCATGTTTTCAGGCTGCACGGCCTACCTGACAGGGTCATGTCGGACAGAGGAACGCAATTCACAGCCCAGTTTTGGAAAGGGCTGATGACGGCCTTGGATGTCAAGATCTGCTTGTTCTCAGGCCACCATCCCGATACCGACAGAGGGACAGAGAAAGTGATTGGGATATTGGAGCAGTATCTGCGCTGTTTTGTGAACCAGCAGCAAAATGATTGGGTGGACTACCTGACAATAGTGGAGTTTGAGTTCAATAACTCACAGCAGACATCCACGCAGACGACACCCTTCTTGGCCAATGTGGGGTATCATCCTCAGTTCTTTCCCCTCACACCCATTGACTCACTGGTCCCCGCAGCTGAGGACTTCCTGTCGGAACTACAGGTGGTCCATCAAGTGGTGCAGCGATACCTGGATAAAGCCAAGGAGGACTATAAGAGAGTTGCGGATAGGTCTCGGCGCGCAACGCCAGCGTTGACTGTGGGCGAGTGTGGCTGTCCACTAGACACCTTCCATCAAACTGGCCGGTCAAGAAGTTAGACCACCGTTACCTTGGCCCGTTTCCTGTTGAAGCAGTCACCGGTCGCCTATCACCTGACTTTACTACGTTCGATGCGAGTCCATCCGGTCTTTCATCAATCTCTTCTTGTTCCTGAATGGCCGGCTTGTCCTCTTCGGCAACTTGATCATCCCCAGCCAGAACCCCATGCCAATGAAGCGCCAGCTGAGTACAAAGTTGCCAGGATTCAGGATTCCTGATGGCTGAAAGGACGGTTCCAATACCTGGTGGAATGGAAAGGCTGAGGGCTGGAGGATGTTACCTGGGAGGATGCGACCTCCGTGCACGCACCTGCTTTGGTGCAGGCCTCCCATGAACAATTCTCAGCTAAGCCGCACCTTGAGCGTCAGACCTGGGGGAAGGGCCCTGCGGTAAGGGATAGTGTTGTGGCCCAGCAGCGGCTGGCTGAGCTGTTGGTGGACTCCCACAGCTCAGACCATTATGGGACTGCTCTGGAGGATGAGGAAGACTCTGGAGGGTATTTGGAGTCAGAGCAGGAACTAGAGAGGCCTGTTGGTGACCAGGTGGCATCTGAGTCAGGGAGCAGTGAAGAGGAACAGAGGGAGGTTGTCCCTGATGTGCGTGTGTGTAGAGCTGAGAGGAGAAAGGAACAGATGTGGAGAAGATGTCATAGACGGAAGTAGGGACAGCTGGCTAAGGTTGTGGCCCCTCCCAAAGAGTTTATAGGTGGAATCTTTGCAGGAAACAACAGTCCATTTTACTAGCCATTGAGAAAGCATTCCGTAAGTTTAATCTTGGTTTCTTAAAGATAGCTTTCTAGGCTCCTAGCCAAGGGGTGGCTTTATCTATGTCAGGGGTGTCCAAACTTTTTTCAAAGAGGGCCAGATTGGATGAAGTGAACATGCTGGAGGGCCGAACATTTTTCCGAACATTCTTTGAACAATTACAATTAAATGCAAATGAATTATTTTATGCCAAGTTAATTGCAAATGGCATACTTTTCATTTCATAACATTAAGATCAACTGACAGCTGAGTTTTCACAATGTATTTTAAATACATTGCGTCCAAAATGAAGATTTATGCCCCATTTTCCCAATGAATCATTATTTTGTTAAAGCGGAAGCAAAATATGTGAGTTTTGTTGTTGTTGTGCCCAAGGAAAGAAACCGGGAACTTGAGTTACCCCCTTCAATTCCTTCTCACCCGCACCTCTCTTTCATTCTCTACATCGCTAAGATGTTAATAAACTTCCCCAAAGTTTAGACGCGGCAAATATGCGAGCGCGCACACACGTATGCTTATTGATACCCTTTAAAAACCTTCCGATATTTGTTTATAGCGGCTCATGTGAGATTTAATGGGCCATCTCCTCTTTTTTCTTTTTTCTTTGGTCTCTTCAATCAGAGAAGTTAATGCGTGGCTGAATATTTCCTCCTTCCTTCCTTAAAAAAAACAAAAACAAAAAACCAACCCACCTTGGGGGAAGGTTCCTTGCTTTTCGCCTGCCAGACCACTCCGAGCCTGGCGGAGAAGCTACAAGTATCCCTTGGCCCCGTGCTTCACGTACTGCACCTGCGCCGCCTGGTAGTGTGCCCATTTCGCAGCCTGTGTTGTGTCTTCCCTCCCTCCCCAACCCCTGTCCCACTTTGCTTCTCCTAAGTCGCTAATGCCACATCCATAGTTGTAACGAACCACGCTGCTAGCCACCAATGCACTCACGAGTGAGCAAGCGGTGGCTGCCATCATTCCGATATTATTTTGCTCCCTGATGCACTCGGTTATGTTGCTCTTTAGTAAAAGAAAGATACGCAGAACCGCAGTTCCCGTGTCTTCCCCTTTTCCCTTATTTTTTAGAGCTTCTGTGCGATTTCGGAAATTTGTTTTTAAAAAGTTTACCGCCCACGAAAACTAATTGAACCCGGAGGATTCTAGTCACTCAATCACAGTGGAAACCAGTTTACAAGCAAGTCGCCTTGCCTGTTTTTAGGCTGGCCTGTGGATGACAGGTACCTTTGCTGTAGGACAGAGTTTCTCAACCTTGGCGACTTTAAGTCCTGTGAACTTCAACCCCCAGAATTCCCCAGCCAGCTTCTGATGCGGCCCTCTCACCGCCCTCCCTCCTGTGGCAGACAGTCTTCTGCTTGCCGCCCTCAATCAGAAGGGAGGGCTGTGGGAGGGCCGCATTTACACAGAGCAGGGAGGGCTGTTAGAGGGCCCCATTAAACCGCCCCCCCGGGCCGCAAATGGCCCGCGGGCCGGACTTTGGACATGCCTGATCTATGTAATTAGTTGTGGCAGACAGCCAAGTCTGTGTCTGTGTATTCATTGGAATCACGGGACAGAACAGGCAACTATATAAATGACATTAATTAATAAATGAAGAATTGTTCATTTAACATTTAACATGTATTTCAGCTTTAATGTAACCTCTTTTTCTCAGTCTCAATTCTTAAGGTTTCCACTTGGCTAAGAACCACTAGGCATCTTCTTCCCCTGGTGACTCCTATTCTCCTATATGAGAAATATGAGACTGATGCTCCTTAGAATCCACTAAGGAAAGTTTATTATCAGAGACTCAATGAGCAACAAATTTCCTACACCCAGATATTTAAAAGACCAGTCCCTTATCTGTATCTTTCAAAATTATTCTGTTTCAAAGATCTCAGCCCCACTTGGAAATTATGAAAATTCTCCCCCCCAGCAGATAATAATGACTGAATTTAATCCCTAATACCCTTTGCTTCCTGATCTCACATCTTCATGGCTATCAATCATTTCTCTAGATAATGTAAACACATTTTTTGAAGTGGAGTAAATGGTAAAGAATCCTTGCATATACATACCTGTCCAGGCAACATTTCACATAGAAGAACACCAAATGACCACCAGTCCACTGACTTCCCATAGGGCTGGTAGGCTATAATCTTAAGAGAGGGGGAAATGAGAATTTCAGCCCCTTGAGTTATATCTCATTTCACATTTTGATCAAAGCAACTCCAACTAAGCAGCTAACAAAATTAAAGATATAATTATCTACAACCAAGCCAAACATAGCCAATAAAGCAAAACAAAATCAAAGAGAAAAACTCATATATCTCTACAGAGGCCAAATACCTAACTGAAAGAATAATGTCATTTCCAACTTTGCAAAGTAGGAATTGTATTTAATAATAATAATAATAATTTATTAAATTTCTAGACCGCCCCCTCTCCCCGGAGGGACTCGGGGCGGTGTACAGGAATAAATTTAAAACATACAAACAATCATACACATAGGTAAAAATCAAATTAAACAACCCCTGTACAATTTATAAAAATTAAAAAAAACAGACCTTAAAACCAATCTTAAAAATTTAGAAATAGAACTGAGGTGGGATAGGTGGAATTAGGCCAAGCCGGCTAGCTGGAATAGGTGGCTTTTAAGTTTCTGACGGAAGGAGCGGAGATCCGTAGTCATTCTAATGTCAGGGGGAAGGTCATTCCAGAGGGTGAACCCCGAGAGGTGGAAGAAGAGGAAGCTGAGGGGCTTTTTAGTAAAATGTTTTATACTGTTTTTAGGGGGTTCTGGGAAGGGGGGGGGATAACCAGGCCAGGAGGGAAGCCAGTGCCACACGAACAGGTGAGTCCAGGAGGGAAGTGAGCGGAGTGGGGAGGGGAGAGGGAACAAGCTATTCCAGTAGAGGGTTGTTTTATTACAACGGTCGCGGGGAGGGGGGGATGCGAGGACAAGAGAAGATCACAAGGTCGGTTGGGAGACCGTGGCTGCTGGCTACGCCGGTCGTTTGTACCAACCCCCGCAACCTAGGTGGTCGGGATCTACAGAGACAGGGCCTGCAGCTGATGCTTTGCAATGCAAGGTCCGTGACCAACAAGGCCCCCCTCATTAATGAGTTGATCTCTGAGCGGGAGCTGGACCTTGCAGGAATAACAGAGACCTGGTTGGGTCACGAGGGTGGTTTACCCCTCGTGGAAATGTGCCCACCAGGTTTCCATGCATTTCATCAGGCTCAGGCCCTGGGTAAGGGTGGAGGGGTGGCGGTGGTTATACGGGATGGTCTAGAGCCGAGGGAGTTCACTGTTTCTCAGATACCCGGGTGTGAGTCACTTGGTGTGAAATGGGGCCCAGGGAGGCAGTGGGGTCTGCTGATTGTATACTTGGCTCCTCGCTATACGTCAGCAGCCCTGCCCGAGCTCCTCGAGCTGATCTCGGAGACGGCGGGGGAGATCCCCAAACTTTTGGTTATGGGGGATTTCAACCTGCCGTCGACGGGAGCAGCATCCGAGGTGGCCCGGGAGTTCATGGCTTCCATGACAGCCATGGGCCTGACCCAACTAATTCAGGGTCCCACACATGAAGGTGGCCACACACTGGACCTTGTTTTTGTATCTGAGCAGTGGACGAGTGATCTGGGAATAGGGGACTTAGACATTACTCCCCTGTCATGGTCAGATCACTCTTGTCTCCGGCTAGACTTCCCTGGCGCTACCCCCCACCGCGAGGAGGCGGAACCAGTCTGTCCAAGCTGGTACCGCCCCAAGCACCTGATGGAACCAGTTAGGTTCCAGTCGGAGCTTGGGCCGCTACCTGTAGCCCTGACCCGCGCTCGGTCGGAGGACCTAGTGGCCGCCTGGAATAGGGCGACGGCTGGGGCCTTGGACCGGGTTGCGCCTTTGCGACCTCTCCTACGGCAGCGACCCACCCGGGCTCCTTGGTATACCGAGGAGCTGAGGGTGATGAAGCGCCAGAGGAGACGTCTAGAGAGCAGGTGGAGGTCCTCACGCTCCGAGTCTGACCGAACACAGGTAAGAGCCTATTTACGGACTTACCTTGTGGCATTGAGAGCGGCCAAACGTAGACATTGTGCCGCTCTTATTGCGTCTGCGGATAACAGCCCTGCCGCCCTGTTTAGGGTCACCCGCTCCCTCTTGGTGCAAGAGACGCGGGGAGCACCCTTACAGGGTAGAGCAGAGGAGTTTGGAGAATATCTGCAGAACAAAGTCGCTCAGATCCGGAGCGGATGGGCCCCCTCCAGTGGTCTGGACGGGCTGTCAGCAGTGAGTCTTGTGAGTCCACTCTGGGAGGAGTTTGACTCTGTTGCCCCCGAGGATTTAGACAGGTTGCGTGGAAGGCTGCGACCCACCACATGTTCATTGGACCCGTGTCCCTCCTGGCTGGTACTGGCATCCTGGGAGGTGACACGAGGCTGGCTTCTGGGCCTGGTGAACGCCTCGTTGGGTGAGGGATCCTTACCTACTGTCTTGAAAGAGGCGGTGGTGAGGCCCTTACTCAAGAGGCCTTCACTCGACCCAATGGAGCTAGCTAATTATCGTCCAGTCTCCAACCTCCCTTTTTTGGCGAAGGTTGTTGAGAATGTGGTGGCGCAGCAGTTTCCACGTCACCTCGATGAATCCGATTATCTAGACCCACGCCAGTCCGGCTTCCGACCCGGGCACAGCACGGAGACAGCCTTGGTCGCGTTGGTTGATGATCTCTGGAGGGCCAGAGATAGAGGTTGTTCCTCTATCCTGGTCCTATTAGATCTCTCAGCGGCTTTTGATACCATCGACCATGGTATCCTTCTGCGCCGGCTGGAGGGGATGGGAGTCGGAGGCACCGTGTTACGGTGGTTCGACTCTTACCTCTCCGGCCGGATGCAATATGTGTTGACAGGGGGGCAGAGATTGACCCCGAGGCCACTCTCTTGTGGGGTGCCGCAGGGGTCGGTCCTCTCGCCCCTTCTGTTCAATGCATATGTGAAGCCGCTGGGCGAGATCATTCGTGGTTTTGGGGTTGAATACCATCTGTACGCTGATGATACTCAGCTGTACATTTCAACCCCAAACCACCCCAACGAGGCTGTCGCAGTGATGTCCCGGTGTTTGGAAGCCGTCAGGGTCTGGATGGGGGACAACAGACTCAAACTCAACCCCTCCAAGACTGAGTGGCTGTGGCTTCCGGCACCTCGGTTCAGCCAGCTGACCCCATCGCTGGCCATAGGGGACGAGCTACTGCCCCCTGTGGAACGGGCGCGCAATTTGGGCGTCCTCCTAGATGCCCGGCTGTCAATGGATGACCATGTGGCAGCCGTGGCTAGGGGGGCGTTCCACCAGGTTCGCCTGGTGCGCCAATTGCGCCCCCTACTGGACCGGGATGCCCTACCCACAGTCACTCATGCACTGGTGACGTCTCGCCTAGACTACTGTAATGCTCTCTACATGGGGCTTCCCTTGGGACGCGCCCGGAGACTGCAGCTAGTCCAGAACCCGGCCGCGTGGGTTATCATGGGGAGGTCTAGATTCTCACACGTAACACCGCTCCTGCGCGAGCTGCACTGGCTACCTGTGGTTTTTCGGGTGCGTTTCAAGGTCCTGATTACTATCTTTAAAGCACTCCATGGCTCAGGACCTAGTTACTTGCGGGATCGCATCCTCCCACATACATCCCTGCGGCCAATCCGCTCTCACAGGTGTTGTGGAAATTGAAGACTCAAAGACCAGCTCTTTGCAATGCAAGAAAGTTTATTGCGCAGGTTCAAACAGCTAAAATAGCATATGGGGGTTTGAACCCCGAACAGTCTCAAACAACAATCTTATATAGTCATTTTGACGTAAGCATATACGCAGGCATACATTTGCTAAATTGATAAAAGGAGAAATGGAAAAGTACAGAAAGAGCCGAGAATAAAAATACGTCAAGGAACATTTAACATCTGCGAGACAAACACGGGACTATCCCCTGTCCTAGACAGATAACAGGATACACCCCTCATGGTCTGTCTGAACATACAGATAAAAGTATAAATGTTATGCCTCATTGATCTCACCCTGCCTCTGTCTGGAAATATCTTTTTCCTTGACCAGTCTTTTGCAATGTTATAATGAACCAAAGTCTGAACCAAGATTCAGGGCCTGTCTTCCCGATTCAGGGCCTGTCTTCCCTCCTTCCTTAATCCCCCCTTTGTGACTCATCTGAGTTTCCCAGAAGAGTCACATATTCTTCCAACTCTATTGTAGGTCTTAAGTTCTCATATTCTGGCACAGCCATCACCTGAGCAGTTGCCTTTCTTTCTGCTAATAAAGACAGACTATTAGAGGTGGTTCGAACAAAAATTGGCAATACACAAGGAAGTATCACACATCCTGCTGCAATCAACCCAATCAAAGCAACTATGGCCTGTAATCCTGGAAGCTTGGGAAACCATCCCCCAAACACCTCCTTCAGATTAAATCCTCGCCATATTTGAGTGGGATTATGTGTAAGTTGTCTAATTTCTGTAGTCAGCTGTTTTACCACCTTCCCTGTTTCATCGATTTGGAGGCAGCAGTTGGACAAATTAAACTTTCCACACACCCCTCCTTCTTTAGCCAAGAGGTAGTCTAGGGCCAATCTATTCTGATACACAGCAGTTCTTATCTTATCAGTGGCTTCCGACAAAACATTAAGTGCTTTGTCTATTCTTACCCCTGCCAGATCCAGAACTGCCTGTAACCGAATGATTCTGTTTAACATGTATATAGGGGTGCGGTACCCCCATGATCCATCTTCTGCCCATGTTGCTCTTCCATATGTACACACTATGCGTTCACTAGTCCATTTCTCATCCTCCTTATCATAAGCAGAATATTCTTTACAAGGGAAGTCTGTGAACACAGTTTGCACTTCCCTCTTTGCTCTCAATCCTACTTGTTCATATAAGGGGACTCCTAATATTTGTTTTGATTGAATTGGTAACAAAAAGAAGGATGGTTTTATCCAACCTAAGACACACGAACCTGACCAATTAAAAGGGAGTTGTTCATAAGCTAGTTTTCCACATATCCAATACATGTCCTTTGGAGCTACCCATTCATCAGCCGTCCGGGATGAGTTCAGGTAACCTAGATATGTTCTATTAAAATGTTCAGGTTTTCTGGCATTACCTGGTGATGTCCATTGGTTATACCTTTCATTCCAAATTCCTAAGCAAATAAGTTCTCCTACATAATGTGTACCATTTCTAGCAAAACAGTTTCTTCCTACAAGATTAGTGGTGAGTGTCCAGACAATACCTGTACGCTGTTCCCTCTTTGTAATATTTCCTGCCTTGGAAAGATTATTATAGATCAATGGATGAGCCTCCAGAGCCTCCCAGGGCCATTGATCCCCCATGTTAGTTCCTCCACACACAAAACAATTCTTGACTGTAAGGGTTTTAGCTACTTCTTCGGCAAGCTCTACAAAAAGATTATTGGCTTTTGCGCTTATTAAAAGGGGAGTTTCTAATTTCCGTAGATTATCATAAACCGACCATCCCAGGGATTTTACTTCACCTTCAAATACTTTCTCCACCTTTATAGTAAGATACGTTTTTGGATCTGATCCTGTGCCATCTATTCCAAATCCATAACTTACTACAGCAGGATGCCTTCGGTCCACTTCTAACTCTACTACATTTCCACTGCTTCTTCTAAAGGAAGTGATATACTTACAGCCCTTATAACCCCCTCCAGTATAATCACAGATGCACTTCCAGCCAGAACATTGGGTGTTTCCAGCACAGGGGAGCCATTGGTTTGGGTTGCCATAAGCCCAATTCAAGTTAGCGGAACACAAATATTTATGGTTTGCTTGGTAGGCTGTTACCCAAGACTCGTCTCCACAGGTGGAACCCCATCCTTTGCTCAGGGCGATACATGCATCAAAGCTTATTCTTAAGGGGTCTTTTCCTCTTTCTAACTTTAGAGTATAATTGAGAAAATACAACTTCCCGTCACCTTCAGGGGTATTACGGGAGCCATATTTAGCCAATCCAGCATATATGGTCACATTCAATCGTATGGGAGTACTAGGGTTATAACAAATAATTTTTCCATCATGGTTGCACAAACTATACATGGTTTGGTTATGTATGCAATTGACAAGCTGAGGCTTACAGTTTCTAGGTGATTGTGTGTGGTAGACTAAAGTGTTAAGAATGGTTCTCCCTACTTGTGCCTTTGTAATACAAGGAGAACAGGTGTCAGGGGCCTCGGTGGAGTGAGGTGCCCGTCTAGGTGCTTCTCTTGGTGTAACATGAGATTTTGGTGCATGTGTTTGTGGGAAAAGTCTTTTTACGTGTGCTTTGGTGGGTGTTTGACGAGGGGGTGGACAGTGATTCAATGAGCCTTTGCAATCCTGATAACATAGTACCCCTTCTGTTCCATTACATCTTTTGTATATACTTAGACCTCTTCTCCCGGATCGAGCACAAGTGGTTAAGTCAAACCTGGTACATGTTTTTGGTTTCTCCAAACGATAGAAGATGGCTCCATCATTTAAACATTGAGTACAGGGTCCTTCCCCTAAAGGCCATTTTTCCCCAACACTTCGCTGTTTCCTTCTCTCCTTTATGCGGCTATGTTGTAAGGTACATATCCCTTTCCATCCAGGTTTTAACTGATTGATATGAGTAACCCGTTCCCAACCCCGAAATATTGGATCCCCACAGTCTAATATAATAGGAGGCCTTTCCACTCGATATGAAGCATAGCTACACATTCCCTTTCTGAGCACATAGCCTACGTACTTGCAGAGGAAATGGTTTGTGTACTTCCGAGCTAGACAGGCTTCCTTGACTAGTTGATCAAATGCATGGGGGGCTTGACAAGGGTGAGGTAAGATTTCATTCCAGCAACCTGGTGTAAAGACAAGAGGAGGATAGCCCCGGCACTGTCCATTGCCTATTACATAAGACTGGACAATACCTGGACGTTCCTCAGGTCTATTCCACTGTCCTAGATTTTGCACGCACACCGAATTACCTAACACCCTTGTAAATAAAACACTTACCCCCAACCAAACAAATGCACAAGTTAACCTCATCCTCCGTTGTATCCGGGTTGTCCGCTTCTTCCTGACGCCTCTGGATGGTTTGATTTACAGTAGGACAAGGTTTAAGTGTACAATAATATTTGTTATCTTTTTGACCTATGTATGGTGATAATGCGTCCTCTATAATTTTTACATCACATTCAATTCCACAATGTGAGTATGCAATACAATCAATACAATGTGTACAGCAACAACACCCACACTTACAATCACAAAACCAACACATATAGACTTATCCTATTTGGTTATATAATAAGCATATGTTAATAATATGTATGCTATACTAAGTATTACTTATCCAATCTTCACCCATGCGTCGAAAGTCAGCTTCCAGGGTGTGACTTAGCAGGGGTTGCTTCTTTCCTCCAGGAACTCAAGCCACGTGATCTGTTGTTGGCCCTCAGGAGTTGGAGTGGGCAAGGGAATCAGAGGATCCACAGGCTTTGGAATACCACAAAATTGCTCACGACAGTAGTAGAAGAATACTATCATTAGTGATCCTATTGCTAATATCCAAAGTCCCCACACCCAGGCTTCAAACATGAGTCCATACCAATCTTCAGCCGTGCTTGGGAACCAGCTTCCGGGTTGTGGTCCCTGCAGGGCTAGGTCCTCTTCTTCCGCCTTCTCAACACAACCTGGGTACACTTAACCTATTTATATACATAACACAAGTGATTTAAGCACGTTTGAATGTCATTTTGGTAGGATTTCGGTGGTCCACTGAAACGCTCCAGCCTACGTCCGCAGCCTTAACCCTCGTCCAATGAATCCAGGCCTTGGACTCTGCTATTTTCACTGCCAAGGGTGACACCATTATGACCATATATGGACCTTTCCATCTCCCTTCGAACTGTTCCTTCTTCCAATGCTTTACCCACACATTATCTCCTGGCTTAAATGGGTGACATTTAGTCACTAGTGGTGGGGGGTTTTGCTCTTGAACATAATTTCAGAGTTTCTCAACTTGCTTGTTTAATTCTTGCACCATCTCCATATTCCAAACACCCCCCTTATGTCCCAAATCAGGCCACCCCGCCAAGTTTCTTCTCAACAATGTAGGTGGACGCCCAAACATTAACTCATAAGGTGACAGTTTATGTTGGCGTCGGGGAGAACACCTGACAGCATACAAAGCCAATGGAAGGGCATCAGTCCATTTCAAATGACATTCCGCACAGATTTTAATGATCCTTTCTTTAAGGGTTCTGTTCATTCTTTCAGCCATCGCTCCCGATTCAGGGTGATTTGCACTATGGAACCTCCACTTGATCCCCACTGCGTTAGCCACCGCCTGGTTAATGTGATGGACAAACTCAGGCCCATTATCTGATGAGATATGGGATGGAAGTCCGAACCTAGGGATTATCTCTTTAAGGAGCAGTCTACCCACTTCTCTAGCTTGTTTTGTTTTTGTGGGAAAAGCCTCTGGCCATCCGGTATACATATCAACCATAACCAACATTGCTTTATAAGGGCCACATCTTGGCATGTCTGTAAAATCAATCATCAAATAATCCATTGGGAGATAAGACACCGGGATGGTTCCAGGGGGCAAGAGTGGTCCCTGCCTCGGATTCACCTTAGCACATATAATACATTTGGCCACAACTTTCGCTGCTATTCCAGCCAGTCCATTAATGAAATAATCCCTACTCAGGGCGGTTTCTAAGGCAGTTTTCCCCATATGAGTAGTTTCATGTGATAGCTGGACCAATATCCATGCTACTGACGTCAGCACATATATTCTTTTATCTGGCATTACATACCAACCTTCTTTTATGCTAGCATGTAAATCATGAGTGGCCTTAATACACTCCTGTTGAGTGTATGTTGGCTTTATTTCTGGTGGAATCACTCCTAAATCCATTGCCACATGAATTGCTAAATCAGGAGTAGGGCCCGCTCGCTTGGCTGCTTCTCTGGCTTCCAAATCTGCTAGTCGATTTCCCTGGGCTATCCTATCGTCCCCCCTCTGGTGGCCTTTACAATGCATAACAGAAACCTTTGCAGGTTTATGTACTGCATCGATGAGGCGACTAATAAAATGTCCATGCTGGACATACTTCCCTGCAGAATCTCGAAAACCCCTTTCCTTATAAACTGCTCCATGAGCATGTAAGGTCAGGAAAGCGTACTTGCTATCAGTCCACACATTCAAAGTCTCTTTCTCTGCTCTTTCTAAAGCTCTTGTTAATGCCCACAATTCTGCCACCTGAGCACTCCACTTCCCTCCTATCGGCCCGCTTTCTACAACACCTTCATCATCCACAATCGCATATCCGGCCACACGTTTCCCTTCATGCATGTAACTAGAGCCATCTGTATACCAATAAAGTTTTGCATCTGTCAAAGGGATATCAGATAAATCGGGACGAGTTGAATACACTGTCTCTAATACTTGCAAACAATCATGTTCCTTTTCAGTTTCTGTGGGCAACAATGTAGCTGGATTCAATCTATTGGAAACTATCAACTGTACTTGAGGATTCTCAATCAACATGGCTTGATACTTAGTCAATCTCTGGTTACTAATCCATAAATGTCCCTTATTATCTAATACTGACTGTACAGCATGTGGGGTGTGCACATTGATAGGACAAGAAAATGTTAGTTTGTTACAATCCTGTAACAACTCAGCAATTGCAGCCAAAACCTTCAGGCAGTGCGGCCATCCTTTGGCCACTCCATCCAATTGTTTGGATAGGTAGGCAACAGGTTGTTGCCACCTTCCAAGTTTCTGAGTGAGTACTCCTAGAGCCATATTTTTGCTGGTATCCACATACAAATTAAAAGGTTTCCTCAAATTAGGCAACGCTAAAGCAGGTGCAGAAGTAAGAGCTATTTTAATATTTCTAAAATCATTTTTCTGTTCTCCTTCCCAAAGGAAAGGATCTACATTTGCTCCTTTGGTAGATGTATATAGAGGTGCTGCTATCAGAGCAAAGTTAGGGATCCAAATTCTACAAAAACTTGCTAAGCCAAGAAATCCCCTAAGTTGTCTTCTGTTTTTGGGTTCTGCTATTGTTAAAATTGCTTCTTTTCGTTCTGGTCCTAGCGATCTGCGTCCTTGTTCAATATCATAGCCTAAATATCTCACTTTCTCTTTTACCAACTGCGCTTTCAGTCTGGATACTCTATAACCACAATCTAATAACAAATCCAACAACCTTTTGGTATTCTCCCAACAAGTATCCTCACATTGTCCTGTCACCAACACATCATCCACATATTGTAAAACCACATCTCCTTCTTGTCTGGGAACAAAGTAGAGCAGATCCTTGGCCAAAGCAGTTCCAAATAGGGTGGGTGAGTTTTTGAACCCTTGTGGTAATCGAGTCCAAGTGAATTGCATCTTAACTCCTGTTCCTGGGTTTTCCCATTGAAAGGCAAATAATGGCTGACTAACCGGGTGAATGGGTATTGTGAAAAACGCATCTTTTAAATCTATGACTGAAAACCACCTAGCTTCCGGAGGGATCAAACTCAAAAGCGTGTAAGGGTTTGGTACCACCGGGTGTAGGGTCACAGTCATACTGTTGACGAGTCTCAAATCCTGTACTGGCCGATAGGAGCCATCCGGCTTCCTAATAGGAATGATCGGGGTGTTCCAAGGAGACTGAATCGGTACTAATATACCTGCTTTCAAGTACTTCAATATACTTTTATATATGGCGAGTACGACTTCCCTGGAATATGGGCGATACTGTCCAATTTGCACAGGCATAGCAGTAGGTTTTAAATCTACAATAACGGGAGGATGGTGGGCTGCAAAACCCGGAGGATTGTCCTCTGCCCATAATTCCGGTACATCGAATTCTCTCCATTTTTCATCCGATTCCTGCCCCCCAACAACATCCAGTACCATTACCCTCCATGTGGCTTCAGACCGGTGTCTTACAGACACCCGCTGACACCCTTCATCAAATGAAATCGTAGCCCCTAATTTGCTAAGCAGATCCCTTCCCAACAAATAATAATAATAATAATAATAATAAATATTTATTTCTTAGCCACACCCTCTCCCGAAGGACTCGGGGTGGCGTACAACAAAACATAGGAAATAAATATATCGACATACATATAACAAAACATATACCAAGACATATACACGACATATACAAGGAGGAGGTGAACTGATAGATAAAAACAAGTAAAAACACAATGTTTAAAAACCCCTAAATAAATTGAATGCAATTAAAATACCCCAAATAAAAAAAAACCGTCAGGAGCGATATAGTTGGATCAAAGTTGAGCCAGGCCAGCAACTTGAAAAAGGTGAGTCTTGAGCTTTACACGAAAGGAGCGGAGGTCAGAGGTATTCCTAATATCCGGAGGGAGGTCATTCCACAGGGCTGGGCCCGCCACAGAGAAGGCTCTACTCCTAGGCGCCGCCCCTCGACACTGTCTGGTGGACGGCACCTGGAGGAGGCCCTCTCTGTGCGAGCGGATTGGTCGCAGGGATGTATGGGGCAGAATACGATCCCGCAAGTAACTAGGTCCTGAGCCATGGAGCGCTTTAAAGATTGTTATCAAAACCTTGAAGCGCACCCGATAGACCACAGGAAGCCAGTGCAGCTCGCGCAGGAACGGTGTCACATGGGAGTACCTAGTAGTCCCCATAATTACCCGCGCGGCTGCGTTCTGGACCAACTGTAGCCTCCGGGTGCATTTCAAGGGAAGCCCCATGTAGAGAGCGTTACAGTAGTCCAAGCGAGACGTCACCAGCGCATGAGTGACTGTGCGTAAGGCGTCCCGGTCCAGTAGGGGGCGCAATTGGCGCACCAGACGAACCTGGTGGAACGCCCCCCTTGCCACGGCTGTCACATGGTCATCCATGGACAGCCGGGCATCCAGGAGGACGCCCAAATTGCGCGCCCGCTCCACGGGGGCAAGTTGAATGCCCCCGATGGCCAATGATGGAATTAATTGGCTGAACCGGGGAGCCGGCACCCACAGCCACTCCGTCTTGGAGGGGTTGAGTTTGAGTCAGTTGTCATCCATCCAGATCCGTACGGCTTCCACACACCGGGACATCACTTCGATGGCCTCGTTGGGGTGGTTCGGGGTGGAAAAGTACAGCTGAGTATCATCAGCGTACAGATGGTATCCCACCCCGAAACCACGGATGATCTCACCCAGCGGCTTCATATATGTGTTGAACAGGAGTGGCGAGAGGACCGACCCCTGTGGCACCCCACAAGTAAGGGGGCGTAGGGTCGACCTCTCCTCCCCTGCCAACACACGCTGCGTCCGGCCAGAAAGGTAGGAGCCGAACCACCGCAAAACGGTGCCCCGGACCCCCAACCCCTCCAGCCGGCGCAGCAGGATACCATGGTCGATGGTATCAAAAGCCGCCGAGAGGTCTAATAGGACCAGGATAGAGGAACAACCTCTATCTCTGGCCCTCCAGAGATCATCCACCAACGCGACCAAGGCCGTCTCCGTGCTGTGACCTGGGCGGACGCCGGACTGGCGCGGGTCTAGATAATCATTTTCCTCCAGATGCCGTGGAAACTGGTAGGTCACCACACTCTCTACAACCTTCGCCAAAAAGGGAAGGTTGGAGACAGGACGATAATTGGCCAGCTCCAAAGGATCCAGGGAAGGCTTCTTGAGCAAGGGTCTCACCACCGCCTCTTTCAAGGCGGCCGGGAGAGACCCCCCACTCAGCGAAGCGTTCACTAGGTCCAGGAGCCAGTCTCGTGTAACCTCCCAGGATGCCAGTACAAGCCAGGAGGGGCACGGGTCCAATAAACATGTGGTGGGTCGCAGTCGTCCACGCATTCTGTCCAAATCCTCGATGGCAACCAAGTCAAACTCCTCCCAGGTCGATTCCTCAAGACTCGCCACGGACGTCTCCATTGGACCACTAACAGGGACCCAATCCTTCCGGATTTGAGCGATTTTATCCTGCAGATATTTCCCAAATTCCTCTGCTCTGCCCTGTAGAGGGGCCTCCCGCGGCCTCTGAAACAAGAGGGAGCGGGACACCCGAAACAGGGCGGCAGGGCGGTTCTCTGCGGATGCAATGAGAGTGGCACAATATTGGCGTTTGGCCACTCTCAATGCCACAAGGTACGTCCTTAAATGGGCTCGTGCCTGTGTTCGATCAAGTTTGGAACGAGAGGATCTCCAACGACTCTCTAGACGTCTCTTGCGGCATTTCATCACCCTCAGCTCCTCGGTAAACCAAGGGGCCAGGGTGGATCGTTGCCGCCGGAGAGGCCGCAAAGGCGCCACCCGGTTCAAGGCCCCGGTAGTCGCATTATTCCACTCGACCACCAGGTCCTCTACCCGGGGTCGGGTCAAGGTTACAGGAGGTGGCCCAAGCTCCGTCTGGAACCTATCTGGTTCCATCAGGCGCCTCGGGCGGAACCATCTAGTGCTTTCCGGTTCCGCCTCCCCACAGCGGGAGGTAGCACCAGGGAAGTCAAGACGAAGGAGTGAGTGATCTGACCATGACAGGGGAGTGATGGTTAAGTCCCCTCCTCCCAGATCACTCAACCACTGGCCAGAGACAAAAACGAGGTCCAGAGTGTGTCCTCCCTCGTGTGTCGGGCCCTGAATCATTTGAGTCAGGTCCATGGCTGTCATGGAAGCCATGAACTCCCGAACCCCCTCTGATGCTTCTCCCATCGATGGCAGGTTAAAATCCCCCATCACTAAAAGTTTGGGGGTCTCGACCGCCATCGATGCGATCAGCTCGAGGAGTTCAGGCAGGGCCGCTGATGTATAGCGAGGAGCCAGGTATACTATCAGCAGGCCAAACTGTCTCCCAGGGCCCCATTTCACAACAAGGGATTCACATCCGGACGTCTGTGGCACAGTAGACTCCCTCGGCTCTAAGTCCTCCCGAATAATTACTGCCACCCCACCGCCCCTTCCCTGGGCCCTAGGCTGGTGAAATGCTCGGTAGCCTGGTGGGCACATTTCCACGAGGGGAAGACCTCCCTCGTGGCCCAACCAGGTCTCCGTTATTCCCGCGAGGTCCGGCTCCCCCTCTAAAATTAGATCGTGAATGAGGGGGGCCTTGTTAACAACGGACCTCGCATTGCATAACAACAGCCTCAGGCCCTGGGTCTGTAACTCTTGACCACCTAGACTGCGGGGATTGGTACAAGCGACCGGGTGTAACCAGCAACAACGGTCTCCCAACCGACTATAAGTTCTTAATCTGTCCTCGTATCTGCCCCTCCCTGCGACCGTTGGAATTAAAGAGCCCTGTATAGGAATGATGTCCTCTCCCTCCTCCTCCCTTCCGCTCCTTCTGCTCGCGACCACACCTAGAGGCCCGGCTCTCACATCGCTCCTGATCTGACCCACCCGCCCCCGTCCCCCCACCCTGGAGCCCCCTAAAAAGGATAAAAAACATTTCATTAAAAACCCCCTAAGTTTGCGCTTCCTCCACCTCTCTGGGTTCACAAACCCGTCATCAAGGTGGGCCCCGGAGGGGGCAAAGGGCCATGCCTGCGAGAGGGGGGATTCCCGCAGCTGGAGCAAGTCCGACCTCGAATACGTAATGGTAAAAAGCTATGACAAAGTCAGGGTGCTGTTGATGTTAAAATCAATAAGCCAGGATCTAATGGGAGGAAAGAAATGTCCACGATCACAACTAGGTGGGAAGATCTTATGTTGGCCAGGTGATCGGTTGGAAGATGGATGGTAAATAAATAGATGGAGGCCTGGGTGCGGTCCATTATGGGCGGAAGAGGGCAGATAGTTTGTAGTAGCTAGTTGTTATAAAATAGCAGATGGCGAGGGTGAGAGGGGGAGAGGTAGTAGGAGTAGCCCGGCAGGTGAAATGCCATAAGTCATAAATAGCAGGAAGTCAGCAGGATACCAGATGTTAAACGGGCAGATTATAGTCATCAGGGGCACCTGGGCACAAGCCATGGCAGGTAGTTTGCAAAAGGACAATAGATCTTAGTCTGCCAGGTGGGGGGGCAATAGATCTTAGTCTGCCAGGTGGGGGGGGCTCCTGCCTGTCTCCAGGACAGGCCCTGTTCTGCCCCTAATGCAGAAGCCCTGTTCTGCCCCCCCTTCCCCTTTCTGCCTGGTTCCAGCACACAGCACAGCTTCCAGCAGCTAGTCCTGGCTTCAACCTGCCTCCCCTCCTGGTCCGGGCGCCGTTCCAGCCGACTTACGGCCCTCTCGGAGGCCTTCCGTCGGCATCCTGCGTCACGGGCCTCTCTCCGTCCACGCGCTGCCCTCCGGTGGCCGCCGCCATAATCGGTCTCCAATTCCAACTGGAAACCCCCAAAGGAATGGGGCATTCAGGAATATACAAAAACTCATGTTCAATTTCAGATCCATTCAATACACACTTCACTGGTTTCAAAACCTCACGTCCCACCACCTTTCCTGAAATCCCCTGCACTTGTAATTTGTATGGTCCAGGTGACGTGACTGGTTGATTTACTACTGATCTCCCTGCTCCTGTGTCTACCAAAAATGTGGTTTGTTGACCCCCAATTTGCATAGTAACCAAAGGGTCGGGTGGGGCCTCCCCTAAGCCAGGTCCCCGTCAATCTGTCCATCCTGTTTCTGCCAATCCAATTCCTTCCACCCGGTTCTCTCTCTCTGCATTCACATATCCTCTGCCTCTCACACCTCTGCCTCTCCCTCTGCCAGGGAATCTTCCAGACACCATTCCTCCTCTTCCTCCTTGGCCGTATGTTTGCCTCTCAGAGTCCTGTCTATTTCCTGGTCTATCCCCTAAACCTCTTCCCCTCATCATCTTTCTGGGACATTCTCTCTGCCAATGTCCTTCTCCTTTACAAAATGCACATTGGTTGGGTCCCAATCCAGGGCCCCTCTGTAGTGCCACTGCCAACAATTCTGTCTTTTTCTGCATCCTAACATCTCTTTCCTTCTTCTCCACCTTGTCTCTATTCACATACACTTTTCTCGCAATCTCCAACAACTCAGTAGTATTCTTACCCAATGCTCCTTCCAATCTTTATAACTTCCTTCTAATATCCTCATAACTCTGGGCTATAAAGCGCTCATTCAACATTCGCACATTGTCTGGGGCTCTGGGGTCTACTTGAGTATACAACTGGTAGGCTTCAATCAATCTTTGCAGAAAACTCTCAGGACTTTCATCTGGCTTCTGCATCACTAAAGATGGTTTAGACATATTAACAGGGGGTTTTCCCGCCATTCAGAGTGCCCTTACTGTCAAATTTTGATAGTCCTTGAGTCTATCCATATGTGTATTATCCCGGGTGGACCAATGCGGGTCTTCCTTGTCAGGGGAAAAAAAAATGCCCTGGGAAATCTGAGATCAATGGACCGTGGCTGATTCCCTTCCGCATATCTTTTGAGATATTGAGAAAAGTAAAAGTCTTTAAGAATTCTAATTAATAAACAAACTTTTAATATTAAAATAATAAAAGTAAATGAAACAGAAAATAACTAATGGTTACATTTTGATAATGAAAGCTCCGTCTGCCAAAGTTGGCTGCCGAACAAAGAAGAAAGGAATTTTGGAATGTGTAACGTGTGCGCAATAAATCACTTTCAGATAAGAACTTTTTGTTTTATGACCTGCGCAATAAAGCTTTCTTAGTTTAACTCTTGAATGTCAGTTTAGGCAGTTCAGGCCTAGCAAACTTTTTAACATCGTGACACCCCTTCTTTTGCTAGTCTGGGCTGACATCATCAAATCATCAATTAAGGCACATCTTCTTTCGCAGATATTCGTGTTGATTTGCGGCAAGTGGTTTGTTAAGCATGTCTGCAATCTGATCATGTGTAGAAACATATTGCAATTTAACAAAACCTTGCTTAACTAATTGCTTTGTGTTTTGATAACGAATGTCAATGTGTCTGGACCTAGAACCTGTAAAATGTGACTCAGAAATATAGACAACAGATACATTATCTTCCATCACGGTGATTGGTCGAATTGGACGTGTCCAGATATCTGTGATCAAAGCATCAAACCACGTTAGAGAATTACAAGCATCTGAAACACAAGCATATTCAGCTTCAGTAGATGAATATGAAACAAAACTCTGTTTTCTCACTTGCCAGTAAACAGGACAACCATTTAGGAACATCATGTAACCAGAAGTGCTTTTGCGTGACTTCTTGTCGCTCGCCCAGTCGGAATCAACAAAACAAATCAGCTTTGGTTGATCAGTGTGTGTTGGTTCTAGCAATAACTTCATGTGTTTAGTGTGTTTCAGGTATTTCAACAACTTCTTAATGCATGACCAATGAAATTGTGTTGCCTTACCTACGTGTCGTGATAAAAGATTAACACTAAGTGCGATGTCAGGTCTGGTCCAACTACTAATGTATAATAGTGAACCAATGACTGAACGATAAAGTGTTTGATCCTCGAACTCAGGACTTGGTTCATGTGTTAAGTTGTGAAAATCTGTTTACATGGGTGTCTTTGTTGTGCTAGCATCTTTCATGTTGCAATGATGTAGAATGTGGTCAATTTTCTCCTCTTGTGAAAGACTAAACCCCTTCTGTGTCTTTTCAATTTGAACACCTAAATAAGTGCTAATGTGTCCTAAAGATTTTAGTGTGAAGTATCTCTGCAAACTTTTAGCAAAAATCTCACTCATTTTCTTATTTGGACCAATATAAACAATATCATCAACATAAACAAGAATTATCTCATATGCATTGTTAGATCTTTTTGTGAACACGCATTCATCAGTTTCGGACTTAATAAAGCCCATTGAATTTAGTTTGTCAGTAAGACATAAATACCACATTAAACCTGACTGTTTCAGACCATAAAGACTTTTGTTCAGGAACCAGGTATCCCCTTCTTGCTTTCGGAATCCTGGAGGGCTTCTCACGTAGATCTCTTCATCTAGGTCTGCATGTAGATAAGCTGTGTCCACATCAAATTGAAAAACTTCTAAACCAAGAATAGTTGCAGTGGTTAAAGCAATTTTTACACTTTCAGTTCTGACTGTTGGTGAGTAAGTGTTTGTGTAGTCCTCAGGATAACGTTGAGCGAAACCCTGAGCTACAAGTCTGGCTTTGTATAAAGACTCACCATTTGGTTTCTTCTTGATTCTGTAGACCCATCGGGTGCCAATGACTTTCTTGTTTGCTGGAGGTTTTGCAGGTGTGAATACATTAAGTTTCTTTAAACTGTCCATTTCATCCTGCATTGCATCATACCATTTGTCTTGTTCTGAATCAGGAAGCTGTTTGATTTGTGTGAATGTCTCAGGAGGAAGAGTAACGTTGCAAATCAAAGGTAGTGGTGTTTTTGTCAGTTGCCATGAATAACGTTGTGGAGGGATTCCTTTTGTGGCCCTCTTGGAGCGTCTAGGAACATCAGTCCAGTCTTCTTCTTCTTCATCATCATCCTCGTCCTCACGTTCGTCGCTAGCATCAGCATCCGCGGCTTGCGAAGACGGAACATCAGGTTGTGAAGAACTGGTAGAAGGAATATCTGCCTGCAAATTGTCATCAGGCTGCGTGGCATCTGGAACACCATCTCTAGGAAAATAAACTTCAGGATCATTGGAATGAATCCTGGACCAGTCAATGTCTTCCTCAAAATTAGCAGATTGTGAAATGACAATCACATGTTTAGTATCAATGAATTTGTACCATTTTGAATTATCATCAATACCCATAAATCTCAGTCTCTTTGCTACTGTACCTCCCTTTCTTCTTTGACTTAAGGGAGTGTTCACCATAGCATATGAACCAAAAATGTGGAGGTTCTTGAGATTAGGCTTGTAGCCATACAGCATGTAGAAAGGAGTTTGATTGATTACACTGCTCCAAGTACGGTTGACAATGTAATTTGCATATTTGATTGCTTCACCCCAGTATGCGTTACTGAGATTGGCATCTTCTAGAAGACAACGCATCATGGTTTGTAGAACCCCTTGTCTTCTTTCTACGACTCCGTTATGAGCCGGTGTATATGGAGCAGATGTCTGATGAAGAATTCCATTCTTACGCATCCAGTCCTGGAAACGCTGAGACATGAATTCTGCACCACGGTCACTCTGGATTCTGGCGATGCGAACTTGGTATTGTGTAGAAACAAACGCTGCAAAGTCTTTAAAGATCTGAAAGGTCTCAGATTTCTCTCTCATAGGATATACAAATCCATATCTAGAATGATTATCTACAATTGTTAAAAAATACTTTCTGCCACCAAGTGTTGGTGGGAAAGGACCCACTATGTCAGTGTGTACCAAATCAAAAATGCGTGTTGACAGGCGTGTAGCGTGTTTGGGAATTGCAGCCGCCTTGGATTTAGCCTTTTTGCAAACCGCACAATCCAAAAACACCTTACACCCCTTTAGATCCAAACCTTTTGCGAACTCCGGCATCTTTCTAAGAACACAGAAACTGGCATGCCCCAATCTTCTGTGCCACTTGTGAATACACCTGGAATGCAAAGGTTTACCAGTTAGTGAATTCTCAACATTAACAGTTTCATGAGGACCCTCAGGCTTGCTCTGAGCAATCTGTTTTTGTTTTCTCTGTTTGTTGGCTTTAGGAGCCTTTGGCACAGTAACGCTTTCTCTCTCTGGGACAACTCTCTCTGGGTTCACGTTGTGCCTTTTTGGAGTTTGCATACTTGCCTGTGCTTGCCCTTTAGGCTTTGGCTTTAAGTAATAAACACCACCAATCAGCATGGTTTCAGCAACAATATCACCATCTTTAACTAAGTAACTTGCTTTTTCGAGGTGGTGAACCTGGAACTTTAAATCTCTAGACAAGTGACTTTGACTAAGCAAATTACTGGTTGCTGAAGGTATGTAATAAACATCAGGGATGTGTGTATCGAGCTCTTCAATGTAAACAGTTCCTTTTCCCATGACCTTGCAAGTGTGGTTGGTGAAGGAATACAGTTCTCGATACTCGGGCTCTGGTTCGCCCATCTCTGTGAAAAGTTCCCTTCTGTGGGTAACGTGCACAGCTGCTCCACTATCTAAAGTCCACAAAAGACGTCTGTCGAACTTTGGATCAGGTTGTGGAACGTTGGTTATGGCCAGTGTTGCAAGCGGAGCTTGTGGATCACGCCTTGGACCACGACGACCTTGTCTTCCGCCTCTACCTCTGCCTCTGGAATCTGTTCCTCTGGGCTGGTACGTGACGGGAGCTGGAACTCGTTGGGGACAATCCCGGGTGTCATGTCCCACACGGTTGCAGGTGTAGCATTTTGGCATCCTTGGAGCGTAGCCTCTTCCTCGGAAGGGACGTCTGGCTGGAGCCTTTGACGCTGGAGGTCGTTGCAGATGTGGGGTAGCTAACCTGATAGCTTCGTCTTCCACTAAAAGTCTGCAAACGTGGTTAACTGTGCGTTGAGCAATAGGCACGTAGTTAATCTTTGCAACAGCATCTTTCCATTCATAATTCAATGAGTTAATGATGATGCTAATCATTTGGATATCATCGATTACATGGCCATTTTGTCTCAATTCACTTCTCATTCTTTTCAGTTTGGTCAAATGTCCACCAATTCGTTCACCAGGTTTCAACTTCGAACCATGGAACTCGGACATGAGCAAACATGAGGATTCAATTGAAACGGGCCTGTAGCAATCTTCCAAAATAGCCCATATTTCTTGGGCAGTTGCATCAGGTGGAAAGATACCTTGGATCTCAATTTCCATTGACATGAGCAAAGTCGTGATTGCTCTGTTTTCAAGGTCTCTTATTGCAGGCGTCCAGGGTTGACGGGGAGGATTAAAAACCATGGAATATGTGCCTTCTCTTCGAAGCAAGAGCGCAATTTCACTGACCCAGGCTTTATAATTCTCTCCTGACTCCTTTAATTTGGACTCACCAGTCAAGGGGGTGACTGTGAATACCTGCTGAGGAACAATTTGTTGCTCTGGTTGCAAAGCTGGTTGTTGAACCAGGGGATGCTGGGGTTGCATCATTGGCCTTTGCGTGGCAACATCAAATTGGCTTCCTCGAATTCACCTTTGGCTTTGCCTTTTTCCATCTAGGGAGGATTCAACGCCGCCAGGGGGTGTTGAAGACTTAACCTTTGAGGGCAAAGTTTGGGCTTCTGTAAAACTCATAGACAGATCTCTAAAAATCTGGTCCAACTGCTTCATCTTTTGTTGTAATAATTTTTCTCCGCCAGCAGATGGCAGTGCAGCTTCACTTTTTGGCTGCCTCTCCTTTCTATACGTATGCGGAAGTTCAGTTGACTCAAAGGGACCACGTGACCTCGGTGACGTGTACATGTCTCTTTGTTCTAATTGACCAATGAACTCTGTGGGGTGTGTCTTAGGCTGTTGTTTTGAAGACAAGATGGCGTCCTCAGACATTTTGGGAGTGGGGGAGCTTCTCCTACTTCGCTTTATTTCGTTAAAGCACTCTCTCACCTCCCTAGTATATTTTTCAAACAGCTTTATTTGATCAAGATAGCTTTGCATTTCTTGCTCATCATCTGGGGGGATTTCATAAAATCTGCTTTCTGCGTGGGAGGATTTTTTTTGTGCCGGCAGTTGCCATTCATCAATCGTTTGATAATCTGCGAGGGTCTGGGAATGGAGTGGCTCTGGCAGAGTGGGAAGTTTTGGCTTGGCCCCCAAAAATTCATAATCTCCTGGAGATATTTTAGAAGGAGGAACCACTGACCTCATTTCGTGGATGTCGCGTCCTGTAGCTCCTTCCCCCATATTTGGCTCGGCACTTTGTTGCTCCTGGAATACGTTTGAAGGTTTTTGCTTCTCTGTGTCCGAGGGGGCCTCCTTGTCAGAGGAAGCTGATTCATCTGTGCTCGCCCCATCTTTCCTTTTCTTTTTTTTCTTTTTCTCCGACATTGCTAATTAGGCTTAGTCGGTTATCTTTAGATAGCATGAAGGGAAAATACAGCCATAAATTGTAGCCATCTCAGCTACAGCCAACCTCTGCTACCAAGTTGTCAGGGGAAAAAAAAATGCCCTGGGAAATCTGAGATCAATGGACCGTGGCTGATTCCCTTCCGCATATCTTTTGAGATATTGAGAAAAGTAAAAGTCTTTAAGAATTCTAATTAATAAACAAACTTTTAATATTAAAATAATAAAAGTAAATGAAACAGAAAATAACTAATGGTTACATTTTGATAATGAAAGCTCCGTCTGCCAAAGTTGGCTGCCGAACAAAGAAGAAAGGAATTTTGGAATGTGTAACGCGTGCGCAATAAATCACTTTCAGATAAGAACTTTTTGTTTTATGACCTGCGCAATAAAGCTTTCTTAGTTTAACTCTTGAATGTCAGTTTAGGCAGTTCAGGCCTAGCAAACTTTTTAACATCGTGACATTCCTCGGGTGCCTTTTCTGACAATTCCTGTTGTAAATTTGGAGCATTTGGCGACTGTTCCTGAATGCACTTTCTAACTGCTGTCTTCCACTTTTCCCTCTCTTCTGGGGTTAGTAAGGTATTTAGAAGTTGTTGGATATCATTCCAGGTTGGATTATGAGTTTGCATAATTGTCTGGAATAAATCCGCCATCTCTGTAGGTTTTTCACTCAACGGACCATAATGTTGTTTCCAATTCAATAAATCAGTTGTTGTAAAAGGGACATACTGAAACATAGGCACAATTTGCATCTGCCCGTGAGCTCCCGGCACTTGTTGGTCCGTTTGTCTCAAGGGAGCAAGGAATTCCTTCCTCGCTTCTGTTTCCTCTCTAGCCGTAACAGACCGTGTTTTCATTTTAACAACTTCCTCCTTATCTTCACTGACAGACATTTCTCCACTAAGTTCTGCTTTTGTCTCACCATCTGCCACTTTTTGTTTTCTACGGACTATAGGTTCCCCCCCCCCCCCGCTGCAAAAGCAACTTGAGGTTGAGCATATAACTGAGGTGGGGGTGGCGCATATGGTGGGGGTCTTATACTAACATCATCTTCATCCTCACTCAATATTTTCTTTTCATTCTCTGTCTTTCTTTCAACCTTTGGAACATTTCTCGGCTTCTCTTTGTCACAGATGTTTTTAGTTATCTTGTTCTTATTTCCTCCCTGTCTACTTAGACACAGTTTCACCATTTCTGCCTGACATTGTAACAATTTATCACTTCTCTCAAGGACTGCGTTACGCCACTGGTCTATATAAGGATATTGGTTAGGATATTTCTCCTCATTTTGGTTAACCACATCCCACAGCCTTTGTATAATCTGTTCTCTAAACGTCCCATAAGACGGCCACCCAACCCCTAGATGAGGCCATTCACTTTCGCATAAGAACCTCAATCTTTGTTTGGTGATTTTGGGATAGGGAAACGTGTATTCGACCTGATTGAAATACTCATCAAAACCTTCCAACATGCATTCCAACGGGGTGTTGGGAACGCTTGACTTTCCACCCATTTCTAACCACACAACTACCGACCCTTAGTCTCGGATGCACATACGATCACTAAAGGGAACTGCGGTAGTAACCACCCACACAGCCTGACACGGAGTTCTTTAGGGTCGACGCCCCGACTCCAGGGGGGTAATTAGTCCCCCTCTTCTATCTTCAAATGAGATAGGTACTTTACAAAGTTAACATATACTCGCCTGAAAAGTCTTCACACACGTCCTGGCCAGGAAAAGAGGTCAGACCTTCTTTCTTGCATTCAAGGGTTCTTGGACTAGGTTTTCCAGCACCGTCGATCCCACAGGAGGCCGCTACCTTTTCCTGGAGATAAGTTTTCCCCACGGCGCCTTGGAAGTCGGGAGTGGCCTCCCCTGGATCCGAAGGGTGAAACCTGCCCTCAGCGAAATTTCGCCTCGTCTAAGAGTCCCATCTGGATGGTGCCATGTTGTTGTGGAAATTGAAGACTCAAAGACCAGCTCTTTGCAATGCAAGAAAGTTTATTGCGCAGGTTCAAACAGCTAAAATAGCATATGGGGGTTTGAACCCCGAACAGTCTCAAACAACAATCTTATATAGTCATTTTGACGTAAGCATATACGCAGGCATACATTTGCTAAATTGATAAAAGGAGAAATGGAAAAGTACAGAAAGAGCCGAGAATAAAAATACGTCAAGGAACATTTAACATCTGCGAGACAAACACGGGACTATCCCCTGTCCTAGACAGATAACAGGATACACCCCTCATGGTCTGTCTGAACATACAGATAAAAATATAAATGTTATGCCTCATTGATCTCACCCTGCCTCTGTCTGGAAATATCTTTTTCCTTGACCAGTCTTTTGCAATGTTATAATGAACCAAAGTCTGAACCAAGATTCAGGGCCTGTCTTCCCGATTCAGGGCCTGTCTTCCCTCCTTCCTTACAGGGAGGGCCTTCTCCAGATGCCGTCCACTAGGCAATGCCAGCGGGCGGCGCCAAGGAGTAGAGCCTTCTCTGTGATGGGCCCAACCCTCTGGAATGACCTCCCCCCCGACTTCCGCTCCTTCCGACAAAAATTGAAGACTCACCTGTTCCGATTAGCTGGCCTGGCATAATTATAAATGTTACAACTATGAACTCCTGGTAGTATACTCTCATCTGGTTATTTTAAGGGTAATGTTTTAATTTTTAATTGTTTTTAGGGCTTTTAGACCCATATTTATTCTTCTGTACAGTACTCTTAATTTTAACCTCCTCCACATATATACGTATATTTATAGTTATATTTATATTTGTATTTTATTTGTTATTTGTTGTGTGGACTGTACACCGCCCCGAGTCCCTTTTTGGGAGAGGGGGCGGTTTAGAAATGCGAAGAATAAATAATAAATAAAGGGTCAGGCCCATCACAGAGAAGGCCCTTCCCCTAGGCGTCGCCCGCTGGCACAGCCTAGTGGACGGCACCCTGAGGAGTCCCTTTCTGTGTGAGCGAATCGGCCGGAGGGATGTATGGGGCAGGATACGATCCCGCAAATAACTAGGTCCTGTGCCATGGAGCGCCTTAAAAATGATGGTCAACACCTTGAAGCACACCCAAAAAGCCACAGGTAACCAGTGAAGCCCGCGCAGGAGAGGTGTTACATGGGAGTAGCTAGAGACTCCCGAGACTGCCCGCATGGCCGCATTCTGAACCAGCTGCAGCCTTCGGGTGCATCTCAAGGGGAGCCCCATGTAGAGAGCGTTACAGTAGTCTAGCCGGGACGTCACAAGCGCATGAGTGACTGTGCGAAGGGCGCTCCGGTCCAATAGGGGACGCAATTGGTGCACCAGGTGAACCTGGTGGAATGCCCCCCTGGCCACGGCTGTCACATGGTCATCCATGGACAGCCGGGTATCCAGAAGGATGCCCAAATTGCGTACCCGATCCACGGGGGCCAGACGTTCACCCCCAATGGCCAGTGATGGAGTGAGCTGGTTGAACCGGGGCGCCGGTAGCCACAGCCACTCAGTCTTGGACGGGTTGAGCTTGAGTCTGTTACTTCCCATCCAGATCCGTACGGCTTCCAGACACCGGGACATCACTTCGATAGCAACGTTGGGGTGGTTTGGGGTAGAAATGTACAGCTGGGTCTCATCCGCGTACAGATGGTAGTCTACCCCAAACCCACGAATGATCTCGGCCAGTGGCTTCATATATGTATTGAACAGGAGAGGCGAGAGGACCAACCCTTGTGGCACCCCACAAGAGAGCGGCCTCGAGGTCGACCTCTGCCCCCCTGCCAATACAAATTGCAGGGGGGTGATAGCTAAATCCCCTACTCCCAGATCACTCCTCCATTGGCCAGAGACAAAAATAAGATCCAGCGTGTGTCCTCCCTCATGTGTGGGGGCCTGAATTATTTGGGTCAGGTCCATGGCTGTCATGGAAGCCATGAACTCCCGAGCTACTTCGGATGCCTCCCCTACCGATGGCAGGTTGAAGTCACCCATGACCAATAGTCTAGGCGTTTCAACTGCCATCTCGGCGATCACCCCAAGGAGCTTGGGCAGGGCTGCTGATGCATAGCGAGGAGCCAGGTATACAATTAGCAAGCCCAACTGCTTCTCTGGGCCCCACTTCACACACAGGGACTCACAACCGGCTATCTGTGGCACAGTGGTCTGTCTCGGCTCAAGACCTTCCCTCACAATGACCGCTACCCCACCACCCCTGCCTAGTGCCCGAGACTGATGAAATGTGCGGTAGCCTGGCGGGCACATTTCCACGAGGGGGAGGCCTCCCTCGTGGCCCAGCCAGGTCTCCGTAATTCCTGCCAGGTCCGGCTCCCCCTCCGACACCAGGTCGTTAATGAGGGGGGCTTTGTTGACAACGGACCTGGCATTGCATAGCATCAGCCTCAGGCCCTGGCTCTGTAGGTCCTGACCACCTATATTGCGGGGGTTGGGACATATGACCGGCCGTACCCAATGACTGCGGTCTCCCAACCGGTGATGCGATCTCTGTCTACCCTCGCACCTGCCCCTCCCCACGACCGTTGGAATGAAAAGACCCTCTCTTGGAGTATCGCTACTCCCCCCCCTTAATGGCTCCGCTCCTTTCCTTAACTCCACCCGCCGGCTTGGCACTGGTCCCTCCCTCAGCCCGGCTAACCCCTCCCCCCACCCTAGAACCCCCTAAAAAACGAATTAAAATTTTTGCTAAACCACCCCTGAGGCCACGCCTCGCCCACCTCTCTGGATTAATGTATCCCTCATCGAGGTGGGCCCTCGTAAGAGCAGAGGGGCAGACCTGCGAGAGGGGGGACTCCCGCAATAGAATTAGGTCTGCCCTTGAGTACATGGTGGAAACGTACATGCTCTGCCCTGCCGTTGTTTGCTTGTCCTGCTCTCTCCCTGGAGGGTCCCGTTGCGACCGCCGCCGCTGCCGTAGCCTCGGGGGGGCTCCCCACCTTGCTGGGCTCGCGAGGGAGGGGGCCGCTGCATGGTCTTGTTATCCCGCCTCCTCCCGTCGCTGGCTGTGGCCGCTGCACGGGGAGCCAGGGCCGCGGCGGTTGGAGAGGGCCCCGCGGCGGCGGCGCCCGAAGAAGTAAAAAATATCAGAAATGCTGGTCCTGTAGTCCCGTCTCCTCCCGTTGCTGGCTGTTGCTGGCCCGTTACTGGCCATTGTCCCATCTTGTCTCCTCCTGTTGCCCTTTGTTGCTGGCCGCGGCCGCCGCATGGGGAGCCGAGGCCACGGCGCCGGAGAAGGCCCCACGGTGGTGCCACCCGAAGCAGCCGGGCAGAAGGCCGGAGAAGGCCGGAGAAGGCCCGCGGCGGCGGCGCCCGAAGCAGCTGGGCAGAAGAAGAACAGCGGTCCCCCAGCGTCCCTGAGGTCTGAAAAAAGGGCCCCGCAATCCTGCTGGTGCTGGTCTCCCCGCCGCTTTCCGAGGAGGGCCGGGGTGGAGGGGGTGGATTTAAAAAGATGGTAAAGCCGAGGGAGAGTTACAAGATTATTGCTGCACAACGCCTCGTCATCTCAGCTGCATATGCCTGTTTGCCTGTTTGCTCCGCAAATGGCGGCCACCAAAATCCACAGAGCTCACCAGGTGCCCCCGACTCTGCCTCGGGACCTTCTTCTGAGCCGGAGGAATGCCAGCCTTGGCTGTCCGACATGGAGGCACTTCCCTCTCCGCTCTTTCGCCGGGACCACCGGAGCTCCTCTCCTCCTCTCCTCCGCTCCGCTCCGCTCCGCTCCCTTCCACTCCTCTCCGCTCCCTTCAATGCAGTTGTGTGAGCGAGTAGAAGATCTGGTTCTCTGGTCAGCAAGCTAGCCTGGAACTCATTGCTGATATCACTATCCTCTGGCTTTCGAAAATAAACTTTCCATGCAGCTTGCTTCCTTGTCCATTTGTCCTACAATGCTAACAGCTTTATCCTGGGTGGAGGGATGAACCAAGGGAATTTTCTTCTGACAAAAAAGATGTTGAAAGAGTGCAGAGAAGACCAAGAATGATGATTAGGGGACTGGAGGCTGGAGGAGGAGCAAACTGCAGCGTGTTATTCTGTTCTGAGTTGCATTCACGGCATCCTAAAAGCAATCAAGTGGTAGTGATGGAAAGATTCAGAGGGGTCCACTCCCCATCTAATCAGGAGAGAATGCGGTACATTTAAAGGCAAATCTCCATTCACTTCTCATTCAATTTATCCTTGAGTTCTGCATAATCTGCTTATTCTTTCTCGATTTTCTCTCTTTTGTCAGCTGCTGGAGGAGGAGCAGATTTGTATGGTTTTCTGTAGGAAATGGAAAATATTTTGATTTCTGGCTTGATTCTCTTCCGTTTGTTATTTACAGTTGTCCGGAGTGCTCTTATTGTCATTCTGGTCATCTTCCAGCTGCTGCTTCGGAGCAAAAAAACCGCTCTGCACACCACTCTCCTCCCACGAGTGATTTAATATAAACAAATAAAGTAAGTAAGCAAGTAGAGATTGACTTACAACCATTTGTTTAACAACTGTTTAAAATTACAACGGCCTTGGAAAAAGTGACATATGACCTGTGCTCACACTTATGACCATCCTACTACTCCCATGGTCATGGGATATCATACTAATATCAATTCAGTCACTTGGCAACCAGCTTGGATTTATGATTGGTTGTGGCATCCTGCAATCATGTAATCACAATTTGTGACCTTTATTTTGCCAGTTTTTTGCCAGTTTCCAGCAAAAAACACCACTGGAAAAGCTGGATTTGCTTAATGACTGTGATTCACTTAATGACCATAATATTTGCTTAATGACACCATAAAAATCAAGTCTGATTCAACTTACAACCGCAATGATTTATGACAGAAATTCCAATCCCAATTGAGGTTGTAAGTCGAGGACTACTTGGATAAAACAGAGGAGCAGAGTATGCTCTGTGGAGAATGAATTCAACCATCCGAGAATTGCCACCAAAAAGGTTTTGTCTTATATTTCTACTGTTTATACTTCCAGTGGAAATTTTGGAGCAAAGTCTCCATTGATGAATAAAATATGCATGCTCGTTGTTACAAAAGAAGGTAGCTCATGAAATACTTAGATCATAGAGCATTTTGAACTGATAAATAAAGCAATAATTTTTAAATGGGACAGATATATTCCATGCAGTTTGATCCTGATAAAAGCCTTTTATTCTACTCTTGACATTGTAATTTCATTTTTCAAGGGTGGTTTGAAGCAAAGAGCATTGCTGTGATTCAACCTAAAAACCATGGTCATAACACAGTGAGGAGCCTGGGCTTTTCAACCAATTAATATTGAAATTCAATAAAAGAACAGAGTTTTCATTACTCTATCCAAAATATTCTGAGAGCCAAATTAGACATGATGGAGCATTTCAGAACTTAAAACTGAAATGGCCTAGGGAGAACATAGCGCCTGTAGGAAGTTATCACCCAGCCCTCTCCCAGAAAAATGATATATCCTAGGAAATATTGAAAAGGCAGAATATTATATTTTCCTGGATGTGAAAAAGGGAGAAACACATTTTAAACACAAAGTAAATTCCTGCAGCTTCCGGCCATCCCCACTTTGTCAATGGGCCATTAAGAAGGCCAAGCCAGTCCACTTTACATAATAAAGAGTTCTCCTCTTCAACTCCAGAGTGATGGGATTAAGGCAGGATAATATTGCCTTTTACTCAACTGACCACATGGCATCTGAGAATTCAAACGAACCTGGATTCAAAACTCAGCCTAGAGGGTTGCCCTTGCATGGGCCCATGTGAGTCTGACAGCCAATCAGAATACATTTCTTACACAGGAACAGGAAACAGATAGGTGGGGCCGAACAGATTATAAAAATCCCTGCAAGCCCTTCTTCAGCCCTTCTTCTCTTCTCTTCCCCTCTCTTCTTCTCCACCAACATTGAAGCATGTGATCACCTTTTCTGTTCAGGACTCAAGCCATGTGGTCCTGTCCACCATTAAAACCATCTTTCCAAGCAGCCTCCATGTCTCCAGTGTCTTTTTCCCCACTTGGAGCCGAACCCAGAAGGACATTTCTTCCAACACGCCTAAAAGGGAATAAAGCAAGGTTGAGTCCCTGAATTGAAATAATTCACATGTTTAATTGTAAAAACTGGATTTCAGATGCAAAAACACACTGGCTATAATGGATATACTGAGTTTGGATGTATGTAAGCATATGGTGTAGGAATTTGAAACCCTGAAATTTTAAAGAGCAGTAGGCTTTATGTTTATACAGAGTCCAAAAAGGGATCCAGTTTTTTTTCTTGTTTTGCAATTATATTTGGACTCCACTCAGTGGTGGGTTCCTGCTGGATCGCACCGGATCGCGCGCGCTCCCTTTCAGCGCTCCACCTGGCTTGCGCGCTCCCTTTCAGCGCTCCACCTGGCTCTCGCGCTCCCTTCCGGTGCTGAAACCGGAAGTACAGTCTTGCCCCGCCCCTGGCGAAGCAACGACGCCTGCCTGCGCTCCACCAGCTCGGCTGGGAACGGAGATGTTTCCTCAGCGGAGCGGCTCCGCTCCGCTGAGGAAACATCTCCGTTCCCAGCCGAGCTGGTGGAGCGCAGGCAGGCGTCGTTGCTTCGCCAGGGCCGGGCAAAACTGTACTTCCGGTTTCAGCGCCGGAAGGGAGCGCGAGAGCCAGGTGGAGCGCTGAAAGGGAGCGCGCAAGCCAGGTGGAGCGCTGAAAGGGAGCGCGCAAGCCAGGTGGAGCGCTGAAAGGGAGCGCGCGAGCCAGGTGGAGCGCTGAAAGGGAGCGCGCGAGCCAGGTGGAGCGCTGAAAGGGAGCGCGCGCGATCCGGTGCGATCCGGGAGGAACCCACCACTGACTCCACTGATCACTTTATTTCTAAGACAAGGATATTTTGTAAAACAATACAATAACACCAAACTATTACAGATTTAAAAACAAATAAAAGCAATTAAAACTAGTCAACCAGCTAAACTGTTAGACATTTAAACTTATGACCCAAAAGGAAATTCACATAAAGGAATTTAAGATTAGTTCCCTGATGTCTGTAGAGAGGTGATTTATTTAAAAATCCAATAGTAAGTAAAACAATAAAAAATAATTAAACCTTTAAAAAAAACCTGTGTAAATAATAAATACAAGCAAAACTATCCAACTAGCTAAAACCATCAATTAGGTTGATCACAGAAATGAATTTAAGATGAATCCCTAAAAGTGATACTGACATTCAATTGGGAGGAGGGGGGGCTTGGAGTCAATTTATTAGCAGTGCCTGTGACAACTGATATTTTACAAATGGTTTCCTGGTGCGAAATGCCTGAGATCCCATCACCTTTTGGGGGAACATTTCCGATGGCCATCTGGGACATTGCACTTTACTGTGTAACAGAAGATAGCCATGGGAATGTATGTTTATTCGGCTCTCAGGGCACTTGATAAAGGAAAAATCTTCACACTTGTGTATTGGCTAGAATCTGCATTCTAACAAATGGGAGGGGTCTCTACTGCTTTAATTCTACTTGCATTGCCTAAGGGGATTCAGATGTTGCTTTGACTTTAATGGCTTCCATTCTTCTTAATAAAAGGTTCCTTTTGAAATACTCCGTTTCAAGAGTCTTCACTTTCTTAAGTTAGGAGAGGAGCCCTTACAGATGAGACTACTCTGCTCTTAGTAGAGAGATTATCCCTAAACATAGGAATTGCAGAGAAGACGTGACCTAAAATCCTAACCAACTGCAACCAAAAAATGAGGAACCTGCAATTTAAAATGCTTCCTTAAGTGACTTGGCCATAACCCACTGTGGGCTTTAAGATCAGGTAGTCTAGCCTTACATCCTGCCCTGAAACAAACTGGAAATAGCAGATTAAAGTAGATGGAACCTGGGGGCATTATGTTTTTAAGTACCAGTAGAGGAGATCTGTACCTCTGGAGCAATATAGTCAGACGTTCTGCAAAAGGTCCAGGTGGTGATGCCATGGAAAATGTTTTCTTTACACATCCCAAAATCTGTGATCTTAATGTGGCCATCAGCATCCAACATGACATTGTCCAGTTTCAAATCCCTTGAGACAATAGTGTGAAGAATTGGAACAGAGTCTGTTCACCAGAGGGTTCCAATTATGCAATGACTCCAGAATCTCTAGTTACAGACAGTCCTTGCTTAATGACCAGTCACTTAGTAACTGTTCAAAGTTATGATCAAATCAAATCAAATCAAACCAAACCAAACCTTTATTGTCAATGCACATGTGTACAATGAAATTGAATGAGCCTCCCAGATCTATTTACAACCCAGTTCCAGAGTTCCAAGTCCTCCCTCCCACTTATGTTGTTGAATTTTGGGCACTTGACAACCAGCTCTCATTTATGGCCATTTGTAGCGTCCCAAGGTCACGTGACTGTAATTCTCATCATTTTTTGCCAGTTTCTGGTATTCCAGTAAAAAAACACCCATTGGGGAAACTGGGTTAACAACTGCCATGTTCACTTAATGATGGTGGCATTTGCTTAACTGTCATGGAGTTCAATTAACAACCGCTCCAAAAAAAGTTGTCAAATAAATGCAGTCAAGTGGTGATCCACTTGATGACCATTATGACTTACGACCATAATTCCAGGGTCAATTATGGTCATAAATTGAGAATTAATCTGACTCTGCCCACTGCCAGGAGTTCGATCCTGACTGGCTCAAGGTTGACTCAGCCTTCCAGCCTTCCAAGCTTGGTAAAATGAGGATCTAGATTGTTGGGGATAATATGCTGACATTTGTAAACTGCTCAGAGAGTGCTGTAAAACACTATGAAGCAGTATATAAGTCTAAATGCTATTGCTATTACCTGTATTCAGATTTTGACACTGGAAAAAAAAAGGCTGGAGAGATAATGGAAGGGAAAGAAAGGAGCAGAGCTGTATCGTCTCAATCCTTACAAAAACATTGGGGTTTTGTAGTTAGGCCCAAAGAGTTGTAATCAAGACACCCCCCCCCCCCATTTCCTTCTCTGGCTTGGGTGGGCATGGAAAATAGACAGCAACCAGAGACTCACCTGTAAATAATTCCCTTGTTATGCAAAAAGAACAAGCCATTCACAATTTCAGCTGCATAAAACCTGTAGGAGAAAAGAGGATGGCAAACAGCTCATTGCTAGCATCTTCAGTGTGTGTTTATGGCAGTTTTAATAGACACTTTTTCATGCTCTGTTGGATGGTTATTGCCAAGCCTATTCCTAAACCAAGGCAGTCCATGTTGGGATGCTCAGAGCAGGGTTTTTTTTAACCCAGTGATAAAGGTCTGGCCCTGGCTGTCCTGCCAGGTGGAAAAACCTAAACGTCTGTCAGGGGGCAGAGCAAGAGAAGATGCCTCCTTCTTTCTGCCAGAGGACAGTAATCACTTGTTGAGAATTATTTGTTTTCTTATGGGTGCCTTCAAGTCAGTTTTTGAGTCCTGGCCAAGAAAGACCCTTCAGTTTTCTTGGCAAGATTTGTGAGAAGTGGTTTGCCACTGTCTCATTCCTAGGGCTGCGAGAAAGTGACTGGCCCAAGATCACCTACTTGACTTTGTGACTAAGGCAGGAGTAAAAGTCACTACAATATCTCCTGGTTTCTAGTCTGGTAACTTAACCACTGCAAACTGCATTTTTGCAAGGAATGTTCTCTCTTTTTTTTTCTTTTAAATAAAATTGATACTCCACCTCCAGTCTGAAATCATGCAATCATATTACTTCACAATCCCTTTTATGACTTGTGGACTTCAACTCCTAAAATTCTGGGAGTTGAAGTCCACAAGTCATAAAGGGGCCACTGTTCCCCACCTCTGGTATATGCAGATCAGCTTTTTACCACCTTTCTCACTTGGATGCTGGGACAAATCTTTACCCATGATTCTCCAAATCAAACTAAAAGTTTCAACCAGTGTTACTACTGGTTTCTGGGAAAAAAATATGCCATAACAATGGGTTCACTTAACAACCGCCAATAAAAAGGTGATAAAATTGGGCACAGTGACATGATGACTACTTAATTACTTTTACAACTTATGACCACAATTGTAGGATCTATTGTAGCCATAAATTGATGACTACTTATAACCTGAGAAGTGGGAGATACTTTTCTCATCTCTCTAATGTTCTTCAGTAAAACAAGGAATGGTGCTGCTATTTGGTAATAGTGCATGGCCGGACTAGACTAGGATATTAAACCAGATGAGCAAATGACCAGCCTACCACTCTCTGGAGCTGATCATGGTTTTTAAATCTGAATTTAAGTTTTTCAGAGTAACTTTTCTTTGGGCTACATGATCGTTGACATACAGATAGCCAAGTTCCCCAAAAAACTCACATACATAGCATGGGGCTCCTTGAATTTTCCAACCTGCTGGATGTGATACATTAGGTCTCCTCCACTGACATACTCCATAACAAAATACAGTGGGTCCTTAAAAGAAAAGAGCAGAATCTGTCCCCAGACAAATAAATTCAATTCAACTATAAGTATTGCCTATGCAGTGGACACTGTTCGTTTATAGTTCCTGTCCCACAATTTCTGCCATTTATCTAACTCTATAGCTGTGATGGCAAACCTAAGGCACATGTGCCACAGGTGGCGCCCTCTCTGTGGGCATGCAAGCCATCGCCCAAGTTAAGCTCCTCCTGCCAGCTAGCTGATTTTCGGGTCTCTGCCACGTATGCGGGAGACGTGCACGCATACGTGGGGAGTGTGTGTGTGTGTGTTTCGTGCGCATTACATTATGGGTGTGGGCACATGCATGCGTGCTGTATCACACACATGCCAGAGGTGGGTTACTTCGGTACGCACCGGTACAGGTGTACCGGTAGCAGAAATCAGCTGTACGTTAGCATACCGGGAGCAGCGGAGGCCTGGCCACACCCCCATACCGGTACGGTCCCCTGGCCTGCCCCTGCTCGCTTCCCCTGCCTGCCCGGTCATTGGTCACTCTCTCTCTCGCCCCACACATCCACATCGCCGCTCTCTCTCTCTCTCTTGTCCCGCCCATCCACACCATGCTTGTCCTGCCTGCCTACCCGCAAACCACTCACTGACTCACTTGGTCGCTGATCACCCCACCTCTGAGAGCCCTATATATACCGCAGACAGCACACTTACTACTTTTCCTGGCTTGGCTCTTATGTCGTCCCTCGCTGACTCTATCCTCTATCCTTGCTGACTTCCCGGCCTGCCTGCCCTGCTGTGTTACTGCTGCCTCCTCCTGCATCTTCCTAAAGGTAAGTAAGCCTACCTAAGCCAGCTTTGCAGTCTATGTGAGCCCGGGGAGTGGCTGAGGCCTTCTTTGCACCTCGGCTCCATGCCAGGTGGGCCTAGCTGACTGGGTTGTCCCTGTTTGCCTCTAGTCCAGCTTACCTTCAGCTGGAACATCTGGCTTGGTCGCCTGCTGCCTGCATCCATCACATTGAAGAGTAGCTGATTCTGCCTGCTGGTAAGTGTCACGGTTTTTTTTTTTTTTAAATTAATTGTTTTCAGGAAATGTTTTTTAAATTGTTTTTAGGAAATGTTTTTTTATTTATTGTTTTCAGGAATTTTTTTAATTGTTTTTAGGAAATGTTTTTTTTTATTTACTGTTTTCAGGAAATGTTTATTACAAGAAATTTTACTGCTTTTAGGAAATGTTTTATTTGTGATGCAATATGTTGCTTTTAAGTGTGCAGGTTGGTGTATGGTTTGCGAGATTTTGTGTGTTTCTGTAGTGAATTCACTACAGAAATAAACACACAAAATCTCGCAAAGCTGCCTTGCACCAACCTGCACATATAAAGCAGCCATTTTGAGGCACATAAAATTTAGGTTGGTGCAAGGCAGCTTTGCGAGATTTTGTGTTTTTCTGTGTGATACCTGGTTTTTGAGGTAATAATAATAATAATAATAATAATAATAATAATAATAATAATAATAATAATTTTTATTTGATTAGCCGCAACCCTCTCCCGAAGGACTCGGGGCGGCGTACAATCAAAACAAATAAAAATACACATAAGACAAACATATATACAAAAAGAACAGAGACATATACATATGTGCATGGAGGAGAGTTGACTTATAAGTGAAAGACAATTAAAAACACAATTTAAAATCCCCTTAAATAAAATTACTAAATTAAAAAACCCATCAGGAGCGATACGAAGTTATGGTTGAGCCAGGCCAGCTATTTGGAAAAGGTGGGTCTTGAGCTTGACACAGAAGGAGCGGAGATCAGTAGTGGTCCTAATATCCGGGGGGAGGTCATTCCACAGGGCTGGGCCCGCCACAGAGAAGGCTCTGCTGCTAGGTGCCGCCCCATGGCACTGTCTGGTGGACGGCACCTGGAGAAGTCCCTCTCTGTGCGAGCGGATGGGTAGTAGGGATGTATGGGGCAGAATACGATCCCGCAGGTAACTAGGTCCTGAGCCATGGAGCGCTTTAAAGATCGTAATCAAAACCTTGAAACGCACTCGATAGACCACAGGAAGCCAGTGCAGCTCGTGCAGGAGAGGAGTCACATGGGAGTACTTGGTACTCCCCATAATCACCCGCGCGGCCGCATTCTGGACCAACTGCAGTCTCCGAGTGCATTTCAAGGGAAGCCCCATGTAGAGAGCGTTACAGTAGTCCAGGCGAGACGTCACCAGCGCATGGGTGACTGTGCGTAGGGCGTCCCGGTCCAATAGGGGGCGCAATTGGCGCACCAGGCGAACCTGGTGGAACGCCCCCCTGGCCACGGCTGTCACATGTTCATCCATGGACAGCCTGGCATCTAGGAGGACGCCCAAATTGCGCGCCCGCTCCACGGGGGCGAGTTGAATGCCCCCAATGGCCAGAGATGGAATTATCTGGTTGAACCGGGGAGCCGGAACCCACAGCCACTCCGTCTTGGAAGGGTTGAGCCTGAGTCGGTTGTCATCCATCCAGATCCGTACGGCTTCCACACACCGGGACATCACTTCGACGGTAATTGTGAGGTGGTTGCTTCTTGCAGCAATCACCTTTTCAGCTGCTTTCATATGTTGAGCTGTGTGCTGCTTTGTGAGCTCCTGCAGCTTGATGGGTTTTAATGGTTTCTGGTTTTCCTGTTTTCCTGGGTTAATCTTGGTCCCAGGTCTTTTTTCTTCCCTATCCTGGGGGTTAGTTCTGCCAGGAAACAGGAAAAGGGGAGTTCCAGGTGAGCTATTTTTAGCCTGCTGAAGCCCTTTGTCTTAATGGGTGTACTTTAGCATTTAAATCTTAGTTTCAGCTGGTGTTTTGGCTTGGGGTTTTCTTAAAGGACTTGAGTTTCTTGCCAATGTTTTCTGTGGTTTCTGGTTCTGTGAGGTTTCTGGCACTGTCCTTTATGCTAATACTTCCCACAATGCCTTGATGGTTTTTATTCCAGTGGCTTTGTCTTTCCAGTCCTTAGGGTTAGGGGAAAAACTGGTTTCATCTGCAGTCTTTTGGGGGAAAACTTTTATTCTTTTGGTGTTTTCCTGGCACTGTCATAGTTTGTGTGTGTGTAATGTCCCGCAATTATCTACACATTAATAATGATCAGATACTAATAATATTTGCTTATACATTTTAGTGACCTTTCCTTACATAATTGGTGTTTTCTTTCATACTTTTAGATTTCTAACTTCTGTTTCTTTTAGTTAGCCATTGATAAAACAAATCCCATGTGAAAAAGTATTCGAAGCCTTCTCCTTGATTTTAATTGTCAATTTATTCATTCCTGCACATTCTAATATTTATTCATTTTCATATTTTTGTTTCTCCACTGTTGTGCAAACACAATTCCAGCAGCTGTTAACATGTGTAAAATTAAATATGCATTGTATTCCCTTTGAAATACCCAACAAAATATTACTGGTTTTAAATCCATATCTTGCTTTACCATTGTTTCTAACTGTTAGGGATGTAACCCTAGGCTTGGCTTGGCAATGTATATAAGCTATGATTACTTTACTGTTACTTTAAATGCTTAACAGATGTAATTGGTTTGTTACCTCAAGCAGCTATAAGAGGGAGCCAGAATGGCTGTTAGATATCTCTCTCTCTCTGTTTTGTTAGAAGCTGATCAGGTGTATTTTGAGGTATTGTGGTTTGCAACTGTTATATATTTTGTGTGTTAAACTGAGAATATTGATAATTGAATTACTGAACCGTGTATGACTTGGACTGTTAACTGGACTCTGAATACTTCTATATTTCTACATAGTAAACTACTATATTTTTATACTATTCAGTGTCTCTGTATGCTGGTTTGTGCGTGTTATTCCATATCACTCTCATTACGCTTAACATTACTTAACACTAACCATGACACCACTAACTCTTGAATAGCTACTTGTGTTGTGGAAATTGAGAACTCAAAGACCAGCTCTTTGCAATGCAAGAAAGTTTATTGCGCAGGTTCAAACAGCTCAAACAGCATATAGGGGTTTGAACCCCGAACAGTCTTTATCAACAATCCTATATAGTCATTTTGACGTAAGCATATACGTAGGCATATATTTGCTAAATTGGTAAAAGGAGAAATGGAAAAATACAGAAGAAGCCAAGAATAAAAATACGTTAAGGAACATTTAACATCTGCTAGACAAATACGGAACTATCCCCTGTCCTGGACAGGTAACAGGATACACCCCTCATGGTCTGTCTGAACATAAAGATAAAAATATAAATGTCTACAGCTAAAAATATAATTGTTATGCCCCATCGACCCCACCCTGCAACTGTCTGCAACTATCTTTTTCCTTGACCAGTCTTTGCTTTGTTATAATGAACCAAAGTTTGAACCAAAATTCGGGGCCTGTCTTCCCTCCTTCCTTAATCCCCCCTTTGTGACTCATCTGAATTTTCCAGAAGAGTCACATATTCTTCCAACTCTGTTGCAGGTCTTAAGTTCTTATATTCTAGCATAGCCATCACCTGTGCAGTTGCCTTTCTTTCTGCTAATAAAGATAGACTATTAGAGATGGTTCTAACAAAAATTGGCAATACACAAGGAAGTATCACACATCCAGCTGCAATCAACCCAATCAAAGCAACTATGGCCTGTAATCCTGGAAGCTTGGGAAACCATCCCCCAAATACCTCCTTCAGATTAAATCCTCTCCATATTTGAGTGGGATTATGTGTAAGTTGTCTAATTTCTGTAGTCAACTGTTTTACCACCTTCCCTGTTTCATCGATTTGTAGGCAGCAATTAGACAAATTAAATTTTCCACACACCCCTCCTTCTTTAGCCAAGAGATAGTCTAGGGCCAATCTATTCTGATACACAGCAGTTCTTATCTTATCAGTGGCTTCCGACAAAACATTAAGTGCTTTGTCTATTCTCACCCCTGCCAGATCCAGAACTGCCTGTAACCGAATGATTCTATTTAACATGTATATAGGGGTGCGGTACCCCCATGATCCATCTTCTGCCCATGTTGCTCTTCCATATGTACACACTATGCGTTCACTAGTCCATTTCTCATCCTCCTTATCATAAGCAGAATATTCTTTACAAGGGAAGTCTGTAAATGCAGTTTGTACTTCCCTCTTTGCTCTCAATCCTACTTGTTCATATAAGGGGACTCCTAATATTTGTTTTGATTGAATTGGTAATAAAAAGAAGGATGGTTTTATCCAACCTAAGACACATGAACCTGACCAATCAAAGGGGAGTTGTTCATAAGCTAGCTTTCCACATATCCAATACATGTCTTTAGGAGCTACCCATTCATCAGCCATTCGAGATGAGTTCAGGTAACCTAGATATGTCCTATTAAAATATTCAGGTTTTGTGGCATTACCTGGAGATGTCCATTGGTTATATTTTTCATTCCAAATTCCTAAGCAAATAAGTTCTCCTACATAATGTGTACCATTTCTAGCAAAACAGTTTCTTCCTACAAGATTAGTGGTGAGTGTCCAGACAATACCTGTAAGCTGTTCCCTCTTTGTAATATTCCCTGCCTTGGAAAGATTATTATAGATCAATGGATGAGCCTCCAGCGCCTCCCATGGCCATTGTTCCCCCATATTAGTTCCTCCACACACAAAACAATTCTTGACTGTAAGGGTTTTAGCCACTTCTTCGGCAAGCTCTACAAAAAGATTATTGGCTTTTGCGCTTATTAAAAGGGGAGTTTCTAATTTTCGTAGATTATCGTAAACCGACCATCCCAGGGATTTTACTTCACCTTCAAATACTTTCTCCACCTTTATAGTAAGATACGTTTTTGGATCTGATCCTGTATCATCTATTCCAAATCCATAACTTACTATAGCGGGATGCCTTCGGTCCACTTCTAACTCTACTACATTTCCACTGCTTCTTCTAAAGGAAGTAATATACTTACAGCCCTTATAACCCCCTCCAGTATAATCACAGATGCACTCCCAGCCAGAGCATTGGGTGTTTCCAGCACAGGGGAGCCATTGGTTTGGGTTGCCATAAGCCCAATTCAAGTTAGTGGAACACAAATATTTATGGTTTGCTTGGTAGGCTGTTACCCAAGACTCGTCTCCACAGGTGGAACCCCATCCTTTGCTCATGGCGATACATGCATCAAAGCTTATTCTTAAGGGGTCTTTTCCTCTTTCTAACTTTAGAGTATAATTGAGAAAATACAACCTCCCGTCACCTTCAGGTGTATTACGGGTGCCATATTTAGCCAATCCAGCATATACGGTCACATTCAACCGTATGGGAGTACTAGGGTTATAACAAATAATTTTTCCATCATGATTGCACAAACTATACATGGTTTGGTTATGTATGCAATTGACAAGCTGAGGCTTACAGTTTCTAGGTGATTGTGTGTGGTAGACTAAAGTGTTAAGAATGGTTCTCCCTACTTGTGCCTTTGTAATACAAGGAGAACAGGTGTCAGGGGCCTCGGTGGAGTGAGGTGTCCGTCTAGGTGCTTCTCTTGGTGTAACATGAGATTTTGGTGCACGTGTTTGTGGGGAAAGTCTTTTTACGTGTGTTTTGGTGGGTGTTTGACGAGGGGGTGGACAGTGATCCAATGAGCCATTGCAATCCTGATAACATAGTACCCCTTCTGTCCCATTACATCTTTTGTATATATCTAGACCTCTTCTTCCGGATCGAGCACAAGTGGTTAAGTCAAACCTGGTACATGTTTTTGGTTTCTTCAACCGAAAGTAGAGGGCTCCATTCTTCAAACATTGAGTACAGGGACCTTCCCCTAAAGGCCATTTTTCCCCAACACTCCGCTGTTTCCTTCTCTTCTTTCTCATAAGTCCTAAATCTATGCGGCTATGTTGTAAGGTACATATCCCTTTCCATCCAGGTTTCAACTGATTGATGTGAGTAACTCGTTCCCAACCCCAAAATATTGGATCCCCACAGTTTAATATAATAGGAGGTCTTTCCTCTCGATATGAAGCATAGCTACACATTCCCTTCCTGAGCACATAGCCTATGTACTTGCAGAGGAGATGATTTGTGTACTTCCGAGCTAGACAGGCTTCCTTGACTAGTTGATCAAATGCATGGGGGGCTTGACAAGGATGTGGTAAAATTTCATTCCAGCAATCTGGTGTAAAAACAAGAGGTGGATAGCCCTGGCACTGTCCATTGCCTATTACATACGACTGGACAATACCTGGACGCTCCTTAGGCCTATTCCACTGTCCTAGATTCTGCACGCACACAGAATTACCTAACACCCTTGTAAATAAAACACTTACCCCCAACCAACCAATAGCACAAGTGAAACTCATCCTCCGTTGTATCCGGTAACTCCGCTTCTTCCTGATACCTCTGGATGGCTTGATTTACAGTAGGACAAGGTTTAAGTGTACAATAAACTGTGTTATCTATTCTATAACCTATGTATGGTGATAATACGTCCTCTATAATTTTTACATCACATTCAATTCTACAATATGAGCAAGCAATACAATCAATACAATGTGCACAGCAACAACACCCACACTTACAATTACAAAACCAACACATATAGACTTATCCTATTCAGTTATATAATAAGCATATGTTAAGATATGTATGCTATGCTATGTATTACTCATCCAATCTTCACCCATTCGTCGAAGGTCAGCTTCCAGGGTGTGACTTAGCAGGGGTTGCTTCTTTCTTCCAGGAATTCAAGCCACGTGACCTGCTGTTGGCCTTCAGGAGTTGGAGAGGGCAAGGGAATCAGAGGATCAACAAGCTTTGGAATACCACAAAATCGCTCACGACAGTAATAGAATAATACTATCATTAATGATCCTACTACTAATATCCAAAGTTCCCACACCCAGCTTTCAAACATGAGTCCATACCAATCTTCAGCCGTGCTTGGGAGCCAGCTTCCGGGTGTGGTCCCGCAGGGCTAGGTCCTCTTCTTCCGCCTTCTTAACACAACCTGGGTACACTTAACCTATTTATATACATAACACAAGTCATTTAAGCACGTTTGAATGTCATTTTGGTAGGATTTCTGTGGTCTACTGAAACGCTCCATCCCACGTCAGCAGCCTTAACCCTCGTCCAATGAATCCAGGGCTTGGATTCCGCTATTTTCACTGCCAAGGGTGACACAATTATAACCACATATGGACCTTTCCATCTCCCTTCCAACTGTTCCTTCTTCCAATGTTTTACCCATACATTATCTCCCGGCTTAAATGGGTGACATTTAGTCACTAGTGGTGGGGGGTTTTGTTCTTGAACATAATTTCGGAGTTTCTCAACTTGCTTATTTAATTCTTGCACCATTTCCATATTCCAAACACCCCCCTTATGTCCCAAATCAGGCCACCCCGCCAAGTTTCTTCTCAACAATGTAGGTGGACGCCCAAACATTAACTCATAAGGTGACAGTTTATGTTGGCGTCGGGGGGAACACCTAACAGCATACAAAGCCAATGGAAGGGCATCAGTCCATTTCAAATGACATTCCGCACAGATTTTAATGATCCTTTCTTTAAGGGTTCTGTTCATTCTTTCAGACATCGCTCCCGATTGAGGGTGATTCGCACTGTGGAACCTCCACTTGATCCCCACTGCGTTAGGCACCGCCTGGTTAATGTGATGGACAAACTCAGGCCCATTATCTGATGAGATATGGGATGGAAGTCCGAACCTAGGGATTATCTCTTTAAGGAGCAGTCTAGCCACCTCTCTAGCTTGTTTTGTTTTGGTGGGAAAAGCCTCTGGCCATCCGGTATACATATCAACCATAACCAACATTGCTTTATAAGGGCCACACCTTGGCATGTCTGTAAAATCAATCATTAAATAATCCATTGGGAGATATGACACCGGGATGGTTCCAGGGGGCAAGAGTGGTCCCTGCCTAGGATTTACCTTAGCACATATAATACACTTGGCCACAACTCTCGCTGCTATTCCAGCCAGTCCATTAATGAAATAATCCCTACTCACGGTGGTTTCTAAGGCAGTTTTCCCCATATGAGTAGTTTCATGTGATAGCTGGACCAATGTCCATGCTACTGACGTCGGCACATATATTCTTTTATCTGGCATCACATACCAACCTTCCTTTATACTAGCATGTAAATCATGAGTGGCCTTAATACACTCCTGTTGAGTATATGTTGGCTTTATTTCTGGTGGAATCACTCCTAGGTCCACTGCCACATGTATTGCTAAATCAGGGGTTGGGCCCGCTCGTTTGGCTGCTTCTCTGGCTTCTAAATCCGCTAGTCGATTTCCCTGGGCTATCCTATCGTCCCCCCTCTGGTGGCCTTTACAATGCATAACAGAAACCTTCGCAGGTTTATGTACTGCATCGATGAGGCGACTAATCAAATGTCCATGTTGGACATACTTCCCTGCAGAATCTCGAAAACCTCTTTCCTTATAAACTGCTCCATGAGCATGTAAGGTCAGGAAAGCCTACTTACTATCAGTCCACACATTGAAAGTTTCTTTCTCTGCTCTTTCTAAAGCTCTTATTAATGCCCACAATTCTGCCACCTGAGCACTCCACTTCCCTCCTATCGGCCCACTTTCTACAACACCTTCATCATCCACAATCGCATATCCGGCCACACGCTTCCCCTCATGCATGTAACTGGAGCCATCTGTATACCAATAAAGTTTTGCATCTGTCAAAGGGATATCAGATAAATCGGGACGAGTTGAATACACTGCCTCTAATACTTGCAAACAATCATGTTCCTTTTCAGTTTCTGTGGGCAACAATGTAGCTGGATTCAGTCTATTGGAAACTATCAACTGTACTTGAGGATTCTCAATCAACATGGCTTGATACTTAGTCAATCTCTGGTTACTAATCCATAAATGTCCCTTATTATCTAATACTGACTGTACTGCATGTGGGGTGTGCACGTTAATGGAACAGGAAAATGTTAGTTTGTTACAATCCTGTAACAGCTCAGCAATCGCAGCCAAAACCTTCAGGCAGTGCGGCCATCCTTTGGCCACTCCATCCAATTGTTTGGATAGGTAGGCAACAGGTTGTTGCCACCTTCCAAGTTTCTGAGTGAGTACTCCCAAAGCCATGTTTTTGCTGGTATCCACATACAAATTAAAAGGTTTCCTCAAATTGGGCAACGCTAAAGCAGGTGCAGAAGTAAGAGCTATTTTAATATCTCTAAAAGCATTTTTCTGTTCTCCTTCCCAGAGGAAAGGATCTACATTTGCTCCCCTAGTAGATGCATATAGAGGTGCTGCTATTAGAGCGAAGTTGGGAATCCAAATTCTACAAAAACTTGCTAAGCCAAGAAATCCCCTAAGTTGTCTCCTATTTTTGGGTTCTGCTATTGTTAAAATAGCTTCTTTTCGTTCTGGTCCTAGCGATCTTCGTCCTTGCTCAATATCATAGCCTAAATATCTCACTTTCTCTTTCACCAACTGTGCTTTCAGCCTGGATACTCTATAACCACAATGTAATAACAGATTTAACAACCTTTTGGTATTCTCCCAACAAGTATCCTCACATTGTCCTGTCACCAACACATCATCCACATATTGTAAAACCACATCTCCTTCTTGTCTGGGAACAAAGTAGAGCAAATCCTTGGCCAATGCAGTTCCAAACAGGGTAGGTGAATTTTTAAACCCTTGTGGTAACCGAGTCCAAGTAAATTGCATCTTAACTCCTGTTCCTGGGTTTTCCCATTGAAAGGCAAATAATGGCTGACTAACTGGGTGAATGGGGATTGTGAAAAACGCATCTTTTAAATCTATGACTGAAAACCACCTAGCTCCCAGAGGAATCAAACTCAAAAGTGTATAAGGGTTTGGTACCACTGGATGTAGGGTCACAGTCATACTGTTGACGAGTCTCAAATCCTGTACTGGCCGATAGGAGCCGTCCGGCTTCCTGATAGGAATGATCGGAGTATTCCAAGGAGACTGAATCGGTACTAATATACCCGCTTTCAAATATTTCAATATACTATTATATATGGCGAGTACGACTTCCCGGGAATATGGGCGATACTGTCCAATTTGCACAGGCATAGCAGTAGGTTTTAAATCTACAATTACAGGAGGATGGTGGGCTGCAAAGCCCGGAGGATTGTCCTCTGCCCATAATTCCGGTACATCGAATTCTCTCCATTTTTCATCCGATTCCTGCCCCCCAACAACATCCAGTACCATTACTCTCCATGTGGCTTCAGACCGGTGTCTTACAGACACCCGCTGACACCCTTCATCAAATGAAATCGTAGCCCCTAATTTGCTAAGTAGATCCCTACCCAACAAAGGAATGGGGCATTCAGGAATATACAAAAACTCATGTTCAATTTCAGATCCATTCAATACACACTTCACTGGTTTCAAAACCTCACGTCCCACCACCTTTCCTGAAATCCCCTGCACTTGTAATTTGTATGGTCCAGGTGACGTGACTGGTTGATTTACTACCGATCTCCCTGCTCCTGTGTCTACCAAAAATGTGGTTTGTTGACCCCCAATTTGCATAGTAACCAAAGGCTCGGGTGGGGCCTCCCCTAAGCCAGGTCCCCGTCAATCTGTCCATCCTGTTTCTGCCAATCCAATTTCTTCCACCCTGTTCTCTCTATCTGCATTCACATATCCTCTGCCTCTCACACCTCTGCCTCTCCCTCTGCCAGGGAATCTTCCAGACACCATTCTTCCTCTTCCTCCTTGGCCGTATGTCTGCCTCTCAAAGTCCTGTCTATTTCCTGGTCTATCCCCTAAACCTCTTCCCCTCATCATCTTCCTGGGACATTCTCTCTGCCAATGTCCCTCTCCTTTACAAAATGCACATTGATTGGGTCCCAATCCAGGGCCCCTCTGCAGTGCCACTGCCAACGATTCTGTCTTTTTCTGCATCCTAACATCTCTTTCCTTCTTTTCAACCTTGTCTCTATTCACATACACTTTTCTCGCAATCTCCAACAACTCAGTAGTATTCTTACCCAATGCTCCTTCCAATCTTTGTAACTTTCTTCTAATATCCTCATAACTCTGGGCTATAAAGCGCTCATTCAACATTCGCACATTGTCCGGGGCTCTGGGGTCTACTTGAGTATATAACTGGTAGGCTTCAATCAACCTTTGCAGAAAACTCTCAGGACTTTCATCTGGCTTCTGCATCACTAAAGATGGTTTAGACATATTAACAGGGGGTTTTCCCGTCATTCGGAGTGCCCTTACTGTCAAATTCTGATAGTCCTTAAGTCTATCCATATGTGTGTCATGCCATGTGGACCAATGCGGATCTTCCTCGGGTGCCTTTTCTGACAATTCCTGTTGTAGGCTTGGTGCCTTCGGCGACTGTTCCTGAACGCACTTTCTAACTGCTGTCTTCCACTTTTCCCTCTCTTCTGGGGTTAATAAGGTATTTAGAAGTTGTTGGATATCATTCCAGGTCGGATTATGAGTTTGCATAATCATCTGGAATAAATCCGCCATCTCTGTAGGTTTTACACTCAACGGACCATAATGTTGTTTCCAATTCAATAAATCAGTTGTTGTAAAAGGGACATACTGAAACATAGGCACAATTTCCATCTGCCCTTGAGCTCCCGGCACTTGTTGGTCCGTTTGTCTCAAGGGAGCAAGGAATTCCTTCCTTGCCGCCGCAGTTTCCTCCCTAGCCGTAACAGACCGACTTTTTACTTTTACAATTTCCTCCCTATTTTCTGACCCCCCTTCTTCTCCTTCACTCACAGACGTTTCTCCACCAACTTCTGCTTTCGCCACAACATCTGCCACTTTTTGTTTTCTACGCACTACAGGTCCCCCCCCCCGCTGCCAAAGCAACCTGAGGTTGTGCATATAACAGAGGTGGGGGCGGCGCATATGGTGGGGGTCTAACAACATCGTCTTCATCCACACTCAATATTTTCTTTTCATTCTCTGTGTTTTTCTCAACTTTATAAACATTTCTCGACTTCTCTTTGTCACAAGTCCTTTTCGTTACTTTGTTCTTATTTCCTCTCTGTCTACTTAGACACAGTTTCACCATTTCTGCCTGACATTGCAACAATTTATCACTTTTCTCAAGTACTGCGTTACTCCACTGGTCTATATAAGGATATTGGTTTGGATATTTCTCCTCATTTTGGTTAACCACATCCCACAGACTTTCTATAACTTGTTCTCTAAACGTTCCATAACACGGCCACCCAACCCCCAAATGAGGCCATTGGTTTTCGCATAAGAACCTCAATCTTTGTTTGGTGACTCTGGGATAGGGAAACGTGTATTGGACCTGATTGAAATACTCGTCAAAACCTTTCAACATGCATTCCAACTGGGTGTTGGGAACGCTCGATCTACCACCCATCTCTAACCACACAACCACTGACCCGTAGTCTCGGATACACATGACCACTAGCGGGAACTGCAGTGGCAACCACCCACACAACCTGACACGGAGTTCTTTAGGGTCAACGCCCCGACTCCAGGGGGGTGATCAGTCCCCCTCTTCTATCTTCAAATGAGATAGGTACTTCACTCAGTTATAATATACTTGCCTGAGAAGTCTTCACACACACGTCCTGGCCAGGAAAAGAGGTCAGACCTTCTTTCTTGCATTCAAGGGTTCTTGGACTAGGTTTTCCAGCACCGTCGATCCCACAGGGGGCCCCTGCCTTCTCCCGGAGAAAATTTTTCCCCGCGGCGCCGTGGAGGTCGGGAGTGGCCTCCCCTGGATCCGAAGGGTGAAACCTGCCCTCAGCGAAATTTCGCCTCGTCTAAGAGTCCCATCTGGGGTGCCATGTTGTTGTGGAAATTGAGAACTCAAAGACCAGCTCTTTGCAATGCAAGAAAGTTTATTGCGCAGGTTCAAACAGCTCAAACAGCATATAGGGGTTTGAACCCCGAACAGTCTTTATCAACAATCCTATATAGTCATTTTGACGTAAGCATATACGTAGGCATATATTTGCTAAATTGGTAAAAGGAGAAATGGAAAAATACAGAAGAAGCCAAGAATAAAAATACGTTAAGGAACATTTAACATCTGCTAGACAAATACGGAACTATCCCCTGTCCTGGACAGGTAACAGGATACACCCCTCATGGTCTGTCTGAACATAAAGATAAAAATATAAATGTCTACAGCTAAAAATATAATTGTTATGCCCCATCGACCCCACCCTGCAACTGTCTGCAACTATCTTTTTCCTTGACCAGTCTTTGCTTTGCTATAATGAACCAAAGTTTGAACCAAAATTCGGGGCCTGTCTTCCCTCCTTCCTTACTTGGACTGACCTAAATTGAACCTAATTCATATATTCCTGTTTTTTGAACTGAGGAATAAATTTCAGAAAAAGAAATCTGTATTGCTCTGTGAATCTACCTATGACATTCATTCTTGATCTAACTTCTTGGATGAAAGACTATATCTTTCCTGTTTGTTGAGGGCCAACCTTCCTGAAAAGACTGTACATTGTTGGGTGAAAACAGAGGTCCCTTCTGTTACCTGTAGTCCTCAGCTTACAACCACAATTGAGTCCAAAGCTCAATATTGTTTTATTTCTTTTGCAGTTAGTATTATTTAACAGGATGAAGAAGAGGCAACAGAGTATGACCGCTTTCTTCACTAAAAAACCAAGACAGGCACTATCAGCTTATCCACAACAGTCACCAATACCACCAGCACCAGCAGGTGAACCAGCACCACCAGTGCCAGCAGCACCAACACTACCACCACAACCACTTCCACCACTTGAAGTCAGAGAAAGCAGCAAGTCCATCTTCTCTACTGAAAGTCTTCCACAACTTCCTGACTGCTGGAGTTTGCAGCAATACAGAAACTTCAAGGAGAAGTATGCTGGACTGGCAGTATCCAACAAAAAGTTAGGTTGTGAGTACTGTGTGAAACGGGTTCTCATTAGAGAAAGGTGTTCATGTTTCCAGAGAATGGAAACATTTCCAGGTTGAGGCATCAGGGACAAATAAGAAGAATCAATAATTATCTCTCAGAAAAAAAATGAAGGAACATTTTCAATCAAAATCACACACCATTTGTAGAGAGAACAGTAAACAATGGGAGCAGGATGCTTTAACCAAATCCATAGATAAGTCAACTGGCAAACATTTATCTACTACTAGCACAATATTTTGTACTGTTTACAGTCTGGCACAAAGATGCAAACCATTCTCAGACATTGAAGGGCAGGTAGATTTGCTAACTGCAATTGGAGTAGATCTGGGAGTAGGCTTGCATTCACGGAGATCCGCAGTGAAAATAGTTGAATTCATTGCAATCGAAATTAAAACCACCGTGTTTGCCAGCATTATTGCAAAGAATCTAAAGGTGTGTTTAATAATCAATGAAGCCTCAATGCAATTAATGAAAGCAGTTCTGATAGTTTTTGCTAAAGTTGAGGATTCAGAATGCCCAGCAACCATTTTCATTGAGCTGTTGGAATTGGAGAAACAAGATGCAGAGACCATATGTTCTGCAGTGATGGGAAGCTTACGTAAAGTTGGGTTTACCACCAAATATCTGCAGAAGAATTTAATAGCATTCTGCTCTGATGGTGCCAGCGTTATGCTTGGGAGAAAATCTGGAGTCAGCATCAGAATAGCTAAGGACTTCCCAAACATTGTAATCTGGCACTGCTTGAACCATCACCTCCAATTTGTGCCGGATGATGCCATAAAAGAAACCAAACAACTTCAAGATTCAACAACTTGACAAGATACACACCACTTTCCAGAAATCCTGCAAGAGCCAGATGGAACTTTTCCAAATCTCTGAACAACTAGGCATTGAAATTGTGAAGATTGGCAGAGTTTTGGGACCAAGATGGGCTGCCTGTACTTTAAGGTCAACCATAGCTGTGTGGCGTGCTCTACATCAGCTTTTTCTGGGCAATGAAAAATTCCCAGGCATGGCTGCCCGTTTTGAAAATTTAAATTTTTTGAATGATTTAGCCCTCATGATTTTATATTCTAAATGAGATTTATCTTCTGTCAAATGCCCTGCAGGGGAGAAACACAGATATCATCAAGGCCAAAAAATTGGTATTGCAATCAATTAAAGCATTTGAAATGCTTAGATGGGGAAAGGGCCCATATGAAAAAAAGGTTGACGGAATGATAGCTTCAAAAGCCTTCAAAAACATAAAATTTGTTAAAAATCAACAATTTGTTGCCCTTCCTTGTGAAAATCTTTTGGCAAGCATGATCACCAATTTGAAGAAAAGGCTTATGGATTCCGAACATCTAAAAACAGGTAGCCAATTGACAGACGCAAACAAATTAGGATTTCTCACATATTTGGAGCCGGATTACTGGAACATTGAAGATGTAGTCATTCCATGGGTAGAAGCAGAGGCAGGATTGATTGAATTTGGCAAAATGTTTAATTATGAAATTGATTTGAACGACTGCAGAGATTTTTTGGAAAATGTACTAAAAGATCCAAAGAACTACAAAATTCCTGACAGTATCAAAAAAGCTAGAGATAATGTCAGGACAATTGCTGTTAGTTCAGCAGAGGCAAAAAGGGGGTTCTCAAAAATGAATGTCATATGTTCAGAACAAAGAACCCGCCTAACTGTTCCAAACATCAGTAATCTGATGACGATAAACATTGTTGGCATGCCTGTTAAAAGATGGGACCCAATTCCTACAGTCAAAAAGTGGCTCAGAGCACACCATCACACGGCTTATGAGCCACGAGTGAAGAGCAAGAGAAGTGCAACTGAGGAGGCCAGAAGCCTAAGAACAATGTGGAAACATCTTCAACCACAAAACCAATAACACAAGTAAGTACTTGAGTGTATCTCTTTCATTGTGTTATTCTTATGTAAGGTGTAAGTGCGTGCAATTAAAGTCTTCCTTTCTGTGTCTCTTCTTTGTGCAGGTCATTCATTGGAGCAAGGTGGTCAGTGATGTTGAAGACAGGCAAGGACAGTCATCTTCCTTCTGTAAGTAGCTCTTTTATTGTTTTGTATACTTATTTTATTCTTATTTAAGTAGTAAGTGCACAAAATAATAAATTTACTTTTTTTTAATCTTCTTTTTGTAGGTCATTCATTGGGGCAAAGAATTCAGTGACATTGACGTGGTCACTCCCACCCAGTCACATGACTGTCAAGCCACTCCTACCCAGTCACATTTGCGAACTGTTTTGACCAGAATTTGAGACAAAGGACTCCATCTCAAAAAAGAGAAATGCCAAATTAACGTGCCAAGGGTTGAATTCTTAGGGTACCAAATCGACGGCTCTGGGATTCACCCGACCACTAAAAAATTTCAAGCAATCCAGGATGCCCCTACACCTCGCAATCAAACCAAGCTGCAGGAGTTCCTCAGGCTCCGTAATTTCTACATCGTCTTTCTTAAACAGAAAGCCACCATTGCTGAGCCCTTACATCATCTCCTGGCGAAGAACGCGAAGTGGTCCTGGGGCAGAGCCGAGGCGGACAGATTTGCCATGGTAAAAAGACCTCTGTCAGCAGACACGTTCCTGGTGCAGTACAGCCAGACCATGCCACTGGTGTTGACTTGCGATGCTTCCCCATTTGGCATTGGAGCCATCCTCAGCCATCGCATGCCCAATGGAACCGAGGCTCCCATAGCCTATTACTCAAGGACCTTGTCCGCTGCCGAGCGGAACTACAGCCAGCTGGACCGTGAGGCTTTGGCTGCAGTGGCTGGTGTAAAAAGGTTCCATGAGTACCTCTACGGCCGTGATTTTGCTGGCTGGGGACCGACCCACTCCTGTGTCATTATTGCTGCGGATGACCAGATGGACTATTTTCCTAGCAGCCTACACCTATCGTCTCATCCACCGACCTGGCTCCATTTTGGGGCATGCCGATGCTTTGAGTCACTGCCCGCTGCCAGAACTTCTTGCAGACCCTACCCCCGAGATGCCAGTCCTTCTGATTGACTGCTTAGAGACTGGTCCTGTCTCGTCTAGTGACGTTGCCCGCCACTCTGCCAAAGACTCCACCATCAAACAAATTTTTAACTGGGTGTGGAGTGGGTGGCCCAAGGGGCCTGTTGGGTCTGATTTCAAAATGTAGTATTGTAAGAGAGAGGAATTGTCTGTTGTTAACTGCTGATTGCTGGGGGGGGGGGGGACCGGGTCGTTGTCCCACCCAAACTGCGCATTGCAGTATTAGAGGCTTTACACGTAGGGCATCCTGGAATTGTCAGGATGAAGTCTTTGGCCAGGAGTTACGTGTGGTGGCCTAACATGGACAGGGAGATCAAAGAATGGGTGGCTACCTCTCCCAAAAGGGACTCGGGGAGGTGTACAGTCCACACAGAATAACAAAATACAATAAAATTTAAATATGTACAGTTGGCAGTTGGCATGGAGGAGGTTAAAATGCAATTAAAAGAACTGTACAAAGCTAATATAAATATAAGTTTTAAACCCCTAAAAAAGACACAATAAATTAAAAAACCCCTAAAATAACCAGATAGTAATACATTTGCCAGGAGGGACAGTTGTAATTATGCCAGGCCTGCTAATCGGAACAGGTGGGTCTTCAATTTTTGCCGGAAGGAGCGGAGGTCAGAAGTGGTTCTAATGTCGGGGGGGAGGTCATTCCAGAGGGTTGGGCCCATCACAGAGAAGGCCCTACTCCTTGGTGTCGCCCGTTGGCATTGCCTAGTGGACGGCACCAGGAGAAGTCCCTCCCTGTGTGAGCGAATTGGCCGCAGGGATGTATGTGGGAGGATGCGATCCCGCAAGTAACTAGGTCCCGTGCCATGGAGCGCTTTAAAGATGGTAATCAGCACCTTGAAACGCACCCAAAAAACCACAGGTAGCCAGTGCAGCTCGCGCAGGAGAGGTGTTACATGGGAGTACCTCGTACTCCCCATCACAGCCCGCGCGGCTGCGTTCTGAACTAACTGCAGTCTCCGGGCGCATCCCAAGGGCAGCCCCATGTAGAGAGCGTTGCAGTAATCCAGGCGGGACGTCACCAGCGCATGAGTGACCATGCGTAGGGCATCCCGGTCCAGTAGGGGGCGCAATTGGCGCACCAGGCGAACCTGGTGGAACGCCCCCCTCGCCACGGCTGCCACATGGTCATCCATTGACAGCCGGGCATCAAGGAGGACGCCCAAATTGCGCGCCCGTTCCACAGGGGGCAGTTGTTCGCCCCCTATGGCCAGCGATGGAATCAGCTGGCTGAACCGAGGTGCCGGTAGCCACAGCCACTCAGTCTTGGAGGGGTTGAGTTTAAGTCTGTTGTCCCCCATCCAGACCCCGACGGCTTCCAAACACCGGGACATCACTTCGACAGCCTCGTTGGGGTGGTTTGGGGTTGAAATATACAGCTGAGTATCATCAGCGTAGAGGTGATACTCAACCCCAAAACCACGGATGATCTCACCCAGCGGCTTCACATATGTGAGTGGCCTCGGGGTCGACCTCTGTCCCCCTGTCAACACACATTGCCTCCGGTCGGAGAGGTAGGAGCCGAACCACCGCAAAGCGGTACCTCCGACTCCTATCCCCTCCAACCGGCGCAATAGGATACCATGGTCGATGGTATCAAAAGCCGCCGAGAGGTCTAATAGGACCAGGATAGAGGAACAACCTATCTCTGGCCCTCCAGAGATCATCAACCAACGCAACCAAGGCTGTCTCTGTGCTGTGCCCGGGTCGGAAGCCGGACTGGCGTGAGTCTAGATACTCGGATTCGTCAAGGTGCCGTGGAAACTGCTGCGCCACCACATTCTCAACAACCTTCGCTAGAAACGGAAGGTTGGAGACTGGACAATAATTAGCTAGCTCCATTGGGTCGAGTGAAGGCCTCTTAAGTAAGGGCCTCACCACCGCCTCCTTCAAGGCGGTTGGTAAGGATCCCTCACCCAATGAGGCATTCACCAGGCCCAGAAGCCAGCCTTGGGTCACCTCCCAAGATGCCAGTACCAACCAGGAGGGACCCGTGTCCATTAAACATGTGGTGGGTCGCAGCCGTCCACGCAACCTATCCAAATCCTCGGGGGCAACAGAATCAAACTCCTCCCAGGATGGTCTCACAAGACTCGCTGTTGGCGGCCCGTCCGGTCCACTGAGGGGGGCCCATCCGCTCCGGATCTGAGCGACTTTATCCTGCAGATATTCCCCAAACTCCTCTGCTCTGCCCTGCAAGGGTGCCCCCTGCGTCCTCTGTGACAAGAGGGAGCGGGTCACCCTAAACAGGGCGGCAGGGCGGTTATCCGCGGACGCAATAAGAGCGGCGCAATATCTACGTTTGGCCGCCCTTAATGCCACAAGGTAGGTCCGTAAGTAGGCTCTTACCTGTGTTCGATCAGATTCGGAGCGTGAGGACCTCCACCTGCTCTCTAGACGTCTCCTATGGCGCTTCATCACCCTCAGCTCCTCGGTATACCAAGGAGCCCGGGTGGGTCGCTGCCGCAGGAGAGGTCGCAAAGGCGCAACCCGGTCCAAGGCCCCAGCCACCGCCCTATTCCAGGCGGCCACTAGGTCCTCTGACCGAGCGCGGGTCAGGGCTACAGGTAATGGCCCAAGCTCCGTCTGGAACCTATCCGGCTCCATCAGGTGCTTGGGGCGGTACCAGCTTGGACCATCTGGTCCCGCCTCCTCGCGGTGGGGGGTAGCGCCAGGGAAGTCCAGCCGGAGACATGAGTGATCTGACCATGACAGGGGTGCAACAACAAGGTCCCCTATACCCAGATCAGTCGTCCACTGCTCAGATACAAAAACAAGGTCCAATGTGTGGCCACCTTCGTGTGTGGGGCCCTGAATTAACTGGGTCAGGCCCATGGCTGTCATGGAAGCCATGAACTCCCGAGCCACCTCAGACGCTGTTCCCGTCGACGGCAGGTTGAAATCCCCCATAACCACAAGCCTGGGGATCTTAACCGCCGTCTCCGAGATCAGCTCGCGGAGCTCAGGCAGGGCCGCTGATGTATAGCGAGGAGCCAAGTATACAATCAGCAAACCCAACTGCCTCCCTGGGCCCCATTTCACACCAAGGGACTCACACCCGGATATCTGAGGAACAGTGAACTTTTTGCTGGCCCAGTTCATGACCAGACATTCCTCGTAGTTGTGGATGCCTACTCGAAATGGCTAGAGGTAGTCCTGATGACCACCACTACGGCAGAAGCGGTCATCGAGGTACTACAGAGAGTTTTCTCCACACACGGCCTGCCTGACGTCCTGGTCTCTGACAACGGGCCCCAATTCACGGCCATGCAATTTGAGACCTTCTTAGCAACACAGGGAATCAGACATGCCCTGGTCGCGCCATTCCATCTGGCCTCCAATGGTCAGGCAGAGAGAATGGTGAGATCTGCAAAAGAGGCCCTCTCTAGGATGGGCCTGGGAGATTGGCAAACATGGGTTGACCACTATTTGCTAATTCAACACATCACGCCAAGTGCCACTACAGGGAGAAGCCCCTCCGAGCTTCTCATGGGTCGCCGACTAAGGTCCCACTTAGACCGGCTACACCCAAACTATTCTGCCGCATCGCCCCCTGACTCCACAAGCAAAATTCGGAACTTTAGCATAGGGGATTCAGTTTACACACACAACTATGCCGGGGGAAGTCTGTGGATTCCTGCCACAGTGATAGGCATCACCGGGCCTTGCTCTTATCTCGTAGAGCTCGGGGACGGTCGGAATTGGAGAAGGCACGTTGACCAACTCCGTGGCCGCCTCTCCAACTCCACTCTTAGGCAGCCAAAGGTAACTCCTGCATGAGTTAGCCAAAGCCCTACCCAAAAGGAGCACGAAGTCACTTCTTCCACAGCCAACTCAAACCCGAAGTCACCGGGATATTTAGCTACTTGTGTTGCAGGCCCGCAGTGAGCTCCGAGCGAACCGGCTGTAGAAGTTCCAGCTGCTGCCTGTGAAAGGTTCCAGGAGCTTCCACCAAGCAGAGTTGCAGAGCATACAGGTCCGTCCGACTTGTCTGAAGAACACCCTCTGACTGAACTGCGCAGGTCTGGCAGAGCTACCAAAAAGCCCCCCTACCTGCATGACTACATGACCAGTAGGATTATCCCATCTAAAAGGGGAGGGGTGTTAAATACTAGCTTCAGTTATAATGGTTTCCACCAAGGTCCTCCATTCCGGCGGGAACAGAGGTTTAATCTCATCGGTCGAAGGGTCTGACAGCTCCCTATAAAAGGGCTGCTGTCAGACTCAACCTTCGCTGGATTGTTCTTACTTGTTGTGTTGTATAAAGAGCTGTTGTTACCGTTAGCCTGTGTGTACCTGTCCATTACCCGTTCTAACAGGTAGTATACTTAGATTTCAGTAAGGCATTCCACAAAGTAGACCACAACCTACTTCTTGGTAAGCTAGAAAAATGTGGAATAGACAACATCACCACCAGATGGATTTGTAGCTTGCTGACAAACCATATTCAACGTGTAGTCCTTAATGGCACTACATCTACATTGAGGGACGTAAGCAGTGGGGTACCACAAGGTTTCGTCTTAGGCCCAGTACTCTTCAATATCTTCATCAATGACTTAGAAGGGGAACTCATCAAATTTGCAGATGACACTAAGCTGGCAGGAATAGCCAAAATCCCAGACGACAAGCTCAGGATCCAAAAAGATTTTTACAGGCCCTATCCAACAAAATGAATTTTAATGTGGAAAAAAAGCAAAGTTTTACATTTAGGCAGGCAAAACCAAACGTATAAGTACAGATTAGGCAAGACCTTGGGCAAAAACAGTTATGTGGGAGGGACCTTGGACTCCTAGTGGATGGTCACTTGAATATGAGCCAACAGGGTGTAGCAGCAGCCAAAAAAGCTAATACAATAGAGGCATAGAATCAAAATCACGTGAAGTATTAGTACCATGATGATCAAAGGCCTGGAGACTAAAACATATGAAGAATGGTTGCAGGATTTGGGTTTAGCTAGTCTAAAGAAAAGAAGAACTAGGGGTGACATGATAGCAGTATTCCAATATTTGAGGGGCTGCAACAAAGAAGAGGGGGGTCAACGTTTTCTCCAAAGCACCAGAGGGCAGGACAAGAAACAATGGTTGGAAACTAATCAAGAAGAGAAGCAACCTGGAATTAAGGAGAAATTTCCTAACAGTGAGAACAATTAACCAGTGGAACAGCTTGCCTTCAAAAGTTGTGGGCACTTCATCAATGGAGGTTTTTAAGAAGAGACTGGACAGCCATTTGTCCGAAATGGCTTGAGCAGGGGGATGGACTAGAATACCTCCAAGGTCCAGTGACGTGCGGTGAGGTTTATGACTGGTGAGGCACTGACACAGTGCTGGGTTTCAAATATTTTTAGACTTGTGGACTTCATCTCCCAGAATTCGACAGCCAGGCATGCTCAGTTCCAATTTAAAGCAATAGCATTTGTTTTTCTCCTTTGCTCCTTCTTTCTTTTTCTTCTCCTTCCCCTCCTTCCTCCCTCTCTCCTTCCTCCCCCTCTCTCAAACACACACACACACACACACACACACACACAAGTTGGATTGGACTATCTCTCCTACCCCTTCCCTCTCTCACTCACTCTCAAACAAACCCCCCCACACACAAAAGTTGGATTGGATATCTTTTCCAGTGGCTTGAAAGCAGCTCCTCTGCCACCACCACCCCATTCCCCTGCTGCCTTTCCCAAACACCTCCACCATTGCAAATGCAGCCTGCTGTCTGGGTGGGAAATGCCTGGAACACAATAAAGCCCACCCACCACCTCCTGCTGGCAGGCTGGGGTGAGAGGAGAGGCAGAGAAGCCGGAGGGGAGCCGATCCGAGCCTTCCAAAAGAAAGAGGCTGGGGGGAAGTGTGTGTACTACAGCATGGCTCTTTGCCTGGCTTCCTGCCTCCTCCTGTGGTCTCCTCAGTGCTCGCTTGTGCTCTCCCTCCCCAAGTGTAGTTTGATTGCAGGTGGAGCCACGTTGCCTTTTCAAACTTGTAATCAGTGAAACTGGGCTAGATTTTTATATAGTTTTATCCAGCTGTGTGTGTGAGAGAGAAATGAATGGGGGCCTGGGGAGGAAGTCACTACACTTGGGGAGGGAGAGCACCAGTGTGGTTAAGCAGAGTTGATTGCAGGTGGAGCCACGTTGCCTTTTCAAACTTGTAATCAGTGAAGCTGGGCTAGATTTTTATATAGTTTTATCCAGCTGTGTGTGTGAGAGAGAGAAATGAATGGGGGCCTGGGGAGGAAGTCACTACACTTGGGGAGGGAGAGCACCAGTGAGGTTAAGCAGAGTCATCCACGGTGAGGCAGCAACTAGCTCAGCTTTTTCCTTTTACTTTTTTTTTCATGATGAGAGTGGTGAGGCTGTGCCTCACCTGCCTCACCTGCCTCACCTGCCTCACCTGACTGCACGTCACTGTCAAGGTCCCTTCCAGCTTTATTCTATTCTAACATATTCCAAGAACACAGGGCTGCATCTGAGGCACTATTTTGGTAGATGAAACTTTTAAAAAGGCCCAAAGACATTCTGAGCATCATACCAAATTGCTCAGAAAGCATGAATTTTGAGCCAACATGCAAGACATGACATTTTAAAATGACACCTGCAGTTGTTTGTCTGCAAGTCAGAAAATATTTTACAGTATTGATCTTGAGTCTCCTGCTCAATGAAAGAGATAAAGCGGAGATGCTAATCCAGGAGGGCAGGTATGGGGCGAGAAAGTGACTTTCTTCTCACCTACTATCTCCCTTCCTCCCCACCTCTTCTTCCTTCTGCAGCTTTAGGCCTGAGATTTGAAAGCGGGTCCCTATGGCAACAAGCAGGGACAATCTCTGAGTATCCAGCTCAGAGGGGGAAGAGATTGGACCAAATTGGAGGCAGGAGGAGAGGTGATGTTTGCAAAAGGGTGGCTCCAGATGGAGAGTTCCTCGCTGTGTAATCAAAAGATACTTTGAAGTTACCCAAACCTCCCTTCTTAACAGATTTTGTGTGGTATATTAAAAATGGTGGGGAGCACTAGAAGGCTTCAAACAAAAGACAGTTTGCTCCAGACCCTCAAAAAGTTCGAGAAATGAGGCAAAGTAGCTGTAGATTAAAAGCTTTATCCAGAAAACAGCAGGAATCTTTAGCTATGGACCTCTCACTCCAACTTTAAAACTGGTCCATCTCTTTGGGCTAAGGCAACTTATTTTCAATATTTTCACATTCATAATTTTAATTATAAGCCACCCAGAGTTGCTCTGCAGTGTGAGCATATAACTGTAATGAGGCGTCCTTGGTGCTCTCTGAACTTGGTTGTTTTCTTGCAGACGTTTTATTATCCAAAATAGGTAATATCTTCAGTGCTAGTGATGATGTTACTAGCACTAGGTAATTAGTACTGATGATGTTACCTAGTTTGGGTAATGAAACATTTGCAAGTAAACAACCAAGCTCAGAAAGCACCAAGCACCCCCACAGTAGTATATAGTACATACCGTTTTCCACCATTATATTTAGCCCTGCCCCTTTGTTTTGTTTATGTTGTGGCCACGCCCCTTTTGTGAAATGTTTATGTTGTGGTTCCACACCTTTGTGACATGTTTTGTTTACAGTGTAACCCCTCCCCATTTATGACATCAACACACCCACACACCCCACCCTTATCAGCTCTCCCACCCACACCCACACCCCCTTACCTTGGAGGTCTATAACATCATATCCTACAGCCCTCCCTGAACCCCTTTTTAAAGGAAGTACTTTTACGTCATTGCAAGCCAAACCTCCGTGACCCATAACCCTCCTCACCCGTTAGTATGGGTTCAAAAACACGCACCTGCCCATTGTGACACACGTGGCCTTTCACACGGGGGCACTGAAACAACAAACATGCCAGACCCACAATCTCTTTCAGCATGAATAATTGTGACATAGTAATTATTCACCAGAAGAACTTCTCATTGATCCGTATTTGTAGAGCCGGAGTTTGACAGCAGCAGCCAATGGCATTGTTGCTCTGCTTCACAGCCGCCTCCCATTGGCTGAAAGAAAATGATTGACGGGCCGAGCACATGTATGCCTTCACAATGCCAGAAGCAAAATGAATGAGGAAGCGTTCTCTGTGGGGGGAGGGAAGAGGGGGAAACTGTCAGCATGAGAATAACGGCTTCCCAAAACTGTCAGCTTTTTACACAGAGCAGGAAGTAAAAACTACACAGGGACACGTTGAGGCATATCCCCGGAGAAGGAGGGGGGAGGCTGGTGGACATGCGCTGTGGGTATGCCGTGTGAGCACATGCAGTGAGTGTGACTAAGACATGTTGGGGCCTGTCCCCTGGCACTGGCTGCGGATAAAAGAGGGCCTCTGCAGAAGGGAGGCTATTTAACCATTTAAGGCTTAGGCCTCTTAGATCTCAACATGCAACCTGACAAAGGAAATAATAAAAGGTTTGTAGACCCTTCTACACCGTGGGCTGAGGGAAGGCCTCTTTTGAAAGATTGCCATAAAATTTGTGGCACTATGTTTTTCAACGAGCTAGAGTACTTCAGACCTATTTTGTTTGGATGTCGTCTGTCCTGCTGTAACGTTAAGGACTATGAAGTCCTCAGACCTCGATGTATGTTGTCGCAAGGGGCGAGTAATGGCTAAGAGAAGCGATGTATCACAGGACCATGCAACTGGAAGTTGTAAGTAAAGACCATTTATATATTCAAAAAGGGGGGGGGGGATAAATTGGGATAATCTGGTTATCACTGTGATAGGTAATGAATTAGTATATTTTTCCAAGTGCTGTTTCGGGATGTAACCATAACAAGATGTCCTCCTTAATAACAAACATATCAACCAATGAAGAATCTGCAGAGGGATGCTTAGGTAAATGAAACTGTGGAAAGTTATCACCCAGCCCTCTCCCAGAAAAATGAAATATCCTAGGAAATATTGAAAAGGCAGAATATTATATTTCCCTGGATGTGAAAAGGAAGAAACATGTATTAAATTGAGAATAGCTCCCTTTAGCTCCCTGCCTCCACTCACTTTGTCAATGGGCCATTAAGAAGGCCAAGCCAGTCCCTTTACATAATAAAGAGTTTTCCCGTTCAGCTCCAGGGGAATGGGATTAAGGCATGATAATATTGGCCCTTTACCCAACTCAACACATGGCATCTGAGAACTCAACCAAACCTGGATTCAAAACGCAGCCTAGAGAGTTGCCCCTGCATGGCCCCATGGGAGTCTGACAACCAATCAGAATACAAGGTCAACATCAAAGGCCAGAGAGGGCATAAAACCAGGAACTCAGCCTCTCAGTCCTTCCTTCTCTTCTTCTCCCAAACATTGAAGCATGTGATCACCTTTTCTGTTCAGGACTCAAGCCATGTGGTCCTGTCCACCAATAAACCATCTTTCCAAGCAGCCTCCATGTCTCCAGTGTCTTTTTCCCCACTTGGAGCCAAACCCAGAAGGACATTTCTTTCAACAAAACTAAATAGACTTTTTTACGAAGTGTATTGATGATATTTTATATAATAAATGGGGGGGAAGAGCTGCAGCTAGCTTTAGTAACGGGATATTTTTTATATTTAACCAGAGGCAGTTCCTGGATATAAACATGTCAAGAGTATGGTCATTTTAAGAAGCACCTCAAGCAAGGAAGAATCTACAGATGACAGTCTGAATTGTCAGAGCCCTACGAAGTGTGTTACCCGCACTTGTACTGAGGATATTAATGATGATATTAAAGGGCCGATTCTGAAGAGTCATGATTACCCCATTTGTCTACCAAGGAGGGTTAAAAGGGGCCTTTCAAACGAAGATAACGATGATGAAGTATGCGCATGTGGAGGTTGAAGATGACAATGATGATGAGGATGACTATTATGATAGCTCTGATGAAGGTTATTATTGTGCTGATGAAGTTAGTGTGAACGGGTTGTAAATTACAAATAAAAGGTTTATGCTAAAGATCAAAGTGTGTTTTATTGTACGGGTTAACGGTGCAGAATGAAGTATAAAAATGTACTGAAGGAATTGTATTATAGACCAGAAAGTACGGGCAGCTATGGGGCGCAAATTCACTATTTAAGGCAGGGCGGAAGAGCATTAAAAACTTAACATTGAAACAGGTCAAGACATGGCTCTCTGGACAAGATGCTTACACCCTTCATAAACCCACAAGAATTAATTTTCCTAGGAATGCAACAAAAGTTTCTTGCATAGACGGCCAGTGGCAAGTGGACCTCGTGGATTTATCAGGATTTGCCTTTGAAAACAGTGGCATGAAATTTATTTTAACAGTGATCGATGTACTATCCAAATATGCCTGGGGTTGCAGAGGCCTTTCAGAGCATCTTCCAAACAGGAAGGGCCCCCAGAAAGTTACAGTCAGATGCTGGAAAAGAATTCTTAAACAAGCCTCTGAAGACGCTTTTGGGACGTTATGGCATACACCATTTTGTGACACATAGTGAAACTAAAGCCGCGGTTATAGAGAGATTTAATTACACTTTGAAAAATAAAATCTGGAGGTATTTTACAGCTAAAAATACTCACCAGTATGTAGATGTTTTACGAGCTCTCATGCCGGGCTACAATAGCTCTTACCATCATAGTATCCAGACAGTCCCCAATATGGTAAACCTCTCTAATGAAACAGACATTTGACTACGTCTATATGGAAAAAGTTTAAAAGTGGTCGGAAAGTTTAAAAACTTTAAGGTGGGGGATCACGTTAGGATATCCAGACTAAAGGATAAGTTTGAAAAGGGTTATCACCAAACCTTTACAGATGAAAAATTTGTTGTCAAAGAACAGGTACTAGGAGGTGAAAGAACTGTATATAGATTAATGGATTACGCAGAGGATGTCGTCCAGGGAACATTTTACCCAGAAGAGATGCAAAAGATACCTAATGACCAGTGGTGGGTTTCAAAAATTTTTGGAACCTACTCTGTGGGTGTGGCCTCCTTTGTGGGAGTGGCTTGCCAGCCATGTGACTGGGTGGGAGTGGCTTGCCGGCCATGTGACCGGATAGGAGTGGCCAAGATGATGTCACTGAATTCTTTGCCCCAATGGATGATCTACAAAAAGAAGATATAAAAAAGGAAATTTATTATTTTGTGCACTTACTACTTAAATAAGATTAAAATAAGTACACAAAACAATAAAAGAGCTACTTACAGAAGGTAAGTAGCTTACTACTTACTACTTGTATTTCAAAGGGAATAAATACATATTTAATTTTACACATGTTAACAGCTGTTGGAATTGTGTTTGCACAACAGTGGAAAAAACAAAGATATGAAAATGAATAAATATTAGAATGTGCAGGAATGAATAAATTGACAATTAAAATCAAGAAGGCTTTGAATACTTTTTCACGTGGGATTTGTTTTAGCAATTGCTAACTAACAGAAACAGCAATTAGAAATCTAAAAGTATGAAAGAAAACACCAATTATGTAAGGAAAGATCACTAACATGTATAAGGAAATATTATTAGTACTTGATCATTATTAATGTGTAGACAACTGTGGGACATTACACACCCACACATACAAACTATGACAGTGCCAGGAAAACACCAAAAAATAACAATCCCCCCCCCCCCCCCCCAAAGACTGCAGATGAAACCAGTTTTTTTCGCTAACCCTAAGAACAGGAAAGACAAAGCCACTGGAATAAAAACCGTCAAGGCATTGTGGGAAATTATAAAGGACAGTGCCAGGAAGCTCACAGAGCCAGCAACCACCTCACAATTACCTAAACAACCAGGTATCACACAGAAACACACAAAATCTGGCAAAGCTGCCTTGCACCAACCTGGCCTGCCCATAGAAAAGCAGCCACCTTGAGACACATAAACCATGCACCAACCTGTACACTTAAAAGCAACATATTGCATCACAAATAAAACATTTGCAAAAAGGAATAACATTTCGTGTAATAAACATTCTATAAACAATAAATAAATAAAAATTCCCTAAAAATAATTAAAAACCACCAAGCTCAGGGAACACCAAGGACCCCGCTGTCGTCTCCCCCCCCCCACTCCTCTTCCTCCTCTCAATATATCCCACTCTTTCTAGCACTGATGATGATGATAATACCTGGTTTGGGTAATGAAACATCTGCAAGAAAACAAGCAAGCTCAGAGAGCACCAAGGACCACACAGTCATCGCCCTCCTCCTCCACCTCCTCCTCTCTGTATACCCCATTTTTTCTAGCACTGATGATGACACCTGGTTGGGTAATGAGATGCCTGCAAGAAAACCACCAAGTTCAGAGAACACCAAAGGACCCCACAGTCCTCTCCCTCCTTATCTTTTTCCTTTTTGTCCTTCGACTTCTCCTCATCCTCCTTTCCCCACAACCCCACTCCCTTCTAGCACTGATGATGTTACCTAGTTTGGTAATGAAATGTCTGTAAGAAAACCACCAAGCTCAGAAAGCAGCAAGGATCCCACTATCCCCCACCTCCTCTTTCTCCTTCTCTTTCTCCTTTTTGTCCTTTCTCCTCCCTCCCCCCAACCGCCCATTCAAAGTGCGGTAGTCTAAGACACCTTCTTTTCCCCCTTTTCAAGTGGATAAGATGTGATATATCCCTAGTTGGCTATGGGAACATCTCTAACTCTCTCACACTCCTCTCTCGGTCTCTCTGTCGCGCACACACACATTTAAGAGGTTTCCCTACTACTACAGGCAGCGTTCGTCACATTTTGTTATCCGGGGGCTCCCCCTTGGCAGGAAACTGCTCCTTGAACAGAAAGCTGGAGGAAAAAAGGTAGGCTACAAAAGAGGAAGCTGAACAGCGCAGAGAGACGCGAGCAACAAGAGGGACCAGCCGGCTGCTTGGGAGCTGTTGCTGCCGGCGTGTAGCTTCCCATTCAAAGAGCGCCGCAGCTGTGGCATTACTATAGAGACACCGTCGCCAAACCTTAGGGCAACCCGCGACCAGACCAGGCATCTTGGGCAAGTCCGGGGACCTTGCAAGGGCTTGCAAGGTCCCCGAACTTGTCAAAGATGCCGGCAGTGCCGCGTAAGCTCCAGCCCCCGCCCCCGCCCCCGCCCCCGTGTCTGTGCTTTCAGGCGGCCAGGCATCTTGGGCAAGTCTGGGGAACTTGCAAGGCCTTGCGAGGTCCCCGAACTTGTCAAAGATGCCGGCTGCACCGCATAAGCTCCCGCCCCCGCCCCCACGCTTTCTGCCGGCCATGCGGCACTGTGCTATAAATGAGCCCGTGATCCTTGCAAGGCCGCAAAAGATCACTGGACTCGCTTATAGTTCAGGGCTGTGGCAGGCCACTCCAGATGGCCTGCCGCTGCCCCCTCGCTGCCCCCCCGCCCCGCTCTTTGTTGCAGCTTGCTTACCTCCTCGGAGTCGGCAGGCAGCAATAGAGAGACAAGCAGGAAAAAAGGTAAGTGGGTTTAGATAGGGTTCTTAGAGGCGGGTGGGGCGATTGGTGAGCCAGCCAATCAGTGAGCGGTGGGTGGGGCTAGGATAGTGCGGACGGGCAGGGGGAGTGAGCAATGGAGCGGCTTCCAGACGGGAGGGGCGAGCAAGCGACAGGGCCGGGGGCGGGGCAGGCATTCTGGAACTTACTTCCGGGTCCGGTGACAAACCAGTTCACCAGAACCAGTGCGAACCGGTAGAAACCCACCACTGCCAATGACCAAGAACGTTTCTATAGAATTGAAAAAATAGTCTGGAAAAAAGGGAGAGGAAAACAAAGAGAATTCCTAGTTAAATGGGCTGGATGGCCAGAGAAGTTTAACAGTTGAATCAAGGAGCTTGAAGTGCACCATCTTTGACATGGCAGGTTTCTATATTACACTGCCCAGCAACGCATCAGCAGTAGCGTTTCCAAACAACCAAAGTTCTAACTTTACTATAAGGTTAGCAAAAGTTTTAGAGTTGCTGGGATCATGGGAAGTAGGACTGGTGGAGCTACAATACCCGCACACTTGGAATACAATAAGTGCAAACGAATACTTTGAAATCACCAATGAGAGAAAAAAGTGGCATTTTTCTTTAAAAGGCGGTCACTATGCAACCATCCAGCAATTGATTAAAAATATGAACAAGATTATGGCTGAGTCTGAAGAACCACCAGAGGTGATCATGAAGTATGATGCAATTGGACAGAAAATCAGAATTAAAGGTGCTGGTCCCTACAGCATACTAGTTAACAAAGGACTTGGCCGGATATTAGGATTACAACCACGTGTGCGTACCAAAAAAAGTGACATTGATGTGGACATTACAGGGGTGTGTCCACAGATAGTGGGAGACTTTTATGTATCGTTACTACGATGCCTGATGTCAGCCTCTGCTTTGCTGCTTGCTTTTGGCTGCCATTGAAACGGGGAGGGGGGATGACATGGTATTTGAGAAGGGAAGTTTTCAGCACAGGAGTGAATGAAGAAGGGGGTGTTTTTCTCACCATCTACTGCGCATGCTGCAGATAGTGGAATTGCCGCCAAGGCCAACTGTCCGGCATACCAACCTGATGATGTTTTTTGAAGATGCAACCCACATGACACCTGTGGGGTGTGCAGATTGGACTGGGGGATGGGGTTACCAGGGGAAGGGAGTTGGGTCACATATTGATATTTATGATTACGCGCGCTTTTACCTCAGATCTTGCTTTGCCTAGCTGCTATCTACTCATAACTAGTAAAAGTACTCTTAATTCTGAAAAATGGAGTTGAGTGGTTTCTTTCTTGGTTACTAATGGAGGCTGCCCTGACATTAAGCAAGATCTGAGCTTCGCATTCAACCCGGAGTTAACACCTTCTGAGGGGAGTGCAACAAAATTCCAAACTTCAAAAGAATGTCCCACCCGGGCAGTGACCAGGAGGACGACATGGAGGCGGCTGCATCTTCGTGGGCTCTGGAAACGGAGCGAATGGCTAGACTACACTTGGAAGAACAATCCGTTTGCCCCAGATGGACATTGGGAGTGGGACAGAAGTATGATTCCGAGGAAACTCCGATTGGGGTCACCACACGGAGACAGAGGCGACCAGCCGCTGCTTGGTAGGAGGTTGAGGAGGAGAACCTTATGATGTCCCAGGCCATGAAACTCTTCGAAGAGGCTTGGGAGAGGCAACGTTTACGTGAGAGTGGTCCTGAAAGAGAAGATATTCTCCCAGGAACAGAGGAGAGAGCTGCAGAGGGTCTGTTCTGCCCAAGAGAGGCTGGGGAGGCAGATGGTGGCGATGATCAGGATGAACGAGCCCCAACCCCAGTAGCAGTGGCCGCCAGAGCCATCCCAAGAGGGGGAGGAGCCCCCCGCAGACGCCGGATGGCCAAAGTTCCTCCACTTGTCATGAATTTTGGTGGAGAATCAAATGATCTTGGGTTTTTCCTCATTCAAGTATGGAACTACATGCGTCAATTTGGCAAAGACCTACCTACAGAAGAAGCTAACGTAAGAGTCGTTACCATGGCATTAGAAGATAAAGCAGTGGCTTGGATGGTTCCCCTGCATTACGCTGACTCCCCCCTGCTGAGAGACTATAATAGATTTATGGCCACCCTGAGGAAACGCTTTGATGAGCCGCTCACAGAGCGAAAAGCTAGAACTAAATTTAAAACCCTTACCCAGGGGAACAGGCCAGTTGCTGAATATATACAAGAATTTCGTGAATTGTCTGTTTATATGCGGGGTTGGTCCGAACAGGCCCTGTTGGATGGCTTCATGGATGGTTTAAACAAAGATATATACCAGAACTGTGTAAACAGGGGGGGAGGGGGTGTGTGCACATTGCAGCACTGGTATGAATTGGCAGTGGATGTGGAAATTGATTTAGCCCAAGACAAGTACCGTGATGACAGTGAAAAAGAGAAGGCTACCCCTCCCCCCAAAAAAACCAAGGAGCTCCAAAAGGAGGGAAAAGTTGGTCTACTAGCAAGCCCCAGGCCATCATCTGTTTCCGTTGCGGGAAGGAGGGGCACAGAGCAGCAAACTGCCACACCAATATGGGACCAAAGCCTTCTGCTGGGGGAGAGAGAAAACCAGACAAACACCCCGGGAAAAGAAGGAAGACTGCCATGAAAGGGGTGGAGCCTACTGCACAGTTCTGTCCTACTCCAGGGGAGGAGGAACCATCCTCCTCATCGGAGGAAAGTGAAACCGAATCTGACGACAAATGTCCGGTAAGTTCCCGGTCGGGCCCCATGACTATCCCAGTAGAACTTAAAGTGCCCTCTACTGGAGCGCAAGAAAAAATCCTGGCCCTTTCAGATTTGGGGTGCACAAGTTGCATTGTTAGCTCTGAGGTGGTGGAAAAACTGTGACTGAAATTGAAAACTTTAAAAGTCCCCATTGCTTTTTGCCAGCTGGATGGCTCAATAGCTGGGGGGAGCCCTGCCCATTTTGTAACTGATCCAATAGACATGTGGATGGGAACTCACCAAGAGACTATAAGTTTTATTGTCGTGCCAGGAGTGGATCGGCCTCTCATACTAGGTTTACCCTGGTTACGGAAATGGAACCCACACATCAATTGGAGAAAAGGGTGGTTGCGCATCTGATCCGCTGCACCCCCTGAGGGAGAGGGGGGGTTCTAAAGCCTGTTAATGCTAAATCTAACCTAGCAGCCACAGGGCAAGAAAAAATTTAGGGGCAGGAGAAAATCCCAAAAGAATATTGGGACCTAAAGGATGTTTTCAGTGAAAAATCCTCTGATAAATGACCCTCTCACCGCGCAACAGATTGCAGTATTGATATCCTCCCGGGGGTAAAACTTCCAAAACCAAAAATCTACTCAATGACCCCCTGTGAAATGGATGAATTACGGAAGTTTATTGACAACATTTTACAAAGGGGGTTTATTGAACCTGCTAGACCCCGAGTAGCTGCTCCAGTGTTGTTTAGAGAAAAGAAAGATGGCTCCTTTCGCCTCTGTGTGAACTATAAGAACTAAAATGCGGTGTCTGTACAATATGTTTACCCCCTCCCTCTGATGAAGGATATGTTGGCCCAATTGGGTAAAGGGAAGATTTTCACGAAATTGGACCTAAGAGAGGCCTATTACAGAGTCAGGATAAAAAAGGGAGATGAATGGAAAACTGCTTTCAACTGCCCACTTGGTTGTTTTCAATTCCGAGTACTCCCTTTTGGCTTACAGGGGGCACCGGCGGTTTCCATGCAATTAATAAATGAAGTTTTGCATGACCACCTATACAAGGGTGTGATGGTCTATCTTGATGACATCCTCATTTACACCGAAACACGTGAAGAACATGTGACATTGGTGCGTTCAGTTCTCAAAAAACTCTGCGCGGCGGAGCTTTATGCCAAATTGTCTAAATGTTAATTTCATCAGGAAAAAATTGACTACCTTGGTTATCGCATCTCCCACAATGGCATCGAAATGGACCCAGCAAAAGTCCAGGCCGGCACCAAATGAGCACTCCCCTGCACCCACAAACAATTACAAAGTTTTTTTGGGATTTGCGAATTTTTATCATCAATTTATTCCCTCGTTTGCTAGCATTGCGCTACCCATTACAAATCTCCTAAAGTATAAAGGAGAGGCCAAGCCCAAACCGTGGAAGCCATTAAAATGTACTATGGAATGTCAAGCAGCATTCGAAAAACTGAAGCGACTCTTTGCAGCTGAACCCATTTTGAAACACCCGAACATGGATGCACCATTTGTCGTTCAAGCTGACGCTAGTGATGTAGCGGTGGGGGCAGTGCTACTTCAAACGAACACTAACGGAAACCTGCAGCCTTGCGCTTATACCTCCCGAAAACTGACAGAGACGGAGGGACGATGGGCTATATGGGAAAAAGAAGCTTTTGCTGTCAGGTGGGCTTTGATGATCTGGCGACATTTCCTTGAGGGAACTAAACACCCTTTTGAGGTGTGGACTGATCACAAGAATCTGGAGGCATTAAAGACTCCTCGAAAGCTGTCTCCTAAACAAATGTGTTGGGCGCAACATTTCAACCGATTCAATTTCACCCTAAAGTACATCCCTAGAGGGAAGAACTTCATGGCTGATGCATTATCCAGACTCCCACAATACAACAGTTCGAAGCTAAGCGTGGTTCATCCAGTCATCCCAGCGAAGAGTCTTGCTGCCCCAATGGTTACCAGAAGCCAAAGCAACTCTAATTTGGAGGTCACAACAAACCTCATCTGCAAAGTCAAGGAAGGCCTTGAGTCCGATGACTGGTTTAAGGAACATTCTAATGAATGCACCATGAAAGATGGACTGGCTTGGATAGGCACTAAATTGTATGTTCCTGCAAGCATGAAGTCTTTTGTGCTACAACGAGCTCATGATTCCCGTATGACAGGCCATTTTGGGTTTGTGAAGACTCTGCATCTTGTTAAAAGACAATTTTGGTGGCCTTCTTTGAAAAAAGACATTGAGTCCTATGTGGCCAGTTGCCCCATATGCGCTGCCGCTAAGCGGCCTCCAGGAAAGACCCAGGGCCTGCTTCAAGGTGTGGCCCGTCCTGAATCCCCGTGGAAGGAAATATCAATGGATTTCATTGTCGAATTACCTGACAGTCAAGGAAATACCGTGATCTGGGTCGTCACGGACCTGTTTTCTAAACAAGTTCATTTTGTGCCTTGTTCCAAGATCGCTTCAGCTAAATCTTTAGCTAAATTGTTTATTACACATATATACCGTTTGCATGGGGTGCCGGAACGCATAATTTCAGATAGAGGGGTACAGTTCACCTCCCTCTTCTGGAAGGAGTTTTTGAAGTTGATTGGCTCTGCCCAGGGGTTAAGCTCCGCCCACCAGCCTCAGACTAATGGGGCTTGTGAAAGGACTAATTCTGTTTTGGAACAGTACCTCCGGTGTTTCATCAATTATCAGCAGGATAAGTGGGCTGAACTGTTACCACATGCTGAAGTAGCGTACAACAACTCTGCACAGCAGCACTGGTTTCACCCCTTTTAGAGTGGTATTTGGGCAGGACTTTGTACCCATTCCAGAATTACCCCGTGAAAAACCACAAGTTTTGCCCCTCTCCGAGTGGAGTGACCAGCTCCAACAAGTCTGGCCCATAGCCCGCAAGACATTGGAAGCTACTCATCGGGCACACAAGAAACAAGCTGACAAAAAGAGGGTGAAGGAAAGAGAGTACAAGATTGGGGATCAAGTGTTTCTGTCTACCAAGTTTCTCCAAACCACCCAGAAGTCAAAGAAATTGGGGCCTAAATATGTTGGTCCATTTCCTATTGTGAAGGTCATTAATCCTGTTTCTGTACGGTTGGAATTGCCAAAGTATCTCAGGCGTATTTACCCCGTGTTTCATGTTAACCTTTTGAAACCAGTGCGCACCTCCTCTGTTCGGACACCCCTACCTCCGCCTCCTGCCCCTCTTCTCATTGAGGGAGAGCAGCATTTTGAGATCAAAGAGATTTTGGACTCCAGGAAACGTAGGAATCAGATTCAATGATCTGGTTTCCTGGAAACATTTTTCCCCCTCCCAAGCTGAATGGGTTGATAAGTCCCATGTTAGGGCTCCTAGACTTTTGCAGAAATGCTACTCTACCTATCCCGATAAACCCTAACTCATGTTGACATATATATGTCTAAACTGTCTTGTTCCTGTTTTTTTTCTCTACGTTTTTTTCTTCCAGGGAAGATCTCCTTTCCTGACGGAGGGCCAGATGTCAGCCTCTGCTTTGCTGCTTGCTTTCAGCTGCCATTGAAATGGGGAGGGGGGATGACATGGTATTTGGGAAGGGAAGTTTTCAGCACAGGAGTGAATGAAGAAGGGAGTGTTTTTCTCACCATCTATTGCGCATGCTGCAGATAGTGGAATTGCCGCCAAGGCCAACTGTCCGGCATACCAACCTGATGATGTTTTTTGAAGATGCAACCCACATGACACCTGTGGGGTGTGCGGATTGGACTGGGGGATGGGGTTACCAGGGGGAGGGAGTTGGGTCACATATTTATATCTATGATTACGCACGCTTTTGCCTCAGATCTTGCTTTGCCGAGCTGCTATCTACTCATAACCAGTAAAAGTACTCTTAATTCTGAAAAATGGAGTTGAGTGGTTTCTTTCTTGGTTACTGATGGAGGCTGCCCTGACACCTACCTGTACAGGGTATGGACAATGAAATTAGCACAACAACCTATGACCAACCACATTATGTAATGGTCAACAAGCATTACATTGACACGATTACTGTAGAAATCAAAACGGATCAGAATGAAAACATAGCTTTTAACCATGGTAAGCTCATTGCTAAGCTTCATTTCAGGCCTCATAAAAGTGAAGGATGGTCGTGATAAAGATGTGCGGGAGCCCTCAAGCCTATGTAGACTACTACAGGGTACAGGTGGGAAATGGGCTACCGGGTTTTCGAGGAGCCCCTGTTATGTACGGTAGAGGTATAGGGGGCCTGTTCCAGGGACTTTTTGAAAAACGATGCCTTTACTGAGGAGAGGACTAGAAATCATTAAACCTCATATGAAAGCGGTGGCTAATAACATTGCCAGAGATGTGTCAGGACAGCTTGTATCACGTGTTGTTGGGGGTGGGCAGGAGGGTTCTGGTATGGCGGTGATCAGGAAGAAACATTCTGTTGGCCCACCTATGCCTCCTTAAAAGAGGAAGGTTGTGAAAAAGCCACGCCATACAAAGAGGAAACATTCACAAGGAAGGAAGCACAGTGACAAACAGAACATCTTCTAAGATAAAATGGCATTTATCCACGAGTCTTCAGAGGAATGTTTCAAATCAGAGCTAGATCTTTTTCAATTGGCACTGACGCAAACAAGCATTGAAAACTACACGTACGTCGAGATCCCCCCTTTATCAGCGCTGACACCGAATGCCCCCTTGGAATTTGTTATAACGGAGCCTTACACGGATTTAAACAATACTCTGCTGTATGTGAGCTGCAAGATTGTAAAGGCCGATGGCACGGATATGGTGCAAGAGTGAGCCTTGTCAATTATCCCATAGCATCATTGTTCAATCAGGTGGATGTTACATTAGGTGATCGTGTGATTACACAGAGTCACCACTGCTACGCATACAGAGCCCTTATTGAACTTATTCTGAACTATGGTGGAGATGCCTTGGGCACCCAGCTTTCAGCGGGTGGGTTTTACAAGGACGAGGCGACGCTCATGGAGAACACCTTGCTGACCACGGCTGGTAACTCTGGTTTCAGAGCGAGAGCCAGACATATAGCTGGAAGTCGTAAATGGGATCTGCTAGGACCATTGCATAGCAATCTATTTTTTCAAGACAAGCTATTGATTAACGGTGTGGATGTGAGCATTAAACTCTCAAGAAGTAAAAACAAGTTCTGTCTGATGAGGGATGGTAACGAAAATTACAAAGTACAGATCCTGGGTGTGTCTGTCTTTGTAAAACATGTAAAAGTGTTCTGACCCCCCCTTCCTCCATTGCCCACACAGCACACACACTCCGGAACAGTACAAGGGAACAAGGTTTATTACACAAACAGACAAGAGGTTTCGTGGCAGCAAGCCACCAAGACAGAACTCACAGGGACAGAACACACAAAAGCAGCTATCCAGCTTGCCAGGATCCCAGACTAGAGTTGCTGGCATAAGTCCTTTGTTGACTGCTACGCAGAGCCTCTCCAGAGTCAACCCTTTTATAACCTAAAAAGGGCGTCTCCCAAACAGCACCTGAGAGCTCTTTACTGCCTATAATTACGCCCACGCTCCTTGCGTCTGTGGGCGCGCCGGAAACGGGCATCTAGAAATGCCCTGCTAAGTCCTGAGTCACTGTCCTCCCCGCTGCTCCAAGGCAGGGCATCGGGAGTCCTCCTCCTCTGGCTCTCACCGCTGCTCCATGCCTCTGGCGCCACCTGGTGGCCGACCAGACTCTCGGATTCCTGCTCAGCCTCCGAATCCTGTCCAGGATCGCCCATCTCCTCTGGAGCTGACTCGTATGGACTATCACTCTCGGAGTCTGGTGACAGCGGCACCGGCTGGGCCACAACATAAAAGTATCCCCCGGTGTACAGTTGGGACATGCGCAGGCGCTGCTTACCTCCAATGCCAAATACCCTATTGATCGTTTAGGCATGAAGGTTTACAGCATTCCTGCAGGCAGTCTTGTGTGCAATCAGGAAAACCTATTTCTAGGACAGTTACCTAAACAGTTAGTGATCGGCTTCATGGACAATACTGCCTTTAGCGGTAATTATGAAAGACATCCTTTCAATTTTCAGCACCATAATGTCAAATTTTGTGCCCTGTATTGTGATGGTGAACAAATTCCTGCTAAACCCCTTCAGCCTGATTATGAACATAACCTTTTTGTGAGAGAATATAGGCAATTGTTACAGACTTCCGGCAAATCCATGAAAGACCATTCTGTGCTGATCAACCATGAGTTTAACAATGGTTATACACTATATTGTTTTGAATTGAGTCCTGATCAAGGTTGATCAGAGCACTATTCCCTGATAAAGAAGGGAAACCTGGAGGCAGAAATTAAATTTGCTGTGCCCCTCCCCAATACTGTCAACATGATACTCTATGCAATCTTTGAAAATCTTACTGAAATAAGCCACACAAGGAACGTTTTGTTTGATTATATGTGAGAATGGACACCATACAGATACTACGGGTGCTGTCTGGAAATGCTCTCTTTCTAGGCGTATACCCCAGCGATTTGTTACCCAGGAGAAAAATCTCAAAGAGGCCTTTCGGGTTAATTGTAAACACACATCCAAAAACTCTACCAGGTGAGCACTGGCTGGCGTTCTACTTTCCAACTCACAGCTATGGTGAATTTTTTGACTCCTACGGAAGGTCACCAGACAACTCTGACTTTCCCGTTGACATCGTGAGGTTTTTAGAACCGCAAGCTAAGAAGTACACATACCAAACTCTTCAACTGCAGCACCCCCTGGCAATAACCTGTGGACACCATTGTTTGTTTTATCTAATTAAGCGCATGAGAGGATTACCTTACGAAGATATTTTGAAGCTATACTCTGAAAAAGATGTCAAAAACAGAGAAATGGTGAAACAGTTTGTAGTAAATATGAAGTCTGGAAGAAGTACTGGGACGTGTAACCAATACCTTTGTATGCAAACATGTATGGTACATTATAAAATAAACACAAAGAGTTAAAAGCATTGCATGTTTTACAGTGTTTTATTCATTCAAAATTGGAGCCAGTCACCAAAATTTAGAACATTTTTAGGATCTGACATAGACCTTGCACCAGGTGCAGACATAGCAGAGGGTGATTTTGTAGAACTTACAACCTTAAAAGTACCTGCGTCTTTCAGCTTTTCAAGCTGCTCTTTAACAGCGTTAGAACATAGCAAGACCGTTGGAACATTCATCTCTGCCATAGCTGACAAAAACTCGTTCCAGCCCTTAGGATAATATTTCGCAGTATGTGAACGTTGTTGAGAAACCCCTTTGACCAGGTCTACAATGTTAGTACCAGGAACCCTTGTACCCTTGTATAAAATGGTTCCATAATCATCCCACCCCAAAATGTCTTGATGCTGTTTCATTTTGTTCAACAAAAGAGAGGCATTTTTCTTGTAACGCATGCTCAATCCCTCTAATATCTCCTGCGTTGTTGGATCCATAGTTGAGAGCGGTGGTGCAGGATCTGGTACAACAGTATTTTGTTTAAATGCTTCTTAGGGCTCTTTCTTCATCATTGTGGAGGCACTCCGTGACTTGTTGCTTTTCTGTACAGGTTGCACACAAGCTAAACATTAATCTTTCCCCCAACTTATGTGGCAGTGCTGGAAAGTATAGACCCCTCAGCGTGTACACTTTAACTTTTGCAAATCCAAAATACTGTTTTATATCCCCAAAATTTTGGTATATTATTTCTGGGTAACCTATCGGATACACCTTGTTCTTGTTCACAAAGGGATATAAACTTGCAAAATCATAATATAAGATTTGTTCCCCTGGCTTTGGTTTATAGTACAAGCACATGGCATTTGTTCTACCCCCCAAAATGGTGTCTCTGGGATTCAAGGGCGTTGCGAGTTTACTATCTGTTAGAAATCGCTTCAAACCCCCATCACCCTTCAACAGGTCCTTCCATTCATGTTCCCAGATGATTCGTACTACAAAACCTAAACTATGCAGGTAATTTTCTCTAGCCCTAGTGCGAGCATGCAACATGCCATAGGTTGAATCAAGCAGACTATTGAAGTCCTGGGATCTGTAGCATATAGGGCATCCATGAAAAAAACAGCCATAAAATTCAAACGCTGTGGGGACCCCGTTTATGACAGCAAAACCATCCAAAAAGTAAATACCTACTTGCTTTTCACCCCCTTGCAGTGCATAGTGGATGTTGATCCCTTCTGTATGTTCTATATACATCAACCACTGTATAGAGCAAGCAGAAAAGCTTTTCTTGCTCTTCTGGTAATTGTCTGGAGGGGCTAGTGCTATGGTATCCTTCTTCAAAAACATGAATCGATACTGTGCCATACAAATAGATGCTAATGTTACATACTGGAAAGGGTCAATGCAGCGAGTTTCTCTCTCTTCAAGAATATCTCCTCCCCTCCCTGTGAAAAATTATCTACTTCTCATTTCCATAACTTGTTCCCTAAACCTATCGCAAGCCGTCCGTAATATTTTTACATCTTGTTTGCAATAGTATGCAAGCTCTTTTTTGAGGTTAAATGCTGTATCTTTATTAGCAGCATGCCATTTCTCAAATTCCTCTCTCTCACCAGGCATCATGGTGTCAGGACTATAATACTTGGCTTCTGGCAAAGTTCCAACATAATCTTGGTTCTCTGCAGTGTTGAACAAACAAGGGAAATAACCCTTGGAGCCTTGAAAACCCATAGCTTTTGGCATTTTACTAAGCTTCATTGGTAAAAAAGAAAGGCTGTCGATAAAACGTATATGAAAGATAGGCAGGGTTATGCATAACAGTTTGCCTCCTTGAGTTAAGAGTTGCACCTTCACCTTTTCATGAATCAACTGCCTGAGGATTAGGTAGCCGTCATAAGTCTTGGAGTTGTGTGCTATGAATGTGGAACCTCTAAACTTAGGCTGCACAAACATTTTCACAAATTCCTCCAGACATTTAACCCCGGACCATTCCCACTTCCTAACCTCCCTGGCATCCAGCATGTCCATAGCGTACACATAATTTGGTATGTGTGTTCCTGTTCCTTGACAACATTCAAAATCATATACAATGTACCTGTCACCAATATTTGGCTTAGAAATCCTTTTCAGAAAACACAAGTGATCTGCCAAGCTATCTACTTTGGTATCACACTGTCCGCACATCACCTTCTTACATTCGTCATGTGGGGCAGGCACATAGATACCACACCTGGAACAAAATACATTAGCCTTGCAAATAATTTTTCCTTCCAAAGCCTGCCGTTCATACATTTCAAGACATGACTTAGACCTGCAAAGCAATTTGCACGCATGGCACCTCACCCTCCTGCCAGTCACTTCACAGCATTCTGAACCTGTGCAGGCTTGACAAAAATATTGACAATCATGCCTAAATTTGTGGTGATATGCTGTGTGACACAGCTTGCAGAAGTAACGTGCACCCATGAAGCCTTTTATATTTTTTACACCATAGTAATGACTGTCGTATAACAGCATAAACTCCACTCTTACTTCCAGGGACCCCCTGTTACAAAAAACCTCCAACCCCCTTCATGATAAAACACAACCTTTATAGTTATACCGAAGTAGTCCTCAAATAAGTGTATCTGTGAATAATCAATTCTGTGATCTGTAGAAATACCAAGAGCTTTATGTAGGCTCTGGTAATAATTTCTTGTTTAGTAGAAGCCCTGTTATCTAACAACGTCAGCAGGCTGCCTGCAAAACACAGAAACATCCCCTCCACATTGAAATCAATCAGGTGCTGTCTTTTCTTCTCCAATACCTTACTGAATAGAACTGTTCCTAATTTACTAAGGCTGCCCCCCTCGTGGTTCTTCACAATAGTGACTGTAAATTCCAAAGAATTCCTCCACAAGAGTTCAACGTTGCTCTGTAATAAATTCTCTACATAACTAAGGAACTGGTCAGTATTTAAATCCTTGTTCCTCTGCTGATTGGGTTTCTGACATATCATCCTCTTCACTGGTATTGTTACTGTTTGTGACCGTATTCTGAGGGGTGCCAACCCCCATTTTTGACTTTTTACAAACAGGTTCTACATAAATAAAAAAATACTTATTGAGGATCTGTCACTGTTTAATGAATACAAACATCCCTATTTACTAATACTTTTAGATTTTAATTAACCTTGTATTCCACGTGATGTGGACTGCTGGGGTTCAAGTTCCTGTCCTTGTACATCCTGTGCATGGCATGAGGGGGCCATGATGGGGCCTGCTGTGGTACAATCCTTTGTCAAACACTTTGTGGCCTTGGTACATCTGTAGAGAACTGTTCACTGTCACTATCTGTAGATTCGTAATTAGCAGTTAGGTTAGGTTTCTTACTTATAGTACAAAGAACATATAGTACAAAGAACATATTGAAAGCAGCCTGAAAATACATAATTACTGCTTCTTCTAATGCCTGTATCTAAATAACAGATCCCACCTTGCATATCCATTTCTTCAGAGACTATCCATTTCTAAAGGAACTCTTTATTATGTAAAGTGGACTAGCTTGGCCTTCTTAATGGCCCATTGATAAAGTGGGGATGGGCAGGAAGCTGCAGGAATTTACTTTGTGTTTAAAATGTGTTTCTCCCTTTTTTCACATCCAGGGAAATATTCTGCCTTTTCAATATTTCCTAGGATATTTCATTTTTCTGGGAGAGGGCTGGGTGATAACTTCCAACAGGAACATGTGGCTTTCTTGCTTGTGGGTTACCTCCCAATTGCACAAGTGGGGCCTTGCAGTTTGGAAACCATGCATACATCTGTCTATGCCACCATTCTAAAAGGAATGTACAGCCATGAGTGTACATGTTTTCTCACATTTATTGCAATAAATACTACTAAACATAGCATTGCACATAATCCCATCCGCACATATTGTTGTTAGGACCATCTCTTTATTGCACTCTCTAATACCTTACATCTTATAAACAATAGTTATACTTGTAAAATAAAATAACACACCTTCTAATTCGCTTTCTGGTATCCCCTGTAATGTAGCCTCTCCATGGCCCCTGTTATAGGAAACCCCTTGAGATTCCTCGGGCAGCTTTAATACAGCAAACAATTCATCAGTATCATCACTCCAATCTAAAAGAAACATCAATTCATATAGTTGTACTTCTTGCTACAGAAATGATAGATAACCCCATAATATACTAAAATGCCAATAGTTTGAAACCTGCCCCTCCACCCCCCCCCCCATTTACACATTCATTTTTGATGATAACGTTTCATCACAAGTTCTGACAAATAATACCAATTAAACATTAGTTATGTCTGTAAATTAATTAAGATACCTTCTAATTCCTCTGGTAATTGATTTGCATTCATATATAAATTATATTGTGAATCTGTAGGCATGGTGAAAGTTGCGTATAACTCATCTTCCTCACACCCTGAAACAATAATTGAAACATAATAGTATTTTTGCTGATAGACAAAAGGCCCCCCACGCCCTATAAAATTGCATGGAAAAGAAAAATAATACCTTCACATGCTTTCATACATTGCGAATCTGTTGCCTCATCCTAATAAACACATAATGAAGGATATTACAGCTGTATATATTATATAATACATATACAACATTACTGTATATGAAAATCTATATTTTAAATAGTTATAGAAACACTTACATTAGCCTCTGCCATTCTGAAATGGTCTTCTTCGATGGTCAGCTGTGCATGTTGTCTGTAGTTAACTGTCCACACCTTCTTATCAGCTTCAACCAGCTGTGTCACCCCCAACCCATGGGCCTTGACGTAGCCCTTATTCCTACAAACCTATTGGCGGTCCAGAAACCACGTCATAAAATTCGTTTTCTGCATAACCAATACAACCCCCACCCCCACCCCACCTACCAGGATGACCCAAGAAAATTCTAAACATCCTTTACCAATCGGAAATAACAACAGGCTTCAAAATTCTTCAGTATGCAGCTTTTATTAGAAACACAAATTTTACATTAATATGTTCCTGTAATCAATATCTGTTACATTTTGACATATCAGCCTCTTTAAAGGTATAGGTGTCTCATCGCATATCCTTGTCATTCGATTTCGATTTCGATTTATTTCGATTTTTATACCGCCCCCTCTCCCCAAAGGGACTCGGGGCGGTGTACAGTCAAATAAAACAGATAAAATGGAATGCAAACATACAAACATAAAAACATAGAAGAGGAGGCAATACGACACTGTACAAAGTAAAATAGATAAAAACAATATTTCAACAATCCTAAAAATACCCAATTAAAATAACCCAGTTAAAATATATCTGCCAGGAGGTATAATAAGGTTATGAATGGTCCAGGCCGGCTAAACGGAACAGTAATAACTGGTTCGTTTGCCTTCTCAATGCTTTCTATTGTTGGAAGAAATGTCCTTCTGGGTTCGGCTCCAAGTGGGGAAAAAGACACTGGCGACATGGAGGCTGCTTGGAAAGATGGTTTATTGGTGGACAGGACCACATGGCTTGAGTCCTGAACAGAAAAGGTGATCACATGCTTCAATGTTTGGGAGAAGAAGAGAAGGAAGGATTGAGATGCTGAGTCCCTGGTTTTATGCCCTCTATGGCCTTTGATCTTGAGCTTGTATTCTGATTGGTTGTCAGACTCCCATGGGGCCATGCAGGGGCAACTCTCTAGGCTGCATTTTGAATCCAGGTTTGGTTGAGTTCTCAGATGCCATGTGTTGAGTTGGGTAAAGGGCCAATATTATCATGCCTTAATCCCATTCCCCTGGACCTGAACGGGAGAACTCTTTATTATGTAAAGGGACTGGCTTGGCCTTCTTAATGGCCCATTGACAAAGTGAGTGGAGGCAGGAAGCTAAAGGGAGCTATTCTCAATTTAATACACTTTTAAAAAAAAGTTTCTTCCTTTTCACATCCAGGGAAATATAATATTCTGCCTTTTCACTATTTCCTAGGATATTTCATTTTTCTGGGGGAGGGCTGGGTGATAACTTTCCACAATCCCTCCTTTTTTTTTCAAAACATGTGAGTGGAACGCACATGTTCTTGACAAAAGATTAAAATTGGTCAGATCAGGGAGACTTAATGTTTCTGATGGAAAGGCATTGAGAGAGACAGAAGAGGGCTCCCTTCAGTGGCTCCCAGAGAGCTTTCAACCATGAAGGTCTAGCAGCCAGGGCACAATTTCTGGAAATAAATTTACAGTATCCAATTTTCCAAGCCAATTAGTATCAGGTATTACTTTCTGCGAGCTTCCAGACAGGTTTCAAGCAAGCAGAAATCCCAAAATCCTTCGCAGTGTGGGAAGGGAACTTCACCAAGACAGTGTTGTATTAGGAAGACCAGTACAGCCCATAACCAAACGGGAAGTCACCAGAATAACAAAGCCAGCATACATTCTAAAAGAAATCTCCTGAGAATAATTACCAGGATATCAGGACAATTAGAAATAGCTACAGAGTACAAAATCATACAAAAGACCTAGGAAGTGCAGGAAGAAGTTACCTTTAAGAGAAGAAAAGGTCAGAGTGACAACAAAGACTGATTAGCTCAGGGCGAAGATGTAAAAATAGGAAATACAGTAGAAGACACTAGGGCTCATCCCTGCCCCATGGGAACTACTTTAGGGCAGAGGAATAACAAAACTCAAGACAGGATTAGAACCATTAGCAAAGGCACACACAAAAAGGGATAAAACAATAGTACAAAGAAAACAAAAGGACTTCAAAGAAGAAAATGGTATAAAAATGTACGCTTACTGTATGTCGGGGTCAGCTCACCCAGGAACGCTGATCTACATCACTGTCAGTCTTGCTTTCCTGAAATAATAAAGACAACTTGCTTTCAAATGCAGCTTGCTTCGATCCTAAATTCATTCAATCAGCTGGTGACGCTCTCCCAGCTGTGAAATCCAAACCCGCAGAGGAAACCTTTTTCCATTTAACAATTGGCGAAATCATGAAGGGACGCCCAGCCAACCCAGCCACCGGACGGGGCCCGGAGATTCAACCTAGCCAGCATGGACCATCTTTGTCCAGGGACAATCCACAGACCCTGCATGGGTAGTAAAGAGAGTTTTTGAGCCTTGAACTAAACAGCTGCTTGAAAGCAGGTAAGTACCGCTTTAAATTCAACTAAAATCCCTAGAATTAAGGAGAACGGAAGTGTGTGTGCATGTTCATGTATGTGTGTGGGATTCCACCTGAAGAGCAGCCTGATCTCACCTCTTTGAACGACCTCTAGCCTCCCCCCGCCTGTCGCTAGCTCTACCGAGCTGTGACCGTCAGGATCGGGAAAGCAAGGGGGGGGGGGGTGCCGAACGTGAGACTTTCTGTTTAAAGGAACAGAAGCCGAGCGAACCAAGTGAAAGAGTGGAGGGTAATAAAAAGAAATAAGGGAATCCCGGTGTGTCAGAAGCAGCAAAGGTCATTGTGCAGAATAGAGAGAAGGAGGGGCTGGTACTAACTGCAGAGGGGCAGAGGTCCTCCCCTGGTCACCTTTTTGGATCCGGAAAACCTTAGCAGAATTCCCTATGAGGAAAGGGGCCGAATACTTCGTTGAGGGAATCGAAGTCCTTCCCGGAATTTGTTTTTTTCCGAAAACTTGCGGCGGATCACCCGGCTAAGCCAAAGTGAGCCTTACATCTTAAAGGGTCATGGGAAGTGTTAGCTTGAGGGTGACAGGAACTTCCCTTGGAGATTTCCTAGAATCCTGGGACGCCAGGCACATGCCTATCTTAGCTGGCATGAGCAAAAAGAAAACAAGGAAATTGTGTGGCAAATGGGCTTTGCTAAGAGATGACACCGGGAGACAAATTTGGCCAGACAGCAGTACTTTTGATTTTCAAACCCTGAAAGCACTTAGACCAAGAATAAAACCCAGCCATTTACCCTATTGGTACTGCTGGGCTGAATTAGCTAGAACAAAAGATTCAATAACTGAGAAAACACCTATCAATACTGAGGATAAAAATGAGGCTAGGATTATGGCCCCTCTACTAAGCAAACCTGTACCAGGAAGACAGAGAGGCCAATTTGAATATGTGTTAACGCACACCCCTTTTTCTGCCTCAGACCTGGTAATTTGGAAAAAAGATGCACCAACCTTCAGGGCAGATCCCCAAACAGTGATTCAGACCTTGAAAACAATAGTGGAAAGTCATAACCCATCTTGGGGAGACATGAGCCAATTACTGCATGTCTTTCTGACTAAAGATGTACAGTTAAAACTATTTGAGTAAACTGAACAAATTGCCCAAAGACCAGTTATAGTTGCCCTGGCATGGGTCACCTGGCCGCTGCACCGCCCTGACTGGGACTATAATGATAATAATCACTGGATCACATATACCAGAGCAAAGGAAAACCTAATGGAAGCTCTAGAGGAAATTGGGAAAAAAACTCTAAATTGGTCAGAATTTCAAAGAATAACACAAAGAGACCCTGAGAACCCGGATGCCTTCTGGGTTCGGCTTTCTGAGGCCGCTACAACATATGCCCACCTAGACTTGGGCTGCCAGAAGGAACAGAGGATACTTGCCTCAGCCTTTGTTGACCAATCCTCCCGGGATATTAAGGAACACTTTCATAAAATAGTGTCCAACTGGTATACCTTAGAAATATCGGAGTTGCATAGAATCGCAAACGTCGTATATGACCAGAGGGAAAAACTCAAGGAGGAAGAAAAAGAAAGGAAAGAGATAGAGCGGGAAAAAGAGAGAGATAGGAAAAGGAGGACAGAAAGACAAGAAGAAATACAAATATTTGCTGCCATGTCTAACAACACAAAGCCAGCGCGACGGTGACCTTTTGACAATGGGCTGCAATGCTGGTGGTGTGAGAAAGTGGGAAATCCCTCATACAAATGCCACCATTGCTATAAATGTGGGGAGCTGGGTCACTTGAGCCACGGATGTAATCAGTCCTCTAACCATTATCGGTACTCGGGACTGCCCAGAGATTTTAAGCAAAGAAACAACCCATTCCACCATAGCGAACAGAGGAATAGCTATTGCAGGGAGCCACCCACAGCCCCCCTGTCATGGAACAGCCCTTTCCGGCACAACGAACGCAATCAGCCTGAAAACACCCATTGGGAGAACAAAAGGGAAAGTGATCCACCTGCCCAATGACTAGAGAAGGAAGACCATGAGTTCATAGTCACCTTTCAAGGCCTTGCAATTCCCTTAAGGAATGGCCCGAAAGGCGAACCTATGATTTCACTCTACATAGGTGGGAAAGAATACGAATGCCTTGTGGATACTGGGGCCACAGCCTCATTAATCACAAAACCACCCCACAAGGATTCAGTGAGTCTAGGAGCTCAAGATAACATAATGGGAGTGGGTGGGTGGGTGGGGGACCATACCAGTAGAATTTACTCAAGAAATAAAAGTTGACTTAGGTCCCTTCTCATTGAACCATTCCTTCACCATCTGCCCCCAATCCCCAGTCTCCCTTCTTGGCAGAGACATCCTATGTAAAATTGGAGCCACCATAAAGTGTGGAAAAGGAGGTTTCACACTAGACATCCCTGGGAAAAGAACTTTTATGCTAGTCACCCATGAGACATCGCTTCATGCGGATCTGCAAGCCCTGCCATCCTTGCTTTGGGGCTGGGACGCAACGGAGGTAGGACTCCTAAAGGGGGCCTCCCCAGTCATGATCCAAGTGAAAAAGGGAAAGCCCCCCTGCATCCCTCAATACAAGATCCAAGCGGAAGCCATCGAACCAATACGCAAACTGATTAAAGCATATATTGAACAAGGGGTCTTGCGTAAATGCACCTCCCCTTGTAATACCCCAATCTTTCCTGTAAAAAAAATCCAAAGTAGATAAGGAAGGGAATCCCATTTATAGATTTGTACATGACTTGAGGGTCATTAATAACCATGTGATACCTCGAGCCCCCATAGTCCCTAACCCAGCCACAATAATCACGGAGGTTCCAGCCGCAGCAACCCATTTTACAGTTATAGATCTGTGCTCTGCTTTTTTCAGTATCCCAGTGGATCAGGCATCACAGTATCTTTTTGCTTTTACCTGCGAGGAGCAACAATACACACGGACCCGTCTGCCTCAAGGCTATACGGAGTCCCCCACCTTATTTTCACAGATCCTAAAGGCGGATTTATCCTCCATTTCACTGCCTGAGAAATCAGTGTTAATTCAGTATGTGGATGATCTCTTACTAGCATCCACAAGTGAGCAAGCATGTAAAACTGATACACTATACTTACTAAGATCCCTGGCAGAGAGGGGATGTAAAGCCTCCCCATCAAAATTACAATACCTGAAAAAGGAAGTGACATACCTGGGCTATATTATCACCCCAGGCATGAGAAAATTGGCTCCTAGCCGGGTGGAAACCATTTTAGCAATGGAAAGCCCCTATACAAAAAGACAAGTAAGAGCCCTACTGGGGGTCTTGGGATTCTGTCGTCCTTGGATCCCATCATTTGGGGAGCTGGCTAAACCCTTAACACAATTACTCATGAAGGACATGCCAGACCCTGTGACCTGGTCCAACTCTTTAGACCAAAATCTCAAAAGAATAAAAAAAACACTAGCCTCAGCCCCCGCATTAGGTCTCCCCGATTACACTAAACCTTTCACCCTATTTATCCATGAAAAATTAGGGATTGCATCAGGAGTTCTAACTCAATGCTTCGGTCCAGCACAACAACTGGTGGCATACTATTCAGTAAAGTTAGACCCAGTGGTTCAGGGAACACTGCCCTGCTGAAGAGCAGTAGCAGCCACTGTAGAGATAGTGAAGCGAACCAAAGACATAGTCCTTGGACAGCTGCTGACTCTAAAGGTGCCCCATGAGGTCTTCGCCATTCTTTTAAAATCCCAAACCCAAGCCTTCATGCAACAACACTTAGCACAATACGAAGCTGAACTATTCACTTGCAACTATATTACATTTGAATGGTGCAGCACTTTAAACCTGGCTACCTTGCTGCCCACAGAACAATCAGATGAAAGCCTCCATTACTGCCTCCACTTGATACAGGACACAGAACTGCCACGTCCAGACTTAACTGACACCCCGTTACTGAATCCAGATTATGAACTCTTCATGGATGGCTCCTTATATATCTATAATGAGAAAAGGGTTGCAGGAGCTGCAGCAGTGACGTGCAGTCAGGTGAGGCAAGTGAGGCACAGCCTCACCACTCTCATCATGAAAAAAAAAGTAAAAGGAAAAAGCTGAGCTAGTTGCTGCCTCACCGTGGATGACTCTGCTTAACCTCACTGGTGCTCTCCCTCCCCAAGTGTAGTGACTTCCTCCCCAGGCCCCCATTCATTTCTCTCTCTCACACACACAGCTGGATAAAACTATATAAAAATCTAGCCCAGCTTCACTGATTACAAGTTTGAAAAGGCAACGTGGCTCCACCTGCAATCAAACTACACTTGGGGAGGGAGAGCACAAGCGAGCACTGAGGAGACCACAGGAGGAGGCAGGAAGCCAGGCAAAGAGCCATGCTGTAGTACACACACTTCCCCCCAGCCTCTTTCTTTTGGAAGGCTCGGCTCGGCTCCCCTCCGGCTTCTCTGCCTCTCCTCTCACCCCAGCCTGCCAGCAGGAGGTGGTGGGTGGGCTTTATTGTGTTCCAGGCATTTCCCACCCAGACAGCAGGCTGCATTTGCAATGGTGGAGGTGTTTGGGAAAGGCAGCAGGGGAATGGGGGGGGGGATGGCAGAGGAGCTGCTTTCAAGCCACTGGAAAAGATATCCAATCCAACTTTTGTGTGTGTGGGGGTTTGTTTGAGAGTGAGTGAGAGAGGGAAGGGGTAGGAGAGATAGTCCAATCCAACTTCTGTGTGTGTGTGTGTGTGTGTGTGTGTTTGAGAGAGGGGGAGGAAGGGAGAGAGGGAGGAAGGAGGGGAAGGAGAAGAAAAAGAAAAAGAAAGAAGGAGCAAAGGAGAAAAACAAATGCTGTCGCTTTAAATTGGAACTGAGCATGCCTGGCTGTGGAATTCTGGGAGTTGAAGTCCACAAGTCTAAAAATATTTGAAACCCAGCACTGTGTCAGTGCCTCACCAGTCATAAACCTCACCGCACGTCACTGAGCTGCGGTAGTTTCACTCCACGAGATTGTCTGGGCAGAACCACTCCCCCCATCACACAGCACACAAGCGGCTGAGCTCATCACCTTAACAAAAGTTTGCAAAGCCACCAGGGACCAGTCTACCAATGTCTATACCGACTCTAAATATGTGTTCGGGGTCTGCCACGCTACAGGAGCCTTATGGAAACAGCGGGGGTTCCTAACATCAGCTGGCCACCAAATAGCCCATGAAAACCTTGTTTCCAAACTACTAGAAGCCATCCAATTACCAAAATCCATAGCAGTCATTCACTGCAAAGCTCACCAAACAGATGACTCCTTAATCATGAAAGGGAATAAATATGCTGATGCTACAGCAAAGTGGGTAGCTACAGAACCCCTCCCTCATAATATAGCAGCACCAGCCATAAGAGTTGACCCTGAAATCCCTTATGCAGACTTTTTAGAGGAAGGGGAAGCAAAAATGTGGGAAAAGAAATTCGGTGCAGTTTTTACAGAAGGGTTCTGGAGGGTCCTGGATGGTAGGCCAATAGCCCCGCACCGCCTCATAAGACGAATCTGCCAGAGGCTGCATTCAAAAGGCCACTGTGGGATGCAAGCAATAGTGGATGCTGCAAGGAGAGAATGGCACGGACCTGGGATATATAGTGAGGGAACTAAAGTGGCTGGAACCTGCCAAACATGCCAAGCCAATAACAGCACATCCAGGAAGAGCATTCATGAAGAGGGCAGACCATGGGCACAAAGACCATTCAAAAGAGTGCGGATGGATTACATACACTTACCCAAGGCGGATGGATACCAGTATGCACTTGTATGTCAGGACCAATTAACATACTGGGTAGAGGCATTCCCTTGCCGCCATGCCACAGCCCTGGAAACCTCCAGACACCTCATTAAAGATATTGTACCCAGATTTGGGGTACAAAGTGTTCTGGACATGGATAGAGGCAAACATTTCATAGCTCATGTCCTTAATTAAATATTTCAAGCCCTGGGCAGTACCCAGAACCTCCACTGCCCTTATTCGCCCTGTTCGTCAGGCGGGACAGAACGGCAGAACAGGGAGGTCAAGACCCTATTGGGCAAACTCTGTCAGGAGGCACACCTCTTATGGCCAAAAGTACTACCTATTGCCCTGTTTTACATCAGAACAAGGCCACGGCAAGATATAGGGATCTGTTCTGACCCCCCTCTCCACGCCTGTGAACAAGCCAAAACACAGGATTGGCTGTTTGCCACTGTTTTAATTCAAGATAACAACCCTTTCGGCTGAAGACCCAGATAACTCAGAATACAAGAAAAGCAAACCAGATATTCAGACACGGCCCTAAGACATCGACTTTCTTCACTGCTAATTTCAAATGGCTGTTTGCTGCAAATGTCCCCTCCCAACGCCTCATCTATAAGCTCTCTTGGGAGGGGCCAATCTACAACCACCTGTGCTAATTATCGTCTGTGAGCCTGCCTACGAAGCTGCTGCTTTCGTTTCTCAGCCCGTCTTACTCTAGCATCAGGGACTGACTGCCTTTGACCTTCCCCACTGCTCCATGCCTCAGGCGCCTCCTGGTGGCCAACCAGCCCCTTTGGTCCCTGCTCTGAATCTGCAACCTGCACAGGGTCTTCCACATCATTCAGGGCAGACTCAAACGATCCCTCACTATCTGAGTCCAGCATCAGCTAAACCGGATCCTGCTGGGCTACAACACTATCCCTCACTGCAGGGCCCTTCCCCCGGGTCTGACGCTCGGGGTGCAGCCTCGAGGGCCTTTGGGCATGGTAGTCCCGCACCAAATCGGGAGCGTGATGTCCTTCACATTGACCCAAGTCCCCCCGTCCGACCCATCATCCTTCCAGTCCACCAAATACTGGAATTGTCCCTTTAGCCATCTTGAGTCCCAGATCCGAGCCACTTCGCGCATAGGCTGTTCCTCCGCCTCATGCGGTGATGGCTGGGGCGAAGATGGTTGGCAGAGAGGACAAGCCAACCACTCAGGGATCAGGAGCGAGTGATGGAACACCGGGTGCACTCGCATCGAGCGTGGCAAGGTCAGACGATAGGCCACCGGGTTAATGATGGCCTCCATTGGGAACGGCCCAAGATAACAGTGGTCCAACTTCTTAGCGGACCAATGGGATGGGAGGTGTCACGTGGACAGCCACACATGATCTTCCACAGCCAACTCGGTCACCGCACGCCGAGACCTGTCTGCCACCCTCTTGTAGTCCTCTTTCGCTTGAATCAGATAGCGGCGCACCACTTGGTGGACTGCCTGGAGCTCTGAGAGGAAGTCCTGCACTGCGGGGACTGGGGAGTCGACTGGGGTAAGAGGAAAGAAGCGAGGGTGGTACCCGACGTTAGCCAGGAAGGGTGTCATCTACGCGGAGGTGTGCTGCGAGTTGTTAAAAGCAAACTCCGCCACGGCCAGGTATTCCGCCCAGTTGTTCTGCTGCTGATTCACGAAGCAGCGCAGGTACTGTTCCAAAATCCCAATCACCTTCCCGGTCCTGCCGTCGGTTTCAGGATGGTGTGCCGAGGACAAACAAATCTGGGAGTCCCGAGCCTCCAGAACTGAGCCGTGAACTGCGTCCCCTGGTCTGACACGACCCAATAGGGTAGGCCATGTAGCTGGAAGACGTGCTGGATGAACATACGGGCGGTGGTGTGGGCTGTCGGCAATCTCCGACACGGAATGAAATGCACCATCTTCGTGAGCATGTCCACCACCACGAGGACTGTGGTAAACCCCGAAGATGGAGGCCATTCCGTCAGAAAGTCCATGGACACAGCTCCCCAGGGTTGGCAATGGCTGAAGCAACCCTGGAGGAGCTCCCGTCGCTGACTTGGCCTGCCGACACTGTACACAAGAGGTGACGTACGTCTGTACCTCGTGTCGTAGGCGGGGCCACCAAAAAGTATGGGAGACCAGGTGCAACGTCTTGAAAAGGCCAAAATGTCCTGCCTCCAGATTGTCATGACATTGGGAGAGAATAAGCCCCCGGAGGGGCCCCACGGGCACATAGAGCCTGTCCCGGTACCTCAAGAGGTCGTCATCGAAGGTCCACGGGGAGGCCGGCCCTACCTCTGCCCTCCGTTGCTCCACCTACTCGTCGCACCGCTGCAGATCCCGTATCCGAGACCGTAAGTCCACGGGCTCGTGAATGGCAGCGAAGGATTCGATGGGCAAACTGTCTGGGGTGGAAGCAGGTCTGCAGTGCGGTACTCGGGTTTCCTGGAAAGGGCATCCGCCCTTTGGTTGTGTGCACTCGAAATGTAGGTCACTCGGAAGTTGAACCGGGCAAAGAACAGAGACCACCGGATCTGGTGCTGGTTCAGCTTGCGCGCCGTTTTCAAGAACTCTAGATTCCTATGGTCCCTCCGGACCTTGACTTGATGCCTGGCCCCCTCCAGGTGATGCCTCCAGGCCTCAAACACCATCTTAATGGCCAGCAACTCCTTCTCCCAGATGGTGTAATTGCGCTCGGAAGGATTGAGTTTCTGCGAGAAGAAAGCGCAAGGGAAAAGGGTACCGCCAGGGGCGTGAGCCTACAGCAACACCGCGCCCACCGTGATATCAGATGCGTCCACCTCCACCACAAACGGACAATGCGGATCAGGGTGCTTCAGGATCGGCTCCTTCATGAAGGCGTGCTTCAGGGCCTCGAATGTGTGTTGCTCCGTAGGCCCCCAGCGAAACAGCACTTTCTTCTGCAGGAGCTGAGTGAGGGGTGTGGTCAGGGAAGCGAAACTGGGGATGAAGGTAGTAGTTTGCAAACCCAAGGAGTCGTTGGACATCCTTCACTCACCGAGGCGGCTGCCAACTGCGCAAAGACTCCACCTTGTCGGCTCCATCGCAGTTCCTTCAGGGGAGATATGGTGCCCCAGGAACTCGATGGTAGTCTGCCAGAACTGACACTTCTCCAGCTTTGCGTACAAACGATGCTCCCGGAGTAGTTGCAGGACCAGGAGTAGATGCTGCTGCTGACTCTCCTGAGAAGCCAAGTAAACCAAAATGTCGTCCAGATAAATCACGACAAACTGGTCCAAAAGGTCCCGGAAGATATCTGTGAAGGTTCCAAGAGTTGCCCTAATTAATTTACGAGCCCCGGGACGAAATTCAAAGTAAAACCATTCGTTTATTAGGATTAACATCTTGGGATGGACTTCTGTGTAGCTGAAACTAAATCACATTTAATGGCGTCTGACCTTTACCCATGTGCCCCCTCCCCTCTGGCTGAGGTCATCAATCACATTCTCCAACAGGACGTTATGGCAGGGTTCTGGACATGCACATTCACATCCCAGTACAGAAATATGAGATTTTTACTCTGGCCAAAAGTATGCATGGAATTTCCCTCCCCTTCTCAAGGTGATAGTAGTCATGGAAACGGCTTAGGCATTGACATCCGGCTCCCCTCACTTCCTGAAAGCGACCTGTATAAAACAAAGCAATTTGAGTACAGCTGTATAACTTAGGGATGTGTCCTTCCCCAGGCTTGCTTGGATTTTCTGCATGGAATTTTGCTATAAGGCGATCAGCATGGATATTTCTACTTTTCACCCAAGATGCCTCTGATAAGGGGTAGCCCTTCCACTTGATTAAGTATTGGAGTTGTCTCCTGTGGCACCATGAATCAAGGATACGCTGAACTTAATAATGGGTTTGGCCCCCTATGACCATAGGGTCTGGGGGCTCCTGGGGTAGTGGTCTCAGAGTGTGTTAGGTACTGGTGCGATTAAGCACTAGCAATGAACCCCAGGTCGAGGTTATAACAGAGCAACCCTGTAAAGTATACGCAGCGTGCGATAGATAAAGCAACCACACTGAATAATGGATAGTAAAGTAACAAAATAAACTTTACTTTTTGAAGAATATAGCAAAATCCATAAACACAGCCAAAAAGTCATACACAGAAAAAACAGTCCAATACTACCAAGATAACTTGGATACAAGTAGCAAATAACTTACACACAGTAAGTAGTAGCAACAGTAGTAACAGTTAGACAGCAGTTATCATACATCAATCAAGAGAGAGAGAGAGAGCAACAACATCAGCTGCAATTTAAATGCTGTAATCTACTAATTAGCAGAGCTCCTCTCTTAAAGATACATAACATGCCTTGTGCAATATATTGTCTACCCAACTTGTTGGTTACACCCTAACAGAGTGGATCCAATCACGGGTTTTAAGAGGCTGCTATGGAATGCTGGGTGTATCTTCCCCAACAATCGAGGCAGTTTCAATTGCACTGTGACTGGGTTGATGATCTTTACTACAGGGAATAGTCCCATAAACTTTGGCCCCAGTTTCTTGCTAGGCAGTTATCATCTCAAATATTTTGTGGAGAGATAAACCTTCTCTCCCACCCGTAATGGCCGTTGCGGAGCCTGGTGTTTGTCTGCCTGTTCCTTATAGGTTTGTGCCACTTTAGCCAGTGCCTTTTTGACATTTTCCCAGCTCGCTTTCAGCATCGACATCCAGTCAGCCAAGCTGACTGAGGAGGGGGGATCCCTTGGATACTCAGGCATTGGGACGAAGTCCATACCACTCACTATTTTGAATGGCATGAGTCTTGTGCTACTGTGGACAGCATTATTGTACGCGACCTCAGCAAAAGATGAAAGGTCTGCCCAATTGGACTGCTGATAGTTCACGTAACACCTCAGGTCCTGCTCTACCATGGCGTTCAGTCTCTCTGCTGCCCCATTGGTGCTCGGATGAAAAGCTGAACTAAGACCCTGAGATGATCCAATGGACCGCAGGAACTCCCTCCAGAACTTAGCCGTGAATTGGACCCCTCTGTCTGAGATAATTCTTCAAGGTACTCCATGCAGTTGGTAGATATGATTCACGAACAGTTTAGCCAGCTTGTGAGCTGAGGGTAGTCCACTACAGGGTATGAAGTGTGCCTGTTTGGAGAACAGGTCTATTACAATCCAAATCCCTGTGTTTCCCCCACTTTTTGGCAACTCTACTATAAAGTCCATTGCGATCTCCTCCCATGGCCTCCTTGGCTCTGCTACTGTTTGCCAGGGGGTTTTCCTGGTAGTCTCTTCATTGTGGCGCAAATGGTACAACCTTTCACATAACTATCTACATCTTTCTTCATGCCAGGCAACAAGAATTGCCTCCGGGCTAAGTGTAAAGTCTTTAGGAACCTAAAGTGGCCTGCTGGTTTGGTATCATGACTCCTCTGGGGAACTAGGGTACGTAGGGATTCTGGGACATAGAGTTTTGTCCCCTTCCATGCAAGTTCATCTCTCTTTGTCAAGATGTGTTGGTTGGTTTGGAACCAGGGGGTCTGCTAGCAGTTCAGTTTTGAGTCTCGTGGTTAGGTCGCTTGCAAGTTGGTCTTGCCGGTCACGGCGTTGCCGTCTGGTGGTCACTTGGGCAGCGGTTTGGGCAGCGGGAATAATGGCATCCACTACGTGCTCCCGTTCGCATTTGTACTGAGGCATGCGGGAGAGGTCGTCAGCTAGAAAGTTCCTCCCGCCTGGAATTTACTTTAAGACAAAATCAATACGGTTGAAGTATTGAGCCCATCGGACTTGTTTGGGTGATAGTTTCCGTGGGGTCCTAAGTGCCTCCAGATTTTTGTGGTCGGTCCAGACTTCGAACGGTTTCTGGCTCCCTTCGAACAGGTGTCTCCAGGTTAGCAGTGCCCATCTCACTGCCAAAGCCTCCTTTCCCCATGCGGCCCATCATCTCCCTGTGTCTGTGAGCTTGCGGGAAGTGTAGGCGCAGGGTTGTAAGCTTCCTTGATTGTTACTTTGGAGTAGCACCGCTCCCACTGCCAAATCGCTGGCGTCTGCCTGGATCACAAAAGGTTACTCGGGGTCACGATGCTTAAGCACTGGCTCCTTTGCAAACATTTCTTTTAGTGTCTCGAACGCCTCTTGGCAGGTTAGGTCCCATGGTAGGGGTTGTCCCGGATGAGGTTTCGTTCCTGGGCTCCCTGTCTTCAGGAGGTCTGTCAGGGGTTTGGCAATCTTCGCAAAGGAGGGGATGAATTGCCTGTAGAAATTCGCGAACCCTAGGAAGCTTTGTAGCTGTCTGCATGTGCGAGGGGGATGCCAGCTTAGGACGGCTTGCACTTTTGCTGGGTCCATCTCTATTCCCTCATTTGACACACGGTAATCCAGGTAGTCTGACCGTGCACAGTGGAATTCACATTTTGATACCTTGACGTACAGGTTGGCTGCCAGAAGTTTCTCCAGTACTTGGCGGACCAGGGTTACGTGGTCGTCCATGGTCTCGGTGTAGATAAGGATGTCATCTAGGTAGACGAGGACCCCCTTGTAGAGGTGCTCGTGCAACACCTCATTTATTAACTGCATTAATACCGCTGGGGCCCCCTGCAGTCCAAAAGGCATCACTTTGAATTGAAAGCTCCCTAGGTGGGAGTTGAATGCTGTTTTCCACTCATCTCCCTCTCTGATTCGTACTCGGTAGTATGCTTCTCTGAGGTCTAGTTTGGTGAAGACTTTTCCCTTGGCCAGATGAGATAGCATATCCTTCATGAGGGGGAGGGGGTATAGGCTGTGTACGCACACCCCGTTTATCACTCGAAAGTCCACACACAGCCTCATGGTGCCATCTTTATTTTCTTTAAAGAGGACTGGTGCCGTGAACAGTGGCTTGGCTGGCTCAATAAACCCCCTTGCTAGGTTTTTGTCTATGTATTTGTGCATCTCTTGCATTTCCCGGGGCATCATGGCATACAGTTTGGGCTTGGGTAGTTTTGCCCCGGGGATGATTTCGATGGCACAGTCTGTCTCCCAGTGGGGAGGCAGAACATCGCACTCGGCTTCGCTGAATACTTCTGCGAGGTCCTGATATGCTATCGGAATCAGTTCGGCCTCTGGGGCTTTGTCGGATGTGGTTGCCAGTTGTTCTCCTGGGCTTTCTTGGGCGGTTTCCAATGTGGGTGGTGTTTCTGCTTGCTGGTGTGGGAGGGGTTGGGTTCCCCTTGATATCCTAAGTCTTCAGGTACCCCCTTGCCACCAGATGGCCGGTCCCCACTTGTCTAGCCAGGAAAGTCCCAGTATGACTGCATTTGTCATTTTGGGGGCTATTTTGAATCGAATTACTTCCCATTGATCCCCTAGCTCTAGCCTCACTGGTTGAGTCAGGTGGGTGGCATAGGCTCCTCCCATTAGGGACCCGTCGACCTGCTCGAACTGGATCGGGTGGGCCAGTCTTTTTGCTCTGATCCCCAGTTTCAGGACTGTGGTTAGGTTGATCAAGCACCTTGTGCAGCCTGAGTCTATTAGGGCTTGAAAATCCCCCTGGTTTCCTGTTTTTGGGGCTGTGAGGTGTATTGGAAAAAGGAAAGGGTGAATTGATTCACTCATCATTGGGTCATTTTCTCCCTCGTCCTCGCTTTCATATGATTCGGGCGACTGGTTGTCGCTGCCTGGGGTTCCATCACTTTCGCCTGAGGGGAAAGGGGCCTTTGCAGCCTGGAGGGCTTTCCCGGACGTGTTGGTGGTCCGTTTGGACCCTCGTTCTGGTCGTGCCCTGGGCGGTGTGTCTGGCCTTAGTTTAGGGGCTGGGGTTTTGCATGCAGCTGCCATGTGGCCCATCCCCCCACATCTGTAGTATTTCAGTGGACTTCAAAGGAGGGCTGGTCTCAGAGCCTGCTGTGGTGCTGTGGGTCCCTGCCGGCTGGGTGGTTTCAGGTCGGGTTGACCTCTCTCTTGTGTGTCTGGTTGCTTTGTCATGTCATTGGTGTGCAGCACGCTGTCGACTTTTGTTGCTACTTAGAACCACTCAGAGAGTTGATTTGGAATGTTGCAGTATGCAGTTACCTGGGCAATTTGCTTGTCCAGGCTTGTTCTGAAAAAATGCACCAGCAGCCGCTCTGGTAAAGGGGGTAGCCTTCCTATGACACTCCTAAATTCACAGATGTGCTCTTTGATGGGGCGGCCCCTCTACTTTAGGTTGCTGAGTTCCTCTTCTGTATATGGGTCCTCCTCCACCTCCTCAAAACTGGCCTCTAGCAGTTGCAGGAAGTCATCTATGACTTGCAGTTGGGGGGCTCTCCTCTTGTGAAGGGCTGCTAGCCATTCCCTTGCTTCTCCCTCTAGACCCTCTGCGATGGCATTCACCATGGCTCTGGGGGATGGGTAGAGGTGCCCATAGAGTTCTAGGTGGATATCAGCTGAATCAAGGAATAGGGCTAGCTGGTCTGAGCCTCTGTCATACTTTCCCCTGAATTGGGGTGGGTCATCCAGCCCAAATCCCTCAGCCTCCTGTTGGCCTTGGTACGCTTGCACCTGATATGGCTGGTTATCTCTTTCACCCCTAGTTCGGAGAGAGAGGGGGGGGCTGCTCTTGGCAGCTTGCCTGCTGCGTCGGAGAGGCACTGGTTGCCATTCTGAGCTCCTTCTCCTTCCATCGGGATGGGGAGGGGGGCTGTGCTCCACTCTGCATCTCTTCCCTTCAACAAGATCAGATGTCCCTCCCCTCACTTCCTCCCTCCGTTGCTCTTTTGCACTCCCTCAGGATTCCATCTGGGGCTTTGGACTAGGGCAAGGAAATTTCCACCAGTACTTATCTTCTCTTGCTTCTGCTTCTGAGTTTTGCCGCATACCTCCAGCTGCAATCAGGCTTTCTTCCAATAATCCACCTTCTGCCATGGTTGCCTGATTTTCTCTCCAAGCACTCCAAATATTTGGGAGTGACTGGAGAGCCTGGGATTCAGGAAGCCCGGAAATCTTGATAGATGTTTTAAAGTGAGTTTCAGCTATCTGTGAAGGTTCCAAGAGTTGCCCTAATTAATTTACGAGCCCCGGGATGAAATTCAAAGTAAAACCATTCGTTTATTAGGATTAACATCTTGGCACGGACTTCTGTGTAGCTGAAACTAAATCACATTTAATGGCGTCTGACCTTTACCCCTGTGCCCCCTCCCCTCTGGCTGAGGTCATCAATCACATTCTCCAACAGGACGTTATGGCAGGGTTCTGATAATCAGGGTTCTGATAATTATGCACAAGATAAACATGACAAGGCAAAAACAGAAGTACATTTTGGAATCTTACAGAAAGAGAAATAGCAAGGAAAAATACGAAAAGAGAAGTTCCTATATGTTTTATGCTGTTTTTGCAGTTTCCTACTTGTTTTATCTTACACCCACGTTTGGCTTCCTGTGTTCTTCCTTTACAACATCTTGCCACACAGTTTCAGTAATATGTGTAATATTTTGGGGGAAAGAAAGAAATCAAACATAATCAAAGTACATACTAAGTGCTTATTACTGATTTAAAGCTAATAACCTTATAGGAGTTAGGGCTCCTATACCCCTGGAAAGTATTGATCTTTGCCCTCCTGCCTCATTATAGCTATATGAGGCTACCTCATGGCTGGTTCATGCTGTGTGGTCTGCAGGCCTACTCATACTTACCTGCTAACTCCACAGGGGGACCATGCACTCTGGGCAAATTAACCATGTTAATGCCCTCTCTACAGAGGCGACACAAAAGGGCCTTCCACTCCTTAGACTCAGACTGTGACTCCAAGGTGTCCCTACTAACAAAAGCTGAATACGTTTCATTGGCTGTATCACTAGTGGGAGTGCCAGGACTAGCAGTGCGGAATTCCAGAAATTTGAATAGCCTGGCATGTACCCTAGCGAAAAGTTTAAATTTGACTTCCCATGCTCTGGATGCCTTAAACCAAGAGCTAAGGCGAGTTAGAGAAGCCACCCTGGAGAATCATGCAGCAATAGATTTCTTACTATTAAAACATAACCATGGCTGTGAGGAATTCAGAGGGCTGTGCTGTTTCAATTTAGACCAAAGCTCGGAGGTTGTAGAAAAGGACATCCATCGCCTGAAAGAGCTGGCCCAAAATATTGGCCATAACCAATCATCCCTAGATTTTTCCTGGCTCTTTTCCTGGCTGCCAGACTTCCATTGGCTCAAAATTCTACTGACAGGAATTGTAGCTTTTTGTGTCATAGGGGCCCTCATGTGTTGCCTCTGTCATTGCATTCCTCCCTATCTGGACTGTTTAAGGACTTGCCAACCTGCTCCTCCCCTACCAGATACCAACAGGCACCAGGCAGCCCTCATGATGATTCAGCTTGACCATACGTACCAAGTATACTCAGACACTACACTAGAAACAGAAAAGGTGGAATAACACACATAGTTGCTGTCAACTCAAAAAAAAAAGAGAAAAAGAAAAGGTAGGATTGTGGGAAGGGAACTTCACCAAGACAGTGTTGTATTAGGAAGACCAGTACAGCCCATAACCAAACTGGAAGTCACTAGAATAACAAAGCCAGCATACAGTCTAAAAGAAACCTCCTGAGAATAATTACCAGGATATCAGGACAATTAGAAATAGCTACAGAGTACAAAATCATACAAAAGACCTAGGAAGTGCAGGAAGAAGTTACCTTTAAGAGAAGAAAAGGTCAGAGTGACAACAAAGACTGATTAGCTCAGGGCGAAGATGTAAAAATAGGAAATACAGTAGAAGACACTAGGGCTCATCCCTGCCCCATGGGAAGTACTTTAGGGCAGAGGAATAACAAAACTCAAGACAGGATTAGAACCATTAGCAAAGGCACACACAAAAAGGGATAAAACAATAGTACAAAGAAAACAAAAGGACTTCAAAGAAGAAAATGGTATAAAAATGTACGCTTACTGTATGTCGGGGTCAGCTCACCCAGGAACGCTGATCTACATCACTGTCAGTCTTGCTTTCCTGAAATAATAAAGACAACTTGCTTTCAAATGCAGCTTGCTTCGATCCTAAATTCATTCACTTAGCCGGTGACGCTCTCCCAGCCGTGAAATCCGAACCCGCGGAGGAAACCTTTTTCCATTTAACAGCAGCTATGGTTTTGCCTTTTAAAAAACTACAGGCTTCCCACTTCCAAGGGATGGTTCTTGAAACTGCCCTAGCTCTTATTTTAGTGAGGCCAAATTGATTTTAGCTAGTGTGCAATCCAGGCTATTTAGTATTTGTTAAAATTACACACAATGAGCCCCGGGACTCCTACTCATGAGACCACCAGTGCAACATATCCTGCTTTACTGGGCAACTGGGCAGCATCATTTTTTTGAGTCACAGTCAGGGTTTGAATTTTGAAGATCCTTTCTGCTACTCGTCATGTGGGGGAATTGCCCCTCTCTCTCCCCCCCCTCTCTCTGTGTAGCTGCTTCTACAATACAGAAAATACAGACATTTTGGACAAATTTTCCCTCCCACTAGACAGAAATGTAGTGTGTTCAGAACTTGCTGTGCTAGCCATTCTCAAATACAATTCTTACATGAATACATTAAACTGATTACAATATAAATGAGACAAGAAAGAAAACCTTATAATGAATTTCTGTGAAGGAAGCAAAGAAAGAAAACTTTACAATCAATGTCCACCCTCCCCCGTAGTCTTTACAGCTGTCTTCTGGGGATAGAAGAGAGTCTTTTGATCTTTACTTCTCCATCTCAGGGTCCATTCTTTCATATCTGCTGGATGGTACTAGGCTTAACTTTCTGGTAAGAGTGGTCAGTCAGGCTTGGTCAGGCTTTTGTGTTCCAAGGCAAGGAGTAAAAGACGGCTGCTAGACGTTAATCTTTATTTAAAAACAATAGTAACTGACTAAGCCAAGATACACAATCCCCGGCTGACAGCAATTTATACAAACGCCGTCAGTCGGGGGACCAATAGGGTAATCAGGATTCTCCCGCCGGATGTATGGGCCAATGAAAGGAAAGGTCTACGCTCGCCACCTACTGGTGGACTGGCTCAGTACACAACACCCCTTTCCCCTGGTTCGCGCAGACGTAGTCCCGTAAATACCCGGGACGCTGGCGCACGCACAGAGATCTTCGCAGGGGAGGAGTGGCTGTGGTTGACGTAGAAGGATGGCTCGGTCCGGAAGGCAGGAGGAGCTGTTCCAGAGGCCCCACCCCGGGAGGTGCACCAAAGTTACGAGATAAGTCTGCAGATCTAAACGTGGTGGGGGACACGGGTTCGGAACTAGCTGCGTTGTTGTCATTGGGGCGGCAGGCGTCGTCGCTAGGACCTAGTCTACTCGGAGTTGATGGTCTATCCGGAGACCCATCGTCAGTTCACCGCCGCAGCTGATCTATGTGGCGCCGCCACATTCGTCCGTCGCCGAGTAGGACCCTGTAAGAGCAGGGCCCCGTTATGTCCGCAATACTTCCGGGTACCCACTTCGGATCACCCGCGAAGTTCCGTGCAAAATCCCTCTCACCCACCCGAAAAGCCCTAGGAGGGGGAGAGGTAGGAAGAGGGGAAGAGGAATACAGAGGGTGTAGACGGTCCAGGGTGGTCTGGATTTTTCTGCCCAAGAGGAGTTCAGCAGGACTTTTGCCTGTGAGGGGCCACGGGGTGGAATGCTGGGAACGCAGATAGGTAGTAATCCGGGAGGATAAAGGAAGGTTAACCATGCGGGCAAGTGATTCCTTGGCGGAACGCACAGCGCATTCAGCCAGGCCATTCCCCGCAGGGTGAAAGGGAGCGACTGGGGCATGGCGAATACCCAAAACTGCAAGGAATTGTTGGAATTCCTGGGAAGTGAACTGGGGGCCATTGTCCGAGACAATGATATCCGGCAACCCATGGGTGTTGAACAGTGAATTAAGGATGCGGATAGTGGCCGCGGAGGTGGTAGAGGGCATAGGGAAAAGTTCCACCCACTTAGACCAGGCATCTATAACAAGGAAGAAGGAAGTGCCTGCGAGGGGGCCCATGAAATCTATATGGAGGCGGCTCCACGGAGCCCTAGGATGTTCCCATTCGCGAGCAGGGGCGGAGGGAGGGGCGGGACGGACCTTTTGGCATGGGGTGCAGCGCTGCACCCAAGCCGTAATGTCTGCATCCATGGAGGGCCACCAGACATACCCCCTACCCAGGGATTTCATCCGGACTATGCCTGGGTGCCCTTCATGGAGGCGTGCAAGCACAGACTGGGGCAAACGGTCAGGAATGACCATGCGATGGCCCCATAGGAGGCAACCCTGAGGCACGGAGAGCTCTGTGCGGCGCCGGTAAAAGGGGAGAAAACGGGGTTCGACAGAGGAGGGAGGCCATCCCTTGCGAACATAGTTAAGGACAGCAGAAATGGTGGAATCAGAGAGAGAGGACAGGGCTATATCGGAGGCAGTAATGGGCAGATGGAGTTCGTCCAGGAGGTGGATGGACTTGATGGGAGCTGGGTCGGAAGAAGCAGAGGAAGCGGGCAGCGGCTAAGAGCGTCCGCATGGCCCATGTGGCGGCTGGGCTTATGAATGAAGGAGTAATTGTAAGCAGAGAGGAATTCCGCCCAGCGCGACATGCGAGGGGAGAGGATGGGAGGAGTAGGGCGATCCCCTGCGAGGATGCCCAAAAGAGGCTTGTGATCCGTAAGGAGGGAGAAAGGACGGCCGTAGAGATAGTGGTGGAAACGTTTTACCCCCGCAATGGCGGCCAGCGCCTCTTTGTCCAGCTGGCTGTAATTTCGCTCAGGCTTGGACAAAGTGCGGGAGTAAAAAGCAATAGGGGCTTCCGAGCCATCAGGGTAAGCGTGGCTCAGAACAGCCCCGACGCTGAAGGGAGAGGCGTCGCAAGCAAGGAGCAGAGGAAGGGACTGATCGTATTGTGCCAGGACAGGTGGGCGCGTGAGGGATTCCTTCACAGCCACGAGCGCCTGCGCTTCGCGGCTAGTCCATGTCCAGGCGGCAGAGCTATCTAAAAGCCTATGGAGAGGCTCTGTGAGGGAAGCTTTATGAGGAATGAAAGAGGAATAGAAGTTGAGGAGGCCAAGAAAGGCCTGCAACTCAGCCTTGTTAGAGGGAGTGGGGGCGGAGAGAATGGCGTCTATTTTGGAGGGGGAGGGATGGACGCCATGCCGGTCAATGAGGAAACCTAAGAATTCAACAGAGGGAACGCCAAGCTGGCATTTGGAGGGTTTAAGGCGGAGGCCAGCTTTACGGAAACGCTGTAGGACGGAGCGAAGAACTTTGGCGAGTCCTGATCAATCCTGAGCAGCGATCAGGACATCGTCGAAGTAGGGAGTGACGCCAGGGATCCCATGGAGCAACCGCTCCATGAGACTTTGAAATATGCCAGGAGCAACACTAATGCCAAACTGGAGCCTTTTGCATTTAAAGGCGCCGTGGTGGGTCACGATTGTTTGCGCAAGCGCCGTGGCATCGTCAACAGGGAGCTGCTGATACGCTTGCGCAAGGTCCAATTTAGCAAAATTCTTGCCCCGGCCGAGTGTGTGCAGGACGTGTTGCACAACTGGAACAGGATAGGGATGGGCTTGAAGGGCCTTATTGACCGTTGACTTAAAGTCCGCACAGATCCTCACGGATCCGTCGGACTTCAAGGAGACTACTATAGGAGTCTCCCACAAAGAAAAGTCCACAGGTTGAATCACCCCCTGGGCAAGAAGCTTATCAATTTCAGCGTCTACCTTTGCCCTTAAGGCAAAAGGCAGACGTCGGGCTTTGAGACGGATAGGAGCAACAGTAGGATCAAGGTTGAGGGAAATAGGAGAGCCCGTATAGCAGCCCAGAGAAGAAGAGAAAACATCAGAAAATTCAGAAAGAAGGGAAGAAAGGTCATCCCCAAGGGAAGAAGAACACCGGGTGGAGTGGATCCCCGAAACAAATAGACCGAGAGCACGGAACCGGTCCATCCCTAGTAGAGAAGCTAGGTTTTTTTTTACAATTAGTAGTGGCAGACGCCCATTGAAAGAACCGTAGGTAACAGTAGGCGTCGCGCAACCCAGCAGCGGAATTGGGTTGCCCTGGTAGTCTCGAAGACGGCAGCAGGCAGGAGTTAGGTCACGTGTTCGGAAGTTAGGCAGAAGAGAAGAGAAGGTGCTCCAGGACATGATAGAACGAGCAGATCCGGTGTCCAGCTCCATGGAGCACGGGCTGCCTTCGATCTGAAGCGAGAGATGGATCTTACCACGTTCTCCCTGGGAGGAGGAGGAAGCGTCGACGACCCATTCCGGACAAGAGTCGTCGATGTCACCTAGGGAGAGAAAATTTTGGCGCCTGACAGGGAGAGACGGCGGGGCTGGCCGGTAGATAGAAGGCACCGTAGCAGGACGGGAACCAGGAACGGTAGAGCGGCAAACATTTGCTAAATGGCCCCGTTTACCGCACTTTCGGCACACAGCAGTGCGGAAACGGCAGGCTGAACGGAAATGGCGGCCGCCACAGCTGAGGCAATTCCGTGTATCTTTATGGCTCAAAGATTGCAGGCGGTCAATCGCCAAATCTAAGTCAGTTTGAAAAGAGTTAGAGGCGACAAGCTGGTTGGTGGCTGAAGAAATAGCTGGAGGAAAACGCCTCTGGTCAGGAGTGGATTTACCTGCCATTTCGTAAGCACGAGCCTCATCGACAGCATTCTTCAACGTGAGGTCCGAGCGGGAGAGAATGCGCCGGTGGAGATTAACATCCTTTAAACCATAGATGAATTGCTCGAGGAGCACTTCGTCTAGGTTGGCGAATTCACAAGTAATAGCGGCAGCTCTAAGCGCGGCTACATACTGACTTATAGATTGTCCATCTCGTTGAACGCAGTGGCGGAAATCTTGGCGCCTGGCGAAACGTGAGGGCGCTGGCTCATAATGCGTTTTAAGTTTTGCCATGAGGAGCTCCCATGGCATGGTATGAACAGGGGTGGGGGCAGATAGTGCCCTTGCCGTGGCAAACATTTCTGGGCCACAGTAATTCAAGAAAATACCCCTCTTACATTCAAGCGAGAGATTCAGCAGATCATGGGCTTGAAGAAAACATTCAAACCGTTCCATGAACGCCTCCCAGGATTCGACCTCAATGCGGAATGAAGCGAAGAAAGCTGTATTAGCCATAGTTCTTGTGGTGTGAGGTTCAGGTTCGCTCACCTTTGTCGCCAGTTTTGTGTTCCAAGGCAAGGAGTAAAAGACGGCTGCTAGACGTTAATCTTTATTTAAAAACAACAGTAACTGACTAAGCCAAGATACACAATCCCCGGCTGACAGCAATTTATACAAACGCCGTCAGTCGGGGGACCAATAGGGTAATCAGGATTCTCCCGCCGGATGTATGGGCCAATGAAAGGAAAGGTCTACGAGCGCCACCTACTGGTGGACCGGCTCAGTACACAACAGAGTCTGTCCCAGGCACGGCTAAGTTTTTTTCCCTCATGTCAGATTTTATCAGGATGCAATCACCAGCAGCCAATTCGAGAGTTATGTTTTGAGCTAGCAGTCCTTTGTTTCTGAGCTTAAAAAAAAAAGGAGAGGCCAAGTATACAGTTCTTTACAGACATCTCTTTAGTCTCATGTTGTGGCATTTCCCCCATTCTGTCCAAGTGTGGAAATCCAAACATTATTTCAGAAGGCAGACGATGTAAATTTCATGGAACATGACATTCCCACTGCCTCTATGATTGAAACACTTTTTTTCCTGGTAAAATGAGTAAATTTCCAAAAGGGACAACAACTTGTGTTGCAAACAAACAAACAAAATATCATAGGGTAGAGCACCTTGACTCATAAGCATTTAAAAATGCACTCAGGCATAAAAGAGGGAGGGAAGAAGAACGGCTTTAAAAAAATTGCAATTTAAAAAAAGGTACTTTGAGTCAACACTCCAAAATATCAGATTCCATTCAGATGGAAGCAAACTCTCATTAAGTATGTTAAAACATTTACCCTTTGCCCTTTCGAGAGCCCACCTTAATGACGGGTTTGTTAACCCCGAGAGGTGGAGGAAGCGAAGACTTAGGGGTTTTTTAACTAAATGTTTTTTATCCATTTTAGGGGGTTACAGGGTGGGTGGGAGGGATCAGGCCAGGAGGAGGACTTTAGCCAGGTGAACAGGTGAGGTCAAGGAGGGAGTGAGCGGAGTGGGGAGGGGGAGGGAAAATGACATTCCTACAGAGGGTTGTTTTATCCCAACGGTCATGGGGAGGGGTGGGTGCGAGGACCGAACAAAATCTCGTAGGCGGTTGGGAGACCGAGGCTGTTGGACACGCCCGGTCGCTCGTACCAACCCCCGCAGCCTAGGTGGCCAGGACCTACAGAGCCAGGGCCTGAGGCTGATGCTCTGCAATGCAAGGTCTGTTGTTAACAAGGCCCCCCTCATTAATGAGTTGATCTCAGAGGGGGAGCCGGACCTTGCAGGGATAACGGAGACCTGGTTGGGCCACGAGGGGGGTTTCCCCCTCGTGGAGATGTGCCCGCCAGGTTACCGGGCATTTCATCAGCCGCGGGCCCTGGGTAAGGGTGGTGGGGTGGCGGTAATTATACGGGAGAGTCTGGAACCGAGGGAGTTCACTGTGCCACAGATCTCCGGGTGTGAGTCCTTTGGTGTGAAATGGGGCCCAGGGAGGCAGTTGGGCTTGCTGATTGTATACTTGGCTCCTCGCTATGCATCAGCGGCCCTGCCTGAGCTCCTCGAGCTGATCGCGGAGACGGCGGTTGATACACCCAAACTTGTGGTTATGGGGGATTTCAACCTGCCGTCGACGGGCGAAGCATCCGAGGTGGCTCGGGAGTTCATGGCTTCCATGACAGCCATGGACCTGGCCCAATTAATTCAGGGCCCCACACACGAAGGTGGGCACACACTGGACCTTGTTTTTGTATCTGGACAGTGGACGAGTGATCTGGGAATAGGGGATCTAGTTATTACACCCCTGTCATGGTCAGACCACTCTTCTCTCCGGCTCGACTTCCCCGGCACTACCCCCCACCATGGGGAGGCGGAACCTGATTGTCCCAGATGGTTCCGCCCCAGGCGACTGATGGAACCAGATAGGTTCCAGACGGAGCTTGGGCCACTTCCTGTAGCCCTGACCCGCTCCCGGACGGAGGACCTAGTGGCCGCTTGGAATAGGGCGGCTGCTGGGGCCTTGGACCGGGTAGCGCCTTTGCAGCCTCTCCTGCGGCAACGAACCACCCTGGCTCCTTGGTTTACCGAGGAGCTGAGGGTGATGAAACGCCACAAGAGACACCTAGAAAGCAGGTGGAGGTCCTCACGCTCCGAATCTGACCGAACACAGGTAAGAGTCTATTTACGGACCTACCTTGTGGCACTGAGAGCGGCCAAACGTAGACACTGTGCCGCTCTTATTGCGTCCGCGGATAACCGCCCTGCCACCCTGTTTCGGGTGACCCGCTCCCTCTTATCACAGAGGCCGCAGGAAGCCCCTTTGCAGGGTAGAGCAGAGGAGTTTGGGGAATATCTGCAGGACAAAATCGATCAGATCCGGAGTGGATGGGCCCCCTTCAGTGGACCAGGGGAGACGTCGGAAGCAAGTCTTGAGACACCACGCTGGGAGAGGTTTGACTCTGTTGCCCCCGAGGATTTGGACAGGTTACGTGGGCGACTGCGAGCCACCTCATGTTTACTGGACCCATGTCCCTCCTGGCTTGTACTGGCATCCTGGGAGGTTACACGAGGCTGGCTCCTGGGTCTGGTGAACGCTTCACTTGGGGAGGGGTCCTTGCCGGCCGCCTTGAAAGAGGCGGTGGTGATGCCCCTGCTCAAGAGGCCTTCCCTGGATCCGGAGGAGCTAGCTAATTACCGTCCTGTCTCCAACCTTCCCTTTTTAGCGAAGGTTGTAGAGAGTGTGGTGGCACAACAGTTCCCATGTCACCTGGAGGAAGCAGACTATCTAGACCCGCGCCAGTCCGGCTTTCGACCCGGTCACAGCACGGAGACGGCCTTGGTCACGTTGGTAGATGATCTCTGGAGGGCCAGAGATAGGGGTTGTTCCTCTATCCTGGTCCTATTAGATCTATCAGCGGCTTTCGATACCATCGACCATGGTATCTTATTGCGCCGGCTGGAAGAGGTGGGCGTAGGGAGCACCGTTTTGCGGTGGTTCCACTCCTACCTCTCCGACCGGACACAGTGTGTGTTGGCAGGGGAGCAGAGGTCGACCCTGAGGCCACTCACCTGTGGGGTGCCACAGGGGTCGGTCCTCTCGCCCCTCCTGTTCAACACATACATGAAGCCGCTGGGTGAGATCATCCGTGGTTTTGAGGTGGGATACCATCTGTACGCTGATGACACGCAGCTGTACATTTCCACCCCAAACCACCCCAACGAGGCCGTCGAAATGATGTCCCGGTGTTTGGAAGCCGTTCGGGTCTGGATGGGGGACAACAGACTTAAACTGAACCCCTCCAAGACTGAGTGGCTGTGGCTGCCGGCGCCCCGGTTCAACCAGTGGATGCCATCGCTGGCCATAGGGGGCGAACAACTGCCCCCCGTGGAACGGGCACGCAATTTGGGCGTCCTCCTTGATGCCCGGCTGTCGATGGATGACCATGTGACAGCCGTGGCGAGGGGGGCGTTCCACCAGGTGCACCCCCTATTGGATCAGGACGCCCTACGCACAGTCACTCATGCGCTGGTGACGTCTCGCCTGGACTACTGCAATGCTCTCTACATGGGTCTCCCCTTGAGATGCACCCAAAGACTACAGCTAGTTCAGAATGCGGCCGCGCGGGCCATCATGGGAGGAACAAGATACTCCCATATAACACCACTCCTGCGCGAGCTGCACTGGCTACCTGTGGTTTTTCAGGTGCGTTTCAAGGTGTTGGTTACTATCTTTAAAGGGCTCCATAGCATGGGACCTAGTTACCTGCGGGATCGCATCTCACCTCACACATCTCTACGACCTATCCGCTGTCACAGGGAGGGACTCCTCCAGGTGCCATCCGCCAAGCAGTGCTAACGGGTGGCGCCTAGGAGTAGAGCCTTCTCTGTGATGGGCCCAACCCTCTGGAATGACCTCCCCTCCGATATTAGAACTATTAACAACCTCCGCTCCTTCCGACAGAAGCTTAAGACCCACCTGTTCCAATTAGCTGGCTTAGCCGATTTATAGCTCCATCTTTCACCTCCTGGCAAACATCTTATTGTGGAATTTTTAAGGGAATTTTAATCTTATTTGTATTTTAACTAATTATGGTACAGTATATTTTCTACCTCCTCTGTCTATGTCTATGTTTATGTATATGTATGCCATTTTGATATGTATTTGGTTTTTAATAATGACTGTACACCGCCCCGAGTCCTGCTTAGGAAAGGGTGCGGTTTATAAATAAAAGTTGATTGATTGATTGATGACAAATGTAAGCAAAATATCTCAAAATCATTTCTTTTTATAGGTTTAATTAAGCATTTTAAACCTCAAAAATTTCCAGAAGAAAAAATCAAAATTGTATTCAGAGCAGAAAAGGAACTGTAACTGCATAGCTTTTATATGCAGATGAAAAGATCACAACAGTGAAAGGTAAAGGTGCAGGAGCAGGTCATCCATTTACTCCAAATTTCTCAGAAGAGAGATTTAAAAAATGGTTAAAGTGAGGAGAAAAACTTCAGCCCCCTTTAATGACCAAGGAGGGAAAGAAGGAGGGGGGATGCACAGAGGCATTCACAGGTATCACTGGGGGCATTTCATACACACACTCATGGTAAAAATGAGCAGACACTCACTCTCCCCGCCTTTCCTGCTTCTCTCCAAAGAATGACCGAGAAGGAACGGGGGGGGGGGGGAATTCACGCAGGCAATCACAGGTCTCTAGATCCCTTCACTTATCACTCCCTGGGGCATCAGGGACACATACTCACATTCATACTGCAATCAGACCTTCATGCTTGCTCATGCCAACCAATCATAATAAGTATTTCAGGAAGCTTTTTTCACAAGCCACCAAGCTTCATTTTCTTTTATTAGAGGATCTCACCCTCCCTTCAGGTCTGGGAATGATTACACACACACACATACATGCACAAATACCATGGAACAACACTTTCAGGCCTGGGGGAGGTCCTGTCCCTTTACATCTTCATTTTTTCCCCTTGGGGAACATGTTTTCCATTCTCCAAGCATGGGAAAACTCAGAGAGCCGTTTAAATCCTAAGTACTCTCCCCTTCCCCACAGCTTCAAGCCCAAGCTGAGAAGCTTACTTATTTTGCCAGCTGGTCAAACATATCACAATCAATTCAACGCCATTCAATTCTACATGTTATTAGTATAAATACACACCTAAGAATTTCAACAGACATTACATCAAATTAATCAAGTAAATTACCTAGGTCTTCCCATTCAGACAGGCTTTACCTTAATACCTGCTAAATTTCTTACTTTTGCTCGAAGTTACACCCATTGTTTTCCTTAAGCACTAGATTGTTAATGCCTGTCTCTGCCCTGGGGTGTTTCATTTCTAATTTGGATCTGCCAGCAGATGCTGGCTAATTTTTAAAGATCCAAACTCTTCTATCTTGATCTCCCAGCAAAGACCGGCATATTTTTAAAGATCAAGATGTATAGGGAGGAGGGGCGGGGCTTACGTCGCAGCGAGAAGATGTCTGTTCCAACTTCTCTGGAATAGCCGTCTAATTCAGATCATCTGGACGACTCAATCTGAGTCTAAGCCAACCCAAAGGGACGGTGAAAGGTAGGGGGAGATCCAGTGGTCCCAGAGACATTCGCAAAGTCTCTGGTGATCCGGAAAGAAACCCCTTTGCCAGCGATCGCGAGTCAGCCACCAGGCTGCTGAAGCTGCTGACAGCCCCTACACGCAAGCGCAGGAGAGAAGCATGTTGTGTTGGTGAGAGTTTTTAAACCCTTTTTTCTATTGGAAAGAGAACACCCTGAATTTGGAAACTTAACTTAAAATAAGGCTGACTAGAGAGAAAAGCGGCGGATATCAGTTTACCAATTAAAGCTCCTTTTTTTTCCCTTTTCACTTTCGGAAGCCAGGCTGGACTCTCATCGTAATTCAATGTGGATTGGCTCATTGCGGGTTTTTTTTAGGCTTTTAATTTTGGACCTTGTGGGGGGCTTTGAATATACTTAAATCTTAATTGCCCTGAAGATTCTTTTCTCTTTTATTTCTGGTTTGGCTACTCTTGTTATATTGGCCTTATTTTGTTTATAAGAAAAGTTTTACAAAAATTTAAGACAGAAGAAGCAAGCATTGAGAGTTGATACAATTAACACTGCCATCTAGTGGACTTGAAACATTGTTACTAGACAGAATTGATTCCCTTAAAGGTTCAGGGCTCTGAGAGGCAGAAATACATTTGTTTGAACAGCTGTTTTCTGTGGAATCTCTCAGCATCTGGAAACTTACTTTAGACTAAATAAAAGCCTTAAGGGAAAGCTCAGAGTGACCTTGGAAAGACTCTTATCTTAAAAAAAAAATAAAGAGACTGAATCTATTCTTTTTGTTTTTTAGCTTGGTGGCACTTTTCATATTATTTTTATATTATCTTGCTGGGAAGATGGTGATTTTTTTTGGCTCTTTGAAGTATTGATTTTTTATTTTTTTTCTTCATTGCTCTCTCTATTTTATTCTTATTTTTTAAAGATTTTAGACATAAATGGACGGTTTGCCTTAAATATGAGTAAATTGGATTGAAGATTTTTTTTTACTATCCTCTTTTTACTTTTTTATTTTATTTTATTCTTTTTTACTCTCCTCTCTTTTTTCTTTCTCTTTCTCACTTTTCTTTTTAAGTGAAAGATCTTCATTTTTTCTTCCCCCCCCCCTTTTCTTTTTTCTCCCCCTCCACTTCACCTATAAACTTTTATCCTCATAAATTGATGTTTAAATCTTTGTGATATTAACTGGACTAGATTGTAGAATAAAAAAAAATTAGAAGATGAGTAGAAAAACAACACCTGTTGGTTCTACAACAACAACTCTTGCCTCCTCACCAGCAGGAGGACAAAGATCAATTCAGTCGATGCTTCAACAAGAAAAGGAGAAGGGAATAACTTTAGATTCAATTATGCAAGCGATACAGAAATTACAAGCAGGAGCTGATAGTAAAGATGAAAAGTTAGATACCATTGTAAAGAAGACTGAGAACATAGAGCAGCAAACTCAAAAAAATAGAACAAAAAGTTGCTAAAATGGAAGGAAAAATGGAAGATATGCAAAATTGGATGATGAAATATGAAAATAGAGTCCAAAAAATTGAAGAAAAAGTTCAACAAGAAGAGAAGAAAGTTGAGGAGTTAGCAGAGTGAGCAATGTGGAAAGGGAGAGCAGTGGAATATTAGGATGGGAGATGGATAGGTCTGATTTTTTTTTAAGATTTCAAAACATAGAAGAAGAAAGAGGAGAGAACTTAGTACAGATAATATCTGAGATATTGATAAATGTTTTAGATATATCCCAAGAGAAGATGATGGATGGCATAGATGAAGCATTTCGAGTATATACAAGATACGCAATGAGAAATGCTCTTCCAAGTGAAGTCCATGTAAGATTTACCAAGAAAGCAATCAAACTACAAATATTACAGAAAATGAGAGATAGAAAATTAGAATACAAAGGCAAGGAGGTTGTAGTGCTGAAACAAATTCTGAGAAGAGTGAGAGAGAAGAGAAGAGAATATCAATTCTTGGCTAAGGTTCTGATCAAAAAAGGCGTTAATTATAGATGGCTCATACCAGAAGGTTTATTATTTACATGGCAAGGACAAAGATACAGAATAGATACAATTGACAAGGCAGAAGCTTTCTATGCAGAACATTTTAGAGAAATGGCTGAGAAAACTGGAAAAGAAGAATTATTGGTGCAATCACTGGAGACACCTATAATTGAGACTGAAAAAGTAGAAGGAGCCGTAGGTGGAATTGATAAGGATGAAGGCGCAGTGGGTGGTGTAAATCTCAGAGAACAACGAGAACCCAGATCAACTAGAGCTATAAATCCTGTATATAAAGTGTAAACATGGAGGAAAAAAATGATTACAATTAATATAAATGGACTTAACTCAGCAATTAAAAGAAGGAAAATATTTCACAAATTAGAAAAACTAAAATGTGACTTAATCTGTCTAACAAGAAGTGCATATTCAAAAGAGACATGAACACCTACTAATACAACCAAAGCTTGGGAAAACATTTACTACACTGGCGAACTGCAAGAAAAGAGGAGTGATCTTCTACATTAAAGATAACATTCCAGCAAAATTAATTTATGCAGATGAAGAGGGAAGAATTTTGATGGTGGAAATTATGGATAATATTAAAAAAATACTTTTAATTGGAATTTACGCTCCTAATGAAAAGCAAGATGAATTTTATAAAAAACTGCACAAAAAATTTCCGGACTTGGACTATGTTGATATTTGTATGATGGGAGACTTTAATGGCATTGTAAATCAGAACATGGACTATAAAACACACAAAACAACAAAGTTAAATAGAAAACTGCTTCCGAAATCCTTCTTTAGGATGATAGATGAAATAAACTTAAAAGACATTTGGAGAGAAAGAAATATTACAAAAGAACAATATACTTTTTATTCAAATAGACATTCATCATTTTCCAGAATTGATATGATATGGGCTTCAACAGAATTGATTTGTAATGTACAAGAAATTGAGATTGAAGCAAGCACATGGGTGGATCACAATCCAATTACAATTAAATGGAAAGGCCAAAGGATAAGATCTAAATGGACATTAAATAATATAATATTGAAAGAAAAAGATTTTATACAGAAAATGGAAAAAGAATTGGCTTTTTTCTTTAAAGAAAATAGAAAAGAAGATACATCAATGCAGAACCTTTGGGACACAATGAAGGCTGTTATTAGAGGCCTGATAATAGACTATACAAGGAAGAGAAACTTAAAGAAAAGACAAACGCATAAAGCTCTAGACAATGACTATAAAAAACTTGAAAGAGTTACAGAGATCGCCACAAAAAAAAGATGCTAAAATAAAAATGGATATACTCAAACATAAAATAGATCTACTGGAAAAGGAAGAACTGGCACAAAAAAACAGAGGCACTAAACAGAATTACTTCAAAAATGCAAATAAACCAGGCAGATGGTTGGCATATAAATTGAAAAAAGAGAGAGAGGCAAAGAAAATATTCCAATTAAGAGGCGAGCAAGGACAAATTCATTATGGAAATGCTGAGAAAAAGAAAATTATACAAGACTACTATGCTAAGCTTTATCAACAAGAGAAAATGGAAGAGGGGGGAGTTAAAAAATATTTACAGGATGCTAATCTTCCCCAGATACCAGATGAAACTAGAATAATGTTGGAAAGTAAAATAACAATGATGGAGCTAATGGAAGCACTCAAAAAACAAAATAATGGAAAAGCCCCAGGTCCAGATGGATTACCAGTGGAATTCTACAAAACATTTGAAGAAATCTTGTCTCTCCCTCTTTTACAAGTTATGAATGAAGTGATATCAGAGAGCAGAATACCTAAATCATGGTCAGAAGCATATATTGTATTGCTACCCAAAGAGGAGACAGATCTAACACAAACCAAGAACTATAGACTAATACCTTTATTAAATTCAGATTACAAGTTATTTGCATCTATAGTAGCAGAGAGACTCAAAAAGTATTTAAATAGCTTTATCCACACTGATCAAAATGGTTTTTTACCAAAGAGACAAATTAAAGATAATATGAGAATGATTTTGAATACTTTGGAATACTATGAGGCCCATCCTGAAAAACAAATGGCTTTGATGTTTCTTGACGCACAGAAGGCTTTTGACAACGTGAATTGGCAATTCATGTTTTTACAATTGGAACAGATGAATTTTGGTAAGAAATTTATACAAACTGTACAAATGGTATATCATAAACAAACCGCAAAGATAATGGTAAATGGAGAATTGACAGATTCTATTGAAATAAAGAAAGGTACGAGACAAGGTTGCCCATTATCACCGTTACTTTTTGTCTTAACGTTAGAAGTCTTAAATAGAAAGATTAGAGAAGAAGAAGAAATAAAAGGAATGAAAATTTAAAAAGAATACAAGCTACAAGCATTTGCAGATGATTTGGTATTTATTCTTGAAGACCCATTCGAGACAGCACCCAAACTGTTGGAAAGAATAGAGCAGTATGGAAAAGTAGCAGGCTTGAAAATAAATAAAGACAAAACAAAGATTATGACAAAGAACATACCATTAAGACGAAAGGAAGAGTTGGAAGAAGCTTTGCAGATTCAAATCACAAGTAAGGTTAAATATCTGGGGATATACTTATCATCTAGATGTAGCACTCTCAAGGAGGATAATTATACTAGACTAAAACAACAAATTGCGACTGATTTGATGAAATGGGAAAACCTGCAACTATCAATGTTAGGAAGAATCTCTACAATTAAAATGAACATTTTACCCAGAATTCTATACCTGTTCCAGACAATTCCAATTAGATTGGGCAAGGACTTTTTTGAAGATCTAAATAAAATAGTCTTGAAGTTTATTTGGCAAGGGAAAAAAGCAAGAATAAAACTTAAATTGCTACAAGTCGCTAGAATAAGAGGAGGATTGGGCCTACCTGACTGGGAGTTATATTATCAAGCAACAAACCTGATGTGGATTAAGGAGTGGGTAACACTAAAAAATTTCAGATTATTGAATGTAGAGGGTCATTATTTATTGTTGGGATGGCATGCTTTTTTATGGTATAAGGGAACTAAAGCACATGGTTATTTTAGAAGACATTATATAAGGGAGGCCTTGTTATTAAACTGGGAAAAGGTTAAAAGATTACACTACTTAAAAGCTCCAGCCTGGATATCAACTATTGAAGCATTTTCATATCCAATAATATATAAAAAGGAACAAACAGTAAGATATGTTGAAATATTGAATACAGAGGGTGAACTCAAATCTATTCAAGAGTTGAAACAAGAAGGAATAGAAATGAATTGGTATTCATATTTACAGATACAATCTAGATATAATGAAGATAGAAAATCAATAGGTCTTTACAATGAAATGACTGAGTTAGATAAAATTTTAATAGGTACTGATGAAAAAGTAATTTAAAAACTATATGGATATTTATTAGAGACTAAATTACAAGAGGAACAAGTTAAAGAAACAATGATAGCTTGGGGGAAAACTTTGGGTATGGGATAGATTTAGAAAAATGGCATAAATTGTGGTCTCAAAATTATAAAATGACAATGTCAACTGCATATAGAGAAAATTTGTGTAAGATGTTTTACAGGTGGCATCTATCCCCAACGAGAATTGCAAGAATGTCCAAGAATAAATCGGAAAAGTGTTGGAAATGTCATCAGATACCAGGTTCATACTACCACATGTGGTGGACTTGTATTGAAGCTAAAAGATACTGGACTAAAATCCACATGTGGTTGGAGAAAATGATACACAAACACACAGACCTCAAACCAGAGATCTTTTTACTGGGAATCATACCAGAAATTTACAACAAAGACTTAAAATATTTGATTGTAAACGTTTTAACAGCAGCTAGAATTGCATTTGCAAAAAACTGGAAAAACGAAATGATACCAAAACAGGAAGAAGTTATTCGAAAGATAATGGAGTGCGCTGAAATGAGCAAATTGACATTTGAAATTAGAGAACAAGAAGACAAGCAATTTTGTAAGATATGGGATTTGTTTTATCAGTGGATGGAAAAAAGAACCTGGACATGAAAAATGTTTTACTTATGTTTTAATTGAAGGAGAAAAGCGAGAATACAATAATGTTGTTGAATAGACTAACAACGATACAATGTTTTAATTGAAGGAGAAAAGCGAAAATATAATAATGTTGTTAGATTAATAATAATACAATGAAACACTGACATATATATGAATAATTTAGAAACTTTTGTTATAAAATGAAGGACAAAGATAATAAATGAATTAATGTACATTTGATAGAGGGTTGGTAATATAATATATAACTCTTAGTGCATACTATAAATATATCCTGTTGAAAATAGTGATAGATATATGTTCTGACCCCCCTTCTTCCCTCGCCAACACAGAATACACTCCAGACCAAAACTACTTCAACAGGATTTATTGCACCGACAGACAGACAGATCCTCGGCAGCAATCCACCACGACAAGACTCTCAGAACCCTCCGGCACAGAGACACGATAGCAGCTATCCAGCATGCCAAGCTCACAAGACAGAACTTTCTCAATAGTTCCTACATGGACTTCTGCAAACGGCGTATGCACAATCAGTCCTTTTATAGACTGAAGAGGAGTCTACTTATCAGCAGCTGAGAGCAATTACCGCCGGTAACTGCGCCCTTGCTCCTTGCGCCTGTGGGCATGGAGGTAACGAGCATCTAAGAACTCCCTGCTGATGTCTGAGTCACTGTCCCGTGACTCCTCCCCACTGCTCCAAGGCATGGCATCAGGAGCCCCCTCCTTTGGCTCTCACTGCTGCTCCATGCCTCCGGCGCCTCCTGGTGGCCGACCAGACTCTCCGATCCCTGCTCAGAGTCAGAACCCTGCCCAGGGTCCTCCACATCCTCCAGAGCCGACTCATAGGGACCCTCGCTGTCGGAGTCTGGTGGCAGCTCCAACGGCTCCTGCTGGGCCACAACAGATATATAAACATAAACACGTGGTAAATTCTTTTATACTGTAAAAATATTTAAAATGAGACAATGATTGCATAAAGGTACGTTGTTGTTAAGTAGACAATCAAGAATGTAAGAGAATTAAGTTTATTGAAAAGAAAGAAATATTAATCGCAATTGAATATATGCTGTACAATGAAAGTGAGGTTTTTGGTTATATTGGATGGAAAATCTGTGATTGTATATGTAATCAAAAATACGGATGCAAAAACACTTGTAACCAAACGACATGCTGTATGCAATGGATGAAAATTTTTTAATGTTGTCTTTTATGTTTAAAAATTTAAAAAAATGTGAAAAAAAAGATGTATAGGGACAATGTATAGAGATGTTTGTTCACACATTGTTTGCATTCGGCCAGGGTTCTAGGTTGGATCTCCCAGCAGGCGCTGGCATAGTTTTAAAGACCAAGATGTATGGAGACTTTCATTAACACATCGTTTGCCTCTGGGTGGGGCTCTTGAGCTTTACTTTTCTTTTTAAAGACAACTATTACTGCTGCAACAGCTTTTTAACATATCCCTGTGGACTCCTCAGTCACCTTGGGAAGCTTTTTCCCTTTTTTAAAAAAAAACAAGGAGACAAATGTTAGAAGAGGGTCTGGGAGTTAGCCCACACGCTTTCTGAATGTCTGGGCAACAAAGGAGATTGGAGAAGAAACTCAGGTAGAGCTTCTCTTCAGTTCATCTGATGGAAGAGGGCGCGGTTTAGAAATCAAATAAAAGTTAAAGTTAAAGTTAAAGTGGTGGCCAGAAATCAGCAATTTTGTTGACAAAATCTAAATCAAAACTGCCTTCTGGAGGCCAGGTTTCTACTTTAGGACCAATAGAGTAGGTTGGCCAGATAGATATGCAGAGGGTTTATTTTTTTTAACTCAGGTTGAAGGCAAACCTCTAGTAGGAATTTCTCATACATGCACACACAAGGCAACACTCTCTTCCTCCCCCGAAAAGGGAAAAGAAAAATCTATACTCACCTCAAAGAGTACAATCTTCCAGGGCTGACAGACATGAGAACAAGGTCCCATCCCCCACAGAAAAGACATTGTTGGAGGATTAGAGGTAAGGGGTGTGTGTGGGGGTGGGTCAGGGGTGGGTTCCTACCGGTTCGCACCGGATCGCACGAACCGGTTGGAGACCAAACCCGGAAGTAACCAGACCCGGAAGTAACCGGGAACCGGCACCGGTCCTGTCGCTTTATCGCCCTTGCCTTCCCAACGCAGCTCGCTCGCTCCCCCGCCCGTCCGCACTAAGCTAGCTAGCCCAGCTAGCCGCTCATTGATTGGCTGGAGCCTCTAGGCCTTTCCATGCCGAAGCGCCGGGCTCGCCTAGGCGACGCGGCTGGCGGGAGGCTCGCTTCGCCGAGGAAAGGCCTCTGGGCCTTTCCGCGATGAAGCGCCGGGCTGGCATGGGCGGCAAGCCTCTGCGAGGCTAGGCCAAAAGCCCCCCCCCTCTCCAGCCCTAAGCAGTCTTAAACATTCTTACCTGTCCTGCTGCCTGTCTGCTGCCAAACACCATCCATCGCATCGGAGAGCTGCTGATTCTGCCTGCTGGTAAGTAACCTGGCTTTTTTTCTTTTATTTTTTTAATGTATTTTAAAATAATATTTTATTTATTGTGCGTAGAATTTTTTAAATTTTTTTTACTTAAAAGTATTGAGTGTAGAATATTTTAAAATGGTTTACTTCAATTTATTGTGTGTGGATTCTTTTTTTAAAATTGTCTTAGACTATTTTAAAAAAGATTCTATCCAAAATAAATTAAAATAAACCATTTTAAAATATTCTATACTCAATAGTTTAAAATGTATTGTGCATATAATTGTTTTAAATTGTTTAATTGTAGTATGGAATATTTTTAATGGTTTCATTTTAAATTATTGTGTGTGGAATAGTTTGAAATGGTTACAGTGTGAATTATTGCTGGTGGAATAATGGTTACAGTATACTATGGCTGGTACAATACCTTAAAATAGTTATACTATAAATTATTGCTGGTGGAATATTTAACAATGGTTTTTAAGGATTTTTTTAATTTATAGAATATCTTTTTTGAATTATTGTTTGGGAATTTTTATTTTTTAATTGTTTATAAAATATATTTACTACAAGAAATGTTATTCCTTTTTGCAAATGTTTTCTTTGTGATGCAATATGTTGCTTAAAAGTGTTCAGACCAGGTTTATGTATCTCATAGTGGCTGTTTTTCTATGGGCAGGACAGGTGATGCAAGGCAGCTTTACAAGATTTTGTGGGTTTCACCCTCATTTATGTAATTTTGAGGTGGTTGATGGTTCTGTGATCTTCCTGGCACTGTCCTTTATAATTTCCATGGCCTTGATGGTTTTTATTCCAGTGGCTTTGTCTTTCCTGTCCTTCGGTTAGGAAAAAAAAACTGGTTTCATTTGCAGTCTTTTTTTTGGGGGGGGGGGGATTCTTATTTTTTGGTGTTTTCCTGGCACTGTCATAGTTTGTGTGGGTGTGGATGTGTAATGTCCCGCAGTTATCTACGCATTAATAATGATCTAGTAATATTTCCTTATACATTTTAGTGACCTTTCCTTACATAATTGGTGTTTTCTTTCATACTTTTAGATTTTTAATTTCTGTTTCTGTTAGTTAGCAATTGCTAAAACAAATCCCAGGTGAAAAAGTATTCAAAGCCTTCTTGATTTTAATTGTCAATTTATTTATTCCTGCACATTGTAATATTTATTCATTTTCATATCTCTGTTTTTCCACTGTTGTGCAAACACAATTCCAGCAGCTGCTAACATGTGTAAAATTAAATATATATTGTACTCCTTTTCAAATAGCCAACAAAATATTTCTGGTTTTAATTCCATATCTTGCTTTACCATTGCTTCTAACCACTAACTCTTGAATAGCTACTTGGACCGACCTAAGTACTGAACCTAATTCATTATATTTCTGTTTTGGTTTTTTTGAACTGAGAATTAAATTTCAGAAAAAGAAATCTGTATTGCTCTGTGAATCTACCTATGACATTCATTCTTGATCTAACTTCTTGGATGAAAGACTATATCTTTCCTGTTTGTTGGGGGACACCCTTCCTGAAAAGACTGTACATTGTTGGGTGAAAACAGAGGTCCCTTCTGTTACCTGTAGTGTAGTCCTCAGCTTACAACCACAATTGAGTCCAATATTGTTTTAGTTCTTCTGCAGTTAGTATTATTTAACAGGATGAAGAGACAACAGAGTATGACCGCTAGGACAGTCATCTTTCCTATGTAAGTAGCTCTTTTATTGTTTTGTGTGCTTGTTTCATCCTTAATATAGTAGTGCAAGCAATTAAAGTCTTGCTTTCTGTGTCTCTCCTTTGTACAGGTTGTTGGAGCATGAGGTGGTGGTGCAGAAGATGCAAAAAAGGAGAACAGTCATCTTCCTTCTGTAAGTTGCTCTTTTGTTGTTTTTGTACTTATTTTAATCTTATTGTAGTTCATCCATTGGGGCAAAGAATTCAGTGATATCGTCTTGGCCACTCCCACCCAGTCACATGGCCAGCAAGCCACTCCCACCAGGTCACATGGTCGGCAAGCCACTCCCACCAGGTCACATGGTCGGCAAGCCACTCCCACCAGGTCACATGGTCGGCAAACCACTCCCACCCGATCACATGGCCAGCAAGCCACTCCCACAAAGGAGGCCACACCCACAGAGTAGGTTCCAAAAAAATTTGAAACCCACCACTGGGGTGGGTAGATAGTTTGCAGGCAGAGTTTGAAAAATAAAACCATCAGTTACTAAACAGATAAACTGGTAACATTATTGGGATATCACAGATGAGAAATGGAGTCTGGATTCACATGCTTCAGGAAAGAGATGAACAGGTAAAATCATTTAAACACATGATAAATGCAAGGATGAAGCTTTTCTTGCAAATGAACTTAAAACATTTCCTGGGTTGTTACTTTAAGGTACAGGGAAGGAAGGAAGGAAGAATACTTCTCTTTACTCTGTTCCTGTTGGCCAAACAAACACAAAGTAAAGACTCCCCTCCCACTTCACTCAGTTTTCTGGGCCGGACAAACTGAGCGAAGGCAATTTCTGCCAGTTTACTCTTTTCTTTCTTTGAACAATTTAAAATGCTTGGGTTTTTTTTGGATTGGAAACATTTTATAGTTACAATTACCTTGAGGGTGCACAAAGACTTAGACACACATATACACAAGGACAAGGAGAAAATAGCAGGTGATGTCCCATTATTGTGAGGTTTGGGTTTTTAAAGAGCTGCAAAACAAAATTGACCCTGACCCCTCTTTCTTGTGTATGAAGCTGTGGAGGATACCTCAGAAGGAAGCCATCAGCATCCCCTTGCCAACTCTCCCCCTTATCCCTGATCCCTCTCTTTGTCTGAGTCATTTCTGTAAACATCTCTGGGTTGCCATAGTAACAGAAATCCTAGCCAAAGCCCCTTTATATGTGGGTCCCCTGTCTCTAGCCTCCGTAAGGTAAGCATAATGTGCCAGTCATGGGGTGGGGAATGTTGGTGGACTAGAAAAGTTGGGAGTGGGGGGGGGGTCGCTCAGGGAGGCTACTGTGGATCTTCCCCAAGAAGTTGGAAGACAAAATCTTCCCCGAGAAGTTGGAAGACAAAATGGAAGGGGTGGTGGTGGCAGGGAAGCATTTGGCCACTCAGATGCTGATGGCAGAGTTGAGACAGGCACACAGGACCATAGCTGATTGACAGGTATGATACAATTGGCAGGTGAGGAGAGGGTGTCTCTTAGCAATCTCTCTGACAGCCCTAGCATGGTTTCTTAGCAACCATCAAATCTAGGAAGTGATTTCTAGAACCTCATTCCAGTTCAGGGGAGGGGGGAAGGGAGATGGTTCACACACACACACACCAATGCCTGTTGAGAGGGAGAGGACCCAAACCTGAGGAACATGAAAAGAGCGAGATGACCACTAATATCTCCATTAATACAGTTTTGAATGGTGGAGATTTTTTAAATCCTCAGGTGAATTTATCCAACATCTTCTTTAAAACTTCCAGTGTTGGCGCATTCACAACTTCTGGAGGCAAGTTGTTCCACTGATTAATTGTTCTGTCAGGAAATTTCTCCTCAGTTCTAAGTTGCTTCTCCCCTTGATTAGTTTCCACCCATTGCTTCTTATTCTACCCTCAGGTGCTCTTGAGAATAGTTTGACTTTCTCTTCTTTGTGGCCACCCCTGAGATAGTGGAACACTGCTGTCATGTCCCACCTAGTCCTTCTTTTCATTAAACTAGATATACCCAGTTCCTGCAACCGTTCTTCATATGTTTTAGCCTCCAGTCCCCTAATCATCTTTGTTGCTCTTCTCTGCACTCTTTCTAGAGTCTCCACATCTTTTTTACATTGTGGGGACCAAAACTGGATGCAGTATTCCAAGGGTGGCCTTACCAAGGCATTATAAAGTGATATTAACACTTCACGTGATCTTGATTCTATCCATCTGTTTATGCAGCCTAGAACTGTGTTGGCTTTTTTGGCAGCTGCTGCACACTGCTGGCTCATATTTAAATGGTTTTAAATGTAAACCAATTTCAGTGGATTTCTGCCTTATGTACAAAGAAACCTTAGCTATGTGTCTCCGAGGTATCCCAACCCATGCCTCATCTCTCTGGCCTTCTTTTTATGAAATGCAGATGGGAAGCTATAATTTTTCATGGGAAACCGATGAGGGGAGATGCTTCTTAAACAGCTTCACCCTGTCTGCGATGGAAGAAAATATATAGGTTTCTATCCCAACCCCCACTGTGGGATGAAAAACAGCTCAGCAGGAAAATCCCTGAAAAGATAATAATGAAGGGGACTCTCTTCCTCTGGTCCTCCACAAGGAATTAGAAAAAAATAATGTAAATTATTGTAAAAGGAAAAAAACATGTTGGTAGAAACTACATTTGGTTCACTTTAATCTGCAGGGATTCTAAAATTAGTGGTCACACATATAGGCCAAGGGAAAGTAGTCTTTTGGACAGAGAGGACTGCTGGTGTGAAAGAGGGGTCAAAGAGGCCATCTATGTCAAAATTGAACAGCCCTCTCTCAACAGAGGGGGAGGGATACGACGTCATCTTTCTCTAGTCTACAACACAGTCCTTTCAACAGTTCCAAGAAGGCTCCGCACCCATTTGCACTACTCAGGTGACTCTGAGGACACAGACAAACCTCCAAGTGGCCTCAACAACTCTCTAAAAGAATGCAAATGACCAGTTGTCTGCAAGGAATATAAATCCTTCCATTCCCCACCATCCAGTCAGAGCTGAAGAAGCTTTTTGGATGAAAAGTGAACTGTGTTCAAAGAAAAACAAGAAAGTCAGGTTGCCTCTTGTAAAAGCACCTTTGGGACAGGTATGACCTGGATGACTGAGAATCTCCATAGAAGATAAAAAAGTAAATGAACAGTAAATGAACAAATATCTCTCTATCAGGGAAATGGGTGGTTTAGAAATATGAAATATAAATAAAATTGTAAACAGGAATACATGACCACATGTATATGAATACATAGGGACCACAAGCCAACAGGACAAGTGGAAAAAATGAAGGTAGATTTGGACAGAAAAATCAGGCATGAGGGTAGTATGGGAGATAGATATGTATATAAAATATACAAGAATGAAAGAGACATTTCACAGTCCTAAAATAGCCAAAAGGAATGTAGTTGAAAGAAACAATAAAACTGGATCAGGGGCTCTCTGTGTGTACAAAAATTGCTTGACTAAAATGGGAATTAGGGAAATTAGAGGCAGGCTGCCCCTGCCCCTACACCCTTTGCTCTCCCTCGCCATCAGCATCTAGCACTCCTGAGTCCCAGCTATTTCTGAATAAGTCATTAACTTGATATACAGTATACACCAGCATTTCTCAACTCTGGCAACTTTAAGATGTCTGGACTTCAACTCCCAGAATTACCCAGCCAGCATGCGGCTAAGTCCAAAAACCAAGAATTAACCAAACCATTGCCTCTTATTCTTCTCACAGCTTGTGGTAGTATTTTCTACTCAAACAAGAGAAGCTATTCAGCCTCCCCACCCCCCACCCCAGTAACTCGTATCTATTAAGATGCAAACCCCCGACAAGGCTGTCATTTACAAAAATTACAATTCCTGCTTACGAACCCTCTTTTAATCAAGAGCAAGCTGTGAGCCAACCTGTTGTGGCCTGACTCAGACAATGAGGAGGTTGGGGAGGAACTTGGGCCAGTCCTGGGGTCTGGGGAAGGCTCTGATGCATGCTCTGCGTCAGAAGCAGAGATAGAGCCAGGAAGAAAAACAGCTGGGCCCTGTTCCAGATGCGCGTATGCGCAGAGCTGTCAGGACAGGAGAACAGCTGAGGAACAAGGAGCCGACTTGGGAAGAAAGGCACACGTGGACGCTGAATGACCCCTCCCTGGCTGGGGAATAAATAGAAGCAAAAGGGGAGTGGTGGTGGGAGAAGACAACAGTTTGGATTTCTTTCAGAAGATTTGCTTATCATGGTTCGTGCCTCAGAGACTGCTTGCCAGGAATTGATTTACTGCTTTGCAACTGGAAGCTCTAGGCCTGGCAATTATCCAAGGAACAGATAAGATCTGTACTGCAGTTAACCCTTGGAAGGATTATTGTCTGGACTTTTCTGTGTGTGAATGCTATGAATTCACAGTAGCTAAATAAAGAGGCGCTTTTCGGGACAAGTAGTCTGTTTCTTGGTTCTGCTAAGGCTGGGTCAGAACACAACCAAGCTGACCAGGAGAGCCTCTGAGCATGTGCAGAGCACACTCCTTGTTAACAACTGCCCCATGCTTTTGAGACTCAAGGACAAAGGGGTGTTGTCAACTTCAAACTGAACCTGGCCGTAGCCATCTCTCTGTTCCTCAGTTGCCACACAGGGAGAAGGGGGGAAGGAGGTTGGAATGCATTACTAGACACAACAAAGAGCTTTCTCATGAGAACCAAGGTCATCTCCACTGGCAACAGATAAGGTTGGGAAAGGAGTGCCCGAAGAGCCCACCAATTAACTTAATTGTCCGTGACCTGTGACACTTGGGGATGGGGATTATTTCCTAATTTAATGATACTGAAACTGCAGGAAAGATTTAGATTTGGCTTTCCATTGAAGCTGTGCCGATATGATGTACTCATTAAAGAAGACCTTTGAGAAGGAGCCAAGTCTCAGGGTTCTGATTTGCTTGAGTTCTTTAGTTGGAGCCTTGACAGTTGTGGCTGCAGCGCCCACATCCTCTCCATCCCCTCCATTAACCCTGGTACCCTGCTCCATAGGCCTGATTGTGCTTGCACACCATGTGGCACTCTAATGGGGAAAAGAGCACCACACCAAGAGCCTTGTCAAAAGAAAGGTCTTACCTAAGCACTGAAGTCCCTGCTTTCCAATCCCCCTGTAGGAAAGAAAAAGGAAAAGGAAAAGAAATTGTTAGTTTACACAAAGCGTAGGATGCTTGCTTAAAGAGCACTGAGCTAGCAAATGTGTTAAATGTGGCTTTAACAAATAGATATGTATGCTGTAGGAGAGAAGGAAGATAAAGAAAATATTTTCCTAGACACTGAAGAAGATATTAATGCTCAGGAGTTAGAATGCCTGAAAAATATATGGCATCTTTCTCGAATCTTATCCTCCAGAAGTATCAGACATTAGCTCCCTGCATTCCCAACAACGACCATTTCCTATATTATCAGAAAATTCATAGAACATTGAATGTCAGAGTTGGAAGGGACCTTGGAGGTCTTCTAGTACAACCCCCTGCTCAAGCATGAGTGCAACACCACTAAAGAGCACCAGTTGGGAGACTGCTAGATGGATTTCAGAAATGCCAAAATCTCTGAGGAAAAAAAAAGTCAAGATTTATATACCTTTTATCCGTTTAAGACAATGCTTGTTCATCTTTAATAAAAACTGCCTATGGTTCTATACACCCAATTAAGCAAAAGGGCCAAACCAACCAGTTTATTCCTTTGTGATTAATGTTGCAGCTATGAATGCTTAGTTAGACATCCCACTGTGGTCAATGAGGCATGCTTAGAGCTATATAGTAACCAGGGTGAGAAGATAAGTCTCATCAATGCCTTGTCATGTCCAAGGCTAAAAATCTCCTCCAACAGTGCATGGTTCTTAAGAGACTGGAGGTCACCAACAGAAAGATGAAGCACTGACCTCACACTCTGCTTGTGAATTTTCCAGACAGCACTTATCTAATCTAACATAACTTTTCCTGTAGCAGGAGAAGGAAAGGCAGAGCCTGGGAGCAGAGTCAAGAGAGAAATCAGCCTAGGAGAAACTGGAAACATTGTGGTGAGACCGTTGAAAATAGCAGGCTCCGACGAGCCCCGCGAAAATCCAACCAGTCAAACTGCTGTCGGTGTGTGTGTGTGTGTCTTCGGACCGGAACCATCTTGTAGGGATGGGGAAGAAGGAGAGGCATCTCAGACGACCAAGAGGAACCGGCAAGTTCCTTGGTAGGTTGGAGAAAAGCTCTTCAAACTGACAGCGGGGGTGGTGGCCATATTCAAATGACCGCTTTAAAGCTGGGGCAACCAAACTAAGCTTTTTGAGCAGGAGTGGTGTTGGAACGGGGTGTTGGAACCGGATGACTGCTATGGAGTGTGGTAATTGAATGGTTTTTAATAGTTCGGAGACTAAAGTAGCATGGGCTATGCGCTGGCCAGCTGATGTGAGAAACCCCCGCTGTTTCCATAGAGTTCCTGTGGCATGGCAGACTCCAAAAGCATACTTGGAGTCGGTGTAAATGTTTACAGACTGGTTCCTGGCGGCTTCGCAAGCCTTCGTTAATGCTATGAGCTCAGCCGCTTGGGCGCTATGAGAGGGGGGTAGAGGGGAAGCCCAGATAATTTCATGTAGGGAAACAACGGCGGCTCCTGCTACCCTTTTCCCGTTATGCATATAAGATGAGCCGTCTGTGTACAGTTCCATGTCCGGGTTTAGAAGTGGGGTATCGGTTAGATCGGGGCATGGGGATTTAGCATCGTGAATCAGGTGGAGACAATCGTGCAAGTTGTCCCCTTGTTCTGCAGGAAGTAATGTGGCTGGGTTCAGAGTCGTACATCTTTCAAATGTTATGTGGTCCATTGTAAATAATTCAGCCTCATATCGTGCTAGACGCTGCTGTGCGAAGGCTTGCGTTTGTGATTTTAACAGAATTGCAAAGACCTCGTGAGCAGTGGGTGTCCCAGGACTATGTCTTTTGACTTTCTTACAATTTCTACTGTTGCTGCCACTGCTCTAAGGTATGGTACGGCTCCTTGAGCTACCAGGTCTAGGGTTACCGAGTAGTAAGTGACTGGACGTTGCGCGGGGTCAAATGTTTGTGTTAAAACCCCTGAAGCTACTCCTGTGTTTTCATGAATGAATAATGTAAAAGGTTTTTTGTAGTCTGGAAGTCCCAGTGCTGGGGCTGAGGCTAATGTCTGTTTGATGTCTTTTAGAGTTTGGTCTAGGGAGTTGGTCCAATCAATGGGGTCGGGCATAGCCTTTTCCGTTAGTTGTATTAAGGATTTAGCTATTTCCCCAAATGATGGAATCCATGGGCGGCAGAAGCCCAGTATGCCCAGTAGGGCTCTGACTTGCCTCTTCGTTTGTGGAGGTTTCATGTTTAAAATAGTCTGTATTCTGCTGGGGGCCAGTTTCCTTATTCCGGGTGCTATAATGTACCCCAAATAGGTCACCTCTTGTTTCATATATTGTAATTTAGTGGGTGACGCTTTGTGCCCTCTATCTGCTAAAGCTTGCAAGAGGTGTATTGTGTCCATTTTACAGGCCTCCTCTGTTTCAGATGCCAGCAACAAATCATCCACATATTGTATTAGGGTCGAATTATGTGGGAGTGTTATGGAAGAAAGGTCTGTTTTTAAAATCTGGGAGAATAAAGTGGGTGACTCCGTGTAGCCTTGTGGCAATCGAGTTCATGTGTACTGTTGGTCTTCCCAAGTGAAGGCAAAAAGGTATTAGGAGGCACGGGCTACCAGGATACTAAAGAAGGCAGAGCACATGTCTATGACTGTAAAATATTGTGCCGAAGCTGGGACCTCCATGACTATGGTTGCAGGATTGGGCACTACTGGAGCCCGGGGTATCACATGGTTATTGATTAGGCGCAAGTCATGTATGAATCTGAAAACAGGGTTCCCCTCGTGGTCTACTTTCTGTTTCTTTACAGGGAAGATTGGAGTATTACATGGGGAGGTGCACTTGCGGAGGACCCCTTGTTCTAGATAAGCCTTTATTAGCTGTCTTATGGGCTCGATGGCCTCAGCCTGGATTTTATACTGCGGGGTGTAAGGCGGGGCCTTGGGTTTTACTGCTATTTTTACTGGGGAGGTTCCTTTTAACAATCCTACTTCCATGGCGTCCCAGCCCCATAGAGAAGAGGGTAGACTATTGAGGTCTTCATGCAGGGAGGTGGCCTCGGTAACTACCATATGGATGTTCTTTGTCAGGATATCTAGTAGCAAACCATCCTTTCCACATTTAATAGTGGCCCCCATTTTACACAGGAGGTCTCTACCCAGTAGGGAGAGGGGAGATTGAGTACAGATTGTAAAGGAATGTTTTAGGGCTAGCGGACCTACATCAACTGGTATTTCTTTTGTGAACTCTACTGGGATGGTCCTTCCTCCTACCCCCATTATTTCGTCGTGGACCCTTTGTGCGATTGAGTTTCTAGTTGGGGGTGTTGTTATTAGTGAGGAGGTTGCTCCCGTGTCCACTAGGCACTCATGCTGCTTTCCCCCTATCCAGAGGGATATCATGGGCTCCCCTTCAGGGCCGTTCCTTAAGGGAATGGCCAATCCACAAAAGGAAGCTGAAAAGTCTGTGGTTTCATCCTCTAGTCATAAGGGTGACTGATCTCTGTCCCTCCCTGAGTCCCACATGTGTGTGTAGTTCTGCCTCCATTCACCTCGGTTACCTGGGCGGGCCCTTGGCAAAGGCACTCTAGTTCGGGTCATGCGTGGGTGGTTTGCCGGGTTTTGTCTACAATCTCGTTTTATGTGTCCTTCCTCCCCGCACTGCAGACAGTGGGTGCACCGTTCTTGGGGCCCTCCCTCCCATTCACATTGCCGGCATTTACGCCAGTGTGGTGGGGGAGGTGGGGGTGTGTAAGCCCTGGGGTTAGGATTTAAAGCGGCAAAAATTTGTAGGTCCTCCCTTCTTTCCTCTCTCCTCTTTCTCTCCCTTTCCCTCTCTTTCCTTTCTTCCTTCCGTTCTTTCTCCTCCTTCTTCAGCCTATCCCTTTGGTCATACATGAAGTTCGCGATCCTGCGCAACTCTGAGATTTCTAATGCGGACCAGTTCGAGACAACCCGCTGAAAATGCTCACAGATGTCATTGGCTGATTGATTTACAAACGCTGAGGCCAATATTCTTTGATCTTTCTGGCAGTGGAGGTCTAGGTGGGCATATGTGGCGGCCGCTTCTGATAAGCGTACCCAGAAGGCATATGGATTTTCCACTTCTCTCTGTGTTACATTGGAATTCGGCCCAGTTAAGGGGCTTCCTTCCTATTTCCTCTAGAGTCTCTATTAAATTTTCCTTAGCCCTACTGTATTCATCCTAGTGATTTGTATCGCTATAATTCCAACTTGGACGGTGTAGGGGCCATGCCACCCCTGGCCGGGCTACTTGCCCCGGCGCAGCTATAATGGGTTGTTTGGCAATTAGCTCAGTTGTTTCGAATAATTTGAGGAGCTCATCTTTCGTTAAGAAAACGTGCAACAACTGGGTCATGTCTCCCCATGAGGGGTTGTGGCTTTCCACTATGGATTTTATGGTCTGTATCCCTGTTTGGGGATCGGCCCTGAATGTGGGTGTGTCCCTCTTCCAGATTACTAAGTCTGAAGCCGAAAACGGGGTATGTGTCAGTACATACTCTAACTGTCCCCTATTTCTCCCCGGTACTGGTTTACTTAACAGGGGAGCCATGAAATGTATTCCTGTCTCATCCTTCTCAGGGGTGTTATCTGTCTTCTCTACAGGTTTCTCTGCTGGGGGGTCTTTGAGTCTAGCTAGCTCGGCCCAGCAGTACCAGTAGGGTAAGTGGCTGGGTTTAATTCTAGGTCTAAGTGCTTTCAGGATTTTAAAGTTGAATGAACCGCTCCTTGGCCAAATTGGTCTCCCAGTTTCGTCCTTGAATAAAGCCCATTCTCTACATATCTGTTTTGCTTTGCTTTTTTTCATTCCGGCCAGGATGGGCATTTGCTTTTCGTCCCAGGCCCCCAACAGTTCCCCTAGGGGGGTTTCCGTGGCCACCCGTGAGCTACCACTTCCCATGATCCCGCTCAGATGTGGGTCTCACTTCATCCTAGCCGGGCTTGCCACTTCGTATTCCCCGCTTCAATTTCGCGTCCTTAGAGGACCTCTTGCGCCCTTTTAAAGGGACTTTTTTCTCGCCCTTTGGAGGGACTATTCGCGCCCTTCAGAAGGACTTTTCTTCGTGCCCTTCGGAGGGTCTTTTCGCGTTCCTCACTGCAGGAACCTTCTTTCGCGCCCTTACACGCAGGAACTTTTCTAACAGTTTTCAAGTCTTGGGGAGAGACTCGGGAGGACAAGCCGCACAGCTACCCAGGAGGGGTCCTGTCGTCAGCGGGTATGCGCATCTCCTCCTTTCCTTTCTCTACCTTTTTCTTGGCTTTATCTACAATTCACGATTTTCCTGGGATTTGTTTTCCTTTCTCCCACCTGTATCATTAACTTTCAGCAATATTTTTCCACTCACCCGCTTGGCTGCTTAAGTATCCTTTTTGCGAATCGGTTTCCACACTCCGACAAGAAACCCCCCCCCCTTGCTTTCTCAATCCTGCCGGTCACTGCCCTTTCGGACTAGCAGCAGGCTGAGGTGAGGCTGAGGGTTAGGTGGAGGAGGTGGATTCCGACTGTTACTTGTGGATCTGAGCTCTCTAACACACACGCATGCACACACTCTTTCACTCCCTGTGTTACCCTTAGTAAAGAAAAAAAAATATTTTTTTGGGAGCGGTACTCACCTCCTTTCAGGCAGCTGTAGAGTTCAAACTCCAGATCTCCCTTTGCTACCCTTTTTAGCCGTGCCGGGTCCGTGGAAGTCCTTCTGCAGATGAAAACATCCGCGGCCGGCAAGAGAATGATTCCTCGGGCCTGGTTCCGTGGTTGGGTGAGCTGAGAGTCCCTTCGTGGTCACCAATTGTTGGAAGGCAAAGGTTTCTGGTCCGTTCCCAGCCAGGAGTCACCACCGACGCTAAAAGAAAGTTTTGTGAAGACAGCCTCCTGGAAGTTATGAGTTTTTATTGAAGAAAAAAGGAACTGGAAGGATGAGACGCAGCTCTATCGTTCCCGGGTCTGCAGCACACCATATACAGTTTGGTTTTCTCTTTTATACAGTTTTTCTTGCCCCAGGCTATTGTGTAAAATTCAGTTTTTTACAAAAGTTCTTTTATTCTGGATGATTGCTCTGATCTTGATTCTCTTGTCTTCGTATTTCGTTCGTCCGGTATCTCGTCCTTGGGCTAATCCTATCATAAAACATGAGGAGGGTGTTTTCCTGTTTGGGGTGCTTATACAAAGGTGTCTGCTCTATGTAAATGGTCATGATGTTTGTGTTATCTTGGAATTGGATCTTGTGCTTTTGTTATTCTGACCGGTCATTGCTAGATTCGGGGATTTCCCAACTCTGTTACCCTTTTCCTAATCCTATTATCTTATTTTTCCTTTTGTGACCAAGTGTAACCTCTTCCTGGCTACGTGTGTGGTTTTCTCTGGCTATGGCTCCTGGCTACGTGTTTATTAATTTCTTTCCTGTGCATGCCACCTGGGTTATTTATGTTACCTTACTACACTAGTAAAAGTACTTTTCTCTATTTGGAGCTGAGGATTTTTATTTCCTAAGAAATGGACAGAGGCAGCCCTGACAGACCCATCATGAGCCTTTGCAAAATAAGTAAAACCAATCAAATAATAGAAACACAAGCCTCCATATTACAAAATGCTGTAAAATGTATAAAAGCCCATGTAAAACCAAACCAATTGCTCAGCTGCCCCAGAACCACAGGCTGGTTCTGCTCATCAATAAACTTTATTTCCAATCAGCCTCCATGTTATTTCCAGCATCTTTCTCCCAGCTTGGAACTGAACCAGATGAATTTTCCTTCCAACAAAATGAACAAAGCATGGCTTAAACCAGTGTGTAAAGTTGGTTATTCTTTCAACATCTAGTCTTGGGTCTGCTGTGACCAATCCTAACTTGGCTGCTAGCCTAAGTGAGCCATGTTCAGCCCAAAGTATTTTTAAGGTGCATTGATTGAGTGGCACGCCTAGCATTAGCTGTGACACTGTAAAAGCTTTTGAATTAAAACATGGTTGTCCAACCTTTTTGCTTGCCTGGGCCTCATTGAGTGAAGAGGAATTATCTTGGGCTGCATATAAAATACATAGTATACTTAATGTATATAAATTTTCCTTCCAACGAAATGAACAAAGCATGGCTTAAAGCAGTGTGTAAAGTTGGTTATTCTTTCAACATCTAGTCTTGGGCCTCATTGAGTGAAGAGGAATTATCTTGGGCTGCATATAAAATGCATAGTATACTTAATGTATATCAATAACAAACTTCCTTTATTTTGGGGCATGTTTTTATTGTCTTAGGGGGCTGCATTGTTACCTGTCCAGGGCCGCATGTAGCTCATGGGCTGCAGGTTGGACATACCTGGTTGAAAATGTAGCCAGATAGAAAATACGGCTACCCTCCATTGATTTGCCTTATTAACTTTGTAGCTCAAGTTGGACATAGGAGCAAAACCAATTGTGGGTCCTTCTGCAAGAAGATATGTTAAGGACAAGTGTTTAATTATCTGTTTCTTTTCTTCCACTCAGGTTGAAATAAATAAAATAATAAATATATAATATAATAAAATAAATAAAAACAATATTTTTATTAAAGATTTGAGATATTAGATACTTTTTTAAAAAAATTCCCTGCATTAGGATACAAACACACAAAGCAAACAGCCCTGAATAAAAGGATCTTACAGAGGGATGTAATTTATTCTGAAAAATCTAGTGAAGACATCCAGCTTTCTTCAAGCTATTTTACAGATAGAAAATTGAGGCTTTCCAGAGAACCAGTCTAAGCAGTGACATTTATCTATCTACTCAACTGTCCCAGATCTTGAATGCCACATTCTAACCATTGAATAATATTGCCAGTGTGTACTTTTTAACTTCTACTTTGCACGCTTTCACATGTTTTCTTTCTCTGTCCATCCAATGGTTAATTTCTAAAATGCAAATATTTCTAAAATGCGGGTATTTTAACAGTGTATGAAATTGATGCATTCATTTGTCTTCAGATATACTCAAGGTGTTTTTCATAATCACATTTACATTTATATGTGTGTTATGTATCTGTAATTATATAATTACATATTTACTTATTTTCTATTTGAGAAAGATCCAGAAATATTTATGCTAGTGTGCCTATTTTAGGGAAATACAAGCTTAATCATGTATTCAGACTATATATGTAAATTATATCAGACTATATGTGTATGCCATTTTCTACCAACATCACAGAAAATATCTCTCAACTACTTAGTCTAGATTGAATGTGCTACAGTTTATGAAGTAATATTGTAGTGCAATTGATATGGTTCTATTGTTTATTTGTGAGGCTACACAAAGTAAACAATGGAACTCATGTTGCAGAGCATCAGCTTAGCTTGCTAAGCATCTAGTTTCAATAACTGCATAAAATAAAATTTGATCAATAGTATTACTGAGAAAATTTTATCTGTTTGGAATATATTATACACAATAACTTTTATTATGTTTCATTGCTTAGTTTTGTTGTTGTTAGTTGTGAAGTCGTGTCTGACCCATCGTGACCCCATGGACAATGTTCCTCCAGGCCTTCCTGTCCTCTACCATCCCCCGGAGTCCATTTAAACTCACACTGACTGCTTCAGTGACTCCATCCAGCCATCTCATTCTCTGTCATCCCCTTCTTTTGCCCTCAATCTTTCCCAGCATGAGGCTCTTCTCCAATGAGTCCCTCCTTCTCATTAGGTGGCCAAAGTCTTTGAGTTTCCTCTTCAGGATCTGGCCTTCTAAAGAGCAGTCAGGGTTGATCTCCTCTAGGACTGACCAGTTTGATCGCCTTGCAGTCCAAGGGAGTCACAGGAGTCTTCTCCAGCACCATAGTTCAAAGGCCTCAATTCTTTGGCGCTCGGCCTTTCTTATGGTCCAACTTTCACAGCCATAAATTGCAACTGGGAAAACCATAGCCTTTTTTAGGGGCAGAACCCCCCTGAAGGGGGGGGGGGGCGAAGAAGGGCAGCACCTCATCAGACCCTGGGGGAAGCAACTGATCCCTGGTTGGTTAGAGATTTGCCTATGAATCAGAGTTGGAGAGGCAGTCATTAATATGGCTGACAAGATGCTGTCTTTTTGTCAAGCTAATTGAGCAGGCGGAGACCGGGAGAGATGAAGGCCTGGTAAGAGAATTTTATCTAACCCACAACTATAAATTAAATCTGGAAAAGGCAATGAAATCTTGAGAACATAAATAATACTGATGGTCAGATCGGGACTTTTTTTTTGCGTAGCTGCACTGGTGAGGGGGTCCTTGACACCTGCAAGGACCGGGGGGAGGCTTGCTTCTCCGGGGACCCTCGCAAGGGTGCGTGCCGTAGCACGGGGGCACCTGACTCAAGAACGACTCGACACCATGAAATCCTCGAGGTGGGTGCACACGGATTGCTCCGTCCGACCTCTTTTATTAGAAAGCTTACACAAAGAAATAACATTCTATTGGTCAGAGAGTCAAGCATAAGCATAGATAACTACTGCCACATATGCAGAAACATGATACTACACACAGCTTGTTCATGGTCATATGGTTTACAGGAAATCTTGTAAATGTTCAGGAATAGAAACTTATGGAAAAACGAAACTTATCTTATACTTGGGCCTAGCTTCAATCCAGGCCAGTGATCGCTACATTTTTTCCCTAAAGAAAGGAAGATAAGAAGGTGGAGGGTTGTAACACCCCCCCCCCGAAGTTTTTGTTTGAAACACTTTTGAACAGAACAATAGAAAGCAGAGAAGTGACAAACTTACTCAATTATAAACATTAAATTTGGCTTTGGATCTCAACAGAAGCCAATATTTTTACTTTGCTTGAACTCCTTCCAGCTAGTATAACAACAACAAAAAAAAGGTACGTCCTCTTACAGATAATGGACAATCTGAAGCCAACTGTCCTAAATCAGAATTTGGAAAAGCAGAGGCATGGGAAAAAAACTTTTGGCTGATTACAAACTTATTATAAGTGATTTATTTTGAGCAGTGATTGAAGCAAAAAATAAATATCGAACCTGGGTACTATGAAGGTTTTTTTTTTCTCTTCTACACTCTGTCCTCTTTTTCCTGTGGAGGATTAAGATGGTGTCTAGCTTCTTTTTCAGTCTCAAAGTAGATGGATCTTAAACAGAAGCCAATACTTTTACTTTGTTTGAACCCCTTCCAGCCAATATAACTAAGGAAAAAGAAGAAGAAGAAAAAAGCACGTTCTCTTACTGATAACGGACAATTCAACCCTCACTGTGCAGACATTTTAATTAACCAACTGCCATAAATCAGAATTTGGAAAAGTAGAGACAGAGAAAAACTTCAGCTGGCTGACTACAAACTTATTATAAGTGATTTATTTTGAGCAGTGTCTGAAGCGAAGAATAAGTATCGGACCTGGGAATCATGAAGGGTTTTTTTTTCTTTCTCCTCTCCTCTCTCTACTTTGTTTGCTTGCTGCGGAGGACTAAGATGGCGTTAGCTTCTTTTCTGGTTTTGTTGCAGAAAATGACAGACTTAGACTTCTCAGGATACAGGAAGAGTTTATTTGGCAGCCAGTTTCAGAAAGCTAGCCCATGGCTAGCATTGCAAGTTCTGAACAACCTTCATTATCGAAGCACACATTCTTATACATTCTCAAAGGCAGCGTAACATGGAAACACTTAACTCATTTCTTATTGGTTAACTTGAGGAAAAAGCCTTATAAGGAGATGGGGTCTTACTTCTCCTTTTGTCTTGGGCCATAGGTACTGACTATGTGTCTTTATGCGAACTGTAATTGAACCTTGTGGTTTTGGACTTTTGACATAGGGACGTTTGCTTGAACATGTTGTGGTTGAAGGCTGATGACATTTCCCTGTTCCTTTAAGCAAGCTTCTAACTGTCCCTTTTATGCCACGTCTTCATTCTTATATTTTTATCCATATTTTATTCTACTTTAGTTTCAGAGTAAATGGATTAATTAAACTTAAGATGGACCAGAATTTTGAAATAAGATTTGTATAACCAACTGCAAACTTGGAATTGGATATCAAGAAAGAACAAAAGACTAAGTGGGCCCTCATTGCTTTTTTCCATAGCAATTGAAGTAGATAAATCTAAGGTGAACTAGAACTCTGAAACAAGGATTGTATAACTAACTATAACTTTGAAACTGGACATCATGGAAAACTGGGAATTAGAAGAACTACTTGAAATTATAAAAACAGAGAAATGGGACAAAAGACTTACTAGGAAAAAATAAGATACCTAGATGTTGTGGCCCAGCAGGTGCCGTTGCCGCTGCCACCAGACTCTGAAAGTGAGGGTCCCTGTCACTACGTTAAAATGTTTGCTAGACTGAACTGACACTGAATAGTTAAACTGAGAAAGAGTTATTGCGCAGGTCATAAAATGTTCTTATCTGACAGTGATGTACTGCACATGATTCACACATTCCACAGAGAGAGAGCTACTTCTGATCTTTTGTCCGGCTGCCAGGAAAACTGGCAGACGGAACTTCTTTTTTCAAAATGTAACAATTAGTTAGTTTTCTGTTTTTATTTCCATTTATTATTTTTGTATTAAAGTTTGTTTATTAATTAGAATATGCTTCCCCAGAATCTTTATTTTCTTTTTCTTCGCATCTTAAAGTATATGCTGTTGGAAAACAGCCCCATCCTAGACCTCATTTTGTTCAGGGTGAAATCTTCCCCTGACAGTCCCTATGAGTCGGCTCCAGAGGAGGTGGGGGACCCTGGACAGGGTTCCAACGCTGAGCAGGGATCGGAGAGTCTGGTCGGCCACCAGGAGGCGCCTGAGGCATGGAGCAGCGGTGAGAGCCAGAGGAGGGGGGCTCCCGATGCCATGCCTTGGAGCAGCGGGGAGGAGTCACGAGACAGTGAGTCAGAACTGAGCAGGGAGTTCCTGGACGCTCGTTACTGCCGCGCCCATAGACGCAAGGAGCGTGGGCGTAATTATCGGCGATAAGAGCTCTCAGCTGCTGATCAGGAGGCTCCTCTCCAGGTTATAAAAAGGGTTGACTGTGCATACGCCCTTTGCAGCAGTCAACAGATGACTTATGCCAGAAGTTCTAGTCTGGAATTCTAGCAAGCTGGATAGCTGCTTTCGTGTTTTGTTTTTGTGAGTTTTGTCTTGGTGGTTTACTGCCAAGGAACCTTCTGTTTGTTTGTGCAATAAACCTTGTTCCCTTGTACTGTTCCGGAGTGTGTTCTGTGTGGGCAAAGGAGGAAGGGGGGTCAGAACACCTAGATAGGTGAAAATATAAAGTAAGATAAGGGTTTTATTTTTATTTTTTTATTGTTCAAAATTTTTATTAGTTTTAAAAATTTTGCAAGGAAAAGTGGTTATAGGGTTATAAAACATTTTGACAGCTACATCGTGCGGGGGGGAGAAGTCCCCCCAGGTCTTGCAACTTTTACAAACAAAGATAGAAAAATATCAACATTTACATAAGTATTAGCAGTTTTGAGTTTAACACAAAATCATCAGTATGTTTCAATCATTTGTTTTGTATCACTTCCGTAAAGGTACATTGTAACAATTGCAATAGTGTTTCAAATCACTTTTGTGATCTGAGTCTTCTAGTTGTTGCGTCCTCCCTCCCGTCCACCGGCTGAGCCTCAGCCCCTCCCTCCTTTGTTTCTTGTGTAACATCCCCCATTTCGCCTAGGAGAGCACTGTGTTTTTTAGTGAAAGCCTCTGCTTCCACTACTGTGTTGATTCTAATTCTGCTGCCCTCCCAAAAAATCAACATGCCTTCTGGAAACAGCCACCTGAACCAAACCCCATTATTGTATAATTTTTTTTGCTAAGAAGGAATATTTCCTTCTGTTATCTCTTACTTTCTTCGGGATCTGCTTAAGAATGGTTATTTCTTTATCCTTACATTTTAATGGTCCTCCCCTTTGAGCTCCTAGAACCTCATCTCTTGTAGTTTTTCTAAGAAATTTAACATGAACTTCCCTTGGAACATTGTGTGTTCTTGCATAGGCTGAGTTATCCCTATAGATCAGATCAATATCCCACCAAAGCTGTTGTTTATCTCTGTTAATATATTCTGCTAGTATTGTGGTCATAATCTCCTTAAGATCTTCGTTCTCAACTTCTGGCAAGTTTTGGAACCTAAGAAAAAAAGACATCCTTTCAAATTCCATTTTTAACATTTGATTTCCAAATTCAACATTCCCCCTTTGGATTGTCTTCATCTCGTCTCTCATCCCAACTGCCCCCTCCTCCAGCACACCTATCCTCTGTTCATTCCGTGTGGTTTGCTGGTTCGTCTCTCTGAGCTGATCATTTAAGTCCTGCAGTTGTTTTTTAATTTCGTCCTGTCCCTTTAAGATGATTTGAAGCATCTGATGAGTAGACAAGTCCTTTGCACTCTCTTCAGAGGCTTTAGGTTGTAAAAAAGATCCCAGTTGTGACTGGTGAGCGGGGCTGGACGTAGAAGATGTTGGGGCCGATGAGGCCTTACCAGGCGGTAATTTCTTTGGACCCATCATGAGGCTCAGAGATAGTTATTGTTCTGTACAAAGAGATGGCATCTGTGAGAGAGCACAGCCGGTAGGGATCACCAAACAAACAAGTCCAAAAAAGAATAAGTCTTCTAGTACAGAACTAGAGCAAATAGGTGGGTCAGAATATTCCAAATCCAGGGAAATAACGTACTTGAAGAGGCTCCTGGAGATCTCTGGGGTGGAAATTAGTTGAAAGCCATAAAGTTTTCCAAGGGAGGAGTCTCATTCATGAAGACAAAGAAGAAGGAGGAAGTTGGCCATATTGGCTCAGCCAGTACAGGTGGTCAGGAAACAACAAAGTCAAAGTTCCCATAGATAGTTTAGAGAAGAATCAGTTCAGCCATCCTTTCTCTCGCAATTGTAGTCAAGAAAAAAATCCCCCCCCCATTATTTAAGGGAAGTGAAAGTAGATTTCAAACTTTCTCTCTCCCCCATAAAAGGGAGAGATTTTTCAAGTGCCGCTTTTCCAAGGGGCGTGGAATTTCCCCCCCCCCTCCAATCTAAACTCCTCCAGAAGTTGAAACAAAGACCCAAGAAGAAAACTGCAGAACAGTCAAAAGAGTAAGGATAGTAAAAGACCTGGGGAGACCCCTCGCCTCACCGCTCTTCAGCTGTTTCGTTCCAATTAATTGTTTCCTTCCAGGCTGCGTTCGGTGAAGCGTGCGGTGGCATTCCGCACGCTCCCTACGCTCCCCGGCTCCTGGGGAAAAGCTGGAGACCCCCCCGCGGCCGCCGCCGTTCCAGGGGGGCCCAGCAAGCCACCCCTATGGCAGGGCGCCACTCCAAGGCACCCTGTGCTCCCCCTAGACTTCAGGGGATCCCACCGGAGCAGCGAAAAGGCAGACACGTGCGTCCGTCACCTTCGGCTGCCGGAAGTCGTCTCGATAAGGGTTTTATTTTTAAATATGAAAATAAAATGGAGTTGCTAACTGGCTGAACATAATAATGGAAAGATAACTAAAAAAGGCCAAAAACATTGAATATGGATGAAGATGAAACTGATATGGGGAGGTTGTAAAGTAGAGGTTTCTGCTTCACTTTTATATATGATAATTAAACTGAGTTGCGAATTGACTGAAAATGACAACAGTAGGATAACTAAACGTTGGTTAAATTTTAAGATGATGAATAAAGTGAGATGTTTACTGCTTGTTCTCCTTTACATAATAGATTAAGGGAATTGTAATAAACATTGAACAGCGTGCTGTGTCATTTATAGACAATTTAAGGATAATTTGATCCAAGTTATAGAAAAATAGAGAGGGAACATAGAATATATCTACAATGGGAAATTATTATGATTTTAAGATAGAATCACAAGTTGGGGGCGCGTAAGGATGTATAATTTCTGCGGGATCGCATTCTACCACATACATCCCTGCGACCAATTCGCTCACACAGGGAGGGACTCCTCCGGGTGCCGTCCACCAAGCAATGCCAACGGGCGGCGCCTAGGAGTAGAGCCTTCTCTGTGATGGGCCCAACCCTCTGGAATGACCTCCCCCGTCCAATATTAGAACTACTACCGACTTCCGCTCCTTCCGACAAAAACTTAAGACTCACCTGTTCCGACTAGACGGCCTGGCCCACTTATAGTTCTACTCTTACCTCCTGGTGGATATTTTATTTGGGATAGCTTTTAAGGTTAATGTTTTTAACTTTTTAAAATTTTTATAAATTTTTAATCTAACTTAACTAAATTGTACAGGGAACTTCTACTACCTCCTCCAGTCCTATGTTTAATTTATTTATTGTATACTTATAACATGTATATTTACTGTTTAACTATTTTAATATGACTGTACACCGCCCCGAGTCTCTTTTGAGAGAGGGGCGGTCTAGAAATCCAATAAAGTTAAGTTAAGTTAAGTTAATTATATAAAGATAATGATGAGAATAGCTAGGAATTGTAACCAGGTCTACATCTCGACCAAAATTAGGCGGGGGGAGGGGCTTAAAAGTACAATGACTATATATGTATACTTTTTTGTTCTATTTTTTTTTCCAAGAAAGGGTGTTAAAATGAAATATGTATATTGAAAAGGAACTATAAATACCATCAACATAAAACGGGGCTTGCTCAGAAGCTGAAATACACCAAGTAAATTATAAGAGTGGGAAGAAATGAGGGGAGGCAGGGGAAGGAGAAAGGAATAGAAGAAAGGGAAAGGAGGGGGGAAGAGAAATGAGGAGTGGAGAGGGGAGAGAGGAGAAGGAGAGAGGAAGGGGAAGTAGAGTAGGGAAGGATGACAGAGGGAAGAAAGGAGGTAGGGAGGGGGAGGAGAGAGAGGGAGAAGAAAGTGATGGATAAGGATAAATATGGTGTATGGAGAGCAGAAGAGCTAAACAATTGTGTTTTGGGAGCTGATGGTAAGATGAATTGATGTAAAAACTTAATAATACAAAATGATGTTGGTTATGTAATAGTATACATGTGATTATATGCTGTGAAAATGGAAAAATAAATAAAAAATAAAAAAGGAAAACCATAGCCTTGACTATACACACTTTTGTTGGCAGGGTGATGTCTCTGCTTTTTAGTATGCTGTCTAGATTTACCATAGCTTTCCTCCCCAGGAGCAAGCGTCTTTTAATTTCTTGGCTGCAATCGCCATCTGCAGTGATCTTGGAGCCCAGGAAAATAAAATCTGTCACTAGCTCAATTTCTCCCCATCTATTTACCAGGAAATTATCTTAGTTTTCTTAATGTTGAGTTTCAAGTCAACTTTTGCACTCTCCTTCTTCACCCGCATCAAGAGACTCTTTAGTTCCTCTTCACTTTCTGCCATTAGAGTGGTATCATCTGCATATCTGAGGTTGTTGATATTTCTCCTGGCAATCTTAATTCCAACTTGTAATTCATCTATCCCTGCCTTTCTCATGATGTGCTCTGCATATAAGTTAAATACGCGGGGCGACAGTATACAGCCTTGCTGGACTCCTTTCCCAATTTTGAACCAATCAGTGGTTACGTGTCCAATTCTCACTGTTGCTTCTTGACCCGCATATAGGTTTCTCAAGAGACAAATAAGATGAGGAGGAGCCAAAGTCGCGATGACACGATGTGCGATCTCAATGCTCTGAGATCGCAGTCGACACTTTTGCCACTGGGTGGTCCAAATGGACCTAAACCGTTCCGCAGAGACGGTGAACAGGAAGAATATGTTTTGTTGATTTCAGGGACATCACAAAGTCCCTGATCGATCCAAGAGAAGGTCTTCAAGCAGGTGACAAATATCCAGCCATTTGGCTGATGAAGTCGGGGCGGCTCCAAAATGGAAGGATATGGAAAGAGAAAGTGTTTCCAGCTGGTGAGGAATATTTACCGTTTTAAACGTGTCTGCCTATAAAAAACTTAAAATAAATTCAAATTGGAGAACAGAAGAAATAAGCAGGGGAATTACATTTGGAATGGGTTTTGACAGTGGGTTATCTTTTTTTTAAATGCTATCTTCACGAATGGAATTTATGTAAGACTTTTAAAACGAATGGATTAAGCCTTCTTCTATTTTTTTTTTCATTACTCTTTGTAACCTATGGTCTAAAATTCTCCTCTTTCATTACTGTGGATGTTTTTCTAACTAATTTAAGAATTGTACTTTCTTTTCAACTTGAAATACAAAAAAGATATTTTTTTAAAAAAATTGCAACATTGTAACAATAACACTGCTACTTCGGAGGCTAGAGCTTTGTGTATTGGAAACAAAACACTTTATTTTCTTTCACTGATTATCTTGGCTTGGCACTTCAAGGTCTTACTGCTTGTTTATAGAGAGTGATAAGAAGAAAAGCACACAGATGTTCCTTTGAAGTATTTCTAACCAGAGAAAGGTGAAAATGAAATGATTATTGTGAATCGACGCTTAATCTTTGTTAAAACCTTCTAAGCTAGAATAGAAGTGTTAATTAGCTGGAGATAATGGCGCAATTTCAACAGGAGAAAGAAGTTTAAAGTCTGCAAAAGATATTCTCAGAAATACAGAAATTATCAAATACACGTGAGAGGATAGAGAAGAAGTTGGTTGACTTAGTGCATTTAACAGCAAAATATAATGGAGAAGTTGAAGATGTTCATCAAATGGATAAAGCGGCAGTTAAAATCCAAAAAATCGAAGAGGAAAATGAATATAAAGAAATTAAAATTTCTGATATTTATGGTGATTGATCTGTCTCTGAAAATGGAAAGAGTGGAATACTGAAAGAGGAATTAAATGGAGGGGAAACCTACCCCAAATGGCAAGATTATGACCCCACCCATAATGGGGGACACACGCTCGACCTGATTTTTGTCTCTGGGCAGTGGATGAATGATCTAGATTTAGGGGATATTTCTATTCAACCCTTGTCATGGTCTGATCATTTCCTCATCAGGCTTGACTTCCATACCGCTACCCCTCGCCGCAGGGAGGCGGAACCGACTAGATGGTTCCGCCCCAGGCACCTGATGGACCCCGAAAGGTTCCTGATGGAGCTTGGGACTTTTCCTGAATCCCTTGCTCACAGCTCGACCGAAGCCCTAGTGGAAGCCTGGGATAGGGCTGCCGCTGGGGCTTTGGATTGTGTTGTGCCTTTGCGGCCTCTGACCCGGTGTCGATCCCGGATGGCTCCCTGGTTTACAGAGGAGCTCTGGGAGATGAAACGCCGGAAAAGACGCCTAGAGACTGGCTGGAGGGCCAGCCGGTCCGAATCTGATCGAACACTAGTAAGAATTCATATTAAATCCTACTTAGTGGCGATAGAAGCGGCAAAACTGCAATATTTTTCCACTCTTATCGCATCCGCAGATAACCGCCCAGCCGCCCTGTTTAGGGTGACTCGCTCCTTACTTAACCGAGGAACTGGGGAAGACCCCTTGCAGGGTAGGGCTGAAGAATTTGTTCAGTATCTGCAGGATAAAATTGCTCAGATCCGGACAGGCTTGGACTCTGACTGGGTAGATTCGGGTAAGCCGACGGGGATGAATCTTGAGGAGACAATCTGGGATGTGTTTGACCCTGTGACCCCCGAAGGCATGGACAGGATTATGGGGAGACTCAGTGCTGCCACTTGTGTGCTGGACCCGTGTCCCTCTTGGTTAGTTTCGGCTTCCCAGGAGGTGACACTAGGCTGGCTCTAGGCGATTACCAACGCTTCATTGAGAGAGGGGTTCTTTCCCACCGCCTTGAAGGAGGCGGTGGTGAGGCCCCTCCTTAAGAAGCCGTCCCTGGACCCAGCTTCTTTAGCCAACTACCGTCCGGTCTCCAACCTTCGCTTTGTAGCGAAGGCTGTCGAGAGTGTGGTAGCACGTCAGCTTCCCCAGTACCTGGATGAAGCTGTCTACCTGGATCCGTTTCAGTCGGGTTTCAGGCCTGGGTACAGCACGGAGACGGCATTGGTCGCATTGGTTGATGATCTCTGGGGGGGGCCGGGACAGGGGCTGCTCCTCTGTACTGGTCCTATTAGACCTCTCGGCGGCTTTCAATACCATCGACCATGGTATCCTACTGCGACGACTCGGGGGGTTGGGAGTGGGGGGCACCGCTTTACGGTGGTTCTCCTCCTACCTATCGGATCGGTCGCAGTTTGTGTTGACTGGAGGGCAGAGATCGACCCCCAGGCGCGTCACTTGTGGGGTGCCCCAGGGGTCGGTTCTCTCACCCCTCCTGTTCAACATATATATGAACGTTCTGGGCGAGATCATCCGTGGTTTTGGGGTACAGTATCATCAATATGCTGATGATACCCAACTTTTCATCTCTACCCCAAACCACCCAAACGATGCCCTCGACGTGATGTCCCGATGCCTGGAGGCTGTGCGGATCTGGATGGGGAGGAACAGGCTCAAGCTCAATCCCTCCAAGACTGAGTGGCTGTGGTTTCCGTCATCCCGATTTGTGCATCTTGTTCCATCTTTGAGGATAGGGGGAGAAATTTTAGCCCCCTCAGTCCTCCTGGATACGCGGCTTAGTTTAGAAGAACATCTGACGGCCGTGACCAGGGGGTCCTTTTACCAGGTTCGCCTGGTACGTCAGTTGCGCCCCTTCCTGGATAGGGATGCTCTGTGCACAGTTACTCATGCCCTCGTCCTTTCTCGCCTGGACTACTGCAACGCTCTCTACATGGGGCTGCCCTTGAAGAGCACCCGGAGGCTTCAGTTGGTCCAGAATGCGGCCGTGCGGGTTATCATGGGGGTACCTAGGTGCTCCCATGTTACACCCCTTTTAGGCGGCCTGCACTGGTTACCGGTTGTCTTCCGGGTGTGATTCAAGGTACTAATTATGACCTTTAAAGCGCTCCATGGCTTAGGCCCAGGGTACCTGCGAGACCACCTACTGCCACCAATAGCCTCCCACCGTCCAGTACGATCCCACAGAGTTGGCCTCTTCAGGGTGCCGTCGGCCAGACAGTGTCGGCTGGTGACCCCCAGGGGGAGAGCCTTCTCTGTGGGAGCGCCTTCCCTCTGGAATGAGCTGCCCCCGGAGCTTCGCATAATCCCTGACCTCCGGTCCTTCCGACGCGCCCTAAAAACTTGGCTTTTCCAGCAAGCCGGCCTGGCCTGTTAATTTTATTTAATTTTTAAAATGTGAGTGTTATATAAATTGGATTTGTTTTTTGGACTGTTTCTAATTTCCTTTTAACTTTTGTACTATGTGTTTTTTAATGCTGTACGCCGCCCTGAGTCCTTGGGAGAAGGGCGGCATATAAATCTAATAAATCCAATCCAATCCAAGTTATAGAAGAAGAAAAAATAAAAGAATTTATGGATTTAAAGAGAGAAATCTTATTAGCAATAGTTTTGATAACACCACCGACAACCAAAAATAAGCTGATTAAGGAAACAGAAGAAGGGCATCGAAATTACATGAGAGATTTTATAAGCAAAGAGTTGCCAAGAGGAGTCCATACAAAGTTGATTAAAGAGATGATTAGAGGACTGATACCACAAATAGCAGAAGATATGACACTGTTTTGCTACTGGAAAGATAGAGGTTGATAGATGGAAGAGTATAATTTAAAACTAATTAAACTTAGTGAAATGTCGTGATAATAGATATAGTTAAACAAATAATTGATAATGATAATAATGCATTCAATGTGTAGTGTCATGATAAGAAATAATGGGATATGAATATTGAATGGTACCCATGAAAGGAAGATTAGAAATTCTTTTGGATTATATATAAAGGTTAATAAAAAAAGAACTAAGTTAGATATAGTTAAGTTTTGAATATTAGGGGGGAAATGTTATGATGCAGGATATAGTTAAATAAAGGAGGGATAATGATAATAACGTATATATAGGTATGGGTACAACATAAGGAAATTGGATGTAAATTGCAAATAATGATTTGGAAAGAAGGATTAGAAAATTTTGTTATTGAATATTATGGATGTTTAGCTAGAATACGATATAAAGATTCAGTGTTATTGTAGGATTTTAGAAATAGTAAATGAAATGCCAGTATGTGGTTATGTATGAAATCTTGGTATATTCTATGATGAAAGACATTTAAACAATTATAGTCAAATGAAAATGGAGGTATGATGATGGTAACATGTATAAATATCTGAGTTAAAATACTTGAGTTAATATGAATTATGTTTGTTGACTGTGGAAGAGATGCACGTAAGCTTTTTTGTAACCAACTGATACACTTTCTACTGTATGTAAAGGAGGATATGTTGTGTTTGTCTTGAAAACTAAAAATAAAAAAAACTAAAAAAAGAGACAAATAAGATGGTCTGGTACTCCCATCTCTTTAAGAACTTGCCACAATTTGTTGTGATGCACACAATCAAAGGCTCTTTAGCATAGTCAATGAAGCAGAAGTACTGTAGATGTTTTTCTGGAACTGCGTAGCTTTCTCCATGATCCAGCTTATGTTGGCAATTTGATCTCTAGTTCTTGCTCCACATACTGCTGGAGCCTAGCTTGTAGGTTTTGAGCATAACTTTACTAGCATGTGAAATGAGTGCAATGGTGCTGTAGTTTGAACATTCTTTGACATTGCCTTTCTTTGGAATTGGAATGTAAACTGACCTTTTCCAATCCTGTGGCCTGTTGTTGCTCAGATTTCCTAAGGCCTATTTGATGTTTCACATAAAATAAAGTGTTTTGTTTCCAATACACAAAGCTCTAGCCTCCGAAGTAGCAGTGTTATTGTTACAATGTTGCAATTTTTTAAAAAAATATCTTTTTTGTATTTCAAGTTGAAAAGAAAGTACAATTCTTAAATTAGTTAGAAAAACATCCACAGTAATGAAAGAGGAGAATTTTAGACCATAGGTTACAAAGAGTAATGAAAAAAAAAATAGAAGAAGGCTTAATCCATTCGTTTTAAAAGTCTTACATAAATTCCATTCGTGAAGATAGCATTTAAAAAAAAGATAACCCACTGTCAAAACCCATTCCAAATGTAATTCCCCTGCTTATTTCTTCTGTTCTCCAATTTGAATTTATTTTAAGTTTTTTATAGGCAGACACGTTTAAAACGGTAAATATTCCTCACCAGCTGGAAACACTTTCTCTTTCCATATCCTTCCATTTTGGAGCCGCCCCGACTTCATCAGCCAAATGGCTGGATATTTGTCACCTGCTTGAAGACCTTCTCTTGGATCGATCAGGGACTTTGTGATGTCCCTGAAATCAACAAAACATATTCTTCCTGTTCACCGTCTCTGCGGAACGGTTTAGGTCCATTTGGACCACCCAGTGGCAAAAGTGTCGACTGCGATCTCAGAGCATTGAGATCGCACATCGTGTCATCGCGACTTTGGCTCCTCCTCATCTTATTTGTCTCTTGAGAAACCTATATGCGGGTCAAGAAGCAACAGTGAGAATTGGACACGTAACCACTGATTGGTTCAAAATTGGGAAAGGAGTCCAGCAAGGCTGTATACTGTCGCCCCGCGTATTTAACTTATATGCAGAGCACATCATGAGAAAGGCAGGGATAGATGAATTACAAGTTGGAATTAAGATTGCCAGGAGAAATATCAACAACCTCAGATATGCAGATGATACCACTCTAATGGCAGAAAGTGAAGAGGAACTAAAGAGTCTCTTGATGCGGGTGAAGAAGGAGAGTGCAAAAGTTGACTTGAAACTCAACATTAAGAAAACTAAGATAATTTCCTGGTAAATAGATGGGGAGAAATTGAGCTAGTGACAGATTTTATTTTCCTGGGCTCCAAGATCACTGCAGATGGCGATTGCAGCCAAGAAATTAAAAGACGCTTGCTCCTGGGGAGGAAAGCTATGGTAAATCTAGACAGCATACTAAAAAGCAGAGACATCACCCTGCCAACAAAAGTGTGTATAGTCAAGGCTATGGTTTTCCTTTTTTATTTTTTATTTATTTTTCCATTTTCACAGCATATAATCACATGTATACTATTACATAACCAACATCATTTTGTATTATTAAGTTTTTACATCAATTCATCTTACCATCAGCTCCCAAAACACAATTGTTTAGCTCTTCTGCTCTCCATACACCATATTTATCCTTATCCATCACTTTCTTCTCCCTCTCTCTCCTCCCCCTCCCTACCTCCTTTCTTCCCTCTGTCATCCTTCCCTACTCTACTTCCCCTTCCTCTCTCCTTCTCCTCTCTCCCCTCTCCACTCCTCATTTCTCTTCCCCCCTCCTTTCCCTTTCTTCTATTCCTTTCTCCTTCCCCTGCCTCCCCTCATTTCTTCCCACTCTTATAATTTACTTGGTGTATTTCAGCTTCTGAGCAAGCCCCGTTTTATGTTGATGGTATTTATAGTTCCTTTTCAATATACATATTTCATTTTAACACCCTTTCTTGGAAAAAAAAATAGAACAAAAAAGTATACATATATAGTCATTGTACTTTTAAGCCCCTCCCCCCGCCTAATTTTGGTCGAGATGTAGACCTGGTTACAATTCCTAGCTATTCTCATCATTATCTTTATATAATTAACTTAACTTAACTTAACTTTATTGGATTTCTAGACCGCCCCTCTCTCAAAAGAGACTCGGGGCGGTGTACAGTCATATTAAAATAGTTAAACAGTAAATATACATGTTATAAGTATACAATAAATAAATTAAACATAGGACTGGAGGAGGTAGTAGAAGTTCCCTGTACAATTTAGTTAAGTTAGATTAAAAATTTATAAAAATTTTAAAAAGTTAAAAACATTAACCTTAAAAGCTATCCCAAATAAAATATCCACCAGGAGGTAAGAGTAGAACTATAAGTGGGCCAGGCCGTCTAGTCGGAACAGGTGAGTCTTAAGTTTTTGTCGGAAGGAGCGGAAGTCGGTAGTAGTTCTAATATTGGACGGGGGAGGTCATTCCAGAGGGTTGGGCCCATCACAGAGAAGGCTCTACTCCTAGGCGCCGCCCGTTGGCATTGCTTGGTGGACGGCACCCGGAGGAGTCCCTCCCTGTGTGAGCGAATTGGTCGCAGGGATGTATGTGGTAGAATGCGATCCCGCAGAAATTATACATCCTTACGCGCCCCCAACTTGTGATTCTATCTTAAAATCATAATAATTTCCCATTGTAGATATATTCTATGTTCCCTCTCTATTTTTCTATAACTTGGATCAAATTATCCTTAAATTGTCTATAAATGACACAGCACGCTGTTCAATGTTTATTACAATTCCCTTAATCTATTATGTAAAGGAGAACAAGCAGTAAACATCTCACTTTATTCATCATCTTAAAATTTAACCAACGTTTAGTTATCCTACTGTTGTCATTTTCAGTCAATTCGCAACTCAGTTTAATTATCATATATAAAAGTGAAGCAGAAACCTCTACTTTACAACCTCCCCATATCAGTTTCATCTTCATCCATATTCAATGTTTTTGGCCTTTTTTAGTTATCTTTCCATTATTATGTTCAGCCAGTTAGCAACTCCATTTTATTTTCATATTTAAAAATAAAACCCTTATCGAGACGACTTCCGGCAGCCGAAGGTGACGGACGCACGTGTCTGCCTTTTCGCTGCTCCGGTGGGATCCCCTGAAGTCTAGGGGGAGCACAGGGTGCCTTGGAGTGGCGCCCTGCCATAGGGGTGGCTTGCTGGGCCCCCCTGGAACGGCGGCGGCCGCGGGGGGGTCTCCAGCTTTTCCCCAGGAGCCGGGGAGCGTAGGGAGCGTGCGGAATGCCACCGCACGCTTCACCGAACGCAGCCTGGAAGGAAACAATTAATTGGAACGAAACAGCTGAAGAGCGGTGAGGCGAGGGGTCTCCCCAGGTCTTTTACTATCCTTACTCTTTTGACTGTTCTGCAGTTTTCTTCTTGGGTCTTTGTTTCAACTTCTGGAGGAGTTTAGATTGGAGGGGGGGGGGGAAATTCCACGCCCCTTGGAAAAGCGGCACTTGAAAAATCTCTCCCTTTTATGGGGGAGAGAGAAAGTTTGAAATCTACTTTCACTTCCCTTAAATAATGGGGGGGGGATTTTTTTCTTGACTACAATTGCGAGAGAAAGGATGGCTGAACTGATTCTTCTCTAAACTATCTATGGGAACTTTGACTTTGTTGTTTCCTGACCACCTGTACTGGCTGAGCCAATATGGCCAACTTCCTCCTTCTTCTTTGTCTTCATGAATGAGACTCCTCCCTTGGAAAACTTTATGGCTTTCAACTAATTTCCACCCCAGAGATCTCCAGGAGCCTCTTCAAGTACGTTATTTCCCTGGATTTGGAATATTCTGACCCACCTATTTGCTCTAGTTCTGTACTAGAAGACTTATTCTTTTTTGGACTTGTTTGTTTGGTGATCCCTACCGGCTGTGCTCTCTCACAGATGCCATCTCTTTGTACAGAACAATAACTATCTCTGAGCCTCATGATGGGTCCAAAGAAATTACCGCCTGGTAAGGCCTCATCGGCCCCAACATCTTCTACGTCCAGCCCCGCTCACCAGTCACAACTGGGATCTTTTTTACAACCTAAAGCCTCTGAAGAGAGTGCAAAGGACTTGTCTACTCATCAGATGCTTCAAATCATCTTAAAGGGACAGGACGAAATTAAAAAACAACTGCAGGACTTAAATGATCAGCTCAGAGAGACGAACCAGCAAACCACACGGAATGAACAGAGGATAGGTGTGCTGGAGGAGGGGGCAGTTGGGATGAGAGACGAGATGAAGACAATCCAAAGGGGGAATGTTGAATTTGGAAATCAAATGTTAAAAATGGAATTTGAAAGGATGTCTTTTTTTCTTAGGTTCCAAAACTTGCCAGAAGTTGAGAACGAAGATCTTAAGGAGATTATGACCACAATACTAGCAGAATATATTAACAGAGATAAACAACAGCTTTGGTGGGATATTGATCTGATCTATAGGGATAACTCAGCCTATGCAAGAACACACAATGTTCCAAGGGAAGTTCATGTTAAATTTCTTAGAAAAACTACAAGAGATGAGGTTCTAGGAGCTCAAAGGGGAGGACCATTAAAATGTAAGGATAAAGAAATAACCATTCTTAAGCAGATCCCGAAGAAAGTAAGAGATAACAGAAGGAAATATTCCTTCTTAGCAAAAAAAATTATACAATAATGGGGTTTGGTTCAGGTGGCTGTTTCCAGAAGGCATGTTGATTTTTTGGGAGGGCAGCAGAATTAGAATCAACACAGTAGTGGAAGCAGAGGCTTTCACTAAAAAACACAGTGCTCTCCTAGGCGAAATGGGGGATGTTACACAAGAAACAAAGGAGGGAGGGGCTGAGGCTCAGCCGGTGGACGGGAGGGAGGACGCAACAACTAGAAGACTCAGATCACAAAAGTGATTTGAAACACTATTGCAATTGTTACAATGTACCTTTACGGAAGTGATACAAAACAAATGATTGAAACATACTGATGATTTTGTGTTAAACTCAAAACTGCTAATACTTATGTAAATGTTGATATTTTTCTATCTTTGTTTGTAAAAGTTGCAAGACCTGGGGGGACTTCTCCCCCCCGCACGATGTAGCTGTCAAAATGTTTTATAACCCTATAACCACTTTTCCTTGCAAAATTTTTAAAACTAATAAAAATTTTGAACAATAAAAAAATAAAAATAAAACCCTTATCTTACTTTATATTTTCACCTATCTAGGTGTTCTGACCCCCCTTCCTCCTTTGCCCACACAGAACACACTCCGGAACAGTACAAGGGAACAAGGTTTATTGCACAAACAAACAGAAGGTTCCGTGGCAGTAAACCACCAAGACAAAACTCACAAAAACAAAACACGAAAGCAGCTATCCAGCTTGCTAGAATTCCAGACTAGAACTTCTGGCATAAGTCATCTGTTGACTGCTGCAAAGGGCGTATGCACAGTCAACCCTTTTTATAACCTGGAGAGGAGCCTCCTGATCAGCAGCTGAGAGCTCTTATCGCCGATAATTACGCCCACGCTCCTTGCGTCTATGGGCGCGGCAGTAACGAGCGTCCAGGAACTCCCTGCTCAGTTCTGACTCACTGTCTCGTGACTCCTCCCCGCTGCTCCAAGGCATGGCATCGGGAGCCCCCCTCCTCTGGCTCTCACCGCTGCTCCATGCCTCAGGCGCCTCCTGGTGGCCGACCAGACTCTCCGATCCCTGCTCAGCGTTGGAACCCTGTCCAGGGTCCCCCACCTCCTCTGGAGCCGACTCATAGGGACTGTCAGGGGAAGATTTCACCCTGAACAAAATGAGGGCTAGGATCGGGGCTGTTTTCCAACAGCATATACTTTAAGATGCGAAGAAAAAGAAAATAAAGATTCTGGGGAAGCAAATTCTAATTAATTAAATGACATTCCTACAGAGGGTTGTTTTATTCCAACGGTCGTGGGGAGGGGTGGATGCGATGACCGAATAAAATCTCGTAGTCGGTTGGGAGACCGTGGCTGTTGGACACGCCCGGTCGCTTGTACCAACCCTCGCAGCCTAGGTGGTCAGGACCTACAGAGCCAGGGCCTGAGGCTGATGCTTTGCAATGCAAGGTCCGTTGTTAACAAGGCCCCCTCATTAATGAGTTGATCTCAGAGGGGGAGCCGGACCTTGCAGGGATAACGGAGACCTGGCTGGGCCACGAGGGTGGTTTGCCCCTCGTGGAGATGTGCCCGCCAGGCTACCGTGCATTTCATCAGCCGCGGGCCCAGGGTAAGGGTGGCGGGGTGGCGGTAATTATACGGGAGAGTCTTGAACCGAGGGAGTTCACTGTGCCACAGATCTCCGGGTGTGAGTCCCTTGGTGTGAAATGGGGCCCAGGGAGGCAGTTGGGCTTGCTGATTGTATACTTGGCTCCTCGCTATGCATCAGCGGCCCTGCCCGAGCTCCTCGAGCTGATCGCGGAGACGGCAGTTGATACCCCCAAACTTGTGGTTATGGGGGATTTCAATCTGCCGTCGACGGGTGAAGCATCCGAGGTGGCTCGGGAGTTCATGGCTTCCATGACAGCCATGGACCTGTCCCAATTAATTCAGGGCCCCACACACGGGGGTGGACACACACTGGACCTTGTTTTTGTATCTGGACAGTGGACGAGTGATCTGGGAATAGGGGATCTAGTTATCACACCCCTGTCATGGTCAGACCACTCTTCTCTTCGGCTCGACTTCCCCGGCGCTACCCCCCACCGCGGGGAGGCGGAACCTGATTGTCCCAGATAGTTCCGCCCCAAGTGACTGATGGAACCGGATAGGTTCCAGATGGAGCTTGGGCCATTTCCTGTAGCCCTGACCCGCTCCCGGATGGAGGACCTAGTGGCCGCTTGGAATAAGGCGGCTGCGGGGGCCTTGGACCGGGTAGCGCCTTTGCGGCCTCTCTTGCGGCAACGAACCACCCTGGCTCCTTGGTTTACCGAGGAGCTGAGGGTGATGAAATGCCACAAGAGACGCCTAGAAAGCAGGTGGAGGTCCTCATGCTCCGAATCTGACCGAACACAGGTAAGAGCCTATTTACGGACCTACCTTGTGGCTCTAAGAGCGGCCAAACGTAGACACTGTGCCGTTCTTATTGCGTCCGCGGATAACCGCCCTGCCGCCCTGTTTCGGGTGACCCGCTCTCTCTTATTTCAGAGGTCGCGGGAAGCCCCTTTGCAGGGTAGAGCAGAGGAGTTTGGGGAATATCTGCAGGACAAAATCGATCAGATCCGGAGTGGATGGGCCCCCTTCAGTGGACCAGGAGAGACGTCGGAAGCTAGTCTTGAGACACCATGCTGGGAGGAGTTTGACTCTGTTGCCCCCAAGGACTTGGACAGGTTACGTGGGCGGCTGCGAGCCACCTCATGTTTACTGGACCCGTGTCCCTCCTGGCTTGTACTGGCATCCTGGGAGGTTACACGAGGCTGGCTCCTGGGTCTGGTGAACGCTTCACTGGAGGAGGGGTCCTTGCTGGCCGCCTTGAAAGAGGACGTGGTGAGGCCCCTGCTCAAGAGGCCTTCCCTGGATCCGGAGGAACTAGCTAATTACCGTCCTGTCTCCAACCTTCCCTTTTTAGCGAAGGTTGTAGAGAGTGTGGTGGCGCAGCAGTTCCCACGTCACCTGGAGGAAGCAGTCTATCTTGACCCGCGCCAGTCCGGCTTTCGACCTGGTCACAGCACGGAGACGGCCTTGGTCGCGTTGGTAGATGATCTATGGAGGGACAGAGATAGGGGTTGTTCCTCTATCCTGGTCCTATTAGATCTATCAGCGGCTTTCGATACCATCGACCATGGTATCTTATTCCGCTGGCTGGAAGAGATGGGCGTGGGGGGCACCGTTTTGCGGTGGTTCCGCTCCTATCTCTCCGACCGGATGCAGTGTGTGTTGGCAGGGGAGCAGAGGTCGACCCTGAGGCCACTCACTTCTGGGGTGCCTCAGGGTTCGGTCCTCTCACCCCTCCTGTTCAACACATACATAAAGCCGCTGGGTGAGATCATCCGTGGTTTTGGGGTTGGATACCATCTGTACGCTGATGATACACAGCTGTACATTTCCACCCCAAACCACCCCAACGAGGCCGTCGAAATGTTGTCCCGGTGTTTGGAAGCCGTGCGGGTCTGGATGGGGGACAACAGACTTAAACTCAACCCTTCCAAGACTGAGTGGCTGTGGCTACCGGCGCCCCGATTTAACCAGTTGACGCCATCACTGGCCATAGGGGGCGAATTATTGCCCCCCGTGGAACGGGCGCACAATCTGGGCGTCCTCCTTGATGCCCGGCTGTCGATGGATGACCATTTGACAGCCGTGGCGAGGGGGGCGTTCCACCAGGTTCGCCTGGTGCGTCAATTGCGCCCCCTATTGGATCGGGACGCCCTACGCACAGTCACTCATGCGCTGGTGACGTCTCGCCTGGACTACTGCAATGCTCTCTACATGGGGATCCCCTTGAGATGCACCCGAAGACTGCAGCTAGTTCAGAATGCGGCCGCGCGGGTTATCATGGGAGGATCAAGATACTCCCACATAACACCATTCCTCCGCGAGCTGCACTGGCTGCCTGTGGTTTTTCGGGTGCGTTTCAAGGTGTTGGTTACTATCTTCAAAGCGCTCCATGGCATGGGACCTAGTTACCTGCGGGACCGCATCTCACCTCATACATCCCTACGACCTATCCGCTCTCACAGGGAGGGACTCCTCCAGGTGCCATCCGCCAAGCAGTGCCAGCGCGTGACGCCTAGGAGTAGAGCCTTCTCTGTGATGGGCCCAACCCTCTGGAATGACCTCCCTCCCGATATTAGAATTACCAATGACCTCCGCTCCTTCCGACAGAAGCTCAAGACTCACCTGTTCCGACTAGCTGGCTTAGCTGATTGACAGTTCCATCTTCTACCTCCTGGCAAACATTTTATTGGGGAATTTTTAAGTTAATTTTAATATTTGTATTTTAACTAAGAATTGTACAGTATATTTTTTACCTCCTCCGTCTACGTCCACGTCTATGTCTATGTCTATGTTCATGTCTATGTATTTGTATATGGTTTTAACATGACTGTACACCGCCCCGAGTTCTGCCTAGGAAAGGGTGCGGTCTAGAAATAAAAGTTATTATTATTATTTATTATTAAACAAACTTTAATACAAAAATAATAAATGGAAATAAAAACAGAAAACTAACTAATTGTTACATTTTGAAAAAAGAAGTTCCGTCTGCCAGTTTTCCTGGCAGCCGGACAAAAGATCAGAAGTAGCTCTCTCTCTGTGGAATGTGTGAATCATGCGCAGTACATCACTGTCAGATAAGAACATTTTATGACCTGCGCAATAACTCTTTCTCAGTTTAACTATTCAGTGTCAGTTCAGTCTAGCAAACATTTTAACATAGTGAAACCCCTTCTTTTGCTAGTCTGGACTGACGTCATCAAATCATCAATTAAGGCACATCTTCTTTCGCAGATACTCGTGTTGATTTACGGGAAGTGGTTTGTTGAGCATATCTGCAATCTTATCATGTGTAGAAACATATTGCAATTTAACAAAACCTTGCTTAACTAATTGCTTTGTGTTTTGATAACGAATGTCAATGTGTCTGGACCTAGAACCTGTGAAATGTGACTCAGAAATATAAACCACAGATACATTATCTTCCATCACGGTGATTGGTCGAATCGGACGTGTCCAGATATCTGTGATCAAAGCATCAAACCATGTTAGAGAATTACAAGCATCTGAAACACAAGCATATTCAGCTTCAGTAGATGAACATGAAACAAAACTCTGTTTTCTCACTTGCCAGTAAACAGGACATCCATTCAGGAACATCATGTAACCAGAAGTTCTTTTGCGTGACTTCTTATCGCTTGCCCAGTCGGCGTCAGCATAGCAAATTAACTGTGGATGATCAGTGTGTGTTGGTTCTAGCAATAACTTCATGTGTTTTGTGTGTTTCAGGTATTTCAACAACTTCTTAATGCATGCCCAATGAAATTGTGTTGCCTTACCTACGTGTCGTGATAAAAGATTAACACTAAGTGCAATGTCAGGTCTGGTCCAACTACTGATGTATAATAGTGAACCAATGACTGAACGATAAAGTGTTTGATCCTCGAACTCAGGACTTGGTTCATGTGTTAAGTTGTGAAAATCTGTTTGCATGGGTGTCTTTGTTGCGCTAGCATCTTTCATGTTGCAATGATGCAGAATGTGGTCAATTTTCTCCTCTTGTGAAAGACTAAACCCCTTCTGTGTCTTTTCAATCTGAACACCTAAATAAGTGCTAATGTGTCCTAAAGATTTCAGTGTGAAGTATCTCTGCAAACTTTTGGCAAAAATCTCACTCATTTTCTTATTTGGACCAATATAAACAATATCATCAACATAAACAAGAATTATCTCATATGCATTGTTAGATCTTTTGGGGAACACGCATTCATCAGTTTCGGACTTAATAAAGCCCATTGAATTTAGTTTGTCAGTAAGACATAAATACCACATTAAACCTGACTGTTTCAGACCATAAAGACTTTTGTTCAGGAACCAGGTATCCCCTTCTTGCTTTCGGAATCCTGGAGGGCTTCTTACGTAGATCTCTTCATCTAGGTCTGCATGTAGATAAGCTGTGTCCACATCAAATTGGAAAACTTCTAAACCAAGAATAGTTGCAGTGGTTGAGGCAATTTTTACACTTTCAGTTCTGACTGTTGGTGAGTAAGTGTTTGTGTAGTCCTCAGGATAACGTTGAGCGAAACCCTGAGCTACAAGTCTGGCTTTGTATAAAGACTCACCATTTGGTTTCTTCTTGATTCTGTAGACCCATCGAGTGCCAATGACTTTCTTGTTTGCTGGAGGTTTTGCAGGTGTAAATACATTAAGTTTCTTTAAACTGTCCATTTCATCCTGCATTGCATCATACCATTTGTCTTGCTCTGAATCAGGAAGCTGTTTGATTTGTGTGAATGTCTCAGGAGGAAGAGTAACGTTGCAAATCAAAGGTAATGGTGTTTTTGTCAGTTGCCATGAATAACGTTGTGGAGGGATTCCTTTTGTGGCCCTCTTGGAACGTCTAGGAACAACAGTCCAGTCTTGTTCTTCTTCTTCATCCTCATCCTCACGTTCGTCGCTAGCGTCAGCATCCGCGGCTTGTGAAGACGGAACATCAGGTTGTGAAGAACTGGTAGAAGGAATATCTGCCTGCGAATTGTCATCAGGCTGCGTGGCATCTGGAACAACATCTCTAGGAAAATAAACTCCAGGATCATTGGAATGAATCCTGGACCAGTCAATGTCTTCCTCAAAATTAGCAGATTGTGAAATGACAATCATATGTTTAGTATCAATGAATTTGCACCATTTTGATTTATCATCAATACCCATAAATCTCAGTCTCTTTGCTACTGGACTTAAGGGAGTGTTCACCATAGCATATGAACCAAAAATGTGGAGGTTCTTGAGATCAGGCTTTTAGCCATACAGCATGTAGAAAGGAGTTTGATTGATTACACTGCTCCAAGTACGGTTGACAATGTAATTTGCATATTTGATTGCTTCACCCCAGTATATACTACCGAGGTTGGCATCTTCTAGAAGACAACGCATCATGGTTTGTAGAACCCCTTGTCTTCTTTCTACGACTCCATTATGAGCCGGTGTGTATGGAGCGGATGTCTGATGAAGAATTCCATTCTTACGCATCCAGTCCTGGAAACGCTGAGACATGAATTCTGCACCACGGTCACTCTGGATTCTGGCGATGCGAACTCGGTATTGTGTAGAAACAAAAGCTGCAAAGTCTTTAAAGATCTGAAAGGTCTCAGATTTCTCTCTCATAGGATATACAAATCCATATCTAGAATGATTATCTACTATTGTTAGAAAATACTTTCTGCCACCAATTGTTGGTGGGAAAGGACCCACTATGTCAGTGTGTACCAAATCAAAAATGCGTGTTGACAGGCGTGTAGCGTGTTTGGGAATTGCAGTCGCCTTGGATTTAGCCTTCTTGCAAACTGCACAATCCAAAAACACCTTACACCCCTTTAGATCCAAACCTTTTGCGAACTCCAGCATCTTTCTAAGAACACGGAAACTGGCATGCCCCAATCTTCTGTGCCACTTGTGGATACACCTGGAATGCAAAGGTTTACCAGTTAGTGAATTCTCAACATTAACAGTTTCATGAGGAATCTCAGGCTTGCTCTGAGCAACCTGTTTCTGTGTTCTCTGTTTGTTGGCTTTAGGAGCCTTTGGCACGGTAACGGGTTCTCTCTCTGAACCAACTCTCTCTGGGCCCGTGTTGTGCCTTTTTGGGGTTTGCATACTTCCCTGTGCTTGCCCTTTAGGCTTTGGCTTTAAGTAATAAACACCACCAATCAGCATGGTTTCAGCAACAATATCTCCATCTTTAACTAAGTAACTTGCTTTTTCGAGGTGGTGAACCTGGAACTTTAACTCTCTAGACAAGTGACTTTGACTAAGCAAATTACTGGTTGCTGAAGGTATGTAATAAACATCAGGGATGAATGTATCGAGCTCTTCAATGTAAACAGTTCCTTTTCCCATGACCTTGCAAGTGTGGTTGGTGAAGGAGTACAGTTCTCGATACTCGGGCTCTGGCTCGCCCATCTCTGTGAAAAGTTCCCTTCTGTGGGTAACGTGCACAGCTGCTCCACTGTCTAAAGTCCACAAAAGACGTCTGTCAAACTTTGGATCAGGTTGTGGAACGTTGGTTATGGCCAATGTTGCGAGTGGAGCTTGTGGATCATGCCTTGGACCACGACGACCTTGTCTTCCGCCTCTACCTCTGCCTCTGGAGTCTGTTCCTCTGGGCTGGTACGTGACGGGAGCTGGAACTCGTTGGGGACAATCCCTGGTGTCATGTCCCACACGGTTGCAGGTGTAGCATTTTGGCATCCTTGGAGCGTAGCCTCTTCCTCGGAAGGGACGTCTGGCTGGAGCCTTTGATGCTGGGGGTCGTTGCAGATGTGGTGTAGCTAACTTGATAGCTTCCTCCTCCACTAAAAGTCTGCAAACGTGGTTAACTGTGCGTTGAGTAATAGGCACATAGTTAATCTTTGCAACAGCATCTTTCCATTCATAATTCAATGAGTTAATGATGATGCTAATCATTTGGATATCATCTATTACATGGCCATTTTGTCTCAATTCACTTCTCATTCTTTTCAGTTTGGTCAAATGTCCACCAATTCGTTCACCAGGTTTCAACTTCGAACCATGGAACTCAGACATGAGCAAACATGAAGATTCAATTGAAACGGGCCTGTAGCAATCTTCCAAAATAGCCCAAATTTGTTGGGCTGTTGCATCAGGTGGAAAGGTACCCTGGATTTCAGTTTCCATCGACATGAGCAGAGTCGTGATTGCTCTATTTTCCAGGTCTCTCATTGCAGGTGTCCATGGTTGGGCAGGAGGATTAAAAACCATGCAGTATGTGCCTTCTCTGCGAAGCAAGAGCGCAATTTCACTGACCCAGGCTTTATAATTCTCTCCTGACTCCTTTAATTTTGACTCACCAGTCAAAGGAGTGACTGTAAATGCCTGCTGAGGAATATGCATTGGAACAACTTGTTGTGCAGGTTGCAAAGCTGGTTGTTGAACCAGGGGGTGCTGCAATTGCACCATTGGCCTTTGCGTGGCAACATCAAATTGACTTCCTTGCATTCGCCTTTGGCTTTGCCTTTTTCCATCTAGGGAGGATCCAACACCACCAGGGGGCGTTGAAGACTTAACCTTTGGAGGCAAAACTTTGGCATCTGTAAGACTTATAGATAAATCTTTAAAGCTTTGGCGTAGCTGCTTTAGCTTTTGCTCTAATAAATTTTCTCCACCAGCAGATGGCAGTGCAGCTTCACTTCTTGGCTGCATCAGCCCTCTATACGTGGCCGGAAATGTGGTGGAACAAAAGGGATCACGTGACCTCGGTGACGTGTACATATCTCTTTGTTCTGATTCACCTAAAAAAATGTCCTCTGTGGGGTGTGTCTTAGGCTGTTGTTTTGAAGAAGACAAGATGGCGTCCTCAGACATTTTGGGAGTGGGGGAACTCCTCCTACTTCTTTTCATTCTTTCAAAATATTCTCTGGCTTCCCTGGCGTATTTTTCGAACAGCTTTATCTGATCACGATAGCTTTGCATTTCTTCCCCAGTGCCTGAGAAGGATTCATAAATTTCGCTTTCTGCGTGGGGGTATTTTTCCTCTGCCGGCAGTTGCCGTGGAGGCTTTGGCCATTCATCAATTGTTTCGTAATAAGAAGGGAGATTTACTGACCTCAGTCCGTAGATTTCACCTCCTGTAGCCTCTTGTTTAAGAGTTGTCCCCACATCTGGCTCGGCGCTTGGAGAAATTTGTTGCTTTTGAAGTAATTTTGAAGGATCTTGCTTCTCTGTGTCTGAGGGAGCCTCTGTATCAGAAGAAGTGGACCCATCTGAGCTCGTTCCACGTTTCTTCTTCTTTTTCTTCTTCGACATGGCTAATTAGCCTAGCCGGTTATCTCTTAAGATAGCTCGAAGGAAAAACAGCCGTAAATTATAACCATCTCTCTGCTACCATTAATTGTCAGGGGAAGATTTCACCCTGAACAAAATGAGGTCTAGGATCGGGCTGTTTTCCAACAACATATACTTTAAGATGCGAAGAAAAAGAAAATAAAGATTCTGGGGAAGCATATTCTAATTAATAAACAAACTTTAATACAAAAATAATAAATAGAAATAAAACAAAACTAACTAATTGTTACATTTTGATAAAAGAAAGTTCCGTCTGCCAGTTTTCCTGGCAGCCGGACAAAAGATCAGAAGTAGCTCTCTCTCTGGAATGTGTGAATCATGCGCAGTACATCACTGTCAGATAAGAACATTTTATGACCTGCGCAATAACTCTTTCTCAGTTTAACTATTTAGTGTCAGTTCAGTCTAGTTCAGGCTAGCAAACAAATTTAACGTAGTGACACTCCCTATTCTATTGTTTTCTTCTATTTCTTTGCACTGTTCATTTAAGAAGGAATTCTTATCTCTTCTAGCTATTCTCTAGAATTCTGCATTCAATTGGGTGTATCTTTCTCTTTCTCCCTTGCCTTTTGCTTCCCTTCTTTCCTTAGCTATTTGCAAAGCTTCCTCAGACAGCCATTTTGCTTTCTTGCATTTCTTTTTCTTTGGGATGGTTTTAGTTGCTACCTCTTGTACAATGTTGCAAACCTCCATCCATAGTTCTTCAGGCACTCTGTCTATCAGATCTAATTCCTTAAATCTATTTGTCACCTCTACTGTATATTCACCAGGGATATGATTTAGTTCATACCTGAGTGCCCTAGTGCTTTTCCCTACTTTCTTCAATTTAAGCCTACATTTTCAATGAGCAGCTCATGATCTGAGCCACAGTCAACTCCTGGTCTTGTTTTTACTGACTGTATAAAGCTTCTCCATCTTTGGCTGCAGAGCACATAGTCAATCTGATATCTGTGTTGACCGTCTGGTGATATCCATGTGTAGAGTCGTCTCTTGGGTTGTTGGAAAAGTGTGTTTGCTATCACCACCATATTCTCTTGACAAAATTCTATCAGCCTGTGCCCTGCTTCATTTTGTATTCCAAGGCCAAATTTGCCTGTTATTCTGTTTATCTTTTGGCCTCCTACTTTAGCATTCCAATCCCCCATGATGATAAGGACATGATGTTTTGGTTTTAATTCTATAAAATGCTGTAGGGCTTCATAGAACTGGTCAATTTCATCCTCTTTAGCACCAGTGGTTGGGGCATAGACTTGGATTGCTGTGATGTTGAATGGTTTGCCTTGGATTTGAACTGAGATCAATCTGTCATTTGGGGGATTGTATCCCAGTATTGCTTTTTCTAAGCTTTAAAACCTTTATAAAGGTACAAAATATGAAGAAATACTCCAGAATACATTACTGCCCACTGGATTCTACAGTAATGGAATCTATGAGAAAAAGAAACAGGCTAAATGAGCTGTGGTGGAGCAGTGGTTAGAATATAGTACTTGCAAGCTACTTCTGCTGGCTGCAGTTCGGCAGTTGAATTATCACTGGTTCAAGGTTGGCTCAGCCTTCCATCCTTCCAAGGTCGGTAAAATGAGGACCCAGATTTTTGGGGGCAATATGCTGACTCTGTAAACCCCTTAGTGAGGGCTGTAAAGCACTGTGAAGTTGTCTAAGTGCTATTGCTATTGCTAAAACACAGAAATTAGTAACAAATATTGGTAGGTACAGAACATAAATGTGTGGGATTTTTTCTTTTTTTGCAAATTAATATGAAACGTTCAGTTTTAGAATATATTTCTCCATCTGGTGGCCAGTGATAATAAAGCAACTTTCCTCTTGTATATTAAAAATATTTTTTTGTTTGAGCTTGAGTTATTTTACAGTCAATTTAGAGCTTTAGGCAGCAATATGGAATTGACCTTCTTCCCGAGTATTTTTCAACTCTTTAGCCCTAATATTTACAGTAATGAAATTTTCCCAGCCAGACCTGATTAGGTCTGATCCAGCTTAGCTTATTAAAATCATTCAAAGTTGGGTATATTCCTGCTGGACTCTTCTACCATGTTTCCCCCCAAATAAGACCGGGTCTTATATTAATTTTTGCTCCAAAAGATGCATCAGGGCTTATTTTCAGGTTAGATCTTATTTTCGGGGAAATACGATACTAAATGCATCTGTCTCCTGTAGCCCCTGACTGGCAACCTGTGACCCATGCTGAGATCACCAAGTTTATCTCCAAACTTAAGTCAGGCAAAACTCCTGGCCCTGATGCTATTCCCCCTGATCTGCTAAAATCCAACCCTGAATGGTGGATTCCTCTTTTGGCAAGACTCTTTACATATATTAATTCCTCTGGCAGAGTACCTTCTTCCTGGAGCTTAGCAATTATTGTGCCAGTTTTTAAACGAGGAAATAGAAACAACCCAGCTGACTATCGCCCCATAAGCCTGCTCTCCATTATCGGGAAATTGTATGCCAAATACCTCCATCGCAGACTCCTCACTTGGGTTGAGGAATCCAATATCATTGGTGCTGAACAAATTGGGTTTAAAGCGGGCTGTGCCACACTAGATCACTGCTTTGCCCTAGCGCACCTGGTCGACAAATATACTACTATACCAGGTGGCAAACTCTTCACTGCTTTCATCGACCTAAAGTCAGCATTTGACTCACATCCCTAGGGGTTTGTTGTGCTCAAAACTGCTTAAAAGTTCTATTGACAGACGTTTGCTGTTCTTAATTAGGTCCTTGTACAATCAGACCTCCAGCCAGGTCAGGTGTGGTCTGCAGGGAGAACTTTCTAATCCTATCCCGATTAAGAATGGAGTAAGGCAGGGATGTGTTCTGGCTCCTCTTCTGTTTAATATATTTTTATCTGACCTGGCTGGTTATATTTTTATTTGACCTGGTTACATCGGACATATTGAGTCCCACGCCCCGAAGCTGACAACTACAAAGATCCCGCTTCTTCTTTACGCTGATGACGCGGTTCTCCTTTCATTGTCAAGGCCAGGACTGAAAAGATTACTTTCTGCATTTGGGTCTTACTGTGCTGAAAACCATTTGGCTATTAACTATGATAAATCAATAGTACTAGTGTTTACTAGAGCCCGGAAATTGTATAACTGGGATATCAGTGGCAATGCTGTTAAGCAGGTTTTCCATTTTAAGTATCTAGGTATTCAATTTCAGAACACCGGTGCCTGGACTAGACATCGAACCCAGGTGCTGAACTCGGCCTCCTGTAGTCACCAGCAGATTTTAAGATTCTTTTATACCCAGGGTGGCCAGTTCATTCCTTCTGCCCTACGTATTTACAAAGTCAAAACGCTGGCCCAAACTCTTTACGGCATTCCCATATGGATACGGGGCTTCAAAGATTGCATTGAAAGAACCCAGGCGGCTTTTCTTAGAAAACGTCTGGGTCTTCCCCCTTGTGTTGGTTTTGCCCCGATATACCTGGAACTGGGCATTTGATCGGTGGAATGTATGGCCTGGATAAACACCTTTAAATGGTGGTTTCAGGTGCTCTTTCTGGCAGTTCCTGGCAGCTATCTCTCCCTGGTGTTCACGGACTCCCATATTTCTCGCTGGGAGAAAGAGCTGCTGAAGAAACTTCATCTGCTAGGTTTCACGGAGGATGCCTTGGGAAACTACGACCTCAAGGATGCCCAATTTAGGATAGTCCAATGGCTTGTGGACATTGATTTACAATATCTACGAGCCACAGCCAATAAAACTTGCTCCCCCCTGACTCTCAACCAAGTTAATAACTATGGATTGAGGATGGCTTCCTATTTTTATACCCTAACCATTCCCAAGTATAGAAGAGCTTTTTCCCTAGCTCACTTCAATGTCTTGCCCTCAGCACTTCTGGATGGTCGTTTCAAGAGGCTCCCGATTAATGAGCGGCTGTGCCCTTGTGACAGAGCCGAGGTTGAGACAGTGGAGCATGTCCTTCTATTTTGCCCTATGTATAGCGCGGACAGATCTAGGTTACTGTCTCTTCCTGAAATCGTCCCTTCTGGACCTGATGGCTGTGATTTGTTTGTGCATTGCCTTGGGGATGTCTCCTCGTACATCACCTCTCAGGTTTCCAGGTTTTTCTTGAGAGCTGTGACCATTAGAGGAGAGAGCTGTAACCTCCCTTAGTTGGGCTTTTGGTGACTGGCTGCTGTGTCTCTTTTGTAGTGGTCGTGTTTTGGTCTGTGACTGTAAATAAAGTATTATTATACAAGTAGTCCTTTCCCTTATGATCATAATTACGTCCAACATTTCCATTGCTATGCAAGGCAACTGTTAAGTGAGTCACACCCCATTTTATGACTTTTTGCCATGGTTAGGCAAATCACAGCAGTTGTTAAATGAATCATGTGGTCATTAAGCAAATCTGGCTTCCTCCATTGACTTTGCTTGGCAGAAACCAGTTGGGAAGGTCGCAAATGGTGATCATGTGACCCCTGGGACAGTGCAACTGTCATAAATGCATGCCACTTGCCAAACGCCTGAATTTTGACCACATGACCCTGGGGATGCTGATGTCTTACATGCAGGAACTAGTCATAGGCAATTTTTTTCAGTGCCATTGTAATTTCAAATGGTCACTTGTTGCAGTAGTATCTGATCCACCATTAAGGGCTAAACAAAAAACATGTGCTCAGAAGAACTATCTCTGGTAATTTTCCACTACGTGTAGGCCTCTGGAAGGAGGCTGAACCACGTTAGGAGGAAAAGCAAAGGAGACAAAAGGATCTCATCACCACAATGCCAGGATGAGCAGCCAATGTAAACATGACACCAGGAACCAATAGAATGCTTGTACAGGAAGCATGACCAAATATGGTAGTGTTAAACCTATTACAGGAAGCATGACCAAATATGGTAGTGTTAAACCTATTACAGGAAGCATACAGCCAGAATTGCGTGCACGCTCGCTACTGCACCCCCCCCGCGTGCCCACTCAATTCCCCACCCAACTGCGCATGCGCACATGACACACACACACACACACACAGTGCATGCACCCCCTCCCCCATGCTCCGGAGGCTTTCCTGAAGCCTGGGGAAGGAAATAATGGCCTCCCCCACCCTTCTAGATGTCCTCTGGAAGCAGAAACAGATTCTTTGGGGCCGTTTATTGTCCTTTCCAGGGGGGCTTTCCTGAAGCCTGGCTCCTCTTCCTTCCTCGGCTGTTGGAAGAGCGCTGCGCCCGTTGAGAGCTGCCTTGCTTGCCCCGGCGCCAGACTAGCGCTGCCGGGGAGAAATCAGCAGGAGGGGGAGAAGAACACAAACTTCTGCTAGGGATGCCTTCTCCCCCCCTCGCCTCCCCCTGATCTCTCCCTGGCAGCGCTCACCTCACGCGGCAGCAAAGTGTGCGTGTGCGTAATGGGGGTCTGGCTGGGACCGATCAGCTGAGAGGCTGGCAAAGAAGCGGCGCTCGGAGGAAGAAGGCAGAGATGCTGGCTGGCATTCGCTTCCCCACCCCCTCCCTGCTGGTTGCAGCCCAGGCCCTGCCTGCCCTGCTTAGCTGAAAGTGGCGAGGGAGCAAGCCACGATGAGCAGGAAGGGTAATGAGTGCTGGCCACTATCCCTCTGCCTTTTCGCGGCAGTGGGGAAGACTTCTTTGCCAGCCTCTCAGGTGATCGGTCCCATCCAGCCCCTGTGACACACACACACACACAAACACACACACCGCTTGTTGCCACGCGAGACCAGCGCTGCTGGGGAGAAATCTGGGAGGGGGAGAAGAAAACAATCTTCTGCTAGGAATGGTCTTCTCCCCCCTCTCCCCCTGATTTCTCCCCAGCAGCGCTCACCTTGCACGGCAACAAGTGGTGTGTGTGTGTGTGTGTGTGTGTGTGTGGCCGGCGCTCATTTCCCTTCCTGCTCATCGCGGCTTGCTCCCTTGCCACTTTCAGCTAAGCAGGGCAGGTGGGGCCTGGGCTGCAACCAGCAGGGAGGGGGTGGTAATGCTCCTTCCTGCCGGGGCAGCGGCGAAGAAAAGTAAGGGAAGCGAATGCCAGCCAGCATCTCTGCCTTCTTCCTCCAAGCGCCGCTTCTTCGCCAGCCTCTCAGCTGATCGGTCCCAGCCAGACCCCCATTACACACACACGCACACATACACTTTGCTGCCGCGCGAGGCGAGCGCTGCCAAGGCGTCCCAGTACCAGGGCTGAAGGGGTGGCGGTGGCGAGGACGGGCGGCCAAGGGCTTCCCTCCCTCCCCACCCAAGTGGACTTTTTGCACAGCTCCAGCCTGCGGCTCTGATGAGGATCCGCGGTCCGGAGAGCTGCTGCTTCCAGCGGGATATATTCTTCCAGGCCCTTGGCGGCGTCTTTTTGCGGTTAGCTCGCCTCCCCACCAGCAGCTCCTCCGCCAGCATCCCGGGTGGAAGCAAAAGCGCAACAGCTGCTGTTGGGGAAGGGAGTAAGGGGTGGCGGTCACCTGTTCTTGCCACTGCCACCCCTTCGCCCCTGGTAATGGCGACTGTTGCACTGCTGCTTCCAGCCGGGATGCTGGCGGAGGAGCTGCTGGCGGGGAGGCGAGCTAACCGCATAAAGACGCCACCAAGGGCCTGGCAGAATATATCCCGCTGGAAGCGGCAGCACTCCGGACCGCGGATCCTCATCAGAGGCGCAGCCTGGAGCCGTGCAAGAAGCCCACTTAGGTGGGAGGGAGGGAAGCCCTGGCGGCTATCACAGTGCCGCTTCTGGCTGGTGTGGGAGTGGCTGCAGGGACCGGCTGGCCGCTCCTGCCCTTCCCCTTGTGGCTGCTGCTGCCGCTGCTTTTCTGAAGTGCCCGAGCCGGCCAAGCCCTTCGGACTGCAGATGAGCCATGGGCTGGAGGGCGAGGGCCACGCAAGAAGCCCACTCAGGCAGGGAGGGAGGGAAACCCTGACCACAGCTCTGTTCTACTAAGCGACGGCCGGGATCCCCTCTCAACGTCTTTTGGCACGCGCGGCCCTTGCTCTTCCTGTTGGTGTTTTTTGCGTGCGCATGTGCACACTGAAAACAAGGTCATTTTCCTGGCGTGCGCATGTGCACCGGGCAGCTCCTCTTCTGTTTTCTGACACGCCAATGCACGTAAAGACCAGCTGGATGCTGCGCCCGAACCCGGAAGAGCAACTGGTGATGGCTCCGCGTGCCAGGAGAAATGGCTCTGCGTGCCACTTCCGGCACACGTGCCATAGGTTCGCCATCACGGGTATAGGGTTTCCTGCCTAGGCAGTGGGTTGGACTGGAGGACCTCCAGGGTCCCTTCCAACTCTACTATTGTATTGTATTGTATTGTATTGCAGATTGTTCCAGAAAAAAAAAAGCATAACTGCATGAAATGTTACAATCTTTTTTGCTCCAAATTTCTTTGTTTAAATGCACACGGAGGTATTTTGCTAATTACTTTATGGAAGCTGACGGGGAACCTTTGTTTGGGTTCGTCCGTCTATGTCTGCCGCTACTTAAAGTTTTTTATTTGATTTATTTTTTTTTCTTTTTCGTGCCCTTGCCACAGTTGAAAAGATTAATGAGATTTTGAGCATTCCATTTGTGGTTTGCGTAACTTGTCAGCTAATTCTTTTGATGTTTTTTTTAAGACAACAGACTCCGTTTTAAAATGTTTTGCCATTTTTTTTTTCGGCAGTTGTTGAATTAATAACCTTGGGTTTGTTGTAGAAATTGGACTGATTTACTTAATATTATTTTTCCTATTCCAAAATCTGATTTTTAATTTTATTTTCAGAAAAACTTATCTTTCTTCAGTGTGCTTTAACTGACTATGTGGTCTGTATTTCTTATCATTTGCCTAAAAATCTTTAGCTTGCGTGTTTAATGACTTTTCTTTTCCTACCTTGCAATACTGTTGTTCTTGCAACACTAAAAATTGTCTGTTGCTACTTTAATTTTTCACATCTTTTTTCAACAAGCCTTTTAACTACATTTCTGACTTTCATTATTTGTGTCAATTTATTTTTAATTTTCTAGGCATTTTTTTAACTACGTTTTTTCTTCAGATTTTTTTTTTTTTGATAATTTTTTCATCAAAATGCCTGGGGACTGGCACCATTTTGCCATATGCCACTCAACCAGGCCAAGCAAATTGTTTCATCTTGCTCCCAGTGTTTTGGGGCATCCCCCTCTGGGGACACGGAAATTAATTCCCATGATTTGGCCTCTAATCACTATGGCAAATGGATGTCACCTATGTTTCCTTTTTTTTTTTGCTCCTTAGAAGTAAATTCATTTATCTATTTTTTTTGGCCACATTTTAATGAGAAGAAACAGCTAATCATGTTTTTTTTTCTCACCTTTTTTCAGCCTTTACTGCCTTGGGCAAACTTTTCTTTTTAAAGACTGATAATGGCCTGGCCTATTTTTCATTGGCCTTTTTTGTAATCTTGTACTAATTGGAACATTGTTTTAATTTTTGGGGTTTTTTTCCCCTTACAATTCCACAGGTTAAGCCATTGTGGAACGTGTTAATTGGTCCTTTAGGGACTGTCTTCTCAAACAAATAAAAAAGGAGGGATTTGGGGTACCTAACAATTTGGTGTACCCCAATTTGGCTAATTTGGCATAGGTAACATAATAGATTTAAAAAGTTTGTTTGCCTCCCCCGCAAGGGGGACGAGGACATGCTGTGCTTGCTTCTACAGATCTTTGTGGATTCTAGCATGTGATGCTTGTCCAGTCAAAAATATTGTCGTACCAGTTCCCAAATCCAGTTCCAGAGATGACCAAGATGACTTTACAGACAGCACAGTGGCCAATACGATCTTGCCAAAACAGCTGTCCAGTGATGTGAAAAACCAAAAACCACCAAAGCAGTGCTGAAACAACGACACGTGGAACTAATGCGCTGCCATTTTTGCCAATTCCCTAGTCATCATTTGTTTATGTTTACTTGTTCTGTCATCTCACCCAAAAACTCATTTGAACAGTGACTGAAGTAAAAATCTATGGGTGCAGCTAACATTACACACACTTATCTGAACTGTACATGGAACATTTACTTTCTACATGTTTGGATCCTGTTTGAATCTTGCCTGCAGTAATTCAACATTTCATTGGTTCGAACTGTAAGACTATCTTTTATTGGGGATTAATTGCTTATGATCCTCGCCCTGATGGCAATCTGGACTGCAAAACACAATCGACAGGTGACGGCCGCCGCAATCAACCAGCCACCACCTCCACTGATGTTGATGCCGCGGATTGCCACCGCTCCAGTTAATGGGACCACATCTTTCACCTGCATCCTTACCATGAGTGGCCCTGGACCAATGATTTTAACGTGGGCCCGGAAAGGCGAGGAGGAACATCAGCTGTCCAGCTCTTCTACCATTACAATTACCTCTCATGTCAACCTTACCTCATCTACGCTGACCTTTCATCACGCCCAACTCTCAGACTCTGGTGTTTACCGGTGCCGGCTCCTTCGTACTTGCCTTCCCACTCGCCAAGTCATTTCTTCACTTGACGCTTTTCTTAAAGTTTCTCACCTGCCAAGATGAAAGTGAGCAACCACCCTTTCTCAGGATTGTGCGGAATGCATCCAGACCACAAAATCAGGCACTCGCACTCGTCAGACATTAATCTATCACACACTGAAGCCAGACTGTACAAAAGACCTAGACTCTTGCACCCGAAACAACACTGTGTATGCCCGCTGCACCACTTCATCAGGAACTCAGTGTTATCACCCGCACGCCCTGGGCCCTGTTTATGCTTCTATTCACATATACGGGTATAAAGGGGGTAGTTGGCATCTGAATGCCAAATTTCAAATACCCTCAACTCTCTTTTCGCTTGCCCAACAACGATCAGGGTATGTTGCTCACAATACCTCCCGGAATCGCCCCTCAAATAACCAAAAGGGCTCAGTTTCTGTTTGTTTTGACGCTTACACAGCCATAACTAAGAGGCAGGGTGATGAGGCTATGGGGGTCACCTGTGGCTCCTTTTCATGGGAGCAATCATACTTAACTGTACAAAAATATCTTTTTACTCTTCGCAAGGTCCAATCCACTGGGCACGTTAGTTTTCAAGATGCTTATAACTATTGGTACACAGGCCCGATTGGAACCATCCAATCTGGCCCTGAGGGTTTTAACTTTACTTTAGGCCCGGCTGCTACCACATGTTCCACCAGCCATTGTAACACTGTTTGTTTATCAGCCCCTACCACGCACTCCCCTTCAACATATTACTATGGATTTGGTCTTGGTATTGATGTCACTGGAAAGATAATGATTGGCCCCCCGAGCGCATTATCAATTATTGTGACCCTGCTACATGGGCCCAAGATGGCACTTGGGGCTATCACACACCCATTTATATGCTTAATCGCATCATAAGACTCCAAGCAGTGGTAGAAATCATTACCAACAAAACAGCTCTTGCCTTAAAACAGTGCTTCTCAATTATTTTCTGTCATGCCCCCCCTAGGAAGAAGAAAACATTTCGCGCGCCCCCCCCCCCCGCACGACTGTAAATAGTATCATTTGTCTATAACAATTATTGTTCCAAATCCAATTACAACTGCAATGATATGATATAATCCTTTCCTTGTAGGGTCCTATCAGCAGGATCAAACAAAAATACAGTCCAAATGTTTCCTATAAATAGGACATGTTATGAACTTTAATAGTGAAAAAAAATCTTTCAAAGTTCGAACCCTTTTAGATAAAGGATAACACCCACCAGATACAAGGAACTTTGAGATTTTCAAGACTTTTTAAAATGCTATTTCTGTTCCTTGGGATATCATTATGAAATTGAAGTTCATTCTCGTACTTCCCATAAAAAATATGGTTTCTGGATTTGATAGCAAAAGCTTTTGCTCCCGCTTCCCCTCGCCCGCCGTGGCCAGTTGCAGGGCGCGGATCCCGCTCGGAGAAGGCGGAGCGGCAGCTCCTCCCTCAGCCAGGAGCGAGCGGGGGCTGGTCGGACAGGCAACCTCGGCGGGAAACTCTAGGCCGCCGCCGCCGCCATTGCCGCTTTCACCGCCAGTTAGCCCAGAGGCGGCAGGTAAGCCCGAAAGTAGCTCCGACGGCTCAGGGCGTGCGAGGGTTGAGCACCCCCTCGCAGCCGCCCACTACTCTTCATCCCCAGAGCAAGCGAGGGTTGCAAGAGGAGATTTACACACGGGCTGAGCCCACTTGAAAGCAAACTGTTGAACGTGGTGGCGGGACCCCGCCTGTTGCTCCTGGCTCCTTGTTTGCACCCAGATGGAAAGGGAGCCTTCGCGCCCCCCTTTACGGAGCCTCGCGCCCCCCCAGGGGGGGCGCGCCCCACTATTTGAGAAACATACATTTTGCATACATTATGCAAAACCGTCTTGCCTTAGACTATTTATTAGCTTAATCTATCCAATTGTTGTATCCAGATAGACAACAGTGGAAAAGTAATTGAACAAATAACATCGGATATGGTAAAAATTGCCCATGTTCCCGTCCAGACATGGTCTGGGTTAGATTTCAGAGATATGTTTGGTTCATGGTTCCCCAAATTGCCAGGCCTTCAGGCCATTGTTGCGCTCATTGGTATGATTGCTTTAGGATGCATTGTATTGCCTTGTGTCTTACCAATTTTTGTAAAAACTATTTCCAATAGTCTATCACTGATTGCTGAAAAGCGTGCTGTCGCTCAGGTGAATGCATTATGGCACAACAAGGGATATTCCTTGATACCTCAAGATGAATCTATCCAAAGCGAGCTCCCAGATGCCTTTAAAGGCAGCGAGGAAGAAATAGACAATGATATCATCACCATTAACTATGATAAAAAACCTCCCATCACCTTCAGTAGTGATGAGGAGACCATTTCAACATCTCCCACTTTTTAGCAACAAGTCTAAATATTCTGCCTTTTAAAACAAAAAACAGAGGAGATGTTGCAGTAGTATCTGATCCACCATTAAGGGCTAAACAAAAAACATGTGCTCAGAAGAACTATCTCTGGTAATTTTCCACTACGTGTAGGCCTCTGGAAGGAGGCTGAACCACGTTAGGAGGAAAAACAAAGGAGACAAAAGGATCTCATCACCACAATGCCAGGATGAGCAGCCAATGTAAACATGACACCAGGAACCAATAGAATGCTTGTACAGGAAGCATGACCAAATATGGTAGTGTTAAACCTATTACAGGAAGCATGACCAAATATGGTAGTGTTAAACCTATTACAGGAAGTATGACCAAATATGGTAGTGTTAAACCTATGTGTAATTGTAGTATGAACCCTTTACTCCGCCCTTCCTTGTTTACCAATAAAAGAGGTCCCCAGAGGCAACTCTGGGCACGGCTTCATCCCGAGGAATCCTGTGTGGTGTCTTCACTCTCCATCTCATGAAATCAGCCCCCGGAGAAGGCCTCTGGCCAAACCGGGAAGATTGAGCCCCGGTTTTCCACAGTCACTAAATGAATGGTTGTATGACAAGGACTACCTGTACTTTCTTCATGGAAGATCCATAATTGGGGCCTAGGACAAGTAATTTTCTCCCCGAATTGGGCTATGTTTGATCTAGTGGCAGACAGCTTTTCCCAGTCGACTCTCTTCCTATTCCTTTTCTCAGAAGAAAACTGCGAAGGATTTTTGACATTAACTTTTCCTCTTAGAGAAGACCAAAGTCTCCTTTTGAAGTAGAAGAGGGAGAAAGTCCACAACATCTATTGGCCTCTGGGGGAAGTGAACTACTTTTTAGCTTTTCTGGGGTTTAAAAATATATATATAATACCCTCAATTTGCATATTTGTTTATTTCTGGTCACTAAACAAATGGTTGTAAGTCTAGGACTACCTATAATCTGGTGTGGAGCTTGAGTTAACAACCCATCATTTTTTTAATTCATTCATTTATTCAATTTGTGTGGCCACTCATCTCAACAAGTGAAGAAGCTTAAAATAAATTCCAATCACCAATACCAAAATTAAAATATGCAGCGGGTGAGGAAGAAGTCTGTGGCTGATTTTTTTTTACTATTGTTTATCTTATTTATTTATTCTTCCAGTTTATACAGCCGATCATCCAGATGATATCCATGACGTTTTGCTTTTAAACAGTGTTTATGACACAGGAATCCAATTTTTCTTCCTTCATGTTTTGTTCACACCTTCATGCCTTCTGCTAGACCAGGGGTGTCAAACATACAGCAGCAGCATGTGACATATCAGGTGTCAGCTCTGGCCAGCCCAGAGGCCTGGAGCTGCCATTCAGGGGAGAAAACCGGGCCAGCTTCCAAGACTCACCAGGTTTCCCTCCTCCACAAGCAGTCCATCAGAGTAATCTACAAGGCTGTTGATAACTGACTGAAAACAATCCATGATTAATTGCTGGGTGGTTTTCGTTCTGGGTCACGAGGGGATGGGTGTGTGCACACGCAGGGCGCAGTTTATCCTAATTACCAAGTAACTATAAAAGGTGGTGGGGATAACCGGGTGGCAGCTCTGACAATTTATTCATTGCCTTAGTGCTTTGTTGGTCAGTTCATGCCGGAGGAAGAATACAAACTACATTTACCAACCATTTGTGTGTTTGGCTGGTTTCATTAACCCTTCGGAACCTGACAGTTTGTCAGAGCTTTCACCACAGCTTACACCAGAGCTAACACCATGGCTGAAGGTACACTGCTTGGGTTGGAGGCTGTGGGATTGGAGGAGTCTGTCGTAGCAACTGATACAACTGTGCTGGAGGCTGTGTCAGGGCCAGCAGGAGAGGCACCATTGGATGTAAGGTCTAAGGACCACTTGGTGGCATGGAAGCCTACAGCAGGACCTCTAGAGGCCTATGTGGGCAAAGCCCATGCAGGGGATTAGTGTCTGGGCTTGCCAGCAGCTCAGGACCACAGAGGGTTACCACCCCATGCTCCCCAGCTCACCTCTTCTGGAACCTATTTTGCCCAATGGCGTGAAAGGCACAGCTCAGATGACGATTGGAGTTACACCACCGTGGTAGACAGCCCAACTCTACAGATGCTGCAGGAAAGGTTTGGGGCAGTGGGCTTCCGAGATAATGGATGTGGCAGTGGTTGGAGAGATAGTGTGGCAGGGTCCATGGAACATGGATCCCAACAGGCAGGGGGAGTCGTTGGACAGTCCAGCATAACCAATCCAGAATGGTATGGTGCCCAAGGGGTCGCAAGAGTAGGAGATCAGCAGCCCGGGCTAGGTTTACCCCAAGCTGCCCAGGACACCTGCAGGAGACGAGTGGCGTGAGAGAGCTATGCACGTCACCCTCTCCTTACCCAGATGGGTTCTCCAGCTGGTTATGGGCCCGGAGTGATGGGATCCTGGGACCTGTTAGGTAAGCTCCCCTTTAGGAGAGCGAGTGCGCAGAGAAGCGTAATGAGAGTGGTGTGGAAGAACACGCACAAACCAGCATACAGGGACACCGAATAGTAAAAGTAATAATATTTTACTTATGTGGAAAACAGAGGTATTCAGAGTTCAATTTACACATGGTTCAGTCAGTCAGTTATCAATGTTCTCAGTTAAGGAATGATCCATTGAACACAGTCCAGTATCATATAATCAGTTCAGCACACAAAGTCGCTAACAGTAGCAAAACTCACAGTTACATCTACAAGCAGTATCCAGCATCTAACAAACAGAGAGCTAACAGTCATTCTGGCTCCATCTTATGGCTGCTTGAGGTAAAAGCAACCAATACCATTACAGCAGTACTTAAAGAAACAGTACTACTCTCATGGCTTAAATGTTGCTGACCGAAACGTTAGCTTACATTCCTAACATTCTCCCCTTTGGGTAAGCAATATATATAACCTTACAGTCTGAACCCATATTCATCACAATAATGTTTGTATTTTACAGTACCTTGAGCTTTGGAAAAATGATCTGCAATGTTACCTTCAGACATACAATACTCTAGTGTAATCATGTTACTACTAACACTGTGCCGTACATTTAAATATCTTAGGTCAGTATGCTTTGTCCTTGTCTTTACAGCAAGATTGGATGCCGTCTGAATCGCTGCTTGGTTGTCTTCATAAACAACAATAGGCTCCCGTACATCAATCCCCATATCCAGTAGGAGTTGCTTGTAACAATCCAAATCCATACATAACAAAGACAAACATGAGAATTCAGCCTCCATTGTTGATAAACTTAAATGTTTTTGACGAATAGACTGCCATCCAATTAACCCTTTTCCTAAGAATATTGTGATACCTGATGTGGATTTACGTGTAGACACGTCTGTAGCAAAACTTGCATCAGCGTATGCAGTTAATCTCAGTTCATCCTTAGGCTCTAAATATAAGGCATAGTGTATTGTCTGTTTAAGATATCTCAATACACGTTTAACAGCTTGCCAGTGCCTTTCAGTAGGTTCAGCATTAAACCTGGCTAATTGATTAACACTATATGCTATATCTGGCCCTGACCAATTGCTAAAATAAGATAAACTACCAATTAGGGCTTTTTACATCATCATGGCTAAATTCTTGACTCATCAGAGTTTTAGCCGGTTTACACAGTTCCATTTTAAAAGTCCTGAGTAGCTGGTTGATCTTCTCAGTTTGTGATATTTTATATCCTCCCCTAGTTTTATCTATTTTCAAACCAAGATATTGCTTAATTTCACCAAGTTGTTTTATTTTAAACCGCATTTTAATACTGCAATAATCTCAATAGCCTTTTGCTCAGTTTTAGTAATTAATGCTATGTCATGAGTGAACAATAGCAACAATGAAATCATACCATCGCTTTCTTGCTTAAATAAACAAGGATCAGCCATTCCAGCTTTAAAACCTATCCTTGCTAATTCCTTCACTATGCATTGATTCCATTCATAGCCTGATTGCTTTAAACCATAAAGACTCTTTTTTAACTTCCAGCAATCAGTGTTGCTATCAGTGTTTAACCCTTCAGGTTTCTTTAAATATATAGTATGTTGCAACGGTGCATGGAGATATGCCGTCTCGACATCTAAATGATTCACTACATATCCATGCTTAGCTGCCCAAACTAATGATGCATGTAATGATGTAGCTCTTAAACTAGGTGCAAATACCTCATCATAGTCATTGGCTGACTGATCAAAACCTTGTGCTACTAATCTGGCTTTATGCTTAACAGTCCCATCTACACTTGTCTTAATCTTGTAAATCCATTTACATCCTATAGCATGTTTACCTGGGGATAACTTTACATTTTCATATACCTCCAACTCTTGTAAGGATTTCAGTTCCCTGTTCATTGCTGCTTTCCAAACTATATGCTATTCCTTAGGATACGTGGATAGTTCATGATACGTAGCAGGAACTTTATCTACTTGACACGCTATACTAGCTTGATATCTGTCAGGTGGTCATGTTACACGGGTTGAACGTCTAGGCAACTCAGGGCTCACCAGTGGACTCTCCTGTTGCGTCTGCTCCCGTTCTTCTAACTCCTCCTGACTCTGCACTTCCTCTTTAATTGCTATAGCTGGTGTCTTTGTTACATCACTAGGGAATACCTGGGTGTCAATAACTACATCATTGTTATATTCCAATTTATCCCACCCAACGGATTCAATAAATCGAGCACTAGCGCAAAAGTATACTTTAGTCGTGCCTTTTTCCCAAAACCTAAACGATCTATGATTGGCCTCGTAACCTACAAAAAATAACTGTCGAGCTCTATGTTGTCCCTTCAGTCTTACTTGTGAGGGAATATGCACCCATGCCGGAGCTCCAAATGTGTGAAGATAGCTTAAATCAGGTTTTCTACCATGCCAACAAGTGAATGGTAATTCACCAGTTGTTGTATTAACCACATTATTTAACACATGGTTACTACACATCAAAGCTTCACCCCTCAGTGTTTCAGGCAATCCTGAATCAACTAACATGGTTCGAGCCATGGCTTGTAATGTTTGCCCCCTTCGTTCTATAAACGAGTTATGTTGTGGCCTATAAGGAGCAGAACGTTTATGCTCAATACCAGTTGATCTCAACATTGTTTGAAATTTAAAGTTTGTAAACTCAGTTCCGTTATCGGTTACAACAGTAATCACCTTATATTTCATTTTTCTTTCAGCAAATCCTAGCCAATTAAAGAAATGTTGAAACGTTTCTGTTTTGTTTTTCAGTAAATAGCAGAAACCGTACCTTGAATAATGATACATGATACTCAAAACATAACAGGCACCTTCCAAACTGGGTTTCATAGGTCCAATTAGATCAGCAAAAACAACTTCCAGAGGTTCCTTTGTTTTAAAACCATTCCATCTGTTTGCTGGAGTAACCTTGCTTTTCTCCTGACTACACACATTGCAATGTAAGTATTTACTGCAAGGTTTTAACTTTACTCCTTCTGACAATTTAACAGTTTGTTGCAGCATCTTGAAATTAATGTGCCCCATACGCCTATGTAGTAAATGTATGCATTCATCATGTGGTTTCACATTATCATATACTTAGTTAGCTGTATGGGCATCAGTTATAACATATAAACCATTTGTTAATTTGGCAGTAACCCTATTACCTTCCTTTTCAATGATACAGTTATCTCCCCTAAAGGTTACTACATAGCCAATATTAACTAGAGCGCTTACTGATAATAAATTAAATTTCAGTTTAGGTACATACAACATGGATAAATGCTCATTTACGAATGAACAATACACCATACCTTCACCAGATGCTTTCACCTTCCATCCATTTGCTAAAGATACATGTTGCTTGCTGGCGAACAGATTTACAAAACAGTTTCTATTTCTAGTAATGCACTGTGATGCTCCACTATCAACAACCCATGAATCATGGTTTATTGGTGCATTGCTAGAGATAGTCAAAGTAGACATAGCTAAGTAGACATTAGCACTTTTCTTAGCCTTTCTAGTATTCTGTTGTTTTGCATTTTTACAGAATCTAGCTATATGCCCCTTAGCCCCACAAGAAAAACATTTTCTAACAGTATAGGCCAGGCATGTCCAAAGTCCGGCCCGCGGGCCATTTGCGGCCCGGGGGGCAGTTTAATACGGCCCTCTAACAGCCCTCCCTGCTCTGTGTAAATGCGGCCCTCCCACGGCCCTCCCTTCTGATTGAGGGCGGCAAGCAGAAGACTGTCTGCCACAGGAGGGAGGGTGGTGAGAGGGCCGCATCGGAAGCTGGCTGGGGAATTCTGGGGGTTGAAGTTTACAGGACTTAAAGTCACCAAGGTTGAGAAACTCTGTCCTACAGCAAAGGTACCTGTCATCCACAGACCAGCCTAAAAACAGGCAAGGCGATTTGCTTGTAAACTGGTCGGGCCACATTCGTACCAAAGAAAAGGGGGAAACTTCTGTCTCCCTTGGGGGGGGGGGGAGAGAAAGGGCGCCTTTTGAGGAAACGAGAGACCAAGCCTCACGGGTATCGCCGAAGAACGCGCGCCGTAGCCTTCGCAACACAGGCTGTGAAATGGGCAAACTACCAGGTGGCGCAGGCACAGTATGTGAAGCACGGGGCCAAGGGATACTTGTAGCTTCTCCGCCGGGCTCGGAGAGGTCTGGCAGGCGAAAAGCAAGGAACCTTCCCCCAAGGTGGGTTGGTTTTTTGTTTTTGTTTTTTTTAAGGAAGGAAGGAGGAAATATTCAGCCACGCATTAACTTCTCTGATTGAAGAGACCAAAGAAAAAAGAAAAAAGAGGAGATGGCCCATTAAATCTCACATGAGCCGCTATAAACAAATATCGGAAGGTTTTTAAAGGGTATCAATAAGCATACACAGTCCAGTATCATATAATCAGTTCAGCACACAAAGTCGCTAACAGTAGCAAAACTCACAGTTACATCTACAGTGGTAACCACCAATCAGCGTTTAACAAACAGAGAGCTAACAGTCATTCTGGCTCCATCTTATGGTTTCTTGAGGTAACAGCAACCAATCCCATTACAGCAGTACTTAAAGAAACAGTACTACTCTCATGGCTTATATATTGTTGACCCAACCGTTAGCTTACATTCCTAACAGGACCCACCGGCAATACAGGCTACTTTTGACGGAAGCCCAGGATGAGTGGCCCTCTTCTTAGGCCAGGTTTTAAATCACAGATCGTTACGGCCATATGTATACGTCGCAGTGGGATATGGTGATGGCTGTGATGGCAGTGATGGATTGAGAGGCTGCTGACTGGGTGGCTGATCTGTATTGGGATCATGCTGTGGAATTCACGGACAAGAGGTTTGCTGGAGAGGTTTGAAGATACCACCAGGATCCAGCGGGCGGAAGCGGAATTGCGGACTACAAGACAACAAGGGAAGCCAGTAGCTGAAAACATCAGAGAGTTCCGGCGTCTGGCCAGCAAAGTGAGGATGGGGCCAGAGAGGTTGGTGGTGCGTCTACAGAGGGTTGCCACCTAGACTGACTGCATGGTTCCAGGCCGCCACAGAATTAGCTATAGAGTTCCACGAGGATAAACCAGGAAGGGAGAGGGGTAGGTTGTCAGGCCTGCAGCGGTTCCTTTAAGAATCTTTGGCCTGCCACACTTTCTTTCATTTCACTATACTGTTTCATTATTGTAGTAATTGGGAGGGGGTGAATAGAAAGGAGTAGAATTGTGGAATGTGTTGTTGTCATTCCTTTATAGAAGCCAAGGTAATCTTTTGTCTCCGTACCTTGACACCTGTCCGGAACCAGTGGGGTGGAGTTGTCGGGGTCGAAGAAGAAGATTGGACCATGTGATGGATTTATGGGAGTGGGCATAAGATTATGAACTTTCAACTGGGTGGAATTCCAGGAAGTTAATCAGAGTTGGAATTCTACAGATGTGCCAACATGTCTGTTTTATTAAATTGGAACTTTAAGGATAACTCTGCCTTGGACTCTGATTTATTTCTGCATGATATTTGGAACACTGACATTATTCCAACTCTCCCTTAAAAAAATTACTTTTATAGCAGTACTGAATCACAGTTCTGACCCAATCCTAGGCAGGATGAAATTTCAGTGAAGATGGAGGAAGAAAATAATGCAGCAGAGAAGGCTAAAGATAACGGATCACTTGTATTTGTCGATACTATCTATGTGCCTTCTAAAGAAATAGTTGACGCTGCAGAAGCTAGAGAAAAGGAACTCCGACTGGGAGCCCGGCAAAAGGAATCAAACCCCAGAGTTCCCTCGCAGACGGAATTAGACCTGCGAGATGAAGCCTCAGGATTTATAGCTTCTCAGGAATGCCTGCTAGAAGGAGAGGGGGGCACCAGGGGAACTCCGACAGATGACTGGATGATGGCCAGAAGGTCTAATGAATGGAGATCCCAGCCGCCCTCACGCAGTCATTTTTTGATGGGCCTCCAAGACCAATTCGGATGGCTAAACGTGAGTGGAATCAAACCCCTCAGGCCCCCAGGACCACCTAAGTGGAGGCTAGCACAGCCCACATTCTCCTTTCCTAGCAGAGAATTTGCTACACAGTGGAGTGGAGATCTTGGCTCCTTCCACACAGCAACCAGCGAATCAAACCAACCCCTCACTGCTGGGGAAAACCCAACATCAGTCACATCAGCACCCCTCCTTCCTGGAGTGCAACCAAATTGGGAAGTTAAAGGCAGCCAGCTGAAAGGGGCCTGGAACACATTCACCTCCCCCCAGCTGCAAAGGGGTGGCTCTGAACCCATGAATCAAGCAACCCCAGGGTGGGCTTTCTTCCCGGGTCATGGATGGGCTCAATGTCAGTGGATGCGTGCCCCTTCCCAGCAGATGATGCCATTCCAGATAGCTGCTCCTGGGCAGAAACAGGGACTGGGACCGCCACCGGGTCCAGCCCCCCCAGTAATGCCTCAACAGGCTTTTGCCCAAATGATGGGTGTGGCCCAACAAAGGGGCTTACCACCTCAGGCAGCAGGCCAACAGGCTGCTCCTGTTCAACCACCAGCACCCCCTCCTCCAACACCCCCACGGTTTCATGCAACATTCGACGGGACCCCAGATAAGCTGGCTTACTTCATGAATTGAGTATTGGCGTATGTTACAATAATAATACAATACAATAGTAGAGTTGGAAGGGACCTTGGAGGTCTTCTAGTCCAACCCCCTGCCTAGGCAGGAAACCCTATACCGTTTCAGACAAATAGCTATCCAACATCTTCTTAAAGACTTCCAGTGTTGGGGCATTCACAACTTCTGGAGGCAAGCTGTTCCACTGATTAATTGTTCTCACTGTCAGGAAATTTCTCCTCAGTTCTAAGTTGCTTCTCTCCTTGATTAGTTTCCACCCATTGCTTCTTGTTCTACCCTCAGGTGCTTTGGAGAATAGTTTGACTCCCTCTTCTTTGTGGCAACCTCTGAGATATTGGAATAATGCTATCATGTCTCCCCTAGTCCTTCTTTCTCTTAAGCTAAACATACCCAGTTCCTGCAACCGTTCTTCATATGTTTTAGTCTCCAGTCCCCTAATCATCTTTGTTGCTCTTCTCTGCACTCTTTCTAGAGTCTCCACATCTTTTTTACATCGTGGCGACCAGAACTGAATGCAGTATTCCAAGTGTGGCCTTACCAAGGCATTATAAAGTGGTATTAACACTTCACGTGATCTTGATTCTATCCCTCTGTTGATGCAGCCTAGAACTGTGTTGGCTTTTTTGGCAGCTGCTGCACACTGCTGGCTCATATTTAAATGGTTGTCCACTAGGACTCCAAGATCCCTTTCACAGTTACTACTACTGAGTAAGGTATCACCTATACTGTACCTGTGCATTCCGTTTTTGTTGCCTAAATGTAGAACCTTACTCTTTTCACCATTGAATTTCATTTTATTAGATAGTGCCCAATGTTCAAGTTTGTCAAGATCCTTCTGTATCTTAAGCCTATCTTCTGGAGTGTTGGCTATTCCTGCCAGCTTGGTATCATCTGCAAATTTGATGAGTTCCCCATTTATTCCCTCATCCAAATCATTGATGAAGATGTTGAAGAGTACTGGGCCTAAAACAGAGCCTTGGGGTACTCCACTGCATACTTCCCTCCATGTAGATGCAGTTCCATTGAGAACTACACGTTGAGTGCGGTTGGTCAGCCAGTTACCAATCCATCTGGTGGTGATGCTGTCTAACCCACATTCTTCTACTTTATCTAGTAGTAGGTTATGGTCTACCTTATCAAAAGCCTTACTGAAGTCCAAGTAAACTATATCAACGGCATTCCTCTGGTCCACTAATTTTGTCACATTATCAAAGAATGCAATAAGATTAGTCTGGCATGATCTGTTTTTGACAAATCCATGTTGGCTTTTGGCTATTACTTTGTTTGCTTCTAGGTGTTCGCAAATTCGTTGCTTGATTATTTTTTCCAGAATCTTTCCTGGTATTGAGGTTAGGCTGATAGGTCTGTAGTTTCCTGGATCTAATTTTTTCCCTTTTTTGAAGATGGGAACCACATCAGCTCTTTTCCAGTCCTCTGGTAGTTCCCCGGTGTTCCAGGATCTCTGAAAGATATAATTCAGTGGTTCTGAGATCTCGTCTGCTAGTTCCTTCAGAACTCTGGGGTGTAATCCATCCGGTCCTGGTGATTTGAACTCATCTAGGGTAGACAGGTGCTCACTTACCATTTTCTTCCCTATTTCAATTTGTGTTCCTAATTTTGTGGTGCTGCTTTTGATAGGTTGGACTGTTTTATCCCTTTGTGTAAAGACAGATGCAAAACATGAGTTAAATAGTTCTGCTTTCTCCCTGTTGCTTGTCACCTTCTTGCCACTTTCTCCTAGCAATGGACCAATTGTTTCCTTAACTTTTTTCTTGTTTTTAACATGTTGGAAGAAGCTTTTTTTGTTAATTTTTACTTTTGTGGCAAGCCTTTCTTCATTGTGAGCCTTAGCTTTCCTCACTTCATCTTTACAGGCTCGGGCTATTTGCTGATATTCTGCCTTAGTTATGTCCCCCTCCTTCCACTTTTTATACTTACTTTTTTTGTCTTTCAGTTTGTCAGATAGTTGTTTATGCAGCCATGCTGGTTTCTTTTGGGAGCTGTTGTTTTTCTTCTTCATTGGTATTGTGTTAGACTGGGCTTTTCTAATCTCATTTTTCAAAATTTCCCAAGCTTCTTGAGTTGTTTTCCCCTCGAGGATTCTCATCCATGGAATTTTTCCCAAGCTCTCTCTAAGTTTATTGAAATTAGCTTTCTTAAAGTCCAAGACTCTAGTTTGACTTTGTTCTACTACTTGTGTTTGGATAATGTTGAATTCCAATATTGCATGGTCACTTGCCCCCAGGGTTCCTATGACTTCAACACCTTCTATCATTTCCTCTCTGTTAGTGAGAATTAAGTCCAGTATGGCTGATCCCCTTGTTTCCTTCTCTACTTTTTGGAAAACAAAGTTGTCTGCTAGGTTTGTTAGGAACCTGTTGGATCTTCCACTTGGTGCAGAGTTTGTTTCCCAGTTGATGTCAGGGTAGTTAAAATCTCCCATTACTATTGTGGTGTGCTTCCTACATACCTTAGTTAGCTGACTAGCAAAAAGTTCATCTTCTTCCTCTGCTTGGTTGGGTGGCCTGTAGTATAGACCTATGGCAATGTCATTTCCCCCACAACCTTTAATATTGACCCAAATGCATTCAAGATAGTTCTCATTATTGTTGTGCTCTATTTCTGTAGAGACATAGTTATTTCTTATATATAGTGCAACTCCACCTCCTCTTTTATTTGGTCTATTTCTTTTAAATAATTTAAATCCTTCTAGCTGTATGTTCCATTTGTCAGTTTCATCCCACCAAGTTTCTGTAATGGCAATAATATCATATCTGCCCTCTTTTACTTGAATTTCTAATTCTCCCTGTTTATTCCTCATGCTCTGTGCATTGGTATATAGACATTTGAGTCCATTTTGATTGACCTTGTGTTTACTGTCTACATAACCTGTATTATGCCTGACTGCCCCTATTTTCTTGCCACTTGTGTGATTCGTGCACATGGTATGACAATCACTATTACATGCTTGGTTTTGCTTGACAGCAGGAGTGATAATCTTACCCACACACACATCTATGTTACATGCATTTATAACCCTATGAATTTTAGTTTGCTGGGGACAGAGATGTTCTGTATCTATTAATTCTCTGTCCCCGCTCTTCAGTTTAAATGTTTATCAAGAAAATCTGTGAATTTAATGCCAAGTAACTCAGTTCCTTTCTTGGATGGGTGCAACCCATCTCTTTTGTACAGTTTTTCATTGGACCAGCTACAGGCTTCATGACTAATAAAACCAAAGCCTTCCCTTTTACACCACTCCTTTAGCCAAACATTAAACTCTGCTACACGCTGGCCCTTCCCTTTTTGTTCCTTATATACAGGTAAAACCTCTGAAAAGATAAGCCTACAACCTATACTATTAAGTTCATACCCCAAGTTCTGGAAATCATTCTGCACAGAAAGTACATCTTTCTGGGATAGATCATTAGTGCCAAGATGTATAATAGCATCAACGTCACAGTCCTTACTTGCATTCTTGACTATCTTAAGAATACGCCTCTTGTCTCTGCTGGCAGTAGCACCTGGCAGACACCTGACCTCTTTTAAAACCTCCGTATCCTCTCCTAAATTAACATCTCTTACGATTGAATCACCAACCAGAAGGTGACTTCTCTTTTTACATACCTTGATCTTCTTCTGGTTGACCAAGTAGGCCCACAATACCCATCTGATCGAGAGTTGATCCAAGAAATAGCCGAGGGGATGAATGAAGGAGAGTCTGCACAATGGATAGCAGAGCTCCATGAGGAAGCAGCTCCTGAGTTAGATGATGTAACTGGGTTCATCCAACTGATGCATGCCCGATTTAACGATGTGGCCCAACATGTGGATGCTGAAGACCAGATCCAGGAATTGCAACAGGGTGGTCGTCCCGTGAAGGAATTAGTTTGGGAGTTCTGGAGAATAGCTGGGAGACTACGATACTGGCCAGAAAGACTCTTGGTCTACATGTTCAAAAAGGCCTTAGATCCCAAACTGAAAGAAGCTTGTGCCATAAGGGGGACCCCAGAACGTCTCCAAGATTGGTACACCACTGCAATCATACTGGACAAAAAGATTAACACCTATCGAAAGCCTGGTACCAGAAGCCCTGCCAAAAAACCTCTGGCCCAACGAACGCAAAGGCAGCAAACTGAAAAGCCTCCATCAACCCCTTGTTCCTCAGGGCCCATTATAAAGTGCTACCGATGAGGTCAGCTTGGCCACAGAGCATCAAAATGCCAGGCTCCAGACCCTGTTCCACAACCGCGCCAACCACCTGCTAGAGCAATGAAAAAAAAAACCAGAAAACCACCAGAAAAGAGTCATCTGCTACAACAGCCAACGGAGGTGGAGAGCCATGCCAATGAAGAAGCCCCTGCCACCTCAGAGGAGGAGGAGGAGGAGGAAGAAAATGCCAAAGATGATCCAATGGTGAGTGCACCTATCCGCCCCTTTCAGATAAAAGCCAAACTCCAAGTACCAAAAACGAAGGTAGAAGGGGAAGTTGGGGCGATCGTAGATACCGGCTGCACCTGATGCTTAATCAGCATGTCAATAGTGGAGCAGCTAGGTATACGCACAAGACCCCTAAACCATCCTATTCGGTTTGAGCAAGTAGATGGAACCCTAATTGGGGGGCTCCAGCTACGAAGATCACTGAGTTAGTAAAGCTGATGATAGGCTGCCACTATGAGTTCCTCAGATTCATCGTGGCCCCTAGAATGCAGGAGTCAATTATCTTGGGACCTGCATGGTTGGACAAGTGGGCACCTACTATAAAGTGGGAGGACGGCATTAGAAAATTGATTATTGGGTTTGGGCCATTACCACCGGTGGAGCCAAAAGGCCACCCAGGAACGATTGGACCCAACAGCCCAAACCATCCAGAACCTGCAGCAACCGTAGCCGACACCAAACCTCCGGGAATCCAACGAGTCCCAAAGATCTATTGGGAACTGGCAGAAGTGTTCAGTGAGGAAGACGGAAACTACCTTCCACCTCACCGCCCCACAGATTGTGCAATAGACTTCAAAACTGGGGCAACCTTACCAAAGCCAAAAATGTACTCTATGACTCCCAAAGAGATGATGGAATTGAGGAACTACATTGACACCAATTTAAAAAGGGGTTTTATTGAACCAGCAAAATTGAAAGTAGCGGCTCCAGTGCTCTTCAGAGAAAAGAAAGATGGCGAAGTTCGCCTCTGTTTGGATCTACGAGCTTTGAATGCGGTATGCGAAAAGGACACCTATCCCCTTCCCCTCATGAAAGATATGTTGAACCACTTGGCTAAAGGCAAGATCTTCACCAAGCTGGACTTGAGAGAGGCGTATTACCGTATACGAATCCGAAAAGGGGATGAGTGGAAGACCGCTTTTAACACTCCCCTGGGCAGCTTCCAGTACAAATTCATGCCTTTTGGACTACAAGGACCACCCACAGTATTCATGCAGTACATAAATGAAGTGCTATATGACCACCTGTACTGCGGAGTACTCGTCTATTTAGATGACATCTTGATCTTCTCTGAGACCCTGGAAGAACATGTGAAACTGGTACGGCAAGTCCTGAAAAAACTTCTAGCTGCCAAACTATATGCAAAATTGTCGAAGTGTGAGTTCCACAAGACCTCACTAGATTACCTGGGGTATCGTATCTCCAACAAAGGGGTAGAAATGGATCCAGGAAAAGTGAAAGCGGTGTTAGATTGGAAACCTCCAAGCACTCGCAAACAACTGCAAAGCTTCCTTGGATTTGCAAATTTTTATAGACAGTTCATTCCGACCTTCGCTGAAATTGCCCTACCATTGACTGAGCTATTAAAGACAGGCCCTTCCCCAACAAAGCCGAAAGCAAACCAACCATTAAAATGGACAATGGATTGTCAAAAAGCCTTTAAGAAATTAAAACGGCTCTTTGCCCAAGAGCCCATATTGCAACACCCCGATCCAGAGCGACCATTCAGTGATGTCGCAATAGCCGCGGTACTATTGCAAAAGGGTAAAGAAGGCCACCTCTTACCATGTGCTTACATCTCCAAGAAACTCACCGCTACTGAAAGAAGGTGGGCCATTTGGGAGAAAGAGACATTCGCGATCAGGTGGAGCATGCTCTCCTGGAGACATCTCCTGGAAGGGGGGGGTATACCGTTCGAGGTCTGGACTGATCATAAAAACCTAGAAACTCTCCTTGCCCATCTGAAGTTATCTTCCAAACAAGTTCGCTGGGCCCAATATTTCCAAAGGTTCAAATTCGAAATTAAACACATCCCCGCAGGAAAGAACTTGTTAGCAGATGCTCTGTTGAGAAAACCCCAGTTTGACAGTAAGAAGGAAGAAGTTATCCACTCCATCATATCTCCTTCTCACCAAAAGGCAGCTCAAGTCATCATTCGAAGCCAAGATAAGCTGAAAACTGAGCTAAAAGTGGCCCTCCGGACAGACCCGTGATTCAACAACAACAAGGACATCCTAACAATGAATGATGGCTTAGCCTGGAAGGGGTCCAAACTGTACGTCCCTGCAGAGATGAGGCTGCAAGTACTACAGCGGAGTCATGATGCAAAACTAGGAGGCCATTTCGGATTCCTAAAAACTCTCCACCTCACCAGGCATCAATTTTGGTGGCCAAATATGAAATCAGAGGTGGAAGATTATGTAAAAAGCTGTGCTACTTGTGCCACGATGAAAAACCAGCCGGGAAAGCCCCCTGGACTACTACAACGAGTGGCCAGCCCTAGCCGACCATGGGAAGAGATCGCAATGGACCTCATCATCGAGCTTCCAGACAGCAGCGGTAATAGAGTAATCTGGACAGTTATTGATTTGCTTTCCAAGCAAGCGCATTTCGTCGCTTGCTCAGGCCTGCCATCCGCAAAGAAATTAGTGAAAATGTTTGTGAAACTCATTTATTGCCTGCATGGGGTGTCAAAAGGTGTCATTTCAGATCGCGGAGTTCAGTTCACCGCCAAGTTCTGGAGAGAGTTCCTCAGATAAATTGGGCCCACACAGGGACTCAGCTCAGCATTTCATCCCAGCACAAATGGGGCAGCAGAGAGGGCCAATGCGATGGTGGAATAATGCATCCGGTGTTATGTGGACTATCAGCAGGACAACTGGTCGGACCTGCTACCCTTCGCTGAAATGGCATATAATAATGCGGTCCACAGCAGCACTGGATTAACTCCTTTCCAGATTACCAGTGGCATGGAATTCGTTCCCATGCCTGAGCTGCCTAAAGAACCTCCCTCCTCCATGTCTCTGAATGAATGGATGGACACACTAAAGAAGGGATGGGAAAATACGTAGAAGGCTCTAGCAGATGTGGCAGAAGCCTACAAGAAGCAAGCTGATAAACATCGCTCCCTCCAACCCCCCTTTCGGGTGGGGGACAAAGTTTTTGTGTCTACTAAATACATAAGATTAAGGATGCCTAGTAAGAAATTAAGTCCAAAATTTCTAGGTCCTTTCCCAATAGAAAAGATAATTAGCCCAGTTACAGTTCAATTCAGCCTACCCAGAATTCTAGGGAAAATTTACCCCGTATTCCATTGTAGCTTGTTGAAACCAGTAATGGGGTCTAGCATAAGGCCATCCACCCAAGCTCCCCCTCCTCCTGTAGTAGTAGAAGGGGAAACACATTATGAGGTGAAAAAAATCTTAGATTCCAGGCTGTATAGAGGTCGCTTACAATATTTGGTGCATTGGAAGGGGTACCCTTTGTCTGAAGCTACGTGGGTGAAAAGTTGGGATCTAAAAGTGGATAAATTAGTGAAGCAATTCCATGAGAAGTTCCCCGACAAGCCAAAGGGTCCCTCTGGGAGAGGCAGAGGTGGTTAATTGTGTATGGTAGCTTCTAATTTAAATTCTCTTTTCCGGAAACCGTTTTCTTTTTTTCTTTTTTTTAAACAAAGTTTTATTGGTTTTTTTAACATTTTACAAGGGAAAAAGGTAAAGGAAAGGTTACAAATTTTGGCAGTTGCGATGTGCGGTAGGTGCCCCCCCCCTCCATACTCATAGTATACATTTACACAAAGTTCATTACTAAGTAGTAACATATAGTCAGCATATAAATTCAGTTAGTAATTTCGATCAGTTTATATCAGGTGGATTTTCTTGCTCATTTTTGTGATCTGAGCTTTCTCGGTATTGCCCCATCTCCCCCCGCCGACAGAGCTCCGGCCCCTCCCGTGTCCTGTATGTCTGTTGAAGGATCATCTGGTTTTTCTAGGAGTGCTTTGTTTTTTTCCATAAAGGCCTGCGCCTCTATGGGTCTATTAATTCTAACTCTTGTCTCCTCCCAGAATATTAGCATACCTTCAGGCATCAACCATCTGAACCACACCCCCATCTGGTATAATTTATTCGCTAATTGCGAATAGCTTTTTCTTTTTCCCCTCACTTTCTTGGGGATCTGCTTCAGAATGGTTATCTCCCTATCTTGGTATGTCAAGGCTTGCCCCCTTTGTGCACTCAGAATTTCATCTCTTGTACTTTTTCTGAGAAATTTAATGTGCACCTCCCTGGGTACATTGTGTGTTCTAGCATAGGCTGAGTTCACTCTATAAACCAGGTCTATTTCCCACCCCATCTGTTGTTTCTCTTTCTGGATGTATTCAGCCAAAATACTTGTCATGATGTCCCTTATATTTTCATCATCTGCCTCCATCAAGTTTTGGAATCTAAGGTAAAAAGACATTCTCTCAAACTCTATTTTCATCTGTTGGGTGTCAAGTTCTTTGTTTCCCTTCTGCACCCCTTCCATCCCCTCCCTCATCTCAGCCGTCCCACCCTCCAAAAGATCCAGTCTCTGTGAGTTCTTATTAATTTGGGCCTGGTTCTCTTTAATTTCTTCTTTCATCTCCTTCAGTTGTATCTTTATTTCCTCTTGTCCCTGTAGGAGTTGCTGGAACATTTGTTGAAACTCCGTCTCTGTAGTTTTAGGTTGCATCAAAGCTGTTATCGTTGATTGTGTACCAGGACTGGAGGTTGAAGATGTCGGGGCAGAGGCAGCAAAGCCAGGCTTTCCAGGAGGTGGTCTTTTGGGTGACATTGTTTATGAAGTAAAGAGTTCAGTCAGTGTAGAGAATGATCAGTCAGAGAGGCAGAACAGCCAGGAGAGTCCAGGAGACAGAAGGTCCAGGCAGAAGAGAATTTTTTTCCTAATCACCCTGGCAATAGAGCAAAGTTTTTCACTCCAGGGAGTTCAAAAGAAAGCAATCAACAAGAGATTTGTCTGAGTAGCACGGAGACAAAGACCGGAAGCCTGAAGTTTTAAAGGTGGAGTCAGGTTTCACAGTTCATAAAGACAACGGAAGTGTGCCATCTTGCCCTGCCAGCTTCGGGTTTAGAGGCAAAAAACAAAGTTTTCAAAGTTCAAAGTTCCCAAAGTTTCCAGATCATTATTATGTTATGGGATTAAATCCGAAAATTCACTTAGTAAGGGCGTGACATCATTGGTTGGCTCTCCCCCTCCTCCTTCCCCTGGGGCTGAGAGCAGAATTGTTTCCAGCCGCCTGTCCGAGGGGGGGGGGGAAATCTCCCTCCCTCCAGCCGCGCCTCTCCAAATCAAGCCGAAAGGAAAAAAACTTAAACCGCTGACAGTTTCTTCAACTTGGTAAGGGGAATGGAGGGAAGTTTATGCCTCACCGCACCGCAACCACGTCCTTCTGCTCTCTTTTTCTCCGCACAGCCTCACAGCGAAGATGCCGGAGAGTCTCCCCATCGTGCTCCCCAGTGCCTGGAGCAAGGTGGGGGGCCCCCCGCCGGCCGCCGCCGATCCAGGGATTCCCTGCGGTGCCGCCCCTCCGGCAGGAGCCTCTACGGGGCGTCCTGTGCCCCCCAAGGAGTGGGGAAGCCCACCGGAGAAGCGCGGGGCGAGCAAGACTTGCCCGTCGCCATCAGCCGCCGGAACCGGAAGTCATGGAAACCGTTTTCTTTTTGAAGAGAGGCTGCCTGTCGGGCCTGCAGCGGTTCCTTTAAGAATCTTTGGCCTGCCACATTTTCTTTCATTTCACTATACTGTTTCATTATTGTAGTAATTGGGAGGGGGAGAATAGAAAGGAGTAGAATTGTGGAATGTTTTGTTGTCATTCCTTTAAAGAAGCCAAGGTAATCTTTTGTCTCTGCACCTTGACACCTGACCGGAACCAGTGGGGTGGAGTTGTCGGGGTTGAAGAAGAAGATTGGACCATGTGATGGATTTATGGGACTGGGCATAAGATTATGAACTTTCAACTGGGTGGAATTCCAGGAAGTTAATCAGAGTTAGAATTCCACAGATGTGCCAACATGTCTGTTTTATTAAATTGGAACTTTAAGGATAACTCTGCCTTGGACTCTGATTTATTTCTCCATGATATTTGGAACGCTGACATAGGTGAGGACAAAGACTGCAACAGATGCGTCATATCAGAGTTGCCCCAAAAATCCCACAACCCACAGTGGTTTCCATGGGGCAACCTCCATCCCCGATGGCACCTGGACTGACAATGCCCATCTGGCCACCCATAACATGTTTTCGATGCAGGAGGCCGAGGCATAGAGTGGCAGTCTGCCATGAGTCCGGTCCTACAGCATCCATGATCACACCAAGGGAAAAAAAGGGGACAGCCAGGAAGAGCATGAGGGGTAGCCAGGAGAAGTCACATGGGGTGAGCCAACCAGTTCCTATACCAGTTGACTCCAGCACATCGGGTGATATGCTCAATACCAGTGGCAGCGACTGAGGGGAGGGTAACGACCCGATGATAACTAAGCCTATCAAACCGTTTGTGATACAGGTAATGGTGGAAGTGGCCAGGCAACGACAATGTACAGCCCTGATCAATCCAGGGTGCACTCGCTGCTTAATAAACGCCACAGTCACTGATAGTCTGCGGGTGGGCCTCAGGAAGTTGGCTAGGCCGATCCATTTCGACCAGATTGATGGGTCGTTATTGGGGGGCCAACGAGCCACACATGTAACTGATCAGGTGGTATTGCAGTTAGGGCCCCATTGGGAGGTCTTGCATTTTGTAGTGGTTCCGCACATTACAGAGGAGATTGTACTAGGCCTGACATGGTTGGATAAATGGGGACCCACAATATGGTGGGGTGATGGTAGTAGGCATCTCAGAATAGGCCTCGGTCCTGACTCCCCTCCTCATGAAGTGCAAACCATGGCCCAGGGTCCAGTGGGATTCCGAGCTACAGTGCCATCAGTACATAAAGCTGGGGAGGAGGGATTCCCTCAGGTATATGCAGACTTAAAAGATGTTTGCAGTGAACAGTAATGTGATACTTTGCCCCTCACCGCCCCACAGATTGTGCAGTGGAACTACTCCCTGGGCAAAGCCCTGAATGTATTCTATGACCCCACAAGAGCTAGCAGAAATGAGGGCATACATAGAAAATAATTTAAAAAGGGGCTTTATTCAGCCAGCTAGATCAAGGGTGGTCACCCCCGTTCTTTTCCGGGAGAAAAAGGTTGGCGGCTTATGCCTCTGTGTTAACTTTCAGGGCCTTAATGCCATCTGTGTGGAACTTCTGTACTTTCTCCCTTTAATGAAGGACATGATGGCTAGGTTAGCAGAGGGATGCATATTCATGAAATTAGATCTCAGGGAGGCATACTATAGGGTATGCATTCAGGCTGGTGACGAATGGAAGACAGCCTTCAATTGTCCTCTAGGCAGTTACCAGTTCCGGGTTATGCCCTTTGGACTGCAAGGAGCCCCAGCGGTGTTCATGCAGCTAATTAACAAGGTGCTGCATGAGCATCTATATCAAGAGGTACTCGGCTATTTAGACGATATTCTTATATATAACAAGACCATGGAGGAACATGTAACTCTTGTATGTCAAGTGCTTAAAAAGCTGCTGGACGCACATTTATACATCAAATTGTCTAAATGTGAATTCCACCGGATGCAACTGGATTACCTTGGGTTCCGTATTTCACCTAAAGTGGTAGAGATGGACCCCGCGAAGGTAAAGGCGGTGTTGGACTGGCAGGTTTTTAAAACCCGCAAGCAGTTGCAGAGTTTTTTTCCCCCAATTTTTTAAATTGTTTTAATTAACAAAAACACAAAAAAAGAATCATCCTTCATTACATCTTGTAGAAAGCGTGTCGATTGGTTACAAATAGATTTCGTGCGTTACTACCACAATCATTATTTATACTTCCTTCATATTTTGTACATTTTAAATCAAAAATCTTTATGTATTTTACTATCAATGTACCACCATTCTCATGTAACTAGAATTATTTAAACATGCTTTTATCTGGAATCATTTGTATTTAAAGACACAACCACCTACTGGTATTCATTAACTATTCCAATAAACCTCCAATAGTTACCCTTTTATAACATATTCTAAAAAACAAATCAATTAATAAGATATCTAAACATTTCCCCCCTTCCCCCCCAACTCACTATTTAAGGTTTATATCTAATTGCTTTTACCAATGCCAACACATATAGAAATCGTTAAACATTATCCATTAGCATTTCCTTATTATTGTAATTAGCTAAAAATTATTTACTATTTATATCACATCTCCTCTCATCAGACCCAAGAAAGATTACATCTTTATAAAAAAATCTAAACAAAAATTTGTTAATAAAGTTTATAAGTACCCAAGAAAGATTACTTCTTTATAACAAAATCTAAACACAAATTTGTTAGTAAAATTAATAAATCTTTTTTCCAGGTCTCAATTTGTAGTCTATATCCAAGTTATTTTTACTAGTTAAAATTATTATTTCATTATTATTATCGTAATGAATTATTTGTTAACGAATAAACATTTAAAGAAACAATCTAAAAGCATCTACAACGTCCCACTTATTAATCACCAAAAATTAACTAAGTTTTTTATTATCAACATTCATTATCAACCTGTATCATTCCAGTAACAGAACAGTCTTATCTCTTTTGCCAGTTGTGTCAATTCTTATTAACTTCCTTATAAGGTTTTTAAAAACTTATCTCCGCACTTTTTTGCTTAAAAGATCTCTCAAGTAGTCTCGTTGCCCTTGAACTGGTATTGAAATTAGCGTATCTTTGATTAACAAACGTATTTCTGGAACTGTTTCTCTTCTTAATTCCATCATCAATTCCATATCTTGACATGAGGGATAGAGCTCCAGATTATCAAATTCACTTATCCATATTCCCTTCTTTCCACTTTCACTCATGAATGCTCCATTAGTAAGTTCATCTGTTATCTTATCTTTACCTTCTATATCTTCATTCTCTTCTTTACTTTTTGAGGCTCCAACCCCTTCATCTTTTGCTGTACAAGACAACAGTCTTTCCAACTTCTCAAATCTCCCAAATCCTTCCAATATATTTTGAATTCCAACCAAAAAATCTTGAAAACTTAAGGTTTCCTCATCTGCATATTGATACATATTTCCAAGAAGAAAAAAAGAAAAAAGAGGAGACAGAAGAAAAAAAGAGTCTAAAATCCACTGCCACTCTAGCCTTCAATGTCTCTTTTAGATATATAAGTACCTTTATTTTGAAATGACTTAAGCACAAGTTCTTTTAATTTTTTTCAAAAAGGAAGGGTTCTATCTTCTTCTTTTCTTTTCCCTCCCTTGCCAAGATATTTGTCAGGCCTGTAGTTATGTTCTTTTTAGGAACTTTGGCCTGCCACACTTTCTTATAATTTTCTATGCTGTTTCAATAGTGTAGTAGTTGGGAGGGGGGAATAGAAAGGAGTAGGATTGTAGAATGGATTGTTGACATTCTTTTGTAGAAGCCAAGGTCATCTTTTGTCTCAGCACCTCGACACCTGGCCGGAAGAAGATGGGTGTACATGCCAGCGTGGAAGATGATGATTGGAACATGTGATGGATTTGTGGGTGTGGGGAGAGATCATGAACTTTCAACTGGGTGAACCCAGAGCATGTACTTCCAGAGTTGGAATTTCCATAGCCATGCTAAATTGCCTGCGGAATAAATTGGACCTTAAAGGATGTTTTGCCTTGGACAATGATTTATTTCTGCATGGTATTTAGAACCCTAACATTATTCCAACTCTCTCTCTCAAAATAATTCACTAGCACCCCCCCTCACAGGGGGGGGGGGGGCTGGTGATGGGGGCCTCGGCATTCCCAACGCTGACCGGGACAGCGAAAATATCAGCGAAGAATAAATGAGAAGCTTTTGGTGATAAGAAGCTGAGTGCGGAACTTCAAAGGCAATGGAATGCTGCTTCCAGTTTAATTGCATCAGGAGGAATGCAGGAGGAGACACGACAAGACGAAGGAAGGTCGCAGAAATATTTCTTCAGCAAATTGTGAGTGCATGCTCCCCCTCCTTCCCCCCAGCTTGGAAACAAGGCTTGGGAAAAAAAAAACCTAGAACAGAGGTTTGGGCTCCTTCCAGACGGCAATAAATGAAATGGCTTGTCACCCTGCAACTAGCTGGGAGAAAGATTCCCTTTCAAAATGGGAATTTTAAAGGAGGCAGGAAGAAGGAAATTTTCCAGCATCTGTCACTTGCAAGCCACCACAAATGGGGCTGCAACCAGTAAATGAAGCAAATTGGGCAGTAAATTGGGCTTTCCTCCCAGGACTTGGATGGAAGAGATGCTACTTACCAACTCCTTTGCCATCAGCATGGGGAAATGCTCCAAGCCAGCAGAGGGCACCTACTTGGCCCATAACTCATCCAAGCCAGCAAAGGGCACCTACTTGGCCCATAACTCCTCCAAGCCAGCAGGAGGGTCCTTGGCACGTAAAACCCCCTAGCCAGCCATCATTGGTTGAGCTGCAACCTGTGAAGCAGGCAACCCCGGGATGGGTCTTAACCCCAGGTCATGGATGGGAGGGATGCCAGTGGGCACCTGCCCTCCCTCAGCAGATGGCACCATGGCAGAAAGCTGGGCAGTGGCCAACCGAGGGATTGACCTCCCCACCGGTTCCAGTCTCCCCTGCAAGGCCCAAAAAGGTTCTTACCAGACCTTCCTACAGAGAAGAAATCTCCATGGAAGAAGGGATTACCAAACAGAGGCCTGCATTGTGGATGGCGGGAAAATGTGCGCCTGCAAGACCCCAAGTGGTTCTTACCCCACCTTCCTACAGAGTAGCAATCACCAACATGGAAGAAGGGATTACCAAAGCCAGGCCTGCAAGATGGGAAGCGGAACAAGGTGCATCTGCAATGCCCCAAAAGGTTCTTATTCCACCTTCCTACAGAGAAGCAATCTCCACCATGGAAGAAGGGTTTACCAAGGGGGCAGCTGCAAGTTGGAGAGCAAGGCAGTGTGATGAAACGGTTCCTAAGTTTAGAGATGTAACTAGGTTCCATTCCTCGTGGGGGCCAATTAAATGCCACCATTGTTGTCAACTTGGCCACAGAGCGTCAGAGTGCTTGAAACCAGCCCCAATGCCACAAACGTGCGCACCAACCACCACGGCGGTAAAGAGAGGGTCCCAGATGCCACCACAGAAGAGTCATATGGGCCAATAACCTCTGGAAGAGGATCCCCAACTTAAGGTGAGGAAGTGTCCTACCAAGGGGGAGGCCTCGGAAGAGGAAAAGGGCAAACAATCTCTGGAGGAGGATCCCCAACTGAAGGTGACAAAGAGTCCAACTAAGGGGGAGGCCTCGGAGGGGGAAATGCCCAACCGACCTCTGGAAGAGGATCCCCAACTTCAGGTGACGAAGAGTCCTACCAAGGGGGAGGCCTCGGAGGAGGAACAAGGCCAGCCGTGGATGATTGAATCCAAGAGCCCAGAACCTACAGCACCTGCAGCAGAGAGCCCTAAACGGCCATGGGAAGAGGTCGCAATGGACTTCATCGTGGAACTCCCAGACAGCAGTGGGCATAAAGTAATTTGGACTGTTATTGATTTGTTTTCTAAGCAGGCACACTTCATTGCTTGCTCAGGATTGCCATCCGCAAACGAATTAGCGAAAATGTTTGTGAAACACATTTATCGCCTGCATGGAGTACCCAAGAGGATCATTTCAGACCGCGGAGTCCAGTTCACAACCAAGTTCTGGAGAGAGGTCCTGAGATTCATTGGGTCCACACAAGAATTGAGCTCAGAGGTTCATCCCAGCATGAACGGCGCAGCAGAGGGAGCCAATGCGGTGGTGGAACAATACATCCGGTGTTTTGTGGACTATCAGCGAGACAACTGGTCGGACTTGCTACCCTTCGCCGAAGTGGCGTACAACGATGCGGTCCACAGCAGCAGAGGATTAGCGGGTTTCCAGATTACCAGTGGCATGGAAGTTGTTGCCATGCCTGAGTTGCCTAGAGAACCTCCTTCTTTCATGTCTTTGAGTGAATGGATGGACATGCTAAAGAAAGGATGGGAGAATACGAAGAAGGCTCTAGCAGTTGCGGCAGAAGCCTACCAGAAGCAAGATGATCAACGTCGCTCACTCCTAAACCCCTACCGTGTGGGGGACAATGTTTTTGTATCTACCAAATACATAAGATTAGAAATGCTTAGCAAGGAATTGGGTCCAAAATTTCTAGGTCCATTCCCATTAGTGAAGATAGTTAACTCAGTTACAGTTCAACTCGGTCTACCCAGAAGTCTAGGGGAAATTGACCCAGAATTTCATTGTAGCTTGTTGAAACCAGTGATTGGGTCTAACAGAAGAGCATCCACCCAAGCTCAATCTCCTCCTGTAGTGATGGAAGGGGAAACACAATCTGAGGTGGAAAAAATTGTAGATTTCAGGCTGAATAGGGGTTGCTTACAGTACTTAGTGCATTGGAAGGGTTACCCTTGGTCTGAAGCTAATTGGGTGAACAGTGGGAACCTAAAAGTGGAGAAGTTAGGAAAGCAAGTCAATGGGAAGTTTCCCGAGAAGTCAAGGGGTTCCCCTGGGTGGAGAAAAGGTGGTTAATTTTGTTATGTTAACTTTTATGTTATTCTCTTTGCAGGAAACGTTTTTCTTTCGAGGAGAGGCCGCCTGTCAGGCCTGTAGTTATGTTCTTTTTAGGATCTTTGGCCTGCCACACTTTGTTATAATTTTCTATGCTGTTTCAATAGTGTAGTAGTTGGGAGGGGGGAATAGAAAGGAGTAGGATTGTAGAATGGATTGTTGACATTCTTTTGTAGAAGCCAAGGTCATCTTTTGTCTCAGCACCTCGACACCTGGCCAGAAGAAGATGGGTGTACATGCCAGCGTGGAAGATGATGATTGGAACATGTGATGGATTTGTGGGTGTGGGGAGAGATCATGAACTTTCAACTGGGTGAACCCAGAGCATGTACTTCCAGAGTTGGAATTTCCATAGCTGTGCTAAATTGCCTGCGGAATAAATTGGACCTTAAAGGATGTTTTGCTTTGGACAATGATTTATTTCTGCATGGTATTTAGAACCCTAACAATATTTCACAAAAGCACCTGCCAAAACAGTCCCTGTCCTTGGCTCCTTATCAGTCTCCACGAGTAAGCTGCAAAGCCTACAGTTACAGAGTCAGTAAAATCAAAGGAGAGAGAACAAAGGATACATTGTTTTAAAACAGGAAAAAAAAACCAAGTTCTGGCTTCCAAATGACAGATTCAACTTTCTCCTATTTATTTCAAGCTTATGGAAAACAAAGGTCTTTAAATGTCTTTGATGAAATTTAATAAGCAGTAGTAGGGAGGATTGGTAGAATAAAAAAAGGTTTTAGTTCAGCCAAAAAATAAGGTAGCAAAGAATAGAAGAAAAAAATAATAATTCATTCACTTAAGAAGAGAAACGGGAAGCATTACAATCACTTCAATCCACAAAACATTGTTACAAAGAAAAAGGAAAAAAAGACTTTCTGAGGCAGTCCAATAAAGATAAGTTTCGCCGCTTTATTCTTTTGCTTAAAGGACGAATTTATCTTTTTAAAAAAAGTTTCTTTGGGCAATCATTCTCAAAGAAAAAATCTCACTAGATGGACTCACTTTCACTGCGACTCTCTCCGACTTTGTCAGCCTGGGGCTGTCTGTTTACTGCCAGCTTGGAGAGCTTCCCTTGGGTCAATCAGGGACTTTGTGATGTCCCTGAGACCAGCAAGGATTTGTCTCCCTGTTCACCATCTCTTCGGGACGGTTTAGGTCCATATGGACCGTGCAGCGGTAAAAGTATCAACGGCAGTCTCGGCCTGTCGAGACCGCACGTTGTCTCGTCACGACGTTGGCTCTCTTTTCCTCACAGTTGCAGAGTTTTTTAGGGTTTACCAATTTCTATCGCCAGTTCATCCCATCCTTTGCCCAAGTGGCCCTTTCACTAACCAACCTCTTATGCACAAAAGATCTCACGACGAACCCTCAACCGGGAAGTCCAGTTGTGTGGACAACAGCATGTCAGCAAGTGTCCTTGTTTGCACAAAAGCCGGTACTGAAACATCCAAAGCCCACTAAGCCATTTGTGGTTCAGGCAGATGCCAGTGATGTGGCGGTGGCCGCAGTCCTCTTACAAAAGAACAATGAAGGAGTCCTACAGCCATGTGCCTACACCTCGAGGAAGTTGACAGGGACCGAACGCAACTGGCCCATTTGGGAGAAGAAGGCGTTTGCGGTCTGGTGGGCCCTGTTGATGTGGCGGCATTTGCTAGAAGGGGGAGGGATACCCTTCGAGGTCTGGACAGACCACAAGAATTTGGAGGCCCTCCAGACCCCACGAAGATTTTCGCCAAAACATATTAGATGGGCCTTGTATTTTCGGCGATTCAACTTCCAATTAAAATATATACCTGGGGGCAAGAACTTCTTACCCGATGCCCTCTCCCACAAACCACAGTATCATAATAAAAGGGAGGATCTAGTGCAGGCTATCATCCTGACCTCACAGCCTAGGGTGTTAGCCACTCAACAGGCCCCACCGGCACCAAACCTGTATGCCCAGGGGAAGGACCTCTCCAGAGCAATCAAAGCAGCACTCCCAATGGACCAGTGGTTTCAAGAAAATCAAACTTTATTAATACAGCAAGAGGGCTTTTCCTGGAAGGGGTCAAAGTTATATGTACCAAGTGTGGTACGGGTGGCCATGCTGCAGCACTGCCACGACGTTCACTCGGCTGGACATTTTGGGTTCCTCAAGTCTCTGCATTTAATAAATCGCCAGTTCTGGTGGCCCCACATGAAGAGGGACATAGAGGAATATATAAAGAGTTGTGTTGCCTGGCCGGCCTCCTGGACTTTTACAGCAGGTGGCAGATCCAATTCGGCCATGGGAACAGTTAACCATGGACTTCATCGTGGATTTACCGGACAGCCAAGGGAACAAGGTCATTTGGATGATAATAGACCTCTTCTCCAAGCAGGCTCATTTTGTAGCATTTACCGGCCTTCCATCTGCTAGGAAGATGGCCAAACTGTTTATTACCCATGTCTATAGACTCCATGGCATCCCCAAAAGGATACTTTCAGACAAGGGAGTGCAATTCACTGCCCGGTTCTGGCGCAGATTTGTGGTGGTGGTGGGGTCTTCACAGGGACTTAGTACGGCCTTCAGTGGTGCTGTAGAGAAGGCAAATGTGAGGGTGGTGCGCTACTTAAGATGTTACATCCAGTACCAACAGACCGATCGGGCTGAACTCCTTCTCTTTGCAGAGGTTGCATATAACAATGCAGTGCACAAAAGTACGGGGTTTACCCCATTTCATGTGGCTACAGGCCAGGAGTTCGTCCCAATTCCGGACTGTCCTCAGGTGCGCCCAGATGACACAACTTCACAGAAGTGGATAGCCCGGATGCAAAAAGTTTGGAAAGTGGTGAGGGATGTGTTATGTCACTCTTTTGCCATATATAAAAATTGTGCCAATAAAAGGTGGAAGGTGCAAGGACCTATCCACGTAGGCCAGAGGGTATACCTCTCCACTAAATATCTCAGGCTGCCATTGCCATGTAAGAAACTCGGGGCCAAATTCATTGGGCCTGTTCCCAATCGTGCGAGTTATTAACCCGGTCACAGTGCAGCTAAGACTCCCCCCTCTACTGGGGAAAACACATCCAGCCTTGCACTGCAGCCTGCTACAATCAATTCAGGCCTCTGATCTCAGAGGAGACCCACTATGGCCACTAGCCCCGTTTACTGTAGATGGGGAACAGCACTTTGTAGTGCAAGATATACTAGATACCAGGTGGCACAGGGGACGGTGACAATACCTTGTTTCATGGAAAGGTTATCCCCTGTCAGAGGCATCATGGGTTCATAGCAAGGACTGTAGGGCGGCCCACCTGGTAGCGACATTCCACCGCAGACATCCCACAAAACCAGGGGAAGTGGTCCTTCGACTCCTAACTGATTGTACTTTTTAGCTCCCCAAATACTGTCTCCATGGTAGGGTGCCACATGTCAGCTCTGGCCAGCCCAGAGGCCTGGAGCTGCCATTCAGGGGAGAAAACCGGGCCAGCTTCCAAGACTCACCAGGTTTCCCTCCTCCACAAGCAGTCCAGCTGAGAACTCTACAAAGCTATTGATAACTGACTGAAAACAATCCATGATTAATTCCCGGGTGGTTTTCGTTCTGTGTCACAAGGGGATGGGTGTGCGCATGCGCAGGGTGCAGTTTATCCTAATTACCAAGTAACTATAAAAGGTGGTGGGGAGCACTGGGTGGCAGCTCTGACAATTTATTCATTGCCTTAGTGCTTTGTTGGTGTGTTCATGCCGGAGGAAGAATACAAACTACATTTACAAACTGTTTCTGTGTTTGGCTGTTTTCATTAACCATTCGGAACCTGACATCAGGACTTTTTCCCCCTTTGCTAAACCGGGCATGGGCATGGCCAGCACAGGCTAAGAACAAACCTCGCATTTAAGCCCACTCAACACTGAAAATTTTAAAATTGGACAATTTAAATGATCTGCTAGCACTTTAAAATTTTAAACTAGACAATTTTGAACTATAGAACTTTAAATCCTCAAGCTAGATGTTTTTTTAACTCTTAGAACTTTAAATTTTTAGCTAGACTTCCCCCCCCCCCCCCCCCCCAAATTTTAAATGATCTGTTAGAATATCAAAATTCTAAATTGGACATTTCCCCTTCTAAAAATCAGTGGTAAAATCTTCTACACTACTTTCATTTTCATTTTTTTTTAATCCACTAATGGAAAAAGAAACTGATACTATTGTGATCTGCAGAACATGTTCCATGTATACACTTATGCCCATAGAATAGCCAAATATATATGTACCAAATGTAAGCTAATCAAGCTACCGGAAGAAAAAGTAAAGGGTCTAGAGCCGTGATGGCAAACCAATGGCACGCGGAGCCAAATCTGCCAGCACGCAAGCCATCAGCTCCAGCGCACATGCATGTTCTGGCCAGCTGATTTTCGGCCTTCCAGAGGGCTGGGGGAGGCCATTTTCACCCTCCCCAGGCTTCAGGAAAGCCTCTGGAGCCTGGGGAAGGCGAAAATGGCTTTCTCCAGCGCCCCCCCCCCGAGGCCCTCCAGAAGCCGGAAATTGATTGTTTCCAAACTTCCAGTTGGCCCATTGGGCCTATTTTTTGCCCTCCCCAGGCTCCGGAGGCTTTCCTGGAGCTTGGGGAGGGCGAAAACAGCATCCCCTGACCCCCCGTAGGAAATACCAAGCTCAGCTTGGAGGCGAGTAGTGCAGCGCACAGGGGGGGGTTGTGCACGCATGCGCATGTGGGGGCGCTTTGCATTATGGGTGCCGGCACACGAGCGCGCAAAAGGGCATGCACCCTCGCATTTTTGGCACCCAACAACAAAAAGGTTAGCTATCACTAGTCTAGAGGAAACTCTAACCCCGTGATGGCGAACCTATGGCACGCGTACCACAGGTGGCACTCGGAGCCATTTGTCAGGGCACGCGAGGAGTTGCCTTGTCAGCTGGCCTGCGCGCATGCACATGCTGGGCAGCTGAGTTCAGCCTTTTTTAAAGCCTTTTTTCGCCCTCCCCAGGTGCCAGAGGCTTTATAGGAGCCTGGGGAGGGCGAAAACAGCCTCCCCTCCCCCTCCCCCTCCCCCCCGGAGGCCCTCCGGAGGCTTCATGAGCTTCCTTGAAGCCTCCGGAGCGCAAAAAAATGGCCCTATGGGCAAACCGGAAGTTCGGGGATGGACTTCCGGTTTGCTCTTGGGCCGCTTTAAGCCCTCCGGAGCCTTCAGAGGCCTTCCGGAGTCTTCTCTGAAGGCTCCGGAAGACGAAAAATGACCCAATGGAAAAAAATGGAAGTCACTTCTGGTTTGCTCGTAGGACTGGTTTTAGGGTGGGGGCTGGCGGGTGGGTGGGGTGATGTGGGCGGCACAGCCTCATGGTCCCACGCAATCCAGATTAATGGCTTCAGCGGGCTGTAGTTTGAGGACCCCTGACCTACAAGTTCCCTTCCAACTCTGTTAATCTGTTAAATAGATGCCAGTTGCTAAGAGGTTTCTTATCAGATTGGTATCTTTATCAGTTGCTAAGCTGAATTTTGATGATGCGACCATGGGGATGCTGCAACAGTGTGAGAACCACTTGTAAGTGACTTTTTTCAGAGCTGTTTCAACTGCAAATGATTGCTAAACAAAGGGTTCTAACTTGAGGACTACCTGTACAGATATGTATGTGTATATGTATACCCACATATATACATATATACACAACTCAAAGTAGTTAGCATACCAATACTCTTTCCTCCTCCTATTTTCCTCACAACAACAACCCTGTGAGGTGGGTTGGGCTGAGAGAGATTGATGGGCCCAAAGTCACCCGGCCAGCTTTAATGGCTAAATTGGGACTAGAACTCACAGTCTCCTTTTCTCTAGGTCAGCACCTTAACCACTGCACCGAACTAGAAATAGATTGTACATTAGACAAGTGTTTATTGCCATTTTTAGAAATCTGGTTTTGTTCATAATTTGTTTTTGCTGTTGCTGCTGTAAATGTTCTGTGAACTTTTTTAAAAAGTAAATAAAATATTTTTCTAAATCAAGTATAATATATTCGGATTTCACCTCCTCCAACACCCCCCCACCCCAAATCTTTTTCAGTTGCATCTTATAAACATTTCTCCAGCAAGGCGTATCACTGACACCAAATGTCCTTCATGGAAAAAGAATTTTGCAGTGTGTACAAGACACGTTTGTCAGAGGAGCTATGAGCACCGTCATTGTTCAAAAACTAGAAAGTGTGCATGCGATGGTAAATGTGGACTGAGTTGCATTTCTCCAGGTAGGCATATACTGACATTACTTTTAGGGCCCCAAGATTCTGAAATAGCACACAACAGTATTTCTCAAGATGACTAACTTTGTGTTGGCTTCAACTCCAGACTTCTCCAGCCAGCCATTAATTCTGGTAGTTGAAGTCCAGACATCTGAAAGTTGCTAAGGTTGAGAAATACTGGTTTACAGTTTTCATTCATTCCCAGATAATCCCAGTGATATTATTCTTATTCTAATTGACAATTAATTTTCCCAAGGGGCCGCATGAGAAACTGGGACTGTTCTGGATGACCACCATCTCTCCCCCTGTCCCCGTCAATGCCCCCACTTCTGTCATCCTGCCGCCAATGCTGCCCCATCCCTGGCAACGCCCTGCCCCTGGCAGCAACCACTGCCCTCCACTGCTAATGTCCCACCCTCCTAAGCCTTTCCCCCCAATGCCAATCCCCCCCAATGCCAATCTCCCCCCCCCCCCCAATGCTATGGGCCAGACAGGGACAGTCAAAGGACCGATGTGGTTCAAGGGCTGTAAAATGCCCATTCTATGATGAACCTGCCCCACATTTACTCCACATTTTCCTGAACCTGCCTCACATTCACTCCACATTTTGCAAAAATCCACATCTTGCAACCACAGGATGAGTAGGAGATATTACAAAAGCCATGTTTTTTTAAAATCAATTGCAATACTGTAGTGCTACGACTGCAGGTTCCTGTTGATGTCATGTTTGCTTTTAAATCAGATTTGCACTTTTTAAATGTAAAGAAGCCTAGATTTTAAAAAAAACAATACCAAAATAAATGTATAAATAACACTTTTCTATTCAGTAATCTCTTGAGGGAAGCAGTATACATAACTATCCCATTATTCTCCTGCAGCACTCTGCCAGTCAAAATCGTTTTTGGCTGGCAGAGTGCTGCAGGAGGGGGGGCTCGGTGGCCCCCCCTACACCCTGTTTTGGCTGGTAAAGTGCTGCATGACGCTGTTCAGGCTGAAAATGGAGCAGAGAGGGGCCCCCCATGCACCCCCTTTTGGCCGGCAGGGTGCATCTCCCCCTGCTCCACCCCCCCAGCCCGCAGAGGAGAACTACAATGCTGATGCGGCCCTCGAAGAAATTAACAGTTCTCAAAAGAAACCAGCATGACTGCATAAAAAACTCTCTGGCAAATTGAATGACAAAAAGGACAAGTATAAAAAGTGGAATGAGGGGCACATAACTAAGGCAGAATATCAGCAAAATAGCCCGAGCCTGCAAAGATGAAGTGAGGAAAGCTAAGGCTCACAATAAAGAAAGGCTTGCGACAAAAGTAAAAATTTACCAAAAAAACCCTTCTTCCAACATGTTAAAAACAAGAAAAAAGTCAAGGAAACAATTAGTCCATTGCTGGGAGAAAGTGGCAAGAAGGTGACAAGCAACATGGAGAAAGCAGAACTACTTAACTCGTTTTTTGCCATGATGTAAAAAAGATGTTGAGACTCTAGAAAGAGTGCAGAGAAAAGCAACAAAGATTATTAGGGGACTCGATAAAACATATAAAGAACAGTTGCTGGAACTGGATATGTCTAGTCTTATGAAAAGAAGGACTAGGGGTGACATGATAGTGTTCTAATATCTCAGGGGCTGCCACAGAGAAGAGGGAGTCAAACTAGTCTCCAAAGCACCTGAGGGTAGAACAAGAAGCAATGGGTGGAAACTAATCAAGAAGAGAAGCAACTTAGAACTAAGGAGAAATTTCCTGACAGTTAGAACAATTAATCAGTGGAACAACTTGCCTCCAGAAGTTGTGAATGCTCCAACACTGGAAGTTTTTAAGAAGAGATTAGATAACCATTTGTCTGAAAGTAACAAGCAACAGGGAGAAAGCAGAACTACTTAACTCTTTTTTGGCATCTCTCTTTACACAACAGGAAAAAAACAGTCCAACCTCTCAAAAACAGCACCACAAAAAACAGATTAGGAACACAAGTTAAAACAGGGAAGAAAATGGTAAGTGAGCACCTCTCTACACTAGACGAGTTCAAATCACCAGGACCAGATGGACTACACCACAAGATTCTGAAGGAACTGGAAGATGAGATCTCAGAACCACTGGTCTATATCTTTCAAAGATTCTGGAGCACCAGGGAACTGCCAGAGGACTGGAAAAGAGCTGATGTAGTTCCTATCTTCAAAAAAGAAAAAAAAAAGATCCAGGAAACCACAGACCTATCAGCCTGACCTCAATAACAGGGAAGAATCTGGAAAAGATAATCAAGCAACGAATCAACGAACACCTAGAAGCAAACAAAGTAATAACCAAAAGCCAACATGGGTTTGTCAAAAACAGATCATGCCAGACTAATCTTTTTTTTATTAAAAAGTTTTTTATTAAACACACATTAAAACATTGGACACAGTTTAACCGTCCTCACAATGTCTTTGCCATACATACTAGAATATAAAGTTAAATATTATAACCACCATGCTCATTTACAATTGGTCTATTCAGTATTTACAAATATACAGATATCGTATTTCCATCCATGTTGCTTAGTTCTTGTCTTATACATTTTCACTGTTACAATTTCATACATAATTCTAATCTCCATTCTATAAATCTTAGTCATTGCTTATTTGGGGTCTTTCTTTTTTTGTTCCAACCATCAATAAAATTTATCCCAGATCTTATAATATTCTGATTCATCTTTGTTCTTCAATTGCCACATCAATTTATCCATTTCAGCACACATCACAATTTTCCTAATTACTTCCTCTTCTTGTGAAATTTCCCTGTTTTTCCAGTTTTGGACGAAGACCATTACTGTTTATGATTCCCAAAAGAAATAGTTCTGGTTTGAATTCTATTTACTCTTTGGTTATCTCTATCAGCCACCTTTTATTTTCCACCAATATTCTTTCATTTTTTGGCACAACCACCACATATGGTAGTACATGCCTGATTCATGATCACATTTCCAACAATTTGGCGGTAAATTTCTAAACATTTTGGCTATTCTCGCGGGTGGGAGATGCCACCTATAAAACAGTTTATATAAGTTTTCTTTATATGGTATTGACAATGTTCTTTTCCTATTCCTTTCCCATAGTTCTTGCCATTTTTCCAGATGTATATTGTAGCCAAAGTTTATCGCCCATGCTACCATTGTCTCCTTAACCCGCTCTTCTTCCATTTTATATTCCAATAAAAATGTGTAAATGTTCTTTATCAATTTATCATTTGTCCCCAAAAGGATCTTATCTATTAATATCAACTGCCTATTAATGCCCCACTTTTTCATATGTTTCAAGTAACGTGATTGGATTTGAAGACAGGACCACCATTCCAATTCTATCCCTGGCTTTTAGCTCTTGCCTCGATCTTAATCTCCCTTCTTTGTCTATTATATCTTTATAGGTGACCTGTTTTCGCTGGTTAATAAGATTTGGGTGCAATAAACACTTCTAAGGTTGATAGCCAAATCGGAACCTTGCTGTAAATTTTCCTCTTGAATTTATTCCATGTTTCTAATAACGCCTGTCTTATAAAGTGTCTCTGAAAATAATGATGTGCTACCTGTTTCCCATACCACAGGAATGCGTGCCATCCTAAATGTAAGTCGTGGCCCTCTAGTGTTAGCAGTCTATTATTTTTTAATTCTATCCATTCTTTTACCCAGGTTGCCTGGTGATATAATTCCCACTCTGGTACACCAAATAATACAATAATACAATACAATACAATAGTACAGTTGGAAGGGACCTTCCAAATCCTCCTCTTTCTTTTACATCTTGCAGAAGTTTAAATTTAATCCTTGGTTTCTTCCCTTGCCAAATGTATTCCGATGTCATTTTATTCAATTTTCCAAAATACTTTTTATCTAATTTTATGGGACTATTTTGGAACAAAAATAATAATTTCAGTAGAATATTCATCTTGATCACTTCTATTCTTCCCATGAAAGAGAGTCTCAAATGTTTCCACCTCTCCAAATCCTCCTTTATATAATTTATTAACTTAACATACTGTAGTTATCATCTTGGATTGATATACACCTTGCCATTATATAGATTCCTAAATATTTCATTTTTTTCTCAATCTGAATATTTATTTCCTTGGCCAATTCCTCCTTCTGCTTCTCCATCATATTTTTAACTATCATTTTAGTTTATCTTTGTTAATTTTTAGTCCGGCTACTTTCCTGTAATCTTCTAGTACCTCCATCAGCCTCAAACCTGACTTCAATGGTTCTTCAAGAATAAAAACTAAGTCGTCTGCAAATGCTTGCAATTTATAGACTTCTTTTCTAATTTCCAGACCTTTAATTTGAGTTTCTTTCCGTATTGTCCTTGTTAACACTTCTAAAGACAATATAAATGGCAATGGGAATAGAGGACACCCTTCCCTCATACCTTTCTGTATTTTCAACTTTTTTGTCATCTCTCCATTCACTATTACTTTAGCTTTTTGATTAGAGTATATCGGCCGAAACATGTTTAAAAATTTATCGCCAACTGCCATATATTTCAATTGCTGTAGTATATATTCCCAATTAACATTGTCAAAAGCTTTTTGCACATCTAAAAATAACAATGCCACCTGTGTTCCACTATGTATCTCGTAATATTCTAGGACATCATATATGATTCTTATGTTATTTTTCATTTGTCATTTTGGTAGAAAACCATTTTGGTCAGTGTGTATAAACTCATTTAGGAATCTTTTTAAATGTTCAGCTATAATTAATATGACTATCTTGTAGTCTGTATTTAGCAGGGATATGGGCTTATAGTTCTTAATTAGCGTCCTGTCCAAATTCTCTTTTGGTATCAGCGCAATGTTTGCCTCCACCCATGATGGTGGTAACTTCACTTCTTCCAACACTGCATTATATACTTCAACTAGAGTGTTACGTTCCAGCAATCACATTGGGACACAAATAGGGAGACAGGTTGTTTGAAACAAAGGTTTATCTCTCTCTAGCAAATCAACTGTTAACCGCCACTGAATGACAAATGTATAATACAAACAAAATTCAAGTCAGTTCTAAACCAGGTTAAACCCACTACCGTATATATGCACCTCGCCCCTCCCATTCTACCCAGATGCATTAACCCCCTCCTTCCCTCCTTCCCTTCTTCCATCATACCCAATCAGCAATACGTGCGCAGAACATTCCGCCCTACAGCCCACCCCCGCATGAGAGAGTCTCATTAGCTCAGCCACTCCAACCACCGTAAATAACCCTCGGGAGGTGCACCTCAGATGACGCAGATCTCCCACGTGTGTCAGGGCAGTCAGACCGGCGCTGATCATCCATGTGCCAGGAGAATCGCCACAGAGCTGCCCTCTCATAATCTTCAACCTGCAGAGACTGCTGTGGAGCCACGCTGACATCAAAGGAGAGCCACCGTCAATAAGAAGAAGATGGGGAAGCCTGAGAGCTCCGTTGAGCCATGCATCGAGAAACAGGAAAGGAGAGGGAGGGCGTTGGTGGCACCATAACAGCGGCAGCGATGTGGAGTGGTGGCGGCGGACCCACACAGTGGTGGACGGGCCCCGCTCAAATGGCAGCCTGAGGGCTGACATGGAGTTTCTCCTAGACTATCTTCTAGTTCTTTGTATATTTCTATTGGTAGTTCATCAGGACCTGGTGCATTATTGTTGTTGTTGTTTTTTTTGGATCACATCAGTTAATTCCTTCATCCTTATTTCTTCATTTGGCATATTTTTTATTTCATCCGGGATTTGTGGCAATTCCGCTTTCTCAAGACATTGTAGTATTTTCCCTTCTGCTTGGCAGTTGGTCTCTTTGTATAGTTTCTCGTAACATTTCTGGGCTATCTTTTCTTCTCCTCATTTTGGTAGCATATATTCCCCTCATCATCTTGCAATTTGTTAATCCATCTCTTCTCTGTTTGTTTTTTTAAGTTATATCCTAGCCATCTCCCCGGCTTGTTGTTAATTTGTAGTACTTTCTTTTCTTTTTCCACTAGTCTTGAGTCTCTTCCTTCCGTTTCTTCCCTTTTTTCCACTTCTTCTTCATTACTAACATATTGGCTGTAAAATTCCTCCGCCTTGTCCACGGTGTCTATTCTATGTCTTTTATCCTGCCACGGGACCATAATGTCTTCTGGTATCAGCCACCTGAAGTTGGTGTTATATTTGGTTAGTTTGGAAGTCAAGAATTGGTAAGGTCTTTGCATTTCTCTGATCCTTCTTGGTATTTGTTTCAGGACTATTAGTTGCTTCCCTCCATATTCTATTGGTTCGTATCTTGTTCTGTGTAGTATTTTATCTTGGATTGATTTCTTCACCAATCTAACATGTATTTCCTTTGGTAGATTATGTCTCCTTGCATAATTTGTCTGTACTCTGTAGGTTTCATCTATCTCCATCAGCATCTCTTCCTTCTCGATTCCAAGTGCTTTCTCTAATAATTATCCCATGATTTCTGGTAAGTCTCCTTTTTCCTCTCTTACATTTTGGAAACGTAGATAATGAGCAGATTTTTCGGATTCTAGAAATACGGCTGTATTTTCGAGCTCCCTGTTGGCCTGAATTAATTTTTTGCTAATTTCATCTACTCTTTTTCTTCTTTCTCCATCCTCACTTCCATTTCTTGTAATTTTTGCTCATTTTTCGTGATTTGTTGTTGGAAGGATTCAAATTTCTCATCCATCGTCTGCATCTTCTCCTTTAGTTCTCCTGTATCATTTCTTACTTCTCCAATCTCTTTTCTCAGTTCCTCATGATTTCGTTTCATCGCCTCTTGCATACCTTGTAACATGGTTTGTAGATCTTTAAACGAATTTGACCTTTCTCTCTGAACCTATTTCCTCCATAGATCGTTGGCCTGATGGACTCGGGGCTGTCCCTGTTAATTGAGTACCTTGTTTTCCCCCTGTCCCTATCTCCGTTAAGTTCATAATGCTCATCATTTTTAACAACCTCCTCATAAAATCACCTTTGATCAAGTTCTCCCACCAATGTAAACCTCCACGTCTCCAGCTATTGTAAGTTATTAATATTATATTTCATTATCATATATAGACAATTATAAAACAATTATCTCTTATATGAGGCTATGGAGGTTATATCGGGGTTAAATATCACAATTCTAGGTCACTATTGGAAACAACCATAAAACTTATATCAATCACGCTCTTTCTATTTCACTAATTACTACCACCGTAATATTATTGATAATCTTAATAATCTTAATATTTGTAGTGATAATATTTACTGCTAATATTGATGATTATAACTGAATACTTAATACTTGGTACTTAGTAAGCATATTATATACATAGAATCATTCAGTAATCATTCCCACTTCTCACTATTATTGCCAACAGGTTCAGCTTGAGTCTGTTATAGTAAGTCTCTCTGTGTGGCTTAGATGTTCTTCTTTTTTTTTTGGGGGGGGGGTGTCAATTAATAGTCAATAGCACTTCAAAATGCCAAAATAGTCCCTTCTTCTTCCAGCTTCCCCCTTTCACATATATCTCATTGGTGTTTTCTCCCTTTGACCAGTAGGTGTCGTCCTGTCTCCTATTTCTGTTCTGAAAAAGCACTGTCACTGTTTCGTAGTGAGGCCATTAATCACCAAACTTTCATGCTGTCGAGCTCTCCCATTGTTGCTGTCCCGGTCTTCTTCTCCAATCTTACATTAATTCGAATAATATTCTTTTGTCTAATCAAATTGGTAAAATGAAGAGAGAGAGAAATGGAGTATTCCTGTTGTTCCAGCCAATCTGTCTTATTTTCCCTTGTTCTCCTATCTCTGCCCCGTCGTCTCTTACTGTTCTTTCCTTGAAGGGTGAAGTTGCCTCCACCCCCTCCTTTCAGTTGTGATTGCTTCTTCTCTATTTCCACCCAGGAAACTCCTCCAAATGACCTCTTTCGATTTCAATGATTGGAACTAATTATGGCCAGATACAGTCCACCGTTGTTCTGCTTAGTTCTCACTTACTTTGTCCAACTGTCAGACCTTCAGGTCAACCATTGCTGGTCATCTTCTTCCTGTCCGATCTCTAAGGGATTTCTCCTGCTTCATCCGCCGAACCTCCACCCTCCGCCATCTGTACGCAATCAGCAGAACATCCACTTTCCGGACGTCCCTCCAAGGCCTTCTTTTGGCTGTGAAAGCCCACCAGATGACTGGAAATTGGCTGTGTGCTGCAGGGCTACCTGTTCGCACACCCACTCGGCCCGACAGCTGACCCCCACCTCCATGCCAGACTAATCTTATTGCATTCTTTGACAAAGTGACAAAATTATTGGACCAGAGGAATGCTGTCAATATAATTTACTTGGACTTCAGTAAGGCACTTGATAAAGTAGACCATAACCTACTACTAGATAAAATAGAAAAATGTGAGTTAGACAGCATCACCACGAGATGGATTCATAACTGGCTGACCAACCACACTCAATGTGTAGTCCTCAATGGAACTGCATCTACATGGAGGGAAGTTCTCTGTGATGGGCCCAGCCCTGTGGAATGACCTCCCCCTTGACATCAGGATTACTTCCGATCTCTGCTCCTTCCGTGTAAAGCTCAAGACCCACCTCTTTCAATTATCTGGCCTGGCTCAACCGTAGTTTATCCTCCTCCTGACAGTCCTTTTAAATTGTATTTTATCATGGGATATTTTAATGGCTAATTTTAATTTTCTATTATGATTATTAATGTGATATATGTTTGATTACTACCTCCTCCATGTATGTATATGTATGTATAAGAGTGTATCTGTATGTCTATATGTATGTATGTATATTTTTATTGTACGCCGCCCCGAGTCCCTTGCGGAGAGGGAGCGGCTAACAAATTAAAAATTTGAATTTGAATTTGAATTTGAAGTATGCAGTGGGGTACCCCAAGGCTCTGTTTTAGGCCCAGTACTCTTCAACATGTTCATCAATGATTTTGATGAGGGGATGGATGGGGAACTCTTCAAATTTGCAGATGACACCAAGCTGGCAGGAATAGCCAACACTCCAGAAGATAGGCTTAAGGTACAGAAAGATCTTTACAGAGGGATAGAATCAAGATCACCTGAAGTGTTAATACCACTTTATAATGCCTTGGTAAGGCCACACTTGGAATACTGCATCCAGGTTTGGTCACCACGATGTGAAAAAAATGTTAAGACTCTAGAAAGAGTGCAGAGAAGAGCAAAAAGGATGATTAGGGGACTGGAGATTAAAACATATGAAGAATGATTGCAGAAACTGGGTATGTCTAATTCAGGGGTCTGCAACCTTAAACACTCAAAGAGCCAGTTTCCCATAGAAAAGAAAACATTGGGAGCCACAAAACCTGGGTGGGTGTGGCCAACTCGATGTCACTCACTCCCACCCAGTCACATGACCCCCTAGCCACGCCTACCCAGATGGTCATTAGGGCAGACAACCGGTTGTTAAAAAACACCAGGAACCACAAATCACTTTTGATATGTTTCTCTCTCTCTCTGTCTCTGTCTCTGTCTCTGTCTCTCTCTCTCTCTCTCTCTCCATCTCTCCTCCTCTATCTCCCCCCTCTCCCCCTCTCTCTGTATCTCTCTCTGTGTCTCGCTCTCCCTCCTCTCCCTCTCTATCTCCCCCCTCTCTCTGTATCTCTCTCTCTGTCTATGCCTCTCTTTCCCCCTTCTCTCCCCCCCCCGTATCTCCCTCTCTGAGCCTCTCTATGTCTCTCCCCCCTTTCTATGTCTCTCTCTCTCTGTGAACTTTAGCACACTTCACAATAGGGGAGATTGTTTGTTTTGTTTGTTTTATTAGATTTATATGCCGCCCTTCTCCCAAAGGACTCAGGGCGGTGTACAACATTAAAAAACACATATCACGAAAGTTAAAAAGAAATTAGATACATATCCAAAAAACAAACCCAATTAATAGGACAATAACATTTTTAAAATGAGATAAAATTAACAGGCCAGGCCGGCTTGCTGGAAAAGCCAACTTTTTAGGGCGCGTCGGAAGGACCGGAGGTCGGGGATTATGCGAAGCTCTGGGGCCAGCTCATTCCAGAGGGAAGGCGCTCCCACAGAGAAGGCTCTCCCCCTGGGGGTCACCAGCCAACACTGTCTGGCCGACGGCACCCTGACGAGGCCATCTCTGTGGGATCATACTGGACGGTGGGAGGCTACTGGTGGCAGTAGGTGGTCTTGCAGGTACCCTGGGCCTAAGCCATGGAGCGCTTGAAAGGTCATAATTAATACCTTGAATCGCACCCGGAAAACAACCAGCAACCAGTGCAGGCCACCTAAAAGGGGTGTAACATGGGAGTACCTAGGTACCCCCATGATAACCCGCGTGGCCGCATTCTGGACCAGCTGAAGCCTCCGGGTGCTCTTCAAGGGCAGCCCCATGTAGAGAGCGTTGCAGTAGTCCAGGCGAGAAAGGACGAGGGCATGAGTGACTGTGCACAGAGCATCCTGATCCAGGAAGGGGCGCAAATGACGTACCAGGCGAACCTGGAAAAAGGCCCCCCTGGTCACAGCTGTCAGGTGTTCTTCTAAACTAAGCTGCGTATCCAGGAGGACTCCCAGATCGCGGGCCTTCTCTGAGGGGTCTAAAATTTCTCCCCCTATCATCAAAGATGGAACAAGATGCACAAATCGGGATGACGGAAACCACAGCCACTCAGTCTTGGAGGGATTGAGCTTGAGCCTGTTCCTCCCCATCCAGATTTGCACAGCCTCCAGGCATCGGGACATCACATCGAGGGCATCGTTTGGGTGGTTTGGGGTAGAGATGAAAAGTTGGGTATCATCAGCATATTGATGATACCGTACCCCAAAACCACGGATGATCTCGCCCAGAACTTTCATATATATATTGAACAGGAGGGGTGAGAGAACCGACCCCTGGGGCACCCCACAAGTGACGCCCCTGGGGTTCGATCCCTGCCCTCCAGTCAACCCGAACTGCGACCGATCCGACAGGTAGCAGGAGAACCACCGTAAAACGGTGCCCCCCACTCCCAACCCCCCGAGTCGTCGCAGTAGGATACCATGGTTGATGATATCGAAAGCCACCAAGAGGTCTAATAGGACCAGGACAGAGAAGCAGCCCCTGTCCCAGGCCCGCGAGAGATCATCAACCAACGCGACCAATGCCATATCCGTGCTGTACCTGGGCCTGAAACCCAACTGAAACGGATCCAGGTAGACAGCTTCATCCAGATACTGGGGAAGCTGACGTGCTACCACACTCTCGACAACCTTTGCTACAAAGCCAAGGTTGGAGACCGGATGATAGTTGGCTAAAGAAGCTGGGTCCAGGGAAGGCTTCTTAAGGAGGGGCCTCACCACCGCCTCCTTCAAGGCGGTGGGAAAGAACCCCTCTCTCAATGAAGCGTTGGTAATTGCCTGGAGCCAGCCTCGTGTCACCTCCCAGGAAGCCGAAACTAACCAAGAGGGACACGGGTCCAGCACACAAGTGGCAGCACTGAGTCTCCCCATAATCCTGTCCATGCCTTCAGGGGTCACAGGGTCAAACTCATCCCAGATTGTCTCCACAAGATTCATCCCCGTCGGCTCGCCCGAATCTACCCAGTCAGAGTCCAAGCCTGTCCGGATTTGAGTGATTTTCTTGTGCAGATACTGAACAAATTCTTCAGCCCTACCCTGCAAGGGGTCTTCCCCAGTTCCTTGGTTAAGTAAGGAGCGGGTCACCCTAAACAGGGCGGCTGGGCAGTTATCTGCAGACGCGATAAGAGTGGAAAAATGTTGCCGCTTTGCCGCTTCTATCGCCACTAAGTAGGATTTAATATGAATTCTTACTAGTCTTCGATCAGATTCGGACTGGCTGGCCCTCCAGCCACTCTCTAGGCGTCTTTTCCGGTGTTTCATCTCCCGGAACTCCTCAGTAAACCAGGGAGCCACCCGTGACAGAGGCCGCAAAGGCACAACCCAATCCAAGGCCCCAGCGGCCACCCTATCCCAGGCTTCCACTAGGGCTTCGGTCGAGTTGTTAGCAAGGGATTCAGGAAAAGTCCTAAGCTCCATCAGGAACCTTTCAGGGTCCATCGGGCGCCTGGGGCGGAACCATCTAGTCGGTTCCGCCTCCCTGCAGCGAGGGGTAGCAGTATGGAAGTCAAGCCTGATGAGGAAATGATCAGACCATGACAAGGGTTGAATAGAAATATCCCCTAAATCTAGATCATTCATCCACTGCCCAGAGACAGGTACGTAACAAAAAGGCCCACCTGAGCTCCAACGCCCCACTTCACAAAAAGGGACTCACACCCACCTATCTGAGGCACAGTGACCTCCTGAGGTCTGAGACTTTCTCTAATAACCACCGCCACCCCCCCGCCCCTGCCCTGGGCTCTTGGCTGGTGAAACGCCCGGAAGCCTGGTGGGCATAGTTCGCTAAGGGGCACACACCCCTCATGGCCCAACCAGGTCTCCGTAATGCACGCCAGGTCCGCTCTACCCTCTTGTATGAGGTCGTAAATGAGGGGAGCCTTATGTACCACGGACCTGGTGTTAAGCGACACCACGCGGAGACCAGGGTCCTGTAATCCCGAGCACCCAGGGGTGCGAGAAGGGCGGTGAGGGTCGGAACGCGCGATCGCTCTTAAACAGCAAAATCGCGTCCTCCGAACATCAGGAGGCTGCAGCTGGTTCAGAATGCGGCTGCGCGGACAATTGTGGGAGCCACTAGATACTCCCACGTAACACCTTTGCTGCGCGGGCTGCACTGGCTACCTGTGGCTTTCTGGGTGCGTTTCAAGGTGTTGGTTATCATCTTTAAAGCGCTCCATGGCACAGGACCTAGCTATCTGCGGGATCGTATCCTGCCCCATACATCTATGGTTGTACAATCTGCAGCCCACAACCATAGAGCGTACTTCCAGAGCGGCATCCATCCTCCGTGCTTTGAAAAAAAAAACCAAGCGGCGGACGGCGCCAGCAGCGCAGATTCCCTTCGCGCGAGCGGGGAAAGGAAAAGCTGCTGCGAAACTCCCTTCAAGCCATGCAGAGCCCCATTCACTCACCTAGGGGCATCCCGAAGGCACCGAGCCGCAGGAGGCGGAGGGCGGCGAACAGGCGCTCGCGTTGCTTGGTGCCTTCCGGGTACTGCTAGGTCGGTGAGCGGCACTATACACGGCTGGAAAGGGGGGTTGCCGGGCGGCTGCTCATAAGCTTCGTCACCTCATGGCTGCTGCGTTGCTGCTGCGACAGCGCAACACAGCCATTCGACCCTGAGGCTGTGCCCAGCTCTTCGGGAAACCAGGCACAAGGGAGCAGCCGCCCGGCAACCCAAAAATAATAAGCCCTCCCCTTTAATAAGCCCAAGGCCATATTTCGTGGGTCAAAAAAATATAAGCCCCTGGCGTATTTTCGGGGAAACACGGTAGCTGTAGTCTTCGGGTGCATCTCAAGGGGAGCCCCATGTAGAGAAAAACAGATGAGTAAATATTTTGATGGTTATATAATCGATGTTACAATGGAAGATAGTATACGTTGTAAAGATGATTGATATTATCGCATATTTGTTTATTATCGCATATCAGTTTATATACAGTACATGATTATAATGATGATGTTTGTATGTTAACATGGTTAATATAAATGGTTATAATAAATAAATAATGCTTACCCCCTTTTTTTGGGGGGGGGGGGAAAGAAGATATTGGATAACCATTTGTCTGAAGTGGTGTAGGGTTTCCTGTTCTGTTATTCTATTCTATCCCCTAGCTAAGCATGATCAGGGCCCTGTGGTCCAGACTGAACAATAGGATGGGGAAAAGAAGGCAATTGAAAAATGATCCTAGGATAAGAATAATATGAAAATATTTTTTCTGTATTATACACATTTCCTGTGTTATATAAAAATGTGGTCTTGTGCTCCAAAACTGGGACAGGCCTCCGAGGTGAAGCTGGCTTCATTGATTTAATAGATTTACAGTGCACATACTCTTCATTGTTGTGTATATTTATGAGGTAAATTAACATCACACACACATGCAAAGCAGGGGTGGGTTTCAATTTTTTTTACTACCGGTTCTGTGGGCATGGCTTATTTTGTGGTCATGGCTTAATTTTGTGGGCATGGCTTGGCAGCCATGTGACCGGGTGGGAGTGGCTTGGCAGTCATGTGACTGGGTGGGTGTGGCCAACTTGATGTCACTCACATAGAGGGGCACCTCACCTGGCTTCTCCTTGCCCCTCCCCTCCCAGCCAGTCCACGCCTCATCTTGCATGTTATGGTGGGAGAGGAAGCTTTTTCAAAGTCATCTTCCCCTGATACTAGCCAATAAGATGAGATTTTGCTGTCAGAAGACCGCCTGATGTACATTTTCAAATATAGTTTATCACCATTCTCTTGGTAAGACTGAGTGGAGAGATTTATAAAGAATAACAGAGTTAGAAGGGACCTTGGAGGTTTTCTAGACCAACCCCTTCTGAAGCATAAGATGAGACCCTATACTATTATGGACAAATTTCTTCTCAAAAACCTCCAGTGCTGGTATACCCACAATTTCTGAAGGCATCCCATTTCTCTAATTGTTCTGTCAGGAAATTTCTTATTTCTAGGTTGGATGTGTTTGATAAGGTTCCATCTCACAGATCCGTCTCACGGTTACTTCCAGTTGAGCCAGGCACCACCTATTCTATACATTATTTCTTGCCTGTGAAAAATCTTACTTTACTCTCCATTAAATTGCATTTTTGGTGAGAAATGTTGTTCTACAATGGTATTCAGTTTACTACAATGGTTTTTGCAAACTGCATTAAAGCTTGAAGAATACACCTGCATTAAAGCTTGAAGAATACACCTCTGCTTATAGATCAGTGATGGCGAACCTATGGCACGCGTGCCACAGGTGGCACAGGGAGCCATTTGTCAGGGCACGCGAGTGACTTCCGGTTTGCTCGGAGGGTTGTTTTGAGCGTTCCGAAGGCTTCAGGGACTGTCCAGAGGCTTCCCTGACGCCTCCGGAGGGCATCCGGGGGGGCAGGGAGGCTCTTTTCACCCTCCCCAGGCTCCTGTAAAGCCTCTGGAGCCTGGGGAGGGCGAAAAAAGCATGTAAAAATGGGGGGGGCGGTCACACCTGTAGTGCGCACACGCGCACTGGGGGTCGCGCATTGCATTATGGGTGCAGCACGCCCGCACACGACCCCCCTGCGCTCCCCCCACTTATGGCACGTGAGCCAAAAAAGGTTCACCATCGCTGTTATAGATTATATAAATATTATATATTATATATTATATAAAGATTATAGATTATAGATTATACAAAGATTATTCTTTTTGAACATTAAAGCATACAGTCAATCAAATATTTCCAATCCTACAATTGAAAACACATTAGAAAGGCATTTTCAAAGCAGTTAGTGAATGTTTTACTATTCTTTCTCTTCTCTTTTTAATTTTCAAATTAACCCTCCCCTGATGCCTACACCTGAATTTCATTCAGGTAAACCCAAAAGACAACACTTCTTTCCTAAATGGTCCAAATGGAAAGTGCTCCAAAGGGAATTACTCAGGAGGGTGATATTAGCTATTCATAAACATAATTATGAATTATGGGGACTTAAACTAATTAAGCAATGAGTTTGAGACCAACAGTGATGCAAGCAAAAATCAGTCTTGTTAGGAAAGGCTGTCTAATAAAAACATCTTCTCTTATTATAAAATCAACCTGGACAACAGCAGAAATTCCCCCCCCCCCTCTCTCTCTCCCTCTCTCTCCCTCCCTTCCTCCCCCCCTCTCTCTCTCTCTGTCACTGTGTGTGTGTGTCTCTGTCTCTCAGTAGCTGCTTCTACAATACAGAAAATACAGACATTTTGGACAAAACTTCCCTCCCACTAGACAGAAATGTAAGGTGTTCAGAATTTGCTGTGCTAGCCATTCTCAAATACAATTCTTACATGAATATATTAAACTGATTACAGTATAAATGAGACAAGAAAGAAAACCTTACAATGAATTTCTGTGAAGGAAGCAAAGAAAGAAAACTTTACAATCAATTTCCACCCTCCCCCGTAGTCTTTACAGCTGTCTTCTGGGGATAGAAGAGAGTCTTTTGGTCTTTACTTCTCCATCTCAGGGTCTGTTCTTTCATATCTGCTGGATGGTACTAGGTTTAGCTTGCTGGTAAGAGTGGTCAGTCAGGCTTGGTAGAGTCTGTCCCAGGCGCGGCTAAGTTTTTTCCCTCATGTCAGATTTTATCAGGATGCAATCACCAGCAGCCAATTCGAGAGTTATGGTTTGAGCTAGCAGTCCTTTGTTTCTGAGGTTAAAAAAAAAAAGGAGAGGCCAAGTATACAGTTCTTTACAGACATCTCTTTAGTCTCATGTTGTGGCATTTCCCCCATTCTGTCCAAGTGTGGAAATCCAAACATTATTTCAGAAGGCAGACGATGTAAATTTCATGGAACATGACATTCCCACTGCCTCTATGATTGAAACACTTTTTTTCCTGGTAAAATGAGTAAATTTCCAAAAGGGACAACAACTTGTGTTGCAAACAAACAAACAAACAAACAAAATATCATAGGGTAGAGCACCTTGACTTATAAGCATTTAAAAATGCACTCAGGCATAAACGAGGGAGGGAAGAAGAACGGCTTTTAAAAAATTGCAATTTAAAAAAAAGGTACTTTGAGTCAACACTCCAAAATATTAGATTCCATTCAGATGGAAGCAAATTCTCATTAAGTATGTTAAAACATTTACAAATGTAAGCAAAATATCTCAAAATCATTTCTTTTTATAGGTTTAATTAAGCATTTTAAACCTCAAAAATTTCCAGAAGAAAAAATCAAAATTGTATTCAGAGCAGAAAAGGAACTGTAACTGCATAGCTTTTATATGCAGATGAAAAGATCACAACAGTGAAAGGTGCAGGAGCAGATCACCCATTTACTCCAAATTTCTCAGAACAGAGATTAAAAAAATGGTTAAAGTGAGCAGAAAAACTTCACCCCCCTTTAATGACCCAAAAGGAAGGAGGGAAAGAAGGAGGGGGGATGCACAGAGGCATTCACAGGTATCACTGGGGGCATTTCATACACACACTCATGGTAAAAATGAGCAGACACTCACTCTCCCACCTTTCCTGCTTCCCTCCACAGAATGACCCAGAAGGAAGGTGGGGGGGATTCATGCAAGCAATCAAAGGTCTCTGGATCCTTTCACTTATCACTCCCTGGGGCATCAGGGACACATACTCACATTCATACTGCAATCAGACCTTCATGCTTGCTCATGCCAACCAATCATAATAAGTATTTCAGGAAGCTTTTTTCACAAGCCACCAAGCTTCATTTTCTTTTATTAGAGCAGCGATGGCGAACCTTTATCGCTCACGTGCCATAAGTGGGGGGAGCGCAGGGAGGTAGTGTGCGGGTGTGCCGTACCCATAATGCAATGCGCGACCACCACCCCCAGTGTGCATGCATGCACTACAGGTGCTCCCCCCATTTTTTGCATGCTTTTTTTGCCCTCCCCAGGCTCCAGAGGCTTTATAGGAGCCTGGGGAGGGCGAAAACAGCCTCCCCCCCTCCGGAGGCTTGAGGGACCTTGAGGACGCTTCCCTGAAGCCTCCGGAGCAGTCAAAACGACCCTCCAAGCAAACAGGAAGTCTGTTCCCAAATTTCCGGTTTGCCCGTACGGCCGGTTTTTTGCGCTCCGGAGGCTTCAGGGAAGCTCATGAAGCCTCCGGAGGGCCTCGGGGGGGGGGGGAGGCTCTTTTCGTCCTCCCCAGGCTCCTATAAAGGCTCTGGAGCCTGGGGAGGGCGAAAAATGGCTGAAAAGGGTGAACTCAGCTGGCCAGCACGTGCATGTGTGTTGGCCAGCTGACAGGGCAGCTCCTTGCGTGCCCTGACAAATGGCTCCACGTGCCACCTGTGGCACACGTGCCATAGGTTCACCATCACAGTATTAGAGGATCTCACCCTCCCTTCAGGTTTGGAAATGATAACACACAAGCATACACACACATACCATTAAACAACCTGCAATTTACTGTTTCTTTATATGAAAGGGAATCAAAGTAGATTCATACCAACTTTTACCATCAACATACTCACATTTGCACTGCAATCAGACTGCTTGTGTAAATTAATTTCACATACAAAAATCCCATTTCATTCTTTCTTCATGCAAAGCAGTTATTACAATTATTTCAGGGAGCTGTACATAAGCCAATGAGCTCCATTTTCTATTATTACGGGATCTCAACTTCCCTCCAGGTCTGGAAATGATTACACACACACACACATGCACAAATACCATGGAACAACACTTTCAGGCCTGGGGGAGGTCCTGTTCCTTTAAATCTTCAATTTTACCCCGGTGTGGGTATGGTCGGCGGTGGCGGTGGGACGCCTAGTCTGGGGTCTCTACAGCTGCCGCTCTCCATGCCGTGTTGTTATCCCAGTTGCTCCCCCCCTCCTTGCTTATGAACATGATAAATTAGATCAGCGGGGAGGGGCTGAGGCAGCTGGCATGGATACTAACGCCAGCGGAAGATGGCTTTGGGAGTTGGTGTGGGCGCGGTTGGAGTGGGGGGTGTCCTTCGTTGTGCCCCCCCCCCAGTATTAACGTTGTTGCCTGGGCCACCGTACTGGGCCATTTGGCCCCCCCTCCTGTGATATTATGGACTGGGTCAATGGAGTGCGGCCCTGGCGATGGATGTGAGTGCGGCTGGCGTGGGCGGAGCTTAGCTGTTGGAGTCGGAGTTGGAGCAGCCGCCGATACCGCCGCTGTCCTCGTTGCCGCCATCACTGGCCACTTTACCACCTCACAAGCTAGCATCTGCTGCAATTTTGGACAGCTGTCCATTACCCTTACATATTGTCCCCAACACCGACTATTTTTATGATGGACATAAGCTTCCTGCTACCCCCTTGAACACTGCCGGCTGCCCCCCCCCCCCTCGTGGACATGTCATCTCCTCGTTCCATAGCCCCATGAAGTCATCCTGTTTGGTTGATGCCACACTCTCCTCTACGTTATACTGCGACAGAACTATATTGCCTCCGGGAACTCCCCCTTTCCTGGGGATGGCCTTCTGACCTATCAAGACGCTTCCTTAATGACGGATCTTGGGATCCCGAGAGTTGGCATGCGAAGAAGAGCCTTCTTAAGGGTTTTTTTACAGGGGCTTTTAAACCAAATTTTAAGAGGGGGAGGGGGGGTTGATTCGGATGGCTCAGACAGGCTTGGGGGGAAGTCTGCCAGGGCACAGGCCAGAGCTAACAAATGGGCGTGGGTTGGGAGGGCTAGGAAGGGTTGGGATTCCGGGAGAGACATTAAGCCATTCCATTGGGGGGTTCACCATCTCTACTGTTTGTGGGAGAGGCAGATATGGTGGGGGCCGAGGGCCAAATGATGTTCGGAGGACGCGGTTTTGCTGTTTAAGAGCGATCGCGCGTTCCGACCCTCACTGCCCTTCTCGCACCCCCAGGTGCTCGGGATTACAGGACCCTGGTCTCCGCGTGGTGTCGCTTAACACCAGGTCCGTGGTACATAAGGCTCCCCTCATTTACGACCTCATACAAGAGGATAGAGCGGACCTGGCGTGCATTACAGAGACCTGGTTGGGCCATGAGGGGTGTGTGCCCCTTAGCGAACTATGCCCACCAGGCTTCTGGGCGTTTCACCAGCCAAGAGCCCAGGGCAGGGGCGGGGTGGTGGTGGTGGTTATTAGAGAAAGTCTCAGACCTCAGGAGGTCACTGTGCCTCAGATAGGTGGGTGTGAGTCCCTTTTTGTGAAGTGGGGCCTTGGAGCTCAGGTGGGCCTTTTTGTTATGTACCTGTCTCCCTGCTATATTTCATCCGCTGGATGTCTTAGCTGGATTGGCGGTTGATTTCCCCAGGCTCATGGTCCTGGGGGATTTCAATCTGCCTTCCATTGGCAAGACATCCGAGTCAGCTCGGGAGTTCATGGCTTCCATGACAGCTATGGACCTAACTCAGTTAATTCAAGACCCCACCGATAATGGGGGACACACGCTCGACCTAATTTTTGTCTCTGGGCAGTGGATGAATGATCTAGATTTAGGGGATATTTCTATCCAACCCTTGTCATGGTCTGATCATTTCCTCATCAGGCTTGACTTCCATACCGCTACCCCTCGCCGCAGGGAGGCGGAACCGACTAGATGGTTCCGCCCCAGGCACCTGATGGACCCCTAAAGGTTCCTGATGGAGCTTGGGACATTTCCTGAATCCCTTGCTCACAACTCCACTGAAGCCCTAGTGGAAGCCTGGGATAGGGCGGCCACTGGCGCGTTGGATTGCATTGTGCCTTTGCGGCCTCTGACCCGGTGTCAATCCCAGGTGGCTCCCTGGTTTACCGAGGAGCTCCGGGAGATGAAACGCCGGAAAAGACGCCTAGAGAGTGGCTGGAGGGCCAGCCGGTCCGAATTTGATCGAACACTAGTAAGAATTCATATTAAATCCTACTTAGTGGCGATAGAAGCGGCAAAGCGGCAACATTTTTCCACTCTTATCGCGTCTGCAGATAACTGCCCAGCCGCCCTGTTTAGGGTGACCCGCTCCTTACTTAACCAAGGAACTGGGGAAGACCCCTTGCAGGGTAGGGCTGAAGAATTTGTTCAGTATCTGCACGAGAAAATCACTCAGATCCGGACAGACTTGGACTCTGACTGGGTAGATTCGGGCGAGCCGACGTGGATGAATCTTGAGGAGACAATCTGGGATGTGTTTGACCCTGTGACCCCCGAAGGCATGGACAGGATTATGGGGAGACTCAGTGCTGCCACTTGTGTGCTGGACCTGCGTCCCTCTTGGTTAGTTTCGGCTTCCCGGGAGGTGACACGAGGCTGGCTCCAGGCGATTACCAACGCTTCATTGAGAGAGGGGTTCTTTTCCACCTCCTTGAAGGAGGTGGTGGTGAAGCCCCTCCTTAAGAAGCCTTCCCTGGACCTAGCTTCTTTAGCCAACTATCATCCGGTCTCCAACCTTGGCTTTGTAGCAAAGGTTGTCGAGAGTGTGGTAGCACGTCAGCTTCCCCAGTATCTGGATGAAGCTGTTTACCTGGATCCGTTTCAGTTGGGTTTCAGGCCCGGGTACAGCACGGAGACGGCATTGGTTGCGTTGGTCAATGATCTCTGGCGGGCCCGGGACAGGGGCTGCTCCTCTGTCTTGGTCCTATTAGACCTCTCAGTGGCTTTCGATACCATCGACCATGGTATCCTACTGCGACGACTAGGGGGGTTGGGAGTGCGGGGCACCGTTTTACGGTGGTTCTCCTCCTACCTGTCAGATCGGTCACAGTTTGTGTTAACTGGAGGGCAGAGATCGACCCCCAGGCGCGTCACTTGTGGGGTGCCCCAGGGGTCAGTTCTCTCACCTCTCCTGTTCAACATATATATGAAAGTTCTGGGCGAGATCATCCGTGGGTTTGGGGTACGGTATCATCAATATGCTGATGATAACCAACTTTTCATCTCTACCCCAAACCAGCGAAACGATGCCCTCGATGTGATGTCCCGATGCCTGGAGGCTGTGCAGATCTGGATGGGGAGGAACAGGCTCAAGCTCAATCCCTCCAAGACTGAGTGGCTGTGGTTTCCGTCATCCCAATTTGTACATCTTGTTCCATCTTTGACGATAGGGGGAGAAATTTTAGCCCCCTCAGAGAAGGCTCGCAATCTGGGAGTCCTCCTGGATACGCTGCTTAGTTTAGAAGAACACCTGATGGCCGTGACCAGGAGGGCCTTTTACCAGATTCGCCTGGTACGTCAGTTGCGCCCCTTCCTGGATCGGGATGCTCTGTGCACAGTCACTCATGCCCTCATCCTTTCTCGCCTGGACTACTGCAATGCTCTCTACATGGGGCTGCCCTTGAAGAGCACACGGAGGCTTCAGCTGGTCCAGAATGCGGCCGCACGAGTTGTCTTGGGGGTACCTAGGTGCTCACATGTTACACCCCTTTTTGGCGGCCTGCACTGGTTGCCGGTTGTTTTCCGGGTGCGATTCAAGGTATTAATTATTACCTTTCAAGCGCTCCATGGCTTAGGCCCAGGGTACCTGCGAGACCACCTACTGCCACCAGTAGCCTCCCACCGTCCAGTACGATCCCACAGAGTTGGCCTCCTCAGGGTGCTGTCGGCCAGACAGTGTCGCCTGGTGACCCCCAGGGGGAGAGCCTTCTCTGTGGGAGCGCCTTCCCTCTGGAATGAGCTACCCCTGGAGCTTCGCATAATCCCTGACGTCCAGTCCTTCCGACGCGCCCTAAAAAGTTGGCTTTTCCAGCAAGCCGGCCTGGCCTGTTAATTTTAACTCATTTTTAAATGTATTGTCCTATAAATTCAGTTTTTTTTGGGGGGATATGTATTTAATTTCTTTTTAACTTTTGGGATGTGTGTTTTTTAATGTTGTACGCCACCCTGAGTCCTTTGGGAGAAGGGCGGCATATAAATCCAATAAAAACAAAACTAAACTAAACAAAACAAACAAAACCATGCTGAGAAGCTTACTTATTTTGCTAGCTGGTCAAACATATCACAATCAATTCAACGCCATTCAATTCTACATGTTATTAGTATAGATGCACACCTAAGAATTTCAACAGACATTACATCAAATTAATCAAGTCCAATTACCTAGGTCTTCCCATTCAGACAGGCCTTACCTTATTACCTGCTAATTTTTTTACTTTTGCTCAAAGTTACGCCCATTGTTCTATCTCCTTAAGCACTAGATTGTTAATACCTGTCTGCCCTGGGGTGTTCCGCGTCCTCTTCCTAATTTGGACCTGCCAGCGGATGCTGACTAATTTTTAAAGATGCAAACTCTTCTATCTTGATCTCCCAGCAATTGCTGGCATAGTTTTAAAGACCAAGATGTATGTAGACTTTCATTAACACATCGTTTGCATATGGGTGGGGCTCTTGAACTTTACTTTTTTTTTTAGAGACAACTATTACTGCTGCAACAGCTTTTTAACATATCCCTGTGGACTCCTCAGTCACCTTGGGAAGCTTTTTCCCTTTTTTAAAAAAACAAGGAGACAAATTTTAGAAGAGGGTCTGGGAGTTAGCCCTCACGCTTGCTGAATGTCTGAGCAACAAAGGAGATTGGAGAAGAAACTCAAGTAGAGCTTCTCTTCAGTTCATCTGATGGTGGCCAGAAATCAGCAAAAAAAATTGGATTTTTTTTTATTTTAATTAAACAAAAACACAAAAAAAGAATCATCCTTCATTACATCTTGTAGAAAGCATGTCAATTGGTTACAAATAACTTTCGTGCATTTCTTCCACAGTCATTACTTATAGTTCATATTAGATTATACACTTTAAATCAAAAATCTTTGTATATCTTACTATCAATGTACCACAATTCTCATTTGACTACAATTATTTGAACGTGCTTTTACCTCAAATTATTCATACTTAAAGACACAACCACATAATGGTATTCTTTAGCTATTTCAAAAATCCTCCAATAACATTACACTTTTATGACATATTCTAAGTAAAAGTCAATTAATAAAATTTCTGAACCTTCCCCCCTTTCCCCCCCCCCAATAGCTGTTTAGAGTTTGTATCCAAGTTGCTTTTACCAATACTAGAGCATGTATATATTATTAAACAGTATCCATTGACCTTTCCTTGTTGTTATTATAATTGGCTAAAAATCATTTAATCAAACCCAAAAAACATTACACCTTTATGACAAAACCTAAATAAAAGTTTGTTAATAAAATTTATAGGTCTTTTTCCCAGATCGCAATTTGCAATTTATATCCAAATTTCTTTTACTAGTTTGCCAGTACATATATATATATATATATATATATATATATATATATATATATATATATATATATATATATATATATATATATATATATATATATATATATATATATATATATATATATATATATATATATATAAAATCAAGCTGTATCCATTATTATTTCATTATTATTATTATAGTTAATTATTTGTTGACAAATAAACATTTAATAACAATCTAAAACAATCTAAGAATTACTAAATTCCTACTTATTGCTCAACCAAAATTAACTATTTTTTTATTATCAACTTTCATTGTCAACCTGTATCTTTCCAGTAACAAAACAGTCTTATCTCTCTTGCCAATTGTGGTGTCAGTCTTCTTTTTATCTCCTTTATAAGGTTTTTATAGACTTCTCTTCGCACTTTGTTGCTTGAAGGATCTCTCAGGTAATCTCGTTGCCCTCCAGTTGTTATTAAAGTTAGCTTGTCTTTGGTTGTCAATCGTGCTTCTGAAAAAAATTCTCTTCTTAAATCCATCATCATTATCCTTTTTTCTTCTTCTGTATCTTGGAACCTGGGGTAGAGCTCCAGTTCGTCAAATTCCCTCTTACATATACCCTTCGTTCCACTTTCACCCACATTTGCTCCATTAATAAATTCATCTGTTGTCTTGTCTTTATCTTCTATGTCTTCATTCTCCCCTTTAATATTTGGGGCTCCAACCCCTTCATCTTTTGCTGTGAGGAACACTAGTTTTTCCAACTTCTTCTCAATTCTCCCATATCCTTCCAATAGATTTTGAATTCCAGCCAGGATATTTTGGCATTTTAAGGTTTCCTCATCTGAATATTGATCCATGTTTCCAAAAAAGAAGAAGGAAAATTAAAAAAAAACTAGTAGCCACTGCCACTCTAGCCTTCCAGGCCTCTTTTATTTTTTGAATTTTAGGTTGACTTAAACACAAATTCTTTTATGCTCTTCAAAAGAGAAGGGTTCTGGTTCCCCCCCCCTTTCTCTCCCATGCCAAAATAGTTCTCAAAAGCACCTGCAAAAACACTTCGTGCCCTTGGCTCTTTATCAGTTTCTGTAAACAAATTGCAAACCCTTCAGCTACAAAGTCAGTAAGGTCAAAGAGGAAAAAAGAAGAGATACGTTGTTTCAAAAACTCCAGCCTCTGACTTCCGAGTGGCAGTGTTGCTACTTTTCACTTTCTAATATTTATCTCTGGCTCATAGGAAACAAAGTTCTTTAATGAAATTTAATAACAAGTAATAGGGAGAATTGTTAAAATAAAAAGGAAGGTTTTAGTCCAGAAGTCAAAAAATAAAGTAACAAAAATCAGAAGAAAAAAAATTAATCCATTCACTTTAAGAGGAGAAACAAAAAAACGTTGCGAGCACTTCAATCCACAAAGTATAGTTACAAAGAAAAAAAAAAGCTTTCCAAAGCAATCCAGTATAAGTTAATTCCGCCACTTAATTCTTTTGCTTAGGGATCTAATTTGGCTTTTTAAAAAAAGTTTCTTTGGGCAGTCTTTCCCAAAATAGAAAAAAATACCTCACCAGATGGACTCACTTTCTCTTTTCACTTCCTTCCTTCCGGAGCTGTCCTGACTTCATCAGCCTGGGGCTGCCTGTTTACCACCGGCTTGAAGAGCTTCCCTTGGGTCAATCAGGGCCTTTGTGGTGTCCCTGAGACCAGCAAGGCTTCGTCTTCCTGATCACCATCTCTAAGGGACGGTTTAGGACCAAATGGACCATCCAGCGGCAAAAGTGTCAACGGCAGTCTCGGAGTGTCGAGACCGCAAGTTGTATCATCGTGATGTTGGCTCCTCCTTCCTCACAAATCAGCAATTTTGTTGACAAAATCTAAATCAAAACTGCCTTCTGGAGGCCAGGTTTCTACTTTAGGACCAATAGAGTAGGTTGGCCAGATAAATGTGCAGAGGTTTTTTTACTCAGTTTGAAGGTAAACCTTTAGTTGGAATTTCTATCATCTCATACATGCACACACAAGGCAACACTCTCCTCCTCCCCGCAAAAGGGAAAAGAAAAATCTATACTCACCTCAAAGTGTACAATCTTCCAGGGCTGAAAGACATGAGAATAAGGTCCCCTCCCCCACAGAAAAGGCTTTGTTGGAGGATTAGAGGTAAGGGTGTGTGTGTGTGGGGGGGTGTAGATAGCTTGCAGGCAGAGTTTGAAAAATAAAACCATCAGTTACTAAACAGATAAACTGGTAACTTTATGGGGATATCACAGATGAGAAATGGGGTCATGATTCACATGCTTCAGGAAAGAAATGAACAGGTAAAATCATTTAAACACACAATAAATGCAAGGATGAAACTTTTCTTGTAAATGAACTTAAAACATTTCCTGGGTTGTTACTTTAAGGTACAGGGAAGGAAGGAAAGGTACAGGAAAGAAGAAAAAATAAAGTTCTTTGTTGGCCAAACAAACACAAAGTAAAGACTCCCCTGCCCCTTCACTCAGTTTTCTGGGCCCAACAAACTGAGCGAAGGCAATTTCTGCCAGTTTACTCTTTTTTTTCATTGAACAATTTAAAATTCTTGTCTTTTGGATTGGAGACATCTTAGTTACAATTACCTTGAGGGTGCGCAAAGACTTAGACACACATTTACATAAGGATAAGGAGAAAATAAGAGGGGGGAAGAGAACTCTCAGGTTTGCACACCCTAGTCATTCCCAGCACAAATCTGTTAAATTAGGGAAGGCACAAATCTTAACAAACAAAGCCACATGGTTGCATAGAAGACAAAGAAAGAGAAAAATAGACAAGAGAAAAAAAGAAACCCCAACATTTCCCCTTTTCATTTAAGTACCTTTATGTAGCCAAATTAGTTTTCCTGTATCATTTTTCAGCAAAGCCCATTTGCCACACAGTTTCCTTGCTATACATGCCAACCAAGATAGACATGTGCCTGGCGTCCCAGGCTTCAAGGAAATCTCCAAGGGAAATTCCTGTCACCCACGAACTAATGCTTCCCATGACCCTTTACGTGTAGGGCTCACTTTGGCCTAGCCGGGTGACCCGTCGTAAGTTTTCGGAAGAAAAAAAATTCAGGGAAGGACTTCGATTCCCTCAACGAATTATTTGGCCCCTTTCCTCGTAAGGAATTCCGCTAAGGTTTTCTGGATCCAAAAAGGTGATTCGGGGACAACCTCTGCCCCTCTGCAGTTAGTACCAGCACCTCCTCTCTTTACACACAATGGGTCTTTGCTTTTTTGCTTTCACAGGACAAAAGCAACAACAACAACAACAAAATTTCATTCACTTTTCCATACGTTTTCACACACACTCTCCTTTCCCTAACAGAAGGTCCTGTGATCTGGTCTGACCCTAATACTTTCCAGGCTCTCTTGGTAAAACACACAGAGGAACTAAGATCCAGCTGTGATTGGGAGAAAGATTTCATCACTCACAAACATGCAGGCATACACACATTTCCCATGCTTTGCCATGCTTTAAAATTAAATTTTAGAGAATTAAAATTTAGAGGTGTTAGATTCGGGCAACGAGAGAACAGACTCCAGACGATAGTGACAACAACAGCTCTTTATTTAGTAGTAGTAGTGATCCAGCTTGACTTGGGGTCTAGAAGCTCCCCTTTTATAGGGATCGGGTACACCTCCCGTCCAATCAGAACAACCCCTAGTTCCCGCCCTAGTGGCGGACCTGAGTGGAGACTTACAGCGGTTTATGCTAATATCTAACACCCCTCCCCTCTTAGATGGAGTGTTACAGTTCGTGACAAAGTCCTGTAAGTATGCCGGTTTCTGCCTTACTCGGGTGGACCGTCGGATTTCGGGTTGAGTTGGAGCGGGCGTGAGATCGGCGTGTTCCTCCTGTTCTGTTTCGCTGGCAGGGGATGGTCGGTTCTCCTCGCTTGGAGGCTGTTCCGCTCTATCGTTGATCTCAGGGTCCACCTCAGGCTCCGTGGTGCTGAAGTCCTCTGTGCTCGGATATTCGGGTTGATGCGTTGGCAGATTTTCCGACGGAATGAAGTCTTCGTTTGCTGATCGTAGGTTGGAGTGCGTTAGGCGACCTCGGAGTTGGTCTATGTGCCTCTTCCAGTTCCTCCCGTCCTCTAGTTCCAACAAGTATGATCGAGGACCCGTGATACCAATTACCCTTGCCGGAATCCACAGCGTCCCCCCTGCATAGTTGTGGGCGTATACTGAATCCCCTATGCTAAAGTTCCGAATTTTGCTTGTGGAGTCTGGGGGCGATGTGGCAGAGTAGTTTGGGTGAAGCCGGTCCAGGTGAGACCGTAATCGGCGACCCATGAGGAGTTCAGCGGGGCTCCTTCCGGTCGTGGCACTAGGGGTAATGTGTTGGATTAGTAAGTAATGGTCGATTCGTGTTTGCCAATCACCTGGGCCCATCCTAGCGAGGGCCTCTTTTGCAGATCTCACCATTCTCTCCGCCTGTCCATTCGATGCCGGATGGAATGGCGGGACGAGGGCATGCCGAATTCCCTGACTCGCTAAGTATGTTTCGAATTGCATGGCCGTGAATTGGGGCCCGTTGTCGGAGACCAGGAGGTCGGGCAGGCCGTGAGTGGCGAAAAGTCGCCGAAGTACCGTAATGACTGCCTCTGCCGTGATTGAAGTCATTAGGACTACTTCCAACCATTTGGAGTATGCATCCACAACTATTAGAAACGTTTGGCCTTGGACTGGCCCTGCGAAATCAATGTGTATTCGCGACCAGGGTGCTTTTGGTTTGTCCCATTCTGTGGCGGGCGCTTCAGGGGGGGCTGGTCTGGACTCTTGGCACGGATCACAAGTGGCTACACATTCCTCTATCTCTTTGTCCATGTTAGGCCACCAAACGTAACTCCTAGCTAACGCTTTCATCCTTACAATCCCTGGATGCCCAACATGTAAAGCCTCCAATACATTTCTCCGTAGTGCGTATGGTACAACAACTCGATCCCCCCACAACAAACAACCTTGTAAAACCGACAGTTCGTCGCTCTTAGACCAAACAGTTTGAATTCGGGTCCCACATTCCCTTTGGGCCACCCCCTCCATACCCACGTTTGTACCTGTCTGATTACATTGTCCTTAGCAGAAAACCTAGCAACGTCCACAGAAGAAACTGGTCCTGAGTCCAAACAGTCAATCAAGAGGACCGGTATTTCGGGAGTGGGGTCTGTTAACAGTTCTGGTAGTGGGCAACGGCTGAGTGCGTCTGCGTGCCCTAGTGTGGAACCCGGTCGATGTATTAACTTGTAGGAATACGCAGCCAGGAAAACAGTCCACCTGGTCATGCGCGGGGAGAGTGAAACTGGTGTGGGGCGGTTTCCCGCCAAAAGACCCAGCAATGGTTTGTGGTCTGTGATAAGTTCGAAATCGCGGCCGTAGAGATACTTGTGGAAACGTTTGACTCCAGCCACAGCGGCTAACGCTTCCCTGTCCATTTGGCTATATTTCCGTTCAGCCGATGAGAAAGTCCTTGAGTAGAATGCTATGGGTACTTCGTTTCCGTTTGGCATTCTGTGGCTGAGTACTGCGCCGACGCCGAAAGGTGATGCATCGCAGGTCAATACCAGTGGTAGAGTTTGGCTGTATTGGATGAGTAGTGAGTCGGTCGTGAGTAGACGCTTGACTGCGGTGAAGGCGGCCGCCTCGGAACGTCCCCAGGTCCATTTCGCGTTCTTGGCTAGGAGTCAGTGTAGCGGCTCAGCGACGGTAGCTTTCTGTCTTAGAAAAACGCTGTAGAAGTTAAGAAGTCCGAGGAATGCCTGCAACTCAGTCTGATTTTGTGGTGTGGGTGCGTCCTGGATCGCCTTAATTTTCTTTGATGTAGGGTGAATACCCAGCCCATCGATTCTATACCCCAGGAATTCTACGCTAGGCACGTTAATTTGGCATTTTTCCTTTTTTAGGCGGAGACCCTTTTCTCTGATTCTGGCCAAAACAGTTCTAACATGTTTTAATAGTTGCTCCTCGTTTGCAGCCGATACCAAGATGTCGTCAAAATATGGGACGACTCCTGGTATGCCCTGCAAAAGCCGTTCCATGACGCTTTGGAACAGACCTGGAGCGATGCTTACACCGAATTGTAACTGGTTGCATTTGAAAGCACCCCTGTGCGTCAATATAGTTTGGGCCTCCGCCGTGGCGCTATCCACAGGCAGCTGCTGATATGCTTGTGCCATGTCTAACTTTGCAAATATCTTTCCTGGCCCCAACGAATGCAATAGGTGTTGGACTACGTGCACAGGATACGCGCTCTGTTGTAGGGCGACATTAATTGTGCATTTATAGTCCGCGCAGATGTGGACTGACCCATCTGGTTTAACTGGGGTCACGATGGGGGTTTCCCAACGCACGTGATCCACCGGTTCAAGGATCCCTTGCTCTATGAGCTTATCTATCTCTTTGTCAATCTTGGGACGGAGTGCAAAAGGCACTCTTCTAGGTTTGAGTCGGATTGGCGCCACCTTTGGATCTAGATTGAATGATATTGGCTTTCCCACATACTTACCAAGGCCAGGGCTGAACACATCCTCGAACTCCTTAAAAATCTGTTCAGCGCTGCTGTTTTCCATGGCGTTGATCCCGGTGACTTCTAGCCCCAGGGCTTCAAACCAATCCAGTCCCAGGAGGCTCTGTAATGGCGCGCTGGCGACGGTCACGGGCAGCTGGGCTATGATGTCTTTGAACTGGACCCGAAACGTGCCTTGACCCACGATGGGGACCCTGTTCCCCTGGTAGTCTCGTAGCAGGATGTCTGGTGTTCGCAGTTGGTGCTTCTTAAGGCTCGGAATTGCTTTTTTCATGGCTGACCATGAAATGATCGTCAGGGACGATCCCGTGTCGACTTCAAGCTCGCAAGGGGAGTCCTCCAGGAGGACAGTGATTTTCAGCTTTTTAGGCCGCTTGGTGCGGACCTGACCTATCGTTGTGAGATAGGTTCGCATTGGTTCTCTCTGGGTATACTCTCTCTCGGCATCCTGGAAATACTCTCTCTTGGCTCTCTGGTAATACGCCCTTTCAGCTCTTTGTGTGTATTCTCTCTTGGCTGACTCCCTCGGTTCTCTCTCTGGGCGCCCTTTGTTTTTCTGCCAAGCCCCTGGGTTGGGCTTCTGTCGGCGGTACATAGGAGGCTGCCATTGTGAGGCAGGGACTTCGCTCCGGCACACTCGTGCGATGTGCCCAAGTTTGTCGCAATGCGAGCAAACAACGTTCCTGAAACGGCAGGTAGACCGGGGGTGGTTCCCTCCGCAGCTTGCGCAGGGTGGCAAACGGAACTCGGGTTTTCTTAAGGATCGGAATTGCTTTTTTCATGGCTGACCATGAAATGATCGTCAGGGACGATCCCGTGTCGACTTCAAGCTCGCAAGGGGATTCCTCCAGGAGGACAGTGATTTTCAGCTTTTTGGCCGCTTGGTGCGGACCTGACCTATCGTTGTGAGATAGGTTCGCATTGGTTCTCTCTGGGTATACTCTCTCTCGGCATCCTGGGAATACTCTCTCTCGGCTCTCTGGTAATACGCCCTTTCAGCTCTTTGTGTGTATTCTCTCTCAGCTGACTCCCTCGGTTCTCTCTCTGGGCGCCCTTTGTTTTTCCGCCAAGCCCCTGGGTTGGGCTTCTGTCGGCGGTACATAGGAGGCTGCCATTGTGAGGCAGGGACTTCGCTCCGGCACACACGTGCGATGTGCCCAAGTTTGTCGCAATGCGAGCAAACAACGTTCCTGAAACGGCAGGTAGACCGGGGGTGGTTCCCTCCGCAGCTTGCGCAGGGTGGCAAACGGAACTCGGGTTTTCCCGCCGGTCTTGTGTGACTGCTTCGCATTCGATGACTGTCTTCGAATTCACTGTCCTCGGTCTCTTGATCGGCGGCCTCATAGTGTACTCTGGCATGTCTGGCTCCGGTCTGGATCGCGCTGTACCCACATTGTATTGTTTCGGAAGATCTCTCCGCTGATTCGGAAGCTCTCGCCTCGTCTAGTGCAATTTGCAGGCTTAGGTTGGGTTTGGCGAACAATCGTTTCTGTAATGAAATGTCTTTTAACCCGCATATGAGGCGTGCCAGGATTTGCTCGTCCAGATCCCTGAACTCGCAATGCGTTGCTGCTTTCCTAAGTGCTGCAACGTACTGGTTGATAGATTCTCCCGCCTTCTGGTTCCTCGTGTTGAATTCCTGGTGGCGAACGTGGCGGGAAGGTTTTGGCGCGTAATGTGTTTGCAGCGTCTGTTGTAGTGCCGTCCATGTTACCGCCTGGATGGGGGTTGGCTCAGAGAGATCCCTGGCCGTCTCGAAAACCTCTCGACCACAGTAGCTCAGGAACATATTCTTTTTCCAAGAGTCCGGTACTCCCGTGAGATCGTTTGCCTCGAGGAAGCATTCGAATCTCAGCATGTAGGATTCCCAATGCTCGGCGATGGGGTCGTATGGAGTTGGTGGAGCGTGCATCGACATCTTGTCTGCGTTTGAATTTGCCGCGCTGAGATGGCTGCCAGAATTTCTGCCGAATTCCGGGGCTGGATCGGGTCCGTAGATTCTGGAGGTAGCTTCTTCGTCCTATCTGTCTCTCGATCCCACCTTCGTCGCCAATGTTAGATTCGGGCAACGAGAGAACAGACTCCAGACGATAGTGACAACAACAGCTCTTTATTTAGTAGTAGTAGTGATCCAGCTTGACTTGGGGTCTAGAAGCTCCCCTTTTATAGGGATCGGGTACACCTCCCGTCCAATCAGAACAACCCCTAGTTCCCGCCCTAGTGGTGGACCTGAGTGGAGACTTACAGCGGTTTATGCTAATATCTAACAAGAGGTACTCACCTTCTTTCCAGGCAGCCTTTGAGCTCAAACTCAAAACCCCTTTAAAACCTAGATCCAAATGGCTAAGGCCAAGATAAAGTCCACCCACAGACTCAATGGGGTCTGTGCCGGCATGGGAGGCTTACCTGGGCCATATCCATTGGTTAGGCTAGCTTGGAGTCCCATCTCTGGGGTGCCAATTGTTGAAAGAAATGTCCTTCTGGGTTCAGCTCCAAGAGGGGAAAAAGACACTGGAAACATGGAGGCTGCTTGGAAAGATGGTTTAATGGTGGACAGGACCACATGGCTTGAGTCCTGAACAGAAAAGGTGATCACATGCTTCAATGTTGGGGAGAAGAGGAGAAGGAAGGACTGAAATGCTGAGTCCCTGGTTTTATGCCCTCTCTGGCCTTTGATCTTGATCTTGTATTCTGATTGGTTGTCAGACTCCAATGGGGCCATGCAGGGGCAACTCTCTAGGCTGCGTTTTGAATCCAGGTTTGGTTGAGTTCTCAGATGCCATGTGGTGAGTTGGGTAAAGGGCCAATATTATCATGCCTTAATCCCATCCCCCTGGAGCTGAAGTGAAGAACTCTTTATTATGTAAAGGGACTGGTTTGGCCACCTTAATGGCCCATTGACAAAGTGGGTGGAGGCAGGAAGCTACAGGAAGCTATTCTGTCTTTAAAATGTTTCTCCCTTTTCACATCCAGAGAAATATTCTGCCTTTTCATTATTTCCTAGGATATTTCATTTTTCTGGGAGAGGGCTGGGTGATAACTTCCTACATCGTAAACAGGGCATCCCTTACTATGTGTCTCTGGAAGTAGGAATGCAATTTATTATTTCCCTCCCAGAGGAAGTCATGTCAGCCTAGTTGGAGATCATGGCCTTCTAGCATAAGAATTCTTTTATTTTTTTAGTTGAATCCAGTCCTTGAGCCATGTCAGTCCTTGAGCCAAGTTCCCAGTATGGGAGGCCAAAACCCCCTTTGTTTCTACTATCTTGTAGAAGTTTGTATTTAATATGCATTTTTTCCCTGACCAGATAAATTTGGATACCATTTTATTTAGTTGTTCGAAAAAAAATCTCTCTAATTTAATCTGTATTGTTTGGAAAAGATGAAGTAGTTTGGGTAATACATTCATTTTAATTGTTGAGATTCTGCCAATTAGTGATATGTGTAGTTTAGTCCAATTATCCAAATCTTTTTGTATTTGTCATAGCAATTTATTGTAGTTATCTTCTTTTATTGTAATGCATTTTGTCGTTAACCATATTCCCAAATATTTAATTTTTTTGGCCCTCAAAATTCCCAGTTTCTCCTCCAGTTCTTCATTTTGTCTTTTGGTTAAATTCTTAGTTAATATTTTAGTTTTCTCTTTATTTATTTTAAGCCCTGCCACTTTACCAAATTGGTTTATGTCTTGAAATAATATTAGTCCAGTTTCTAGGGCAGCAGTTCTCAACCTGTGGGTCACGACTCCTTTGGGGGTCAAACGACCCTTTCACAGGGGTCACCTAAGAGTCTTGAGTGTGGCTCTTCCACAACCCGCGGGCCCCGACCCTGCACTGGTGCCAGCCGGGGAGCCGTGGCCGATGCCAGCAATGGAGCCATGGCGCTCGACCGGCAGAGGAGGCAGCTGCGGTGCTGCCGGGTGCTTCTGCTGGGCGCGCTGCTCGCGCTCTCAGGCACCTACCTCTGCTACAGCCTGCTGCTCCTCTGCTGTGCCCCCCAGCCACCCCCGACGCCACCCCCGACGCCACCCCCGACGCCACCCCCTCCCGCTGCCCACAAGAAACTTCTGCAGAAGTGGCTGGCCTGCCCCATTGCCCTCCGCTCACCACCCACCCGCCTCCACGACGGGGGCGGCGGGAGCAACCGGGCCAAGCTGGAGGTGGCCAAGCAGCTCCCGCACGCGCTGATTGTGGCCGTCAAGAAGGGCGGCACCTGCAGCATGCTGGAGTTCATCCGCAGCCACCCAGCCGTGAGCGCCCTCGGCACCGAGCCCCACTTCTTTGACCGGCACTATGAGCGGGGCCTGGAGTGGTACAGATGAGGCAGCTCAGTGGAGCTCAAGAAGTGGCCTCCATGGGGACCAGGCAGGGGGGAGAGCCGCCCAGCAGCCCCTGCCCGTCACGCCAGGTCACCAGGCCACGGCGCTCTGCTTTCCGTCAGGGCCAGAGTGTCAGAACCCCAGCTCACTTGGGTGCCTGTCCTGTGCCCAGGTGCCCCGCCAACCCTCCGCCTCGCCCAGTCTGAGGTGGCAACGGCGGGAAGTGCTGCTCCTGCTCCCCGTCCATCCCCCGTTTCCCGGGCGAGACTTCCCTTTGGGTGACCCCCCCTCCTCCTATTCCTCTCGCAACCCCCTGGCCAGCTGTGGTGGGTCCAGGAGGGTGTGCACACTTGGGGAGACCACCCACAAGTGAGCACCAAAGTGCAGCAAAGGTATGCGCAGGGAGGTTTGCTGCTCGCTTAAGGAAGGTCTTAACAAGGCACAAAAGGACCGTCCGGACGGTCCCTGAAGCCTTCTTAGGGCCTCCGGGGGGGCAGGAGAGGCTCTTTTCGCCCTCCCCAGGCTCCTATAAAGCCTCTGGAGCCTGGGGAGGGCGAAAAAAGCATGTAAAAATAGGGGGGGGCGTTGTGCGCGCATGTGCACTGGGGGATCGCGCGTTGCATTATGGGTGCGGCACGCCTGCACACGACCCCCCCCACACTCCCCCCACTTGTGGCACGCGAGCCAAAAAAGGTTCGCCATCGCTGTTTTAGGGGATCCTCTATGATAAATGCTAGATCGTCCTCAAAGGCCTGCACTTTGTATTCCTGTGTTCTAATTTTCAATCCCTTTATGTCCTTGTTTTGCCTAATTTGTAACATCAATGTCTCTATTGAGAGGATAAATAACAGGGGGGATAGAGGGCATCCCTGTCTTACCCCTTTGGTTATGCTGAAACCTTCTGTTGCTTCCTCATTTAGTATTATTTTTGCCCTCTGACTAGAATATATTGCTCTGATCATCCCGATAAATTTCTCTCCAAAGTTCATTACTGCTAGTTGATTTATAAGAAAATCCCAATTCAGGTTATCAAATGCTTTTTGTGCATCAATAAATATCAATGCTGCTTGTTTTCCTGAGTTTATTTTGTAGTATTCTAATATGTCCATTATCGTTCGTATATTGTTTTTTATGTGTCTGTTGGGTAGAAATCCATTTTGGTCTGGGTGTATGATTCCGTTTAGTATATTTTTAATTCTTTCCGAGAGTCACATAAGGAGGAGGAGCTTCCGGGGAATGGCGGCTGACTTCTGAGCTCCAAAAATGTTCCGGAGCTCCTTGACAAAGGAGGGGTTGCTGCCGGCCCTTTTTCCACCTTTTGGGCCGGGATTGAGCCTCAACGACCACCCTGGTTTTCTTTGAGACCTAATTTGGTCCGTCAGGGTGGCGAATAGCCAGAGGGAGATCAAGAAAGCACTGGCTGACATGAGATTGCAGTTGGAATTGGAGACCGATTACGGCGGCGGCCACCGGAGGGCAGCGCGAGGCAGCGCGAGGACGGAGGGAGGCCCGTGACGCAGGATGCCGACGGAAGGCCTTCGCGAGGGCCGTAAGTCGGCTGGAACGGCGTCCGGACAAGGAGGGGAGGCAGGTTGAGGCCAGGACTAGCTGCTGGAAGCTGTGCTGTGTGCTGGAGCTAGGCAGAAAGAGGAAGAACTGTGGCACTAGTGGCACTAGGGGCAGAGCAGGGCTTGTCCTGGAGACAGGCAGGAGCCCCCCCCACCTGGCAGACTAAGATTTATTGCCCCCCCCAAACCTGGCAGACTAAGATCTATTGTCCTTTTGCAAACTACCTGCCATGGCTTGTGCCCAGGTGCCCCTGATGACTATAATCTGCCCGTTTAACATCTGGTATCCTGTTGACTTCCTGCTATTTATGACTTATGGCGTTTCACCTGCCGGGCTACTCCTACTACCTCTCCCCCTCTCACCCTCGCCATCTGCTATTTTATAACAACTAGCTACTACAAACTATCTGCCCTCTTCCGCCCACAATGGACCGCACCCAGGCCTCCATCTATTTATTTATTATCCATCTTCCAACCGATCACCTGACCAACATAAGATCTTCCCACTTAGTTGTGATCGTGGACATTGCTTTCCTCCCATTAGATCCTGGCTTACTGATTTTAACATCAACAGCACCCTGACTTTGTCATAGCTTTTTACCATTACGTACTCGAGGTCGGACTTGCTGCTGCTGCGGGAGTCCCCCCTCTCGCAGGGATGGCCCTTTGCCCCCTCCGGGGCCTACCTTGATGACGGGTTTGTGAACCCAGAGAGGTGGAGGAAGCGCAAACTTAGGGGGTTTTTAATGAAATGTTTTTTATCCTTTTTAGGGGGCTCCAGGGTGGGGGGGGTGGGTTAATCAGGCCAGGAGAGGGACCAGTGCCAGGCGAACAGGTGAGTCCAGGAGGGAAGTGAGTGTAGTAGCGGGGGGGAGGGAGAATGACACTTCAACAGAGGGTTGCCCTATTACAACGGTCGTAGGGAGGGGTGGGTGCGAGGGCAGAAGAAGATCTCGTAGTCGGTTGGGAGACCGTGGCTGTTGGACACGCCCGGTCGTCTGTACCAACCCCCGCAGCCTAGGTGGCCAGGAACTACAGAGCCAGGGCCTGAGGCTGATGCTTTGCAATGCAAGGTCCGTGACCAACAAGGCCCCCCTCATTAATGAGTTGATCTCACAGGGGGAGCTGGACCTTGCAGGGATAACGGAGACCTGGTTGGGCCACGAGGGTGGCTTACCCCTCGTGGAGATGTGCCCACCGGGTTTCCGTGCATTCCATCAGCCCCGGGCCCTAGGTAAGGGTGGTGGGGTGGCGGTAGTTATACGGGAGGATCTGGAGCCAAGAGAGTTCACTGTACCTCAGATATCCGGGTGTGAGTCCCTTGGTGTGAAATGGGGCCCAGGGAGGCAGTGGGGTCTGCTGATAGTATACTTGGCTCCTCGCTATGCATCAGCAGCCCTGCCCGAGCTCCTCGAGCTGATCTCAGAAACGGCAGTTGAGACCCCCAAACTTATGGTTATGGGGGATTTCAACCTGCCGTCGACGGGGGAAGCGTCCGAGGTGGCTCGGGAGTTCATGGCTTCCATGACAGCCATGGACCTGACCCAATTAATTCAGGGCCCCACACACGAAGGTGGTCACACGCTGGACCTTGTTTTTGTATCTGAACAGTGGACGAGTGATCTGGGAATAAGGGATGTAGTTATTACCCCCCTGTCATGGTCAGACCACTCATCTCTCCGGCTCGACTTCCCTGGAGCTACCCCCCACCGCGTGGAGGCGGAACCAGACTGTCCAAGCTGGTACCGCCCCAGGCGCCTGATGGAACCGGATAGATTCCAGACGGAGCTTGGGCCACTTCCTGTAGACCTGACCCACTCTCGGTCGGAGGACCTAGTGACCGCCTGGAATAGGGCGGCTGCCGGGGCCTTGGACCGGGTTGCGCCTTTGCGGCCTCTTCTACGGCAACGAACCACCCTGGCTCCTTGGTTCACCGAGGACTTGAGGGTGATGAAACGCCATAGGAGACGCCTAGAGAGCAGGTGGAGGTCCTTGCGCTCCGAATCTGATCGAACACAGGTAAGAGCCTATTCACGGACTTACCTTGTGGCATTAAGAGCGGCCAAACGTAGACATTGCACCGCTCTTATTGCGTCCGCCGATAACCGCCCTGCTGCCCTGTTTCGGGTAACCCGCTCCCTCTTATTACAGAGGCCGCGGGAAGCGCCTTTACAGGGCAGAGCAGAGGAGTTTGGAGAATATCTGCAGGATAAAATCGCTCAGATCCGGAGTGGATGGGCCCCCTCTAGTGGACCAGGGGAGTCGTCAGCAGCGAGTCTTGAGAGACCATTCTGGGAGGAGTTTGATTCTGTTGCCCCCGAGGATTTGGACAGGTTGCGTGGACGGCTGCGACCCACTACATGTTTATTGGACCCGTGCCCCTCCTGGCTGGTACTGGCATCCTGGGAGGTGACACAAGGCTGGCTCATGGGCCTAGTGAACGCCTCATTGGGTGAGGGGTTCCTACCGGCCGCCTTGAAAGAGGCGGTGGTGAGGCCCTTACTCAAGAGGCCTTCCCTGGACCCGATGGAACTAGCTAATTATCGTCCTGTCTCCAACCTTCCCTTTTTAGCGAAGGTTGTAGAGAATGTGGTGGCACAGCAGTTTCCGCGACACCTGGAAGAAACCGATTATCTAGACCCGCGCCAGTCCGGTTTCCGACCCGGTCACAGCACGGAGACGGCCTTGGTCGCGTTGGTTGATGATCTCTGGAGGGCCAGAGATAGGGGTTGTTCCTCTATCCTGGTCCTATTAGATCTGTCAGCGGCTTTTGATACCATCGACCATGGTATCCTATTGCGCCGGCTGGAGGGGATGGGAGTTGGGGGCACCGTTTTGCGGTGGTTCGGCTCCTACCTCTCCGACCGGACGCAATGTGTGTTGGCAGGGGGGCAGAGGTCGACCCTGAGGTCACTCACTTGTGGGGTGCCGCAGGGGTCGGTCCTCTCGCCCCTTCTGTTCAACACATATGTGAAGCCACTGGGTGAGATCATCCGTGGCTTTGGGGTTGGATACCATCTGTACGCTGATGACACTCAGCTGTACATTTCCACAGACTCAAGCTTAACCCCTCCAAGACCGATTGGCTGTGGTTACCGGCACCTCGGTTCAACCAGTTGATTCCATCACTGGCCATAGGGGGCGAACAATTGCCCCCCGTGGAACGGGCGCGCAATTTGGGCGTCCTCCTAGATGCCCGGCTGTCGATGGATGACCATGTGGCAGCCGTGGCAAGGGGGGCGTTCCACCAGGTTCGCCTGGTGCGCCAATTGCGCCCCCTATTGGACCGGGTTGCCTTACGCACAGTCACTCATGCGCTGGTGACGTCTCGCCTGGACTACTGCAACGCTCTCTACATGGGGCTCCCCTTGGGATGTACCCGAAGACTACAGCTAGTTCAGAATGCGGCCGCGCGGGCCATCATGGGGAGTACCAGGTACTCCCACATAACTCCTCTCCTGCGCGAGCTGCACTGGCTGCCTGTGGTTTTTCGGGTGCGTTTCAAGGTGTTGATTACCATCTTCAAAGCGCTCCATGGCACAGGACCTAGCTACCTGCGGGATCGCATCCTACCACATACATCCCTGCGACCAATTCGCTCTCACAGGGAGGGACTCCTCCGGGTGCCGTCCACCAAGCAATGCCAACGGGCGGCGCCTAGGAGTAGAGCCTTCTCTGTGATGGGCCCAACCCTCTGGAATGACCTCCCCCGTCCGATATTAGAACTACTACTGACTTCCGCTCCTTCCGACAAAAACTTAAGACTCACCTGTTCCGATTAGCCGGCCTGGCCCACTTATAGTTCTACTCTTACCTCCTGGCGGATATTTTATTGGGGATAGTTTTTAGGTAAATGTTTTTATAATTTTTAGAATTTTAATCTAACTTAACTAAATAGTACAGTGAATCATTACTACCTCCTCCAGTCCTATATTTAATTTATTGATTTTGTATTTATACCATGTATATTTGTTGTTCAATTATTTTAATATGACTGTACACCGCCCCGAGTCTCTTTTGAGAGGGGGGCGGTCTAGAAATTGAATAAAGTTAAGTTAAAGTTATTGTCATAAATATTTTATAATCAGCATTTAGCAGCGACATTGGCCTATAATTTTGGATCTTTTGTTTTTCAGTGTTTTCTTTGGGAATTAATGTTATTAGTGCCTCCATCCAGGATGTTGGTGTCTTAGCTTGTTCTAATACTTCATTATACATTTCCAATAAGATGTTCTCTAATGATTTTTGCAATTCTTTATAAAATTCTGCTGGAATTCCATCCGGGCCCGGGGTTTTGTTATTTTTTTGTTTCTGGATTGCCCTTTTTAATTCTAGCTTCGTTATTCTCTTATTTAGTGTTTCTTTGTTGTTTCCGGTAAGGTTGGAAGATTCCTCTTCTGTAGGCATCTTTTAATATCCTCCTCTTCTATTTTCTCTCGGTATACAGTGTTTGAAAGTACCTTACTGCTATGCTTTTTCCCCCTTTTGGTAGTGTATCGCCCCTTCTTCAGCCTCTAGTTGCTGCATTAATTTCTTTTCTTTTTCTTTTTTTAGTTTATAGGCTAGCCATCTCCCTGATTTGTTGGCATTTTTGAAATAACTTTGTCTACTTGATCTAATTTTCTGGGCTACTTCTTCTTGTGTAATTAAATTTAATCTATGTTTAATTATTTCCTTTTTCTTCTTCAACTTCCTGGTTTTGAGTTTCTTTTTATCTTTGTTTCTTCTTATTGTATATGCTATTGTAATGCCACGGTCATAGGCTTTGGTTGTATCCCACAGGTTTTGAATGGTTGTCTGTTTGTTCCCGTTTTCGTTTAGGAAAAATGCTAATTCTTTTTCCACATATTGAACATAGTTCTTTTCTTTCACAACCCTCTGATTCATGGTCCATCTCTTTTTCCTTTTTGCCTCTCCTTTCCATTTGATTGTTAATGGGTTATGGTCGGCCCAAATGTTCGGTGTTATTTCTACTTCCTCTACATCCTTCTCCATTTCTGGGTCCTTCCACACCATGTCAATCCTGGACCATGAATTATGGGGGTTTGAAAAGAATGTGTATTGACTCTTCTGTGGGTTGATTTGTCTCCAGACATCTTTTAGATGCAATTGTTGGACCATTTCAAAAATGCATTTGGTAGTGTTCTCCTTTCATAATTTTTTTAATTATGTGTTTTACAGTCTTTCTTTGGGTCTCCCACCGCATTGAAATCCCCTAATAAACATATGTTGTCCAGTTCCAGTTCTGCAATCTGCTTATGTAATTTACTGTAGTATTCTTTCTGGTTCGTGTTTGGTGCATATATGACTGCAATTAGTACTCTTTTTTGTTTTATTGAGACTTCAATTAGTAATGTTCTTCCCTCTTCATCTGCGTATACTGATGGATTCAGAAACCAGTCATAGCAAGGTATCCAAAATGTCTGTCTGCCTTTACAGAGTTTATTGCTTTTTATACAGTTTTAACAAGCAGCAAAGAGGATATATAGCAACAGCATTGTTATTGGTGTATTCTCCTTGTTAATCTTTAAGAACATCCCAGCCAGGGTAGAGTCTCACATAACTTGATGGTTCCTGGTACTGCCTGGTGGTGCTAATTAGGTAATTCTGGTACTGCCTGGTGGTGCTAATTAGGTGAGCTCATAGACATTTGAGGACCAAGAGCGGGTCAGGGCTACAGGTACTGGCCCAAGCTCCGTCTGGAACCTATCCGGTTCCATCAGGTGCTTGGGGCGGTACCAGCTTGGACAGTCTGGTTCCGCCTCCTCGCGGTGGGGGGTAGTGCCATGGAAGTCCAGCCGGACACATGAGTGATCTGACCATGACAGGGGAGTAACAACTAAGTCCCCTATTCCCAGATCACTCGTCCACTGCTCAGATACAAAAACAAGGTCCAGTGTGTGGCCACCTTCGTGTGTGGGGCCCTGAATTAATTGGGTCAGGTCCATGGCTGTCATGGAAGCCATGAACTCCCGAGCCACCTCAGATGCTACTCCCGTCGACGGCAAGTTGAAATCCCCCACAACCAAAAGCTTGGGGATCTCAACTGCCGTCTCTGAGATCAGCTCGAGGAGCTCGGGCAGGGCCACTGATGTATAGCGAGGAGCCAAGTATACAATCAGCAGACCCCACTGCCTCCCTGGGCCCCATTTCACACCTAGGGACTCACACCCGGGTATCTGAGGGACAGTGAACTCCCTCGGCTCTAAACATTCCCGTATAACTACCGCCACCCCACCACCTTTGCCCAGGGCCCGAGGCTGATGGAATGCATGGAAACCCGGTGGGCACATTTCCACGAGGGGTAAACCACCCTCGTGGCCCAACCAGGTCTCCGTTATCCCTGCAAGGTCCAGCTCCCCCTCAGAGATCAACTCATTAATGAGGGGGGCCTTGTTGGTCACGGACCTTGCATTGCAAAGCATCAGCCGCAGGCCCTGGCTCTGTAGTTCCTGGCCACCTAGACTGCGGGGGTTGGTACAAACGACCGGGCGTAGCCAGCAGCCACGGTCTCCCAACCGACCTTGTGATCTTCTCTTGTCCTCGCATCCCCCCCTCCCCGTGAACGTTGTAATAAAACAACCCTCTGTTGGAATAGCTTGTTCCCTCCCCCCCCCACCCCGCTCACTTCCCTCCTGGACTCACCTGTTCGTCTGGCACTGGCTCCCCTCCCGGCCTGGTTGACCCACCCCCCCTCCCTGGGACCCCCTAACAACGATACAAAACATTTAATTAAAAATCCCCTTAGCTTCCGTTTCTTCCACCTCTCGGGGTTCACAAACCCGTCATCAAGGCAGGCCCTTGAGAAAGCCAAGGGCCATGCCTGCGAGAGAGGGGCCTCCCGCAGGCGGAGCAGGTCAGACCTCGAGTAGATTGTTAAAAACCCGGTGGGGTCAGGTGCTGCTGGTGGAAAGTTAGTAGACAGTGGGTCAGGGTCTCAGTAGGAAGTAGGAGGCTTCAATGTCCAGTTAGTACTTGGATGAGGGGGGGGGGGCAGAAAGTGATCGAATGTCTCCAAATGGTGAGAGCTGGCAGAGATGATAAAAAGGTGGGTGGTAGTCCAAGGTGGTCCCAGGTGAGTGAGTTCCTTAATGGGTGGGGGGGCATTCTTGGCCCGGTGGTTCCTGGCCTAGATAACCACTCCGGCCTATCCATGGCCCTGAAACAGGGCTTCCGGTGGCCTCCGATGTTCCAGACCACCCCCAACCGTTGTCCTGTACCTTCACCCTTTCTCCCTGGCTCCCATCCAGAAAGTCCAAAAAGTCCGGTGGGCACACTCCACCCTGGCCTCCGCCCGGCGCTCCGAAGTTCTTAAGTTCTTAATAAACACTCGGCGTCCTCTGCTGGCGCTGGCACTGGCAGGCCCAGGGGCATAGGAGCCGCCAGGAGACGACAGAAAACCACGGAGGAATCCCTGGCAGCGGCGTCTCTCCTCCCACTCGTTCCGCCGCCGCCACCGTCTCCGTCTGCCTCTCCCTGCCTGCTCCCGCCTGCTCCGCTATCGGCAGCCTCGTTCTCAGCCTCGTTCTTCTCACCGGCGTCTCTCTCTTCGCCAGCGCAATCCTCATGCCGCGCGCCGCCGCCATTGCTTCCCAGCTTTCCGCCCCGCCTTCCACCTACTGCCATCCTTTCGTCTTCCCCTCTGACCTCCCCAACCACCCTGGCGGACCAAAACGAGCCCGAGACAAGCCAGGGTGGTCGGACTGTCAAACCGTCGGCCCTCCGATGGAATGGGGGCCGGCTGCAGTCCCTTCCCCCGTCGGAAGCTCCATAGCGTTCCCAGGAGCTCAGGAGGCGACCGCCATCGCCGGAAGCTCCTCCTCCTCAGCTCCTCCTAGATGCCCGGCTGTCAATGGACGATCATGTGGCAGCCGTGGCAAGGGGGGAGTTCCACCAGGTTCACCTGGTGCGCCAATTGTGACCCCTACTGGACCGGGATGCCCTACGCACGGTCACTCACGCACTGGTGACGTCTCGCCTGGACTACTGCAATGCTCTCTACATGGGGCTTCCCTTGGGACGCGCCCGAAGACTGCAGCTAGTCCAGAACGCAGCCGCGCGGGCTGTCATGGGGAGTACTAGGTACTCCCACGTAACACCTCTCCTGCGCGAGCTGCACTGGCTGCCTGTGGTCTTTCGGGTGCGCTTCAAGGTTTTGATCACCATCTTCAAAGCGCTCCATGGCACAGGACCTAGCTACTTGCGGGATCGCATCCTGCCACACACATCCCTGCGGCCAATCCGCTCTCACAGGGAGGGACTTCTCCTGGTGCCGTCCACTAGGCAATGCCAACGGGCGACGCCAAGGAGTAGGGCCTTCTCTGTGATGGGCCCAACCCTCTGGAATGACCTCCCCCCCGACATTAGAACCACCACCGACCTCCGCTCCTTCCGACAAAAATTGAAGACTCACCTGTTCCGATTAGCTGGCCTGGCACATTCATAACTTCTACCTCCTGGCAGATAGATTTTTTAACTGGTATTTTGGGGGAACTGTTTTTAAAATTAAATTTATGGGATATTTTTTAGGGGTCTTTTAAAACTATATTTTAGATACTTTACTTAGTTGCACAGTTCTTTTTAACCTCCTCCATATTTATCTATTAATAATTTAACTATTTAATTATTTAATTATTCATGTGATGTATTTTTTGTATAGACTGTACACCGCCCCGAGTCCCTTTTGGGAGAGGGGGCGGTCTATAAGCGCAAATAAAAGTAAAAAGTAAAAGTAAAGTAAACAGGCACTGAGACATGGCAGTTTGCTGTGCACAGCCTCTACGTAACCTTTATATGACCTCTATCTCTACATCTCACTCTTCTCTATTTTGTTAGATAAGGTATCGTAAGAGGGGTTAGTGAAAGGGTCATAATCAGGAGAGGAACATCCTTGCAGTTGCTTATACAGGGCATATACCTGACCCTGAGGCAATGTGGGAGGGGGTTTAGGGCGAAAAGCTGTGATACATCTATTGCAAAATGAAGGAAGACACTGAACAAAACAGCACCCACCAATCAAAACAGCACAAATAATGACTAAATAACATAGGACATTTCCCAATAAGCCTGTGGGAAACCAAGCCCAAAGGCTTTCCCACCAAGATCCTAAAGTATCAATTTTCAAATCAGAGGCCAAATTGTGTAAAATATTGAGCTGGTGCTGGATGGTTTGTGATTCATCTGAAAGATTAAAACAACACATTCCTTCGAAACTTTCACAACCCAAATGCTGGAGCAGAAGGAAATAATCAATAGCAGCGTGATTTTGTAAAATAGCGTTTTACAAAGCTTGCAACTCATGGTTAATTGCTGAAATAGCTAAAGAAGTAGCATTCTTTTTACCAAATTGCACGCAACAACATTAATGTTAAGATGAGCGTGAGCAGCAAGTGCTGGCACACCCACTATAGATATAGCCAATGCTACGTATTCCACTTTATTAAGTAAAGCTGTTTCAGAGTCACAAGTACTATCTAGCGTGACTCCACGTTGAGAACAGTTTGAGTGAATTTGCTGTTTGGAAAGCAAAACAGGAATGAACCAGCTGAGACAACACTGTGCTTCACTAATATTAGCAGGAATGTAATTAAAAATTTCTTGACCACACCCTGTTTGCAAAGCAGTTCTCAAAGAGAATGAAGCAGGTGTGGTGCACCCGGAGCTGCTGCTTCTTCGCAACAGCTGAGGACCTCTTCCGCATGGAGCTCCAAGCCGCGGAGTGGGGGTGCAGCTGCAACACCGGCAGCTTTGGGGGGCTTCCTCCTTCTCTCAGTGGTTCATTCGTTTTCTTAACTCCAGGTGGCTACGCAGGCTTCATCCTTAAAGGCTGCTGCTTCACGCCTTTTGATCTTTCTCGGGCACGGAGAAAAGTGACCCTGTGAAGGAACCAAGCCTGCTGTTGAACGTGGAAGCCGAGAGGCTCCTTTTCCACCCAGCTGCTGGCGCAGGGTGCCAAAAAGATCTCCGGTTGCTGCCACCATCTTCGTGCATGCGTAGCTTTCTTCTCCCCAGTTGGAGGACTTTTTGGTGCCCTGCGGCCAGCGGCTGGGTGGAAAAGAAGCCTCCGATCCTCCGGCACACAAAGAGGGAGCTGAGTGGCTTCTTTGCCAGCCAACCGCTTACCAGCTCTGGTCAGCTTGCCATCCGACGGACGCAAGCAGTGACCAAGGGACTGGTATGGGGGCGTGGGCAGGCCGCTATTGCTACCGGTCCTGAAAGGTACAGCCGATTTACACTACCTCTTCAGTCGAACCAGACCGAACCGGTAGGAACCCACCTCTGCCTAAAAGATGTCAAGGAAATGGTAGGAAAAAGCAAGCAGCAATTACAGAGAGTGGAGGAAAAGATAGAAGTAACAGAGAAAAAAGTAGAGGAGATAGATTACAGATTGACAATAACTGACAAGAGCCAGGAGAGAAGTAGCATTCTATGGGAGTCAGAAAAAGCTGCTTATTGGGGAGGAGGAGCTATGTGTCGCAGTGTTACCGCCGCTTTTCCAGTTACTCCGGATTAGCCGCTGAATCCGGATCGTTTGGATGGTCCAATTGGACCCAAGCCGTCCCGAAGAGACGGTGGGAGGTAGGGGGAAATCTGGGGGATCCAGAGACACCCGCAAAGTCTCTGAAGACCCAGGGAAAAACCCCTTTTGCCGGCGATCAAGAGCCAGCCCCTAGGCTGCCAAAGCTGCTGACAGCTCTGCAAAGCAAGAGCAGGAGAGAAAGAAGCATGCCGTTTTTGGTGAGACAATCTATAAAGTTTTTTTTCTTTTAAATTATAAAGAGGACACCCTAAAATTGGAGACTCAAGGAAAACAGAGTATAACCAGAGAACTAGCGGCGGGTTTGAACAGGGTTAATTGAAACCATCCGGGATTTTTTTCCCCCTTTTTATTACCGGAAGCTAGACTGGACTCTTGTTACAATTTAATGTGGATTTGTTGTTGAAGCTTTCTCTTTACTTTTAACTTCTTTTTTTAGAAGTGATTTGATTGGAACTATTCCTTTTTTTTCTATTTAATGCCTTAAAGATTCTTTGCTTTTTTTAACTTTCCCTTTTTTAAAAATACTTTTTACCAAAGGCAGCGCTTTAAGGGGCTAGGGACTGGATACATTTTAACACTGCCATCTAGTGGACTCTGAAACAATGTCACCAAATCTTACTGCTGGAATTATTTTGAGAAAAAATCTTCTATTCAAGGTTAAGACCTGATAAGAGGCAAGAATCACAGTTGTTTACTGCAGGCTGTTTCTTGTGGGTCTTTAAGGTCTGGAAACCTATCTTGGAAGATGAATGAAAACTTGTAAGAGAAAATTGGAGTGACCTTGGAAACTACATCAAGAAGGGGGGGAAAAACAACAATATTGAACTCTCTCCTTCATGTTTTTGGCTGAGAGTGTTTATATTACTCTGTCGGGGATGTGATGATTTTTTTTCTTGTTTGTGCGTGTTTTGTTTGCTACACTCCAACCTTCTTTTTTCTGAAGCCCTGAAGCCTTGAAGCGCTGAATAATTTTTTCTTTTTTTGTCTTCACCTTTTTTCCCTTTTTTTAAACTTTTTTGAAATATTAGAGATATATTTTTTCTACTCCCTCTCCCTTTATTCACCCTTATTTTTTATAGATTGTTTTTTTTTGTTGCTCTTTTTTTCCCTTCTTCCCTTATTTTTCATCATACTCTCTATATTCTCTCTATCTTAATCCTGACCTCTCTGCCTACTTTTTTTTTTTTAAACAAAGTTTTATTGGTTTTTTGGTGTTTTACAAAAGGAAAAGGTATGGGGAAAGTTACAAATTGTGGCAGCCGCAAACTGCGGTAGGTATACGCCCCCTCCAGACTCATGGTGTACATTTGCATAACATTCAAATATTACATAATAACATATAGTCAGTGTGGTAAATTCATAAGTAATTTCAATCAATTTGTGTCATGTGGATTTTCTTACTTATTTGTGTGATCTGAGCTTTCTTGATGTCGCCCCATCTCCCCCCGTTGGCAGTGCTCCAGCCCCTCCCGTGTCTTGTGCATCTACTGGGATATCTTCTGGTTTTTCTAGGAGTAATTAATTTTTTTCCATAAAGGCCTGTGCCTCTATGGGTGTATTAATTCTGACCCTTGTCTCCTCCCAGAATATTAACATACCTTCAGGTAGCAACCAACGAAACCACACCCCCTTCTGGTATAATTTATTCGCCAATTGCGAATAATATTTTCTTTTCTCCCTCACTTTCTTGGGGATCTGTTTCAGTATGGTTATCTCCTTATCTTTGTATATCAGGGCTTGTCCCCTTTGTGTATTCAGAATTTCATCTCTTGTGCTTTTCCTAAGAAATTTAATGTGTACCTCCCTGGGGACATTGTGTGTTCTAGCATATACAATACAATACAATAGTAGAGTTGGAAGGGACCTTGGAGGTCTTCTAGTCCAACCCCCTGCCTAGGCAGGAAACCCTATACCGTTTCAGACAAATAGCTATCCAACATCTTCTTAAAGACTTCCAGTGTTGGGGCATTCACAACTTCTGGAGGCAAGCTGTTCCACTGATTAATTGTTCTCACTGTCAGGAAATTTCTCCTCAGTTCTAAGTTGCTTCTCTCCTTGATTAGTTTCCACCCATTGCTTCTTGTTCTACCCTCAGGTGCTTTGGAGAATAGTTTGACTCCCTCTTCTTTGTGGCAACCTCTGAGATATTGGAATAATGCTATCATGTCTCCCCTAGTCCTTCTTTCTCTTAAGCTAAACATACCCAGTTCCTGCAACCGTTCTTCATATGTTTTAGTCTCCAGTCCCCTAATCATCTTTGTTGCTCTTCTCTGCACTCTTTCTAGAGTCTCCACATCTTTTTTACATCGTGGCGACCAGAACTGAATGCAGTATTCCAAGTGTGGCCTTACCAAGGCATTATAAAGTGGTATTAACACTTCACGTGATCTTGATTCTATCCCTCTGTTGATGCAGCCTAGAACTGTGTTGGCTTTTTTGGCAGCTGCTGCACACTGCTGGCTCATATTTAAATGGTTGTCCACTAGGACTCCAAGATCCCTTTCACAGTTACTACTACTGAGTAAGGTATTACCTATACTGTACCTGTGCATTCCGTTTTTGTTGCCTAAATGTAGAACCTTACTCTTTTCACCATTGAATTTCATTTTATTAGATAGTGCCCAATGTTCAAGTTTGTCAAGATCCTTCTGTATCTTAAGCCTATCTTCTGGAGTGTTGGCTATTCCTGCCAGCTTGGTATCATCTGCAAATTTGATGAGTTCCCCATTTATTCCCTCATCCAAATCATTGATGAAGATGTTGAAGAGTACTGGGCCTAAAACAGAGCCTTGGGGTACTCCACTGCATACTTCCCTCCATGTAGATGCAGTTCCATTGAGAACTACACGTTGAGTGCGGTTGGTCAGCCAGTTACCAATCCATCTGGTGGTGATGCTGTCTAACCCACATTCTTCTACTTTATCTAGTAGTAGGTTATGATCTACCTTATCAAAAGCCTTACTGAAGTCCAAGTAAACTATATCAACGGCATTCCTCTGGTCCACTAATTTTGTCACATTATCAAAGAATGCAATAAGATTAGTCTGGCATGATCTGTTTTTGACAAATCCATGTTGGCTTTTGGCTATTACTTTGTTTGCTTCTAGGTGTTCGCATGCGGAGGTGTTGTATGCGGAGCTCTAGGTGTTGTATGCGGAGCTCACTCTATAAACCAGGTCTATTTCCCACCCCATCTGTTGTTTTTCTTTCTGGGTATACTCAGCCAAGATAGTTGTCATGATGTCCCTAATGTTTTCATCATCTGTCTCCATCACATTCTGAAACCTAAGATAGAAGGACATTCTCTCAAACTCTATTTTCATTTGTTGGGTGTCAAGCTCTTTGTTTCCCTTTTGCACGCCCTCCACCCACCCACCCTCATCTCAGCCGCCCCCTGCTCCAAAAGATCCAGTCTCTGTGAGTTCTTATTAATTTTTTCGTAGTTCCCTCTAATTTCTTCTTTCATCTCCTTCAGTTGTTTCTTTATTTCCTCTTGTCCCTGTAGAATTTGCTGGAACATTTGATGAAACTCCAAGTCCGTAGTTTTAACTTGTTTGAGGGCTGTCAATGTTGATTGTGTGCTCGGACTTGAGGTTGCAGATGTCGGGGCAGAGGCAGCAAAGCCGGACTTTCCAGGAGGTGGTCTTTTAGATGTCATTGTTAGTAATAAAGAGTCCAGTCAGTATAGAGAAGAATCAGTCAGAGTGGTAGAGCAGCCAAGGGAGTCCGGGGGTTAGAGAGACCAGGCACAAGGGAACTCTCTAATCACCCTGGCAGGGAACAGACGTTTTTCACTCCAGAAAGTTCAAAAGCAAACAATCCACAAGAGAATTATCCAAATAACACGGAGACAAAGACCGGAAGCCTGAAGCTAAGAGGTGGAGTCAAGTTCACCTTTCATGAAGACAATGGAAGTGTGCCATCTTGCCCTGCCAACTTCGGGTACTGAGGCAACAAATAAAGTTTTCAAAATTCAAAGTTCCCAAGGCTTCCAGATCCCATTGTCTTGAAACCTAAAGGTTTAAATCCGAAGATCCATTTAGTTGGAGTGTGACCTCTTTGGTTTGGCTCTCCCCCTCCTCCTTCCCTTGGGGCTACGAGCACGTTTGTTTCTAGCCGCTTGTCCGAGGGGGGGGGAAATCCCCCTCCCCTCCAGCCGCACCTCTCCGAATTAACCAAAAGTTCCAATTAGACACAACTGACAAGTTTTAGAGTTGGTGATAGGTATGAAGGGAGTCTACACCTCACCGCATCGCCGCCGCATCCTTCAACTTTCTTTTTTTCTTCCGGACAGCCTCGCAGCGAAGACGCTTCAGCGCCTCTCCCCTTCGTGCCTGGAGCGAAGCGAGAGCCCCCTGACGGCCGCCGCCGATGCAGGGGTCCTCCCGCTGCGCCGCTCCTCTGGCAGAACCCCTCTCCGGGGCGTCCTGTGCCCCCCAAGGGGTGGGGAGCCCACCGGGGATGCGGGGGGCGAGCAGTCTCTGCCCGTCGCTGTCAGCCGCCGGAACCGGAAGTACTCTCTGCCTACTTTTTCTATCCAACTACTACATACTTTTTCTTTTCCTTTCTCCCTCTTTTTCCCTTCCCTTCTCTCTCCTTTTTTTCTCCTAGAGTTTATTGCAATTGGATTGAGCTACAAAAAGAAGAAGAAGAAGAAGAAGAAGAGAGAATAAATTAGCAAGATGAGTAGAAAGCCAACACCAGTGGGCTCCACAACAACAACCCCTGCCTCTTCACCGGCAGGAGGACAAAGGTCAATACAAACTATGATTCAGCCGGAAAAAGAGAAGACTATATCATTAGATGCAATTATGCAAACAATACAAAAACTTCAAACAAGCTCGGATGAAAAATTTGATACACTTGTAAAGAAGTTGGATAATGTGGAAATGAAGATGGAGACAATGGATCAGCGAATTGGTAACATAGAAAAAAAACAGATAAAGCAGAGGGAAAAATAGAAGATATACAACAATGAGTCAAAAAACAAGAAGATAATATGCAAAAAATTCTTGAAAGAGATGAGCAAAGAGAAAAGAGGGATGAAGAATTTGATTCCAGACTGAGTGAAGTGGAAACAGAAAGCAGTGCAATAATCGGATGGGAGATGGAGCGTTCTGAATACTTCTTAAGATTTCAAAACATAATAGAAGAAAAAGGAGAGAATTTGCCACAAATAATATCTGAAATCCTCATAGAAATATTAGAGATACCCCAAGAGAAGATGTTGGACAGCATAGATGAGACATTTCGAGTAAATACAAGATATGCAACGAGAAACTCTCTTCCAAGGGAAGTCCATGTAATATTTACTAAAAAAGCACTAAAATTACAAACTTTGCAAAAAATAAGAGATAGAAAATTGGAACATAAAGGCAAGGAGGTTGTAATCCTAAAGCAAATACCAAGAGTGAGAGAGAAGAGAAGAAAATACCAATTCTTGACTACAGTTTTACTTAAAATAGGAGTTAACTACAGATGGCTGATTCCGGAAGGTCTAATATTCCTATGGAAAGGACAGAGGTACAGAATTGATACAATTGAGAAAGCAGAAGCTTTTTACACAGAACATCTGAGAGGAAAGGCCGGGAAGTCTGGAAATGAAGAACTACTGGTGCAATTGTTAGATACACCTATAATTGAAACTGAGAAGATGGAGGGTGCTGTAGGTGGAATTGATATTGAAGAAGGTGCTGTAGGGGGTGCAGAGATCAGAGTACAACGGGAACCAAGATCAACTAGAGCTATAAATCCTATATATAAAACATAAGGATGGAAGGAACAAAATTGCTTTCAATTAATATAAATGGACTAAATTCGGCAATTAAAAGAAGTAAAATATTTCATAAATTAGAAAAGTTAAAATTAGACATAATTTGCTTACAAGAAGCACATATTCAGCAAAGAAATGGTCACTTATTAGTACAATCAAAACTTGGAAAAAATTTCACTTCGTTAGCGGACTGTAAGAAAAGAGGAGTGACCTTTTATATCAAAGATAAAATTCCTGGGAAACAAATTTATACAGATGAAGATGGAAGAATTTTAATGGTGGAAATTATGGATAATGTAAGGAAAATACTTTTAATTGCAATCTACGCACCTAATGAAAACAGGATGAATTTTATAAAAAACTCCATAAGAAAATTTCTGACTTAGACTATGCTGATATTTGTATGATGGGAGACTTCAATGGCATTATAAACCAGAATATGGACCATAAAACCCATAAAACAACAAAACTAAATAGAAAAACACTCCCGAAGTCCTTCTTCAGGATGATGGATGAAATAAACCTGAAAGATGTCTGGAGAGAAAGAAATCCTACTAAAAAACAATACACCTTCTATTCAAATAGACATCTATCATTCTCTAGAATTGATATGATTTGGGCCTCAATGGATCTATTTAGCAGTGCACAAGAAGTGGAAATTGAACCAAATACTTGGGTGGATCACAATCCAATGACAATAAGATGGGGAGCGCAAAGAAAAAGATCTAGATGGACTCTAAACAATATGATATTGAAAGAGAAAGAATTTGTAAAGAAAATGGAAAAAGAATTGACTTTCTTCTTTAAAGAAAATAAAAAAGAAGATACGTCCTTGCAGAATCTCTGGGATACAATGAAGGCCTTTTCTAGAGGTTTGATAATAGACTATGCAAGAAAGAGAAACTCAAAGAAAAGACAAGTGTCCAAGGACCTAGAAAAAGACTATAGTATACTGGAAAAAGAATTACAGAAATTTCCACAAAAGAAAGAGATTAAAGTAAAAATGGATACAATAAAACACAAAATGGACTTACTGGAAAAAGAGGAATTGGCACAAAAAATTAGAGGCGCTAAACAGAACTACTTTGAAAATGCAAATAAACCAGGCAGATGGTTGGCATATAAACTGAGAAAAGAAAGAGAGACCAAGAAAATACAACAATTAAGAGATGAACAAGGACAACTGTACTATGGAAATACAGAAAAGAAGAAAATTATACAAGACTACTACGCTAAGTTTTATGAACAAGAGAATATAAAAGAGGAAGAAGTGAAACAATATTTACAAAATGCCAAACTCCCCCAAATACCAAGTGATACTAGAACTATATTAGAAGATAAAATAACAATGATGGAGCTAACTGAAGCCCTTAAAAGACAAAATAATGGGAAGGCCCCGGGACCGGACGGCCTTCCGGTGGAATTTTATAGAACACTAGAGGAATCCTTGGCCATTCCCCTGCTAGAAGTTATGAACGAAGTAATGACTGAAAGCAAAATATCTAACTCATGGCTGGAAGCATATATTACATTGTTACCCAAAGAGGAGGCAGACCATACGCAAATTAAGAACTATAGACCTATCTCCTTGTTGAACTCAGATTATAAGTTATTTGCTTCTATATTGGCAGAGAGACTGAAAAAATATTTAAATGGGTTTATCCACCCGGACCAAAATGGTTTTTTACCAAAGAGGCAAATTAGAGATAATATAAGAACAATTTTGGATACCTTGGAATATTATGAGGCTCACCCTGAGAAGCAAATGGCTTTGATGTTCTTGGATGCGCAGAAAGTCTTTGATAATGTGAATTGGATATTTATGATACAACAAATGGAACAAATGAACTTTGGTAAGAACTTTATTCAAGCTATACAAACGATATATCACAAGCAAACAGCCAAGATAATGATAAATGGAGAACTGACAGATCCCATTGAAATAAAAAGAGGCACGAGACAAGGCTGTCCACTATCACCGCTACTTTTTGTCTTAACGTTAGAAGTTCTAAATAGAGATTTTGCCCAATCTAGGACATTCTAATATCTGGATCTGTCTTTTAGTCATATGGACCTCTTGCATTGCAATTATATCGTAGTTCAAATGTTTTAATTTATTAAATATTGTTTTCCTCTTCTGGGGTGAGTTTAGACCATTAATATTGAATGATAGGATCTTGATTTCTCCCGACATATTTCTATGTGTATTTGGGTCGTGTGCTTCTTGTTGGCCTTATTTCTCTCACTTCCTTTGGTTCTTCCCCTTTTTTGTCTAGAACGACTTCTTTTTCCTTTCGTATCTCCACTGGTTCCTTCTCTCTTCTTATCTGTACCCTGGATCCTTGCCTCCTTGCTCCCGCCTGTTCTCCTTCGTCTTTCTCCTCCTCCTGTCCAACTAGGGTGTTGTAAAAGTCTTCCACTTGTTCTATTGTGTCTATTCTAAATCTTCTATCTCTCCAGGTTACCAGTACGCCCTCCGGCATCAGCCATCTAAAGTTAATTTCATATTTCTTCAGGACAGATGTTAAAAATTGGTAGGGCCTTCTTAATTCTCTGATTCTCCTTGGTACCTGTTTTAGAACTATTAATTGTCGTTGGTTGTAAATTATCGGGTCGTCTCTAGTTCTATTCAGCACCTCATCACGTATTGATTTTTTAACAAACTTTACATGGACTTCTCTTGGGAGATTATTCTTTTTTGCGTAGTTTGTCTGTATTCTATACGTCTCGTCGATCTCACTTGCCATCTCATCCTTTTCTATTCCCAAAGCCTTTGCCATTAGGTCTGCCATCATGTCTGGTAAATCCTCGCCTTTTTCTTCCTTTACGTTCTGGAACCGTAGGAATTGGGCTGCTTTCTCCGATTCTAACGTGAGGACCGTTAACTCAAGTTCCTTGTTTGCCTGGATCAGCCTAGCGCTCAGCTGCTCCATTTTTTCAACCTCCTTTTCCAACCTTCCTTCTATTACATTTATTCTTTGTTCGTGTTTATTGATCTGTTCCTGGAACTTCTCAAATTTATCGTCCATCTTCTGCATTCTCTCCTTTAATTCTACTGTATCACTCCTTATTTCTTTAATGTCCTTTTTAAGTTCTTCGTGATTTTTAGCCATTGCCTCATGCATTGACTGTAGCATCATCTGCAATTCCTTAGTTGAATTGGATCTTTCTCTCTGAGGCATATCCTCCGAAGATCTTTGGTTCGAGGGACTGGCAGCCGCTAGGGATGGCTGGGATACTTGCTTTCTCCCTGTGCCAATTTTCGTAAAATTTGTACTACTTGTCATTTTTTGGAGGAGTTGGATCCCTACTTTAATTTTCCCCCAGAACTCCCACTTACTTCTCTCCCTCGTAACTTTCTCCAGTCCCCCTTCTTTCTTTCTTTCTTTCTTTCTTTCTTTCTTTCTTTCTTTCTTTCTTTCTTTCTTTCCTTCCTTCCTTCCTTCTTTCTTTCCTTCTCTTCTTCCTTCCTTCCTCCCTTCCTTCCTCCCTCCCTCCCTCCTTCCTACCTCCCTTCCTTCTTTCTTCCTTCCTTCCTTCCTTCCTTCCTTCCTTCCTTCCTTCCTACCTACCTTCCTTCTTCTCCCTCTCCTCTTCCCTCTACCTCTACTCAAATTTCAATTTTAAATAGTGATAGGGGGTAGTAAACTCTATATATCGATTAGTTCGTGTGTTATATAGGAACAGCTGTCATAGGATAGTAGGATAGTGTGGGAGACTTATCAGTTTATCACTGTATATATATGTGTGTGTGTATGTCACATTTATAATACTCCTAACTTTCTATTAATCTATTAATCTATTTTGATTACTTAATAAAATCTAAGGATAGAATGTTTATAGTTATTGCTTATATTATCCTAGATTAATCAGTACTAGTGCCACTAATATTGAAAGAAGTTAGGGTTAGTAATCTTACAACAATAACAATAGCAAAAACAATATATTCCTTTGATGGTAATATTATCACATTAATTCCTAGGTTTTAAGTTCAACCTTAGGTGCGTCCCTCCTGTATTGGATAATTATATGAAAATGTTCTGGGTTCCCCTGCTCCAATAGATCTTCTTTCTCTCTCTCCAGATAGTAGAATCCAAAGGCTGTCCAGAGAATATAGTCAGCAAAGAAAAATCCTGTTTTCTCTTAGGGTATTAAGAGGGGGGGAAAGTTCCAGGTTTCGCCAGTAGATGTCTCTCTTCCACTTGTCCAAGCGCTGACCAACTGCTATCACTCTACATATAAATTGCTAAAATAAGTTTTTCCCTTCGAGCCTTCCAGACTTGTATAATTAACTCAAAACCCCCTGAAGGAGTCTGTATAGTCAAAGTTATTTACAGCCGGCTTTGTTATGTTAACAGATTAGGTTTAGGTTCAACTTATCAGACAGTTCAGAGAATAAAAAGATAAAGCCGCCATTTTTCACTCAGTATATTACTTTTCGCCGCTGCAATCTCCCTGGAGCCCTTGATCTCTTGAGCTGTTTTGGGATAGAATTACCTTCTCCACGATTGGAAGCTGTTAGATCACTTGCAACTCCGACAGCTTTCTGTAATAAATCCTCGCTTGCTTTGAACTCTTCTCAGCATTTTGGGATGTCCATTGCTGTCGCCCTCTTCCACGTCCGGGGATATGAAGGAGATTTCAAGCACATACCATGGATTGCCATCCTATGGTCGTGTCAAACCAACCTTCTCTCTTCAGTCTTCCCTCCAGGAAGGCTTGGCTTATCAAAATCTTTTCAGCAAACCCCCTCTGGAAATTAGATCTGGCTGCTGTTAAAAGAGCTCTCTGTCCAGGCAGCCATTCCACGCAGCACTGGCTGACCAAAAGAAAAGAGGAATAGCACTATATGTCAAAGACACAATTCAGACTAAACTAATTTACCATGATGAGGAAGGGAGGATACTAATCATGGAAATAATGTTAAATCAAAAAAAGGTGTCACTGGTTGTAATATATGCACCCAATGAAGGCCAGGAAAATTTCTATCACAAACTACATGGCATTATTCGAGAGATGGGAACTGAAAATGTCTGTTTACTGGGCGACTTCAATGCTATAGTTGACCCGAAACAGGACTATAAAAGTGGAAAGAAGAGAAAAGGAGCTAGGAGAACTTTGCCAAGGTCATTCTTCCAAATGGCTGAAGAACTAAATTTGTTTGATGTATGGAGAGAAAGATATCCAGAGGCTAAGCAATATACCTTCTACTCGAACCGACACGAATCCTGGCCAAGGATAGATATGGTCTGGCTGCCGATGGAGTTAATCTCAGAAGTGAAGGAGATAGATATAGAACCCAATCTATGGGCTGACCACAATCCCATGAAGATTATTTGGAAGAAACAAAAGGGCAGTTACCGTTGGTCACTCAATAGGTCAATTCTAAAAGACCAGGAATATATTAATAGAGTCAACCAAGAATTAAGATTCTTCTTTAAAGAAAATGGACCAGGAGACACATCCATACAAAACCTATGGGATACAACTAAGGCATTTATAAGAGGGGTCACAATATCAGCTACAGCCAGGAAGAAAAAAACTGAGAATCTAAAAACAAGAGAACTGAAAGAAAGGTATAGAAATTTAGAGAGTGAATTACAAAAGAAACCGCAGAACAGAAGTATAAAAGGAAATATGGAACTGATTAAACATGAATTGGCTATATTTGAAAAAGCAAAATTCGCACAATCTATAAAAAAAGCAAAACAAAACTTCTTTGAGAATGCAAATAAACCGGGGCGATGGCTATCCTATAGGCTGAGGAAGCAAAAACAAGAGAACTGGATCAATAAACTACAAGATGAAAAAGGCGAGATCTGCTACCAACTAGAGGAAAAGAAAAAGATTATCCAAGAGTTTTATGATCAATTATACAAAGAAAACCGAGACTATACAAAGGAAGGAATATTACAGTATTTAGAAAAGTCAGATCTGCCAAAGGTACCAGAGGAGATTAAGGACATGTTCAATGAAGACATTAAAACATCAGAGATAACCGAGGCCATACAAAGACAAAAGAATAATAAAGCTGCAGGGCCGGATGGGTTGCCAGCGGAAATTTATAAAGAATTCCAAGATATACTTGTCCCAACGTTGTTAGAAGTCTTCAACGCTGTGTTGAAAGAGGCGAAGACACCGTTGTCATGGACGGAGGCTAACATTGTACTATTACCTAAGGCGGATACAGACCAGGTGCTTATACAAAACTACAGACCAATATCACTGCTAAATGCAGATTATAAAATCTTTGCCTCAATAATAGCAGAAAGGCTGAAAAAATTTCTTACATCGTTCATCCATACAGACCAAAACGGATTCCTCCCCAGAAGACAAATTAAAAACAATATGAGAATTATGTTGGACATTCTTGAATATTATGAAGTGCACAATGACAAACAGGTTGCACTAATATTTCTCGATGCCCAAAAGGCATTTGATAATGTCAACTGGGAATTTTTGCACCAACAATTAGATTATATGGATTGTGGGGACAAATTTATAAACACGATCAGAGCAATTTATACAAACCAAAAAGCCAAAATAATAATCAATGGTGAACTAACACAAAGTATTGTAATCCAGAAGGGTACAAGACAAGGTTGCCCCCTATCCCCCCTGTTGTTTATACTAACCCTAGAAGTACTAGCCAGGAATATACATAAAGAGGTACAGATAAAGGGACTAGAAATTAAAAAGGAGCAATTTAAATTACAGGCCTTTGCAGACGATTTAGTGTTTGTGCTAGAAGATCCTATGGAATCTGGTACAAAACTCATTGAGAAACTGACAGAGTATGGGAAAATAGCGGGTCTGAAGATAAATATGACAAAGACCAAAATGCTGACTAAAAATATGAAATCAAAAGCAAAAGAGGAGTTAACGAAGAAATTGGGTATCCAAATTGTCAAAAAAGTCAAATATCTTGATATACATTTATCTGCGAGGTGTGTGACCATCAAAGAAGACAACTATACCAATCTGATTAATAAAACTAAGAAGGACCTAGAAAGATGGAAAAACCTACAACTGTCCCTGATGGGCAGGATTGCAGTTATAAAAATGAATATACTACCCAAATTTCTTTTCCTATTTCAGAACATACCCATTAAATTAGAAAAAGGTGTCTTTAAAGATCTGAATCAATTGGTTTCGAAATTTATCTGGCAGGGAAGAAAACCAAGAATAAAACTTAAGGCTATGCAAGACACTAAGGAAAAGGGAGGATTTGGTGTACCAGATTGGGAACTCTATTATACTGCGGCTATATTAACATGGCTAAGGGAATGGATAATGCTGAGAAATAAAAGATTACTCAAATTGGAAGGTCATGACCTCCAAGCAGGCTGGCATGCCTTCCTCTGGTATGAAAAAGGATCTGCACACAAATAGTTTAGTAGACATTACATTAGACAATCTCTGTTAATCATATGGAATAAAATTAAACATGACCACTATACTAAAATACCTATTTGGCTATCTACGATGGAAGCATACATACACCCAAATTTAATTAACATGGAAACTATAGTCACATATAAAGAGCTATTGAACAGGCAGGGGGAGATCAAAACTAGAGCAGAATTGACATCACAAGGAATACAAGTATGGTGGTCTTATTTACAGATACAATCAAGGTATGCACAGGATAGGAAGAACGAAGGTATTGCCAAAGACTACACAATATTAGATAAACTGTTGATACAGACAGAAAACAGACTGATCAAAGTGCTGTATAGATTTTTGTTGGAATATAAACTAGAGGAAGAACATGTCAAAGAAAACATGGTCGCCTGGGCGAAAAATTTCGGTTACAATGTGGAATTGGCTAAGTGGGAAAAACTTTGGATACTTAATCAGAAATTAACATTGGCTACGGCGTATAAAGAAAATCTTTACAAGATGTTCTACAGATGGCATCTCCCGCCAGCACGGCTATCTAAAATGTTCAAAAATTTGGCCCCAAATTGCTGGAAGTGTAAAAAAACACCAGGCACCTTCTACCATATGTGGTGGACGTGCAATGAGGCAAAAAAATATTGGAAAATGATCCAATCATGGTTAGAACAAATGGTGGGAGAACAAATTATGTTTAAACCAGAAACTTTTCTCCTAGGCATAATACCGGAGGGGTTTAAGAAAGATACACTCTATCTAATTATACATATACTGACTGCAGCGCGCATAACCTATGCACAGCATTGGAAAAAAGAAAATACACCATCAGAGCTAGATATAATCAGAAAAGTGTTGGCCTGTGCAGAAGCAGATAGGCTCACTTTGGAACTTAAAAATAAAGGGGAATCAGAATATTTTGAGGTATGGAATAGATTTTATGACTGGTATAAGTTAAGATGACAAGACTGGAACAAATGTATATATGGCGATCGAACAGAAGGACAGACAATGTATTAAGTAGAATAATTGTTAATGGTTGAAACCAGCTGTACATAATGTGAATATATGATCACCCCGACTCTGCGGCATTGCATTGTTTTAAATGTAAAAACAATAAAAATATATTGCAAAAAAAGAAGAAGTTCTAAATAGAAAGATTAGAGAAGAGGAAGAAATAAAGGGAATGACTATTTAAAAAGAAGAATACAAGCTGCAAGCATTTGCAGATGATTTAGTTTTTATTCTTGAGGAGCCACTTGAATCTGCATCTAAATTGATAGGAAAAATTGAGGAGTATGGAAAAGTTGCAAGTTTGAAAATAAATAAAGACAAAACAAAGATCTTGACAAAAAAATATACCATTGAAACAAAAAGAAGAACTGGCGGAAATTTTGGAAATGCAAATTACAAATAAAGTTAAATATTTGGGGATTTATCTAACAGCCAGATGCAGTACCCTCAAAGAAGATAATTATCTTAGATTGAAGCAACAAATTGCAATAGATCTGGTGAAATGGGAGAATCTTCAACTATCAATGATTGGGAGAATCTCAACAATTAAAATGAGCATCCTACCTAGAATTCTATATTTGTTCCAGACTATCCCAATTAGGTTGGGGAAAGACTACTTTGAAAATTTAAATAAAATGGTGTTGAAATTCATATGGCAGGGGGGAAAAGCAAGAATAAAACGTAAATTGCTAAATCAAGAGGAGGGTTGGGCTTACCTGACTGGGAGTTGTATTATCAGGCAGCTAGTCTGATGTGGATCAAGGAATGGATAATACTAAGAAATATTAGGCTTTTGAATCTAGAGGGTCACAACCTGTTGTTGGGATGGCATGCATTTTTATGGTATAAGGGAATTAAAGCACATGTTACTTTAGAAGACATTATATAACAGAGGCTCTGTTATTAAATTGGGAGAAGGTTAAGAGCTTGCACTACTTGAAAATTCCAGTCTGGATATCAACCATTGAAGCTTTTTCATATTCAATAATATATAAAAGGGAACAAACAGTTAGATATGCTGAATTATTAAATACAGAGGGTGAACTCAAATCTATACAAGAATTGAAACAGGAAGGTATTGAAGTCAATTGGTATTCATATGTGCAAATACATTCTAGATACAATGAAGATCGAAAAAAGGAGGGCTTTTATGATAAAATGACTGAATTAGATAAAATCTTAACAGGTAACGACGAAAAAGTAATCCAAAAATTCTATGCCTACCTATTAGAGGTGAAATTACAGGAAGAACAAGTCAAAGAAACTATGTTAACCTAGGGGAAAAACTTTGGGCATGGGATTGATTTAGAAAAATGGCAAAAACTGTGGACTCAAAACTATACAATGACAATGTCAACTGCATATAAAGAGAATTTGTATAAGATGTTTTACAGGTGGCACTTATCCCCATCGAGAATAGCAAGAAGGTCTAAGAATAAATCCAAAAAATGCTGGAAATGTCATCAGACGCCGGGCACATTTTACCACATGTGGTGGACTTGTTCTGAAGCTAAAAGATACTGGACTAAAATACACATGTGGTTGGAAAAAATGATACATAAACACATAGACTTAAAACCAGAACTCTTTTTATTGGGAATAATACATGAAACATACAACAAGGACTTGAAATATTTGATTATAAATGTATTAACAGCTGCTAGAATTGTATTTACCAAAAATTGGAAAAATGAGAAATTACCAACAGAGGAGGAAATTATTCGGAAAATAATGGATTGTGCTGAAATGAGTAAGCTTACATTTGAAATTAGAGAACTAGAGGATGAGCAATTTTATAGAGTATGGGATTTGTTTTACCAATGGTTAGATAAAAAAACCTGGAAATGAAATTGTTCTTTTTATTTTTTATTTTTTTTTATTTTATGCAATAATAGAAAGTTATATCTAATGCTGTGAAAGTTTTTTTTTCTTCTCTTTTTTATATGTTAATTTTTTTATTATGAAATAGAGTACTTATTTATACGATATATGAAGAACAATAATGCACCTAATGTATAACAGTGGGATGATTTAAACCGTTAGGTATAATTGTAGGTAGTGACTATTTCTGCTATACTAAATGGACCAATGATGATGTAATGAACAATGGATACACATATGAATTGAAATATTTAATGACTATATGGATTGATAATTAACAATGGAAAATTATATTTGGAGTTGTGGATGATTGAAAACATTATGGTTAACTGAAAGTATAAATGTGTAATATGAATTAACAGGAATTTTTTGATTCAACCTTTGTTTTTATTTCTTAGAGATAGGCGATATTATAATTCTATAAAGACTTACTGTTACCTAATAGATAATTATGGATTTAAGGAAATAAGGGCTGTCACAAATGAAAGAATACTAATGGTAATTTGAATACACAATGCTCAATGAAATATTTAGTTATGTTTAATGGATAACCAGTGATTTTATTTTTAACTGCAAAAACCGCTGCACAAAAACTTGTAACCAAACGACATGCTTGATGAAATCAAGGAAAGTTGTTTGTTTTTCCTCCTTGCTCTTGTTCGGTATGTGTTGTCTTGTTCTTTTTAAAGAAAAATAAATAATTTATAAAAAAGAAAAAGAAAAAGAAAAAGCTGCATATTATTTAAGATTTCAGAATATTGAAGAGGAGAAAGGAGAGAATTTAGTAGAGAAGGTCGCAGAGATTCTATCAGAGGCCATAGAGGAGAGTAAGGAAAAGATACTAGATGGGATTGATGAAATATTTAGAGTACACACAAGATATGCAGCTAGAAATAATCTGCCTAGAGAGGTACACATAAGATTTATTAAGAAAACTTTGAAGAATGAAAAATTGCAAGTGTCCAGAAACACCACGATAAAATACAAGACTAGAGATATAGTGGTGCTGAAGCAAGTGCCAAGGAAGGTTAGAGAAATAAGAAAAGAATACCACTTCCTGACCAAGAGTTTGATTTAAAAAAAAGGGGGTGTGTGAGTTTTAGATGGCTTGTGCCAGAAGGGATCTTGGTAACCTGTCAAGAACAAAGACACATATTAGACTCTCTAGAAAAAGCAGAATTATTTTATGAATAATATATAGGACTGCAAGAGGAAGAGAGAGTGAGAGAAGAGGGAGGAGCTAACTGCCAGGAACTCAAGGAGAAATATCCAAAAGAGAAAATGAAAGAGCAGGAAGAAAAAGCATTAAGAGAAGGGGCAAGAGCAAACGAGATGAAAAAACAAAGGGAGATAAGAATGACTAGATCAAATAAACCTATTGTGAAATTCCGAGAAGACGACCTAATTAATTTACGAGCCTCGAGACAAAGTTCAAAAGAAATCCAATCATTTATTAGGATCGACATGCTGGCATGGACTCCTGTGGAGCCAAAACTGCTTTCACTTAATTGTGTTTGAACTTTACCCCTGTATCCCCTCCCTTCTGTCCTGCATCATAACTCATATTCTCCAACTAGGTTGTAGACATGAGATCCGACTCTGGCTGAAGGCATGCATGGAATTTCCCCCTCCATGCCAGCCTGATAATAGTCGTGGCAATGCTTTAGAAGTTGACATCCGGCTCCCCTCACGTCCCGAAAGTGACCTGTGTGACAGAAAGACAATTTGAGTACAGGTATATAACAGGGATGTGTCCCTCCCCCAGGCTTGCTTGGATTTTCTGCATGGAATTTTGCTATGAGGCAATCAGCCTGGATATTTCTACTTTTCACCCAAGATGCCTCTGATAAGGGATAGCCCTTCCACTTGATTAAGTATTGGAGTTGTCTCCTGTGCCACCTTGAATCGAGGATTCGTTGAACTTCATAATGGGTTTGGCCCCCTATGACCATAGGGCCCAGGGGTTCCCAGGGTAGTGGTCTCAGGGTGGATCCGATCACAGGTTTTAAGAGGCTACTATGAAACGCTGGGTGTATCTTCCCCAACAATCGAGGTAGTTTCAATTGCACTGTGACTGGGTTGATGATCTTTACTATGGGGAATGGTCCCATAAACTTAGGCCCCAGTTGCTTGCTAGTCAGATTTAATCTCAAATATTTTGTGGAGAGATAAACCTTCTCTCCCATCTGGAATGGCCGTTGCGGAGCCTGGTGTTTATCTGCCTGTTTCTTATAGGTTTGTGCCACTTTAGCCAGTGCCTTTTTGACATTTTCCCAGGTTGATTTCAGCATCGACATCCAATCAGTCAAGCTGACTGAGGAGGGGGGATCCCTTGGATACTCAGGCATTGGGACGAAGTCCATACCGCTCACTATTTTGAACAGCGTGAGTCCTGTGCTACTGTGGACAGCATTATTGTATGCAACCTCAGCGAAAGATAAAAGGTCTGCCCAATTGGACTGCTGATAGTTCACGTAACACCTCAGGTACTGCTCTATCATGGTCGCTCTGCTGCCCCATTGGTGCTTGGATGAAAAGCTGAACTAAGACACTGAGATGACCCAATGGACCGCAGGAACTCCCTCCAGAACTTAGCCGTGAACTGGACCCCTCTGTCTGAGATAATTCTTCGAGGTATTCCATGCAGTCGGTAGATATGCTTCATGAACAGTTTAGCCAGCTTGTGAACCGAGGGTAGTCTACAGGGTATAAAGTGTGGCTGTTTGGAGAACAGATCTATTACAGTCCAAATCACCGTGTTTCCCCCACTTTTTGGCAACTCTACTATAAAGTCCGTTGCAATCTCCTCCCATGGCCTCGTTGGCTCTGCTACTGTTTGCAGCAGTCGGGGGGGTGTGGGGGGGTTCCTGGTCGTCTCTTCATTGTGGCGCACATGGTGCAAATTTTCACGTAACTATCCACATCATTCTTTATGCCAGGCCACCAGAATTGCCTCCGGGCTAAGTGTAAAGTCTTTAGGAACCCAAAGTGGCCTGCCGGTTTGGCATTGTATCTCCTCTGGAGAACTAGGGTACGTAGGGATTCTGGGACATAGAGTTTCATCCCCTTCCATGCAAGGTCATCTCTTTTCGTCAAGATGTGTTGGTTGGTTTGGAACCAGGGGTCTGCTAGCAGTTCAGTTTTGAGTCTCGTGGTTAGGTCGCTTGCAGGTTGGTCTTGCCGGTCACGGCGTTGCCGCCTGGTGATTACTTGGGCAGCTGTGCTCCCGTTCGCATTTGTACTGAGGCATGCGGGAGAGGGCGTCAGCTAGAAAGTTCCTCCCGCCCGGAATGTGCTTTAAGACAAAATCAAAATGGTTGAAGTATTGAGCCCATCGGACTTGTTTGGGTGATAGTTTCCATGGGGTCCTAAGCACCTCCAGATTTTTGTGGTCGGTCCAGACTTCAAACGGATTCTGGCTCCCTTCCAACAGGTGTCTCCAGGTTAGCAGTGCCCATCTCACTGCGAAAGCCTCCTTTTCCCATGCGGCCCATCGTCTCTCTGTGTCTGTGAGCTTGCGGGAGGTGTAGGCGTAGGGTTGTAAGTTTCTTTGGTTGTTTCTTTGAAGTAGTACCGCTCCCACTGCCACATCGCTGGCATCTGCCTGGATCATGAAAGGTTGCTCGGGGTTCGGATGCTTCAGCACTGGCTCCTTTGCAAGCATTTCTTTTAGTGTCTTGAATGCCTCTTGGCAGGTTAGGTCCCATGGTAGGGGTTGTCCTGGACAAGGTTTCGTTCCTGGGCTCCCTGTCTTCAGGAGGTCTGTCAGGGGTTTGGCAATCTTCGCAAAGGAGGGGATGAGTTGCTTGTAGAAGTTCGCGAACCCTAGAAAGCTTTGTAGATGTCTGCGGGTGTGAGGGGGATGCCAGTTTAGGACAGCTTGCACTTTCGCTGGGTCCCTCTCTATTCCCTCATTTGACACGCGGTAACCCAGGTAGTGTAACCGTGCACAGTGGAATTCTCATTTTGATACCTTGACGTACAGGTTGGCTGCCAGAAGTTTCTCCAGTACTTGGCAGACCAGGGGTACATGGTCGTCCATGGTCTCCATGTAGATAAGGATGTCATCTAGGTAGATGAGGACCCCCTTTTAGAGGTGCTCATGCAGCACCTCGTTTATTAACTGCATGAATACCGCTGGGGCCCCCTGCAGTCCGAAAGGCATCACTTTGAATTGAAAGCTCCCTAAGGGGCAGTTGAACGCTGTTTACCACTCATCTCCCTCTCTGATACGTACTCGGTAGTATGCTTCTCTGAGGTCTAGTTTTGTGAAGACTTTTCCCTTGGCCAGATGAGACAGCATGTCCTTCATGAGGGGGAGGGGGTATAGGTTATGTATGCACACCACATTTATCCCTCAAAAGTCCACACACAATCTCATGGTTTCATCTTTTTTTTCTTTGAAGAGGACTGGTGCCACGACCAGTGGCTTTGCTGGCTCAACGAACCCCCTTGCTAGGTTTTGTCTATGTATTTGCGCATCTCTTGCATTTCCTGGGGCTTCACAGCATACAGTTTGGGCTTGGGTAGTTTTGCCTTGGGGATGGTTTCGGTGGCACAGTCTGTCTCCCGGTGGGGAGGCAGAACATCGCACTCGGCCTCGCTGAATACTTCTGCGAGGTCCTGATATTCTATCGGAATCAGTTCGGCCTCTGGGGTTTTCTCGGATGTGGTTGCCAGTTGTTCTCGTGTGCTCTCTTGGGGGGTTTCCAGCATGGGTGGTGCTTCTGCTTGCTGGTATGGGAGGGGTTGGGGGCTCCTTGATATCCTAAGTCTGCAGGTACCCCCTTGCCACCAGATAGTTGGTCCCCACTTGTCTAGCCAGGAAAGTCCCAGTATGACTGCGTCTGTCATTTTGGGGGCTGTTATGAATCGAATTACTTTCCAGTGATCCCCTAGCTCTAGCCTCACTGGTTGAGTCAGGTGGGTGGCATAGGCTCCTCCCATTTGGGACCCGTCGACCTGCTTGAACTGGATTGGGTGGGACAGACTGTGGTTAGGTTTGATCAAGCACCTTGTGCAGCCTGAGTCTATTACGACTTGAAAATCCCCCTGGTTTCCTGTTTTTGGGGCTGTGAGGCACATTGGAAAAAGGAAAGGGTGAATTGACTCACTCACCATTGGGTCATTTTCTCCCTTGTCCTCGCTGTCATATGATTCAGGCGACTGGTTGTCATTGCCTGGGGTTCCATCACTTTTGCCTGAGGGGGAAGGGGCCTTTGCAGACTGGAGGGCTTTCCTGGATGTGTTGGTGGTCCCTTTGGGCCTTCGTTCTGGTCGTGCCCTGGGCGGTGGGTCTGGCCTTGGTTTTGGGGCTGGGGTTGGACATGCAGCTGCCATGTGGCCTATTCCCCCACATCTGTAGCATTTCAGCAGACTTCGAGGGAGGGTTGGTCTCTGAGCCTGCTGTGGTGTTGTGGTTCCCTGCCAGCTGGGTGGTTTCAGGTCGGGTTGACCTCTCTCTTGTGGGTCCGGTTGATTTGTCATGTCATTGGTGCGCAGGCCGCTGTCGACTTTTGTTGCTACTTGGAACCACTCAGAGAGTTGATTTGGGATGTCGCAGTATGCAGTTACTTGGGCAATTTGCTTGTCCAGGCTTGTTCTGAAAAAATGCACCAGCAGCTGCTCTGGTAAAGGAGATAGCCTTCCTATAACCCTCCTAAATTCACAGATGTGCTCTTTGATGGGGTGGCCCCTCTGCTTTAGGTTGCTGAGTTCCTCTTCTGCATATGGTTCCTCCTCCACCTCCTCAATTCTGGCCTCTAGCAGTTGCAGGAAGTCATCTATGTCTTGCAGTTGGGGGGCTCTCCTCTTGTGGAGGGCTGCTAGCCATTCCCTTGCTTCTCCCTCTAGACCCTCTGTGATGGCATTCACCATGGCTCTGGGGGATGGGTAGAGGTGCCCATAGCGTTCTAGGTGGATATCAGCTGAATCAAGGAATAGGGCTAGCTGGTCTGAGTCTCCGTCAAACTTTCCCCGGAATTGGGGTGGGTCATTCAGCCCTAATCCCCCAGCCTCCTGTCGGCCTCTGTATGCTTGCACCTGATATGGCTGGTCATCTTCACCCCTAGTTTGGAGAGAGGGAGGGGGTTGCCTGCTCTTGGCAGCCTGCCTGCTGTGTGGGAGTGGCACTGGTTGCCGTTTTGGGCTCCTTCTCCTTCTATCAGGAGGGGGAGGGGGGCTGCGCTCCAGTCTGCATCTCCTCCCTTCAACAGGATCAGATGTTCCTCCCCTCTCTTTTGGGTGGCATGATGGCCCTTCATCATGAAGGTTGGCTCGGTAAAAATCCTCCCTCTGTTGCTCTTTTGCACTCCCTCGGGATTCCATTTGGGGCTTTGGGAGCCTGACTTGTTTCCAGTCCCACCTCCAGTCCACCCTTGCCAGCTTGCTTGAGACCCTTCCCTGTATCTGGGGACTAGGACAAGGGAATTTCCAACAGTACTTATCTTCCCTTACTTCTGCTTCTTAGAAAGGCATCGCTGCTTGGCATTGCCGCATACCTCCAGCTGCAATCAAACTCCTTTTGCCTGATTTTCCCTCCAAGCAGCCCAAACATTGGGGGAGAGCTCGGAGAGCCTGGGCTTCAGGAAACCAAGAATTTTTTTAAAAAGTCAGTTTTGGCTCTCTGTGAAGTTCCCAGAAGACGACCTAATTAATTTACGAGCCTCGAGACAAAGTTCAAAAGAAATCCAATCATTTATTAGGATCGACATTCTGGTGTGGACTCCTGTGGAGCCAAAACTGCTTTTGCTTAATTGCATTTGAACTTTACCCCTGTATCCCCTCCCTTCTGTCCTGCATCATAACTCATATTCTCCAACTAGGTTGTAGACATGAGATCCGACTCCGGCCGAAGGCATGCATGGAATTTCCCCCTCCATGCCAGCCTGATAATAGTCATGGCAACACTTTAGAAGTTGACACCTATAATATAAGTAAGACATGGAAGAAGAAATAAAAGTAATTTCTATCAACATAAATGAATAAATTCGGCTATAAAAAGAAGAGTATTTAATAAATTAGAGAAATTAAAATTGGACATTATATGCTTACAGGAAGTGCATATTAAAAAAACAGCATAATTTTTTTTGGAACATGCAAAATTGGGCAAGTTATATACGGCATTGGCAGACCAAAGCAAAAGAGGGATAGCAATATATATTAAAAGGACAATACAATCAAATCAAATATTTGGAGATGAGGAGGGGAGAATACTGATGGTGGAAATAACAACAAACTGTAAAAAGACTTTATTAGTGGCAATATATGCCCCAAATAAAAATCAAGATGATTTTTTTAGGAAATTGCACAGAAAGATAACAGAGTACGAATATGAAGATGTATGTATACTAGGAGACTTTAATGCAATTCCAAACAATGAAATAAACTATAAATCCTCAAAAATGAATAAGAAACCAAGGAAAACCCTTTCCAAGGTATTTTGTTTACAGTGGTGGATGAATTAAATCTGCAAGATGTTTGGAGAATAAGACACCCGAAAGAAAGGCAGTATACGTTTTACTCAAATAGAAACCTGTTGTGGTCAAGAATAGACATGATGTGGGAGATCACTTCCTGTTCCTGGAGGCGATGGACATTGCCGTCCACTGTTCTTCTCTCTGGTGGGCTCCTTTAGGGAGCACAGGGGGTCTTGGAGGGACCACCTGCCGTAGGGCGGCTTGCTGGAGCCCCCAGAAGCGGCGGCAGCCATCGGGGGTTTTCCAGTCTCGCCCCAGGAGCCGGGGAGCGAAGGGGGGCGCATGGCATAGCTGTCAGCTGCCTGCGCCAGCGCCGAATGGCTTCCAGAAGGAAATAATCAATCAGAAGTTGCAGTGAAGTGCTGGAGGTGAGAAGTTTGCCCTAATCTCTTTTAACACCATTTAATGGATGAGCAACAGCTATTCGCAAGTTGTTGATTCAATCTATTTGAAGTTGCAAGATTGGAGGTTTTTTTTTTTACCCCCCTCGGTTAAAGCAGCATTTGAACTATCTCTCGATCTCGGAATGGAGTGAGAGAGTAACACAGACAAAAACTTTATCATTCTTACAACAAGAAGTGGCTGGAGAGAGCACAAAGGACTTATCAGTTGCCCAAATGTTTCAGGCTATTATGAAGGGACAGGACGAACTGAAAAAAGAACTGACAGATTTTAAAGAGCAGCTCAGAGATGCACAGCAGCAAACAATAGAAAATAGGCCGAGGGTTGGAGTACTGGAGGAGGTTGGGCTGAGGGAGGAGGTGAAGGCAACTCAGAAGGGGAATAGAGAACTGGAAAACTTCATGGTAAAGATGGAACTTAAAAGAATGCCCCTTTTTCTCAGATTCCAGAACCTACCCGAGACAGAAGATGAAGACCTTAAGGATATTATGTGTACAATCTTAGCAGAATACATTAAGAGAGATAAAGAACAGTTTATAAAGACAGCATTAATCCCCCAGAAGTCGACACAGAGGCGTAAGCCACCATCCTTTTTCTCACGGAAAAGAATGGGTGCGGCTACCCTTGATCTAGCTGGCTGAATAAAGCCCCTTTTCAAGTTCTTTTCTATGTATGCCCTCATTTCTGCTAGCTCTTGCAGGGTCATAGAATACATTCGGGGCTTTGGCAGTTTAGCCCCAGGGAGTAGTTCCAGTACAATCCGTGGGGCGGTGAGGGAGCAAAGTATCACATTCCTGTTTGCTGCATACATCCTTTAAGTCTGCATATACCCGAAGGAATTACTCCTCCCCAGCTGTATGTACCGATGGCACTGTAGCTTGCAATCCCACCAGCCCTTGGGCTGTGGTTTGTGCCTCATGAGGAGAGGGGGGTCAGGGCTGAGCCCTATTCTGAGATGCCTACTACCACCACCCCACCATATCGTGGGGCCCCATTTGTCCAACCACACCAGGCCTAGTACAATCTCTTCCGTGATTTTTGTAACCACTACAAAACACAGGACCTCCCGATGGGGCCCTATCTGCAATAGCACCCGATCAGTTACATGCATGGCTGGTTGGCCCCCCAATAACGACCCATCCATCTGTTCAAAATGGATTGGCCTAGCCAACTTCTTGAAGCCTACCCATAGACTATCAGTGACTGTGGCATTCATTAAGCAACAAGTGCACCCTGAATTGATCAGGGCTGTACATTGTCATTGCCTGGCCGCTTCCACCACTATCGGTATTACAAAAGGTTTCATCAGCTTACTTACAAGTCACTTCCACTGGTTTTGAGCATATCACCGAATGGGCTGGAGTCAACAGGTATAGAAATTGGTTGACTCGCCCCACGTGACTTCTCCTGGCCGACCTTCACGTTCTTCCTGGCCATCCCACTGTTTGTGCTTGATGTGCTCACAGACGCTCTAGGGCCGGTCTCAGGGCACTCTGCCGCTCTATGCCATGGCCTCCCGCATTGAAAACATGTTATGGGTGGCTGGACAGGTGTTGTCTGTCCACCTGCCATTGGGGAAGGAGGTTTCACTGTGGGGATTGCTGTGGGTTGCGGGGTTTTTGGAGTGAAGCTAATAGGACACATTTGTGGCAGTCTTTGTCTTCCCGGCTTATCATCATGGAACTCTATAGCTAATTTCGTGGCAGCCTGGAACCATGCATTCAGTCTAGGTGGCAACCCTCTGTAGATGCAGGTTTGGCATAGTGTTTGGTCAAGACCGACCTTGAAGTGATGCACTACCAACCTCTCCAGCCACCCCCTCACTTTGTCAGCCAGACGCCGGAACTCTCTGATGTATTCGGCTACTGGCCTCCCTCGCTGTCTTACAGCCAGCAACTCCGCTTCCGCCTGCTGAGTCCTGGTGGTATCATCAAAACTTTCTTGCAGTGCCACCAGGAACAGACCAACGTCCCCAAGTTCTGCAGCATGATCCCCATACAAATCAGCCACCCAGTCGGTAGCCTCTCCATCCATCACTGCCACCATGGCCATCACCATGTCCCACTGCGATGTGTACATATGGCTGTAACAGTCCATGTGATTTAACACCTGGCCTAAGAAGAGGGCCACTCTTCCCAGGCTACCGTCAAATGTACCTTGTATTGCCGGTGGGTCCCAGCATCCCATCACTCCGGGACCATAACCAGCTGGAGACCCCCTCTGCTTAAGGAGAGTGTGGGGGCCATAGCTCGCTCCCGCCGCTCACTTCCCTCAGGTATCCCAGGCAGCTTGGTGTACCCCTAGTCTGGGCTGCTGATCTCCTACTCTTGCAGCCCCTTGGGCACCATACCGCAGTGGAGTAACTCCAATTGTCATCTGTTATGCGCCTTTCATGCCATTGGGCAAAATGGGTTCCAGAAGAGGGGAGCATGGGGTGGAAGGCCTCTGTCGTCCTGAACCCCTTGCAGGCCCAGACAACAATCCCCTGTCATTCCTGCATGGGCCTTCCCCACCTCAGCCTCTAGAGGTTCTGCTGTAGGCTTCCATGCCACTGAGTGGTCCTTAGGCCTTACATGTAATGGTGCCTCTCCTGCTGGCCCTGACTCAGCCTCCAGCACAGTTGTATCAGTTGTCACGGCAGACTCCTCCAAGTCCACAGCCTCCAACCCAAGCACTGTACCTTCAGCCATGGTGTGAGCTCTGGTGTGAACTTTCAGGTTCCAAAGGGTTAAGGGAAACAGCCAAACACAGAGATGGTTTTAAAATGCAGTTTATTTTCCTCCAGCATGAACTGACTAACAAAGCACTGAGGCAATGAATAAATTGTCAGAGCTGACATCCAGTGCTCCCCAGTACCTTTTATGCTTTATTTGGTATTTAGGCTAAACTCCACCCCTACGTGTGTGCACACCCATCACCTTGTGACCCAGAGCGAAAACCACCCAGCAATCAGTCATGGCTTGTTCTCAGTCAGTTATCAGTTATGGAGAGTTCTCAGCTGGATTGCATGTGGAGGAGGGAGATCCCCAGCTGGTAAGCACGATTCCTGGCAGATCCCACAGCTTCCCCTCCCTGAATGGCAGCTCTGGGTCTGTGGGATCGCTGGAGCTGACACAAGAGTTACAAGAACAAGGGATCACTTCCGGTCCCTGCAGGCGACGGACGTTTGTCTGCTGCTTGTCTTCTCGGTGGGCTCCGTTTGGAGCACATGGGGGACTTGGAGGGGACCCCCTGCCGTAGGACGGCTTGCTGGAGCCCCCCAGACTCGGCAGCAGCCGGTGGGGGGTTTTCCAGCTTCGTCCCAGGAGCCAGGGAGGAGAAGGGGGGGCATATTTGCCCCTTTGCCGAATGGGCTCCAGAGGGAATAAGTTAATCAACGAAACGTGGCCGAAATGTTGGTCGTGGAGGATCCTTCCTAATCTCTTCAATTAATGGTAACGGATAAGCAGCAGGCTATCGTAAGTTACTGTTCAATCTATTTAAAACTGAAGATTAGAGGGGGGAGTTTTCTCTTTTTTTAACCCCCCCCCTCGGACAAAACGGCATTTAAACTTTCACTCTCCACTCTGAAATGGAGAGAGAACAAAGGCTGACCTGCCACTCAAGCTAATTATGCGAGAAAGACTGAAAACACAGTTGCAAGACTGCATGCTGAGCTGTTTTTAAAGAAAATTAAAACTTTTGTCCTTCTCTCTGCAAAAGGGAGGAGTTAAAATGGCTCCCCTCCATTCCCGTTTTTGCACTCATATATGAAGCTGCCTTTTGAAACCACCCTGGGGGAAAAAATGACTTCTGGCACCTTTTAATACCCCCCCTGGGGGTGCTCTGGATCTCTTCTGCTGTGTGGACTTTTTGGATTTATCTCTTCTTGGTGTGCCTTTGTGCCTTGGAATAGCGAAAGAGAATTAACTTTTTTTACTCTCGGACTTGCCTGCTACCTTGGTCTGCCCCGGCTGCGCGCTCGGACGGCGCCATTTTCTTTGTGAAAGACTTACCATCTCTGAACTTAGACAATGGGACCTAAGAAACCTCCAACGGGCAAGTCACTTTCGGCCCCGGCCTCAGCTACCTCCAGTCCAAATATCCAACAGTCGAAGATCACTTCATTGTTACAAAAAGAAGTGGCTGGAGAGAAAGAACTATCTGTGAATGAAATGTTCCGGGAAATTATGAGAGGTCAAAACGAACTGAGGAAGGAAGTGGCAGACCTCAAAGACGAACTCAGAGGGGTACAACACAATACAACAGATAATAAACAGAGAATAGTGGTGCTGGAGGAGGGGGCTGTCGGGATAGAGGAAAAGGTTAAGGAGGTCCGGAAGGTGAATTTAGAATTGGAAAATTTCATGACCAAAATAGAATTTGAAAGAATGTCTTTTTTTCTCAGGTTCCAGAATCTACCAGAGACAGAAAATGAAGATCTTAAAGACATTATGAGTACAATTTTAGCAGAATACCTTAAAAGAAATAAAGAGCAGATGTGGTGGGATATGGACCTGGTTTATAGAATTAATTCAGCATATGCTAAAATTCATAATGTTCCAAGAGAGGTACATGTTAAATTTCTCAGGAGGGCCACGAGAGATGAGATGCTAGGGGCCCAAAGGGAGGGACCCTTAAAATACCAAGATAAAGAAATTCTAAAGCAAATTCCAAAAAAGATAAGAGAAAAAAGGAGGAAATATTCCTCCTTAACAAAGAAACTATACAATAGTGGAATTTGGTTTAGATGGCTACTGCCAGAAGGAATGTTGATTTTCTGGGAGGGAAGCCATATCAGAATTAAGACAGTGGATGAGGCAGAGGCCTTTATTAAAAAACATTTTTCTCTCCCAGAGGATGAAGACACTAGAGGTGGGGGAAAAGGCAGTAATGTAGAAGACATGGGAAAGGGGGGGGGGCTGTTGCTCCACCTGGGGACAGGGAGGAGGGAGCAATATCGCAAAGGCTCAGGTGACAAAAATAAATATATTTGAAATATTATTGCAATTGTTGATATTCTAGAAAGTGACAAAGAAAGCGAGGATTGAACATATGGCTGATATAATGCAAGAACTCTGTATATGCTTATCATTTACATGTTATTTTTGAAATTGTAGAAGTGTGAGAATTGGGGGGATTTCTACTACTAACATGGGAGCCACCAAAAATTTTCTGTGTACCCTATTACCCTTTTCCCATAAATGTTGTAAAACCAATAAAAAAATTTACAAAAAAAAAAAAGAGTTACAAGAACAAGGGATTTATACAGGTTGGTTTTCACAATTGCAAATGCAATCAAGATATGAAAAAGACAAGAAGGAGTGTGGATTTAACCTGGGAAGTTCAGAGATGGAGCAGATATTTATGGGAACAGAAGAAAGATCTATTAAAAAATTATATAGTTACCTATTAAAAATTAGATTAGAAGAAGTGGTTAAGGATACAATGATAGCATGGGCAAAGAATTTTGGTTATACAATTGAGCTAGAGAAATGGCAGCAATTATGGGAAAGGAACTACAAATTAACTATGTCAACAGCGTACAAAGAAAACTTATGCAAAATGTTTTTTAGATGGCACATGTCACCTGGAAAGCTAGCAAAGATGTTTAAAAACAAATCAACAAAATGTTGAAAATGTCAACAATGTACAGGTTCATATTATCATATGTGGTGGACATTTGCAGAAGCAAGGAACTATTGGACTAAAATAAGAACATGGTTAGAGAAAATGTTACAGAGAAAGATAGAGCTTAAGCCAGAGATATTTTTGCTGGGTATCCTGCCAGAGAAATCTAAAAAAGAAGATATATATTTGATTATACATGTAGCTATGGCAGCGAGAATTGTATTTGCACAGAATTGGAAATCAGATAAGATGCCAACAGAAGAGATAATTAAAAAAATTAGATTGTGCAGAGATGAACAGGTTAACCTTGAGAATAAAGGAAAAAGAGGAATCAATGTACTTCAAGACATGGGGAAGATTTTATGATTGGTTAGAGAAAGGAATATAGAAAAGAAAACAAGAAAGAGATATAGAACCCAGTCGAAACTCTAGTGAATGGCAAAGGGGGGGAGGGGGGAAATAGAAAAGAAAGTATTAATATAAAAGTATATGTTGAAGAATGAGATATTGAGGAAAAAAATTAGTTAGGATATGATAATGAAGAAAAGAGAATAGGGAAGGATAAGTGTAAAATTATAGCAGGGTTTGCGGGAATACATTGGCATCCTTCAGTATCAAAAGTCTATGGTATCGTGCTGTGGAAAGAGGTCCTAGCGCAGCATCTGGTGTAGCTAAAAAGGCCAATTTGGGAGTGGCAATCCCTTCAATACTGAGGGCAGATACATTCTGTCCTGTGCTCAGCCCCCAGATTTCGCAGGTTCCAGGACTGCCTCTTTGCCTCAGCCTGCCGAACAAGTGTCTCTTTGAATTGGAAGAGGCCATGCTGCATCTTTAGCCTCCAAACTGAATGCTCAGCTTGGAATACCATCCCGAAAATACACCAGTTCAGACTTGAAAAGAGATAACCACAACAGAAAAGGAAAGGAAAAGAGTAAAAGAGGAGAAGAGAGGAAAGGGGAGAGAAGGAAGAAAGAGGAAAGGAGAGGAAGGGGGGAAGGGATAGAAAGAGAAGGATAGAGGGTAGAATGGGGAAGAGGAAGAGAGGTAGGGGAGAGGTAAGGGAAGTAGGAAAAGGAAAGGAGAAGAGGAAGGAAGAAAGTAGAGAAGGGAGGGAGGGTGAAAAGAAAAGAAAAAATAGGGTGATGACAATACAAAGTACGTGTATGAGTAGTACATAGTACATATAAAAAAAGAAGAAGGCTTTTAGCCCCGCCCCTTTGTTTTGGTTATGTTCTAACCCCGCCCCTTTTGTGACATGTTTATGTTGTAGTTCCACTCCCTTTTGCGATGTGCTTTGTTTACAGCATAGCCTCTCCCCTTTTATCTCTGTGCCCCATAATCCTCCTCACCCAGTAGTGCAGGTTCAACAACACACACCTACCCACTGTGAAACACGTAGCCTTTCACACGGGTGTGCTGTAACAACAAACACGCCAGACCTACCTGTCCTACAATCCCTTTCATCTTGAATAATTGTGACATAGTAATTATTCACAGGAGGTCCTTTTCATTTGTTTGTAATTGTAGAGCCAGAGTTTGACAGCAGCAACCAATGACATTGTTGCTCTGCTTCATAGCTGCCTCCCATTGGCTGAAAGAAAATGATTGATGGCCCGAGCACATGTATTCTAGTAAACCACCCAGAATGCCATCCTAATGCCAGAAACAAAATGAATGACATAGCGTTTTCTGACGGGAGTAGCTGTCATCATGAGAATGACAGTCTCCCAAAACTGTCAGCATTTTTACACAAAGCAGGAAGTAAAAAGCAATATCAAAGCAAAGTAAGGAACCCTGGCCCCTCTTTGCAGTTGTAAGGCAAGGAATTTGAGCAAGGGTTCAAGTTTGGCCTGTGATTATTTTACTTTACAGAGATGTAAAAAACAAAATACTATATTTGCAAAGAAAACCACCTTTTTTGTATGTGAGTTATTTATTTTTCTGAAAAGGGAGGGTAAAGGGTAGCTCTAAAAGGCAGGAAAAATAAAATTAAGACAAAACATTATACTAAAAATGTGGTTTTTGTTCGAATGAGTGCTTAGGATAATAGTACACAGGGGCAGGTTGCGGCATGCCTCGGAGAGGAGGGAGGGTGTGTGGACATGCGTGGTTTATACTTACTAGAGAGCGGCCATGCAACGCTCATGAGAGCAAGTGTGATAAGCGGGTTTAGGGTCTGTTCTGCCCTGTCCCAGGCATGGCCGGCAGGTCAGGGAATGATAAAAGAGGCCCTCTGCAGAATGGAGGTGATTCAACCACTTAAAGCGTAGATCTCTTTTAATAACAACATGCAACGTGACAAAGGAAATAATAAAAGGGTTATAGACCTCTGTTCTGACCCCCCCAACACAGAACACACTCCGGACCAAAACTACTTCAACAGGATTTATTGCACAGACAGACAGACAGATCCTTGGCAGCAATCCACCACGACAAGACTCTCAGAACCCTCCGGCACAGAGACACGATAGCAGCTATCCAGCATGCCAAGCTCACAAGATGGAACTTTCCCAATAGTTCCTGTGTTGACTTCTGCAAAGGGCGTATGCATAATCAGTCCTTTTATAGACTGGAGAGGAGTCTACTTATCAGCAGCTGAGAGCCCTTACTGCCGGTAACTGCGCACTTGCTCCTTGCGCCTGTGGGCGTGGCGGTAACGAGCATCTAATAACTCCCTGCTGATGTCTGATTCACTGTCCCGTGACTCCTCCCCACTGCTCCAAGGCATGGCATCAGGAGCCCCCCTCCATAGGCTCTCACCGCTGCTCCATGCCTCAAGCGCCTCCTGGTGGCCGACCAGACTCTCCAATCCCTGCTCGGAGTCAGAACCCTGCCCAGGGTCCCAATATAAACTAGAGGAAGAACATGTCAAAGAAACCATGGTCGCCTGGGCGAAAAATTTTGGTTACAATGTGGAATTAGCTAAGTGGGAAAAACTTTGGATACTCAATCAGAAATTAACATTGGCTACGGCGTATAAAGAAAATCTTTACAAGATGTTCTACAGATGGCATCTCCCGCCAGCACGGCTTTCTAAAATGTTTAAAAATCTGGCCCCAAATTGTTGGAAGTGTAAAATAACACCAGGCACTTTCTATCATATGTGGTGGACGTGCAATGAGGCAAAAAAATATTGGAAAATGATTCAATCATGGTTAGAACAAATGGTGGGAGAACAAATTATGTTTAAACCAGAAACTTTTCTCCTAGGCATAATACCGGAGGGGTTTAAGAAAGATACACTTTATCTAATTATACATATACTAACTGCAGGGCGCATAACCTATGCACAGTACTGGAAAAAAGAAAATACACCATCAGAGCTAGATATAATCAGAAAAGTGTTGGCCTGTGCAGAAGCAGATAGGCTCACTCTTGAACTTAAAAATAAAGGGGAATCAGAATATTTTGAGGTATGGAATAGATTTTATGATTGTTATAAGTTAAGATGACAAGACTGGAACAAATGTATATATTGTGATCAAACAGAAGGACAGACAATGTATTAAGTAGATTAACTGTTAATGGTTGAAACTAGCTGTACATAATGTGAATATACGATCACTTCGACTCCGCAGCATTGCATTGTTTTAAATGTAAAAACAATAAAAATATATTAAAAAAAAAAGAACCCTGCCCAGGGTCCTCCACATCCTCCAGAGCAGACTCATAAGGACCCTCGCTGTCGGAGTCTGGTGGCAGCTCCAACGGCTCCTGCTGGGCCACAACAGACCTCTCTACACCATGGGCAGGGGGAAGGCCTCTTTTGAAAGATTGCCATAAAATATGTTGTACTATGTTTGTCGATGAGTTAGAGTACTTCAGACCTATTTTGTTTGGATGCTGTGTGTCCTGCTGTAACGTGAAGGACTATGAAGATATGCAGACCTTGGGGAGAGGCGGGGCTTAATGTCGCGACGATACGACATGCAATCTTGGCGCTCCAAGATTGCTGTCGATATCTCTGCTGGTGGATGGTCCTTTTGGACCTAAACTGTCCCGTAGAAATGGTGATAGAGAAGGGCACGTCCTGCTGATCTCAGGGACATTGCAAAGTCCCTGATTGATCCAGGAGAAGTTCTTTTTTTCCGGCAACAGAGAAGCAGCCGTTAAGCTGCAGAAGGTTGGGACAGCCCCTGAATGGAAGACGAGCAGGAGAGAGAGAGTGCGTTGAAATGGTGAGATAAATTTTTACTATTAGAGAAGAGAACACCCAAAAAGACTTAGAGTAAAATTAAAATTGAAGACAGAAGAGAGTAAGCTGCAAATTAAGCCTGAATTAAACTTAGTGTGTTATCCTTTTTTAATTTTTTTTTTTGAAAAAAAAGTTTTTTATTGATTTTACAAAATTTTAAGGAAAGGGGTAATGGGTATGGGTACAAATTTTGACAGCTACATCGTGCAGGAAATGGTATTTCCCCCAAGTCTCATAACCTTTACAAAATGATAAACAAAATGTTATTGCTTAACTAAATCTTGACAGCTTATTTTTACATTGTATCTTTCAATAAATTCAATCATTTACTTTGTATCTAACAAAAAGATTCATTGTATCAGCAATTGCAATGTTTTTCTAACTTATTTTTGTGATCTGAGTCTTCTCATTGTTGCCTCCTCCCCCCTGCCTGCCAGCAAAGCCTCGGCCCCTCCCTCCTTCATATCTTGTGTACTGTCTTCCGCTTTGTCTAGGAGAGCTTTGTTTTTTTCCATGAAGGCCTCTGCCTCCATAATTGTATTAATTCTAACTCTGCCACCCTCCCAGAAAATCAACATACCTTCTGGCAATAGCCACCGAAACCAGAATCCGTTATCAAATAATTTTTTTGCTAATGGTGAATATTTTTTCCCTCTTATCTCTTACTTTCTTCGGGATTTCAATTCAATTCAATTTATCTGGATGGATGACAACCGACTCAAGCTCAACCCTTCCAAGACGGAGTGGCTGTGGGTACCAGCCCCCCGGTTCAGCCAATTAATTCCATCATTGGCCATTGGGGGCATTCATCTTGCCCCCGTGGAGCGGGCGCGCAATTTGGGTGTCCTCCTGGATGCCCGGCTGTCCATGGATGACCATGTGACAGCCGTGGCAAGGGGGGCGTTCCACCAGGTTCGCCTGGTGCGCCAATTGCGCCCCCTACTGGACCGGGACGCCTTGCGCACAGTCACTCATGCGCTGGTGACGTCTCGCTTGGACTACTGTAACGCTCTCTACATGGGGCTTCCCTTGAAATGCACCCGGAGGCTACAGTTGGTCCAGAACGCAGCCGCGCGGGTAATTATGGGGAGTACTAGGTACTCCCATGTGACACCGCTCCTGCGCGAGCTGCACTGGCTTCCTGTGGTCTATCGGGTGCGTTTCAAGGTTTTGATAACTATCTTTAAAGCGCTCCATGGCTTAGGACCTAGTTACTTGCGGGATCGTATTCTGCCCCATACATCCCTGCGACCAATTCGCTCGCACAGAGAGGGCCTCCTCCAGGTGCCGTCCACTAGACAATGTCGTGGGGCGGCGCCTAGGAGTAGAGCCTTCTTTGTGGCGGGCCCAGCCCTGTGGAATGACCTCCCTCCGGATATTAGGATTACCTCTGACCTCCGCTCCTTCCGTATTAAGCTTAAGACCCACCTATTCCAAGCAGCTGGCCTGGCTCAACTTTGATCTAACCATATCGCTCCTGACGGGTTTTTAACTGGGTATTTTAATTATATTTAATTTCTAGGGGTTTTAATACTGTATTTTAATTGTTTTTATTTTTAGCCGACCTCCTCCTTGTGTATGTTTCAGTATATGTCTTTGTTATATGTTTGTTTTGTCCACATATTTATTTCGTATGTTTCATTGTACGCCGCCCCGAGTCCTTCGGGAGAGGGTGCGGCTAAGAAATAAATATATTATTATTATATTATTATTATTATTATTTGATTTCTAGACTGCCCCCTCTCCCCAAAGGGACTCGGGGCGGTGTACAGGTACCAAATTAAAAAACCATACACATAAGAATAAATACAATTAAAATAAAATTAAACCTTAACCCCTGTACAAATTTATAAAAATTAAAACTCGGCCTAAAACCAACCAAATTTGTTTCAGGATGGCTATCTCTTTGTCCTTGTATTTTAATGTTTGCCCCCTTTGTGCCCCCAGAATCTCATCTCTTGTAGCCTTTCTAAGAAATTTAATATGAACCTCTCTTGGAACATTGTTTGTTCTAGCATAAGCTGAATTAACTCTATAAACCAAGTCAATATCCCATCCTAGCTGCTGTTTGTCTTTTTTAATATATTCAGCTAAGATTGTTGTCGTGATCTCCTTCAAGTCTTCATTGTCAGTCTCAATTACGTTTTGAAATCTAAGGAAAAAAGACATCCTTTCAAATTCCATTTTTATCATGTGGTTCTCAAGTTCTAAATTTCCTCTATGGACCACCCTCACCTCCCCCCTCATCTCAGTTGTCCCCTCCTCCAGAATGTCTAGTCTTTGCTTGTTTTGTGCAGTTTGGTTTTGATTTTCTCTGAGTTGTTCATTCATTTCTCTCAGTTGATTTTTCAGTTCATCCTGCCGTTTTAAAATCTTTTGAAGCAGCTGGTGAGTTACTGATTCCTCTTCAGGGGCTTTAGGTTGTAGAAACGATGTTAGTGACCGTTGTCCAATTGGGCTGGATGTTGAAGATGCTGGAGCAGAACCTGGCTTCCCAGGTGGTGGCTTCTTCGGAGCCATCGTAAAAAAAAAACCTCAGAGATATCTATGTCCATACAAAGAAATGGCGACTGTGGAAAAGCACAACCAAGAGAGACCATGAGGCAGACAGTCCAGACAGGAATAAAGACCTTTTATATAGTTCAAATCCAGTCAATTAAGTCAGTTGTTCCAGATCCAAGATACTATGTAGCAAGAGATGTTTCTGAGAGTAACGGAGGCAAAAGTACAATGCCAGCAATTTTCATACGGGAAGTCTAATTTCAAAGAGCATAAAGACGGAGGAAGTGTGCCATCTTGCTTCGCCAGCACCGGAGGTCAGGAAGCAACAAGTCAAAAGTTTTCAAAGTTTTTAAAGGAGTCAGATCATTACTTTTCTTTCACAATTGCATTGAGAAAGTCATTTTGCCATTGCTTATAACGAGTGTGATTCCTTTTAAAACTCTCTCTCTCTCCTCCGAGAGAGAGGAGATAAATCCAAAGCCGCTTCCCAGGAGAAGATTGAAAGTCTTTTTAAAAGCTGATGTTCTTTCATTTAAATATCAAAAGGAGAATTGGGGAGGATTCCCATCTCACCGCACTTCAGCTGTAGCCTTCAAATTGTCGATCATCCATCTGCCTCGGAACAAAAACGTGCGGGAGCGTAGGAGCTCCGTCGCGCACCCCCTCTCGCTTCTCGGCTCCTGGGGCAATGCCAGAGACCCCCCCGTGGCCACCGCCGATCCAGGGGACCCCCAGCGAGCAGCCCCTATGGCAGGGAGCCCCTTCAAGGCACCCTGTGCCCCCCCCCAAGCCGAGGGGAGCCCACCAAGAGAGCGCAGGGCAGACAACACGTCCGTCGCTCTCAACAACCGGAAGCAGAATTCTCAATTTTGTTTTTTTTTAATGGATGGAATTTTTACAAATGCCTCTTACTTTTAAAATTGGACTGATTTCTTTTTTCCTTCTTCTATTTTTCCTCTTTTTTCATATTGGTGGATTATGAATTTCTTTCTTTTGGTTTTTCAACTCTCGACTGGATTGTTTGTTTTTAAGAATTTTTTTTCTTAAGTTTGGAATTTAAAGAGAGAGGTAAAAGCAGACGGAAAAGAAGTAACACTACCATCTAGAGGCTGGAGACTTGGAAACATCGCTTTTTTTTCTTATTCCCTTTGAACATCTGACTTATATCTTATAATTCAAGGCTCCTGATTTGGTTTATTGAAAGGGATAGTGGGAAGAGTATAGATTGTTTATGCAGGTGCTCTTCCGGAATATTATCAATACCTGGACTGGAGTGAAGAGAAAGCCTTGACTTGAAAGATTATTGTGAATTTGTTTGAAACTTAACAAAAAAGCCTTGGATGTTTTAGTGGCAGTGTTTATAACCTGGAAGAATGGTGCAAACATGAAGAAAAAGAACTAACATTACAAATGATTATGCTAGAAATTCAAAAGGTACAAATAAGTACAGAGAACATTGAAAAGAGAATGGAGAATATAGAACAAAAAACAGAAAAAATAGAGGGAAGAGTTGAGAATATTTACAAAACGATGATGAAATTTGAGGATAGAGTTCAAAAAATTGAAGAAAAATATGAACAAAGTGATAAGAAAATGGTTGATATTGACAGCAAATCGAGCGTGGTTGGAAATGACAGGAGTGGAATGTTGAAAGGAGAGATTAACAAACTGGAACTCTATCTGAAACCTCAAAACATGGAAGAAGAAAGGGAGAAAATCTGGCAGAAACAATGAGAGAAATTCTGGCAGAAGCATCAGTGATAACTAAAGTCAAGCTGATGGAAGGAACAGATGGAGGGTTTCGAGTCTTTACAAGATATGCAATGAACAACAAGGTGCCAAGAGAAGTCCAAATAAGATTTATCAAGAAAACAATTAGAATACAAATACTACAAATGGCAAGAGATATAGGATTGCACTACTACTGGAAGGACACAGGATGATGAAATGAAATGTTATAATAAAAATTAAGTTAAACTTAGTTAAATTTAGAGTATTATGATTAATAATGATAATAATGCATATATATATACACTAGATTGATAATATGAAATTTTACACAAATTGTAAGTGAGGACTATGGAGAGGATGCTGAAAAGCTTTGTTATAAAAGATAAACAATTCTATATAGAATAGAATATAAAGATGTAATACTGTTGGATGATTTCAGGATGATGTAATGAAATGCCATAATATAAATTATTTTAAATTTAGAATAATTTACATAAAAAGGAGGTAATAATAGCTATAGTCAAATGAATGTTTAATGATCATAATAATTGTATACATATACGTTAGATTGATGATATGAGACTTTATGTAAATTGCAAGTGAAGACTATTGTGAGGAAGCACAAATGTTTTGTAACCAATTGACACACTGTAAGTAATTGGAGGAGGGTTTTTATACTCTGTGTGTGTTTATGTTTGTTTGTTTTATGTTTGTTTAAAAATAAAAACTTTTATAAAAAAAAAGATATGCAGACCTCGATGTATGTTGCCGCAAGGGTTGGGTAATGGCTAAGAGAAGCAATTTATCACAGGACCAAGCAACAGGAAGTTGTAAGTAAAGGCCATTTACATATTCAAAAGGGGGGGGGTGGATAAATTGGGACAATCCTGTTATCACTGTGATAGGCAATGACCTGTTACAGCTGCGAGAGTCCCCCCTCTCGCAGGTATGGCCCCCTGCCCTTTCCAGGGCCCACCTTGATGACGGGTTCATTAACCCAGAGAGGTGGAGGAAGCGGGGAATTAGGGGCTTTTTAATTAAATGTTTTTTAAATGTTTTAGGGGGCTCCAGGGTGGGGGGGAGGGTTATACAGGCCGGGAGTGGGGTTAGAGCCAGGCGAACAGGTGTGGTCAGGAGGGAAGTGAGCGGAGTGGGGGGTGGAGGGAAAATAACATTCCAATAGAGGGCTTTCTTATACCAACGGTCGTAGGGAGGGGTGGGTACGAGGACAGACGAAGAACTTGCAGTCGGTTGGGAGACTGTGGGCGTTGGACGCGCCCGGTCATCTGTACCAACCCCCGCATTCTAGGTGGCCAGGATCTACCGAGCCAGGGCCTGAGGCTGATGTTGTGTAATGCGAGGTCCGTTGTCAACAAGGCCCCCCTCATTAACGATCTGATTTTAGAGGGGGAGCCAGACCTCGCAGGAATAACGAAGACCTGGTTGGGCCACGAGGGAGGTTTACCCCTCGTGGAAATGTGCCCACCAGGCTACCGAGTATTCCACCAGCCACGGGCCCAGGGTAGGGGTGGTGGGGTAGCGGTAATTATACGGGAGAATCTGGAACCGAGAGAGTTCACTGTGCCGCAGATATCCGGGTGTGAGTCTCTGGGCGTGAGATGGGGCCCAGGGAGACAGCTGGGCCTGCTGATTATATACTTGGCTCCTCGCTATATATCAGCGGCCCTGCCTGAACTCCTCGAGCGGATCGCAGAGATGGCGGTTGAGACCCCCAAACTTCTAGTTATGGGGGATTTCAACCTGCCATCGAAGGGAGAAGCATCCGAGGTGGTTCGGGAGTTCATGGCTTCCATGACAGCCATGGACCTGACTCAATTAATTCCGGGCCCCACGTACGAGGGAGGCCACACACTGGATCTCCTTTTTGTCTCCGACCAGTGGATGAGTGATCTAGGAGTAGGGGACCTAGTCATTACGCCCCTGTCATGGTCAGATCACTCACTTCTCCGGCTCGATTTCCCGGGCGCTACCCCCCTCCGCGGGGAGGCGGAACCAGATTGTCCTAGATGGTTCCGCCCCAGGCGCCTGATGGAACCGTATAGGTTCCAGACGGAGCTTGGGCCACTTCCTGTAGACCTGGCCCGCTCCCGGATGGAGGACCTGGTAGCCACATGGAATAGTGCGGCCGCCGGGGCCTTAGACCGGGTTGCGCCTCTGCGGCCTCTCTGGTGGCAACAAACCGCCCTGGCTCCTTGGTTTAATGAGGAGCTAAGGGCGATGAAACGCCACAAGAGACGCCTAGAGAGCAGATGGAGATCCTCCCGTTCCGAATTTGACCGAACACAGGCAAGAACCTACTTAAGGACTTACCTTGTGGCATTAAGAGTGGCCAAACGTTGACATTGCGCCACTCTTATTGCGTCTGCAGAGAACCGCCCTGCCGCCCTGTTTCGGGTGACCCGCTCCCTCTTGTCACAGAGGCTGCGGGAAGCCCCTTTGCAGGGCAGGGCAGAGGAATTTGGGGAATACCTGCAGGATAAAATCGCTCAAATCCGGAGGGAATGGGTCCCCCTCAGTGTTCCAGAGGAGACGTCCAGGGCGAGTCTTGAGAGACCATTCTGGGAGGAGTTTGACTCTGTTGCCACTGAGGATTTGGACAGGCTGCGTGGACGACTGCGAGCCACCACATGTTTATTGGACCCGTGTCGCTCCTGGCTTGTACTGGCATCCTGGGAGGTCACATGAGGCTGGCTACTGGGACTAGTGAACACTTCATTGAGTGAGGGGTTCCTGCCAGCCGTCTTGAAAGAGGCGGTTGTGAGGCCCTTGCTCAAGAAGCCTTCGCTGGACCCAACTGAACTAGCTAATTACCGTGCCGTCTCCAACCTTCCCTTTTTAACGAAGGTTGTAGAGAGTGTGGTGGCTCAACAGTTCCCGCGTCACCTGGAGGTATCTGATTATCTAGACCCGCGCCAGTCTGGCTTCCGACCCGGGCACAGCACAGAGACGGCCTTGGTCGCGTTGGTGGATGATCTCTGGAGGGCCAGAGATAGGGGTTGTTCCTCTATCCTGGTCCTGTTAGATCTCTCAGCGGCCTTTGATACCATCGACCATGGTATCCTATTGCGCCGGCTGGAGGGGCTGGGGGTAGGGGGCACCGTGTTGCGGTGGTTCCGCTCCTACCTCTCTGACCGGACGCAATGTGTGTTGGCAGGGGAGCAGAGGTCGATCCTGAGGCCGCTCACTTGTGGGGTGCCGCAGGGGTCGGTCCTCTCGCCCCTCCTGTTCAACACATATATGAAGCCGCTGGGTGAGATCATCCGTGGTTTTGGGGTGGGATACCATCTGTACGCTGATGATACACAGCTGTACATTTCCACCCCGAACCACCCCAACGAGGCCGTCGAAATGATGTCCCGGTGTTTGGAAGCCGTACGGGTCTGGATGGGAGACAACAGACTCAGACTCAACCCTTCCAAGACGGAGTGGCTGTGGCTACCGGCCCCCCGGTTCAACCAGTGTATTCCATCGCTGGCCATCGGGGGCGAGCAACTGGCCCCCGTGGAGCAGGCGTGCAATTTGGGCGTCCTCCTAGACGCCCGGCTGTCTATGGATGACCATGTGGCAGCCGTGGCGAGGGGGGCGTTCCATCAGGTCCGCCTGGTGCGCCAATTGCGCCCCCTATTGCACCGGGATGCCCTTCGCACAGTCACTCACACGCTGGTGACGTCCCATCTGGATTACTGCAATGCTCTCTACATGGGGCTCCCCTTGAGATGCACCCGGAGACTACAGGTGGTCCAGAATGCAGCCGCGCGGGCAATTATGGGGCGAACGAGGTTCACCCATGTAACACCTCTCCTGCGCGAGCTGCACTGGCTCCCTGTGGTCTACCGGGTGCGCTTCAAGGTGTTAATCACCATCTTTAAAGCGCTCCATGGCACAGGACCTAGTTATTTGAGGGATCGTATCCTGCCCCATACATCCCTGCAACCAATCCGCTCTCACAGAGAGGGACTCCTCCGGGTGCCGTCCACTAGGCAGTGCCAGAGGGCGGCGCCCAGGAGTAGGGCCTTCTCTGTGATGGGCCCAGCCCTCTGGAATGACCTCCCCCCAGATATCAGGACAACGACGGCTCTCCGCTCCTTCCACACGAAGCTCAAGACCCACCTGTTCCAACTAGCCGGCCTGTCTTAATCAGAACTTCTAACCTCCCTGGCAATTTTAAACTGTATATATAAATTTATTGGGTATTTTAATTGTTTTAATTTTATTGTTATTTATTTTAACTTTGTGGCTTTTACTTTCATTTGTATTGTTAATGTTGATGTATTTACCTCCGCCATGCCACATGCTTTTATATTTGACTGTACGTCGCCCCGAGTCCCTTCGTGGAGAGGGTGCGACTGATAAGTTGAATTAATAAATAAATAAATAAATAATAAATAAAATAAAATTAATTAATTAATTAATTAATATAGTTTTCCAGGCGCTGTTCTGGGATGTAACCTTAACAAGATGTCCTCCTTAATAACAAACATATCAACTGATGAAGAATCTGCAAAGGGAGGCTTAGGTAAATGAACCTAAATTGACTTTTTACTAAGTGTTTTGATGATAATTTTATATAATAAATGGGGGAAGAGTTGCTGTTAGCTTTAGTAATGGGATATTTTTTATATTTAACCAGAAGCAGTTCCTGGATATAAACATGACGAGAGTATGGTTTTTTTAAAGAAGCACCTCAAGTGAGGAAGAATCTACAGATGACAGCCGGGATTATTGGAGTCCTACGAAGTCTATTACTCACACTTGTACTGAGGATGTTAATGATGATATTAACGAAGTGGTTCTGAAGAGTTATGATTACCCCGTTTGTCTATCAAGGGGGATTAAAAGGGACCTTTCAAATGAAGATAACAACGCTGAAGGATGCTCATGTGGGGGTGTTGATTGTATTTGTATGGCGACTACAGAGGTTGAAGATGACGATGATGACTATTATGATAGCTCTGATGAAGGTTATTATTCTGCTGGCGAAGTTAGTGTGAACGTACTGTAAATTAAAAATGAAAGGTTTATCCTAAAGAGCAAAGCATGTTTATTGTACGGGGTGAATGGTGCAGAATGAAGTATAAAAATATTCTAAACAGGAACTGTATTATACTCCAGAATGTACGGGTGGGTATGGGGGTGTAAATTCATTATTTAAGGCCGGTCAGAAGAGCATTAAAAACATAAAATTGAAACATGTCAAGACATGGCTCTTTGGGCAAAATGCTTACACTCTTCATAAGCCCACAAGAATTAATTTTTCTAGGAATGCAACAATAGTTTCTTGCATAGACTGTCCATGGCAAGCAGACCTCGTGGATTTATCAGGATTTGCCTTTGAAAACAATGGCATGAAATTTATTTTAACAGCGATCGATGTACTATCCAAATATCCCTGGGCTGTCTGTTTATTTGATAAGTCTGGATGTGGGGTTGCCGATGCCTTCCAGAGCATCTTTGAAACAGGAAGGTCTCCCAGAAAGTTACAGTCAGATGCCAGAAAACAACTCTTAAACAAACCTCTGAAGACGCTTTTGGCACATTATGCCATACATCATTTTGTGACACATAGTGAAACTAAAGCAGCAGTTATAGAGAGATTTAATTGAACTCTGAAAAATAAACTCTGGAGGTATTTTACAGCTAAAAATACTCACTGATATGTAGATGTTTTACCAGCTCTCATGCGGGGTTACAATAGCTCTTACCATCATAGTATCCAGACAGCCCCCCAATACGGTAAATTGCTCTAATGAAAAAGATGTTTGGCTACGACTGTATGGAAAAAGTTTAAAAGTGGTTGGAAAGTTTAAAAACTTTAAGGTGGGGGGTCACATTAGGATATACAGACTAAAGGACAAGTTTGAAAAGGGTTATCACCAAACCTTTACAAATGAAATATTTATTGTCAAAGAACAGGTACCAAGAGGAGAAAGGACTGTATATAGATTAATGGATTATGCAGAGGAGCCCATCCAGGGTCCTTTTTACCCAGAAGAGATGTAAAAGATACCTAACGATCAACAGCGTGTCTATAGAATTGAAAAAAATATTCTGGAAAAGAGGGAGGGGAAAACAAAGATAATTCCTAGTTAAATGGTCTGACTGGCCAGAGAAGTTCAACAGTTGGATTAAGGAGTGCGATGTGTGCCATCTTTGACATGGCAGGTTTCTATATTACACTGCCCAGCAACGCATCGACTGCGGCATTTCCCAACAACAAAAGTTCCAACTTTACTATTCGATTAGTAAAAGTGCTGGAGATTATGGGACCATGGGAAGTAGGGAAGGTAGAGTTACAATATCCGCACACTTGGAATACAATAAATGCAAAGGAATATTTTGAAATCACAAATGAGAGAAAAAATGGTATTTTTCTTTAAAAGCCGGTCAATATGCAACCATCCAGCAAGTGATAAAAAATATGAACAAGATTATGGCTGAGTCTGAAGAACCACCACAAGTGATCATGAAGTATGATGCAATCGGATGGAAAATCAGAATTAAAGGTGTGGGTCCCTACAGCATACTAGTCACTGAAGGACTTGGCAGGATATTAGGAGTACAACCACATGTGCGTACCCAAAAAAGCGACTTTGTTGTGGACATTACAGGTGGCTTCAACATGCTGTATATTTATACAGATATCATGTGTCCACAGATAGTGGGAGACTTCTATGTACCGTTATTACGTTGTTTACCCATACAGGGTGTGGACAATGAAATAATCATGACAACCTATGACCAATCACATTACGTAACCGTCAACAAGCATTATATCGACACGATTACTATAGAAATCAAAACGGATCAGAATGAAAACATAGCTTTTGACCATGGTAAGGTCATTGTTAAGCTTCATTTCAGGCCTCAGAAAAGTGAAGGATGGTTTCAGAGCAAGAGCCAGACATACAGCTGGAAGTCGTAAATGGGATCTGCTAGGACCACTGCATAACGATCTATTTTTTCAAGACAAGCTATTGATTAACGATGTGGATGTGAGCATTAAACTCTCAAGAAGTAAAAATGAGTTCTGCCTGATGAGGGACGGACAGTAACAAAAATGACAAAGTACAGATCCTGGCAGCGTCTCTCTTTGTAAAACATGTAAAAGTATCCCCCGGTGTGTAGTTGGGACATGCGAAGGAGCTGCTTATCTCCAATGCCAAATACCCCATTGATCGTATTGGTATGAAGGTTTACAGCATTCCTGCAGGCAGTCTTGTGTTTAACCAGGAAAACCTATTTCTAGGACAGTTACCTAAACAGTTAGTGCTCGGCTTCGTGGAGAACACCACATTTAGTGGTAATTATGAAATAAATCCTTTCAATTTTCAGCACTATAATGTCAACTTTTGAGCCCTGTATTGTGGTGGTGAACAAATTCCTGCTAAACCACTTCAGCCTGATTATGAACATAACCTTTTTGTGAGAGACTATATGCAATTGTTACAGATACCTGGCAAATCCATGAAAGATCATTCTGTGCTGATTAACCATGAGGAGTTTAACAACGGTTATACGTTATATTGTTTTGATTTGAGTCCCGATCAAGGCTGCTCAGAGCACTATTCCCTGATCAAGAACGGAAACCTCAGAGCAGAAATTAGATTTGCTGTACCCCTCCCCAATACCTTAGCTATACTCTGAAAAAGATGTCAAAATGATCAAATGGTGAAACAGTTTATAGCAAATATGAAGCCTGGAAGAAGTACCGGGACATGTAACAGCTACCATTGTATGCAAACATGTATGGTACATTATAAAATAAACACAAAACGTTAAAAGCATTGCTTGTTTTACAGTGTTTTATTCATTCACAATTGGAGCCAGTCACCAAAATTTAGAACATTTTTAGGATCTGACATAGACCTTGCACCAGGTGCAGATATAGCAGAGGGTGATTTTGTAGAACTTACAACCTTAAAAGTACTTGCCTCTCTGACATTCCACTTCCAGTTTCTGTGGACGACGGACATGCTGTCCGCCGCTCGCCGTCCTGGTGGGCCCCCCCTGACTCACGGGGGGGCACAGGGTGCCTTATAGGGGCGTCCTGCCGAGGGGGCGGCTTGCTGGAGCCCCCTGGAGCGGCGGCAGCCACAGGGGGGCTGCCAGCTTTGCCCTAGGCATCGGGAGGCTTTTGGGGGGTGCGTTTGCATGCGCACCTTCGTCCTGAGGAGATTGGAAGAAAACGCTCCATGTGAAGGCAACAGCAGAAATGCGGTGAGCTGGGAATTCCCCCGGGGTCTTTTTCTTACTTCTTTGAACAACTGAGTAAACAAGGATTAGCAGCTTTCTTAAGACTCTTTGATCTTGGCAAAGTGTTGAGATTGGAGGGGGGGGGTTTCTCCCCCTCCTCTCGAAAAAGCGGCTTTAAACGATCTCTCTTTTGGAGGAGAGAGAGAGAACTGTGAAAAAACTCTTTGATATTCACTTCTTTCAAGCAATAGGGTAATGACTTTCCTGAACAATTGCGAAAGAAAGAAAGTGAACTGACCTAATAAACTATGAATGGAAACTTTTTGAATGATTGTTCTCCGATCTCCTGAGAGAGCTGAGCCAAAATGGCGTTTCTCCCCCCGTTTTTGCTGCCGTTACAAATGAACTGTTGCCTTTGAAAAATCTTCTGGGTCGGAACTACAAAACCCTGGTGAACCCTAGAAGAATCTCTTTATACAATCTTCCTTGGATTGGGGAAAATTGACTACAACTAGAGGGGAGCTGTATTGAAGACTGATATCCCACGCTGGATTTTGCGTGCCTGTAGATCTCGCCCGACAGCGCGCTCCTGTAGACGCCATCTTTTCTGTTTAGACTTATAAACTTTCTCTGAACTTCACAATGCCTGCGAAAAAGGCCCCCATTCCTAAACCAGCCTCGGCTCCAACTTCTTCTGTTTCAAGTCCTGTTCCACAACAAACACAGCTATCTTCCTTTTTACAACCAAGGGCCCCTGAGGGGGAACAGCAGTCTCAATAAATGTTTCAACAAATGTTCCAATCTTAAAGGGACAGGACGAAATAAAAAAACAGCTGGCTGACTTAAGGGAAGAACTCAGAGAGAATAAACAACAGACTTTACAAAATAGCCAGAAAATAGACGCTCCGGAGGAGAGTGCTGTGGGGGTGGGAGAAGAGATGAAGGCTTTACAAAAAAAAATGTTGGAATTGAGAATTATATGGAAAAAATGGAATTTGAAAGGATGTCTCTTTTTCTTAGATTTCAAAACATACCTGAAATGGAGGGTGAAGACTTAAGGGAGATTATGATAACAATGCTAGCGGATTATATTAAAAGACATAAGCAACAGCTAGGGTGGGATATGGATTTGATATATAGAATCAATTCAGCATATGCTAGAACACACAATGTTCCAAGGGAAGTTCATGTTAAATTTTTTAGAAAGACTACAAGAGATGAGATTCTAGGAGTTTAAAGGGGGGAACCTTTAAGATATAAGGACAAAGAAATAACCATTCTGAAACAGATACCAAAAAGAATTAGAGATAAGAGGAAGAAATTCTTCTTTCTAACTAAAAAATTATATGAAAAAAATATCTGGTTTAGGTGGCTAATTCCAGAAGGCTTGTTGATTTTCTGGGAGGGGGGTAGAGTGAGAATTAATACAGTAATGGAGGCAGAAGCCTTCATGGAAAAACACAAGAACCTCCTAGATGAAACAAGAGACACTGCACAAGACATGAAGGGGGGAGGAGCCATGGCTCAGCCAACAGACAGGGGAGAAGAGACAGCAATGAGACTTAGGTCACAGAAATGATTTAAAAACAAATCGCAACTGTTAATACAATGAAATGGTTAGAAGTGATATAAAGTATGGTTGAAGATGTTAAAGAATTTGAAGTTAAACTGCTAATATGTATGTAATAATGATATTTTGATATATATAAAATAAGAGAGAGATGTAAGACTCTGGGGAAGTACCACCTTCCATATGATGTAGCTGTCAAAATTTTTCTCCACATTTATGTACCCTTTTCCACAAAATACTTGAAAGAACCAATAAAACTTAAAAAAAAAAGTACTTGCCTCTCTCAGCTTTTCAAGCTGCTCTTTAACAGTGTTAGAACCTAGCAAGACTGTTGGAATTTAATCTCTGCCATAGATGATATAAACGTGTTCCAACCCTTAGGATAATATTTCGCAGTACGCGAAAGGTGTTGAGAAACCCCTTTGACCAGGTCTACAATGTTAGTACCAGGAACCTTTGCACCCTTGTATGAAATGGTTCTGTAAGTATCCCACCCCAAAATGTCTTGATGCTCTTTCATTTTGTTCAACAAAAGAGAGGCATTTTTCATTTAACGCGTGCTCACCCCCTCTAATATCTCCTGCGTTGTTGGATCCGGAGGCATGAGCTGTGGTGCAGGATATGGTACAACAGGATTTTGTTTAAACACTTCTGGAGATTGAATAAGCTTCAGAGTGTCCTTCTCAGAGTCATTTTGTCTGGTCAGCCTTAGAAATCTCTGCAGCATGGAGTTGTACAGTTTTATCTTGTCATGCTCACTTATATCCAATCTCTGAAGAATGCTCTTCATGTCTTTGTCCAAATGGCTAACAGCAGTAGTGCCTATTGTAGGCGCCCAACCATGTAACTGCTCCATCTGATGCCTCGACACCAAATACCTTTTCTCGGCGTGTTCCATGTTTACCGGACTAACAGATTAGTCAGCAATGGTATAGCAGTCCCCAGTAATGGACCTATAAAACCACCTGACTGAAGAATAACCTGTTTCTTCTTTTCCAGGGAGAGCTTACAATCACTCAGCTTTTTAATACATTCTTTCTTTCTCTTTAAATTTCGATATTGTGAAGGTTTCAGAGGCAGGTTACCTTTTAAAGGATTCAGAGCTATTTCAACAATGGCCCCCACCAGGTCATTATTAGCATTGCATAAGATGGCCTTTCTCTGTTTTGGACCGGCCTTTAATAAGATTTTTTAAATCCCCCAATTTCTGTGCACCCTCTCGGAGATACTGGATGAACTGGGCTCCCTCCAGATACAGCGGTTACTTTTTACCCTTCTTTTTTATAGTGTAAACTACTGACCATTCAGGCAGATAGAGACCAGTTCTCAGCCTAAAGTTTTCTGGAGTAGTGGCAGCCAGATCAACTAAAAGATAACCATGGGGATTGCTAGTGGTGTCTTGGAATACTTCTAAAAAGAACCTCATGTTAGAGGGATACATTTGGCGTGCCAGTGTGACCACTTGCATCTGGACACGGGGGCATCGGAATAACACCAAATATTTTGCATTTAAAGTTATTGAAAAAACAGGTTTTGAAGTATGAGAATAATGCAAAGGTTTATGTGATGAACATAATGTGTAAAAGCTTTCTCTATTTGCTTGCTGTCACTAGCGAAGGCCATGAGATCATCTACCACCACTAAATTGGTTTGATTCGGCAGAAACAAGCCAGTATCTTCAAAAGAGTCCAGAAGACCCTACTTAAATTTAATATTAGGAAATTTATTAAGCAATTCTTTGTACAGAGGTTGCCAACAGTTATAAAACCATATAATGTTTTGAGGCATTTCAGGCAATGCATGTTCACCGTGTTCTAACATTTGTTTTATAAAATAAGATTTTCCAGAATTGGAAGGTCCACTTATAATACATGAGAAGAGATGTACAAACTTTGCACTGCTTTTCATCATACATAATAGCTGTAAGGTAGCATACAATAATCCTCTGTATTGAGAACCCTTTTATTATAGACAACTTTTAGAGTTTTCCTGAGCACCTGTGTTTCCAGAGCCCACTGCTTCTTAATCCTAACAATTCCAGGCTGCTGTACTCTGATCTCTTTCTTTTCCTCACCCCCTGTTAAGCAATACTCATCAATCAGATCTTTCAGGCTTTTGAAGTTAACCTTAACACAGTTGGCACTATTTAACGTTAGACCCTTCACCTTTAACACAGTTGCCCCGTTTGACAAAGCATACTCGTAGGTTTTTGTACCAACAGCCACAAACTTGGTGATTGAAGTTTTTGGAGGAATCTTGCTTGTCAGCTGTCCTAAATAATCGCCTAATGAAGGTGACCCCTCTGTGCTAATAAAAACGACAGAATGGGTATCATGATAGAGACATCTGTCACCCATGCGATCCAATAATCAGTATAATTCTAACTGTGCATAAGCAGTTGTAAAACTGGCAATGAACACATTTGTACAAGTTGACTTAGTGGGTTGATTTTTGGCAGTTTTTGGCATATAGGGCAACTGTGAAAAAAACAGCCATAAAATTCAAACACTGTGGGGACCCCGTTTATGACAGAAAAACCATCCAAAAAGTAAATACCTACTTGCTTTTCACTGCCTTGCAGAGCATGTTGGATGTTGATCCCCTCTGTATGTTCTATATACATCAACCACTGTATAGAGCAAGCAGAAAAGCTTTTCTTGCTCTTCTGGTAATTGTCCGGAGGGGCTAGTGCTATGGTATCTGTTAGATACTCCCTCCCCCCCTGGTGTTGCAGCAAGACAATAGTAGTTTCCACTCAGGTCCTCTCTTTTGTATGGGAACAGAGAGGCCCCTGATTGGCTGGAGCGCTGGAAAAGGGAGCTGCCCGACCATGCATTCAGTGGATGCCTGTCCTTATACCAATAAAGAGCGGTTGTTATCGCTAGCCTTTTGTGCCTTTCATTACCCGATCTAACAGTATCCTTCTTCAAAAACATGAACCGATACTGTGCCATACAAATAGATGGTAATGTTACATACTGGAAAGGGTCAATGCAGCGAGTTCCCCTCTCTTCAAGTATATCTCCACCCTTCCCTGTGAAAAAATCTCTACCTGTCATTTCCATCACTTGTTCCCTAAACCTATTACAGGCATCTCTCAGTATCTTGACAACTTGTTTGCAGTAGTAAGCAAAATCTTTTTTGAGGTTAAATGCTGTACCTTTATTAGCAGCATACCACTTCTCAAATTCCTTTCTCTCACCAGGCATCATGGTTTCAGGACTATAATACTTGGCATCTGGCAAAGTTCCAACATAATCTTGGTTCTCTGCAGTGTTGAACAAATGAGGAAAATAACCCTTGGTTCCTTGAAAACCCATAGCTTTGGGCATTTTACTTAATTTCATGGGTAAAAAAGAAAGGCTGTCAATAAAACGTGTATGAAAGAGAGGCAGGGTTATGCATAACAGTTTACCTCCCTGATTTAAGAGTTGTACCTTCACCTTTTCACGAATCAGCTGCCTGAGGATTAGGTAACCATCATAACACTTGGAGTTTTGAGCTATCAATTTGGAACCTCTAAACTTAGGCTGCAAAAACATTTTCACAAATTCCTCGACACACTTATCACCATACCATTCCCATTTCCTAACATCACCAGCATCCAGCATGACCACGGCGTACACATAATTTGGAATGTGTGTCCCTGTTTCTTGACAACATTCAAAATCATATACAATGTATCTGTTACCCATATTTGGCTTAAAAATCCTTTCCAGAAAACATAAATGATCTGTCTACTTTGGTATCACACTGTCCGCACTTTGCCTTCTTACATTCGTCATGTGGGGCAGACACATAGATGCCACACCTGGAACAAAATACATTATCCTCGCAAATAATTTTTCCTTCCAATGCTAGCCGTTTGTGCCTTTCAAAACACTGCTTAAACCGGCAAAGCAATTTGCACGTACGGCACCTCACCCTCCTGCCAGTCACTTCGCAGCATTCTGAACCAGTGCAGGCTTGACAAAAATATTGACAATCATGCCTAAATTTGTGGTGATACGCTATGTGACACAACTTGCATAAGTAACGTACACCCATGAAGCCTTTTATGTTTTTTCCACTGTAGTAATGACTGTTGTATAACAGCATAAATTCCACTCTTACTTCCAGGGACCCCCCAGTTACAAAAAACCTCCAACTCCCTTCATGATAAAACACGACCTTTATAGTTATACTGAAGTAGTCCTCAAATAAGTGTATCTGTGAAAAATCAATTCTGTGATCTGTAGAAATACCGAGAGTGTTATGTAGGCTCACGGCTCTGGTAATAATTTCTTCTTTAGTAGACACCCCATTATCCAACAATGACAGCAGGCTGCCTGCAAAACACAAAAACATCCCCTCCACATTGAAATCAATCAGGAGTTGTCTTTTCTTCTCCAAAATCTTACTGAATAGAACTGTTCCTAATTTCCTAAGACACTCCCCCCCCCTTTTGTGGTTTTTCACAATAGTGACTGTTAATTACAAAGAATTCCTCCACAAGAGCTCAACGTTGCTTTGTAATAAATTCTCTACATAACTAAGGAACTGGTCAGCATTTAAATCCTCCAGAGCTCTCCCAACACTAAATAGAGGTCTGCCTAATTCCTCAGCATCCATCTGCAATTGTACAAAATCATTGGGTCTTATCTCCCTGGAAATACAATTCAAAAGGTTCTGTATCTCATTATGAATAATGTCTATAGCCTGTGTGAATGATTGAACATGTTCCGTATTTACAAATCTATAATGTTCATAGTATTCTATTGCCCTGAAATGTTGCACATGTCTCTGCCATGATTGAATGTTCTCCAGGTACACATCCGGTGCTTCTGTTGTACTTAGCATGTCAGAATCTTCTAAGACTTCCCATTCCTCTGCTGATTCGGTTTCTGACATATCATCCTCTTCACTGGTAATGTCACTCTTTGTGACAATATTTTGATGGGTGTCAACCCCCTTTTTTGACTTTTTACAAACAGGTTCTACATAAATAAAAAAGACATATTGAAGATCTGTCAATGTTTAATAAATACAAGCATCCCTATTTACCAATACTTGTACATTTTAATTAATCTTGTATTCCATGAGATGTGGACGGCTGGGGTTCAAGTTCCTGTCCTTCTACATCCCGTGCATTGCATGGTGGGATCTGCTGTGGTGCAATACTCTGTAGAACGCTTTGTGGCCTTGGTACATCTGCAGAGAACTGATCACTGTCACTATCTGTAGGCTCACAAATAATTAACAGTTAAGTTAGGGTTCTTACTTATTATAGTACAAAGAACATATTGAAAACTGCCTGGAAATTCATAATTACGGTTTTTCTAATACCTGCATGTGAATAACAGAACCCACCTTGCATTTCCATTTCTTCAGAGCCTTGTGTTGCGGTCTGTCACTGCTCCATATCTGACTGCTGTTCCTCCACAGGAACACGTGGCGTTCTTGCTTGCGGGTTACCTCCCAATTGCACATGCTGTGAAGCACTGCAGCTTGGGAATTTGGATTGCATCTATCCATTCCACCATTCTGAAAGGAATGAACAGCAATGAGGTACTGGTTTCTCACATTTATTACAATAAATACTACTGAACCTAGCTTTATACATAAACCCAGCCACACATATTATTGTTTAATGACATCTTTTTATTGCAAGCCCTAACACATTACATATTTTATAAAATACTTATGCTTGTAAAATAATGTAGCTTGTAATGTAGCATCTCCATGCCCCCCTGTTATAGGCGCCCCATTGAGAGTCCTTGGGCAACGTAAATGCAGCAAACAATTAATCATCATCATCACTCCAATCTAAAAGAAACATTGAATCACATAGGATTCCTTCTTGCTACAGAAATGGTAGATAATACCGTAATATACTAAATGCATATAGTTTGAAGCCTGAGGTCCCCTCTTACACAATAATTTTTGATGATAGCCTTTCATTACAAGTCCTGACAAATAATATCAATTAAACATTAGTTATGTCTATAAATTGAATAACAAACCTTCTAATTCCCACTCTGCAGCTCCACGTAATGGGTTTGCATTCCTGCCCGATATAGGGATAGGCTTTTGTCTCGGCAGTTGCGTAGGAATGTTAGGTCACATAAGATTCCAACTAAAATTCCATTCACAAACCTCAGCCACCGAAAGGATCCTGAAAAGAACTGAATTAGCCCTAATCAGAAACGAACTCCACAGGAAAAGATTCCTACTAGACCAAACCAACCAGGACCTACTAACTCTTCACCTCAAACTCAGCAACAAAATCCACCCAGCACTCTGGGACAAATTCAAACAACTAGCCCTTTGGAGAGCAGAAAAAGAAACCTTCTATAAGACAGAAAAACACTCCAACAAACTCTACAGACTAGAAAAACGACAGAAGCCTAACCCCCCTCCTCAGCAACTCATGAAACAAACAGTACACAACATATCAGACAGAACCCTCACCACAGCTGAAACCAATGTCCTTTCCAGAGGATTCAACTTTGCAGTTGCCCCTAAACGTATCCCCACTGAAGACATCATATGCGGAGTTGAAGCTACACTCATCAAAATCAACCCAGATGAAGCCAATAAAATCAGACTTGCAGTCAGCAACGTCCTTTGCTCCAGCAATCCACCCAGAAGCAACTTACAGCAACATGAAGAAAAAGCACTCTCCAACCTGAGGAAAGACAACAACATAATCATTCTCCCAGCAGACAAAGGAAACGCCACAGTGGTGATGAACACATCTGACTACCAAGCCAAACTATCCAACCTACTCCAAGACCCTGCTTACAAACCTATAAACACAGACCCCACCACCTACCTGGAAAAAACCACCAAATCCAAAATAAAAACCTCTGCCATCAGTGAAGAGATCCAGCAAAGAATCATCCCCAGAGAGAAATCTTCCAGATGCCCCAAACTCTATGGACTCCCCAAGATACACAAAGAAGGAACACCACTCAGACCCATAGTCAGCTCCATAGGCTCACCTCTACAGAACCTTGCCAAATTCCTCGCCAAACAACTCCAACCCTACGCAGAATCCATCACCTCACACGTACAAAACTCACTCCACTTCATAGAAACAATAAAGAAACAAAACTTACAACCCAGTGACCTACTTGTGAGTTTCGACGTCATATCCCTCTTCACCCAAGTGCCCATAAAAGAAGCCTTGACAGCCATCCAGAAAAAACACAACCCCCCTAAACACATCCTGGACCTGACCAACCACTGCCTAACCAACACATACTTCATCCATAATGGACAAAGATACAAACAGATAGAAGGAGCACCCATGGGATCACCCCTCTCACCTGTCATTGCAAACTTATACATGGAACATTTTGAAACCAACGCCTTAGACAAATCTGAACACAAACCCAAACTCTGGCTTAGATATGTTGATGACACTTTCGTGATTTGGCCACATGGAAAAGAAAAACTGGACAACTTCCTCACACATCTCAACAACCTACACCCCAAAATACAATTCACCATGGAAATAGAAGCAAACAGCCAACTTCCCTTTCTGGATGTCCTAATCTACAAAAAACCCAATGGCTCCCTAGGACACACCATCTACCAGAAAAAAACACACACCAACCGCTACTTAAATGCACAATCCCATCACCACCCTGCACAGATCAACTCTGTAGCCAAGACCCTCATCTCCAGAACCAAACGCCTAGCCGACAAAGACCACCTGAAAACTGAATTACACAAACTCACAAATGTATTAATCTCCAATGGATTCCAAAGAAAAACAATCACCAACCTAATCCAAAAGGAGACTCCCCCAAAAAACCAAGATACAGAACAGGACCATGGCATCGCCCTCCTCCCTTACATCAAAGGCACCACAGATAAAATCAGCAAAATTCTCCACAAGCACAATATCAGGACAGCCTTCACCACTGATCAAAAAATAGCCAACATCTTAAGAAACCCCAAAGACAAAATCCAGCTAGAAAACCAAGGAGTCTACGAAATACCATGCAAAATCTGCCCAGCAATATACATAGGACAAACAAACAGGAGAATAAATGCACGCATCACAGAACACAAAAACGCAGTAAGAAAAAAAGAAAAAACTTCTTCCCTTTTCCAGCACCTTAAAGCTACAGGACATGAAATCAACTTTGAAGGAGCCAGGTTAATCTCCAAAACAGAACACCTCCACAAGAGAATAATCATGGAAGCCATCGAAATAGAGAAACACCCCCACAGCATGAACAAACGTGATGATACCTCCCGCCTACCAAACATCTGGAAACCAGCCCTAGCCAACAAACGAACACCACCCACCACCCAAGCCGTTATAATACAAAACAACAATGCACACGCAGCCTGCACCAATCAGCACCAATCTACCAATCATGATACAACCACACAACCAATCATTCCACTTACTGAAACAAAGCCAGCACCCCATCCCCTCCCACCAAGACTTACAGAAAGACGGCAGCTCCGTTCCCATTTTAAGCCCACATTTTGAGCCCACGCTTGAAGATGGCAGGTGCGATCCTGCCGAAACGTTGCAAAGACAATCTCAACTTTACACGGGAAAAGACCCGAATACAACAAAACCAGCATACCTACACCCGTGAAAATCTACGAAAACAAATATATGATATATACTGTATACAATATTATGTATATGACAAGCTATATCTTAAATAGTTATAGAAAGACTTACATTAGGCTCTGCCATTCTGAAGCCTTCTTCTTCGTCGGTCAGCTGTGCATGGTGTATATGGGTAACTGACCACTACCTTCTTATCAGTTTCAACCAGCTATGACACCCCCACCCCTATGGTCTTGATGTAGACATTATTCCTACAAACCTATTGGCTGTCCTGAAACCACACCATAAAATTTGTTTTCTGCATAACCATGCCACCCCCACCCCACCCTACCCCCACCCCAACCCCACCCTACCCTCCTACCATGACACCCCTCCAGAAAATTATAAATGTCCTTTACCAAAAAGAAATAACAACAGGTTTCAAAATTCTTCAGTATACAAGTTTTATTAGAAACACACATTTTACATTAACATTTTCTTGCAATCAATATCTGTTACATTTTGACATATCAGCCTCTTTAAAGATATAGGGGTATCCTCTTGTATCTTTGTCATTAATGCCAGTGGGTCCTTCACCTTCTCAATGCTTTCTATATATGCATTGACTTCATTCAGGGTATCCCTTGTGAAATATAATTTACTCATTTTGTCTGAAATATTAATGATTATCCATACAATTTGAGGTCTAGATATTTGAAGACACATGCTTTTAACAATGCTAATTGTTAGGGATGTAACCCTAGGCTTGGCTTGGCAATGTATATAAGCCATGATTGCAACAAATGTATCTGTTACTTTAAATGCTAGAGAGATGTAGTTGGTTGCTGTTACCTCAAGCAGCCATAAGAGGGAGCCAGAATGCCTGTTAGCTCTCTGTTTGTTAGACGCTGATCGATGTATTGTGAGGTACTGTGTTTTGCTACTGTTAGCTATTTTGTGTGCTAGACTGACTATTTGAGAACTGACTGACTGAACCGTGTATGATGTGGACTGTTAACTGGACTCTGAATACTTCTATATTTCTACATAGTAAACTACTATATTTTTATACTATTCAGTGTCCCTGTATGCTGGTTTGTGCGTGTTCTTCCATACCACTCTCATTACGCTTCTCTGCACACTCGCTCTCCTAACGGGGAGCTTACTTACTTAACACTGGTTATGGGCCCAGAGTGCACCAGACGTAGCTAAAAAAAGAGTTGGTGTTGATACGCAATACCGTATACAGATAGCTGTTTAGTTTGTAAGTGTTACTATTATGGAGAAGATGGCACACGCACCATCAGCAAGTCTATCACTGATAACCCGGTTGGATGGAACAAACTATGTTTCCTGGTTTATGAAGTGCAGCCTACTCCTGCGTACTGAGGGATTGTGGAATGCTGTACAGAATCCACCGGACGTGACTTCTTGGAATCCAGATGACGAGGATGATGCCAAGAAGATAGCAGAGTTTCAACGATGCAACAAACGAGCATTGTGTATAATTGGTCTAACACTGACTGACCAACAATTAGTTTATATTCGTGGGGAGAATTCTGTAGCAAGATGGGAGAATTTGAAGAAGATATATGTACGTGACACTGTAGGTGCACATATACATCTTATCCGAAAACTGTTTAGGGCACGTCTTCTGAAGGGTGGAGATATGTTAGCTCATTTAAACTTTATGAAAGGAGTTTTCCAAGAGCTACATGAAAAGGAACTTATTTTTTCAGAGTTACATCAAGTTTACATCATTCTGTCATCACTGGATGAGAGTTATGATGATTTCGTATCTTCCCTTGAGGTCCTAACCCGAAATGATCTAACATTGACTGACATAACTGCACGACTGTTGGAAGAGTCCAGAAGAAGGTTGGAAAGAGAACAACTGAGAGAGAAACCACCACAACATGAAGAGTCACCTTCAACTGCCTATACTGTTAGAAAATGTTTTTTTTTTTGTGGGGCTAAGGGGCATATAGCTAGGTTCTGTAAAAATGCAAAACAACAGAATACTAGAAAAGCTAAGAAAAATGCTAATGGCTATTTAAGTATGTCTACTTTGACTATCTCTAAAAATGCAACAATAAGCCATGATTCATGGGTTGTTGATAGTGGAGCATCACAGTGCATTACTAGAAATAAGAATTGTTTTATAAAAAATGTCTGCCAGCAAGCAACATGTATCTCTGGCAAATGGTTGGAGAGTTAAAGCATCTGGTGAAGGTATGGCAAATTGTTCATTTGTAAATGAGCATTTATATATTTTTTTGTCTTATCAAATTTTATTGATTTTAAAAGTTTTACAGGGAAAAAGGGGTTAAAAGGTTATAGAACATTTTGACAGCTGCATCGTGCGGGGGGGGGGGAGAAGCCCCCCCAGGTCTCGCAACTTTTACAAAAAAAAATAGAAAAATTATCAACATTTACATAGATATTAGCAGTTTTAAGTTTAACACAAAATCATCATTATGTTTCAATCATTTTGCTTTTTATCACTTCCATAACGGTACATTGTAACAACATTTGCAATAATGTTTCAAATCACTTTTGTGATCTGAGTCTTCTAGTTGTCGCATCCTCCCCCCGTCCACTGGCAGAGCCTCAGCCCCTCCCTCCTTTGTTTCTTGTGTAACATCCCCCATGTCACCTAAGAGAGCACTGTGGTTTTTAGTGAAAGCCTCTGCTTCTGCAACTGTGTTCTAATTCTACTGCCCTCCCAAAAAATCAACATACCTTCTGGTAACAACCACCTAAACCAAACCTTATTATTGTATAATTTTTTTGCTAAGAAGGAATATTTCCTTCTCTCATCTCTTACTTTCTTTGGGATCTGCTTAAGAATGGTTATTTTTTTATCCTTATATTTTAATGGTCCTCCCCTTTGAGCTCCTAGAACCTCATCTCTTGTGGTTTTTCTAAGAATTTTAACATGAACTTCCCTTGGAACATTGTGTGTTCTTGCATAGGCTGAATTAATCCTATAGATCAGGTCAATATCCCACGAAAGCTGTTGTTTGTCTCTATTAATATATTCTGCTAACATTGTGGTCATAATCTCCTTAAGATCTTCGTTCTCAACTTCTGGCAAGTTTTGGAACTTAAGGAAAAAAGACATCATTTCAAATTCCATTTTTATCACATGATTCTCAAATTCTACGTTCCCCCTTTGGATTGTCTTCAGGTCGTCTCTCATCCCAACCGTACCCTCCTCCAGTGCACCTATCCTCTGCTCATTCCGTGTGGTTTGTTGTTGCGTCTCTCTGAGCTGATCATTTAAGTCCCGCAGTTGTTTTTTCATTTCGTCCTGTCCCATTAAGATTGCTTGAAGCATCTGATGAATGGACAAATCCTTTGAACTCTCTTCAGGGGCTTTAGGTTGTAAAAAAGATCCCAGTTGTCACTGGTGAGCAATGGGGCTGGATGTAGAGGATGTCAGGGCCGATGAGGCCTTACCAGGCGGTAACTTCTTTGGACCCATCGTGAAGCTCGGAGATAGTTATTGTTCTGTACAGAGAAATGGTGTCTGTGGGAAAGCACAGCTGGTAGAGATCACCAGACAGGAAGGTCCAAAGGAGAATAAATCATTTAATACAAAACTAGAGCAGATAGGTGGATCAAAATATTCCAAATCCAAGGGAGAAACGTATTTGAAGAGGCTCCTGGAGGTCTCTGGGGTGGAAATTAGTTCAAAGCCATAAAATTTTTCAAGGGAGGAGTCTCATGCACAAAGACAAAGAAGAAGGAGGAAGTTGGCCATATTGGCTCAGCCAGTACAGGTGGTCAGGAAACAACAAAATCAAAGTTCCCATGCATAGTTTAGAGAAGAATCAGTTCAGCCATCCTTTCTCTCGCAGTTGTGGTCAAAAGAGAAAAAAGAGATTTTTTCCCCCCAATTATTTAAGGGAAGTGAAAGTAGATTTTAAACTTTCTCTCTCTCCCTTACAAGGGAGAGATTTTCCAAGTGCCGCTTTTCCAAGGGGGGTGGAAATCCCCCCCCCTCTAATCTTAACTCCTCCAAGGGTTGAAACAAAGTCCCCCCAAAAAACTGCAGATCAGTCAATAGAGTAATAGACTGTAAAAGACCTGGGGAGACCCCCCCACCTCACCGCACTTCAGCTGTTGCATTCAGATTGATCATTTCCTTCCAGGCTGCTTTTGGCGAAGCACGCGGTGGCATTCCGGGCGCTCCCTACGCTCTCCGGCTCCTGGGGCAAAGCTGGAAACCCCCCCACGGCCGCCGCCGCTCCAGGGGGTCCCAGCAAGCCGCCCCTATGGCAGGGCGCCCCTCCAAGGCACCCTGTGCTCCCCCTAGGATTCAGGGGAGCCCATCGAAGCAGCGAGAAGGCGGATGCATGCGACCGTCGCCTTCGGCTGCCGGAAGTCGTCTCAATGAGCATTTATACATGTTGTATATACCTAAACTGAAATTTAATTTATCAGTAAGAGCTCTAGTTAATATTGGCAATGTAGTAACCTTTAGGGGAGATAACTGTATCATAGAAAAGGAAGGTAATAGGATTACTGCCAAATTAACAAATGGTTTATATGTTATATCTGATGCCCATACTGCTAACTCAGTGTATGATAATGTGAAACCACATGATGAATGCATACATCTGCTACATAAGCGTATGTAGCACACGTACACACACGAGGGAGGCCACACGCTGGACCTTATTTTTGTCTCTGGCCAGTGCAAGAGTGATCTGGGAATAGGGGATTTAGTTATTACACCCCTGTCATGGTCAGATCACTCACTTCTCCGGCTCGACTTCCCAGGCGCTACCCCCTATCGCGGGGAGGCGGAACCAGAAGGTCCTAGATGGTTCCGCCCCAGGTGACTGATGGAACCTGATAGGTTCCAGACGGAGCTTGGGCCATTTCCTGTAGCCCTGACCCACTCCCGGATGGAGGACGTGGTGGCCGCATGGAACAATGCGGCTACCGGGGCCTTGGACCGGGTTGCGCCTTTGCGGCCTCTCCTGCGGCAGCGAGTCACCCTCGCCCCTTGGTTTACCGAGGAGTTAAGGGTGATGAAGCGCCACAAGAGACGCCTAGAGAGCAGATGGAGAGCAGATGGAGATCCTCACGCTCCGAATCTGACCGAACACAGGTAAGAGCCTATTTACGGACCTACCTTGTGGCATTAAGAGTGGCCAAGCGCCAATATTGTGCCGCTCTTATTGCGTTCACAGATAACTGCCCTGCCGCCCTGTTTCGGGTGACCCACTCCCTCCTTTCGCAGAGGCCGCGGGAAGCCCCCTTGCAGGGTAGAGCAGAGGAATTTGGGGAATATCTGCAGGACAAAATCGCTCAGATCCGTAGTGAGTGGGTCCCCTCCAGTAGTCCAGGGGGGACGTCGGAGTCGAATCATGAGGGACCATTCTGGGAGGAGTTTGACTCTGTTGCTGCCGATGATATGGACAGGTTGCATGGGCGACTGCGAGCCACTACATGTTTACTGGACCCGTGTCCCTCCTGGCTTATACTGGCATCCTGGGAGGTTACACGAGGCTGGCTCCAGGAGTTAGTCAACGCTTCCTTGAGAGAGGGGTCCTTGTCGGCCGCCTTGAAAGAGGCGGTGGTGAGGCCCCTACTCAAGAAGCCTTCCCTGGATCCAGCGATGTTAACCAACTATCGTCCTGTCTCCAACCTTTGCTTTTTGGCAAAGGTTGTAGAGAGTGTGGTGGCGCAACAGTTCCCACGCCACTTGGAGGAAATTGATTATCTAGACCCGCGCCAGTCCGGTTTCCGGCCTGGTCACAGCACGGAGACGGCCTTGGTCGCGTTGGTGGATGATCTCTGGAGGGCCAAAGATGGGGGTTGCTCCTCCATCCTGGTCCTATTAGATCTCTCAGCTGCCTTCGATACCATCGACCATGGTATCCTATTGCGTCGCCTGGAGGGGTTGGGGGTGAGGGGCACCGTTCTGCGTTGGTTCTCCTCCTACCTCTCCTTCCGGACGCAATGCGTGCTGGCAGGGGAGCAGAGGTCGACCCTGAGGCCACTCACTTGTGGGGTGCCACAGGGGTCGGTCCTCTCGCCTCTCCTGTTCAACACGTATATGAAGCCGCTGGGTGAGATCATTCGTGGTTTTGGGGTTGAGTATCATCTGTACGCTGATGATACTCAGCTGTACATCTCGACCCCGAACCACCCCAACGAGGCCGTCGAAGTGATGTCCCGGTGCCTGGAGGCCGTACGGGTCTGGATGGGAAGCAACAGGCTCAAACTCAACCCCTCCAAGACGGAGTGGCTGTGGTTACCTGCGCCCCGGTTCAACCAGTGGGCTCCATCACTGGCCATCGGGGGCGAACAACTGGCCCCCGTGGAACGGGCGCGCAATTTGGGCGTTTTCCTGGATGCCCGGCTGTCGATGGATGACCATGTGACAGCCGTGGCAAGGGGGGCGTTCCACCAGGTTCGCCTGGTGCGCCAATTGCGTCCCCTATTGGACCGGGACGCCCTTCACACAGTCACTCACGCGCTTGTGACGTCCCGCCTGGACTATTGTAATGCTCTCTACATGGGGCTCCCCTTGAGATGCGCCCGAAGGCTGTAGCTGGTCCAGAATGCGGCCGCGCGGGCAATCATGGGAAGTACCAGGTACTCCCATATAACACCTCTCCTGCGCGAGCTGCACTGGCTACCTGTGGTTTTTCAGGTGCGTTTCAAGGTGTTGATTACCATCTTTAAAGCGCTCCATGGCACAGGACCTAGCTATCTGCGGGATCGCATCCTACCTCACACATCCCTGCGACCAATTCGCTCTCACAGAGAGGGACTCCTCCGGGTGCCGTCCACTAAGCAATGCCAGCGGGCGATGCCCAGGAGTAGGGCCTTCTCTGTGATGGGCCCAACCCTCTGGAATGACCTCCCCCCCGACATCAGAACTACCACCGATCTCCGCTCCTTCCGCAAGAAACTCAAGACCCACCTGTTCCAATTAGCTGGCCTGGCCCAATCGTAGCTTTAATCTTCAATCCTCCTGGCCGGTATTTTAAATTTTTAGGGGTTGACTTTTTAAGCTGTTTTTAATTTTTATTATTATTGTACAGACTCTTTATTTAATTTGTTTTTAAGGGGGTATTTAATATATTTTTATTGTGTATACGGTTTTTTAGCTTTTGTCTGTACACCGCCCCGGGTCCCTTAGGGGAGAGGGGGCGGTCTATAAATTCAATAAATGAAATGAAATGAAATGGGGTACATTAATTTTAAGATGCTGCAACAAACTGTTAAGTTGTCAGAAGGAGTAAAGTTAAAACCTTGCAGTAAGTATTTAAATTGTAATGTGTGTAGTCAGGAAAAGAACAAGGTTACTCCAGCAAACAGATGTAATGGGTTTAAAACAAAAGAACCTCTGGAAGTTGTTTTTGCTGATCTAATTGGACCTATAAAACCCAGTTTGGGAGGTGCCTGTTATATTTTGTGTATCATGGATCATTATTCAAGATACGGTTTCTGCTATTTAATGAAGGACAAGACAGAAACGTTTCAACATTTCTTTAATTGGCTGCGGTTTGCGAAAAGAAAGATAAAAGCCAAGGTTATTACTGTAGTTACTGATAATGGGATGGAGTTTACCAATTATAAGTTCCAAACAATGTTAAAAACAGCTGGTATTGAGCATAAACGTTCTGCTCCTTATAGACCACAACATAACTCGTTTGTAGAACGTAGGGGGCAAACGTTACAAGCCATGACTAGAACCATGTTAGTTGATTCAGGATTGCCTGAAACACTATGGGGTGAAGCAATGATGTGTGCTAATCATCTACTGAACAACGTTGTAAATGCTTCTACTGGAGAAGTACCATTTACTCGTTGGCATGGTAGGAAACCTGACTTGAGCTAACTTTCACACATTTGGAGTTCCTGCATGGGTGCATATTCCAGCACAGATCAGATTGAAGGGACAACATAGAGCTAGGCAATTATTTTTCATAGGTTATAACTAAAACCATAGATCTTATAGGTTCTGGGAACAAGGGACAATTAAGATCTATCACAGTGCTAATGCAAAGTTTCTAGAGCATGTTGGTTGGGATAAACTGGAATGTAACAATGACGTAGTTATTGAAACCCAGGTATTTCCTAGTGGTAAAACAGAAAGACCTGCTATAAAAATTAAAGAGGAAGTGCAAAGTCAGGATGAAGTGAAAAGTCAGGAGGAGTTAGATGAATGGGAACAGACACAACAGGAGAGTCCAATAGTGAGCCCTGAGTTGCCTAGGTGTTCTACCCGTGTAACAAGACCACCTGACAGATATCAAGCTAGTATAGCATGTCAAGTAGATAAAGTTCCTGTAACGTATCATGAACTATCCACGTATCCTAAAGAGGAGCAAATAGTTTGGAAAGCAGCAATGAATAGGGAACTGAAATCTTTACAAGATCTGGAGGTATATGAGAATGTGAGATTACCCCCAGGTGGAAACGCGATAGGATGTAAATGGATTTACAAGATTAAAACTAGTGTAGATGGGACTGTTACCCATAAAGCTAGATTAGTAGCACAAGGTTTCAACCAGTCGGCAAATGATTATGATGAAGTATTTGCACCCACTTTAAAAGCCACAACATTACGTGCATCATTCATTTGGGCAGCTAAGCATGGATATGTAGTGAATCATTTAGATGTTGAGACAGCATATCTCCATGCACCGTTGCAACACAATATATATTTAAAGAAACCTGAAGGATTAAACACTGATAGCAACACTGATTGTTGGAAGTTTAAAAAAAAGCCTGTATGGTTTAAAACAGTCAGGCTACAAGTGGAATCAATGCATAGTGAAGGAATTAGCAAGGATAGGGTTTAAAGCTGGAATGGCTGATCCTTGTTTATTTAAGCAAGAAAGCGATGGTATGATTTCATTGTTGTTATTGTTTACAGACGATATAGCGTTGATTACTAAAACAGAGCAAAAGGCTAGTGAGATTATTACACTATTAAAAAGCAGTTTAAAATAAAACACCTTGGTGAAATAAAGAAATATCTTGGTTTAAAGATAGATAAGACTAGGGGAGGATATAAATATCACAGACTGAGAAGATCAATCAGTTACTCAGGAATTTCAAAATGGAACTGTGTAAACCAGCTAAAACTCCTATGAGTCAAGAATTTAGCAATGATGATATCAAAAGCCCAGTTTTTGATAAGAATATTTATCAATCCCTAATTAGTAGTTTATCTTATCTAAGCAATTGGTCTAGACTGTGGGGTTAATTGGTTATTCAGTAGGTGGCAAACCACACTGATAAATCAGTCAAAGTCCACATTCCTTACTCTTAATCCTCTGCTTACAAGAAGAGACGATGGAATTTACACGTATACATCACATTCCATGCAGCAAAATATTAACTAAGTAGAGAGTCACGTATCTATATCATGAAGTGTCCATGAAGTGTCCATGAGGTGTCCATGAGGTGTCCATGAGGAAAGCATGTATCTGTAAACCAATCAATAGTTGCCAAGTGGATTTTCTGTCCAATGAGCTTTTGCTATTCTGAGAAGTTTGACAATAAAAGGGAGCCCCGAACAATGCTCTGGGTGGGTGCCCTTCCCATCAGGGTGCCTTCCATTGGGTGGCCTTCCCAGCACAACCTTACTCCTGTCTGCGTCTGCTTTTTCTACATCACCAATACCAGACCAGATATGGCACATAGTGTTAATCAATTGGCCAGGTTTAATGCCGAACCTACTGAACGGCATTGGCAAGCTGCTAAAAGAGTATTGAGATATCTGAAACAGACAATACACTATACATTATACTTAGAGCCTAAGGATGAGCTGATATTAAGTTTTGCAACTGACGCAGTGGTGGGTTTCAAATTTTTTTGGAACCTACTCTGTGGGTGTGGCCTCCTTTGTGGGAGTGGCTTGCTGGCCATGTGATCGGGTGGGAGTGGTTTGCCGACCATGTGACCGGGTGGGAGTGGCTTGCCGACCATGTGACCTGGTGGGAGTGGCTTGCCGACCATGTGACCTGGTGGGAGTGGCTTGCTGGCCATGTGACTGGGTGGGAGTGGCCAAGACGATATCACTGAATTCTTTGCCCCAATGGATGAACTACAATAAGATTAAAATAAGTACAAAAACAACAAAAGAGCAACTTACAGAAGGAAGATGACTGTTCTCCTTTTTTGCATCTTCTGCACCACCACCTCATGCTCCAACAATCTGTACAAAGGAGAGACACAGAAAGCAAGACTTTAATTGCTTACACTACTATATTAAGGATGAAGCAAGCACACAAAACAATAAAAGAGCTACTTACATAGGAAAGATGACTGTCCTAGCGGTCATACTCTGTTGTCTCTTCATCCTGTTAAATAATACTAACTGCAGAAGAACTAAAACAATATTGGACTCAATTGTGGTTGTAAGCTGAGGACTACACTACAGGTAACTGAAGGGACCTCTGTTTTCACCCAACAATGTACAGTCTTTTCAGGAAGGGTGTCCCCCAACAAACAGGAAAGATATAGTCTTTCATCCAAGAAGTTAGATCAAGAATGAATGTCATAGGCAGATTCACAGAGCAATACAGATTTCTTTTTCTGAAATTTAATTCTCAGTTCAAAAAAAACAAAACAGAAATATAATGAATTAGGTTCAGTACTTAGGTCGGTCCAAGTAGCTATTCAAGAGTTAGTGGTTAGAAGCAATGGTAAAGCAAGATATGGAATTAAAACCAGAAATATTTTGTTGGCTATTTGAAAAGGAGTACAATATATATTTAATTTTACACATGTTAGCAGCTGCTGGAATTGTGTTTGCACAACAGTGGAAAAACAGAGATATGAAAATGAATAAATATTACAATGTGCAGGAATAAATAAATTGACAATTAAAATCAATAAGGCTTTGAATACTTTTTCACCTGGGATTTGTTTTAGCAATTGCTAACTAACAGAAACAGAAATTAAAAATCAAAAAGTATGAAAGAAAACACCAATTGTGTAAGGAAAGGTCACTAAAATGTATAAGGAAATATTACTAGATCATTATTAATACGTAGATAACTGCGGGACATTACACACCCACACCCACACAAACTATGACAGTGCCAGGAAAACACCAAAAAATAAGAATCCCCCCCCCCCAAAAAAAAAAGACTGCAAATGAAACCAGTTTTTTTTTCCTAACCGAAGGACAGGAAAGACAAAGCCACTGGAATAAAAACCATCAAGGCCATGGAAATTATAAAGGACAGTGCCAGGAAGATCACAGAACCATCAACCACCTCAAAATTACATAAATGAGGGTGAAACCCACAAAATCTTGTAAAGCTGCCTTGCATCAACCTGTCCTGCCCATAGAAAAACAGCCACTATGAGATACATAAACCTGGTCTGAACACTTTTAAGCAACATATTGCATCACAAAGAAAACATTTGCAAAAAGGAATAACATTTCTTGCAGTAAATATATTTTATAAACAATTAAAAAATAAAAATTCCCAAACAATAATTCAAAAAAGATATTCTATAAATTAAAAAAAACCTTAAAAACCATTGTTAAATATTCCACCAGCAATAATTTATAGTATAACTATTTTAAGGTATTGTACCAGCCATAGTATACTGTAACCATTATTCCACCAGCAATAATTCACACTGTAACCATTTCAAACTATTCCACACACAATAATTTAAAATGAAACCATTAAAAATATTCCATACTACAATTAAACAATTTAAAACAATTATATGCACAATACATTTTAAAGTATTGAGTATAGAATATTTTAAAAAGGTTTATTTTAATTTATTTTGGATAGAATCTTTTTTAAAATAGTCTAAGACAATTTAAAAAAAAAGAATCCACACACAATAAATTGAAGTAAACCATTTTAAAATATTCTACACTCAATACTTTTAAGTAAAAAAAATTTAAAAAATTCTACGCACAATAAATAAAATATTATTTTAAAATACATTAAAAAAATAAAAGAAAAAAAGCCTGGTTACTTACCAGCAGGCAGAATCAGCAGCTCTCTGATGCGATGGATGGATGCAACAGGCAGCAGACAGGGAGAGAGGCAGCAGGACAGGTAAGAATGTTTAAGACTGCTTAGGGCTGGAGAGGGGTGGGGTGGGGGCCTTTTGGCCTAGTCTCGCGGAGGCTTGCCGCCCACGCCAGCCCGGCGCTTCGTCGCGGAAAGGCCCAGAGGCCTTTCCTCAGCGAAACGAGCCTCCCGCCGGCCGCATCGCCTAGGCGAGCCCGGTGGTTCGTCGCAGAAAGTCCCAGAGGCCTTTCCTCGGCGAAACGAGCCTCCCGCCGGCCGCGTCGCCTAGGCGAGCCCGGCGGTTCGTCGCGGAAAGGCCCAGAGGCCTTTCCTCGGCGAAACGAGCCTCCCGCCAGCCGGGTCGCCTAGGCAAGCCCGGCGCTTCGTCGCGGAAAGGCCCAGAGGCCTTTTCTCGGCGAAGCGAGCCTCCCGCCGGCCGCGTCGCCTAGGCGAGCCCGGCGCTTCGTCGTGGAAAGGCCCAGAGGCCTTTCCTCGGCGAAGCGAGCCTCCCGCCGGCCGTGTCGCCTAGGCGAGCCCGGCGCTTCGTCGCGGAAAGGCCCGGAGGCCTTTCCTCGGCGAAGCTACCCTCGCAGCGGCCGCACGCCATACCCGAGCCCAGCGCTTCATCGCGGAAAGGCCCAGAGGCCTTTCCTCGGTGAAGCAAGCCTCCCGTCGGACGCGTGGCCTAGGCGAGCCCAGTGCTTCATCTCGGAAAGACCTGGAGGCCTTTCCTCGGCGAAGCTACCCTCGCAGCGGCCGCGCGCCGTACCCGAGCCCGGCGCTTCACTGCGGAAAGGCCCAGAGGCCTTTCCTCGGCGAAGCAAGCCTCCCGCCGGCCGCGTGGCCTAGGCGAGCCCGGCGCTTCGTCCTGGAAAGGCCCGGAGGCCTTTACTCAGTGAAGCTAGCCGGCCGCCGCCCACACGGCCCACGCCAGCCCGCCGCTTCAGCGAGGGAAGGCCCAGAGGCCTTTCCTCGGCAAAGCTAGCCTCCCGCCGCCCCCCCTCGTGCTTAGTTGCTTACCTGAGGGAAGCAGCAAGCTCCTGGAAGGCGAAGAGAAGGGAGTTTTGAAATGGAGGACGACCCGCTTTTAAAAGGGTCGCCTCCAGCCCGCTCACTGATTGGCTGGACTCCAGCCAATCAATGAGCTAGCTAGCTTAGTGCGGACGGGCGGGGGAGCGAGCGAGCTGCGTTGGGACGGCAAGGGCGATAAAGCGACAGGACCGGTGCCGGTTCCCGGTTACTTCCGGGTCCGTTTACTTCCGGGTTCGGTGTCCAACCGGTTCGCGCGATCCGGTGCGAACCGGTAGGAACCCACCACTGAACTGACGTGTCTACACGTAAATCTACATCAGGTATTGCAATATTCTTAGGAAAGGCGTCAATTGGATGGCGGTCTATTCGTCAAAAACATTTAAGTTTAGCAACAATGGAGGCTGAATTTTCATGTTTATCTTTGTTATGTACCAATTTAATTTGTTACAAGCAACTCCTGATTGATATGTGAGTTAATGTACGGGAGCCTATTGTTGTATACGAAGACAACCAAGCAGCGATTCCGATGGCATCAAATCTCTCTGTAAAGACAAGGACAAAGCATACTGACTTAAGATATATGAATGTACAGCAAAGTGTTAGTAGTAAAATGATTACACTAGAGTATTGTATGTATGAAGAAAACATTGCTGATCATTTTACCACAGCTCAAGGTATGGTCAAACATAAACAATGTTGAGATGTTTATGGATTGAAAATGTGAAGTTGTGTGTAAATACATTGACAACCCAAGTGGGGAGAATGTTAGGGTTGTAACCCTAGGCCTGGCTTGGCAATGTATATAAGCCATGATTGCAACAAATGTATCTGTTACTTTAAATGCTATAGAGATGTGGTTGGTTGCTGTTACCTCAAGCAGCCATAAGTGGGAGCCATAATGACTGTTAGCTCTCTGTTTGTTAGACGCTGATCAATGTATTGTGAGGTACTGTGTTTTGCTACTGTTAGCCATTTTGTGTGCTAGACTGACTATTTGAGAACTGACTGACTGAACCGTGTATGACTTGGACTGTAAACTGAACTCCGAATACCTCTATATTTCCACATAGTAAACTACTATATTTTATATATTAGTGTCCCTGTATGCTGGTTTGTGCATGTTCTTCCATACCACTCTCATTACGCTTCCCTGCACACTCGCTCTCCTAACGGGGAGCTTAATTACTTAACACTAATTTCATCGGCTCCATCCATTTGGTCTTCAGTTTGCAGGCATCCCATTAAAGAATGATGGAGAATTTTGACAACACAACTCTTGACAATTTGCAAAAGTTCTGTGTTCAGTTGAGGGACCAATTCTGAAAGAAGAAATACCTTACATTATATATTCAATTTTCAAATCATGACACTTTTTTTTTGTTTACACCAGATGTGGGTTTCGACTGGTACAGCCGAATAGGTAGTACAAATTGGCCGTACCGTAGCATACCATTAGGACTGATGGCCTGGCCACGCCCCCGTACCAGTACGGTCCCCTGGCCTGGGCCCCTCACTCCCCCCACCTGCCCAGTCACTGCTCACTTGCTCTCTCTCTCACCCTGCCCGTCCACACCATGCTTGCCCTGCCCACCCACTTCCTTTGCCCACCCAGCCAACGGGAGCCACAGCAGTGCTGGTCATGAATGAGAGATTTCTTTGCCAGCCAGCTGCTGAAAAGTTCGCCCTTTTAAAAGCCTCTAGTGATGGAACAAGAAGAAGAAAGAACCAGTGAGTGGCTGTGCCCAGGCGGGGGTGTGTGTTTTGGGGGCTGGGTGGGTAGGAGCTAGGAGTGAGTGGCTGCATCCAGCTGGGGGATTGGAGGGGGTGGCTGACTGAGCTCTGCGCAAACAGGCAGAAGGGCCTTGGGGTGGGGGGGTGAATGCAAATTGCACCCACTGTGAGCGTCTCTCAGCCATTGGGTGCAGGGAAAAATCTTGCACAGTAAAGAAAAAAATTCTCGTGAGTGAGAGGCAATTAACAGCTTCTTGCATTCTTGGGAGGTTTTTCCTTTCTGTGCAAGCGTTTTCCCTGCACACAACGACTGAGAGATGCTCACAGTAGGGTGCAATTTGGGGGTGGCAGGTGGGGCAGGGTATGGGGCGAGCCAGGCCACGAGATGTGCATCTTACCAGAGACTGGCAGCTCCAGATCTTGCGGCTTGAAAACCTGTGAGGTTGCTTTGGGAGGGGGAAGATGGGCAGCATTTTACCCCCTCCATGGATGCCTGCAGCGTCATAGCGTGTGTGAGAAGTTCTTAATTGCCTTTACTGTGCACGTTGCTGCAGGCTCCAAGGCTGCAGGTGCCCAGGGAGGGGGGCAGAATGCTGCATGTCTGCCTTCCCCCTCCAGAAGCAACCTGGCAGGCCCTGGGACGGTCAGCAGTCCATTTGCTGCCATCATGTGACAGAGAGACAGAGAGACAGAGAGACACAGAGAGAGAGAGAGAGAGAGAGAGAGAGAGAGAGAGAGAGAGAAAGAAAGAAAAAAAGAAAGAAAGAAAGAAAGAAAGAAAGAGTAAGAGAGAAAGAAAGCGGAAGGGAGAAAGAGAGACAAGAAAGGAAGAAGGAGGGAAGGAAGGAGAGAAAGAAAGAAAGAAAGAAAAAGAAAGAGTAAGAGAGAAAGAAAGAGAAAGAGAGAGAAAGAACGAGAAAGAAGGAAAGAGAAAGAAAGAAGAAGGGAGAGAGAGAGACAAGAAAGGAAGAAGGAGGGAAGGAAGGAGAGAAAGAAAGAAAGAAAGAAAGAAAGAAAGAAAGAAAGAAAGAAAAAGAAAGAGTAAGAGAGAAAGAGACAGAGAGAGAGAAAGAGAAAGAGGGAAAGAGAAAGAAAGAGGAAGGGAGAGAGAGAGAGAGAGAGACAAGAAAGGAAGGAAGGAGGGAAGGAAGGAGAGAAAGAAAGAGTAAGAGAGAAAAAAGAGAAAGAAAGAGAAAGAAAGAGAAAGAGAGAAAGAGAGAAAGAAAGAGAAAGAAGGAAAGAGAAAGAAAGAGGAAGGGAAAGAGAGAGACAAGAAGGGAAAGAAGGAGGGAAAGAAAGAGAGAAAGAAAGAAAGGGGAAGAAAGAAAGTGGAAAGAAGGAAGGAAAGAAAGAAGGGAAAGAAAGAGAACTTACGACCACGATTGAGCCCAACATTTTGGTTGCTAAGCAAGAGAATTGTTAAGTGAGTTTCACCACATTTTACATGTTGGCCATGCCCATCCAGTCACATGACCGCCAAGCCACTCCCAGCCAATCACATGACCACCAAGCCACGCCCACAAAATAGGTCACGCTCACAGAATAGGTAGTAAAAATTTTTGAAACCCACCACTGGTTTACACCTTCTGCATACCCTCATCGTTTGGTGGTTGACAGAATCAACAATAACGTATCTTAATCGCCAAGTTATGTTTACTCTCAATGTTAATTTTTTTACAAAGTTTTCTAACTCGACGGGGCTTCTTTGCAGGTTCTGGTGACATTTTTACGTCAAATAAATCATCAATTGGCTCTTCATTATAAACACTTTTATTATTCCCGACATCAGTCTCCATATTGTTATTCAAAGAGGTCTGCACTTTAAGCAGTTGAATCGCCACCCCTCTGCAGAGGGACACTGTAAACAGTTCGTGAACAGCACACCACACCAGGGACAGGCCAGAACATGTCTTAAACAAGGTTATTGCACGTGCTGTCACGAGCGTCACACACATGCTCTCTAGTAAGTATATACTGTGCATGTCCACACACCAGTTGTGGGTTTCAAATTTTTTTAGAACCTATTCTGTAGGTGTGGCCTGTTTTGTGGGAGTGGCTTGGTGGGCATGTGATCGGGTGGGAGTGGCCAACTTGATGTCACTCACCAGGAGATGTCATGGATTGGGTAAAATGTGGTGAAGCTCACTTAACAATGCTCTTGCTTAACAACCAAAATTTTGGGCACAATTGTAGTCATAAGTCAAGGACTATCTCTGCCTTCCTCTGCATGGCAGCCTTGTCCTAGTAAACTCCTTCTCCTTTGTGGCAATTTTCCTCTCTGTTAGAGGGACCAAAATAATCCATACAATGTAAGGTTTCCTGCTGAAGCAGGGGGTTGGACTAGATGACCTCCAAGAAGCCTTCTAGCCCTAAATTGCTGTGCTGTTTTTCTTTCTTTCTGCTAACAAAGAAACCTGACTGAGGCTCATTCCACATTCCTGCCAGATAGAGATAATGAGATAATGACCCTAGAAAAAGTTTGGCTCCATTCACAAGCAAGGAATAATTCAAACCCTTTTAGAAACACAAAGCCCATATTGCACAAACCCCAAAACTTCAAAAACATAAAACCATATAACATATAACCATACAGTGTAACCAATTTGTTGTTCAATTTAAAGCTTCAATTTAAAGTTATAAGCATTAAGGACTTGTGGACTTCAAGTCCCAGAATTCCACAGCCAGGCATGCTCAGTTCCGATTTAAAGTGACAGCATTTGTTTTTCTCCTTTGCAAAAGAAGTTTCCTTCTTTCTTTTTCTTTTTCTCTTTCTTTCTCCCTTCCCCTCCAGCTGTGTGTGTGTGTGTGTGTGTGTGTGTGTGTGTGTGTGTGTGTGTGAGAGAGAGAGAGAGAGAGAGAGAGAGAGAGAGAGAGAGAGAGAGAAATGGATGGGAGCCTGGGGAGGAAGTCATTCCCCCTCCCCCGACAGCTGGATAAAGCTATGCAAAAATCCAGCCCAGCTTCACTGACTACAGGTTTGAAAAGGCAACGTGGCTCCGCCTGCAATCAAACTAGACTCAGGAGGGAGAGCACGAGTGAGCACTGAGGAGACCACAGGAGGAGGCAGGAACCCAGGCAAAGGGGCATGCTGTAGCACACACACTTTCCCTCAGCCCCATTCTTTCGGAAGGCTCTAATCGGCTCCCCTTTGGCTTCTCTGCCTCTCCTCTCACCCCAGCCTGCCAGCAGGAAGTGAGTGGGTGGGCTTTATTGTGTTCCAGGAATTTCCCACCTGGACAGCAGGCTGTATTTGCAATGGGGGAGGTGTTTGGGGAAGGCAGCGGGGGAATGGGGGGGATGGCAGAGAAGCTGCTTTCAAGCCATTGGGAGAGATATCCAATCCAACTTCTTTGTGTGCGCGCCCAGCTTCACTGACTGCAGGCAGCATCAAACTACAAAAAGGAAGGGAAACAGCATGAGTGAGCCAGGGCCCTTCCCTCCAGCCTTTGCCCAAAGCCCTGCACCGCACCAGGAGGATGAAGTTTGAATTCCGACCCCCCCCTCTGACCCACGTGTACCTTTTCCAGCTGCTTCAGAGAGGGCTTCAACACCTCGGGTCCTCTGAAGAAGCCTCGCCCTCACTTCCTTCTGTTTGAGAAGCACCTTGCAAACGGGGTCAGGCCAGGGGAGCGTACCACTACGGGGGTGTGGCCATGCCGCCATGGAACAGGTACGCAAAAGTACGGCAAATTTCTGGCCCTGGTATGCCCATAGTGGTGCATGTCGGCCAGAACCCACCTCTGCCACACACACACCCTCTCCAGGGCATGCCGCAACTTGCCCCTGTGAAGTATTATCCTAAGCCCTCATTCGAAAAAAAATCCACATTTTTAGTATTATTTTTTCTCTTAATTTTATTTTTCCTGCCTTTACAGCTTCCCTTTACCCTCCCTTTTCAGAAAAATAAATAACTCACAAACAAAGAAGGTGGTTTTCTTTGCAAATATAGTATTTTATTTTTTACATCTCTGTAAAGATCATCACAGATCAAAGATGATGCCTTGCTCAAATTCCTTGCCTTACAACTGCAAACAGGTGCCAGGGTCTCTTACTTTGCTTTGATATTGCTTTTTACTTCCTGCTCTGTATAAAAAAGCTGACAGTTTTGGGAAACTATAGTTTTTTATTTTTTTACATTGTTTTCTTACTTTGCTTTTGATATTGCTTTTTTAAACTTTCTGCTCTGTGTAAAAAAAGCTGACAGTTTTGGGAGACTGTCAGTCTCATGCTGACAGCTATTCCCATCAGAAAATGCTTTGTCATTCATTTTGCTTCTGGCATTGGGATGGCATTCTGGGTGGTTTAGGAGAATACATGTGCTCAGGCCGGTAATCATTTTCTTTCACCCAATGGGAGGCGGCTATGAAGCAGAGCAACAACGTCATTGGTTGCTGCTGTCAAACTCCGGCTCTATAAATATGGACCAATGAGAAGGACCTTCGGTGAATAATTACTATGTCACAATTATTATTGGGGGGGGGGCGGGTTGGAATATATTTTTATTATTTTTACATTTAAAACAATGCAGAACCGCGAAGGCGAAGTGACCATACATTCACATTATATACAGCTAGTCTCAACCATTAACAGTTAGCCTACTTAATACATTGTCTATCCTTTTGTCCAATCACAATATATACAGTTTATTCCAGTCTTGTCACCTTGTTTTATACCAATCATAAAATCTGTTCCAGACTTCAAAATATTCTGATTCCCCTTTATTTTTAAGTTCAAGAGTGAGCCTATCTGCTTCCGCACAGGCCAACACTTTTCTGATTATATCTAGCTCTGATGGCGCATTTTCTTTTTTCCAATATTGTGCATAAGTTATGCGTGCCACAGTTAGTACATCTATAATTATAATTTTTGAATCTTCCTGAAGCTAGGATTGGAGCTGCTGGAGAGAAGGAGGGGGTGAGTCACAAGACAAAGACACTGAGGTGGGGGCCCTTAAACTCCATATCATTTGAATCTTCCTGAAGCTAGGATTGGAGCTGCTGGAGAGAAGGAGGGGGTGAGTCACAAGACAAAGACACTGAGGTGGGGGCCCTTAAACTCCATATCATTTGAATCTTCCTGAAGCTAGGATTGGAGCTGCTGGAGAGAAGGAGGGGGTGAGTCACAAGACAAAGACACTGAGGTGGGGGCCCTTAAACTCCATATCATTTGAATCTTCCTGAAGCTAGGATTGGAGCTGCTGGAGAGAAGGAGGGGGTGAGTCACAATACAAAGACACTGAGGTGGGGGCCCTTAAACTCCATATCATTTGAATCTTCCTGAAGCTAGGATTGGAGCTGCTGGAGAGAAGGAGGGGGTGAGTCACAAGACAAAGACACTGAGGTGGGGGCCCTTAAACTCCATATCATTTGAATCTTCCTGAAGCTAGGATTGGAGCTGCTGGAGAGAAGGAGGGGGTGAGTCACAAGACAAAGACACTGAGGTGGGGGCCCTTAAACTCCATATCATTTGAATCTTCCTGAAGCTAGGATTGGAGCTGCTGGAGAGAAGGAGGGGGTGAGTCACAAGACAAAGACACTGAGGTGGGGGCCCTTAAACTCCATATCATTTGAATCTTCCTGAAGCTAGGATTGGAGCTGCTGGAGAGAAGGAGGGGGTGAGTCACAAGACAAAGACACTGAGGTGGGGGCCCTTAAACTCCATATCATTTGAATCTTCCTGAAGCTAGGATTGGAGCTGCTGGAGAGAAGGAGGGGGTGAGTCACAAGACAAAGACACTGAGGTGGGGGCCCTTAAACTCCATATCATTTGAATCTTCCTGAAGCTAGGATTGGAGCTGCTGGAGAGAAGGAGGGGGTGAGTCACAAGACAAAGACACTGAGGTGGGGGCCCTTAAACTCCATATCATTTGAATCTTCCTGAAGCTAGGATTGGAGCTGCTGGAGAGAAGGAGGGGGTGAGTCACAAGACAAAGACACTGAGGTGGGGGCCCTTAAACTCCATATCATTTGAATCTTCCTGAAGCTAGGATTGGAGCTGCTGGAGAGAAGGAGGGGGTGAGTCACAAGACAAAGACACTGAGGTGGGGGCCCTTAAACTCCATATCATTTGAATCTTCCTGAAGCTAGGATTGGAGCTGCTGGAGAGAAGGAGGGGGTGAGTCACAAGACAAAGACACTGAGGTGGGGGCCCTTAAACTCCATATCATTTGAATCTTCCTGAAGCTAGGATTGGAGCTGCTGGAGAGAAGGAGGGGGTGAGTCACAAGACAAAGACACTGAGGTGGGGGCCCTTAAACTCCATATCATTTGAATCTTCCTGAAGCTAGGATTGGAGCTGCTGGAGAGAAGGAGGGGGTGAGTCACAAGACAAAGACACTGAGGTGGGGGCCCTTAAACTCCATATCATTTGAATCTTCCTGAAGCTAGGATTGGAGCTGCTGGAGAGAAGGAGGGGGTGAGTCACAAGACAAAGACACTGAGGTGGGGTGGAGCTGCTGGAGAGAAGGGGGGTGAGTCACAGAGACAAAGACACTGAGGTGGGGCCCTTAAACTCTATATCACTTGAACCTTCCTGAAGCTAGGATTGGAGCTGCTGGATAGAAGGGGGGTGAGTCACAGAGACAAAGACACTGAGGTGGGGGCCCTTAAACTCCATATCACTTGAACCTTCCTGAAGCTAGGATTGGAGCTGCTGGATAGAAGGGGGGTGAGTCACAGAGACAAAGACACTGAGGTGGGGGCCCTTAAACTCCATATCACTTGAACCTTCCTGAAGCTGGGATTGGAGCTGCTGGAGAATCATATATCTCTAAACCAAAATAGCAATAATACATTCTGGATTAGTGTGTTTGAGATTGTGATTTTATTTATTTCAAAATGACTGGCTTAGTTCAATGTAATAGCTGTTTTGCACCTGTCTTTCGCAGTACTCTTTTCAAATTTGGATACTGTCCCCTTTGTAAACAAATTACGAGTCTACATAGGCAGATTACCTATCTAGAATCTGTAATCTGTGCTCTCCAAGCAGAAACTAGGTGTCTACGTCAGCCATTCCACTCTATGGTGAAGCCACACTATCAGCCCCCTCTACCACAAAGATCTTGCAGGAGAAGAGCTGTCTGGACAACTGTGGGATCTGGCAGGTTGAGAGCTGTGAACCATAAACCCAAAGCTTTTGCTGTGACCCAGCAAAACAGATATAGTGCCCTTGCTGACCTTAATGGGGACACTAAAGAGATAGGTCAAGGCAGTTGTGATAATGATGACTCAAATAAGCAGGGGATCGTGGTCCAAAATGAAGAACTTTCTTCGGAAAGGCGAAAAGGGGAACCAGGTATCACACATCAGTCGCAGAAGAAGATCAAGGTATGTAAAAAGAGAAGTCACCTTCTGGTTGGTGATTCAATCGTAAGAGATGTTAATTTAGGAGAGGATACGGAGGTTTTAAAAGAGGTCAGGTGTCTGCCAGGTGCTACTGCCAGCAGAGACAAGAGGCGTATTCTTAAGATAGTCAAGAATGCAAGTAAGGACTGTGACGTTGATGCTATTATACATCTTGGCACTAATGATCTATCCCAGAAAGATGTACTTTCTGTGCAGAATGATTTCCAGAACTTGGGGTATGAACTTAATAGTATAGGTTGTAGGCTTATCTTTTCAGAGGTTTTACCTGTATATAAGGAACAAAAAGGGAAGGGCCAGCGTGTAGCAGAGTTTAATGTTTGGCTAAAGGAGTGGTGTAAAAGGGAAGGCTTTGGTTTTATTAGTCATGAAGCCTGTAGCTGGTCCAATGAAAAACTGTACAAAAGAGATGGGTTGCACCCATCCAAGAAAGGAACTGAGTTACTTGGCATTAAATTCACAGATTTTCTTGATAAACATTTAAACTGAAGAGCGGGGACAGAGAATTAATAGATACAGAACATCTCTGTCCCCAGCAAACTAAAATTCGTAGGGTTATAAATGCATGTAACATAGATGTGTGTGTGGGTAAGATTATCACTCCTGCTGTCAAGCAAAACCAAGCATGTAATAGTGATTGTCATACCATGTGCATGAATCACACAAGTGGCAAGAAAATAGGGGCAGTCAGGCATAATACAGGTTATGTAGACAGTAAACACAAGGTCAATCAAAATGGACTCAAATGTCTATATACCAATGCACAGAGCATGAGGAATAAACAGGGAGAATTAGAAATTCAAGTAAAAGAGGGCAGATATGATATTATTGCCATTACAGAAACTTGGTGGGATGAAACTGACAAATGGAACATACAGCTAGAAGGATTTAAATTATTTAAAAGAAATAGACCAAATAAAAGAGGAGGTGGAGTTGCACTATATATAAGAAATAACTATGTCTCTACAGAAATAGAGCACAACAATAATGAGAACTATCTTGAATGCATTTGGGTCAATATTAAAGGTTGTGGGGGAAATGACATTGCCATAGGTCTATACTACAGGCCACCCAACCAAGCAGAGGAAGAAGATGAACTTTTTGCTAGTCAGCTAACTAAGGTATGTAGGAAGCACACCACAATAGTAATGGGAGATTTTAACTACCCTGACATCAACTGGGAAACAAACTCTGCACCAAGTGGAAGATCCAACAGGTTCCTAACAAACCTAGCAGACAACTTTGTTTTCCAAAAAGTAGAGAAGGAAACAAGGGGATCAGCCATACTGGACTTAATTCTCACTAACAGAGAGGAAATGATAGAAGGTGTTGAAGTCATAGGAACCCTGGGGGCAAGTGACCATGCAATATTGGAATTCAACATTATCCAAACACAAGTAGTAGAACAAAGTCAAACTAGAGTCTTGGACTTTAAGAAAGCTAATTTCAATAAACTTAGAGAGAGCTTGGGAAAAATTCCATGGATGAGAATCCTCGAGGGGAAAACAACTCAAGAAGCTTGGGAAATCTTGAAAAATGAGATTAGAAAAGCCCAGTCTAACACAATACCAATGAAGAAGAAAAACAACAGCTCCCAAAAGAAACCAGCATGGCTGCATAAACAACTATCTGACAAACTGAAAGACAAAAAAAGTAAGTATAAAAAGTGGAAGGAGGGGGACATAACTAAGGCAGAATATCAGCAAATAGCCCGAGCCTGTAAAGATGAAGTGAGGAAAGCTAAGGCTCACAATGAAGAAAGGCTTGCCACAAAAGTAAAAATTAACAAAAAAAGCTTCTTCCAACATGTTAAAAACAAGAAAAAAGTTAAGGAAACAATTGGTCCATTGCTAGGAGAAAGTGGCAAGAAGGTGACAAGCAACAGGGAGAAAGCAGAACTATTTAACTCATGTTTTGCCTCTGTCTTTACACAAAGGGATAAAACAGTCCAACCTATCAAAAGCAGCACCACAAAATTAGGAACACAAATTGAAATAGGGAAGAAAATGGTAAGTGAGCACCTGTCTACCCTAGATGAGTTCAAATCACCAGGACCGGATGGATTACACCCCAGAGTTCTGAAGGAACTAGCAGACGAGATCTCAGAACCACTGAATTATATCTTTCAGAGATCCTGGAACACCGGGGAACTACCAGAGGACTGGAAAAGAGCTGATGTGGTTCCCATCTTCAAAAAAGGGAAAAAATTAGATCCAGGAAACTACAGACCTATCAGCCTAACCTCAATACCAGGAAAGATTCTGGAAAAAATAATCAAGCAACGAATTTGCGAACACCTAGAAGCAAACAAAGTAATAGCCAAAAGCCAACATGGATTTGTCAAAAACAGATCATGCCAGACTAATCTTATTGCATTCTTTGATAATGTGACAAAATTAGTGGACCAGAGGAATGCCGTTGATATAGTTTACTTGGACTTCAGTAAGGCTTTTGATAAGGTAGACCATAACCTACTACTAGATAAAGTAGAAGAATGTGGGTTAGACAGCATCACCACCAGATGGATTGGTAACTGGCTGACCAACCGCACTCAACGTGTAGTTCTCAATGGAACTGCATCTACATGGAGGGAAGTATGCAGTGGAGTACCCCAAGGCTCTGTTTTAGGCCCAGTACTCTTCAACATCTTCATCAATGATTTGGATGAGGGAATAAATGGGGAACTCATCAAATTTGCAGATGATACCAAGCTGGCAGGAATAGCCAACACTTCAGAAGATAGGCTTAAGATACAGAAGGATCTTGACAAACTTGAACATTGGGCACTATCTAATAAAATGAAATTCAATGGTGAAAAGAGTAAGGTTCTACATTTAGGCAACAAAAACGGAATGCACAGGTACAGTATAGGTGATACCTTACTCAGTAGTAGTAACTGTGAAAGGGATCTTGGAGTCCTAGTGGACAACCATTTAAATATGAGCCAGCAGTGTGCAGCAGCTGCCAAAAAAGCCAACACAGTTCTAGGCTGCATCAACAGAGGGATAGAATCAAGATCACGTGAAGTGTTAATACCACTTTATAATGCCTTGGTAAGGCCACACTTGGAATACTGCATTCAGTTCTGGTCGCCACGATGTAAAAAAGATGTGGAGACTCTAGAAAGAGTGCAGAGAAGAGCAACAAAGATGATTAGGGGACTGGAGACTAAAACATATGAAGAACGGTTGCAGGAACTGGGTATGTTTAGCTTAAGAGAAAGAAGGACTAGGGGAGACATGATAGCATTATTCCAATATCTCAGAGGTTGCCACAAAGAAGAGGGAGTCAAACTATTCTCCAAAGCACCTGAGGGTAGAACAAGAAGCAATGGGTGGAAACTAATCAAGGAGAGAAGCAACTTAGAACTGAGGAGAAATTTCCTGACAGTGAGAACAATTAATCAGTGGAACAGCTTGCCTCCAGAAGTTGTGAATGCCCCAACACTGGAAGTCTTTAAGAAGATGTTGGATAGCTATTTGTCTGAAACGGTATAGGGTTTCCTGCCTAGGCAGGGGGTTGGACTAGAAGACCTCCAAGGTCCCTTCCAACTCTACTATTGTATTGTATTATTGTAATTAGATAAAGTGTATCTTTCTTAAACCCCTCGGGTATTATACCTAGGAGAAAAAATTCTGGTTTAAACAAGATTTGGTCTCCCACCATTTGTTCTAACCATGACTGAATCATTTTCCAATAATTTTTTGCCTCATTGCACGTCCACCACATATGATAAAAAGTGCCTGGTGTTTTTTTACACTTCCAACAATTTGGGGCCAGATTTTTAAACATTTTGGAGAGCCGTGCTGGGGGGAGATGCCATCTGTAGAACATCTTATAAAGATTTTCTTTATACGCCGTAGCCATTGTTAGTTTCTGATTAAGTATCCAGAGTTTTTCCCACTTAGCCAATTCCTCATTATAACCGAAATTTTTCACCCAGGCGACCATAGTTTCTTTGACATGTTCCTCCTCTAGCTTATATTCCAACAAAAATCTATACAACACTTTGATCAGCCTGTTTTCTGTCTGTATCAAAAGTTTATCTAATATTGTGTAATCTTTGGCAATACCTTCCTTCTTCCTATCCTGTGCAAACCTTGATTGTATCTGTAAGTAGGACCACCATTCTACTTGTACCCATTGTGATGCCAATTCTAATATAGTTTTGATCTCCCCCTGTCTGTTCAATAACTCTTTATATGTAACTATATTTTCCATATTAATTAAATTTGGGTGTATGTATGCTTCCATCGTAGATAGCCAAATGGGTGTTTTGGTATAGTGGTCGTGTTTAATTTTGTTCCATATTAATGACAGGGACTGTCTGATGTAGTGTCTATTGAAATATTTGTGTGCAGATCCTTTTTCATACCAAAGGAAGGCATGCCATCCTACTTGTACCACAATTCTCATTTGACTACAATTATTTGAATGTGCTTTTACCTCAAATTATTCATACTTAAAGACACAACCACATAATGGCATTCATTAGCTATTTCAAAAATCCTCCAATACCATTACACCTTTATGACATATTCTCAGTAAAAGTCTGTCACTGCGTTTATTTGGATTGCCAGCTGTGCTTACATTCTGAGTTATACGGTAGAATGAACAGACTCTTATCTCTAAGCTTCACTGCGCATGTCACACATTCTTTCTTTCACTTTACTTTCTTTTGTTCATCTGCCAAGGCAGACAGGAACTCTGCCAAAATGTAATCATTAGCTTAGTAAGTTTTGTTTCATTTTTTTTTTACAATAAAATGTTTTTCTTAGAATATATCTCGGGTTTATTTTGCTTATTTAAGAAGTATGCTTCAAGGAAATGCCACGATTCATACCTCGTTAATTACAGGGCTCAATTTACCCCGGACAAATGGTAGCAGAGGATGGTTGATTTATGGCTTTTTTCCTTGCTTGTTACTTTGAAGATAAGCGCCTAGGCTAATTTAGACAGATGATTTATCTCACGACTGAGGAACGCTGATTTTAAATCACTTCTAAGATGCCAAAACAGAAAAAGAAACTTAGAACACATTCCGATGGCTCTAGTCTCTCTGATGAAGAAGCGAAAAGCATCTTACACAGATTTACAACTCTTGAAGCCCCGTTTGCTTCAGCAACCGGACTGGGTGGAGAAATATCCGTGGGAGAAATGTTCTTACACGGGTCTCAAGAAGAAAGGGCTGCTTCTGAAGGCGACGTGCTCCGACCAAGGTCAGTGATGCCTCCTCCTAATTATGCATGCTCCCAAACACTTCTCAGAGATTTCGAAACCCTTGGTGCAAGGCCAAAGCTTTCACAGCCGGAGCAATTTCACTCCCACACAGAGAGAGAAATGTATAATTCTCCCCGAAGCTCTGAGCAAGCTATAAAAAGCTATCGTGATTGCATAGAATTTTTTGAAAGTGAATTATTCCAGGCCAAAAAGGTTTTTTCCATGCTCGAGTCAGATAAGAGGGATTTTCCTGCTTTTCAAATTTATGAAAATACCATCTTGGCTCCTTCTTCACAGCCTAAGGCACACCCCGTGGAGGATATTGTGTCAGGCAAATCAGAACAGAGAACTGTGTACACGCCACAATTGTCACGTGATCTCCTTTGTTCTCCAATTGCACATGCCACGCAGGCAGAAATATCACAGCCCAAAACTGAAACTGCAGCACCATCTCCTGGCAGAAATAATTTACTACACAGAGCTGACATGCATGTTAAAATCCAGGAGCAAATACAAATATTGCAATAGACTGTATCAAACATGTCTTAAATTACTCAGATTTTCAGGCTGCAATGCAACAAGTGCCTCCACAGGCCCATTCTTTAGCACCCCCTGGTGGTGCTGGTGCCTTTTTAGATGGAGTACAACAGTACTTAATGCAGCAAAGGGCATATGGTTGCGCCTCCAGCAAGCTATGTTAATATTGCTGCTCACCGGCCACAGCTGTAGTACAACCACAAGTTCTATTACAGCGACCACAGGTGCAACAACAAGCATTTTTACCTCCACAGCAAGCTTTTCAAATGCACATTCCTCAACAGGCATTTTCTGTTGTTCCATTGACTGGTGAGTCAAAGTTAAAAATGTCAGGACAGAATTATAAGGCCTGGGTCAGTGAGGTTACACTTTTGCTTCGCAGAGAAGGTACTCATTGTATGGTGTTTAATCCTCCTGCCCAGCCATGGATTCCTGCAATAAGAGATTTAGATTTTTTTACTGATGATGTTCAAATGATCAGCATTATCATTAACTCATTGAATTATGAATGGAAAGATGCCATTGCAAAGATTAAACATGTGCCTATTGCTCAACGCACAGTGCACAATGTTTGCAGGCTCTTAATTGAAGAGGGGGCCCTAATGTTAGCCATGCCACATTTGCAAGGACCGCCCGCATCAAGTGCTCCAGTGAGATGTCCCTTCCGAGGAAGAGCCTATGCTCCAAGGATGCCAAGATGCTACATCTGTAACCGTGTGGGACATGACACCCGGGATTGTCCCCAATGAGTTCCAGCTCCTGTCACATACCAGCCCAGAGGAACAGACTCCAGAGGCAGAGGTAGAGGCGGAAGACAAGGTCGTCGTGGTCCAAGGCATGATCCACAAGCTCCACTCGCCACATTGGCCTTAACCAACGATCCACAACCTGATCCAGAGTACGACAGATGGCTTTTTTGGACTTTGGACAGTGGTGCAGCATTGCATGTCACCTACAGAAAGGAAATTTTCACAGAGATGCACAAGCCTGAACCTGAACTACATGAACTTTATTTTTTCTCCAATCATCCTTGTAAGGTCATGGGAAAAGGAACTGTTTATGTTGAAGAGCTTGATACATTCATCCCTGATGTTTATTACATACCTACAGTAACTAGTAATTTGCTTAGTCAAAGTCACTTGTCTAGAGTGTTAAAGTTCCAGGTTCACCACCTCGAAAAAGCAAGTTACATAGTTAAAAATGGAGATATTGTTGCTGAAACCATGCCAATTGGTGGTGTTTATTACATAAAACCAAAACCTAAACCGCAAACACAGGCAAGTATACAAAGTCCAAAAGTGGAGAGCACAGGCCCAGAGAGAGATGTTCCAGTGAGAGATCCTGTAGCTACTCCAAAGGCTCCTAAAGCCAACAATAAGAAAATAAGGAAGCAGGTTGCTCAGAGCAAGCCTGAGGTTCCTCACAAAACTGTTAATGTTGAAAATTCACTAATTGGTAAACCTTTGCATTACAGGTGTATCCACAAGTGGCATAGAAGATTGGGTCATGCCAGTTTCCGTGTCCTTAGGAAAATGCCGGAGTTCGCAAAAGGTTTGGATCTAAAGGGGTGTAAGGTGTTTTTGGATTGTGCTGTCTGCAAGAAGGCCAAATCCAAAGCAGCAGCCATTCCTAAACACGCTACACGCCTGTCAACAAGCATTTTTGATTTGGTACACACCGACATAGTGGGTCCTTTTCCGCTAACACTTGGTGGTAAAAAATATTTTCTAACAACTGTTGCTAATTACTCTAGATATGGATTTGTATATCCTATGAGAGAGAAATCTGAGACCTTTCAGATCTTTAAAGACTTTGCAGCACTTGTTTCTATCCAACACCAAGTTCGCATCGCCAGAATCCAGAGTGACCGTAGTGCCGAATTCATGTCTCAGTGTTTCAGGGACTGGATGCGTAAGAATGGAATTCTTCATCAGACATCCGCTCCTTACACACTGGCTCATAACGGACAATGTTCCCTCTAACGTGTGCGGCTGCGCGGCCACACACATGGCAAGAAAACACCGCGCAGCAGTTTTCAACTGCCGCACAGTGATTTCTATTGCCACAGGCTCCGGAAGCTGGGGAGGTCCTTTGCAGGCAGCTAGAACTGGCTGCCCGCAAAGGACCTCCCCGGACTTGTCTTGATGAGCACGGGAGACTCGTAGTTGTGAAGCCCCAAAGCCCCCGCCGCCACAGGAATAACTGCTGCCACCTCCTCCTCCTCTAACAGCACTGCCGGATTTTCCGCCCGGTGCTGCGGCTTAGGTGAAGCCACCAAAGCTCCAGCCGGCATCCCCGCATGTGGCAGCAGCGCCTCCCCCTCCGCTCAGAGCACCTGAGCTGAGCCACGCGTCACCCCTGCCCCCTCCTCCTCCGCCATGCTTTTGAGGAGCCATGAGGCTGCGGGAGCCAGTAGGAAGGCGGCGGGGGGTGGGGTGGGAGCAGGGGAAAAAAAGGCCTCATGGCTCCTCAAAAGCACGGCGGCCATGATGCCCTGGGAAATGCAAGAGATGCGCAAATACATAGACAAAAACCTAGCAAGGGGGTTCTTTGAGCCAGCCAAGCCACGGGTCGCAGTGCCAGTCCTCTTCAAAGAAAAAAAAGATGGAACTATGAGGCTGTAATGCGGAGTGCGTACACAAGCTATACCGGCTCCCCCTCACGAAGGACATGCTATCTCATCTGGCCAAGGGAGAAATCTTCACCAAACTAGACCTCAGAGGAGCATACCACCAAGTACGTATAACAGAGGGAGATGAGTGGAAACCAGCGTTCAACTGCCCCCTAGGGAGCTTTCAATTCAAAGTGATGCCATTCGGACTGCAGGGGCCCCCAGCGGTATTCATGCAGTTAATAAATGAGGTGCTGCATGAGCACCTCTACAAGGGGGTCCTCGTCTACCTGGGTGACATGCTTATCTACACTGAGACCACGGATGACCACGTACCCCTGGTCCGCCAAGTACTGGAAAAACTTCTGGCAGCCAACCTGTACGTCAAGATTTCAAAATGCGAGTTCCACTGTGCACGGTTAGACTACCTGGGTTACCGAGTGTCAAATGAGGGAATAGAGATGGACCAAGCCAAAATGCAAGCTGTCTTAGGCTGGCAACCCCCTTGCACCTGCAGACAGCTACAAAGCTTCCTAGGGTTCGGGAACTTCTACAGGCAATTCATCCCCTCCTTTGTGAAAATTGCCATACCCATGACAGCCCTCCTGAAGACAGGGAGCCCAGGAACAAAACCTCATCCGGGACAACCCCTAGAGTGGGACCTAACCTGCCAAGAGGTGTTCAAAACACTAAAATAAATGTTTGCAAAGTAACCAGTGCTGAAGCATCCTGACCCTGAGCAACCCTTTGTGATCCAGGCAGACGCCAGCGACATGGCAGTGGGAGCGGTGCTACTCCAAAGAAATAACCAAGGAAACTTACAACCCTGCGCCTACACCTCCCGCAAGCTCACAGATGCAGAGAGATGATGGGCCGCATGGGAAAAGGAGGCTTTCACAGTGAGATGGGCACTGCTAACCTGGAAACACCTGTTGGAAGGGGGCCACCGTTCGAGATCCGGACTGACAACAAAAATCTGAAGGCACTTAGGACCCCATGGAAACTATCACCCAAACATGTCCGATGGGCTCAATACTTCAACCATTTTGATTTTGTGTTAAAGCACATTCTAGGGGGGAGGAACTTTCTAGCTGACGCCCTCTCCCGCATGCCTCAGTACAATTGCAAACGGGAGCACATAGTGGACGCCATCATTCCCTCTACTCAAACAGCTGCCCAACTGACCACCAGGTGGCAATGCTGTGACCGGCAAAACCAACCTGCAAGTGACCTAACCATGAGGCTAAAAACCGAACTGCTAGCAGACCCCTGATTCCAAAACAACAAACACATCTTGACAAAAAGAGATGACCTTGCATGGAACGGGATGAAACTCTACGTCCCAGAATCCCTACGCACCCAAATTCTCTAGAGGAGCCACGACGCCAAACCGGCAGGCAACTTTGGGTCACTAAAGACTTTACACTTAGCCCGGAGGCAATTCTGGTGGCGTGGCATAGAGAAAGATGTGGATAGTGGCCTGAAAAATTGCACCATCTGCACCACAATGAAGAGACGACCGGGAAAACCCCCTGGACTGCTGCAAATAGTAGAAGAGCCAACGAGGCCGTGGGAGGAGTGTTAGGGTGTGAATTCCGCCCTGAATTATCGAAGTGTGGAATGTGGAATTTCCTTGCAGCATACTTTTGAAATAAGTAAAAATAAACCCGAGGCATGATCTAATAAAAACATTTTAATATAAAAGAAAGTAAAAATACAAACTTGCTAACTAAATTAATCACATCTTGGCAGAGCTCTGTGCCTACCTCCCTTGGCAGGCGAACAAAAGATCAGAAGTGAAAGTTAAGAAAGAATGTGAAAGTGCATGCACAGTAAATCATTGCAGATAAGAAACAGTTCAGTCTATCGTATGTCTTAGAGTTTATGCACAGCTGGCAAATCAAATAAAATGCAGTGACACTCCTTCTTTTGCCAGTTGGGTGAATAACATCAAATAAGGCACATCTTATTTGCTATGGTAGAGCAGATACTCATGTTGAGCTGCTGCAAGTGGTTTGTGGAGCATATCAGCAATTTGATCATGTGTAAGATACATATTGCAATTTAACAAAACCTTGTTTAACTAATTGCTTTGTGTTTTGATAACGAATGTCAATGTGTCTTGACCTAGAACCTGTGAAATGTGACTCAAATATAAACCACCGATTCATTGTCTTCCATCACGGTGATTGGTCGAATCGGACGTGTCCAGATATCTGCGATCAAAGCATCAAACCATGTTAGAGAATTACATGCATCTGAAACACAAGCATATTCAGCTTCAGTAGATGAACAAGAAACAAAATTATGTTTTCTCACTTGCCAGTAAACAGGACATCCATTCAGGAATATCATGTAACCTGAAGTATTTTGAGTGATTTCTTATCACTTGCCCAATCAGAATCTGCATAACAACATAATTCTGCACAATCAGTATGTGTTGGTTCTAGCAATAACTTCATGTGTTTACTGTGTTTCAGGTATTTCAATAACTTCTTAATGCATGTCCAATGAAACTGTTTTGCCTTACCTCCGTGTCGTGATAAGAGATTAACACTAAGTGCAATTTTCAACATTAACAGTTTCATGAGAAACCTCAGGCTTGCTCTGAGCAACCTGCTTCCTTATTTTCTGTTTGTTGGCTTTAGGAGCCTTTGGAGTAGCAACAGGATCTCTCTCTGAAGCAACTCTTTCTGGGCCTGTGCTCTCCTCTTTTGGAGTTTGTATACTTGCCTGTGCTTGCGGTTTAGGCTTTGGTTTTATGGAATAAACACCACCAATTATCATGGTTTCAGCAACAATATCTCCATTTTTAACTATGTAACTTGCTTTTTCGAGGTGGTGAACCTGGAACTTTAACATTCTAGACAAGTGACTCTGGCTAAGCAAATTACTGGTTGCTGAAGGTATGTAATAAACATCAGGGATGAGTGTATCGAGCTCTTCAACATAAACAGTTCCTTTTCCCATGACCTTACAAGGATGATTGGAGAAAGAATAAAGTTCATGTAGATCAGGTTCAGGCTCGTGCATCTCTGTGAAAAGTTCCTTTCTGTAGGTGACGTGCAAAGCTGCGCCACTGTCCAAAGTCCACGGAAGCCGTCTGTCGTACTCTGGATCAGGTTGTGGATCATTTGTTAAAGCCAATGTGGCGAGTGGAGCTTGCGGATCACGCCTTGGACCACGACAACCTTGTCTTCTGCCTCTACCTCTGCCTCTGGAGTCTGTTCCTCTGGGCTGGTATGTGACAGGAGCTGAAACTCATTGGGGACAATCCCGGGTGCCATGTCCCATACAGTTACAGACGTAGCATCTTGGCATCCTTGGAGCATAGGCTCTTCCTCGGAAGGGACGTCTAGCTGGAGCTCTCAACGTGGGCGGCCCTCATAAATGCGGTGTGGCTAACATAAATGATTCTTCTTCAATTAAAAGTCTGCAAACATTATTGACTGTTCATTGAGCAATAGGCACATGTTTAATCTTTGCAATGGCATATTTCCATTCATAATTCAATGAGTTAATTGTAATGCTGATCATTTGAACATCATCAATAACATGGCCTCTTTCTCTCAATTCTTTTCTCATTCCCTTCAATTTGGTCAAATGTCCACCAATTTGTTCACCAGGTTTCAATTTCGAACCATGGAACTCAGACATGAGCAAACATGAAGATTCAATTGAAATGGGCCTGTAGCAATCTTCCAGATGGGCCCAAATTTCTTGGGCTGTTATATTAGGCGGAAAAATAACCTGCAGTTCAGTTTCCATGGACATTAATAATGTCGTGCAAGCCTTAGTCTCTAAGTCTCTTATTGCAGGAGTCCATGGCTGGGCAGGATGATTAAACACCATACAATGGGTACCTTCTCTTCGAAGCAAAAGTGTAACCTCACTGACCCAGCCTTTATAATTTTGTCCTGACATTTTTAGTTTTGACTCACCAGTCAATGGAGGAGCAAAAAATGCCTGCTGAGGGATGTGCATTTGAAAAGCTTGCTGTGGAGGTAAAAATGCTTGTTGTTGGACCTGGGGTCGCTGTAATCTAACAGCTGGGGCTGGTCCTTGAGCAGGAATAAAGGCATGGTTTGCTGGAGGCTGCATTAGGTACTGTTGTGTTCCATCTGAGAAGGCACATGCACCACCAGGGGGTGCTGAAAATTGGGCCTTTGGAGACACTTGATGCGTTGCAGCCTGAATATCTGAGTAATCTCTTTAGTAAATTATTTCTGCCAGGAGATGGTGCTGTGGTTACATCTTTTGGCTGTAATATTTCTGCCTGCATGGCATGTGCAATTGGAGAACAAAAGAGATCACGTGGCAATTGTGACGTGTGCACATCTTTCTGTTCTGATTTGCCTGACACAATATCCACCAGGGGGTGTGTCTTAGGCTTTGGAAAAGAAGGCAAAATGGCATTTTCAGAAATTTGAAAAGCATGGGAATCCCTCTTCTCTGACTTGAGCATGGAATAAGCCCTTTTGGCTTGAAACAGCTGGCTTTCATAATATTCTATGTGATTACGATAGCTTTCCATAGCTTGCTCAGAGGTGCAGAGAGAATCATACATTTCTCCTTCTGTGTGGGAGTGAAATTGCTGCAGCTGAGAGAGCTTTCGCCTGGCACCAAGTGTTTCAAAATCTCCAGGAGATATGTGGGAGGATGCATAATTAGGAAGATAATCTACTGACCTCAGTCGTAGATCATCATCTCCTGGAGCAGTCCCATCTTGTTGAGATCTTTCTCCCACAACAGGTTCTTCACCCGGTCTGGTTGCATCAAAAGTTGTAAATCTTTGTAAAATACTTTTCTTCTCTTCATCGGAGAGGGTGAAAATATCTGAATGCCTTGAAGAGAAATCTTTCAGTTTCTTTTTCTTCTATTATGACTATTATCAGGTTGCCATTGGAGGGAGGATTCCATGCATGCCTTCAGCCAGAGTTGGATCTCAGATTTCTACAACCTTGTTGGTGAATGTGATTTATGACCCAGACAGAGGGGAGGGGACACAGGGATAAAGTTCAAATGCAATTAAGCGGAAGCCAGTTTTGGCTCCACAGAAGAACATGGCAAAATGTTGATCCTAATAAATGAATGTGGTTTTTTTGAACTTTGTCTCGAGGCTCGTAAATTAATTAGGTCATCTCTTGGGAACTTCACAACAAGGACTAATAGAAGACTGCAACTGGCACAACAGTAGGAGAATGGAAAATGAACTGAAAGTGTTTTCACTAAATGTTAATGGACTTAATTCTCCAGTCAAAAGTTAACAAATATTCACAAAATTAGTGAAACAGGAAATAGATATTGTGTACTTCCAGGAGGTACGCATTAAGAAGCAAGATGAAAAATATTTACAATGTAACAAACTGGGGGAACTTTATGTAGCTTTGGCAGAAGGGAAAAAAAGAGGGGTGGCAGTATACATCAGGAAAGGGATAAAAGGAAAACAAATATATGCAGACACAAAGGGAAGAGTACTGATAATTGAGCTAATTTTACACCCAAAAGGTCTGCTGCTAGCAGCTATATACGTACCTTAGAAGAACCAAAAGGAATTATATAGAAAAGTCCATGAAAAGATTATAGACTGGAAAAGAGAATATATGTTTAATTGGTGATTATAATGCAATTGCAAATATAAAGAAGGATTATGCCAGCGACCAGAAAAATAAGGGGGGGGGGGGAAGAATACTGTTCCAAAAACCTTTTTCGAAATAGCAGAGGAACTAAATTTAATAGACATTTGGAGAACACTTAACCCAGAAGAAAGCAAATTTACATTCTATTCTAACCCTCACAGATCCTGGTCAAGGATTGACATGATTTGGATAAATGTAGAATTAGGTAAAGAAATAGAGGCGATAGAGATTCGGCCAAATACCAGGGCAGATCATAATCCCATTGTAATAATATGGAAAGGGCAAAAAAAGAAGAGAGGGAGATAGGCATTGAACCCACAAATTTTAAAACAAAAAGAATATTTCAATTGGATTACAAAAGAATTAGAATTATTTTTCCAGGTTAACAAGAAACAACATACCTCATTACAAAACCTATGGGACATGATGAAGGCGTATACAAGAAGACTAACAATAGCGTATACTGCTAAGAAAAATAAGGAGAAAGAGAAAGATTACAATACACTACAGGAGGAGATTAAACAGTTGGAAGCCCAATTACAAAAGTAGCCCGAGGATGAGCAAATTAAAAGTAAAAGGACCCTAGCCAAACACAAATTGAATATACTGGACCAGGAGAAAAATGCAAGAAATTTAAAATTTGTAAAACAAAACCACTTTGAACACGTGAACAAACCAGGGAGATGGTTAACATATAAATTAAAAAAAGAAAGAGAGAAGAGAATAATCCAGCAACTACATGACAAGAACGGAATCTAACAAAACAATATGGACAAGAAAAAGAAGATTGCACAAGACTTTTTTCAGGAGCTCTACAAACAAGAAGGAGTTGCAATAGAGAAAATACATGATTATCTGAAAGGAGAAAACATGCCCCCGCTAACAGAAGAAAAAAAATACTAAATAGGCAGATAACATTAGAAGAACTTAAAAAAGGAATTCAGAGGCAAAAAGCAAATAAGACCCGGGGACGGATGGCTTACCAGGGGAAATGTATAAGAATTAAGGTGAACCAATTAAATTGTTATTAGTGGAAGTCTGTAATGATGTTTTGACAGAAGCAAAGTTACCAGAATCGTGGAGAGAGGCATATATCTCTCTGATCTTGAAAGAAAGTACAGATTGCACACAAATTAAGAACTACAGCCCAATCTCCCTTTTAAATGTTGATTACAAAATATTTATGAACATTATTGCAGAAAGAATGAAGAAACTATTAAATGAACATATACATTCAGACCAAAACATATTTTTACCAATGAGACAAATAAGAAATAATATAAGAACAGTAATTAATATATTGGAGTATTATGAGACCCACCTAGAAAAACAGGCAGCCCTGGGTTTTTTAGATGCCCAAAAGGCCTTTGACAAGGTAAATTGGCAATTCATGACCCAACAAATAAAAGAAGTGAAGTTTGGAGAGAAATTTGAAAATATGATAGAGTCAATTTACTCTGCCCAGAAAGCGAGTGTAACAATAAACAGGGAGATCACAAAACCATTTGAAATAATGAAAGGGGTAAGACAGGGATGTCCATTGTCACCTCTACTCTTCATTTTGTCTTTAGAGATTTTATTAATAAGAATCAGTTCGACTTTGGGAGTAAGAGGTACTAAAATTAAACGAGAAGAATATAAGGTCCAGGCGTTCGCTGACAACCTGGTATTCTTCATAGAAGAGCCATTGGAATCGGGACCAATACTAATACAAGAGATAGAAAAATGTTCTGACCCCCCCCTCGTCCCACATCAACACACTCCGAGCCAAAGATACTTTACAGAATTTATTAACAGACAGACAGGTCCTTGGCAGCAAACAGGCACAGACAAGCCTGAGCAGCAATCCAACACAGATAAGCCTTGGCAGCAATCCAGCAATCCAGCCTGCCAAGCTCACAATACTGTTCGCCAACATTAGTTAATGCATTGACTTCTGCAAAAGGGGTGTGTGCACAAGCAGTCCTTTTATAGTCTGGAGAGGAGCCTAATTACCAACAGCCAAGTGCAATTACCTCCTGTAACTGCGCAACTGTTTCTTATGCCTATTAGCTGGAGAGGACAAGCCAACCAGTCAGGGATCAGGAGTGAGCGATGGAACACCGGGTGCACTCGCATCGAGCGTGGGAGGGTTAGGCGATAGGCCCCCGGGTTGATGACAGCCTCCACGGGGAACGGCCCAAGATACCGGTGGTCCAACTTCTTAGTTGGCCGGTGGGACGGAAGATGCTGCGTGGACAGCCACACGCAATCTCCGAAAGCCAACTCTGGCACCACACGTCGAGACTTACCTGCTACCCTTTTGTAGTCCTCCTCTGCCTGATTCAGATAGCAGCGCACCACTTGGTGGACCGCCTGGAGCTCAGAGAGGAAGTCCTGTGCTGCGGGGACCGGAGAGTCCACTGGGGTGAGAGGGAAAAAGCGAGGGTGGTACCCAACGTTCGCCATGAAGGGTGTTGTCCGTGTGGAGTTTTGCTGCGAGTTGTTAAATGTGAACTCCGCCACGGCTAGGTACTCCGCCCAGTTGTTCTGCTGCTGGTTCACAAAGCAGCGCAGGTACTGTTCCAGAATCCCAATCACCTTCTCAGTCCCCCCATCGGTTTCGAGATGGTGCACCGAGGACAAACAAACCTGGTGTCAGGCCTGTAGTTATGTTCCTTTAGGGATCTTTGGCCTGCCACATTTTCTATTATTTTCCTATGCTGTTTCATTAGTGTAGTAGTTGGGAGGGGGGAATAGAAAGGAGTAGAATTGTGGAATGTGTTGTTGTCATTCTTTCTAGAAGCTCAAGGTCATCTTTTGTCTCTGCACTTCGACACTTGACCGGAAGCAGAGGGGTGTAGATGCCAGCGTGGAAGAAGTTTGGACCATGTGATGCATTATGGGTGTGGGGATAAGATCATGAACTTTCAACTGGGTGGAATCCCAGGAAGCAAATCATATTTGGGATTTCATAGCACAATGCCAACATGTCTGTCTTACTAAATTGGAGTTTTAAGGATAACTTTGCCTTGGACTTTGATTTAATTCTGCATGATATTTGGAACGCTGACATTATCCCAAATCTCCCTTTAAAATAAATCACCAGCACACACACCCCTCGCACAAGGGGGGGGGGGCTGGAAAGGGGTGCTGAATTCCCAACGCTGACTGGGACAGCGTAAAATATCAGCGAACGATTATGAGTAAGCTTTTGGAGATAAGAAGCTGAGATGAGACGCTTCTCTGCAAATCTTCAAAAGCAAAGGAATTTCTGCTTCAAGATTTATTGCATCTGGCAAGAGGCACAGCCTGAGGGGGAATGGAATGGAAGGGGCTGGAAAGCTTATTCTCCACACAACTAGAGGATGGCCAGAAGATCTGATGAATGGAGATCCCAGCCATCCCCATGCAGTCATCTCTGATGGGCTTCCCGGACCATTTCGGACAACTAAACGTGAGTGCATGCTCCCCCTCCTTCCCCCCAGCTTGGAAGCAAGGTGTCAGTGTTCCAAATACCATGCATGAAATCAATCAGAGACCAAGGCAGAATCATCCTTAAAGTTCCAATTTAATCATACAGGCATGTTGGCACTGTGCTATGGAATTTCAAATCTGATTCTCTTCCTGGAATTCCACCCAGTTGAAAGTTCATGATCTTATCCCCACACCCATAATCCATCACATGTTCCAATCATCATCTTCCATGCTGGCATCTACACCCCTCTGCTTCCGGTCAGGTGTCGAGGTGCAGAGACAAAAGATGACCTTGAGCTTCTATAAAAGAATGACAACAATACATTCCACAAATCTACTCCTTTCTATTCCCCCCTCCCAACTACTACACTAATGAAACAACATAGGAAAATAATAGAAAGTGTGGCAGGCCAAAGATCCCAAAAGAAACATAACTACAGGCCTGACACCAGGCTTGGAAAAAAACCTGGAGTGAAGATTTTGACTCCTTCCAAACAGCAATAAATGAAATGACTTATTACCCTGCAACTGAGCTGAAGACAGATTCCCTATCAAAATGGGAAATTCAACCCAGACAGCAAGAAGGGATTTCGCCAGCATCTTTCACTTGCCAGCCACCACAAATTGGGCTGCAGCGTGTGAATGAAGCACCACCAGATTGGGTTTTCTTCCCAGAGTATGGATGGATAAGATGCCACTGGGCACCTCCTTTGCCATCAACATGGGAAAATCCTCCAAGCCAGCAGAGGGGTCCTTGGCACATAACCACCCATAGCCAGCCATCGTTGGTTGAACTGAAACCTGTGAATCAGGCAACCCCGGGATGGGTCTTAACCCCAGGTCATGGATGGGAGGAATGCCAGTGGGCACCTGTCCTCCCTCAGCAGATTGGCACCATGGCAGAAAACTAGGCAGTGGCCAACCGAGGGATTGACCTCCCCACCGGTTCCAGTCTCCCCTGCAATGCCCCAACAGGTTCTTACCCCACCTTCCTACAGAGAAGCAATCTCCACAATGGAAGAAGGGTTTACCAAAGGGAGGCCTGAAGGATGGATGGCAGGACAATGTGCACCTGCAATGCCCCCAAAGGTTCTTACCCCACCTTCCTACAGAGAAGAGTTCTCAACAATGGAAGAAGGGATGAATGAGGGGAAGACTGCAGTATGGATAACAGAACAATGTGTAGAGGTAGTTCTGAAGTTTAGAGATGTAACTAGGTTCCTTTCCTCGTGGGGGCCAATAAAATGCCAATGTTGCTGTCAACATGGCCACAGAGCGTCAGAGTGCTTGGCTCCAGCCCCAATGCCACAAATGTATGCACCAACCGCCACAGCGGTAAAGAGAAGGTCCCAGATGCCACCACAAAAGAGTCATCTGGGCCACCAACCTCTGGAAGAGGATCCCCAACTTTCGGTGATGAAGAGTCCTACCAAGGGGGAGGCCTCGGAGGAGGGAAATGCCAAAGAACAAACGTGTGTACCAATCGCCATGGAGGTAAAGAGAGGGCCCCAGATGCCACCACAGAAGGGTCATCTGGGCCAACAACCTCTGGAAGAGTATCTCCAACTTAAGGTGACGAAGTGTTCTACCAAGGGGGAGGTCTGGAAGGAGGAAAAGGGCCAGCCGTGGATGATTGAATCCAAGAGCCTAGAACCTGCAGCACCTGCAGCAGAGAGCCCTAACCGACCATGGGAAGAGGTCGCAATGGACTTCATCGTGGAACTCCCAGACAGCAGTGGAAATAGAGTAATCTGGACAGTTATTGATTTGGTTTCTAAGCAGCACACTTCATTGCTTGCTCAGGATTGCCATCCGCAAAGAAATAAGCGAAAATGTTTGTGAAACACATTTATCACCTGCACGAATTGCCCAAGAGGATCATTTCAGACCAGGGAGTCCAGTTCACAGTCAAGTTCTGGAGAGAGGTCCTGAGATCCATTGGGTCCACATAAGTACTGAGCTCAGAGGTTCATCCCAGCATGAACTGCGCAGCAGAGAGAGCCAATGCGGTGGTGGAACAATACATCCGGTGTTTTGTGGACTATCAGCAAGACAACTGGTCAGACTTGTTACCCTTCGCCGAAGTGATGTACAACGATGCAGTCCACACCAGCACAGGATTAGCGGGGTTCCAGATTACCAGTGGCATGGAAATTGTTGCCATGCCTGAGCTGCCGAGAGAACCGCCCTCCTCCATGTCTTTGAATGAATGGATGGACATGCTAAAGAGGGGATGGGAGAATACGAAGAAGGCTCTAGCAGTTGCAGCAGAAGCCTACAAGAAGCAAGCTGAGAAACATCACTCGCTCCAAAACCCCTTCTGTGTGGGGGACAAAGTTTTAGTATCTACCAAATACATGAGATTAAGAATGCCTAGCAAGGAATTTGGTCCAAAATTTCTAGGTCCATTCCCAATAGTGAAGATAGTTAACCCAGTTACAGTTCAACTAAGTCTACCCAGAAGTCTAGGGAAAATTGACCCAGATTTTCATTGTAGCTTGTTGAAACCAGTAATTGGGTCTAACATAAGAGCATCCACCCAAGCTTCCTCTCCTCCTGTAGTGATAGAAGGGGAAACACAATCTGAGGTGGAAAAAATCGTAGACTCCAGGCTGAATAGGGGTTGCTTACAGTACTTAGTGCACTGGAAGGGTTACCCTTTGTCTGAAGCTGCTTGGGTGAACAGTGGGAACCTAAAAGTGGAGAAGTTAGTAAAGCAATTCCATGAGAATTTCCCGATAAGCCTGTGGGAGGAAGAGGTGGTTAATTTTGTTATGTTAACTTTTATGTTACTCTCTTTCCAGGAAACATTTTTCTTCTGAGGAGAGGCCGCCTGTCGGGCTTGTAGTTATGTTCCTTTTAAGATCTTTGGCCTGCCACACTTTCTTATAATTTCCTATGCTGTTTCATTAGTGTAGTAGTTGGGAAGGGGGAATAGAAAGGAGTAGAATTGTGGAATGTGTTGTTGTCATTCGTTCTAGAAGCTCAAGGTCATCTTTTGTCTTCGCACCTCGACACCTGACCGGAAGCAAATCAGATTTGGGATTTCATAGCACAATGCCAACATGTCTGTCTTATGAAATTGGAGTTTTAAGGATAAGTTCGCCTTGGACTTTGATTTAATTCTGCATGATATTTGGAACGCTGACACCTGGACATCTAGAGCTGCCATCAGCCCTTTCCAGAACTGGGCCATGAATTATGTCCCACGATCTGATACGACCTGGTCAGGTAGGCCGTGCAGCCAGAACACGTGCTGGATGAACATGCGGGCGGTGGCACAGGCTATCGGCAATCTCCGACAGTGGATGAAATGCACCATCTTGTTGAGCATGTCCACCACCACGAGGACTGTGGTAAAACCTGAAGACGGAGGCAGTTCCATCAAGAAGTCCATGGACACAGTCCCCCAGGGTCTGTCCGGGGTCGGCAATGGATGCAACAAGCCTGGAGGAGCTCCCATAGCTGACTTGGCCTGTCGACACTGCACACACGATGTGACGTAGATCTGCACGTCGTGTCGCAAGCGGGGCCACCAGAAAGTACAGGAGACCAGGTGTAATGTCTTGAAAAGGCCAAAATGTCCCGCTGCTGGAGTGTCATGACACTGGGAGAGAACCAGTCCACGGAGGGGCCCTGCGGGCACATAGAGCCGGTCCCGATATCTCAAAAGGTCATCGTCAAAGGTCCGCGGGGAAGCCAGCCCTACCTCTGCCCTCCGTTGTTCCACCCACTCATCGTCCCACTGCGCATCCCATATCAAAGACCGTAAGTCCACGGGTTCATGAACTGCAGCGAAGGATTCAACGGGTAGAACAGTCCGGGGTGGAAGTCAGTCTGCAGGGTCAGAGTACTCCGGTTTCCTAGACAGGGCATCCGCCCTTTGATTCAGCGTACTAGGGATGTACGTCATTTTAAAATTGAACCGGGCAAAGGACAGAGACCACCAGATCTGGCGTTGGTTCAGCTTACGCGCCGTGGTCAAAAACTCTAAATTCCGATGGTCCATCCAGACCTCGACCTGATGCCTGGCCCCCTCCAAGTGATGTCTCCAGGCCTCGAATGCCACCTTGATAGCCAACAACTCCTTCTCCCAGATGGTATAATTGCGCTCGGAAGGATTGAGTTTCTGAGAGTAGTAAGCGCAAGGGAAAAGGGTACCATCAGGGGCCTGAGCCTGCAGTAACACCACCCCCACCGCGATGTCAGACACGTCCGCCTCCACTACAAAGGGGACGATGGGGATCAGGGTGTTTCAGGATCTGCTCCCTCATAAAAGCGTGCTTCAGGGCCATGAACGCCTGTTGCTTCGTGGGCCCACAGCGAAACGGCACTTTCTTTTGTAGGAGCCGAGTGAGGGCGCGGACAAGAAAGCAAAGCTGGGGATGAAGGTCCGGTAGTAGTTGGCAAACCCGAGGAGTCTCTGCACATCCTTCATATGTCGAGGAGGTTGCCAACTACACAACGCCTCCACCTTGCCCGGCTCCATCGCAATTCCTTCAGGGGAGATACGGTGCCCCAGGAACTCGATGGTAGTCTGCCAAAACTGACATTTCTCCAGCTTTGCGAACAAACAATGTTCTCGGAGTCACTGCAAGACCAGACACAAGTGATGTTGATGATCCTTCCGGGACATCGAGTAGATCAAGATGTCGTCCAGGTAAATGATGACAAACTGATCCAAAAGGTCCTGGAAGATATCATTCATAAAACGTTGGAAGACCGCCGGCGTATTGGTCAACCCGAACGGCATGACCGTGTACTCAAAATGTCCGTACTGGGTGCCAAAGGCCGTCTTCCATTCGTCCCCCGCCCTGACTCGGACCAGGTTGTAAGCCTCATGTAAGTCCAATTTCGTGAACACCGTTGCCTCCTGGAGCCACTCCAACAACTCAGGAATCAGGGGCAGCGGGTAATGGTTACGTACCGTGATGGCATTCAGGCACCGGTAATCGCAACAGAGTCTCAGATCCCCGGTCTTCTTTTTCACGAACAAAACTGGGGCAGACAAGGGCGAGGACGAAGGCCGGATAAACCCCTGGGCGAGGTTCTTGTCAAGAAAGTCCTGCAAAGCTGGTATGGCGGCAGTTGATCTGCCTCCTGTTCGCTGAAGACATCCGCGAACTCCGCTAAACTTGGCGGCATGTCCACCTTGGGTGAGCTGGGTACCTGGGCCGCACAGACCTGCCGGGTGTGGTCGACGCATTGCAGGGACGGGAATGTGATCAGATTTTGCAACCAGTAGATCTGAGGGTCGTGTGCCTGCAGCCAAGCCAAGCCCAAGACCACGGGGAAATGCAGGCCCGAAGCCACGTAAAATTGAATGGCCTCCTCATGCTCCCTGAGGATCAGGTGCAAAGGCTTGATAGGCCCAGACAGAAGGACCCAGCCTTCAATGGTCTCGACACGCATCGGTGGGTCCACCGGACACAGAGGGACATTGTACTTTGTAGCAAATGCCGCATCCATAAAGTTAGTGGTAGCCCCAGAATCGACCAAGGCATGGGCCGGAATTCCCTGCGGACTACCCGACAAGAGGATGTGCGCTGCTAAGATCATGTGCCATGGAGGGCCGTCCTCCTCTGTTTTGACCTGCGCCCGACCTAAAGTCTCCCTCAGATCGGGCTCCACCCGTTTCTCGACACGTTGTTCCGGAATTGAGGGGGAGGCCGCAGGTCGTGCAGCCCCCCTACCCTTCTTGGGGCAAATCAAAGCCAGGTGTCCAGAATCCCCACAGTAGAAACACAACCCCCCTGCATACCGTCTGTCCATCTCCGTGTGCAACAAGCAGGGTTTGGCGGCACCCAACTCCATGGGCTCCTCCCGTGCAACTGTAGTCTCCTGAGGGACCGGCACCCTAGTGGTCTCCTGGGACGTGCGGCGAGGCCTCCGCCTCTGCAGCCGGGCGTCTATCCGGAGGCACAAGTGGACCAACGCATCGAACGTTGGTGGCCTGTCCACCCTCACCAGCTCATCCTGCAGGGCATCGGACAACCCATCCTGAAAAGTGTCCATGAGGGCTGGCTCATTCCAAGCTGAGTCCTGACTAAGCAGCCGGAATTCACTGACATAATCCTGCAAGGAGCCACGGCCCTGCTGCAGTGACTTGAGTAGTCTGGCGGCTGTTTTCCCCCTTAATGGGATCCTCAAACATCAGCTGGAGATGATTACAAAAGCCCTGGAAATCATCCAGCAGAGGGCTAGGCTGAGATAGCAACGGAGTAGCCCAATGAGCAGCTGTGCCTGAGAGCAAGCTGATGATAAATCCCACCTTCGTCCGGTCGGTGGGAAAGTCCTCCGCTCTCAAGCTGATAAACAGCTGGCATTGTCCCAAGAACGCTGCAAACATAGCTTGGTTGCCATCAAACCTGTCTGGTGTAGCCACTGAGCATTTCCTCCGTGGCTGGGGGCAGGGGGGGTTAGCAGGTCCCGAAACCTGAGAGACCTGACCAGCCAGCAAAGCAATCTGTTGAGCCAACTGGGCATTCTCAGCACGGAGTTGCTCCATTGTAGTTCGATGGAGGTTCGTTTTGGGCAGAAGTCAATCTGTTCTGACCTCCCCCCCCCCCCATCCCACACCAACACACTCCAAGCCAAAGATACTTTGCAGAATTTATTAACAGACAGACAGGTCCTTGGCAGCAAACCGGCACAGACAAGCCTGAGCAGCAATCCAACGCAGATAAGCCTTGGCAGCAATCCAGCCTGCCAAGCTCACAATACTGTTCTCCAACATTAGTTAATGCATTAACTTCTGCAAAAGGGGTGTGTGCACAAGCTGTCCTTTTATAGTCTGGAGAGGAGCCTAATTACCACCAGCCAAGTGCAATTACCTCCTGTAACTGCGCAACTGTTCCTTACGCCTATTAGCTCTCCGGTGCCGGGCATCGAGAAACAACTCACTGCTGACGTCTGGATCACACTCCCTTGTCTCCTCCCCACTGGTCCAAGGCTCAGGCGCCTCCTGGTGGCCAACCAGTCTCTCTGCGCCCTGCTCGGAGTCGGAACCCTGTCCAGGGTCCTCCACATCCTCCAGAGCCGACTCATAAGGACCCTCGCTGTCAGAGTCTGGTGGCAGCTCCAACAGCTCCTGCTGGGCCACAACAGAAAAATATGGGGAAATAGCGGGCCTACAATTAATTAAGGAGAAAACTAAAATGCTAGTTAAAAACCTAACGGTTAAACAGAACAGAGAGTTAGAGAAGATAATGGGGCTGCGGATCGCAAAGAAGGTCAAATATCTAGGTATTTGGCTAATGGCGAGATGCTCCTCAATAAAGACGATAATTACATGATCCTATTCCAACAAATAAAGAAAGATTTATAAGTATGGGGGAAACTACAATTATCGCTGTTAGGAAGAATTGTGACCATTAAGATGAGTATTCTACCTAAATTACTTTTACTTTATTTATTCCAAACGATTCCCGTGAAACTGGATAAAAAAATTCTTCACAGATTTAAATAAAATAACTACAAAATTTGTTTGGGCAGGAAAAAAAGCACGAATAAAATTAACCACATTTTAGGTCAGCAGGAGTAGAGGTGGCTTTGGACTCCCAGTATGGGAAACTTATTACAAAGCAGCAAGTCTAGTATGGATTAGAGAATGGGTAAATTTAAAAAATAGGAGAATTTTAACCTTGGAAGGGCACGACCTACAGATGAGGTGGCATGCCTTCATGTGGAATACCAGAAGCAAGTTACACACATATTTTTACAGACTTATATTGAGGGATTCATTGATATGAACATGGGAAGAGATTAAAAGTAAACATTATATGAAAATCACAGGCTGGTTATCCACTATGTAGGCAATGATCTACCCCAATACACTAGACGTAGGTAGAATGGACAAATACTATGAAATTTTAGACACCCAAGGAACACTAAAAACTAATCAGGAATTAAGAGACCAGGGAGTGATTATAGACTGGTGGCCATATCTCCAACTACAATCTAGGTATAAGAAAGATCAAGAGGAATTCGGAATTGATATAGAACCAAAGCAATTAGATAAACTGCTGTTAGGTGCAGAAGAGAAATTAATATCGAGGATTGTTCTGACCCCCCTTCCTCCGTTGCCCACACAGCACACACACTCCGGAACAGTACAAGGGAACAAGGTTTATTACACCAACAGACAAGAGGTTTTGTGGCAGCAAGCCACCAAGACAGAACTCACAGGGACAGAACACACAAAAGCAGCTATCCAGCTTGCCAGGATCCCAGACTAGAGTTGCTGGCTTAAGTCCTTTGTTGATTGCTACGCAGAGCCTCTCCAGAGTCAACCCTTTTATAACCTAAAAAGGGCGTCTCCCAAACAGCACCTGAGAGCTCTTTAGTGCCTATAATTACGCCCACGCTCCTTGCGTCTGTGGGCGCGCCGGAAACGGGCATCTAGAAACGCCCTGCTAAGTCCTGAGTCACTGTCCTCCCCGCTGCTCCAAGGCAGGGCATCGGGAGTCCTCCTCCTCTGGCTCTCACCGCTGCTCCATGCCTCTGGCGCCACCTGGTGGCCGACCAGACTCTCGGATTCCTGCTCAGCCTCCGAATCCTGTCCAGGATCGCCCATCTCCTCTGGAGCTGACTCGTATGGAGTATCACTCTCGGAGTCTGGTGACAGCGGCACCGGCTGGGCCACAACAGAGGATGTACAATTATTTACTAAATTTTGACATGGCAGAGGAAATAATAAAAGGACCAATGATAGCCTGGGCTAAAAAATATTGGTCATAATATTCAGCTGGAAGATTGGGAAAGAATTTGAAATAAAAATTACACAATAACAAAATCTGTCACGTACAAAGAAAACCAATATAAAATGTTTTATCGGTGGCACTTAGCCCCCACGAGATTGGCAAAAATGTATCCGAACTTAAATCCAAGCTGTTGGAAGTGTAAACAGGCGCAGGGTACCTTCTTTCATACATGGTGGTTATGCCCGAAAGCCAAAATATATTGGACTAAAATACCAAAATGGTTACAGGAAATTACAAACACCCAAACAGAGCTCAAAGCAGAATTGTCCCTTCTGGGGATTATTAAGGGAAAGTATACGAAAGAGATAAAATATTTAATTTTGCACATAATTACAGCAGCGAGAATAGCTCTCACACAATGTTGGAAAAGTGATACCATGCTGACAGAATGTTTGATAATCCAAAAGATTCTTGATTGCGCAGAGATGGATAAACTCACATTGGAGTTAAGGGACAAGGAAGACTCAGAATATTATACAGTTTGGGAAAACTGGTATCAATGAATAAATAACAGGAACATGAAATGTACAGCTTAGAAATATAGATGCATAGCTATAGGAATAATTAGGAATGTATAAAAATGTATTTGAATAACCAAATGGTTATATTAGTACTGTCCAGTGGTGGGTTTCAAATTTTTTTGGAACCTACTCTGTGGGTGTGGCCTCCTTTGTGGGAGTGGCTTGCTGGACATGTGACCTGGTGGCAGTGGCTTGCCGGCTATGTGACCTGGTGGGAGTGGCTTGCCGGCCATGTGACCTGGTGGGAGTGGCTTGCCGGCCATGTGACCAGGTGGGAGTGGCTTGCCTGCTATGTGACCGGGTGGGAGTGGCCAAGACGATGTCCCTGAAGAGTGCAGAGAAGAGCAACAAAGATGATTAGGGGACTGGAGACTAAAACATATGAAGAACGGTTGCAGGAACTGGGTATGTTTAGCTTAAGAGAAAGAAGGACTAGGGGAGACATGATAGCATTATTCCAATATCTCAGAGGTTGCCACAAAGAAGAGGGAGTCAAACTATTCTCCAAAGCACCTGAGGGTAGAACAAGAAGCAATGGGTGGAAACTAATCAAGGAGAGAAGCAATTTAGAACTGAGGAGGAATTTCCTGACAGTGAGAACAATTAATCAGTGGAACAGCTTGCCTCCAGAAGTTGTGAATGCCCCAACACTGGAAGTCTTTAAGAAGATGTTGGATAGCTATTTGTCTGGAACGGTATAGGGTTTCCTGCCTGGGCAGGGGGTTGGACTAGAAGACCTCCAAGGTCCCTTCCAACTCTACTATTGTATTATTATTGTATAATTCTTTGGCCCAATGGATGAACTACAATAAGATTAAAATAAGTACAAAAACAATAAAAGAGCTACTTACAGAAGGAAGATGACTGTTCTTGCCAGTCTTCAGTATCACGGACTCCAATGAATGGGCTGCACAAAGAAGAGACACAGAAATTAACTCTTTCATTGCATGCACTGCATTGGGATGAAACCAGCACACAAAATAATAGAAACGGAAAATTACTCTCTTTTTTTGCGTCTTCTGCACCACCACCTCACCACCTTGCTCCAACAACCTGCACAAAGGAGAGACACAGAAAGCAAGACCTTAATTGCTTGCACTTCACTATCTCAAGGATGAACACAGCACAGACCACACCATACCCAGCAATAAAGACAGCAACTTACAGAGGAGGGATCACTGGCTTGCCGGTCTTCTAGACACCACCTTATCAATTTACTTTGCTCCAACAACCTGCACAAAGGACAGACACAGAAAGCAAGACCTTAATTGCTTGCACTTCACTATCTCAAGGATGAACACAGCACAGACCACACCACACCCAGAAATAAAGACAGCTACTTACAGAGGAGGGATCACTGGCTTGCCGGTCTTCTGCATACCACCTTATCAGTATATAAGGTGAAGGGGAAGTTCCACCCTGAACTAATGAGGTGTGGATTGTCGGCTTTCCAAGCAGCATATTTCCGAATAAGCAGAAAATAAAACCCGAAAACATATTCTAATGAACAACTTTAATATAAAATAAAATAAAATACAAATCTTACTATCTAAATCTTACATTTTGGCAAGAGCTATGTTGCCCACCTCCTTGGCAGGCGAACGGAAGATCTGAAGGAAAGGAAAGAATGTGTGACGTATTATGAGACATGCACATTAATCATTGTCAGATAAGAAACAATTCAGTCTACTCTATAACTCAGAATATAAGCACAAGATGGCAAACCAATTAACGCAGTGACACTTGTGTTATTGCTTTTCTGGTTGTTGATATCTCCATACTGTTCTTAGGCTTCCAGATTCCTCTGTTGCAGCTTTCCTCGTCTTTACTCGTGGATCATCAGCCGTGTGGTGGTGCGCTCTGAGCCAAACTTTCACTGTAGGAATTGGGTCCCATCTCTCAACAGGTATGCCAACAACACTTATCACCATCAGATTACTTATGTTTGGAACAATTAGGTGTGTTCTTTGCTCTGAACATATGAGGTTCATTTTTGAGAACCCCCTTTCCACCTCTGCTGAACTAACAGCAATTGTCCTGACAATATCTCTAGCTTTTCTGATACTGTCAGGAATTTTGTACTTCTCTGGATTTTTTAGCACATTTTCCAAAAAATCTCTGTAGTCGTTCAAATTAATTTCATAATTAAAAATCCTCCCAAATGCAACCAATGCTTCCTCTGCATCAGCCCATGGAACGACTACATCTGCAATGTTCCAGTAATCTGGCTCCAAATATGTGATAAAGTGTAACTTGTTTGCTGCTGGAAATAGGCTACCTGTTCTTAGGTGGTCGCAATCCATTAGCCTTTTCTTTAAATTGGTGATGAAGCTTTCCAAGTTCGTTTTCATATCTGCCCTTTCTCTGTCTAAGCACTTCAAAAGCATTGATTGTTCGCAATACTAACTTTTTGGCCATGATGATATTTGTCTCTCTCCCCTGTAGAGCATTTGACAGAACAGAAATCTCATTTAGGATGTCGATCATCAGGGCCAAATCCTGGAAAAAAATTAAATTTTCAAAACGGGAAGCCATGCCTGGGAACCTTTCATTGCCCTGAAAAAACTGATGTAGCGCTGGATAAGCACGCCACACAGCCATGGTTGCCCTTAAACTACAGGCAGCTCATCTTGGTCCCAAAACTCTGCCAATCTTCACAATTTCTATGCCCAATTGCTCGGAGATTTGGAAGAGGCCATTCTAGCTCTTGCAGGATTTGTGGAAGGTGGTGTGTACTTTATCCAGGAAGATCTTGAAGTGGTTGATCTGCTTCACTTCTCTTATTGCATCATCCAGCACAAGTTGCAGGCGGAGGTTCAGGCAGTGCCAGATGATGATGTTTGGGAAGTCTTGAGCTATTCTGGCGCTGACTCCAGATTTTCTTCCAAGCATAACATTGGCACCATCGGAGCAGAAAGCGATTAAATTCTTCCGTAGATATTCGGTGGTAAATCCAACTCTATGCAAGCTTCCCATCGATGCGGAATATATGGTCTCTGCATCTTGTCTCTGTAATTCCAGAAGCTCAACGAAGACGGTTGCTGGGCATTCTGGATCCTCAACTCTAACAAAAACTATCAGCACTGCTCTCATTGAAAGTGTTGAGGCTTCATCGATTATTAGACACACCTTTTGATTATTTGCAATAATCCTTGAAAACACAGTGGTCTTGATTTGGTTTGCAATGAATTCAATGATTTTCACTGCAGATCTCCATGAATGTAAGCCAACTCCCACATCCACTCCAACTGTATTTAGCAAATTTACTTGCGCTTCAATGTCTGAGAATGGATTACATCTTTGCGCCAGATCGTAAACAGTAGAAAATATTGTGCAAGTAGTGGATAAATGTTTCTCAGTTGACTTATCCACGGATTTGGTAAAAGCTTTCTGCTCCCATTGCTTACGGCTCTCCACGCAAATAAGGTGTGCTTTTGATTGAAAATGTTCCCTTAATTTTTTTCTGAGCGATGCTTGTTGTACATCCTTCCTTTTCCCTGCTGGTGCCACCTGGAAATGTTTCCACTCTTTGGAAACATGAATACCTTTCTCTAATGAGAACATGGGTTTTGCACAGTACTCACAACCCACCTTCTTGTTGGATACTGCCAGTCCATCATACTTGTCCTTGAAGTGTCTGTATTGCTGCAAATTCCAGCAATCAGGAAGTTGTGGAACTTCAGTGGAGTCGATGGACTTGCTGCTTTCTCCGACCTCAACTGGTGGCAGTGGTCGTGCTGGCGGTGCTGGTGCTGCTGGCGGTGCTGGTGCTGGTGGTGGTGCTGGTGGTGGTGGTGGTGGTGGTGCTGCTGGCGGTGCTGGTGCTGCTGGTGCTGCTGGTGCTGCTGGTGCTGCTGGTGCTGCTGGTGCTGCTGGTGCTGCTGGTGGTACCTGTTTTGGATCAGCTGATTCCTCAACTCTTGTTTTTTTGGATAAGAAAGCGGTCATACTCTGTTGCCTATTCTTCATTATGCTAAGTAATACTAACTGCCTGCCAAAGAAATAAAACAATATTGGACTCAATTGTGGTTGTAAGCTGAGGACTACAGGTAACAGAAGGGACCACTGCTTTCAACCAACAATGTACAGTCTTTTCAGGAAGGATGAGAAACAGGAAAGATATAAACAAACAGGAAAGTTATAGTCTTTCATCCAAGAAGATAGTTCAGGAATGAATGTCATAGGTAGATTCCCAGAGCAATACAGATTTCCTTTTTGTGAAATTTAGTTCTCAGTTCCAAAAAACAGGAATATATGAATTAGGTTCAGTACTTAGGTCAGTCCAAGTAGCTATTCAGAAGTTAGTGGTTAGAAGCAATGGTAAAGCAAGATATGGAATTAAAACAAGAAATATTTTGTTGGCTATTTGAAAGGGAGTACAATATATATTTAATTTTACACATGTTAGCAGCTGCTGGAATTGTGTTTGCACAACAGTGGAAAAACAGATATGAAAATGAATAAATATTACAATGTGCAGGAATAAATAAATTGACAATTAAAATCAAGAAGGCTTTGAATACTTTTTCACGTGGGATTTGTTTTAGCAATTGCTAACTAATGTAAACAGAAATTAGAAATCCAAGGTATGAAAGAAAACACCAATTATGTAAGGAAGTGACCCTAAAATGTATAAGGAAATATTACTAGATCATTATTAATGCGTAGATAACTGCGGGACATTACACACCCACACAAACTATGACAGTGCCAGGAAAACACCAAAAAATAAGAATCCCCCCCCCCAAAGACTGCAATTGAAACCATTTTTTTCCCCTAACCCTAAGGACAGGAAAGACAAAGCCACTGGAATAAAAACCATCAAGTGCCAGGAAGCTCACAGAACCAGCAACCACCTCAGAATTACCTAAACAACAAGGGTGAAACACACTAAATCTGGAAAAGCTGCCTTGCACCAACCTGCCCTGCCCATAGAAAAGCAGCCACTTTGAGACACATAAACCTGGTCTGAACACTTTTAAGCAACATATTGCATCACAAAGAAAACATTTGCAAAAAGGAATAACATTTCTTGTAGTAAATATATTTGATAAACAATTAAAAAATAAAAATTCCCCAAAAATAATTTAAAAAAAAGATATTCTATAAATTAAAAAAATCCTTAAAAACCATTGTTAAGTATTCCACCAGCAATAATTTATACTGTAACTATTTTAAGGTATTGTACCAGCCTGTCACGATGTTAAAAAAAGTTTGCTAGGCATGAACTGACTGGAAAGAACTGACACTCAAGAGTTAAACTAAGAAAGCTTTATTGCGCAGGTCATAAAACAAATGTTATCTGAAAGTGATTTATTGCGCATGCTTCACACATTCCAGAACTATTCCTTTGTTCTTTGTCCGGCTGCCAATTTGGCAGACGGAGCTTTTATTATCAAAATGTAACAATTAGTTAACTTTCTGTTTTATTTGCTTTTATTATTTTCGTATTAAAGTTTGTTTATTAATTAGAATATACTTCTCAAAGACTTTTATTTTTCTTTTCTTAATATATCAAAAGATATGCTGAAGGGAATCAGCCCGGTCCATTGATCTCATTTTTCTCCAGGGTGTTTTTCCCCTGACAACATGGTATGCAGAGGTTGGTTTATGGCAACAAAGTTAATTGATGGAAGCCGAGATGGCTATAATTTACGGCTGCTTTCCCTTCATGCTATCTTAAGATAACCGACTAAGGCTAATTAGCCATGTCGAAGAGGAAAAAGAAAAGAAAAAAACGCGGACATGGAAAGCGCTTGAAAGAATCCATTTCCTCAGACACAGAGAAGCAAGATCCTTCAGAATTACTTCAAAACCAACAGACGTCTCCAGGTGCCGAGCCAGATGTGGGGGAAGGAGCTACAGAAGGCGAGATCTACGGACTGAGGTCAGTAAATCTTCCTCCTTTGTGGTCTTGAAGCGAGCTTTTACAAAGGAGCACGGGGGAAAAAATGCAAAGCTGTTCTGACCCCCCTTCCTCCGTTGCCCACACAGCACACACACTCCGGAACAGTACAACGGAACAAGGTTTATTACACCAACAGACAAGAGGTTTTGTGGCAGCAAGCCACCAAGACAGAACTCACAGAGATAGAACACACAAAGCAGCTATCCAGCTTGCCAGGATCCCAGACTAGAGTTGCTGGCTTAAGTCCTTTGTTGATTGCTACGCAGAGCCTCTCCAGAGTCAACCCTTTTATAACCTAAAAAGGGCGTCTCCCAAACAGCACCTGAGAGCTCTTTATTGCCTATAATTACGCCCACGCTCCTTGCGTCTGTGGGCGCGCCGGAAACGGGCATCTAGAAACGCCCTGCTAAGTCCTGAGTCACTGTCCTCTCCGCTGCTCCAAGGCAGGGCATCGGGAGTCCTCCTCCTCTGGCTCTCACCGCTGCTCCATGCCTCTGGCGCCACCTGGTGGCCGACCAGACTCTCGGATTCCTGCTCAGCCTCCGAATCCTGTCCAGGATCGCCCATCTCCTCTGGAGCTGACTCGTATGGAGTATCACTCTCGGAGTCTGGTGACAGCGGCACCGGCTGGGCCACAACACTATCCCTCACCGCAGGGCCCTTCCCCCGGGCCTGACGCTCGGGATGCGGTCGGGAGGGAAATCGTCCATGATAGGCCCGCACCAAAGCTGGAGCATGCACAGCCGTCGCATCGGTCCAGGTCCCCCCGTCCGAGTCCTCGTCCGCCCAGTCGACCAAATACTGGAACCGACCCTTGAGCCATCTCGAGTCACGGATCCGGGTCACTCTGTGCGATGGCCGTGCGTGCACCTCAGGCGACGACGGCAGGGGTGAAGAAAGACGTCGGAGAGGACAATCCGACCGCTCAGGGATCAGGAGCGAGCGATGGAACACCGGGTGTACTCGCATCGAGCGCGGGAGGGTCAGGCGATAGGCCACCGGAATGATAATGGCCTCCACAGGGAACAGCCCCAGATACCGGTGGTCCAACTTCCTCGTAGGCCGGTGGGACGGAAGATGCCGCGTGGACAACCACACGCGATCACCCACGGCCAATTCCGGCACCGCACGGCGAGACCTGTCCGCCACCGGCTTGTAATCCTCCTTCGCCTGATTCAAGTAGCGGCGCACCATCTGGTGAACCGCCTGAAGCTCAGAGAGGAAATCCTGCGCTGCGGGGACCGGAGAGTCCACGGGGGTGAGAGGGAAAAAACGAGGGTGGTACCCGACGTTCGCCATGAAAGGCGTCGTCCGTGTGGAGGAGTGCTGCGAGTTGTTGAACGCAAACTCCGCCACGGCGAGGTACTCCGCCCAATTGTTCTGCTGCTGGTTCACAAAGCAGCGCAGATATTGTTCCAGAATCCCAATCACCTTCTCCGTCCCTCCATCGGTTTCGGGATGGTGCGCCGAGGACAGACAAACTTGAACGTCAAGAGTGGCCATCAGCCCTTTCCAGAACTGGGCCGTGAATTGTGTACCACGATCGGAGACGACCCGGTCAGGTAGGCCGTGCAGCCAGAACATGTGCTGGATGAACATGCGGGCGGTGGCGCGGGCTGTCGGCAATCTCCGGCAGGGGATGAAATGCGCCATCTTGGTGAGCATGTCCACCACCACTAGGACCGTAGTGAAACCGGACGACGGAAGCAGTTCCGTCAAGAAGTCCATGGGCACGGCTCCCCAGGGTCTGTCGGGGTCGGCAATGGCTGTAGCAAGCCTGGAGGAGCTCCCGTCGCTGATTTGGCCTGTCGACACTGCACACATGACGTGACGTACGTCTGCACGTCGTGTCGCAGGCGAGGCCACCAAAACGTACGGGAAACCAGGTGCAAAGTTTTGAACAGGCCAAAGTGTCCCGCTGCCGGAGTGTCATGACATTGGGAGAGAACCAATCCACGGAGCGGTCCTGCAGGCACGTAGAGCCGATCCCAATACCTCAAAAGGTCCTCGTCAAAGGTCCACGGGGATGTCGGCCCTACCTCTGCCCGCCGTTGTTCCACCCACTCGTCGTTTCGCTGCGCATTCCATATCAACGACCGTAAATCCACGGGTTCCTGGATTGCAGCGAAGGACTCGACGGGTAGGACCGTCCGGGGGGGGCAGTGAGTCAGCAGGGTCTGAGTACTCCGGCTTTCTAGATAGGGCATCCGCCCTCTGGTTCAAGTCACTGGGGATATACGTGACCTTGAAGTGGAACCGGGCAAAAAACAGAGACCACCAGATCTGGCGCTGATTGAGCTTCCGCGCTGTTATCAAAAACTCCAGATTCCGATGGTCTGTCCGGACTTCGACCTGATGCCTGGCCCCCTCCAGGTGATGTCGCCAGGCTTCGAACGCCGCCTTGATAGCCAGCAACTCCTTCTCCCAGATGGTATAATTGCACTCGGAAGGATTGAGTTTCCGAGAGTAATAGGCGCAAGGGAAAAGGGTGCCATCAGGGGCGTGAGCCTGCAATAACACCGCCCCCACCGTGATGTCGGACGCATCCGCCTCGACTACAAAGGGGCGATGGGGATCAGGGTGTTTCAAGATCGGCTCCTTTGTAAAAGCGCGCTTCAAGGCCACGAACGCTTGTTGTTCCGTGGACCCCCAGTGAAACGGCACTTTCTTTTGCAGGAGCCGAGTGAGGGGCGCGGTCAAGAAAGCAAAGCCGCGGATGAAGGACCGGTAGTAGTTGGCAAACCCAAGGAGTCTCTGAACGTCTTTCATCCGTCGAGGAGATTGCCAACTTCGTAATGCCTCCACCTTGCCTGGCTCCATCGCAATTCCTTCAGGGGATATACGGTGCCCCAGGAACTCAATGGTGGTCTGCCAGAACTGACACTTCTCCAGCTTGGCAAACAAGCGATGCTTTCGAAGGCCCTGCAAGACCTGACGCAAGTGCTGTTGATGATCCTTCCGAGACGTAGAGTAGATCAAGATGTCGTCCAGGTAGATGATGACAAACTGATCCCAAAGGTCCCGAAAGATATCGTTCATAAAATGTTGGAAGACAGCTGGGGCATTGGTCAACCCGAACGGCATGACCGTATACTCAAAATGTCCGTATCGGGTGCCAAAGGCTGTCTTCCATTCGTCCCCCGCCCTGACTCGAACCAGATTGTAAGCTCCACGTAAGTCCAGTTTTGTAAACACCGCGGCCTCCCGGAGCCGCTCCAACAACTCGGGAATCAGAGGCAACGGGTAGCGATTACGGATCGTGATGGCGTTCAAGCGCCGGTAATCGCAACAAAGTCTTAGATCCCCGGTCTTCTTTTTGACGAACAAAACCGGGGCAGACAAGGGCGAAGACGAAGGCCGGATAAAACCCCGGGCCAGGTTCTTGTCAAGGAAGTCCCGCAATGCGGCCAACTCCGGTTCAGACATGGAGTATAGGCGGCCCGTCGGGAGTTTCGCATCAGGTACCAGGTCAATGGGACAGTCGTAAGGCCGGTGCGGTGGCAGTTGATCCGCCTCCTGCTCGCTAAACACGTCCGCGAACTCCGCTAAATCCAGCGGCACTGTCACCTCGGCCGAACTGGGCACCTGAGCCGCGCAAACATGACGGGTATGGTCCACGCATTGCAAGGACGGGAACGAGATGCAGTTCTGCGACCAGTGGATCTGGGGATCGTGCGTCCGCAGCCAAGCCAAGCCCAACACCACGGGGAAATGCAGACCCGAAGCCACGTAAAATTGAATGGCCTCCTCATGCTCCCCGAGGATCAGGCACAAAGGCTGCGTGGCATTCTTGATGGGCCCAGACAGAAGCACCCGGCCGTCAATGGTCTCCACTCGCATCGGAGGGTCTACCGGGCACAGAGGGACGTGATATTTCGTGACAAACGCTGCATCCATAAAATTCGTGGTAGCCCCGGAATCGACCAAGGCATGGGCTGGAATTCCCTGCGGACTACCCGACAAGAGAATGTGCGCTGCAAGAATCAGATGTCGTGGAGGCCCCTCCGCCTCTGTTCTGGCCTGTGCCCGACCCGAAGTCTCCCTCAGATCGGGCTTTCCCCGTTTCCCGAGACATAGGTCCGTCGTTGAGGGGAGGCCGTAGACCGTGCAGCCCCTCTACCTCCCTTCTTGGGGCAACCCGTAGCCAGATGTCCCGGATCCCCACAGTAAAAACACAACCCCCCTGCACGCCGTCTCTCCATCTCCGTGCGTGACAAGCGGGGTCTGGCTGCACCCAACTCCATGGGCTCCTCCCGTGGGACAGGAGTCTCTCGTGGAACTGGCACTCTCAGAACCTCCCGGGATGCTCGGCGAGGCCTCCGCCTCTGCAGCCGGCCGTCAATCCGGAGGCATAGATGAACCAACGCGTCAAACGTTGGAGGCCTGTCCACTCTCACCAGCTCATCCTGCAGGTCCTCTGACAGGCCATCCTGAAAAGCATCCATAAGGGCTGGCTCATTCCACTCAGAGTCCTGACTGAGCAGCCGGAACTCGGTAACGTAGTCCAGTAAAGAACCACGCCCTTGGTGCAACTCTTTCAGGAGTCTGGTGGCTGTTTCTCCTTTGATGGGGTCCTCAAACGTCAGCCGAAGATGAGTGCAAAAACCCTGGAAGTCATCCAGCAGGGGGCTCGGCTGAGACAGCAAAGGCGTAGCCCACCGTGCTGCTGTGCCTGAGAGGAAGCTTATCACAAAGCCCACCTTGGTCTGGTCGGTGGGAAAGTCCTCCGCTCTCAAGGCAATGAACAACCGGCATTGGCCCAGGAACACCGAGAAAAGTTTCGGACTGCCATCAAACTTATCCGGCATGGCCACTGGGCATTTCCTTCGTTGCTGCTGGGGGGGTGGGGGGTTGGCAGGAGAAGACAGCTGTGCAACTTGCGCTGTTAGCAAGGCAAGTTGCTGTGCGAAGAGAGCATTCTCCGCCTGAAGTTGCTCCATCATAGCTGAATGGAGATACGTTTGGGGTAGCAATCAATCTGTTCTGACCCCCCTTCCTCCGTTGCCCACACAGCACACACACTCCGGAACAGTACAAGGGAACAAGGTTTATTACACCAACAGACAAGAGGTTTTGTGGCAGCAAGCCACCAAGACAGAACTCACAGGGACAGAACACACAAAAGCAGCTATCCAGCTTGCCAGGATCCCAGACTAGAGTTGCTGGCTTAAGTCCTTTGTTGATTGCTACGCAGAGCCTCTCCAGAGTCAACCCTTTTATAACCTAAAAAGGGCGTCTCCCAACAGCACCTGAGAGCTCTTTACTGCCTATAATTACGCCCACGCTCCTGGCGTTTGTGGGCGCGCCGGAAACGAGCATCCCGAAACGCCCTACTAAGTCCTGAGTCACTGTCCTCCCCGCTGCTCCAAGGCAGGGCATCGGGAGTCCTCCTCCTCTGGCTCTCACCGCTGCTCCATGCCTCTGGCGCCACCTGGTGGCCGACCAGACTCTCGGATTCCTGCTCAGCCTCCGAATCCTGTCCAGGATCGCCCATCTCCTCTGGAGCTGACTCGTATGGAGTATCACTCTCGGAGTCTGGTGACAGCGGCACCGGCTGGGCCACAACACAAAGCTATCGTAATCAATTAGAGCTGTTTGAAAAATATGCTAGCGAGGCGAGAGAGTGCTTTTAGGAGATGAAGAGGAGCAAGAGGAGCTCCCCCACTCCCAAAATGTCTGAGGACGCAATCTTGTCTTCAAAACAACAGCCTAAGACACATCCCACAGAGTTCATTGGTCAATCAGAACAAAGAGATATGTACACGTCACCGAGGTCACGTGATCCCTTTGAGCCCATTGAACTTCCGGCCACGTATAGAGGGCTGCAGCCAAGAAGTGAAGCTGCACTGCCATCTGCTGGCGGAGAAAAATTATTAGAGCAAAAGATGAAACAGCTACATGAAAGTTTTAAAGATTTACCTATGAGTTCTCTAGAAGCCAAAGCTTTGCCTCCAAAGGTTAAGTCTTCAACACCCCCTGGTGGTGCTGAATCCTCCCTAGATGGAAAAAGGCAAAGCCAAAGGCGAATGCAAGGAAGTCAATTTGATGTTGTCACGCAAAGGTCAATGGTGCAACCACAGCACCCCCTGGTTCAACAACCAGCTTTGCAACCTGATCAACAAATTGTTCCGATGCATATTCCTCAACAGGTATTCACAGTCACTCCCTTGACTGGTGAGTCCAAATTAAAGGAGTCAGGAGAGAATTATAAAGCCTGGGTCAGTGAAATTGCGCTCTTGCTTCGAAGAGAAGGCACACATTGCATGATTTTTAATCCTCCTCCTCCGCCGTGGACACCTGCGATGAGAGACCTGGAAAACAGAGCAATCACGACTTTGCTCATGTCAATGGAAATTGAGATCCAGGGTATTTTTCCGCCTGATGCAACTGCCCAACAAATTTGGGCTATTTTGGAAGATTGCTACAGGCCCGTTTCAATTGAATCTTCATGTTTGCTCATGTCTGAGTTCCATGGTTCGAAGTTGAAACCTGGTGAACGAATTGGTGGACATTTGACCAAACTGAAAAGAATGAGAAGTGAATTGAGACAAAATGGCCATGCAATCGATGATATCCAAATGATTAGCATCATCATTAACTCATTGAATTATGAATGGAAAGATGCTGTTGCAAAGATTAACTACGTGCCTATTGCTCAACGCACAGTTAACCACGTTTGCAGACTTTTAGTGGAAGAGGAAGCTATCAAGTTAGCTACACCACATCTGCAACGACCTCCAGCATCAAAGGCTCCAGCCAGACGTCCCTTCCGAGGAAGAGGCTACGCTCCAAGGATGCCAAAATGCTACACCTGCAACCGTGTGGGACATGACACCCGGGATTGTCCCCAACGAGTTCCAGCTCCCGCCACGTACCAGCCCAGAGGATCAGACTCCAGAGGCAGAGGTAGAGGCGGAAGACAAGGTCGTCGTGGTCCAAGGCGTGATCCACAAGCTCCACTTGTAACACTGGCCATAACCAACGTTCCACAACCTGATCCAAAGTTCGACAGACGTCTTTTGTGGACTTTAGATAGTGGAGCAGCTGTGCACGTTACCCACAGAAGGGAACTTTTCACAGAGATGGGCGAGCCAGAGCCCGAGTATCGAGAACTGTATTCCTTCACCAACCACACTTGCAAGGTCATGGGAAAAGGAACTGTTTACATTGAAGAGCTCGATACACACATCCCTGATGTTTATTACATACCTTCAGCAACCAGTAATTTGCTTAGTCAAAGTCACTTGTCTAGAGATTTAAAGTTCCAGGTTCACCACCTCGAAAAAGCAAGTTACTTAGTTAAAGATGGAGATATTGTTGCTGAAACCATGCTGATTGGTGGTGTTTATTACTTAAAGCCAAAGCCTAAAGGGCAAGCACAGGCAAGTATGCAAACTCCAAAAAGGCACAACGCAGACCCAGAGAGAGTTGCCCCAGAGAGAGAAAACGTTACTGTGCCAAAGGCTCCTAAAGCCAACAAACAGAGAAAACAGAAACAGGTTGCTCAGAGCAAGCCTGAGGGTCCTCATGAAACTGTTAATGTTGAGAATTCACTAACTGGTAAATCTTTGCATTCCAGGTGCATTCACAAGTGGCACAGAAGATTGGGACATGCCAGTTTCCGTGTTCTTAGAAAGATGCCGGAGTTCGCAAAAGGTTTGGATCTAAAGGGGTGTAAGGTGTTTTTGGATTGTGCGGTTTGCCAAAGGGCTAAATCCAAGGCGACTGCAATTCCAAAACACGCTACACGCCGGTCAACACGCATTTTTGATTTGGTACACACTGACATAGTGGGTCCTTTCCCACCAACACTTGGTGGCAGAAAGTATTTTTTAACAATTGTAGATAATCATTCTAGATATGGATTTGTATATCCTATGAAAGAGAAATCTGAGACCTTTCAGATCTTTAAAGACTTTGCAGCGTTTGTTTCTACACAATACCAAGTTCGCATCGCCAGAATCCAGAGTGACCGTGGTGCAGAATTCATGTCTCAGCGTTTCCAGGACTGGATGCGTAAGAATGGAATTCTTCATCAGACATCTGCTCCATATACACCGGCTCATAACGGAGTCGTAGAAAGAAGACAAGGGGTTCTACAAACCATGATGCGTTGTCTTCTAGAAGATGCCAATCTCAGTAACACATACTGGGGTGAAGCAATCAAATATGCAAATCACATTGTCAACCGTACTTGGAGCAGTGTAATCAATCAAACTCCTTTCTACATGCTGTATGGCTACAAGCCTGATCTCAAGAACCTCCACATTTTTGGTTCATATGCTATGGTGAACACTCCCTTAAGTCAAAGAAGAAAGGGAGGTACAGTAGCAAAGAGACTGAGATTTATGGGTATTGATGATAATTCAAAATGGTACAAATTCATTGATACTAAACATGTGATTGTCATTTCACAATCTGCTAAATTTGAGGAAGACAATGACTGGTCCAGGATTCATTCCAATGATCCTGAAGTTTATTTTCCTAGAGATGGTGTTCCAAATGCCACGCAGCCTGATGACAAGTCGCAGGCAGATATTCCTTCTACCAGTTCTTCACAACCTGATGTTCCGTCTTCGCAAGCCGCGGATGCTGATGCTAGCGACGAACGTGAGGACGAGGATGATGATGAAGAAGAAGAAGAAGACTGGTCTGTTGCTCCTAGACGTTCCAAGAGGGCCACAAAAGGAATCCCTCCACAACGTTATTCATGGCAACTGACAAAAACACCATTACCTTTGATTTGCAACGTTACTCTTCCTCCTGAGACATTCACACAAATCAAACAGCTTCCTGATTCAGAGCAAGACAAATGGTATGATGCAATGCAGGATGAAATGGACAGTTTAAAGAAACTCAATGTATGCACACCTGCAAAACCTCCAGCAAACAAGAAAGTCATTGGCACTCGATGGGTCTACAGAATCAAGAAGAAACCAAATGGTGAGTCTTTATACAAAGCCAGACTTGTAGCTCAGGGTTTTGCTCAACGTTATCCTGAGGACTACACAAACACTTACTCACCAACAGTCAGAACTGAAAGTGTAAAAATTGCTTTAACCACTGCAACTATTCTTGGTTTAGAAGTTTTCCAATTTGATGTGGACACAGCTTATCTACATGCAGACCTAGATGAAGAGATCTACGTGAGAAGCCCTCCAGGATTCCGAAAGCAAGAAGGGGATACCTGGTTCCTGAACAAAAGTCTTTATGGTCTGAAACAGTCAGGTTTAATGTGGTATTTATGTCTTACTGACAAACTAAATTCAATGGGCTTTATTAAGTCCGAAACTGATGAATGCGTGTTCACAAAAAGATCTAACAATGCATATGAGATAATTCTTGTTTATGTTGATGATATTGTTTATATTGGTCCAAATAAGAAAATGAGTGAGATTTTTGCTAAAAGTTTGCAGAGATACTTCACACTGAAATCTTTAGGACACATTAGCACTTATTTAGGTGTTCAAATTGAAAAGACACAGAAGGGGTTTAGTCTTTCACAAGAAGAGAAAATTGACCACATTCTACATCATTGCAACATGAAAGATGCTAGCACAACAAAGACACCCATGCAAACAGATTTTCACAACTTAACACATGAACCAAGTCCTGAGTTCGAGGACCAAACACTTTATCGTTCAGTCATTGGTTCACTATTATACATCAGTAGTTGGACCAGACCTGACATTGCACTTAGTGTTAATCTTTTATCACGACACGTAGGTAAGGCAACACAATTTCATTGGTCATGCATTAAGAAGTTGTTGAAATACCTGAAACACACCAAACTCATGAAGTTATTGCTAGAACCAACACACACTGATCAACCAAAGTTGATTTGTTTTTCTGATTCTGACTGGGCGAGTGACAAGAAGTCACACAAAAGCACTTCTGGTTACATGATGTTCCTAAATGGTTGTCCTGTTTACTGGCAAGTGAGAAAACAGAGTTTTGTTTCATGTTCATCTACTGAAGCTGAATATGCTTGTGTTTCAGATGCTTGTAATTCTCTAACGTGGTTTGATGCTTTGATCACAGATATCTGGCCGCGTCCGATTCGACCAATCACCGTGATGGAAGACAATGTATCTGTTGTTTATATTTCTGAGTCACATTTTACAGGTTCTAGGTCCAGACACATTGACATTCGTTATCAAAACACAAAGCAATTAGTTAAGCAAGGTTTTGTTAAATTGCAATATGTTTCTACACATGATCAGATTGCAGACATGCTTAACAAACCACTCGCCGCAAATCAACACGAGTATCTGCGAAAGAAGATGTGCCTTAATTGATGATTTGATGACGTCAGCCCAGACTAGCAAAAGAAGGGGTGTCACGATGTTAAAAAAAAGTTTGCTAGGCATGAACTGACTGGAAAAAACTGACACTCAAGAGTTAAACTAAGAAAGCTTTATTGCGCAGGTCATAAAACAAATGTTATCTGAAAGTGATTTATTGCGCATGCTTCACACATTCCAGAACTATTCCTTTGTTCTTTGTCCGGCTGCCAATTTGGCAGACGGAGCTTTTATTATCAAAATGTAACAATTAGTTAACTTTCTGTTTTATTTGCTTTTATTATTTTCGTATTAAAGTTTGTTTATTAATTAGAATATACTTCTCAAAGACTTTTATTTTTCTTTTCTTAATATATCAAAAGATATATACTGTAACCATTATTCCACCAGCAATAATTTATACTGTAACTATTTTAAGGTATTGTACCAGCCATAGTATACTGTAACCGTTATTTCACCAGCAATGATTTATACTGTAACCATTTCAAACTATTCCACACACAATAATTAAACCAGACGGTCCACGCTGGTACCGCCCCAAGCACCTGATGGAGCCAGAAAGGTTCCAGACGGAGCTTGGGCCATTACCTGTAGCCCTGACCCGCGCTCGGTCGGAGGACCTAGCGGCCGCCTGGAATAGGGCGGCGGCTGGGGCCTTGGACCGGGTTGTGCCTTTGCGACCTCTCCTGCGGCAGCGACCCACCTGGGCTCCTTGGTATACCGAGGAGCTGAGGGTGATGAAGCGCCACAGGAGACGTCTAGAGAGCAGGTGGAGGTCCTCACGCTCCGAATCTGATCGAACACAGGTAAGATCCTACTTGCGGACCTACCTTGTGGCATTAAGGGCGGCCAAACGTAGATATTGTGCCACCCTTATTGCGTCCGCGGATAACCGCCCTGCCGCCCTGTTTAGGGTGACCCGCTCCCTCTTGTCACAGAGGACACAGGGGGCACCCTTACAGGGCAGAGCAGAGGAATTTGGGGAATATCTGCAGGACAAAGTCGCTCAGATCCGGAGCGGATGGGCCCCACTCAGTGGACCAGACGGGCCGCCAACAGCGAGTCTTGTGAGACCACCCTGGGAGGAGTTTGATTCTGTTGCCCCCGAGGATTTAGATAGGTTGCGTGGACGGCTGCGACCCACCACATGTTTAATGGACCCGTGTCCCTCCTGGTTGGTACTGGCATCTTGGGAGGTGACCCGAGGCTGGCTTCTGGGCCTGGTGAATGCCTCATTGGGTGAGGGATCCTTACCAACCGCCTTGAAAGAGGCGGTGGTGAGGCCCTTACTTAAGAGGCCTTCACTCGACCCAATGGAGCTAGCTAATTATCGTCCAGTCTCCAACCTTCCGTTTCTAGCGAAGGTTGTTGAGAATGTGGTGGCGCAGCAGTTTCCACGACACCTTGACGAATCCGAGTATCTAGACTCACGCCAGTCCGGCTTCCGACCCGGGCACAGCACAGAGACAGCCTTGGTCGCGTTGGTTGATGATCTCTGGAGGGCCAGAGATAGAGGTTGTTCCTCTATCCTGGTCCTATTAGACCTCTCGGCGGCTTTTGATACCATCGACCATGGTATCCTATTGCGCCGGTTGGAGGGGATAGGAGTCGGAGGTACCGTTTTGCGGTGGTTCGGCTCCTACCTCTCTGACCAGAGGCAATGTGTGTTGACAGGGGGACAGAGGTCGACCCCGAGGCCACTCACTTGTGGAGTGCCACAGGGGTCGGTCCTCTCGCCTCTCCTGTTCAACACATATGTGAAGCCGCTGGGTGAGATCATCCGTGGTTTTGGGGTTGAGTATCACCTCTACGCTGATGATACTCAGCTGTATATTTCAACTCCAAACCACCCCAACGAGGCTGTCGAAGTGATGTCCCGGTGTTTGGAGGCCGTCGGGGTCTGGATGGGGGACAACAGACTTAAACTCAACCCCTCCAAGACTGAGTGGCTGTGGCTACCGGCACCTCGGTTCAGCCAGTTGATCCCATCGCTGGCCATAGGGGGCGAACAATTGCCCCCTGTGGAATGGGCGCGCAATTTGGGCGTCCTCCTTGATGCCCGGCTGTCAATGGATGACCATGTGGCAGCCGTGGCAAGGGGGGCGTTCCACCAGGTTCGCCTGGTGCGCCAATTGCGCCCCCTACTGGACCGGGATGCCCTACGCACGGTCACTCATGCGCTGGTGACGTCCCGCCTGGATTACTGCAACGCTCTCTACATGGGGCTGCCCTTGGGACGCGCCCGGAGACTGCAGTTAGTCCAGAACGCAGCCGCGCGGGCTGTGATGGGGAGTACGAGGTACTCCCACGTAACACCTCTCCTGCGCGAGCTGCACTGGCTGCCTGTGGTTTTCCGGGTGCGTTTCAAGGTGCTGATTACCATCTTTAAAGCACTCCATGGCACGGGACCTAGTTACTTGCGGGATCGCATCCTCCCACATACATCCCTGCGGCCAATACGCTCACACAGGGAGGCGCTTCTCCTGGTGCCGTCCACTAGGCAATGCCAGCGGGCGACACCGAGGAGTAGGGCCTTCTCTGTGATGGGCCCAACCCTCTGGAATGACCTCCCCCCCGACATTAGAACCACTTCTGACCTCCGCTCCTTCCGGCAAAAACTGAAGACCCACCTGTTCCGATTAGCAGGCCTGGCATAATTCAACTGTCCCTCCTGGCAAATGTGTTATATCTGGTTATTTTAGGGGTTTTTTAATTTACTGTATTTGTTTTTAGGGGTTTGAATTTATCTTATATCTGCTTTGTACAGTTCTTTTAACTGCTTTTTAACCTCCTCCATGTCAATTGTCAACTGTACATATTTAATTTTATTGTATCTTGTTATATTTTGTATGAACTGTACACCGCCCCGAGTCCCTTTCGGGAGATGGGGTGGTCTAGAAGCATTAAATATTATATTATTATTATTATTATTATTATTATTATTATTAAAAATGAAACGATTAAAAATATTCCATACACAATAAATTACAATAAAACTATTTTTAAAAATTCTATGCACAATACATTTTAAAGTATTGAGTATAGAATATTTTTAAATGGTTTATTTCAATTTATTTTGTATAGAATCTTTTTTTAAATAGTCTAAGACATTTTAAAAAAAGAATCCACACACAATAAATTGAAGTAAACCATTTAAAAATATTCTATACTCAATACTTTTAAGTAAAATTATTTTAAAAAATTCTATGCACAATAAATAAAATATTATTTTAAAATACATTAAAAAAAGAAAAGAAAAAAAAACCCAGGTTACTTACCAGCAGGCAGAATCAGCAGCACTCCGATGCGATGGATGGATGCAACAGGGAGCAGGCAGGCAGAGAGGCAGCAGGACAGGTAAGACACTGGACTGGAGGGACAAGGCCAGGGTTGTCACTAAGCAGGTCGCCTGGTAGGCTTAGCTAGCCAGGCGAGGCTGGAGAAGGGGGGGAAATTTTGGCCGCGTGGCGTACACGAGCCCGCGGCTTTCGATAGGGAAGGCCTTCAGGCCTTCCCTCACGAAAGCTAGGCTGCCACCGCCCGCCCACCTTCGCCCACGTAGCTTACGCGAGCCCTCGGTTTTCACTAGTGAAGGCCTGAAGGTCTTCCCTCGTGAAAGTTAGGCCGCCGTCGCCACCGCCCGCCCACCTTTGGCCACGTGGCGTAGGCCGCCACCGCCCGCCCGCCTTCAGCCGCGTGGCGTACACGAGCCTGCAGCTTTCAATAGGGAAGGCCTGAAGGCCTTCCCTTGCGAAAGCTAGGCCGCCGCCCACCAGCCTTCAGCTGCGTGGCGTACGCGAGCCCGCAGCTTTCAATAGGGAAGGCCTGAAGTTAGATTCTGAACTTTACTGAAGTTAGAGACAGAGAGAGAGAGAGAGAGAGATTATTCCATCTGAATGGGATCTGAATCTGACTCAATTATTGCTAAAAGCAGAGAATTGATACTAAATTTGACCCACATATATTTCAGTGCATTGGCTCAGAATAACTAATTAAGATTTTTACTTTTTGAAGTTGCTCTTCTTACTTCCTCCTTTATGCCTCTATGTCTGTGTGTGGGACACACTGATTTTGAATACTTAGGAGTGAAGGTGCTTCATCCTATGGTACTTTTCTTTTTCTTTTTTTAATTAGCAGCACAAGTTGCTGCCCTTTCAGGAATTGTTACAAAGATGAGTTACTAAATTTTCTAGGAGAATAAGGGCTCCGAGTATCTAAAAAGAAATTACAATATATAGAAAGAGAGATCAAACACTTAGGACATTTGATGAGTGAAAGAAGTAGAAAAATAACACCTGAAAGAATTGAGGGAATAGTAACTCAACCCTTGCCTAAAAGGAAGAAGGATTGACTGGATATTGTGGGCTATGGATAGATAATTATTCTATTTTGACTAAAGACCTCTATGCAAAACTATTAGAAGAACAGCCTAGTATTATACAATGGACTGAAGAGGAAAATGAATTTCTGAACAAACTCAAAGAAAGTATGGTAAGTGCTCCTGTGTTGGCTCTTCCTTCACTAAGTAAATTGTTCCATTTATTTGTAAACACGGATAAGGGGATGGCTTTGGGAGTTTTAACCCAGAAGTGGGGAGGAAAGAGAGCCAGTGGCATTTTTGTCTAAATGTTAGACCCTGTCTGTCAAGGATGGCCAGATTGTATTCAAGTGGTGGGGGCTACGGCAGTGTTAGTGAGGGAAAGCAGAAAATTGACATTTGGAGGAGCCTTGGTGGTTACCACCTGTTCTGTCCCGTGATTCTAATGAATATGCAGACACAGGCTTGGCTGTCTGCCACGACTAATTATGGAAATAAAGCCACACTTTGGCTAGGAGCCTAGAACGCTATCTTCAAGAAATCAAGATTAGACTTACGGAATGCTTTCTCAACGGCTAGGAAAATGGACTGTTGTTTCCTGCAAAGATTGCCTCCCGTCGCTCCACCTATAAACTCTTTGGGAGGGGCCACAACAGTAACCAGCTGTCCCTATGTCCTTCTATGACGTCTTCTCCACAGTTGCTCCCTTCTCCTCTCAGCTCTTGTGTATGTTGTCGGCAATGGCTGGAGCAGCCATGGAGGGGCTGCTGTCACTGACTTGGCCTGCCGACAACATACACAAGACGTGATGTAAGATTGTACGTCATGTCGCAATCGGGGCCACCAGAAGGTATGGGAGACCAGCCCCCCCCCCCCTGTGAAATGGAACTTTTTTCTGCAGGAGCCGAGTGAGGGACCCAGTCAGGGAAGCAAATCCGGGGATAAAGGTCTGATAGTAGTTGGCAAACCCGAGGAGTCGCTGGACATCCTTCACTCTCCAAGGAGGTTGCCAACAACACAAAGACTCCACCTTGCCCGGCTCCATTGCAATGCCTTCGGGAGAGGTACGATGTCCCAGGAACTCAATGATGGACTGCCAAAACTGGCACTTCTCCAGTTTCGCATACAAGCGATTCTCATGGAGCCGTTGTAGGATCAGGTGTAGGTACTGCCGATGGCTCTCCCAGGAGGATGAGTAAATCAAGATGACATCGAGATAAATGACGACAAACTGGTTCAAAAGGTCCTGGAAGATGTCGTTCATAAAATGTTGGAAGACGGCAGGGGCATTGGTCAGCCCAAAAGGCATGACCATGTACTCAAAATGCCCGTACCTGGTGCCAAATGCCTTCTTCCATTCATCCCCGGGTAGGATCCGGACAAGATTGTAGGCTCCACAGAGATCCAATTTGGTGAACACCTTAGCCTCTCTGAGGCGCTCCAACAATTCAGGAATAAGGGGCAGAGGGTATCGATTGTGCACCGTGATAGCATTGAGCCTACGATAGTCACAACAGAGTCTCAAATCTCCAGTCCTCTTTTTGACGAACAAGAACGGGGCAGACAATGGCGAAGACGAGGGTCTGATGAAACCCCGAGCTAGGTTTTTGTCCAAAAAGTCCCGCAATGCGGCCAACTCCAGGTCTGACATCGAATACAAACGATCCACAGGGAGCAGCGCATCCAGAAGCAAATCGATGGGACAATCATATGGCCGGTGCTGTGACAATTGGTCTGCTTCTTGTTCACTGAACACGTCTGCAAAATCTGCTATGTTGGAAGGCAAGGACACACCGGCTGGACTCAGCAGCTGGCCTGCACAGACATGACGGGTGTGGTCCACACATTGCAAGGCTGGAAAGGTGACAAGGTTCTGGACCAGTAGATCTGTGGGTCATGCTCCCGAAGCCAAGCCAAACCCAAGACCACAGGGAAATGCAGGACAGAGGTAACGTAGAACTGGATGGCTTCCTCATGAGCTCCGATGACCAGGCACAAGGGTTGCGTGGCGGCCTTGATAGGCCCAGACAGAAGCACCCAGCCGTCAATGGTCTCCACAAGCATAGGAGGATCTACTGGACACAGAGGGACCACATACTTGGTCGCAAACACCTCGTCCATGAAGTTCGTGGTAGCCCCGGAGTCGACGAGAGCATGCGCCAGAATCCTCTGCGGGCTACTGGACAGGACTATTCGGGATGCCAGGATCAGGTGTCAGGGAGGCCCGCAAGTCACTGTTTCTGAACATGGCTCTGAATTGATGCACGCCCGACCCAAGGTCTCCCTTAGATCGGGTTTGGGGGCCTTTCCCAACAAATTGTTCTGGGTCTGGGGTGTAGGTCCCGTAACTGATGCCCCTCGTCTCTTCTTGGGGCAAAAGGCTGCCATGTGGCCAGGTTCCCCACAATAAAAACACAACCCCCCCCTAAGCGCCATCTGTCTTTCTCCATTATCGACCAGTGGGGTTTGGCTGCACCTAATTCCATGGGCTCCTCCCATGGAGTTGGAGTTTCACGCATGGCCAGAACCACCCTGTTCTCCTGGGACGTGCCACGAATTCCCCACCTCTGCAACCGAGCATCAATCCAGAGACACAGGTTGACCAACGCGTTGAAATTCGGTGGCCTATCCACACGCACCAACTCATCCTGCAATTCTTCTGACAACCCATCCTCAAATGTGTCAATGAGGGCTGCCTCATTCCAAGCCGAATCCTGGCTTAGTAGCCTAAATTCACTCAAGTAGTCCTGCAAGGAACCCCCGCCCTGTTTCAGAGTCTTCAGACATCGGGTAGCCATCTCCGTCTTAATGGGGTCCTCATACATTAACCGGAGGTGGTCACCGAACCCCCTGAAGACATCCAGCAAAGGGCTAGCCTGGACCAGCAGTGGCGTCGCCCAACGAGCTGCTGAGCCGGAGAGTAAGCTAATCATAAACCCCACTTTATCTCAGTCAGTGGGAAAATCCTCTGCTCTCAAGCTGATAAATAGCTGGCATTGTCCCAAGAAAGCTGGAAACATGTCTTGGTTGCCATTGAATTTATCAGGCACTGCAACCGGGCATTTCCTCCGAGGTGGGGGTGGAGCAGGGTGAGCTTGGAGCTGTGCCACCTGGGCAGGCAACATAGCAACCTGTTGCGAAAGTTGCATGTTTTCGGCACGTAGCTGCTTCATGGTGATGATATTTACAGCTTTTGATTTAAGGCAGGAAGCAAACTGTTCTGTCCCATGATTCTAATGAATATGTAGACACTCCCTATGTCCTTCTATGACGTCTTCTCCACAGTTGCTCCCTTCTCCTCTCAGCTCTACGCACACGCACATCAGGGACAACCTCCCTCTGTTCCTCCTCACTGCTCCCTGACTCAGCTGCCACCTGGTGGCCAACAGGCCTCTCTAGTTCCTGCTCTGACTCCAAACACCCTCCAGAGTCTTCCTCATCCTCCAGAGCAGTCCCATAATGGTCATCGCTGTCAGAGTCCACCAACAGCTCAGCTGGCCGCTGCTGGGCACAACACCACCCCTCATCAAATGAGGGTGATTTTGAACTAAAAAGCCAGTCAATGGTTGACAGATTCAAGGATTTTGAAATATGAGAATATACTTATGGAGCACAATGATTTAGCATTAACCACTGAAGTTAGCTTGAATCCAGCTCAGTTTTTAAGAGGAGATTTAAAAGGAGGATCGGATATTGAACATTATTGTGTCGAAGTAATTGAATTACAGATTAGAGTTAGACCTGATTTAACGGATGTTCCCTAGGGAGAAGGAGTTAATATGTTTATAGATTGGTCCTCCTGAGTGGTAGAAGGGAAGCGAAGGAATGGATATGCAATAGTAGAAGGAAGAGAAGGAGTTTTGGTAGAAGCTGGAAAGTTACCTTTAAGTTGGTCTGCACAGACTTGTGAATTGTATGCATTAAATCAAGCTTTGAAATTGTTGAAGGAACAAAGAGGGATTATATACTCTAATTCAAAGTATGTTTTTGGAGTAGTGCACACTTTTGGAAAAATCTGGGAAGAATGATGGTTGATTAATAGCAAAGGGAATGATTTAGTTCATGGGGAACTGGTTACACAAGTATTGGACAATTTAATGTTGCCTGAAGAGATTGCTAAATTCCTTTGATCCTAAAGGCAATAATTGCTAAGATGGCAGCGGCAGAAGGAACTGAATGTTTAATGTTATGAGAAAAGGGAGTTAGAGAAAGTGGAGGGGGTAAATGGGTACTATCTGATGGAAGGCAAATGCTGATTTTGGGAGTACTACATCAGGGTAGTCATTGAGGAACTAAGGCATTATGTGATTTATTTTTGGAAGCTTATGGATGCTGTGGATTTTATAAAGTAGCTAAACAAATATGTGACAAATGTATGGTATGTAAAAAGTTAAATGATGTTTGGATTGCCACACTTGGACAGAATGCGGGAAATTCCATGATATGAAACTAAGGATCTTTTTGTAAAGAACTGTATACTTGCGCTGTCCTCTTCTTTATCTTACCTCAGGAAACAAGGACTGCTAGCTCAAACCACACCTCTCGAATTTGTGGTTCACAAGTTCCAGTCTGATAAAGAGCTGGCATGAAGAAAAGCTTAGTCCAGCCTGGGACGGGGCCTACCAAGTCCTCCTAACAACCAAGACAGCAGTCCGGACAAAAGAAAAAGGATGGGCGCATTACACCAGAGTGAAGGGACCTGTGGAAGTACCTAAGGAATGGAGGGCAGAACCCAGGAAAGGACCTTTGAAATTAAAAATTGCCAGAATTTAATGTGGATTTTATGGTATGGTGAATGGTTAGCCTGGCTGTTGTTGTCTATTTTTTTCATTGCGGGAATCGTAGCTTTATATTGTTTCAGCCGGAGTTGGCTACCTATGCTGTTTCGTCCTAAGTGTCAGGTTCTGAAGGGTTAATGAAAACAGCCGAACACACAAACGGTTTGTAAATGCAGTTTGTATTCTTCCTCCAGCACGAACTGACCAACAAAGCACTAAGGTGATGAATAAATTGTCAGAGCTGCCACCCTGTGCTTCCCACCACCTTTTATAGTTACATTGGTAATTAAGATAAACCGCACCCTGCACACTCCCATCACCTTGTGACCCATAGAAAAAACCACCCGGCAATTAATCATGGATTGTTAGCAGGAGCTTTGTAGTTTCTTCAGCTAGCTAGACAGCTTGCAGAGGAGGGAAGGTGAGTCTTGGCAGCTGGCCCAGTCTTCTCCCCTGAATGGCAGCTCCAGGCCTCTGGGCTGGCCGGAGCTGACACTAAGGACTCCACAACAAATATTGAACTGCAGCAACTCCCTGATGTATTGGTTTTGTAATTGTAATTGTATTACTGAATGCTGTTGCTGCTATCATTGTTGTGATTGTAGTCCAGTGTGTGGATGCATGTTTCCTTCTGATATTATAATTATAGAAGAGTGGGTAGAGTGAATGTGTAAAGGACTACTCCCCATAGAAACTCTATTTCCGAGTTATTCCCCAGAAGATGTAGAAGTAGGAGGGGAAATAGACCAGCCAAATTTAAACACAGTAGTCTTAGGAGATAGTGATATAACTATCCCACCAGGAATAGAATGGATAGATCTTATGGCTTTTATGGATATGTGGGAATGATTTTCCTCAGCCTAAGAGTCAAGTCAGTAACTAAAGTGACTAGTTGTACTAAATGCTATAAGAATACAGTAATAGCAGGAAAAACGCAAATGACGATGGTTTACCATAGCAATATAGATCCGGTGTGTATGGGAAAACAACAAATAAAGTGCAAAGATCAAGAATATACCCAAATTAAGAACACCGTCAAGTTTCCTAACAATGCCATAACTGATTCATAATAATCGAGCCAATGTTTTAATACAAAAACCAGTGATTTATTGATGGCTTCATTAGTCAAGATTTGCTCACAGCCAAATCTTTGCTTTGTTTATCTGCTTCTGAACTTTACCCGTGTTCCTTTCCTCCCCTCAGTCTGTGTCATAAATCGCGTTACCCAATAGATACACCCATCTTAAACCAGCTACAGTAATCTGAGGGGTATGGCCTGAATTCCAGCAACAGGACATGTTCTCCGGAGGGCTCTCTGAAGAACTGTCAGATTCCTGCTATATCGGGGGAGGAGTTATTTTTTAACCCCACATTAGCTGTCCTGGGGGGACAGTGAAGAGGGGAGGCACAAGTGGGTGTGGTTGGGGAACCCACAACTCCCCTAAAACACCTACATTTGCCTTCGGACGCAAAACAGGAAAAGTAGCTACCGCAAGCTACTGCAGCTGGAAGGCCAAACAGAGCACGGGAATCAGCGTGGTGAGCGTCCAGGTGAGATAATAAGAGTGCTTAAAAGTGCAACATTCCTGTAAATTAACTTTTTAACCTCCGGTTAAAGCTTTTTAAAGAGAGAGTGGCAGAAGAAAGGGGGGGAGCGGACGTTACAAAGCTCTCCCTCCCTCGGGCCAGCAGCAAATGGACGGAGCCGATAGATAGAAGAAAGGAAGTGATAGATCTTGAGAACTGCTTAAGGATGTTAGAAAGCAAATTGGAAGCTGCTGGTGTTTAACTTTCATTTTATGCCTTTGATTTTCTTGGTAACTTTCAAAAATTGCTGAGATTTGCTTTCGAAGCCAGGAACTTAAAAGAAAATATGTTGAATTAATTGTCTGCATTGCTGTCTAGCAGTAAATGGTGCCCGGTAAAAGCTGCCTAAAAAGAGTTGACCTTGAATTACTGTGGATAACAACGAACTGATAAAAGTCCTCTAGAAGAAAGAAATAAGACCAGCTGTGTTGTCCTCCTGATAGTGTGTCTCTCCCCCTTTTTCCTATGGGGGGGGGGGAGAAAGTTGGTTAACCCAGACAACTCATACTAATGACAGTCCTTTTAAATTTTTAAATTGTGTTATTACTAGTGGGGTATTTTAATGGTGATTTTTAGCTGTCTAAATGTGATGTAATTTGTTACCTCCTCCGTGCATGTATGTCTTTGTATATGTGTGTATTTGGATGTTTATGTGTTTGTACATATGTTTTATGTTTTATATGTTTTATTGTACGCCGCCCCGAGTCCTGTCTGGAGAGGGAGCGGCTAATAAATTCAAATTTATTATTTATTATTTAAGGGTTTCCTTTTTTTTTCCTGTTCATTTGGTTAGTTTGGGTCATTTTTTACTTACCCAATTTTTATCTTTTTCCTTCTTTTTTTTTAATCTTTTTGCAATGAGGTGTGGCTTACTATTGTGGAATTAATTTTGTGGCATTTTTCCCCCCATTTTTTTTCTCTTCTGGGGGTTGGGTAAGTGCCTTTTGACCAATATTCTTTTATGCGTTTATTTTTTTTCTCCTTTTTTTTTACTTCACGTGGCCATTATAAAGCAAATGGATTAAGGTAGCAAGAACCTGAAGGGGGCAAGAACAGGGTGCAGTTTATTGGAGGCCAGTGCTTGGGCCAATGTGACTGACTCCAGGATTACAATTAATCTACTAATCTATTCTTTGGATTACAAAACTTGATTACAATTTAAATACAATAATGTCAGATCCAAATACCAAGATGAAGAAAATAACATCATATGCGTCTGCAACAGCCACTCCACCCGGTTCAACAACACAGAAAGCAGCAGGCACAGGAACACAACAAGACAAAGCTATTTCGTAGCTAAAAAGTATGTTTCAAGACATACATGCGGATATCACGGAGCATATAAATAGAGTAGAAGAGAAAGTGGGCAAAGTGGAAGACGAATTGAAAGAAGTCAAGGAAATGATGGGGAAAATGAACAGAGACTGCAGAAGGTGGAAGAAAAGGTAGAGATAACAGAGAAAAAAGTGGAGGAGATGGATTATAGGCTAACAGCAATTGATAAAAAGCAAGATGGAGCCAGTGGTTTGTGGGAGATGGAAAGATCCGAATTCTATCTAAGACTCCAGAACATAGAAGAGGAGAAAGGAGAAAATTTAACAGAGAAGATCGCAGAAATACTCTCAGCGGCTACAGAAATGAGTAAGGAATATATTCTTGGTGGAATGGATGAGACTTTTAGAGTATATACAAGATATGCAATGAAAAACAACTTGCCCAGAGAGGTACATCTAAGATTTGTCAAAAAAAAAACCTCTAAAAATGAAATATTGCAAGCAGCAAGAAGTACCACAATAAAATACAAGTCTAGAGAGATAGTGGTATTGAAGCAAGTCCCAAGGAAGGTCAGAGAAATAAGAAAGGAATACCACTTTTTGCCTAAGAGTCTGATTAAAAAGGGGGTGAGTTTTAGATGGCTTGTTCCAGAAGGGATTTTGGTAAACTGGCACGAACAAAGGTACAGACTAGATACACTAGAGAAAGCAGAATTATTTTATGAACAACATATAGCAGCACAGGAGGGAATGCTGGCAAGAGAAGAGGAAGGAGCTAAACACCAGGAAGCTAAGGGGAAAGATCAAAGGAAGATGGAGAAAGAACAGGAAGAGAAAGCGCTAAGATAAGGAGCAAGGGCCAAAGAGACATTATATTATATTAATTGGACATTATATGCTTACAGGAAGTTCATATTAGAAAGCAACACAGAAAATTTTTGTAACAGGCAAAACTAGGTAATTTATGTACAACTCTGGCTGACCAAAGCAAAAAGGGAATAGCATTATATATTAGAAAGACAATACAATCAAATAAAATGTTTGAAGATGGGGAGGGGAGAATACTAATGGTGGAAATAACTATGAACATGAGAAAGATATTATTAGTGGCAATATATGCCCCAAATGACAAACAAGAATAATTCTTTGGGAAACTGCACAAAAAGATAACAGAATATGACTATGAAGATATATGTATATTAGGAGACTTTAATGCAACCGTAAATAATGGAATAGATTATAAATCTACAAAGATGAACAAGAAGCCGAGAAAAACCCTACCCAAAACATTTTTCACGATGGTGGAAGAATTAAATTTGGAAGATGTTTGGAGAATAAGACACCCAAAAGAAAGACAATATACATTCTACTCAAACAGACCTCTCTCTCTCTCTCTCTCTCTCTCTCTCTCTCTCTCTCTCTCTCTCTCTCCCTCCCTCCCTCCCTCCCTCCCTCTCTCTCTCTCTCTCTCTCTCTCTCTCCACCTTCCCTTTGGAGGAACCTGATGTACTTACCGCCTCTCCCCCTGCTGTTCTTTATCAGGGAGGCATGATCAGGTACCGGGGAGTTTCCACCCCCTCCCGTTCCTTTTCCTAACAAGCATTTGGCTTTCCTAAAGCCATTTGGCTGCAGCCCTTCCCGCAAACCGCATAGTCAATTGATAAGCAGCTAACTGTCCCAGGCGGCGAAAAACCTAGGCGAAACACTCCTTCGGCGAAGGGGCAGTGCTGAAGCGCGTGGGACGGAGGGGCTGTAGCCCATTGCCCAGGGCGAATGGTTGGAGGTGTGTCAGCTGAGGAGAAAAGTCAGAGGAGAATCACCCGAGGCAGAATGCTGGCAGAGAAGGAGGCGCAGCCAAAGGTAGGAGACAAAACATCCCATTCCATTGCCCTGTGCCACAAACATTCCTGAACTGGTACTGCCACCACTCCCAACCAAAATTCACCATCATCACTGTTGGGAGTACACTCCTAGTGTTGGGTAGGCAACATATATGTATATACAATAACAAATGGTCGTTGTTGCTTTAAATGGGTGAATGCACTTATCAGCTCTAATTAACTTTACAATAAGAGGGAGTCAAGAGAGCTCACTCTCTCTCTCTGCTTGTCCTATGCTTGATAACTACTTGCTCGCTTGATGACTGGAACGTGAACTGCGACTGTAAGCAATAGTTTGTTCTTTGAATTTTGTTTGGATATATATCTACTATCACTGCTTGTGAAGCAATTATTAGTAGTAAAGCTACTTGTTTTTTTACTAGCAGTGTCTGAAACTCTATTCGTGTGTTTTTTTCTACTAGCAACGTTTTTTTCTCTCTAGCTGTACATTCCGCTGCGCTATTTTCTGTCTCCCAACAGAGATACCCCTAACACTGGTTATGGGCCCAGTGTACCCAGTGTATCCAGAGTGCCAGCTGCAGCGTTAAGAGAGTGGAGTTGCTACACACGTTATAGTTTTGCAAATATCTGGTTAGTCAGATATACCTGGGAAGATGGCACAAGGCCAAACTCTGAATTTATAATTGGTCACCCGGCTGGATGGCACTAAGTACGTATCCTGGTCTGCAAAATGTAGTTTGCTATTATGTAGTGAAGGGCTATGGGACGTAGTACAGACCCCACCGGATATCACTGCCTGGGATGCAAACGATGATGATGATGATGCAAAGAAGAGTGCAGAGTTCCAGAGGAGGAATGAATGGGCATTATGCATTATTGGCCTCACACTGGCTGACCAACAACTGAGTCATATCTGAGGTGAAAATTCTGCTGCTAAATGTTGGGACAATTTAAAGAAACTATATGTTTGAGACTCTGTGGGTGCCCATATTAATATTACGAGAAAACTCTTTAGAACACGACTCACCAAGGGCGGTAACATGTTAGCACATCTGAACTACATGAAACAGATGTTTCAAGAGCTACATGAGAAAGAGTTAATTTTTTTGGAGCAGCACCAAGTTTATATTATTCTCTCATCACTTGATGAAAGCTGCGACGATTTTGTAACGTCTTTTGAAGTTCTATCTCAACAGGACATTACATTGAGCTCCACTACCTCAAGACTGCTGGAAGAGTCTAGAAGAAGAGAAGATAGAAAACAGTTAAGAGAGAGGACGCCAGAGAGCAGTGATTTACCTAGTTATGTATATACTGTAAAATGTTGTTATAATTGTGGTAAGAAGGGTCACATTGCCAGGTTTTGCAAAAAGCCAAAACCACAGAAACCTCTACAATCTAGAAAACATGAGATTAATGTGACTATAGCTAATAATGCATCATTTAACCACAATTTGTGGATTATTGACAGTGGGGCGTCAATGTGCATTACCAAAGATAGATTTTTTTTTGTAAAGTTGGTCACAAGTAAACATGTTTCTTTAGCAAATGGGTGGAGGATAGAGGTATCAGCTGAAGGTATTGCTAAATGTCCATGTATTGCCGAAACATTGCATATGTTATATGTACCAGAAATTAGGTTTAATTTCCTTTCAGTTAGAGTTTTGGTTAATCATGGCTACATTGTAACATTTAAAGAGGATAATTGTTTTATTGAAAAAGGGGGTATTAAGGTTACTGCTAAGCTACAAGATGGGTTATATGTAATGTCTGATTCCTATGTTGTTAATTCTGTGTGTTCGAATGTTAAACCCCACAATGAGTGTATTCACTTAATGCATAGGCGAATGGTACATATCAGTTTCAAAATGTTGCAAGAAACAGTGAAGTTAGTTGATGGAGTGAAGATAAAGCCGTGTAGCCAGTATATAAATTGTAATGTTTGTAATGAACAGAAGAGTAGAGCTACTCCGGCTAATAGGTTAAATGGGTTTAAGACCAAGAAACCATTAGAAGTGGTATTTGCAGACTTAATAGGACCAATGAAACCTAGTTTGGGGGGTGCCTGTTATGTACTAAGCATTTTAAACCACTATTCCAGATATGGTTTTTGTTTTTTGTTAAAGAACAAAACAGAAACATTTCAACGGTTCACTAACTGGGTTAAATTTGTAGAGAGGAAAACAAATCATAAGATTATCACCGTAGTGACTGATAATGGTACAGAATTCATAAACGCCAATTTGGATATGGAGGAGGAGCTTCCTGGAGGAATTCATAAACGCCAATTTGGATATGGAGGAGGAGCTTCCTGGAGGATGGCGGTCAGCCTCTGAGCTCCGTGCTTTTTTCGGGGCTCTTTTGACCTGGGCTGGGTGCTGCTGGCCCGTAGGCGAGCTGGAGGACCACAAATCTACACAATGACCACCCTGGCTTATTTCTGGACCCTAGTGGTCCCCCAGGGTGGCCGGACGGCACAGAAAAGCGGAAGAAAGTAAATCGAGCTTTGAAATCGGAAGTGAGCTGAAGTGAGCTGGGAAATGGCGGTCGGCGTTTTGGGCGCGTCGGCTCACTCCGGGGGGGTTGCAGGCGTCGTCGGCTGCTGGAGCTGTCGTCTGATACTTCGATCTATTTGGCGGGCGTTTGCGGGCGTTTGCGGGCGTTTGCGGGCGTTTTTCTACAAGCCACGACAGCCACGACAGCCTGAGACAAGACTGAGACAAGACCAACGACGCCCTGAGCGGTTAGTGACGGGGATACGATGGCGTCCCATACGAGAGAAGGTGGAGGGAGGTGTTGGTGGCAGAGGCGGCCCGGAAAACCATCGGGGGGCTTTAAACATCAATCCCCCGACCCGCTGGACCCGCCGGAAGCCCCGAGCCTTCTAGAAGCCCAGTGGAGATCGTGGGAGGTTGGAGCTGGGCGTGAAACATCTGTTGTGAAACATCTGAGTCGCCGGGGATGTCGGATTTGTTGAGGGCGCCGGAATGAATAACAGAGGCCTCCTGAAATGGCGCGGAGGCGTCGCTGGAGCTTGAAAGGTGCACGGTGAGCCGCTGACACCACCCCCCTCCCCATTAGGGATTGTTCACTTGACTTCGTATAGACTCGTATAGACTCTGAGAACTTTTACCATCTGGGGCTTGGAAGAACTGCGGGGAACTATTTGATCTCCCCCCCCCCACCGCTATGAATCATCTGCTCACCCTCTTATGGACTTTTAAGAACTGCCTAATCCCTACTATGGGCCCTACTTATTTTTAGCTACTTCTACCTATCTCTTTCTCCATCCCTCCTTTTCCCATTTTGTTATCTTGGTTGCCGTTCTGTTATGATTTTTACGTGTAGACTTATTTAACACCTCAGCACCCAGAATCCATCTTTAGCCCGGTGTATCTACTATCTATTATTTGTTATGTATGCGAGGTCTGATCTTATTTTATTGCGGGAATCCCCCCTCTCGCAGTTATGTCCTCCTGCCCTTTCTAGGACCCACCTCGAGGACGGGTTTATTAACCCAGAGAGGTGGAGGAAGCGCACATTGAGGGTTTTTTTAATAAATTCTTTTTTAAAAATTGTAAGGGGTTCTAGGGGTGGGGGGTGGGGGAACCGGTTAGGAGGGATGGTAGAGCCAGGCACTTAGGTGTGGTCGAAAGAGGAGGGAGCGGAGTGGGGGAGGAGAGGGAAGATAGCATTCCTGTTCAGGGCTCCTTAATACCAACGGTCGTGGGGAGGGGCAGGTGTGAGGACAATTTAAGAACGCGTAGTCGGTTGGGAGACCGGGGCTTTTGGTCATTCCCGGTCGTTTGTACCAACCCCTGCATACTAGGTGGTCAGGATCTACAGACCCAAGGCCTGAGACTGCTGTTATGCAACGCGAGGTCCGTTGTCAATAAGGCCCCCCTCATTTACGATCTAATTTTGGAGGGGGAGCCGGACCTCGCCGGAATAACCGAGACCTGGTTGGGCCACGAGGGAGGTCTACCCCTTGTGGAAATGTGCCCACCAGGTTATCGAGCATTTCACCAGCCTCGGGCCCAGGGAAGGGGCGGTGGGGTAGCAGTGATTATCCGGGAAGACTTAGAGCCGAGAGAGTTCACCGTGCCGCAGACATCCGGGTGTGAGTCCCTCGTCGTGAGATGGGGCCCAGGGAGGCAGTTGGGCCTGCTGATAGTATACCTGGCTCCTCGCTATACATCAGTGGCCCTGCCCGAACTCCTTGAGCTGATCTCATCGGTGGCGGTTGAGACCCCCAAACTTTTAGTGATGGGGGATTTTAACCTGCCGTCGATGGGAGAAGCGTCTGAGGGGGTGCGGGAGTTCATGGCTTCCATGACAGCCATGGACCTGACCCAGTTAATTCAGGGTCCTACTCACGAGGGAGGCCACACCCTGGACCTTGTTTTTGTCTCTGGCCAGTGGACGAGTGATCTGGGAATAGGGGATCTAGACATTATTCCCCTGTCATGGTCGGATCACTCACTTCTCCGGCTGGACTTCCCTGGTGCTACCCCCCGCCGCGAGGAGGCGGAACTGGAAGGTATTAGATGGTTCCGCCCCAAGCGCCTGATGGAACCAGATAGGTTCCAGACGGAACTTGGGCCACCCCCTGTGGACCTGACCCGCCCCCGGGTGGAGGACCTGGTAGACGCATGGAATAGTGCGACTACCGGGGCCCTAAACCGGGTGGCGCCTCTGCGGCCTCTCCTGCGGCGACGAACCACCCTGGCACCTTGGTTTACCGAGGAGCTAAGGGTGATGAAACGCCACAAGAGACGCCTAGAGAGTCGTTGGAGATCCTCCCGTTCCGAATTTGACCGAGCACAGGTACGAGCATATTTGAAGATGTACCTCGTGGCATTAAGAGCGGCCAAACGTCAACATTGTGCCGCTCTTATTGCGTCTGCAGATAACCGCCCTGCCGCCCTGTTTCGGGTGACCCGTTCCCTCTTGTTTGAGAGACCACGGGAAGCCCCACTACAGGGCAGAGCAGAGGAGTTTGGGAAATATCTACAGGACAAAGTCGCTCAAATCCGGACGGGATGGGCCCCTTTCAGTGGTCCAGTAGAGACGCCCGTGGCGAGTCTTGAGGGACCGCTCTGGGAGGAGTTCGACTCGGTTGCCATCGAGGATTTGGACAGGTTGCGTGGACGTCTGCGACCCACCACATGTTTATTGGACCCGTGTCCCTCCTGGCTTGTACTGGCATCCTGGGAGGTTACGCGCAACTGGCTCCTGGGCCTGGTGAACGCCTCGTTGGGTGAGGGGTCTCTACCGGCCGCCTTGAAAGAGGCGGTGGTGAGGCCCCTGCTCAAGAAGCCTTCCCTGGACCCAACGGACCTAGTCAATTATCGTCCGGTCTCCAACCTTCCTTTTTTAGCGAAGGTTGTAGAGAGTGTGGTGGCACAGCAGTTCCCTCGTCACCTGGAGGAAAATGATTATCTAGACCCGCGCCAGTCCGGCTTCCGACCCGGGCACAGCACTGAGACGGCCTTGGTCGCATTGGTTGATGATCTCTGGAGGGCCAGAGATAGGGGTTGTTCCTCTATCCTGGTCCTATTAGATCTCTCGGCGGCGTTCGATACCATCAACCATGGTATCCTGTTGCGCCGGCTAGAGGGGCTGGGAGTCAGGGGCACCGTTTTACGGTGGTTTGGCTCCTACCTCTCTGATCGGACGCAACGTGTGTTGGCAGGGGAGCAGAGTTCGACCCGGAGGCCACTCACATGTGGAGTGCCACAGGGATCGGTGCTCTCGCCTCTCCTGTTCAACACATATATGAAACCGCTGGGCGAGATCATCCGTGGTTTTGGGGTGGGATATCATCTGTATGCTGATGATACTCAGCTATACATTTCCACCCCGAACCACCCCAATGAGGCCGTCGAAATGATGTCCCGGTGTCTGGAGGCCGTACGGGTCTGGATGGATGGCAACCGACTAAAACTCAACCCTTCCAAGACGGAGTGGCTGTGGCTTCCGGCCTCCCGGTTCAACCAGGTGCTTCCATCTCTGGCCATTGGGGGCGTCCAACTAGCCCCCATGGAACAGGTGCGCAATTTGGGCGTCCTCCTAGATGCCCGGCTGTCCATGGATGACCATGTAACAGCCGTGGCAAGGGGGGCGTTCCATCAGGTCCGCCTGATGCGCCAATTGCGCCCCTTATTGGACCGGGATGCCCTACGCACAGTCACCCATGCGCTAGTGACGTCTCGCCTGGATTACTGCAATGCTCTCTACATGGGGCTTCCCTTGAGATGCACTCGGAGACTACAGTTGGTCCAGAACGCGGCCGCGCGGGTGATTATGGGGAGGACTAGATACTCCCCTGTAACACCTCTCCTGCGCGAGCTGCACTGGCTTCCTGTGGTCTTCCGAGTGCGTTTCAAGGTTTTGATTATGATCTTTAAAGCGCTTCATGGCATAGGGCCTAGTTACATGCAGGATCGCATCCTGCCCCACACATCCCTACGACCGATTCGCTCACACAGAGAGGGACTTCTCCGGGTGCCGTCCGCCAAACAGTGCCGGGGGGCGACACCCAGGAGCAGAGCCTTCTCTGTGATGGGCCCAGCCCTGTGGAATGACCTCCCCCGTGACATCAGGATTACGTCCAATCTCCGCTCCTTCCGTGTACAGCTGAAGACCCACCTCTTTCAATTATCTGGCCTGGCTCAATCGTAATTTTTCTCTTATTCCTCCTAACTGTTTTTTAAATTGTTTTTAAACGTTAAATTTTTAATTACATATTGAGTTCTTACAATTGGGGTATTTTAATGCTAATTTTAACTGTCTATATGATGTAATTTGTTACCTCCTCCGTGTCCGTGTCCGTGTATGTGTATATGTGTTTGGTATGTATGTATGTCTATTTGTTTTTTATACATTTTCTATGTTTTATATGCTCCATTGTACGCCGCCCCGAGTCCTACTTGGAAAGGGAGCGGCTAATAAATTCAATTTATTATTTATTATTATTATTATTACAACTATGTTGCAAAAGGCTGGTATACAACATAAACGTTCTGCACCTTATCGCCCACAGCATAATGCACTTGTGGAAAGAAGAGGGCAGACATTGCAATCCATGGTTAGAACGATGCTGGCTGATGTTGGTTTGCCTGAATCATTGTGGGGTGAGACGATGATGTGTGGAAATCATATTTTAAACAACATAATTAACACCACAACTGGTGAAATACCGTTTACCAGATGGTATGGCAAGAAACCAGACCTCAGTTACATAGACATATTTGGAACTCCAGCATGGGTTCATATTCCCTCGCAATTAAGACATAAAGGACAAGAAAGAGCTCAACAGCTAATTTTTATAGGCTATAATTTTAACCACCGGTCATACAGATTTTGGCAAAAAGGATCAACAAAGGTTATTAGCAGTGCAAATGCCAAATTTATGGAACATATAGGATGGAAATGGATAGATCCAAATAATGAAGTGATTATAGAAACCAAGCCAAGCACTAATGAAGATGATGAGAAACCAGCATTGAATAATAAAAATGAGTTGTCTACTGAAGAGGGAGTAGTAGAGCAGGAACAAGTAAAAATGGAAAGTCCGGTAATAAGTCCTGAGTTACCAAGGCATTCTACACAAGTAACTAAGGCACCTGATAGATATCAGGCAACTATGTTTTATCAGATTAACAAAGTTCCTGCAACATACCATGAATTGACCACATTTCCTCTAGAAGATCAATAGGAATGGAGAACTGCAATGACTAAAGAACTTAAGTCTTTGCAGAATATGAAAGTATATGAAAACACTGATTTACCTCCAGGTAAGAAAACAATAGGTAGTAAGTGGATATATAAAATAAAAACTGGCGTAGACGGAGCCATAACATATAAGTCTAGGCTAGTGGCTCAGGGTTTTGACCAAACAGCCACAGATTACGATGAAGTGTTCGCATGTAGTCTAAAATCCACTACACTTAGAGCCGCTTTAGTTTGGGCTGCAAAAAATAAGTATTTGATTAAACACTTAGATGTAGAAACAGCTTATCTACATGCACCATTGCAACACACAATCTATATGAAAAAAACAGCAGCAATCAAAGACAATGACATGTCTGAATGTTGGCTTCTGAAGAAGAGTCTTTATGGCTTAAAACAGTCTGGTTATGAGTGGAACCAGTGTGTAGTCAACGCTTTAACTAGCATCGGATTTAAAGCTGGTTTAGCTGATCCATGTCTGTTTAGAATGGAAAGGGATGGAGAAGTTTCATTACTTCTTTTATTTACAGACTATATAGCCTTGTTAACTAAAACAGAACAAGAAGCTATTAATATAATTGAACAGTTAAAGAAACATTTCACTATAAAAGATCTAGATGAAATACGTCAGTATTTAGGATTAAGGATTGATAAAACCAGGGGAGGGTTCAAAATATCACAAACGGATAAAATAAACAATTTACTGAAACAATTCAAGATGGAACTATGTAAACCCTCAAAGACTCCTATGAGTCAGGATTTCAACAATAGCAATGAACAGAGTGCTATGTTTGATAAGGGGTTGTACCAATCACTAATCGGAAGCCTGTCATATCTAAGCAATTGGTCAAGGCCTAATATTGCATACAGCACAAACCAATTAGCGAGGTATAATTCAGACCCAACTGAGAGGCATTGGCAGGCTGTAAAAAGGATTTTAAGGTATTTGAAGCAAACGATGCACTATCCGTTGTACCTTGAACCTAATGAGGAGCTAAAGCTGACCACACATGCTGATGCGAGCTTTGCTGCAGATATAGACACAAGAAAGTCAATGTCTGGAATAGCTGTATTTTTGGGTAAGGCATTGGTTGGATGGAGATCCATTAGGCAGAAACATCTGACTCTGTCTACTATGGAAGCAGAATTTTCATGTCTATCACTACTATGTACTGATATAATATGTTACAAACAGTTACTGATAGATCTAGGAATAGAAGTAAATGACTCTATTACCGTGTACGAGGACAACCAGGCAGCTATTCAAATGGCTACTAATTTGGCAGTTAAAACTAGAACGAAACATATAGATCTGCATTATTTGAATGTACGGGAGAGTATTAAAAATAAGCTAGTGGAGTTAACATACTGTATGTCAGAGGATAATATAGCCAACCATTTCACAAAGGCTCAGGGTGCTATTAAACATAAAGAAAGTTGTGAACGATATGGACTGAAATTGTGAATATATATTCGCTACCCAAAGGGGAGAATGTTGGGAGCATACTCCTAGTGTTGGGTAGGCAACATATATCTATATACAATAACAAATGGTCGTTGTTGCTTTAAATGCCCAAGATGGTGTCCTGTCGCATTTGAGGAGAGCTTCGGGGAGATGATTGTCCGTCTTGGGGCTTGCAGGGGTACCCTATTTCATCGTTGGTTCCAGGTCCAGCTATGAGAACTTCCTGGGACCTCGGGGGATACCCTTGAGCTGCGATGTCCTGCCTTATAGCCGGAACATCGTGAATGAAATGGGGCGGTTAGCGGTGAAAGGAGAATGGAGAGCGTCAGCGGCTGCCGGTGTGGGTGTGGGTGTGGTCAGCAGCTGCGGCGGGACGCCCGGCCTGGGGTCTCTGCAGCCGGCGTGGGTGTGGTTGGCGGTGGCGGTGGCGGTGGGACGCCCAGTCTGGGGTCTCTACAGCTGCCGCCCCACCACGCCGTGGTGTTATCCCGGTTGCTCCCCCCCCTCCTTGCTTATGAACATGATAAATTAGATCAGCGGGGAGGGGCTGAGGCAGCTGGCATGGATACTAACGCCAGCGGAAGATGGCTTCAGGAGTTGGCATGGGCGCGGTTGGAGTGGGGGGGAGGTACTTTGCTGTGCCCCCCCGGTGTTGCCACCATTGCCTGGGCCACCGTACTGTGCCATTTGGCCATTTGCCCCGCCCCCTCCTGTGATATTATGGACTGGGTCAACGGAGTGCGGCCCTGGCGATGGATGTGAGTGCGGCTGGCGTGGGCAGAGCTTAGCTGTTGGAATTGAAGTTGGAGCAGCTGCCGATGCCGCCGCTGTCCTCGTTGCCGCCATCACTGGCCGCTTCACCACCTCGCAAGCTAGCATCTGCTGCGATTTTGGACAGCTGTCTGTTACCCTTACATATTGTCCCCAACATCGACTATTTTTATGATGGACATAAGCTTCCTGCTACCCCCTTGAACACTGCCAGCTGCCCCCCCGTGGACATGTCATCTCCTTGCTTCATCTCCCCATGATGTCATCCCGTTTCGTTGATGCCACACTCTCCTCTATGCTATACTGCGACAGATCTTTATTCCCTCCGGGAACTCCCCCTTTCCCGGGGATGGCCTTCTGACCTATCAAGACGCTTCCTTAATGACGGATCTTGGGATCCCGAGAGGTGGCATGCGAAGAAGAGACTTCTTAAGGGTTTTTTACAGGGGTTTTTAAACCAAATTTTAGGGGGGGTTGATTCGGATGGCTCAGACAGGCTTGGGGGGGAGTCTGCCAGGGCACAGGCCAGAGCTAACTAATGGGCGCGGGTTGGGAGGGCTAGGAAGGGTTGGGATTCCGGGGGAGACATTAAGCCATTCCATTGGGGGGTTCACCATCTCTACTGTTTGTGGGAGAGGCAGATATGGTGGGGGCCGAGGGCCAAATGATGTTCGGAGGATGCGGGTTTGCTGTTTAAGAGCGATCACGCGTTCCGACCCTCATTGCCCTTCTCGCACTCCCAGGTGCTCGGGATTACAGGACCCTGGTCTCTGGCTGGTGTCGCTTAACGCCAGGTCCATGGTACATAAGGCTCCCCTCATTTACGACCTCATACAAGAGGGTAGAGCGGACCTGGCGTGCATTACGGAGACCTGGTTGGGCCATGAGGGGGGTGTGCCCCTTAGCGAACTATGCCCACCAGGCTTCCGGACGTTTCACCAGCCGAGAGCCCAGGGCAGGGGCGGGGGGGGGGGGGGTGGCGGTGGTTATCAGGGAAAGTCTCAGACCTCAGGAGGTCACTGTGCCTCAGATAGGCGGGTGTGAGTCCCTCTTTGTGAAGTGGGGCCTTGGAGCTCAGGTGGGCCTTTTTGTTACATACCTGTCTCCCTGCTATGTTTCATCGGCCCTGCCGGAGCTGCTGAATGTATTAGCTGGATTGGCGGTTGATTTCCCCAGGCTCATGGTCCTGGGGGATTTCAATCTGCCTTCCATTGGCGAGACATCCGAGTCAGCTCGGGAGTTCATGGCTTCCATGACAGCTATGGACCTAAGTCAGTTAATTCAAGACCCCACCCATAATGGGGGACACACACTCAGATTCTTGTCTCTGGGCAGTGGATGAATGGTCTAGATTTAGGGGATATTTCTATTCAACCCTTGTCATGGTCTGATCATTTCCTCATCAGGCTTGACTTCCATACCGCTACCCCTCGCCGCAGGGAGGCGGAACTGATTAGATGGTTCCGCCCCAGGCACCTGATGGACCCTGAAAGGTTCCTGATGGAGCTTGGGACTTTTCCTGAATCCCTTGCTCATAACTCGACTGAAGCCCTAGTGGAAGCCTGGGATAGGGCTGCCGCTGGGGCTTTGGATTGTGTTGTGCCTTTGCGGCCTCTGACCCAGTGTCGATCCCGGATGGCTCCCTGGTTTACCGAGGAGCTCCGGGAGATGAAACGCCGGAAAAGACACCTAGAGAGTGGCTGGAAGGCCAGCAGGTCCGAATCTGATCGAACACTAGTAAGAATTCATATTAAATCCTACTTAGTGGCGATAGAAGAGGCAAAACGGCAATATTTTTCCGCTCTTATCGCGTCCACAGATAACCGCCCAGCCGCCCTGTTTAGGGTGACCCGCTCCTTACTTAACCAAGGAACTGGGGAAGACCCCTTGCAGGGTAGGGCTGAAGAATTTGTACAGTATCTGCAGGATAAAATCGCTCAGATCCGGACAGGCTTGGTCTCTGACTGGGTAGATTCAGGCGAGCCGACGGGGATGAATCTTGAGGAGACAATCTGGGATGGGTTTGACCCTGTGGCCCCCGAAGGCATGGACAGGATTATGGGGAGACTCAGTGCTGCCACTTGTGTGCTGGACCCGTGTCCCTCTTGGTTAGTTTTGGCTTACCGGGAGGTGACACGAGGCTGGCTCCAGGCGATTACCAATGCTTCATTGAGAGAGGGGTTCTTTCCCACCGCCTTGAAAGAGGCGGTGGTGAGGCCCCTCCTCAGAAGCCTTCCCTGGACCCAGCTTCTTTAGCCAACTACCGTCCGGTCTCCAACCTTCGCTTTGTAGCAAAGGTTGTCAAGAGTGTGGTAGCACGTCAGCTTCCCCAGTACCTGGATGAAGCTGTCTACCTGGATCCGTTTCAGTCGGGTTTCAGGCCTGGGTACAGCACGGAGACGGCATTGGTCGGGTTGGTCGATGATCTCTGGCGGGCCCAGGACAGGGGCTGTTCCTCTGTCCTGATCCTATTAGACCTCTCGGCGGCTTTCGATACCATCGACCATGGTATCCTACTGTGACGACTCGGGGGTTTGGGAGTGGGGGGCACTGTTTTACGGTGGTTCTCCTCCTACCTGTCGGATCGGTCGCAGTTTGTGTTGACTGGAGGGCAGAGATCGACCCCCAGGCGCGTCACTTGTGGGGTGCCCCAGGGGTCGGTTCTCTCACCCCTCCTGTTCAACATATATATGAAAGTTCTGGGCGAGATCATCCGTGGTTTTGGGGTACGGTATCATCAATATGCTGATGATACCCAAGTTTTCATCTCTACCCCAAACCACCCAAACGATGCCCTCGACGTGATGTCCTGATGCCTGGAGGCTGTGCGGATCTGGATGGGGAGGAACAGGCTCAGGCTCAATCCCTCCAAGACTGAGTGGCTGTGGTTTCCGTCATCCCGATTTGTACATCTTGCTCCATCTTTGACGATAGGGGGAGAAATTTCAGCCCCCTCAGAGAAGGCTCGCAATCTGGGAGTCCTCCTGGATACGCGGCTTAATTTAGAAGAACACCTGATGGCCGGTTGTTTTCCGGGTGCGATTCAAGGTATTAATTATGACCTTTAAAGCACTCCATGGCTTAGGCCCAGGGTACCTGCGAGACCACCTACTGCCACCAGTAGCCTCCCACCGTCCAATACAATCCCACAGAGTTGACCTCCTCAGGGTGCCGTCGGCCAGGCAGTGTCGGCTGGTGACCCCCAGGGGGAGAGCCTTCTCTGTGGGAGCGCCTTACCTCTGGAATGAGCTGCCCCCAGAGCTTCGCATAATCCCCGACCTCCGGTCCTTCCGATGCGCCCTAAAAAGTTGGCTTTTCCAGCAAGCTGGCCTGGTCTGTTAATTTTAATTTATTTTAAATGTATTGTTTTTTTTAATTTGGTTTGTTTTTTTGGATATGGATTTAAAATTTTTTTTAACTTTTGGGATGTGTGTTTTTTAATGTTGTACGCCGCCCTGAGTCCTTTTGGAGAAGGGCGGCATATAAATCCAAATAAACAAACAAACAATAAATGGGTGAATGCACTTATCAGCTCTAATTAACTTTACAATAAGAGGGAGTCAAGAGAGCTCACTCTCTCTCTCTGCTTGTCCTATGCTTGATAACTACTTGCTCGCTTGATGACTGGAACATGAACTGCGACTGTAAGCAATAGTTTGTTCTTTAAATTTTGTTTGGACATATATCTACTATCACTGCTTGTGAAGCAATTATTAGTAGTAAAGCTATATGTTGTTTTTTTACTAGCAGTGTCTGAAACTCTATTCGTGTGTTTTTTCTACTAGCAAAGTTTTTTTCTCTCTAGCTGTACATTCCGCTGCACTATTTTCTGTCTCCCAATGGCAATACCCCTAACAATCACTGCCATGAACATCCTGTTCCTGCCTGCCAGGCTGCATCAATGATCTGGATGAGGGGCTAAATGGGGAACTCATCAAATTTGCAGATGACACCAAGATGGCAGGAATAGCCAACACTCCAGAAGATCGGCTTAAGATACAGAAGGATCTTAACAAACTTGAACATTGGGCACTATCTAACAAAATGAAATTCAATGGTGAAAAAAGTAAGGTTCTACATTTAGGCAAGAAAAACAAAATGCACAGGTACAGTATATGTGGTACCTTGCTCAATAGTAGTAACTGTGAGAGGGATCTTGGAATCCTAGGGGACAACCATTTAAATATGAGCCAGCAGTGTGCAGCAGCTGCCAAAAAAGCCAACACAGTTCTAGGCTGCATAAGCAGAGGGATAGAATCAAGATCACCTGAAGTGTTAATACCACTTTATAATACCTTGGTAAGGCCACACTTGGAATACTGCATTCAGTTTTGGTCGCCACGATGTAAAAAAGATGTGGAGACTCTAGAAAGAGTGCAGAGAAGCGCAACAAAGATGATTAGGGGACTGGAGACTAAAACACATGAGGAACGGTTGCAGGAACTGGGTATGTCTAGTTTAATGAAAAGAAGGACTAGGGGAGACATGATAGCAGTGTTCCAATATCTCAGGGGTTGCCACAAAGAAGAGGGATTCAAGCTGTTCTCCAGGGCACCTGAGGGCAGGACAAGAAGCAATGGGTGGGGGATATCTCTTCCGGCTTCCGAAGGCGACGGACGTTGGTCCACTGTTCGCTTCTCTGGTGGGCTCCTCTTAGGAGCACAGGCGGTCTTGGAGGGACCACCTGCCGTAGGGGACCGTAGAGGGTGCATAGCAGCACCTTCACTGAATGGATTCCAGAAGGAAATAACTAATTACATGCAGCGGCTGAAGTGCTGTAGGTGAGAAGTTCGCTAAAATCTCCTTAATTGCTTTTAATTGATGAACAGCAGCTTTTTGTAAGTTATGGATTCAATCTGTTTGAAGTTGGAAGATTGGAGGGGGGTTTCTTTTTTTTTTCTACCCCTCTCAGGCAAAGCGGCATTTGGACTATCTCTCAATCTCGGAATGGAGAGAGAGAGAGCAAAAAGTTGAATTAGTCACTTGAACTAACTATCTGAGTTGTTTTGAAAACTTTATGGAAATTTTTGATTTTCTGCTCCTGGTTTCCTGTGAAAGGGGGAGCTAAGATGGCCTGCTTCCATCTTCTTTTTTGCACTTATAAATGAAGTCTGCCTTTTGAAACTACCTTTGAAGAAAGTCTGGCTTTATATTACACACCCCCCCCCCCCGAAGGACTCCTGGAGCTTCTCCTGTTATGTGGTCTTTCTGGATTTGGATTATTTGATTTTTTTTGTTTTTGTTGTGTGGCTTCTTGGCTTGGAACTGTGTTTGAGGATTAACTTTCACTTTTGGATTTGCCTGTTTTCTCGGACTCGCTCGACTGCGCGCTTCACAGACGCCATTTCTTTCGCAAAAGATTTATACTCATCTCTAAACTCAGACAATGGGGCCCAGAAAACCACCTTCAGGTAAAGCAGCCTCGGCACCTACTTCTTCTACATCCAGCCCAACGACTCAACAGACAAAAATTTCATCATTTTCGCAACAAGAAAGGACTGGAGAGAGTTCAAAAGATTTATCTGTTACTCAAATGTTCCAGGCTCTTATGCAGGGACAAAATGAGTTGAAAAAGGAGGTGGCAGATTTTAGAGAAGAGCTTAAAAGTGTACAGCAACAAATAACAGAAAATAAACAGAGAATTGGTGTGCTGGAGGAGGGTGTGGTCGGGCTGGGGGAGGAGGTTAAGGCAGTCCAGAAGGGGAATATAGAATTGGAAAATTTTATGGCAAAGATAGAACTTGAAAGAATGTCCTTCTTTCTCAGATTCCAGAACCTACCGGAGACAGAAGATGAAGATCTTAAGGATATCATGAGTACAATTTTAGCAGAATATATTAAAAGAGATAAAGAACAGTTGTGGTGGGATATGGATCTGGTTTACAGGATTAATTCAGCATATGCCAGAACACATAATGTTCCAAGGGAAGTACATGTTAAATTTCTTAGGAAGACCACGAGGGATGAAATTCTAGGGGCTCAAAGGGGGGGACCACTAAAATATAAAGATAAAGAAATTGCCATTCTTAAGCAAATTCCAAAAAAAATAAGGGATAAGAGGAGGAAGTATTCCTCCTTATCAAAGAAATTATATAATAAAGGAATTTGGTTTAGATGGTTATTGCCAGAAGGAATGTTGATCTTCTGGGAGGGAAACAGAATTAGAATTAACACAGTTGTGGAGGCAGAGGCCTTCATTAAAAAACATAGTGCCCTCCTAGAGGACGAAAATATAAGAGGTAGTGAAAAAGGCGACAATACACAAGACATGAAGGAGGGAGGGGCTGCAGCTCCACCTGGGGACAGGGGGGAGGGAACAATATTGGAAAGACTCAGGTCACAAAAATAAATATAACTGGAATATCATTGTAATTGTTGATATATTAGGAAGTGGCAAAAGAGATGATTGAACACATGGTTGATACAATGTATAATAAGATGCTGTTTCTGCTTATCTTTTATCTATTGTTTTTTCCTTTCTGTAAAAGTTGTGAGAATTGGAGAGATTTCTACCTCTAGCACGATGGAGTTGCCAATTTTTTTTGTATATCCACCTACCCTTTTCCCATAAATTTTAAAAATCAATAAAATTCTTTAAAACAAGAAGCAATGGGTGGAAACTAATCAAGGAGAGAAGCAACTTAGAACTGAGGAGAAATTTCCTGACAGTTAGAACAATTAATCAGTGGAACAGCTTGCCTCCAGAAGTTGTGCATGCCCCAACACTGGAAGTCTTTAAGAATATGTTGGATAGCCATTTGTCTGAAACGGTATAGGGTTTCCTGCCTAGGCAGGGGGTTGGACTAGAAGACTTCCAAGGTCCCTTCCAACTCTGCTATTGTATTGTATCTCGCCACACTATTTTACCACCTCTGAAAATCTCCACTTCATTTTCATTGGACACGGTTGAGGTCAAGCACCTGGAAAAAAGAGAATGAATATTTGTGATATAAACAGGCTGTGGCTGAGGGCCACGCCAACCAGAAGAAAGAAAAAGCCCAAAGTGAAACTCTCTGATCTTTGTTGACTGAATGGGATGCAGTGAAGGAACAAATAATTAAATGTAGGACTCAGAAATCCATCATAGCAGGTGTCCAAAATGTCTGTCTGCCTCTGCAGAGTTTATTTGTGTTTTTTTTTTACAGTTTCAACAAGCAAAGCAAGAGCATAGGTAGCAACAGCATCTTATTGGCTTATTCTCCTTGTCAATCTCTAAGACCATCATAGCCAGGATAGAATCTCATGTGCCTGGCCGCCGGAAAGCATAGGCACAAGGGTGGGGACGGCAGCAGGAGCTTACGTGGCACGTCCGGCATCTTTGACACGTTCGGGGATCTCACAAGGCCTTTGCAAGGGCCCCGGACTTGCCTAAGATGCCTGGCCGCCAGAAAGCACGGGCACGGGGGTGGGGATGGCGGCGGGAGCTTACGTGGCGTGGCCGGTCTCCTAGGACCTCCTAGGCGCCGGCCGCACCATGCAAACTACCGTCCGTCTCCCCATGCTCAGAGAAGCAAATCCGGGGAGGTCCTTTGGTGGCGGCAGGCGTCCTAGAACCTGCCTGCTAGCAAAGGACTTGCACGGGGAGAATGGACAGTAGTTTGCGCCATCTGTCTCCCCGTGCTCAGAAAAGCACGGGTGCAGCCAGACCAGAGCACTTTCGGTGGTGCACCAATTCCAGCAGCTGCGTTTTTCCCTGAAATTTGCTGTCCCGGCAACCCAAAGGGGACATTCTCCCAGCAGCGTCTCAGGCGCTCCCACCCTTAGCTGGGGAGGGGGGGAGTGAGGATGGCTGGGCGCAGTTTGGCACCTCCCGGCTAAGGGTGGGAGTGCCTGAGACGCTGCTGGGAGAATGTCCCCTTTGGGTTGCCGGGACAGCAAATTTCAAGGGAAAACGCAGCTGCTGCAAGAGGTGCACCACTGTGCCTGCAACTTAATGCTCTCCAAGAAGCCTGCGTTACGGGAAGCAGCAGAAGGAGCAGCAGGGGGTGACACGGACACCCCCAGTGTCCAGCATCCTCCTCGGGAACCTCGAGTTGCGGCCGTTTGCACGTCTCTCCCGAGCTTCTCTCGGGAGGTGAAATGACACATGCCCTGCTGGCAGAGCCTCCGGGTGAAAGGCTAGTGAGCTGGGTGGAGGAAGGGGGAAACTGCTGGAGCTGCACTGCCCCCTGGGTTCGGGGACTTTTGCCCCTCGTACCACACTTTGCAGCCGCCGGAGGCCCACACGGACCTCCTCAGGGTGCTGGGCAACCTGGTTCTAGGGATTCCCTCCCCCCAAAAGACCACCCGCTCATCTCTTCAAATCTTGCGGCTTTTTGGGGGGGTTGTTTTTAAAAAAGCCTCTCCAGAGGATCTTGAAAACTTGCGAGGCTGCTTTGGGAGGGGGGGGGGGCAGATGGCCAGCATTTTCCCCCCTTCCCTGGGCGCCTGCAGCCTCAGAGCCAGCAGGGAGCCTAAGCAAAGGAGGAGGTGGAGAGCTGGGTGGGGGAATGGGAAAACTGCTACTGTTGCAGAAATTGACAGGCTTTAGACTTCTCAGGATACAGGAAAAGTTTATTTGGCAGCCAGGTTCAGAAAAGTTAGCCTATGGCTAACGTTGTGAATTTCTGAACAACCTTTATTATTGATGCACGCATTCTTATACATTCTCAAAGACAGTGTAACACGGAAACACTTAACTCATTTCTTATTGGTTACCTTGAGGAAAAAGCCTTATAAGGAGATGGGGGTCTTACTTCTCCTTTTGTTACAGGTATGGACTACGTGCCATTAACGAACTTTAATTGAACCTTGTGGTTTTGGACTTTTGACATAGGGACATTTGCTGGAACATGTTGTGGTTGAAGGCTGATGACATTTCCCTGTCCCTTTAAGCAAGCTTCTAACTGTCCCTTTTATGCCACGTCTTCATTCTTATATTTTAATCCATATTTTATCCTACTTTATTTCCCCCCTTCTAGACTCTATTAATACCCACAATTGAGTCTAGCCTGTTAGATTAACAATATAAGCATGCAGGATACAGAATAGTGAAAAAGCAAGGATACAAGCAATACACATATCTTCCAAAATCACTTTCTCTACTTCTAAGAGTGCAATTTGAATATCATCTTCCTTGAGGGTATGTGGGATTAGGCTTTCTGTTTAACATTAACTCCTTTTCACCCCATGTTTCCTTTACAGACCTCATAACGAGTTGTTTAAGCAAGGGTATTATGCAAGGGAGGAAGGCTAAAATTGCGATTCCACATAATAAAAGAAATAGCATTTGCTTGATCCAACCTGTTCCCGGTAGCCAAGAGAACCACACATCTGTTCTTTGTTCTTTTTGACCAATAGAGGAAGCTTGAACTCGTAGTTCTTGGACCAACCCTCAGACTTCCCCTGATCTATTCATATAGAAACAGCAAGCTTTTTCCACATAAGAAGAAGACTCAATTTTTCCCTACACACACTCCTATGTTCATAGAAAAGGCATGGGCTCAGAGGTTCTTTTCATTAGTCCAGACCTGTAAGGTTCCTGCCAAGTACATACCAGTTAGGGGCTGTAATGGCACTTCTTGGTTAGGGTCCATTTGCCTATCCCTGAGAACTGGTCCTTCAAAGAGATAGTGGGAACTGGTGTTTCCAGGGGGAAAATGAACAAAAAATCCCATGGTGGATTGTATTGAAAGCCAAACGGGAAGTCGGGGTGGTTGGAATGGCCTTGGGCACCTTCCAGTAGTCAGATTCCCCTCCCATCGGTAAAAAACGAGTGGAGGTGGGAGCGAGAAAGTGACTTTCTGTTGGAAGAGCTTGTGAGCAGAGGGAGACATGCTGCGAGTTAATTTCACATCTACAAGGGTTTTCCTGGGGGCAAGGTACATTTCAGATGGGCATTGTTCCTCTGATAGTGACCCCACAGGAATGCCAGGTTCCTGATATCGTTTGATGCACAAGGACTATCGTAGCTTTGTTGTTGTTGTTTTCAAAGATCTTGCTCAACTGAAACAGCATGATAAGGTAAAGATCCAGCAGACAGACACAACCAGTATTTTTGACCCAGGGCAGGATCAGACTGATTGATTAAGCTTTGACCTAACTCCAGCACTCTTTATAGTCCCCTTTTCTCAATTGTTGCAGGGGTCTGTTTTCCCTATGCTTTGCCCCTTTTCTTACAGGGTTTGTCAGATAATTGACTTTAGGTGTTGGAATTGGCTTATGGTTCTGTCCCCAAGCATAAATGATGCACCGTTTGCGGGAGCAGACCTGTTCCACATCCTGTAACTTGATTCCACCCTGTTCTTCGGGATTTTTAGCATCCACAGATCTTTCTTCTAGAACAAGGGGGGTTGCTCGGGTATTTTCGCAACATTCAAGACGTTATCACTTAACAAGCTCATTGCCAATAACAGCCAGAGCCACAAAGGCTCATAATTGTCCCTCACACAAAACTTCTCCTAACACAATTCTTTTATCCTACTGAATCACCGCATCAGGGAGGGGTTATATATAGTTTAAGGAATGGCAATATCAGCTTTGGGCAATCCACAAAATCAAATCTTATTTGCTAAACATATCACCCACAATCCGAAAACTCCTATTACACTGCAAAGAACCCATTCCCACGGTTCCTCAAACATAAGTGTCATCAGATGATTCGTTTTCCTCTTGATTGCAATTAATGATCTTAGCCTCAGCACCCGTCTTCCTCTGGAGGGGACAATTCCTGAGGGATGAATATGCAATACAACAAATAAGTACATTCACTAAAGCGAGAGATAGTACAGTTATGACTATGAATACTTGGCTTGCCATTTCCTGACAGGTGCTCAACCTTTCTAATACGTCTTATATCTAATAAATGAAATGTTGTCTTCCTCCTCCAAATCTTCAGCCATACGTCGAGAAGTCAGCTTCCAAGTGTGACTTCAGTAGGGCCTCTTCTGCCCCGTAATTCTGCCCATTGCCGGTAGGGCAGTTATTAGGGGGCGTTTCTTTAAGCATATCACTAGAGGACGGGCTTCTTCCTGGTCTGCCTCCCAATACTCATCAGCAGCTGGCTCAACTCGAGTCTAGTGAATCCAAAACTTGGATTCCAACACTTTTACTGCAAGTGGAGAACACATGACCACAGTATATGGGCCCTTCCATCTAGGTTTCAAATTCTTCCCTTTCTAGTGTTTTACCACACTCTGTCCCCCATCTGAATATTATGACTGGAAGTTGTTAAAAATGGTGGGGTAAGGGAGACACAATACTGTTGGATTTCTTGTATTTATTTATTCAATAATCCCACCATTTGATTCACCCATGAGGACCCCAGCTGTCCTAGGTCCCTTATATGATTTTTTCAAATTATGGCTTATAACCGGTGGCCGTCCAAGCATCATTTCAAAAGGAGATAATTTAAGTTCTTTACATGGAGTACATCTCACAGACCAGAGAGCTAAGGGTAAGGCATCTACCCATTTAAGGTGGGTTTCAAAACATACCTTATCTTTTCCTTAACAGTGCAATTCACACATTTGCTTAATTTCTTTCCTGAGGCCGTTAAAAGACCTCTTTCCCTATAATCAGCAGTATTGATATGCAAAGTAAGGAAGGCATACAAAGTCAGTTCAGATGTTCACCCTTTCATTCTTTGCCCTCTCTAATGCACGGATTAAAGCCCATAATTCTGCTACTTGGGCACTAGGGCCTTTTGGGAGAGGTCCACTCTCAAAGACTTGGGCAAGAGAGACTACTGCATAGCCTGCATAATGTTCTCCCATAGTAATGAAGCTTGATCCATCAGTGAACAAGTTATAGTCTGCATATTTCAATGGCACGTCAGTTAAGTCTGGTCTGCATGAAAACTGATTATCAATGGTTTTCATACAATTATGCTCAATTTCGGGTCCTGGTATTGGTAAAAGGGTGGCAGGGTTTAGGGCATTTGTTTGCTTCAAGGTCACTGGTGGATTTTGAGTCAGGAGTGCCTGATATTTGTAAATTCTAGGGATTGTTAACCATAAATGTCCCTTCATTTCTAAAATTCCTTGAATTGTGTGGCTAGTGTAGATATTGGTAGGCTGTCTGAAAGTTAATTTATTAGCTTACTCCATTAGGAGAGCCGTGACGGCTAGAATTTTAGGCAATGTGGCCAGTGTTTTGCAACACAGTCCAGTTGTTTAGATAGATAAGCCACAGGTTGTTGCCAACTTCCTTTTTCTTATTAGAGCCTGAGATAATTCTGACTTTAGGGCTTTGTACGCCTGTTTCTGCTTTAAACCCCAAACAAAGAGTTCTTTTTCAGCCCCCTTTGTAAATGCGTAAGGAGGTTTTGAGAAACCTAGTCCAAGCAAAGAGCCTCTATTGACCTGTTACTGGGTTTTTCCTACTCAAAAGCAAACAGTTTTTAGTTGTCTCTATGTATTTGAGATGGTAAAGAAGGCATAGGCAAACAGGCATGGCTAGAGGCTTCACTTGTATAATTATTGGTGCATGATGATACACATGGCCTGGTGGATTCTTGAACCACCATTACTCGCCATATCTCATCTGGGGGAGTGCCTCATCATTAGAGCCATTTTATCTTCCTCAAAGGACAGTGTAGCTCCCATTTTGCATAGGATATCATGACCCAAAAGAGGAACTGGGCATTCAAGCATGCCTTGGGACATTCTTGTAGCCAGTGGCCTTTTTTTTCTTACACCAATTACATCGACATTTGCTTTGGGCTTTGGAATTATTTGACAATGCAACTGTCAGCAATTCAGCTTTACTTTGCATCCTGTCATCTCTCTTTCTTTCTTCTACTTTTCACAAAGACCTTTCATGCAATTTCTATTTTATTCAATCCACACAGACCTACATGCACAAATACCCTGAAACAACACTATCAGACCTGGGGGAGGGTCTGTCCCTTTAAGTCTTCATTTTTTCTTTCCTTGGGAAACACGTGGCTCATTCTCCAAGCAGTGGGAAAACTCAGAGAGCAGTTCATATCCTAACTATCGTTCCCCACAGCTTCAAGCCCCAGCTGAAAAGCTTACTTATTTTGCCAGCTGGTTAAACATATCAAAATCAATTGAACGCCATTCAATTCTACATGTTATTAGTATAGATACACACCTAAGAATTACATCAAATTAATCAAGTCCAATTACCTAGATCTTCCTATTCAATAGGCTTTACCTTTTTATGACCTGCTAAATTTCTTACTTTTGCTTGAAGTTATGCTCATTGTTCTATCTCCTTAAGCACTAGATTGTTAATATCTGTCTCTGCCCTGGGTGTTCCGTTTCTAATTTGGATCTCTAATTTTTAAAGATCCAAACCTTTCTATCTTGACCTCCCAGCAAGCGTGGGCATATTTTTAAAGATCAAGATGTATAGAGACAATGTATAGAGGTGTTTGTCCAACCATTGTTTACATTCGGCCAGGGTTCTAGTTTGGATCGCCCAGCAGCGCTGGCATATTTTTAAAGATCCAGATATATGGAAACTTTCATTAACACATCGTTTGCATCTGGGTGGGGCTCTTGATTCATCTGATGGTGGCCAGAATCTGAGGCCCTATTCAAAGGCACTCCAAACCTTGGCACAATGTCTTTTAGTACACACAAAACCAAGAGATCTCTAAATCTCACTTTCTGGGAAAATTGTGGGGACATCTATTTGCCACACAGCACCTGGGAGCCCTGTAGAAGGACTTCCAAAGGAAGTTTCCATCCTGTCTTTGGGTTGTTTTGTCACAACAGAGACAGGCTGCAGCAACCTGATTAACAACAGCATGTGCGCCTCTAACTACCGATCCCCGCAAATAACCTCCTTGACAATTCTTCCAGCAGGTCTCCTTGTCTCCCACTCTATCTAAGAGCCTTGGGGAGAAAAAAATGTGTTTCCTCTTGCCTTTTGAAGTTCCTTCTTCTCTGAGGTTTTGAGCCCTAATTAATGTACGCTTTGCATGCTCATTCCACAAGTTCAGAGATGCCTTTCCTGGGCCCCCTTTTTTCCCTAATGTCATCTGCAGAGTGACTAATGAAGATACAATACAATACAATAGCAGAGTTGGAAGGGACCTTGGAGGTCTTCTAGTCCAACCCCCTGCCCAGGCAGGAAACCCTATACCGTTTCAGACAAATGACTATCCAACATCTTCTTAAGGACTTCCAGTGTTGGGGCATGCACAATTTCTGGAGGCAAGCTGTTCCATTGATTAATTGTTCTAACTGTCAGGAAGTTTCTCCTCAGTTCTAAGTTGATTCTCTCTTTGATCAGTTTCCACCCATTGCTTCTTGTTCTACCCTCAGGTGCCTTGGAAAATAGTTTTTGATTCCCTCTTCTTTGTTGCTCTTCTCTGCACTCTTTCTAGAGTCTCCACATCTTTTCTACATTGTGGTGACCAAAACTGAATGCAGTATTCCAAGTGTGGCCTTACCAAGGTATTATAAAGTGGTATTAACACTTCACGTGATCTTGATTCTATCCCTCTGTTGTGCAGCCTAGAAATGTGTTGGCTTTTTTTTGGCAGCTGCTGCACACTGCTGGCTCATATTTAAATGGATGTCCACTAGGACTCCAAGATTCCTTTCACAGTTACTACTGTTGAGCAAGGTACCACCTTGTCAGGGGAAAAACACCCTGATGAAAAATGAGGTTTATGGACCGGGCTGATTCCCTTCAGCATATCATTGAGATGTTAAGAAAATAAAGTAAAAGTCTTTGAGAGGTATATTCTAATTAATAAACAAACTTTAATACGAAAATAATAAAAGTAAATAAAACAGAAAGTTAACTAAATGTTATATTTTGATAATAAAAGCTCCGTCTGCCAACTTGGCAGCCAGACAAAAGAACAAAGGAAAAGTTCTGGAATGTGTGAAGCATGCGCAATAAATCACTTTCAGATAACATTTATGACCTGCGCAATAAAGCTTTCTTAGTTTAACTCTTGAGTGTCAGTTTCCAGTCAGTTCATGTCTAGCAAACTTTTTAACATCGTGACACCCCTTCTTTTGCTAGTCTGGGCTGACGTCATCAAATCATCAATTAAGGCACATCTTCTTTCGCAGATACTCGTGTTGATTTACTGGAAGTGGTTTGTTCAGCATATCAGCAATCTGATCATGTGTAGAAACATATTGCAATTTAACAAAACCTTGCTTAACTAATTGCTTTGTGTTTTGATAACGAATGTCAATGTGTCTGGACCTAGAACCTGTGAAATGTGACTCAGAAATATAAACCACAGATACATTGTCTTCCATCACGGTGATTGGTCGAATCGGACGCATCCAGATATCTGTGATCAAAGCATCAAACCACGTTAGAGAATTACAAGCATCTGAAACACAAGCATATTCAGCTTCAGTAGATGAACATGAAACAAAACTCTGTTTTCTCACTTGCCAGTAAACAGGACAACCATTTAGGAACATCATGTAACCAGGAGTGCTTTTGTGTGACTTCTTGTCACTCGCCCAGTCAGAATCAGAAAAACAAATCAACTTTGGTTGATCAGTGTGTGTTGGTTCTAGCAATAACTTCATGTGTTTAGTGTGTTTCAGGTATTTCAACAACTTCTTAATGCATGACCAATGAAATTGTGTTGCCTTACCTACGTGTCGTGATAAAAGATTAACACTAAGTGCTATGTCAGGTCTGGTCCAACTACTGATGTATAATAGTGAACCAATGACTGAACGATAAAGTGTTTGATCCTCGAACTCAGGACTTGGTTCATGTGTTAAGTTGTGAAAATCTGTTTGCATGGGTGTCTTTGTTGTGCTAGCATCTTTCATGTTGCAATGATGTAGAATGTGGTCAATTTTCTCTTCTTGTGAAAGACTAAACCCCTTCTGTGTCTTTTCAATTTGAACACCTAAATAAGTGCTAATGTGTCCTAAAGATTTCAGTGTGAAGTATCTCTGCAAACTTTTGGCAAAAATTTCACTCATTTTCTTATTTGGACCAATATAAACAATATCATCAACATAGACAAGAATTATCTCATATGCATTGTTAGATCTTTTTGTGAACACGCATTCATCAGTTTCGGACTTAATAAAGCCCATTGAATTCAGTTTGTCAGTAAGACATAAATACCACATTAAACCTGACTGTTTCAGACCATAAAGACTTTTGTTCAGGAACCAGGTATCCCCTTCTTGCTTTCGGAATCCTGGAGGGCTTCTCACGTAGATCTCTTCATCTAGGTCTGCATGTAGATAAGCTGTGTCCACATCAAATTGGAAAACTTCTAAACCAAGAATAGTTGCAGTGGTTAAGGCAATTTTTACACTTTCAGTTCTGACTGTTGGTGAGTAAGTGTTTGTGTAGTCCTCAGGATAACGTTGAGCGAAACCCTGAGCTACAAGTCTAGCTTTGTATAAAGACTCACCATTTGGTTTCTTCTTGATTCTGTAGACCCATCGAGTGCCAATGACTTTCTTGTTTGCTGGAGGTTTTGCAGGTGTGAATACATTAAGTTTCTTTAAACTGTCCATTTCATCCTGCATTGCATCATACCATTTGTCTTGCTCTGAATCAGGAAGCTGTTTGATTTGTGTGAATGTCTCAGGAGGAAGAGTAACGTTGCAAATCAAAGGTAATGGTGTTTTTGTCAGTTGCCATGAATAACGTTGTGGAGGGATTCCTTTTGTGGCCCTCTTGGAACGTCTAGGAACATCAGCCCAGTCTTCTTCTTCTTCTTCATCATCATCCTCGTCCTCACGTTCATCGCTAGCATCAGCATCCGCGGCTTGCGAAGACGGAACATCAGGTTGTGAAGAACTGGTAGAAGGAATATCTGCCTGCGACTTGTCATCAGGCTGCGTGGCATTTGGAACACCATCTCTAGGAAAATAAACTTCAGGATCATTGGAATGAATCCTGGACCAGTCATTGTCTTCCTCAAAATTAGCAGATTGTGAAATGACAATCACATGTTTAGTATCAATGAATTTGTACCATTTTGAATTATCATCAATACCCATAAATCTCAGTCTCTTTGCTACTGTACCTCCCTTTCTTCTTTGACTTAAGGGAGTGTTCACCATAGCATATGAACCAAAAATGTGGAGGTTCTTGAGATCAGGCTTGTAGCCATACAGCATGTAGAAAGGAGTTTGATTGATTACACTGCTCCAAGTACGGTTGACAATGTAATTTGCATATTTGATTGCTTCACCCCAGTATGTGTTACTGAGATTGGCATCTTCTAGAAGACAACGCATCATGGTTTGTAGAACCCCTTGTCTTCTTTCTACGACTCCGTTATGAGCCGGTGTATATGGAGCAGATGTCTGATGAAGAATTCCATTCTTACGCATCCAGTCCTGGAAACGCTGAGACATGAATTCTGCACCACGGTCACTCTGGATTCTGGTGATGCGAACATGGTATTGTGTAGAAACAAAAGCTGCAAAGTCTTTAAAGATCTGAAAGGTCTCAGATTTCTCTCTCATAGGATATACAAATCCATATCTAGAATGATTATCTACTATTGTTAGAAAATACTTTCTGCCACCAATTGTTGGTGGGAAAGGACCCACTATGTCAGTGTGTACCAAATCAAAAATGCGTGTTGACAGGCGTGTAGCGTGTTTTGGAATTGCAGCTGCCTTGGATTTAGCCTATTTGCAAACCGCACAATCCAAAAACACCTTACACCCCTTTAGATCCAAACCTTTTGCGAACTCCGGCATCTTTCTAAGAACACGGAAACTGGCATGTCCCAATCTTCTGTGCCACTTGTGAATACACCTGGAATGCAAAGGTTTACCAGTTAGTGAATTCTCAACATTAACAGTTTCATGAGGACCCTCAGGTTTGCTCTGAGCAACCTGTTTTTGTTTTCTCTGTTTGTTGGCTTTAGGAGCCTTTGGCACAGTAACGTTTTCTCTCTCTGGGCCAACTCTCTCTGGGTCTGCGTTGTGCCTTTTTGGAGTTTGCATACTTGCCTGTGCTTGCCCTTTAGGCTTTGGCTTTAAGTAATAAACACCACCAATCAGCATAGTTTCAGCAATAATATCTCCATCTTTAACTAAGTAACTTGCTTTTTCGAGGTGGTGAATCTGGAATTTTAAATCTCTAGACAAGTGACTTTGACTAAGCAAATTACTGGTTGCTGAAGGTATGTAATAAACATCAGGGATGTGTGTATCGAGCTCTTCAATGTAAACAGTTCCTTTTCCCATGACCTTGCAAGTGTGGTTGGTGAAGGAATACAGTTCTTGATACTCGGGCTCTGGTTCGCCCATCTCTGTGAAAAGTTCCCTTCTGTGGGTAACGTGCACAGCTGCTCCACTATCTAAAGTCCACAAAAGACGTCTGTCGAACTTTGGATCAGGTTGTGGAACGTTGGTTATGGCCAGTGTTACAAGTGGAGCTTGTGGATCACGCCTTGGACCACGACGACCTTGTCTTCCGCCTCTACCTCTGCCTCTGGAGTCTGTTCCTCTGGGCTGGTACGTGGCGGGAGCTGGAACTCGTTGGGGACAATCCCGGGTGTCATGTCCCACACGGTTGCAGGTGTAGCATTTTGGCATCCTTGGAGCGTAGCCTCTTCCTCGGAAGGGACATCTGGCTGGAGCCTTTGATGCTGGAGGTCGTTGCAGATGTGGTGTAGCTAACTTGATAGCTTCCTCTTCCACTAAAAGTCTGCAAACGTGGTTAACTGTGCGTTGAGCAATAGGCACGTAGTTAATCTTTGCAACAGCATCTTTCCATTCATAATTCAATGAGTTAATGATGATGCTAATCATTTGGATATCATCGATTACATGGCCATTTTGTCTCAATTCACTTCTCATTCTTTTCAGTTTGGTCAAATGTCCACCAATTCGTTCACCAGGTTTCAACTTCGAACCATGGAACTCAGACATGAGCAAACATGAAGATTCAATTGAAACGGGCCTGTAGCAATCTTCCAAAATAGCCCAAATTTGTTGGGCAGTTGCATCAGGCGGAAAGATACCCTGGATCTCAATTTCCATTGACATGAGCAAAGTCGTGATTGCTCTGTTTTCCAGGTCTCTCATCGCAGGTGTCCACGGCGGAGGAGGAGGATTAAAAATCATGCAATGTGTGCCTTCTCTTCGAAGCAAGAGCGCAATTTCACTGACCCAGGCTTTATAATTCTCTCCTGACTCCTTTAATTTGGACTCACCAGTCAAGGGAGTGACTGTGAATACCTGTTGAGGAATATGCATCGGAACAATTTGTTGAGCAGGTTGCAAAGCTGGTTGTTGAACCAGGGGATGCTGGAGTTGCACCATTGGCCTTTGCGTGGCAACATCAAATTGACTTCCTTGCATTCGCCTTTGGCTTTGCCTTTTTCCATCTAGGGAGGATTCAGCACCACCAGGGGGTGTTGAAGACTTAACCTTTGGAATCAAAGCTTTGGCTTCTAAAGGACTCATAGCTAAATCTTTAAAACTTTCATGGAGCTGTTTCATCTTTTGCTCTAATAATTTTTCTCCGCCAGCAGATGGCAGTGCAGCCTCACTTTTTGGCTGCCTCACCTTTCTATACGTGGGCGGAAGTTCAGTTGACTCAAAGGGATCACGTGACCTCGGTGACGTGTACATGTCTCTTTGTTCTGATTCACCTAAGAACTCCTCTTTGGGGTGTGTCTTAGGCTGTTGTTTTGAAGAAAAGATGGCGTCCTCAGACATTTTGGGAGTGGGGGAGCTCCTCCTACTTCTCTTCATTTCGTTAAAGCATTCTCTCGCCTCCCTAGCATATTTTTCAAAACGCTCTAATTGATCAAGATAGCTTTGCATTTCTTCCTCAGTATCTGAGAAGGATTCATAAATTTTGCTTTCTGCGTGGGAGTGTTTTTTCTCTGCCGGCAGTTGCCATTCATCAAGTGTTTGATAATCTCCGAGGGTCTGGGAATGGAGTGGCTTTGGCAAAGTGGGAAGTTTTGGCTTGGCCCCCAAAAATTCATAATCTCCTGGAGATATTTTAGAAGGGGGAACCACTGACCTTGTTTCGTAGATCTCGCGTCCTGTAGCTCCTTCCCCCACATCTGGCTCGGCACCTGAAGGAATTTGTTGTTCCTGAAGTACGTTTGAAGGGTCTTGTTTCTCTGTGTCTGAGGAAGCCTCCTTGTCAGAAGAAACGGATCCATCTGTGCTTGTTCCATTTTTCTTCTTCTTTTTCTTTTTCTCCAACATTGCTAATTAGCCTTAGTCGGTTATCTTAAGATAGCACGAAGGGAAAAAAGCAGCTGTAAATTATGGCCATCTCAGCTGGTATCATCAACCATCCTCTGCTACCAAGTTGTCAGGGGAAAAACACCCTGATGAAAAATGAGGGTTATGGACCGGGCTGATTCCCTTCAGCATATCATTGAGATGTTAAGAAAATAAAATAAAAGTCTTTGAGAGGTATATTCTAATTAATAAACAAACTTTAATACGAAAATAATAAAAGTAAATAAAACAGAAAGTTAACTAAATGTTACATTTTGATAATAAAAGCTCCGTCTGCCAACTTGGCAGCCGGACAAAAGAACAAAGGAAAAGTTCTGGAATGTGTGAAGCATGCGCAATAAATCACTTTCAGATAACATTTATGACCTGCGCAATAAAGCTTTCTTAGTTTAACTCTTGAGTGTCAGTTTCCAGTCAGTTCATGTCTAGCAAACTTTTTAACATCGTGACACACCTATACTGTACCTGTGCATTTCGTTTTTGTTGCCTAAATGTAGAATCTTACTCTTTTCACCATTGAATTTCATTTTATTAGATAGTGCCCAATGTTCAAGTTTGTCAAGATCCTTCTGTATCTTTAGCCTATCTTCTGGAGATCATACTGACCATTCTCTTATTTTCTTCAACCTCCGTATCTAATGTGGTATATTGCCTAAGGTTTTGGTAAATGCATTCTAGGAATTCCCCTGGATTTTCATCCTGTTTCTTTTGAATTTAATAGACCTTCCCTAAATTCTTAACTTTTGTTTGAATCCTAACAAAACTAAGGTCCAATAGTTTTGCAGCTGAATGTACTAGGTTCCTAATCTGGTTCCTTCAGTAACCATGTCCAGTCTGGATTTTTTTTTTTATGATCTGTCTGCAAAGGCTTATTCATGGTTACCTTCACCAGCCTTCTTTTCTCTGTGGTTAATAAAATTTCCATCAGACTTTTTATGTCAGCCCAAGCAGACTGGTGAGTTCAGAAAAATGGATGCAAAAAGGACATGCATCTCATCTGGATTTTCTCTATAAGCAGGAATTTGATTTTTCCAATTACATAAATCAGCCATTGAGAATGGAGCATATATCCAGACCTTACATAGCTCCCCCTCAGCTTCTGGCAATAAAATTCCCTTAGGGGCAATTTGAGTTTTTATCTCAACTGCTCCCTTGGACCAGGTTTGTGGTCCACTTGATCTGTCCCTTCGATAACCTTTTTTGGTTTTCTTTCTCCTGGCCCCACCTAATGGGACCGTTTGTTCTTTCTTTTTAACAAAACAAAAAAAGACTTAAACACGTCATCAAGGACAACCATGCAAGTTAAAACAGACAGGAACTAAATGTTTCCTTGAGACTCTCTTTTTCTTTTTCTTTCCTCCTTGAGGCTTGTACAATAGGGGTGAGGATAATTTCTCTGCCAGAGACTTTACTAAAACTCCCTCAAAGCTTTTTTTCTCCTCAACATGCATTGGAGAGGCGTTCGAGGAACGCTCCCGACCTTCCCATGTTCTATTTCTAAGACACTGTCACCAACCTGGGGTGCCGGAATACCACAGTCGCCTTCAGGAACTGCGATGACTTAACCACCCACACAAACCTAGAGCCTCATTAGGATACGCCAGTTCCATTTGGAAGGGATGCTATCCCGGGCTCAGGGGGGTGATCGGGCCCCCTCTTCCACTCCTAACCGAGTGGGTCTACAATTCTTTTGATACTTGCCTGCAGGCGTCTTCTTTCTCAGCCGGCGTAATTTTTATTAACTTGTCCTGATCCTGGTCAGATTCTTGGATCGTTGGTGTCCTCCGGATGCCCAAGAGGGGTCATCAGCCCCCTTCCAGAGAAAGATCTCCGTGGTGCCTGAAGAAGGGCGAGATGGCCTCGATGGGGCACCGGTCAGTCCGTTCCGTCCTCAGCGAAATATCGCTCTAAGTCCTGTCCCACGGTCGCCAGAATTGTTGCAGAAAATGACAGGCTTTAGACTTCTCAGGATACAGGAAAAGTTTATTTGGCAGCCAGGTTCAGAAAAGTTAGCCCATGGCTAACGTTGTGAATTTCTGAATGATGTTCATTATCGAAGCATGCATTCTTATACATTCTCAAAGACAGTGTAACACGGAAACACTTTACTCATTTCTTATTGGTTACCTTGAGGAAAAAGCCTTATAAGGAGATGGGGGTCTTACTTCTTCTTTTGTTACAGGTATGGACTACGTGCCATTAACGAACTTTAATTGAACCTTGTGGTTTTGGACTTTTGACATAGGGACATTTGCTGGAACATGTTGTGGTTGAAGGCTGATGACATTTCCCTGTCCCTTTAAGCAAGCTTCTAACTGTCCCTTTTATGCCACGTCTTCATTCTTATATTGTAATCCATATTTAATTCTACTTTACTACTGCTGGAGCTGCATTGCCCCGCTGGGTTCGGGAACTTCTGCCCCTCGTGCCGCGCTTTGCAGCCACAGGAGCCCTGCATGGACCTCTTGCTCCAGCGGCAGCAAAGTGCAGCATGGGGGGCAGAAGTCCCCGAACCCAGTGGGGCAACACAGTTCCAGCAGTAGCAGTAGTTTCCCCCTTCCTCCACCCAGCTCTCCACCTCCTCCTTTGCTTACGCTTCCCGCTGGGTTCGGGGCTTCTGCCCCCTTGTGCCACATTTTGCAGCCTCTGGAGCCCCACACGGGTTTCTTTTAAAAAACACCTCTCCAGATGAACTTGAACAATGCTGCCTGTCTGTCCTCCTCCCAAAGCAACTTCACAGGTTTTCAAGATCGTCTGGAGAGGTGTTTTTTAAAAGAAACCCCAGCAAAAGCTGCAAGAACTGGAGCGACGGGTGGTCGGTCTTTTGGGGGGAGGGGATTCCCAGAACCAGGTTGCCCAACACCCCATAAGAGGTCCACGTGGATCTCCGGCGCATGCAAAGTGTGGCACGAGGAGCAGCAGCACGCTGCCCTGATCAACTGGATTATAGTTGGCGGCAGGCAGCCCTCGCTAGGGTTTCCCCCTTCCTCCGCCCAGCTCTCCACCTCCTCCTTTGCTTAGGCTCCCTTCCCGCTTGGCACAGAAAAGGGGATCAACTTTACAATGGGGCACCTTGGCCCTGGGCCACTGCGGGGTTTTCTCCGCTAGCTGCGTCTCGCTTTGGGTAAAGGAGGAGCAGAGGAGGTCGTAAGGCAGGAGAGAAACTTCTTCCCCCTGCCCTCCTGATCGCCAGCATGAGCATGGCTCAGCAACAACGGGAGTAGCAACGGCGGCTGCCCACACACCCGCTTTCGGTTGAGGGCAGGCTTGTTTTGCAAAAGCACAGTGCAGCTGAGGGTTGAAGAAACCGCCCGAGACGCTTTTTGCGGGGGAGGGGGGATGCCATACCTGCAACTTTTATCCCTTTACCACCCACCTACACACACACACACCGGCGTTTTCCGGCACTACGTTGGGAGAACTTGGGCGTGACTGGTCTTGAATGCATGTCCCCCCCCTGCCCCGCCCACCTCCATGCTTTTGCAGATTGGCTGGCTGTGGAGCATGGGACCTTTTTGAAGCCGGGTTGAGTTCTTCCTTGGGATGGATGCCCATACATGAGGGGCACAGGCTAGGACCAGGTGCCCTCATCTGTTTCTCCCAATGGTGCTTTTTTCCTCCAAGAGGCAACTGGACTTTCTGTTTTTTCTTGAAGATGTTTTGCTTCTCCTCCAGGAAGCTTCTTCAGCTCTGAGGAAGCTTCTGAAGGAGCTGAAGAAGCTTCTTGGAGGAGAAGTGAAAGGTCTTCAAAGAAAAAGCAGAAAGTTCAGCTGCCTCTTGGGAAAAAAAGCATCTTTGGGACATCCTGGATGACCAAGAATCCCCATAGACATCCCTCATCCTAGCTTTCTGATGCCTCCTAGCCTTGCTTGCCTTCCATCCCTTGTGGTGGCCACTCTCCCAAAGCCCATAATAGTTGAGCATCAATAAGTCTTCTTGTAGTATCAAGGGTGGCTGAGGGTTCAGAGGTGGCACACACCCATGGTTTCCTGATTGCCAGGGCTATTTGGGAAATCTAAGCTGGAGAGATTTGGTCTGTCCCGAACTTTTGAAGCTGGTGGGCTCTGGATAAAAGTCAAAACCTGAGCTTGATGCTGACCTAGAGGTTTTTGTTGAAATCCTGGTTCGAGTTTTGCAGAAAGACTTATTTCACCCTAAACTTGTGACTGCTTTCATCAAACCTTAGAGTGATTTAGAAAGAAAGAGAGAAAGAAAGAAAGAGACAGAGAAAGAGAGAAAGAAAGAGAGACAGAAAGAAGGAAGGAGGGAGGGAGGGAAGAGAGAAAGAGAGAGACAAAGATAGAAAGAGAAAGAGAGAGAAAGAAAGAGAAAGAAAGAAAGAGAAAGAAAGAAAGAGAAAGGAAGGAAGGAAGAAAGAGAATGATGAGAAAGAAAGAGAACTTATGACCACAATTGAGCCCAAAATTTTAGTTGCTAAGCAAGAGCGTCATTAAGTGATTTTCACCACATTTTCCAAGTTGGCCATGCCCATGTCACATGACCGCCAAGCCACTCCCACCCGGTCACATGACCGCCAAGCCACTCCCACCCGGTCACATGACCACCAAGCCACTCCCACAAAACAGGCCACACCTACAGAAGAGGTTCTAAAAAATTTTGAAACCCACCACTGGGAAACAGATATATCTAGTCTAGTGAAGAGAAGGACTAGGGGTGACATGATTGTCTTACAATACTTGAGAGGCTGTCACAGAGAAAAGGGGGTTGACCTAGACTCCAAAGCACCTGAGGACAGGACAAGAAGTGACAGATGGAAGATTACTGTATTAAAGAGAGATTCAAACTAGAATTAAGGAGAAATTTCCTGACAGAACAATTAATCAGCGGAATGGCTTGTCTCCAGAAGTTATGGGTGCTCCATCACTGAAGGCTTTCAAGAAGAGATTGGACAACCTTTGTCTGGAATGATATAGTTTCCTGCTTGAGCAAGGGGTTGGACTAGAAGACCTGCAAGGTTCCTTCCATCTCTGTTATTCTATGATTCTAAAACCAAACCACAAGGAAGAAAGGCAAGCACTAATAAGCAGGAGCAAAAGGGGGAGATTGGTGCCCTAAATAGTAGTGAATAAATGTTCAGTCTACTGAATAACGTTTATTTCATTGACATTAGGGATTCATTTCCCTAACCTCATCCCTTTTATTCTTTTCCCACCCAAGCAGAGTATCCTCAGTTGATGTAACTGAAAGATCCCAGGCTGGATAAGCTGGGATTCAAATTTAGCAGAAATCCTTTCAATTAGAGATGCCAGGGATTCAGCCCGTGCTTAGTCCATTGTGAGAAGGTTGCTGGGCTAAAGTTGGATGAAGCTTTCTGGTCCACAGGTGCCTTCAGCTTCTTTGTAAATGGGAATCATCTGTGCCCTGACCTTATGAACAGAAGCTAGGAATTGGGGTTCTTGGTTCTGCCCACCTCTGAAATCTTGCTCTTATTTCTTCTTTGGGATAAATGTAGGGATGAAGCTCATACCCGTTTGGGCCAGCTGTGGGACAAAGCAGAGAAGTACTTAAAAGCAGTATATATCTGAAACAAAAGAATTGGAGCACTTCCTAGAGAATGACTGGTACATGTCTGAATTTGTCAACACCAAGCTGCAGGAAAGGACGTTCACTGAAGAAGCACTGAGAGCCAAGGCAAAGAAACATGTGTATTTATTGTGCATATGATTGACTTGCAGGCTTCCATCTTTATCAGGGGAAGGTGACTTTGAACCAGGAGGAATTCATTAATTTAAAAGCAAGTAATTCTGGCACTCAACCTTCTGGGTAACTGTCCCTGTTAAGTTACTTGAAGCAAGCCATTTATTTATTTACATTTATATGCTGCCCATCTCACTATCAAGAGACTTGCATTGCCATAAATAATAGTATAAAGAAGTTCAAAGGTTAAAAGCATTAACATATTTTATTTATTTATTTATAACATTTATTGATAACATTTATTTATTAAAAAAATGGCTGTCCATCTTACCATAGAGTAATTCTGGGCAGCTTACATATAAGCTAAAACATAAAATGTTAAAATCAAACTTACAACACACAGGGAGGGCAGGGTGGAGTGGAGGGGGGGATCCCTCACTGGGGCCCCAAGCCAACTGGCACAGCCATGTCTTTAGGCCCTTATGAAAAAATAGGAGGGTTGAGGCCAACCTCACAATGGGGAGCAAGATATTGGGCGCTGAAAGTTAAAACTTTAAAACTAACAACAACGTGGATAAAAAGGACCAATGCGTAAACATGTGACCATTACCAATTTTTTTCCTCAAGTACTTTTTACTTCTGATACAGGGGGCTGTAAAGGAAGGTCAATTGGCTGTCAGAATAATTTTAGACAGTTTAGATGTCTGGGGAGTGTTGCCTTGTGTGTGCATGACTGAGACGTGGAAAAAATCTACTAGAGATTGCCCGCGAAGTGAGTGCAGAGACTGGCTCCGCGGTTCCATCCCTCCTCGAGGAGATCAGCCAGAAATAGTCACTTTGAAAGGAGTGTGACTGGTGGAATAAAAAGAGTAAGGATTCCAGATACAAGGGAGGGTTTTTGGCCAACTGCGAACCGAAGGAAAGGTCTGAGAAATCCCTTAGGAATCATGGGGAACAATACTAGTAGTCTGTTTGGAACCAATTATTTAGTAAAAAGAGTAGGGCCGTGTTCTCTGCTGGGCTGTGTGTTAGCCCATTGGAACATGTTAAAACCTGTTGTGGCAGTAAAAGTTGTCTTTAAAAAGGAAAAAATTAAAAACTCTTTTTTCCTCCATCTGGCCAACTTACTTCATTGCCCCTAATGTAGGAACATGGCCACCGAAGGGCAGCCTCAATTTGGATTTTGTTAATAAATTTACAATTTTCTGGCTGCCATCGTTTAAACCAAAGAGGAACTCTATCGTTAATCTCATTTGCCGACCGGATATTGAGAAAGCGTGTGGGTTCAACCCCAGACCCATTCCAAAGATCTGCCCTCTCATCGCTCCAGAAGAGAAGGAAAAGATTGAAATGACTGAAGATGATGAGGATTTTCTTCCACTGTATTGCTCTGCTCTTCCTCCCCCCTACCATTCCAGGGGCACCTCCTACACTGGCCCAAGACATCCCCCCCCCCAAGTCTGCCCTGCATGATCCAGTTCCTCCAACAGCCCAACCTGTATCCGGAACTGGCCATTTTAAGTTCACTTCATACCAGAACCGGACAGATTTACGGATCCATTGAGCAAATAGGTGCCTCACTTCTAGCCTCTTTGACAAGTTCCTGTGGGAGATCAGCTGGCATATGCTCACACACCCTTTACCACCAACGATCTTTTTAATTGTAAAGAGGGACTTTCCCCTTACAAGAAATCCTCCCAAAGTTATGTGGAACTTGTCCAGCGCATAATGGCCACCCATAAACCTACTGTGCCTGACATTTTTACCCTCTTGTTGGCACTACTGTCTACTAAAGAAAAACAGCAGGTTTTTAAAGCCACCTCGGCTCATTATGAAGCCGCTAGGGCACAGGGACTTCAGAATAATGATGCTGTAGAAACTTGGCCAAACCCCACTAGCCCTCTTCATCCCCACCTTCGAAGTTGATCCAAATACCCCATGAGGCTGGCTCATCCTCCAGCAGGCCTGGGAATCTATCATCCAAGGACTCAAACTGGGTTTTCCAAAGACAGTAAACTTCCACCGAGTTCATCAGATTATCCAGGATCCAAATGAGTCTCCAACTGTTTTTCTGATCCACCTAAAAGATGGGTTCCGGATATACAATGATTTTGACCCTGATAGTCAAGCCAATGAAGTTCTGCTAAAATGACTTTTGTGGGCCAAAGTAAGGAAGGAGGGAAGACAGGCCCTGAATTTTGGTTCAGACTTTGGTTCATTATAACAATGCAAAGACTGGTCAAGGAAAAAGATAGTTACAAACAGTTGCAGGGTGAAATCACTGGGGCATGACATTATATTTTTAGCTGTAGACATTTATATTTTTATCTTATGTTCAGACAGATCATGAGGGGTGTATCCTGTTATCTGTCTAGGACAGGGGATAGTTCCGTATTTTTCTAGCAGATGTTAATGTTCCATAATGTATTTTTATTCTTGACCTCTTCTGTATCTTTCCATTTCTCCCTTTTACCAATTTAGCAAATATATGCCTACGTGTATGCTTACGTCAAAATGACTATATAAGATTGTTGATTGAGACTGTTCGGGGTTCAAACCCCCATATGCTGTTTGAGCTGTTTGAACCTGCGCAATAAACTTTCTTGCATTGCAAAGAGCTGGTCTTTGAGTTCTCAATTTCCACAACAACATGGCACCATCCAGATGGGACTCTTAGACGAGGCGAAATTTCGCTGAGGGCAGGTTTCACCCTTCGGATCCAGGGGAGGCCACTCCCGACTTCCACGGCGCCGTGGGGAAAACTTATCTCCAGGAAAAGGTAGGGGCCTCCCGTGGGATCGACGGTGCTGGAAAACCTAGTCCAAGAACCCTTGAATGCAAGAAAGAAGGTCTGACCTCTTTTCCTGGCCAGGACGTGTGTGAAGACTTTTCAGGCGAGTATATGTTAACTTTGTGAAGTACCTATCTCATTTGAAGATAGAAGAGGGGGACTGATCACCCCCCCTGGAGTCGGGGCGTTGACCCTAAAGAACTCCGTGTCAGGTTGTGTGGGTGGTTGCCACCGCAGTTCCCGTTAGTGGTCGTATGTGTATCCGAGACTACGGGTCGGTGGTTGTGTGGTTAGAGATGGGTGGCAGATCGAGCGTTCCCAACACCCCGTTGGAATGCACGTTGAAAGGTTTTTATGAGTATTTCAATCAGGTCCAATATACGTTTCCCTATCCCAAAGTCACCAAACAAAGATTGAGGTTCTTATGCGAAAATCAATGGCCTCATCTAGGGGTTGGGTGGCCGTGTTATGGAACGTTTAGAGAACAAATTATAGAAAGTCTGTGGGATGTGGTTAACCAAAATGAGGAGAAATATCCAAACCAATATCCTTATATAGACCAGTGGCGTAACGCAGTCCTTGAGAGAAGTGATAAATTGCTGCAATGTCAGGCAGAAATGGTGAAACTGTGTCTAAGTAGACAGAGAGGAAATAAAAACAAAATAACTAAAAGCATTTGTGACAAAGAGAAGCCGAGAAATGTTCTTAAAGTTGAGAGAAAGACAGAGAATGAAAAGAAAATATTGAGTGTGGATGAAGATGATGTTATTAGACCCCCACCATATGCGCCGCCCCCACCTCTGTTATATACACAACCTCAGGTTGCTTTGGCAGCGGGGGGGGGGGAACCTATAGTGCGTAGAAAACAAAAAGTGACAGATGGTGTGGCAAAAGCAGAAGTTAGTGGAGAAATGTCTGTGAGTGAAGGAGAAGCAGAAAATAGGGAGGAAGTTGTAAAAATAAAAACACGGTCTGTTACGGCTAGAGAGGAAACTGAGGCGGCAAGGAAGGAATTCCTTGCTCCCTTGAGACAAACGGACCAACAAGTGCCGGGACCTCAAGGGCAGATGGAAATTGTGCCTATGTTTCAGTATGTCCCTTTTACAACAACTGATTTATTGAATTGGAAACAACATTATGGTCCGTTGAGTGTAAAACCTACAGAGATGGCGGATTTATTCCAGACGATTATGCAAACTCATAATCCGACCTGGAATGATATCCAACAACTTCTAAATACCTTATTAACCCCAGAAGAGAGGGAAAAGTGGAAGACAGCAGTTAGAAAGTGCATTCAGGAGCAGTCGCCGAATGCTCCAAGTTTACAGCAAGAATTGTCAGAAAAGGCACCCGAGGAAGATCCGCATTGGTCCACCCGGAATGACACACATATGGATAGACTTAAGGACTATCAGAATTTGACAGTAAGGGCACTCCGAATGGCGGGAAAAACCCCTGTTAATATGTCTAAACCATCTTTAGTGATGCAGAAGCCAGATGAAAGTCCTGAGAGCTTTCTGCAAAGGTTGATTGAAGCCTACCAGTTATATACTCAAGTAGACCCCAGAGCCCCAGACAATGTGCGAATGTTGAATGAGCGCTTTATAGCCCAGAGTTATGAGGATATTAGAAGAAAGTTACAAAGATTGGAAGGAGCATTGGGTAAGAATACTACTGAGTTGTTGGAGATTGCGAGAAAAGTGTATGTGAATAGAGACAAGGTTGAAAAGAAGGAAAGAGATGTTAGGATGCAGAAAAAGACAGAATTGTTGGCAGTGGCTCTGCAGAGGGGCCCTGGATTGGGACCCAATCAATGTGCATTTTGTAAAGGAGAGGGACATTGGCAGAGAGAGTGTCCCAGGAAGATGATGAGGGGAAGAGGTTTAGGGGATAGACCAGGAAATAGACAGGACTTTGAGAGGCAGACATACGGCCAAGGAGGAAGAGGAGGAATGGTGTCTGGAAGATTCCCTGGCAGAGGGAGAGGCAGAGGTGTGAGAGGCAGAGGATATGTGAATGCAGAGAGAGAGAACAGGGTGGAAGGAATTGGATTGGCAGAAACAGGATGGACAGATTGACGGGGACCTGGCTTAGGGGAGGCCCCACCCGAGCCTTTGGTTACTATGCAAATTGGGGGTCAACAAACCACATTTTTGGTAGACACGGGAGCAGGGAGATCGGTAGTAAATCAACCAGTCACGTCACCTGGACCATACAAATTACAAGTGCAGGGGATTTCAGGAAAGGTGGTGGGACGTGAGGTTTTGAAACCAGTGAAGTGTGTATTGAATGGATCTGAAATTGAACATGAGTTTTTGTATATTCCTGAATGCCCCATTCCTTTGTTGGGTAGGGATCTACTTAGCAAATTAGGGGCTACGATTTCATTTGATGAAGGGTGTCAGCGGGTGTCTGTAAGACACCGGTCTGAAGCCACATGGAGGGTAATGGTACTGGATGTTGTTGGGGGACAGGAATCGGATGAAAAATGGAGAGAATTCGATGTACCGGAATTATGGGCAGAGGACAATCCTCCGGGCTTTGCAGCCCACCATCCTCCTGTAATTGTAGATTTAAAACCTACTGCTATGCCTGTGCAAATTGGACAGTATCGCCCATATTCCCGGGAAGTCGTACTCGCCATATATAACAGTATATTGAAATATTTGAAAGCGGGTATATTAGTACCGATTCAGTCTCCTTGGAACACCCCGATCATTCCTATTAGGAAGCCGGATGGCTCCTATCGGCCAGTCCAGGATTTGAGGCTCGTGAATAGTATGACTGTGACCCTGCATCCAGTGGTACCAAACCCTTATACGCTTTTGAGTTTGATCCCTCCGGGAGCTAGGTGGTTTTCAGTCATAGATTTAAAAGATGCGTTTTTTACAATCCCCATTTACCCGGTTAGTCAGCCATTATTTGCCTTTCAATGGGAATACCCAGGAACAGGAGTTAAGATGCAATTTACATGGACTCGGTTACCACAAGGGTTTAAAAATTCACCCACCCTGTTTGGAACTGCATTGGCCAAGGATTTGCTCTACTTTGTTCCCAGACAAGAAGGAGATGTGGTTTTACAGTATGTGGATGATGTGTTGGTGACAGGACAATGTGAGGATACTTGTTGGGAGAATACCAAAAGGTTGTTGGATCTGCTATTAGATTGTGGTTGTAGAGTATCCAGGCTGAAAGCGCAGTTGGTAAAAGAGAAAGTGAGATATTTAGGCTATGATATTGAACAAGGACGCAGATCGCTAGGACCAGAACGAAAAGAAGCAATTTTAACAATAGCAGAACCCAAAAATAGAAGACAACTTAGGGGATTTCTTGGCTTAGCAAGTTTTTGTAGAATTTGGATTCCTAACTTTGCTCTGATAGCAGCACCTCTATATGCATCTACTAGAGGAGCAAATGTAGATCCTTTCCTTTGGGAAGGAGAACAGAAAAATGCTTTTAGAAATATTAAAATAGCTCTTACTTCTGCACCTGCTTTAGCGTTGCCTAATTTGAGGAAACCTTTTAATTTGTATGTGGATACCAGCAAAAATATGGCTCTAGGAGTACTCACTCAGAAACTTGGAAGGTGGCAACAACCTGTTGCATACCTATCCAAACAACTGGATGGAGTGGCAAAAGGATGGCCGCACTGCCTGAAGGTTTTGGCTGCAATTGCTGAGTTGTTACAGGATTGTAACAAACTAACATTTTCTTGTCCTATCAATGTGCACACCCCACATGCAGTACAGTCAGTATTAGATAATAAGGGACATTTATGGATTAGTAACCAGAGATTGACTAAGTATCAAGCCATGTTGATTGAGAATCCTCAAGTACAGTTGATAGTTTCCAATAGACTGAATCCAGCTACATTGTTGCCCACAGAAACTGAAAAGGAACATGATTGTTTGCAAGTATTAGAGACAGTGTATTCAACTCGTCCCGATTTATCTGATATCCCTTTGACAGATGCAAAGCTTTATTGGTATACAGATGGCTCCAGTTACATGCATGAGGGGAAACGTGTGGCCGGATATGCGATTGTGGATGATGAAGGTGTTGTAGAAAGTGGACCGATAGGAGGGAAGTGGAGTGCTAAGGTGGCAGAATTGTGGGCATTAACAAGAGCTTTAGAAAGAGCAGATAAAGAAACTTTGAATGTGTGGACTGATAGTAAGTACGCTTTCCTGACCTTACATGCTCATGGAGCAGTTTATAAGGAAAGAGGTTTTCGAGATTCTGCAGGGAAGTATGTCCAACATGGACATTTGATTAGTCACCTCATCGATGCAGTACATAAACCTGCGAAGGTTTCTGTTATGCATTGTAAAGGCCACCAGAGGGGGGACGATAGGATAGCCCAGGGAAATCGACTAACAGATTTAGAAGCCAGAGAAGCAGCCAAACGAGCGGGCCCTACCCCTGATTTAGCAATTCATGTGGCAATGGATTTAGGAGTGATTCCACCAGAAATAAAGCCAACATATACTCAACAGGAGTGTATTAAGGCCACTCATGATTTACATGCTAGTATAAAAGAAGGTTGGTATGTGATGCCGGATAAAAGAATATATGTGCCGACGTCAGTAGCATGGACATTGGTCCAGCTATCACATGAAACTACTCATATGGGGAAAACTGCCTTAGAAACCGCCCTGAGTAGGGATTATTTCATTAATGGACTGGCTGGAATAGCAGCGAGAGTTGTGGCCAAGTGTATTATATGTGCTAAGGTAAATCCTAGGCAGGGACCACTCTTGCCCCCTGGAACCATCCCGGTGTCATATCTCCCAATGGATTATTTAATGATTGGTTTTACAGACATGCCAAGGTGTGGCCCTTATAAAGCAATGTTGGTTATGGTTGATATGTATACCGGATGGCCAGAGGCTTTTCCCACCAAAACAAAACAAGCTAGAGAAGTGGCTAGACTGCTCCTTAAAGAGATAATCCCTAGGTTCGGACTTCCATCCCATATCTCATCAGATAATGGGCCTGAGTTTGTCCATCACATTAACCAGGCGGTGGCTAACGCAGTGGGGATCAAGTGGAGGTTCCATAGTGCGAATCACCCTCAATCGGGAGCGATGTCTGAAAGAATGAACAGAACCCTTAAAGAAAGGATCATTAAAATCTGTGCAGAATGTCATTTGAAATGGCCTGATGCCCTTCCATTGGCTTTGTATGCTGTTAGGTGCTCTCCCCGACGCCAACATAAACTGTCACCTTATGAGTTAATGTTTGGGCGTCCACCTACATTGTTGAGAAGAAACTTGGCGGGGTGGCCTGATTTGGGACATAAGGGGGGTGTTTGGAATATGGAAATGGTGCAAGAATTAAATAAGCAAGTTGAGAAACTCCGAAATTATGTTCAAGAACAAAACCCCCCACCACTAGTGACTAAATGTCACCCATTTAAGCCGGTAGATAATGTGTGGGTAAAACATTGGAAGAAGGAACAGTTGGAAGGGAGATGGAAAGGTCCATATGTGGTCATAATGGTGTCACCCTTGGCAGTGAAAATAGCAGAATCCAAGGCCTGGATTCATTGGACGAGGGTTAAGGCTGCTGACGTGGGATGGAGCGTTTCAGTGGACCACAGAAATCCTACCAAAATGACATTCAAACGTGCTTAAATCACTTGTGTTATGTATATAAATAGGTTAAGTGTACCCAGGTTGTGTTAAGAAGGCGGAAGAAGAGGACCTAGCCCTGCGGGACCACACCCCGGAAGCTGGCTCCCAAGCATGGCTGAAGATTGGTATGGACTCATGTTTGAAACCTGGGTGTGGGGACTTTGGATATTAGTAGTAGGATCGCTAATGATAGCATTATTCTACTACTGTCGTGAGCAATTTTGTGGTATTCCAAAGCCTGTTGATCCTCTGGCTTCCTTGCCCTCTACAACTCCTGAAGGCCAACAACAGGTCACGTGGCTTGAATTCCTGGAAGAAAGAAGCAACCCTTGCTGAAGTCACACCTGGAAGCTGACTTTCGACGCATGGGTGAAGATTGGATGAGTAATACTTAGTATAGCATACATATCTTAACATATGCTTATTATATAACCGAATAGGATAAGTCTATATGTGTTGGTTTTGTGATTGTAAGTGTGGGTGTTGTTGCTGTGCACATTGTATTGATTGTATTGCTTGCTCACATTGTAGAATTGAATGTGATGTAAAAATTATAGAGGACGTATTATCACCATACACAGGTTATAGAATAGATAACACAGTTTATTGTACAATTAAACCTTGTCCTACTGTAAATCAAGCCATCCAGAGGCGTCAGGAAAAAGCGGACAACCCGGATACAACGGAGGATGAGTTTCACTTGTGCTATTGTTTGGTTGGAGGTAAGTGTTTTATTTACAAGGGTGTTAGGTAATTCGGTGTGCGTGCAGAATCTAGGACAGTGGAATAGGCCTGAGGAGCGTCCAGGTATTGTCCAGTCTTATGTAATAGGCAATGGACAATGCCAGGGCTATCCACCTCTTGTCTTTACACCAGATTGCTGGAATGAAATTTTACCACATCCTTGTCAAGCCCCCCATGCATTTGATCAACTAGTCAAGGAAGCCTGTCTAGCTCGGAAGTACACAAATCATCTCCTCTGCAAGTACGTAGGCTACGTGCTCAGAAAGGGAATGTGTAGCTATGCTTCATATCGAGAGGAAAGACCTCCTATTATATTAGACTGTGGGGATCCAATATTTCGGGGTTGGGAACGGGTTACTCACATCAATCAGTTGAAACCTGGATGGAAAGGGATATGCACCTTACAACATAGCCGCATAGATTTAGGACTTATGAGAAAGAAGAGAAGGAAACAGCGGAGTGTTGGGGAAAAATGGCCTTTAGGGGAAGGTCCCTGTACTCAATGTTTAAAGAATGGAGCCCTCTTCTTTCGTTTGGAGAAACCAAAAACATGTACCAGGTTTGACTTAACCACTTGTGCTCGATCCGGAAAAAGAGGTCTAGGTATATACAAAAGATGTAATGGGACAGAAGGGGTACTATGTTATCAGGATTGCAATGGCTCATTGGATCACTGTCCACCCCCTCGTCAAACACCCACCAAAACACACGTAAAAAGACTTTCCCCACAAACACGTGCACCAAAATCTCATGTTACACCAAGAGAAGCACCTAGACGGACACCTCACTCCACCGAGGCCCCTGACACCTGTTCTCCTTGTATTACAAAGGCACAAGTAGGGAGAACCATTCTTAACACTTTAGTCTACCACACACAATCACCTAGAAACTGTAAGCCTCAGCTTGTCAATTGCATACATAACCAAACCATGTATAGTTTTTGCAATCATGATGGAAAAATTATTTGTTATAACCCTAGTACTCCCATACGGTTGAATGTGACCATATATGCTGGATTGGCTAAATATAGCACCCGTAATACGCCTGAAGGTGACGGGAGGTTGTATTTTCTCAATTATACTCTAAAGTTAGAAAGAGGAAAAGACCCCTTAAGAATAAGCTTTGATGCATGTATCGCCATGAGCAAAGGATGGGGTTCCACCTGTGGAGACGAGTCTTGGGTAACAGCCTACCAAGCAAACCATAAATATTTGTGTCCCGCTAACTTGAATTGGGCTTATGGCAACCCAAACCAATGGCTCCCCTGTGCTGGAAACACCCAATGCTCTGGCTGGGAGTGCATCTGTGATTATACTGGAGGGGGTTATAAGGGCTGTAAGTATATTACTTCCTTTAGAAGAAGCAGTGGAAATGTAGTAGAGTTAGAAGTGGACCGAAGGCATCCTGCTGTAGTAAGTTATGGATTTGGAATAGATGGTACAGGATCAGATCCAAAAACGTATCTTACTATAAAGGTGGAGAAAGTATTTGAAGGTGAAGTAAAATCCCTGGGATGGTCGGTTTACGATAATCTACGGAAATTAGAAACTCCCCTTTTAATAAGTGCAAAAGCCAATAATCTTTTTGTAGAGCTTGCCGAAGAAGTGGCTAAAACCCTTACAGTCAAGAATTGTTTTGTGTGTGGAGGAACTAATATGGGGGAACAATGGCCATGGGAGGCGCTGGAGGCTCATCCATTGATCTGTAATAATCTTTCCAAGGCAGGGAATATTACAAAGAGGGAACAGCTTACAGGTATTGTCTGGACACTCACCACTAATCTTGTAGGAAGAAACTGTTTTGCTAGAAATGGTACACATTATGTAGGAGAACTTATTTGCTTAGGAATTTGGAATGAAAAATATAACCAATGGACATCTCCAGGTAATGCCACAAAACCTGAATATTTTAATAGAACATATCTAGGTTACCTGAACTCATCCCGGACGGCTGATGAATGGGTAGCTCCTAAAGACATGTATTGGATATGTGGAAAACTAGCTTATGAACGACTCCCCTTTAATTGGTCAGGTTCGTGTGTCTTAGGTTGGATAAAACCATCCTTCTTTTTATTACCAATTCAGTCAAAACAAATATTAGGAGTCCCCTTATATGAACAAGTAGGATTGAGAGCAAAGAGGGAAGTACAAACTGTGTTCACAGACTTCCCTTGTAAAGAATATTCCGCTTATGATAAGGAGGACGAGAAATGGACTAGTGAACGCATAGTGTGTACATATGGAAGAGCAACATGGGCAGAAGATGGATCATGGGGGTACCGCACCCCTATATACATGTTAAATAGAATCATTCGGTTACAGGCAGTTCTGGATCTGGCAGGGGTGAGAATAGACAAAGCACTTAATGTTTTGTCGGAAGCCACTGATAAGATAAGAACTGCTGTGTATCAGAATAGATAGGCCCTATCTATCTCTTGGCTAAAGAAGGAGGGGTGTGTGGAAAGTTTAATTTGTCCAATTGCTGCCTACAAATCGATGAAACAGGGAAGGTGGTAAAACAGTTGACTACAGAAATTAGACAACTTACACATAATCCCACTCAAATATGGAGAGGATTTAATCTGAAGGAGGTATTTGGGGGATGGTTCCCCAAGCTTCCAGGATTACAGGCCATAGTTGCTTTGATTGGGTTGATTGCAGCGGGATGTGTGATACTTCCTTGTGTATTGCCAATTTTTGTTCGAACCATCTCTAATAGTCTATCTTTATTAGCAGAAAGAAAGGCAACTGCTCAGGTGATGGCTGTGCTAGAATATGAGAATTTAAGACCTGCAACAGAGTTGGAAGAATATGTGACTCTTCTGGAAAGTTCAGATGAGTCACAAAGGGGGGATTAAGGAAGGAGGGAAGACAGGCCCTGAATTTTGGTTCAGACTTTGGTTCATTATAACAATGCAAAGACTGGTCAAGGAAAAAGATAGTTACAAACAGTTGCAGGGTGAAATCACTGGGGCATGACATTATATTTTTAGCTGTAGACATTTATATTTTTATCTTATGTTCAGACAGATCATGAGGGGTGTATCCTGTTATCTGTCTAGGACAGGGGATAGTTCCGTATTTTTCTAGCAGATGTTAATGTTCCATAATGTATTTTTATTCTTGACCTCTTCTGTATCTTTCCATTTCTCCCTTTTACCAATTTAGCAAATATATGCCTACGTGTATGCTTACGTCAAAATGACTATATAAGATTGTTGATTGAGACTGTTCGGGGTTCAAACCCCCATATGCTGTTTGAGCTGTTTGAACCTGCGCAATAAACTTTCTTGCATTGCAAAGAGCTGGTCTTTGAGTTCTCAATTTCCACAACAAAAGTGCTCCATACATAAGGAAAAAACTACAAAAAAAATGGAAGCCCCTACCACTAAGAAATTGGAGACGCTCATCGAAACAGCCTTTACTGTTTATGCCCAAAGAGAGGAGGAAAAAGAGAAGAAGGAAGATAAAAAGATGTGGAAACAAGCCACCCTTTTAGCAGTTGCTCTAAATCCCCAAAGTAAAGGGAGGAAAACTTATTCTGACCCTAGGAATAGCCCCTTCCAGAAAAACCAGTGTGCCTGATGTGGACAGTTTAGGGCGGGTGTCGGCAACCCGTAGCTCCGGAGCCGCATGTCGCTCTTTGGGTCCTCTACTGCAGCTCCCTGTCCCATCACTGCCTGGCCCTGCCCCTCGCCATCCACTCTCTCGCCTGGCCTGAGAAAGTAAGGGCGATGGGGATGAAGAAGCAGCCAGGACTGGTTGGTGCTGGCCGTGCCTCAGTTGCTTGGGGAGACACGCAACCTACTCTCCACCCTGAGACACTGGTCTGGCCCGGACATGACTGACACTGGCCTCACTAACAGGAGGGCTGGTGGGGTGGGAATGGGATCCTGGAGGGGGGGATGTAGGAAAGGGGGATGGGCCAGCAGCACCCAGCCATGGCTTTAAGAGGTTCAGGGCAGTGGGAAAAGGGAGTTGGCCCTGTGGAAAGTTGCATGCCCACCCCAGGGGTCAGGCTTGGAGAAAGCCCCCACAAAAGACACTCACAAGTCAGCTGATCTCCCCCTCTCAATGTTGATGTGTGTGTATGTGTGTGTGTGTGTCACGCTCTGTCTCTGTGTCTCTTCTCTCTCTCTCTCTGGCCAAGCAAGCAAGCTCTCCTTCGGGTGCCTCGCTACTTTTATTTCTTCTTTTTGGAAATCTGGGCTGGGGAACGATCACCAGCTGTGGTGGAGGCTTCCCTTTGGGCAACCCTCCCCCCTCCTTCTCATCTCATGGCCAGCTGTGTCTGTGTGTGTGGGGGTGCACACGCACAGGGAGACCCTCCTCAAGCATGTGCCAAAGTGCAGCAAAGGTGCACGCAGGGAGGCTGGCCACTTGCTTAAGGAGGGTCTTAACAGGATGCAAAAGGACACAGCATCTCTCCTGCGCTAATGCTCCAGCCATTGCCTTGCTATGTCATCCCCCCTCCCCTGCAGCACTTCGGCCGAGCGTGGAGGATGCAAGCTCCAGCCCATAGCAGCAGGAAGCGAAGGCTGTCTTATGTGCAAATGTGGCATGAAGGCAGGTACAGGGACGCTTCACTCCTGCATTAACACTCCAGTGACCCTCCTTCTCCTCTCGTGGGGGGGGGGGGGAGACACAGCAAGGCGATGGCTGGAGCCTTGGTGCAGGAGCAAAGCAGCCCTGTACCTGCCTTCATGCCACATTCATGCGTAAGACAGCCTTCGCTTCCTGCCGCTTCGGACTGGAGCTCACATCCTCCATGCTTGGCTGAAGAGCTGGGAGTGGGGAGGGAGGGACAACATGGCAAGGCAATGGTCTTACTGCAGGAGAGAAGCTGCGTCCTTTTTCGTCCTGTTAAAACCCTCCTTAAGCTAGTGGCCAAACGGCCACCCTGTGCGCACACAAGAGAGACAGACAGACAGAAATAGACACACACACACACAAAGGGATTCTACTTCCTGTTTCTGTGGACGATGGACATGCTGTCCGCCGCTCGCCGTCCCGGTGGGCCCCCCCTGGTCAAGGGGGGGGGCACAAGATGCCCTGTAGGGGTGTCTTGCCGAGGGGGTGGCTTGCTGGAGCCCCCTGGAGCAGCGGCGGTTGCAGGGGGGCTGCCGGCTTTGCCCTAGGCACTGGGAGGCTTTTGGGGTGTGTGCTTGCCAAGCGCACTTTCGTCCGGAGGAGATCGGAAGAAAATGCTTTACTTGAAGGCAACAGCAGAAATGCGGTGAGGAGGTAACCTTCCCCGGGGTCTTTTTTCTACTCCCTTTGAACAATTAGCTAAATGGATTAGCAGTACCCTTAAGACTCTTTGATCTTTACGAAGTGCTAAGATTGGAGGGGGGGGTTCTCCCCCCCTTCTCGGAAAAGCGGCTTTAAACTATCTCTCTTACAAAGAGAGAATTGGGGAGAAAAAAATCCTTTGACATTCACTTCTTTCAAGCAATGGACTAATGATCATCTTTAACAATTGCGGAAGAAAGAAAGTGTGTCGACCTTAAAAGTTACTAATAAACTTTCTAAATGACTGTTCTCCGTTCCCTGGGGAAGGCTGAGCCAAAATGGCGTTTCATCCCACGCTCGTGTTGTTGTTACAAATGAACTGCCGTCATTGAAAAATCTTTTGGGCTGGAATTATAAAACCTGGGTGAACCCTAGAGGGATCTCTTTATACAATCCCTTGGATTGGGGAAAATTGAATATAATCAGAGGGGAGCTGTTTTGAAGATCGATATCCCACACTAGACCTTGCCTGCCTCCTGGTCCCGCCCGGCGGTGCATACCTACAGACACCATTTCTTTTCCTGCTTTGAATTATAACTTTTCTTGAACTTTGAAATGCCTCCAAAAAAGCCCCCACCCAAGCCAGCATCAGCTCCATCGTCTGCTGCTTCAAGCCCGGTTCTCTCGCAAATGCAATTAACTTCCTTTTTGCAGCCAAAAGCCCCTGAGAAGGAACAACCGTCTCAAGACACATTTCATCAAATGTTTCAGACACTCTTAAAGGGACAGGACGAAATAAAAAAGCAGTTGGCGGACTTAAAGGAAGAACTCAGACAGAATCAACAACAGACTGTACAAAATAGTCAAAAAATAAATGCTTTGGAGGAGAATGCTGTAGGGATGGGGGAAGAGATGAAGGCTTTACAAAAAAAAAGTGTTGGGTTTGAGAGCTATTTGGAAAAAATGGAATTTGAAAGGATGTCTCTTTTTCTTAGGTTTCAAAATATACCTGAAACAGAGGGTGAGGACCTAAGAGAGATTATGATAACAATGTTAGCAGACTATACCAAAAGGGATAGGCAACAGCTGGGGTGGGATACTTACCTGATATATAGAATCAACTCAGCATATGCCAGAATACACAATGTCCCAAGGGAGGTTCATGTTAAATTTTTCAGAAAAACTACAAGAGATGAGATTCTGGGAGTTCAAAGGGGGGAACCTCTAAGATATAAGGACAAAGAAATAACCATCTTGAAACAGATACCAAAAGAATAAGAGATAAGAGGAAGAAATTCCTCTTAATAACTAAATAGTTATATGAAAAAAATATCTGGTTTCGGTGGTTAATTCCAGAAGGCCTGTTGATCTTTTGGGAGGGGGCCAGAGTGAGAATTAATACAGTGGTGGAGGCAGAAGCCTTCATGGAAAAACACAAAGACCTCCTAGGTGAAACAAGAGACGGCGCACAAGACACGAAAGGGGGGGGGGGAGCCTTGGCTCAGCCAACAGACAGGGGAGAGGAGACAGTAATGAAACTTAGGTCACAGAAATGAATTAAAAACATATTGCAATTGCTAATATAATGAAATGTAGAAGTGATATAAAATATGGTTGAAGATGCTAAAGAATTGAGTAAAATAACTGCTAATATAAATGTAACAATGATATTATGATATATATAAAACATGAAAGAGATGTAAGATTCCGGGGAAGTACCACCTCCCGTATGATGTAGCTGTCAAAATTTTTATTCCCACATTTATGTACCCTTTCCCCCAAAATACTTGAAAAAAAACCAATAAAACTTTTGTTTGAAAAAGAAATAGACACACACACGGGGGGGGGGGAGAGGGGAAGATAGGGAGAGGGAGAGATAGAGAGAAAGTGAGAAAGGGAGAAAGAGAGAGATGGGGAGAGGGAGGGAGAGAGAAAGAGAGAGGTGAGGGAGGGAGGGAGAGAGAAAGATGAGAGAGGGGGGAAGGGAGAGGGAGAAAGAGACAGGGAGGGGGGGAGAAAAGATGGGAGAGAGGGAGAGAGAAAGAAAGAGAAATATGAGAGGGAGGGAGAGGGAGATAGAGAGAGGGGGAGAAAGAGAGATGGGAGAGAGGGAGAGAGAGGAAGAGATGAGAGAAGGGGAGGAAGGGAGAGAGGCAGAAAGAGATAGGGAGAGGGAGGGAGAGAAAGAAAGAAAGATGAGAGGGAGATAGAGAGGGAGAAAGAGAGATGGGAGATCTGGAGGGCCAGAGATAGGGGTTGTTCCTCTATCCTGGTCCTATTAGATCTGTCAGCGGCTTTTGATACCATCGACCATGGTATCTTATTGCGCCGGCTGGAGGGGATGGGAGTTGGAGGCACCGTTTTGCGGTGGTTCGGCTCCTACCTCTCCGACCGGACGCAATGTGTGTTGGCAGGGGGGCAGAGGTCGACCCTGAGGCCACTCACTTGTGGGGTGCCACAGGGGTCGGTCCTCTCGCCCCTTCTGTTCAACGCATATGTGAAGCCACTGGGGGAGATCATCCGTGGTTTTGGGGTGGAGTATCATCTGTACGCTGATGATACTCAGCTGTACATTTCCACCCCAAACCACCCCAACGAGGCTGTCGAAATGATGTCCTGGTGTTTGGAAGCCGTCGGGGTCTGGATGGGGGACAACAGACTCAAGCTCAACCCCTCCAAGACTGAGTGGCTGTGGTTACCGGCACCTCGGTTCAGCCAGTTGACTCCATCACTGGCCATAGGGGGCGAGCAATTGCCTCCTGTGGAACGGGCGCGCAATTTGGGCGTCCTCCTAGATGCCCAGCTGTCGATGGACGATCATGTGGCAGCCGTGGCAAGGGGGGCGTTCCACCAGGTTCGCCTGGTGCGCCAATTGCGCCCCCTACTGGACCGGGATGCCCTACGCATGGTCACTCATGCGCTGGTGACGTCTCGCCTGGACTACTGCAATGCTCTCTACATGGGGCTTCGCTTGGGACGCGCCCGAAGACTACAGCTAGTCCAGAACGCAGCCGCGCGGGCCATCATGGGGAGTACTAGGTACTCCCACGTAACACCTCTCCTGCGCGAGCTGCACTGGCTGCCTGTGGTTTTTCAGGTGCGTTTCAAGGTGTTGATTGCCATCTTTAAAGCGCTCCATGGCACAGGACCTAGCTATCTGCGGGATCGCATCCTGCCGCACACATCCCTGCGACCAATTCGCTCTCACAGGGAGGGACTTCTCCTGGTGCCGTCCACCAGGCAATGCCAACGGGCGGCGCCTAGGAGTAGAGCCTTCTCTGTGATGGGCCCAACCCTCTGGAATGACCTCCCCCCCGACATTAGAACCACCACCGACTTCCGCTCCTTCCGACAAAAACTAAAGACTCACCTGTTTCGATTAGCTGGCCTGGCACACTCATAGTTTTTACCTCCTGGCAGATATATTTTAATTGAAATTTCTGGGGAACCATTTTAAATTTAATTCTTTGGGGTATTTTTAGGGGTCTTTTTAAAGATTGTATTTTAAATACTTTACTTGAATGTACAGTTCTTTTAACCTCCTCCATCTAAGCATTTAATTATTTATGTATTTAAATATCTAAGTATTGACTTATCTATGTATTCTTTTTATGTATTGACTGTACACCGCCCCGAGTCCCTTTTGGGAGAGGGGGCGGTCTATAAATATGAATAAAAGTAAAGTAAAGTAAAGAGAGAGGGAGAAAGAGATGGAGAGAGGGGAGATAAAGAGAGAGAGAGATACCATCAGCGTTCTAAATACCATGCATGAAATCAATCAGAGACCAAGGCAGAATCATCCTTAAAGTTCCAATTTAATCATACAGGCATGTTAGCACGTCCATGGAATTTCAACTCTGATTCTCTTCATGGAATTCCATCCAGTTGAAAGTTCATAACCTTATGCCCACTGCCATAAATCCATCACATGTTCCAATCATCATCTTCCACGCTGGCATCTACACCCCTCTGCTTCCGGTCAGGTGTCGAGGTGCGGAGACAAAAGATGACCTTGAGCTTCTAGAAAAGAATCACAACAATACATTCCACAATCCTACTCCTTTCTATTCCCCCCTCCCAACTACTACACTGTTCTGACCCCCCCCTTCCTCCGTTGCCCACACAGTACACACACTCCGGAACAGTACAAGGGAACAAGGTTTATTACACCAACAGACAAGAGGCTTTGTGGCAGCAAGCCACCAAGACAGAACTCACAAAGACAGAACACACAAAAGCAGCAATCCAGCTTGCCAGGATCTCAGACTAGAGTTGCTGTCCAAAGTCCTTTGTTGATTGCTACGCAGAGCCTGTCCAGAGTCAACCCTTTTATAACCTAAAAAGGGCGTCTCCCAACAGCACCTGAGAGCTCTTTACTGCCTATAATTACGCCCACGCTCCTGGCGTTTGTGGGCGCGCCGGAAACGAGCATCCCGAAACGCCCTACTAAGTCCTGAGTCACTATCCTCTCCGCTGCTCCAAGGCAGGGCAACGGGAGTCCTCCTCCTCTCGCTCTCACCGCTGCTCCATGCCTCTGGCGCCACCTGGTGGCCGACCAGACTCTCGGATTCCTGCTCAGCCTCCGAATCCTGTCCAGGATCGCACATCCCTTCTGTAGCTGACTCGCATGGAGTATCACTCTCGGAGTCTGGTGACAGCGGCACTGGCTGGGCCACAACACTATCCCTCACCGCAGGGCCCTTCCCCCGGGCCTGACGCTCGGGATGCGGTCGAGAGGGAAATTGTCCATGATAGGCCCGCACCAAAGCTGGAGCATGCACAGCCGTCGCATCGGTCCAGGACCCCCCGTCCGAGTCCTCGTCCGCCCAGTCGACCAAATACTGGAACCGACCCTTGAGCCATCTCGAGTCACGGATCCGGGTCACTCTGTGCGATGGCCGTGCGTGCACGTCAGGCGACGACGGCAGGGGTGAAGAGGGACGTCGGAGAGGACAATCCGACCGCTCAGGGATCAGGAGCGAGCGATGGAACACCGGGTGTACTCGCATCGAGCGCGGGAGGGTCAGGCGATAGGCCACCGGATTGATAACGGCCTCCACAGGGAACGGCCCCAGATACCGGTGGTCCAACTTCCTCGTAGGCCGGTGGGACGGAAGATGCCGCGTGGACAACCACACGCGATCACCCACGGCCAATTCCGGCACAGCACGGCGAGACCTGTCCGCCACCCGCTTGTAATCCTCCTTCGCCTGATTCACGTAGCGGCGCACCATCTGGTGAACCGCCTGAAGCTCAGAGAGGAAATCCTGCGCTGCGGGGACCGGAGAGTCCACGGGGGTGAGAGGGAAAAAACGAGGGTGGTACCCGACGTTCGCCATGAAAGGCGTCGTCCGTGTGGAGGAGTGCTGCGAGTTGTTGAACGCAAACTCCGCCACGGCGAGGTACTCCGCCCAATTGTTCTGCTGCTGGTTCACGAAGCAGCGCAGATATTGTTCCAGAATCCCAATCACCTTCTCCGTCCCTCCATCGGTTTCGGGATGGTGCGCCGAGGACAGACAAACTTGAACGTCAAGAGCGGCCATCAGCCCTTTCCAGAACTGGGCCGTGAATTGTGTACCACGATCGGAGACGACCCGGTCAGGTAGGCCGTGCAGCCGGAACACGTGCTGGATGAACATGCGGGCGGTGGCGCGGGCTGTCGGCAATCTCCGGCAGGGGATGAAATGCGCCATCTTGGTGAGCATGTCCACCACCACTAGGACCGTAGTGAAACCGGACGACGGAGGCAGTTCCGTCAAGAAGTCCATGGACACGGCTCCCCAGGGTCTGTCCGGGGTCGGCAATGGCTGTAGCAAGCCTGGAGGAGCTCCCGTCGCTGATTTGGCCTGTCGACACTGCACACATGACGTGACGTACGTCTGCACGTCGTGTCGCAGGCGAGGCCACCAAAACGTACGGGAAACCAGGTGCAAAGTTTTGAACAGGCCAAAGTGTCCCGCTGCCGGAGTGTCATGACATTGGGAGAGAACCAATCCACGGAGCGGTCCTGCAGGCACGTAGAGCCGATCCCGATACCTCAAAAGGTCCTCGTCAAAGGTCCACGGGGATGTCGGCCCTACCTCTGCCCGCCGTTGTTCCACCCACTCGTCGTTTCGCTGCGCATTCCGTATCAACGACCGTAAATCCACGGGTTCCTGGATTGCAGCGAAGGACTCGACGGGTAGGACCGTCCGGGGGGGCAGGGAGTCAGCAGGGTCTGAGTACTCCGGCTTTCTGGATAGGGCATCCGCCCTCTGGTTCAAGGCACTGGGGATATACGTGACCTTGAAATGGAACCGGGCAAAAAACAGAGACCACCGGATCTGACGTTGATTCAGCTTCCGCGCTGTTGTCAAAAACTCCAAATTCCGATGGTCTGTCCGGACTTCGACCTGATGCCTGGCCCCCTCCAGGTGATGTCGCCAGGCTTCGAACGCCGCCTTGATAGCCAGCAACTCCTTCTCCCAGATGGTATAATTGCGCTCGGAAGGATTGAGTTTCCGAGAGTAATAGGCGCAAGGGAAAAGGGTGCCATCAGGGGCGTGAGCCTGCAATAACACCGCCCCCACCGCGATGTCGGACGCATCCGCCTCGACTACAAAGGGGCGATGGGGATCAGGGTGTTTCAAGTTCGGCTCCTTTGTAAAAGCGCGCTTCAAGGCCACGAACGCTTGTTGTTCCGTGGAGCCCCAGTGAAACGGCACTTTCTTTTGCAGGAGCCGAGTGAGGGGCGCAGTCAAGAAAGCAAAGCCGGGGATGAAGGACCGGTAATAGTTGGCAAATCCGAGGAGTCTCTGAACGTCTTTCATCCGTCGAGGAGATTGCCAACTTCGTAATGCCTCCACCTTGCCTGGCTCCATCGCAATTCCTTCAGGGGATATACGGTGCCCCAGGAACTCAATGGTGGTCTGCCAGAACTGACACTTCTCCAGCTTGGCAAATAAGCGATGCTCTCGAAGTCGCTGCAAGACCTGACGCAAGTGCTGTTGATGATCCTTCCGAGACGTGGAGTAGATCAAGATGTCGTCCAGGTAGATGACGACAAACTGATCCAAAAGGTCCCGAAAGATATCGTTCATAAAATGTTGGAAGACAGCTGGGGCATTGGTCAACCCGAACGGCATGACCGTGTACTCAAAATGTCCGTATCGGGTGCCAAAGGCTGTCTTCCATTCGTCCCCCGCCCTGACTCGGACCAGATTGTAAGCCCCACGTAAGTCCAGTTTTGTAAACACTGCGGCCTCCCGGAGCCGCTCCAACAGTTCGGGAATCAGAGGCAACGGGTAGCGATTACGGATCGTGATGGCGTTCAAGCGCCGGTAATCGCAACAAAGTCTTAGATCCCCGGTCTTCTTTTTGACGAACAAAACCGAGGCAGACAAGGGCGAAGACGAAGGCCGGATAAAACCCCGGGCAAGGTTCTTGTCAATGAAGTCCCGCAATGCGGCCAACTCCGGTTCAGACATGGAGTATAAGCGGCCCGTCGGGAGTTTCGCATCAGGTACCAGGTCAATGGGACAGTCGTAAGGCCGGTGCGGTGGCAGTTGATCCGCCTCCTGTTCGCTAAAAACATCCGCGAACTCCGTTAAATCCGGCGGCACTGTCACCTCGGCCGAACTGGGCACCTGAGCCGCGCAAACATGACGGGTGTGGTCGACGCATTGCCCCATCCATAAAGTTCGTGGTAGCCCCGGAATCGACCAAGGCATGGGCTGGAATTCCCTGCGGACTACCCGACAAGAGAATGTGTGCTGCTAAAATCATATGCCGTGGAGGCCCCTCCACCTCTGTTCCGGCCTGTGCCCGACCCGAAGTCTCCCTCAGATTGGGTCCCACCCGTTTCCCGACACGTTGCTGAGGGGAGGCCGCAGTCTGCACAGCCCCCCTACCCTTTTTGGGGCAAACCAAAGCCAAGTGTCCAAAATCCCCACAGTAGAAACACAACCCCCCTGCACGCCGTCTGTCCATCTCCGTGCGCAACAAGCGGGGTTTGGCGGCACCCAACTCCATGGGCTCCTCCCGTGCAACTGCAGTCTCGTGAGGGACCGGCACCCTACTGGTCTCCTGGGACACGCGGCGAGGCCTCCGCCTCTGCAGCCGGGTGTCTATCCGGAGGCACAAATGAACCAACGCGTCGAACGTTGGAGGCCTGTCCACCCTCACAAGCTCGTCCTGCAGGCCATCTGATAGGCCGTCCTGGAAAGTGTCCATAAGAGCTGGCTCATTCCAAGCAGAGTCCTGACTAAGCAGCCAGAATTCGTTGACATAATCCTGCAAAGAACCACGCCCTTGGTGCAACTCTTTCAGGAGTCTGGTGGCTGTTTCCCCCTTAATGGGATCTTCAAACATCAGCCGGAGATGGTTACAAAAACCCTGAAAATCGTCCAGCAGGGGGCTCGGTTGAGAGAGCAATGGAGTGGCCCACCTCGCTGCTGTGCCTGAGAGCAAGCTGATGATAAATCCCACCTTCGTCCGGTCGGTGGGAAAGTCCTCCGCTCTCAAGCTGATAAACAGCTGGCATTGGCCCAAGAACGCTGCAAACATTGCTTGTTTGCCATCAAACTTGTCTGGTGTAGCCACTGGACATTTCCTCCTTGGCTGGGGGGGGGGGGTTTGCAAGCCCCTGGAGCTGAGAGACCTGACCAGCCAGCAAAGCAATCAGTTGAGCCAACTGGGCCTTCTCAGCCTGTAGGTGCTCCATTGCAACTTAATGGAGTTTTGTTTGGGGCAGGAATCAATCTGTTCCGACCCCCTCCTCTTGTATACCAAGACACTCCGACACAAAGTCTCTTCAAAGATGTTTATTGACATACAGGTTCCACCTTGGCAGCAATCCAGCCTGCCAAGGTCAAGATAGCACTCTGGGCAGCAATCCAGCTACAGCGACACCCCTTGGCAGCAATCCAGGTACCAAGCTCCAGATAATCACCTTAGCAGCACTCCTGCCTGCCAAGATCCAGGGAACAGATTGACAGCAATCCAGGTAAACCCTTTGGCAGCAATCCAGCTTGCCAAAGTACGACACAGATCTGAGCTTCTCCAACTCCAATGATCAGTTGATTCCTGCAAAGGGTGTCTCCACAAGCAGTCCCTTTATAGTCTGGAGAGGAGTCTAATGATCAGCAGCTGAGAGCAACTACCTCCTGTAACTGCGCAATTGCTCCTTACGCCTGTTAGCGCGCCGATAACGAGCATCTAACAACTCACTGCTGATGTCTGACTCACTGTCCTGTGACTCCTCCCCACTGCTCCAAGGCATGACATCAGGAGCCCCCTTCCTTTGGCTTTCACCACTGCTCCATGCCTCAGGCGCCCCCTGGTGGCCAACCAGCCTCTCTGCGCCCTGCTCAGCGTCGGAACCCTGTCCAGGGTCCCCCACCTCCTCTTGAGTCGACTCAGAGGACACTTTGCTGTCGGAGTCTGGTGGCAACTCCAACGGCTCCTGCTGGGCCACAACAGGGACCCATCAATCTGTTCGAACCTGATCGGGTGGGCCTTTCTTTTTGCTCTAATCCCCAGTTTCAGGACTGTGGTTAGGTTAATCAAGCATCAAGTGCAGCCTGAGTCTATTCGGGTTTGAAAAGTCCCCTGGGTTCCTATTTTTGGGGCTGTGAGGTGTATTGGGAAGACAAAGGGGTGGATTGGTTCACTCACCATTGGGTCATTTTCGCCTTTGTCCTCACTGTCATAGGGATCTGGCGATTGGTTGTCATTTGTTGGAGTCCCCCCCCCTTCAGCTGGGTGGGGAGGGACCTCTATAGCCTGGAGGGCTTTTTGGGATGTGTCAGCAGCACACCTGGGGCCTCGTTCCAGTCATGCCCTGCGTGGTGGCTCTGGCTTGGGTTTCAGAGCTGGGGTCGCGCATGCCAATGCAATGTGGCCTACCCCTCCGCATCTGTAGCATTTCAGTTGGCTTCATGGGAGAGTTGGTCTTGGGGCCGACTGTGGTGCTGTGGCCTCCTGTCGGCTGGATGGTCTCCAGTCAGGTTGTCCTCTCTCCTTGGTGTCCTGTTGCTTTCTCATACTGTTGGTGTGCAATCCGCCATCAACTTTTATGGCTACTCAGAATCTCTCAGAGAGTCAGTTTGGGATGTCCCGATAGGTGGTTACTTGGGCAATTTGCTTATCCAGGCTTGTTCTGAAAAAAATGAACTAATAGCTGCTTCGGCAAAGGGGGTAGCCTTCCCATGACTCTTCTGAACTCATGGATGTGTTCCTTAATGGGTCGCCCTCTCTGCTTTACGTTTCGGAGCTGATCCTCTGTGTCAGCTCCGGTGAGCCCACCGGCCCGAAGCTGCCATTCAGGCAGGGAAGTTGCCTGGAATGTGAAGGCGTCGCCCTGGCCAGTGGAGGACTTACCAGCTGGGGATTTCCTCCCTCCACGGAGAGGAACAGCTGGGAGTGATCTAGCTGAAAACTCTCCATAACTCTCCATGACTGACTGCTGGGTAGTTTTCACTCTGGGTCACGAGGTGATGGGTGTGCGCACACAAGGGGGTTGGGTTAGCCTAAATATCACATACAGAATAAAAGGCAGTGGGGAGCACCAGATGTTAGCTCTGACAATTTATTCATTGCCTTAGTACTTTGTTGGTCAGTTCGTGCTGGAGGAGATAAACTGAGTTTCACACCATGTCTGTGTTTGGTTGTTTTTCTTCTCCTTCAGAACCTGACACCACGTACTGATCCTCCTCCACCTCCTCAAATCTGGCTTCCAGCTCTTGCAGGAATTTGTCGACGTCTTACAACTGGGGGGGCTCTCCTCTTATGAAGGGTTGCTAGTCATTCCTTTGCTTCTCCCTCTAGCCCCTCAGCAATGGTATTCACCATGGCTCTGTGGGATGGGTAGAGGTGTCCGTAGCACTCTAAGTGGATTTCAGCCAAGTCAAGGAATAGAGCTAGTTGGTCTGATTCCCCATCTAATTTTCCCCGGATCAGCTCAGCTCATTCAGCGCTGCTGCTCCCTCCTCATGTTGACCCCTGTGTGCCTGCACTTGGTGTGTTTGGCGGTCCCCCTTGGCTCTAGTTTGTAGAGAGGGGAGTGACTGCCTGCCTTGGGTAGCTTGCCTGTTGTGCAGAGGAGCCACCGGCAGCAGCCTCGGGCTCATTCTCCTTCTGGTGTGTGGAGAAGCGGGGAGGCATTCCCGTCTGCATCTCCCCACTTCAAAGGGCTCAGTTGTAACCCCCCTCTTTTTTGGGCGGCACGATGGCCCCTCATCACAAAGGGTGGCTTGGTCAAATTCCTCCCCCAGCTGCTCTATGGATCTCCCTCAGGGTTCCATCAGAGTTTTGGGGAGTCTGGCCTGTTCCCAGTCCCACATCTTCTTAGCTCACTCCCCAGCCCTGGGTGCTAGGGTGGGGGAGCTCAACCTCAGCTGCTTTAGGGGCTTTTTCCCACCAATACTCATCCCTTTTTGTTTCAGTTGCTGTGGTGGCTGTCTCGGCTGTCTCAGCTTTGACTGAAGTGCAAGTTCTTCAGTGCAGATGAGAGGCTCGATTCCCCATCCCCCTACCTATGGCAACTCGAGAGCAGGTCAGGAATGCTTCACAAGTTGACACACAGCCTCTCTGGCTTATGGGAGACATAATTGATGAACATTTACAGTATAATGGACAATTTCATATGGGTAGATGTCTTGCCAGATACCCCAATAGCATCCTGAAATGTGTTCAAGAACAATCTGGAAGACAAAGTAGCTGATACAAACCCAGTATTGTATGATCTGCTAACTGTATGTCAGAGAGCAGTCCGCTTATCACATTTTTTAAATATATAGTTCTATTTTATTCAGAACAAAGTTAAAATACAAAATGCAAAACTCAATAAAAATCCAAGAAGACATAAAAGAAAAAAACACAAAACACTCAGAACATTAAAAAAGGATGCATCAAAAAACCCATAACACATTATACACATATTATCCCCTCTAGTTGAATGTTAATCAGTTGAATACTGATTAATATATTTCTACATATAATGTATTACTACAGATATTTGTTAAATGGTACAGGTCATAAAATTAATTAGTATTACAATATTGCTAAATGAACCAAAATAAAATTTATGGATGAAGTTAGCCTTAATATAAAAGGGTTATGATGATCCCAAAAACAAAGTGTAATCTTAGCATATTTAAATCCATTAATACATATGCATTTATGATAAAGTGGTAATAGGAGATTTTAATGAAATATTGAATACTGAGCTGGATAGAAATACACTGGTGCAAGGTGGGAGAGAAGAACCAGATGTCACGACGACACAATGTGCGGTCTCAACTGTCCGAGACCGCCGTTGATTCTTTTACCGCTGCACGGTCCATATGGACCTAAACCGTCCCGAAGAGACGGTGACAGGGAGACAAATCCTTGCTGGTCTCAGGGACACCACAAAGTCCCTGATTGACCCAAGGGAAGTTCTCCAAGCTGGTGGTAAACAGACAGCCCCCAGGCTGACAAAGTCGGAGACGGCTCTGGAAAGAAGGCAGTGAAAGTGAGTCCAGCTGGTGAGATTTTTTCTTTGAGAATGATTGCCCAAAGAATTTTTTTTTAAAAAAAGATAAATTAGTCCTTTAAGCAAAAGAATAAAGTGGCAAAATTTATCTTTATTGGACTGCCTTAGAAATTTTTTCCCCCCTTTTCTATGTAACAATGCTTTGTGGATTGAAGTGATTGTAACGCTTCCCGTTTCTCCTCTTATGTGAATGAATTGATTTTTTCTCCTATTCTTTGCTACTTTATTTTTTGGTTGATCTAAAACCTTTTTTCATTTTAATAACCCTTCCTTCTACTGTTTATGAAATTTTATTAAGGACACTTAGAGATTTTTGCTTTCTTTAAGTCTGAAACGAATAAGAGAAAGTTGAATTTGCCATTCAGAAGCCAGAACTTGGTCTTTTTTTTTTTGAAACAATGTATCCTTTGTTCCATTTTCCTTGATTCTACTGATGTTGCAACTAGAGGGTTTGCAGCTTATCTGTGGAGACTGATAATGAGTCAAGGACACGGACTGTTCCTTTGCAGGTGTCTTTGTGAAATATTTTGGGCAAGGGAAGGAAAAGAAAAGAAAAGATAGAACCCTCCCTTTTTTGAAAAAATTAAAAGAATCTTGTGCTTAAGCAAATTCAAAACAAAAGTATTTTTATACATAAAAGAGACATTGAAGGCGAGAGTGGCAGTGGATTTTAGACTTTTTCTTCTCTTTTTGGAAAAATGTATTTATATACAGATGAAGAAACCTTAAGTTTCCAAGATTTTTTGGATGGAGTTCTAAATATATTGGAAGGATTTGAGAGATTTGATAAGAAGTTGGATAGACTATTGTCTGGCACAACAAAAGATGAAGGGGCTGGAGCCCCAAAAATTAAAGAAGAGAATGAAGATATAGAAGATGAAGACAAGATAACAGATGAATCTAATAATGGAGCACTCATGAGTGAAAGTGGAAAGAAGGGAACATGGAAAAGTGAACCTGATTATTATTATATACTTGATTATCTGGAGCTCTACCCCTCTTGTCAAGATATGGATTTGATGATGGAATTAAGAAGAGAAACAGCTTTAGAAAGACATCTGATAATCAAAGACATGTTAATTTTAATACCAGTTCAAGGGCAATGAGACTATATGAGAGATCTTTCAAGCAAAAAAGTGCCGAGAGAAGTCTTTAAAAACTTTATAAAGAAGTTTATAAGAGAAATGACGCAACAACTGGCTAAAGAGATAAGATTGTTTTGTTACTGGAAAGACACAGGCTGATAATGAAGGTTGATAATTAAAAACTTAGTTAATCTTTGGTGATTAATAAGTAGGATTTTGTAGACACTTTTAGAATGTTTTTTTTAAATGTTTATTCGTTAACAAATAGCTCATTATGATAATAATGAAATAATAATTTTAACTAGTAAAAACAATTTGGATATAAACTGTAAACCGGGACCTGGGAAAAAGATTTATCAATTTCACTAATACATTTTTGTTTAGATTTTGTTATAAAGATGTAATTTCTCTTGGGTACTTACATACTTTACTAACATTTTTTTTGTTTAGATTTTATTATAAAGATGTAATTTTTCTTGGGTCGGATGAGAGGAGATGTGATATAAATGGTAAAAAAAATTTTTTACTTTTTTGTTAGATAACTACAATAACAATAAGGAAATGTTAATAGATAATGTTTAATGATTTCTACATGTGTTGGCATTGGTAAAAGCAATCAGATATAAGCCTTAAATAGTGAGTTGGGGGGGGGGGAGGGAATATGCTATAAAAGGGTAATTATTGGAGGTTTATAGAAATAGCTAATGAATGCCAGTAGGTGGTTGTGTCTTTAAATACAAATGATTCAAGATAAAAGCACACTTAAATAATTATAGCTAAATGAGAATGATGGTACATTGATGGTAAAATACATAAAGATTTTTGATTTAAAATGTACAATTCAATATGAAGAAAGTATAAAGAATGATTGTGGTAATAACACATGAAATTTATTTGTAACCAATTGCCATGCTTTCTACAAGATGTAATGAAGAACGATTCTTTTTTTTTTTTTTGCATTTTTGTTAATTAAAACAATAAAAAATCCCCCCCCCCCAAAAAAAAAAGAAATACACTGGTGCAAAACAAACAAAGAAGGAGCAATAATTAGTGAGGAAAACAAGACCTACTGTATATGGAAGAACTGAATTTGATAGATCCTTGGTGATTGATATATTCAAATAAAAGAGAATATACATTTTATTCAAATGTGCATCAGAATTTTTAGGCTCAACTATTTTCTAATATCATCAACATTATAACATAAAATTCAAGAATGCAATATTGATGTTTGTTAGGTATCACATCACAGTGCAAGTATTTAGAATTGCATGTTTTAGTAACCAGTCAAAGTATCAAGGAATTGGTATTTCAATGTCTCCTTATTGAATGATAAAGAATTTATACAACAAATGCAGGTAGAAACGTTGCAATACTTTTTGTTTGATTTCAGAAACATCAAGTGCCTGAATTTTTGAATGGGAAGCATATAAAGCGTATATCCATGGTAGAATTATTGCTTCTGCATCATATAAAAATAAGATTAAAAATAAAAGGAAAAATAACTTGAAAGATGAACTGAAACATTTATGGGTAAAGATGTTTAGATGCCCATGTACAGTTTTGTGCAGAAAAATATAGAAAAATAAATATGAATTACTGACACTGAATTTATGCTAATACAGAAATAATGGAAGAATGGCCAAAGACCTGGTAAAATCTTGGCTAATTGCTTAAAACAAAAGAAAGATAGGGTAATTATTCCAAGTATTAGAGGTAAAACTTCAATGGACATAAATTGTCAATTTTTAAAACTTTATTCAGAATGATATAGTAAACCAGGGAATGTATCAAATGAAGATATAGATATGAGGCCCATTTAAATATAATTTATTTACATTTAGATGAGACACAAAAACAACTTCTATTTGTCCCATTATCTGAGGTAGAGATTAAACAAATACGTTAAAAATGGCAAGTGGCAAAACACCAGGATTAGATGGGTTCTCAATAGAGTGGTATAAAATATTTACAGATCTATTGATGCCAAAACTTTGTCAAGTATTTGAAGAGTTATTTGAGAAGGGAATTTTATCACTGTTATTTAACCAGGCTTATATTACAGTTAGTGTATACCAGATTAGGTAAAGATCATATTCAGTGTGCTAATTATCATCCTAGTTCACTGATTAATGTTGATGCAAAGATTTTAACAGCAGTGTTAGGAAATAAATTACAAGAAGTGATATCCTTTCTTACTAAGAATGATCACACAGGGTTTATAAAAGCTAGGTAAGCAGCAGACAATATTAAGTTAGCTGAAGATCTAATGGACATGAACAAAACTAAACATCAATTTGTAATCTTATCATTAGATGCTGTAAAGGCCTTTGACAAAATACATAGACAGTACATGATTGCTGTACTAAATAGATTTGGATTTCCTTTGGAAACCATAAAATAGATTAAGATATTATATGAGTCACCTACATCTAAAGTAAAGGTTAACAGCATGTTTTCTCCTACTTTTTCACTATTTAGAATAGGGGTGTCAAACTTGGGTCGTCACGACAGTTAGCGTCCCTTTGCTAAACCGGCTGTGGGAGTGGTCAGCACGTGACACATCCGGCCCATGGGCCGCGACTTTAACACCCCTGATTTAGAGGAACTAGAAAAGGATGTCCACTTTCACCCTTGCTTTTCCATAGTTGTGTGGAACCCCTGCCTTGTGCTATTAGGCAACATAGGGAGAACTCTGGAGTAGTATATAACTCATCTGGACACAAATTGGTTTTATTGGCGGATGACATTATTTTGTTTATTTCTAAACCTCGTACTACTATCCCAGTGTTGATTAAATAGGTATGTGTACCAAAGGATATAACTCAGTAATATGTAATATAAATAAAATATAGAGAGAGGATTCTTCAGATATTGATCATTAAACCTTACCCTTTGGGGAAAGGTGAATACTCTCAAAATGAGTATTATTCCCAGATTAATTTATATTCTCAGAGGATTTCTAGTTTATGTATATATAAAATATTTTCAAAAAATAATTTTTTTGTTCAGAAAATATTTATGGGATTCTTCAGAACTGTCATAGGAAAATTCCAATAGTAAACAAAGGCAACAACACAAGCAAAAATTCTAACTTTAAGATCAGAGGTTTATTGTTTCTAATAATTTGGAACATTAGAAATGAATAGATAATCTTCAACTATCAATGATTGGGAAATTCTCAACAATTAAAATGAACATCCTATACCTAGAATCCTATACTTGTTCCAGACAATCCCAATTGGGTTGGGGAAAGACTATTTTGAAGATTTAAATAAAATGGTGTTGAAATTTATATGGCAGGGGGCAAAAGCAAGAATAAAACGCAAAGTGCTGCAAGATGCTAAACTAAGAGGAGGGCTGGGCTTACCTGACTGGGAGCTATATTATCAGGCAACTAGTCTGATGTGGATCAAGGAATGGATAATGTTAAGAAATGTTAGGCTTTTGAACTTAGAGGGTCACGACTTGCTGTTGGGATGGCATGCATTTTTATGGTACAAGGGAACTAAAGCACATGGTTATTTTGGAAGGCATTATATAAGAGAGGCTTTGTTATTAAACTGGGAGAAGGTCAAGAGGTTACATTACTTAAAAATTCCAGTCTGGATATCAACCATTGAAGATTTTTCATACTCAATAATATATAAAAAGGAACAAACAGTTAGATATGCTGAATTATTAAATACAGTGGGTGAACTCAAATCCATACAAGACTTGAAACAGGAAGGTATTGAAGTTAATTGGTAATCATATGTGCAAATGCATTCTAGATACAATGAAGATCGAAAAAAGGAGGGTTTTTATGATAAAATGACCGAATTAGATAAAATCTTAACAGGTACCGATGAAAAAGTAATTTTAAAACTCTATTCCTACCTATTAGAGGTGAAACTACAGGAAGAACAAGTCAAAGAAACTATGTTAGCTTGGGGGAAAAACTTTGGGCATGGGATTGATTTAGAAAAATGGCAAAAACTGTGGACTCAAAACTATAAAATGACAATGTCAACTGCATATAAAGAGAATTTGTATAAGATGTTTTACAGGTGGCACTTATCCCCAACGAGAATAGCAAAAATGTCTAAGAATAAATCCAAAAAATGCTGGAAATGTCACCAGACTCCGGGCACATATTACCACATGTGGTGGACTTGTACTGAAGCGAAAAGATACTGGACTAAAATCCACATGTGGTTGGAGAAAATGATACATAAGCACATAGACTTAAAACCAGAACTCTTTTTATTGGGAATAATACCAGAAACACACAACAAGGACTTTTTTTCCATAACATTTTTCCTCTTAGATCATTCAGAATGTAAACATTTCTAAAATTTAAAACAAAGCTTTTTTCCAAATTTCATTTCACTGCTGCTCCGCTGGTGTCCATTTACAGTGCACCACCTCTGCTCAGCTGCCAGGTGGGGTTACTGGGTCTCCTCTCCATCTCTCAGCTGAGGTGCCTGGTTGCCTCTCTGTCTTTTTACTGGGCCTCTGAACCACCTCTCAGCTGGAACACTGGACTGTCTCTCAGCTAGGCCACCAGGCTGCCTCTTAGCTGGACTGTCGCTTGGGTGGGCAGCTTTTCAGGGTGTAATGTTAAAAGGATTTTTTTTTTAAAAATCAAAAATTTAAATTCTAGTTCATTTAAAAATAAAAAAAATCAAATATTTTCAAAATGCTTCTTCAAGTTCACCTTGTTTGTTCTCCATATTTGAGAGTTTGTGTATAGGCATTTGAGTCTGTTATGGCTGACCCTGTGTATGCTTCCTATATCTCCTAATTTATATCTGAGTTTTCTTCCTTCTCATCACTCCCGACCTAATTGTTTGATTGGTTGTTTTGGGATTAGGTCCTAAAGTACCTAAGGATTGGTCACCCTTCCCCCTCAATTTTAGTTTAAAGCCATTCTGATAAATTGAGCCAGTTGACTTCCAAATAGATTCTTCCTGGTTCTTGTGAGGTGCAGCCAACCCCTTGCCAGAAGACCATGGTCTAGGTTTCCAAAGTTCTCTTGGTGGCACCAACTCTTAAGCCAGTGCTTCATGTCTAAAAATTATTTGTTCCCTCATAGGATGTTCACCTTTTGTTAGAAGTACAGATGAAAACACCACTTGTGCTCCTAACTCCTCAACTTTCTTGCCTAGTTGCTCATAATATCTTAATATTTTTTTCAGGTTCATTGTCATGTCATTCATCCCTATATGAAGGAGAAAAAAGGGGTAGTAATCTGTGGGCTTGGTTATTTTAGTAAGGTTCTCAGCCACATCTTTGATTTTTGCTCTAGGGAGACAACATAGCTCCTGTCAGTTCTGCCATCTTTGGCTTGGTGCCTTGGTGGCAACCTGCCATCAAAGATTGAGGGGAGGGGGCACAGGGGGAGACAAATGGACAATAAACATGTATGGGAATGTGATAGGAAATAGGGAGAGGGGGATGACAGCCTGACAAAGACCAGCGGAGCCCAGAGCCAGTTTCTGCCAGTACTTAAGGCTGCACACCATGAGAAAGGAATGTGAATTGCGCAAACATCTCAGCGATTCTCAAAACACCTATGCAGGCCATCAATGACTGCAGATGAACATGGGGGGGAGGGAAAACTTTATAATCTTTCATGTGGGAAACTTAGTTCTAGCCTGACTTTACTGCAACCAGCATCCTTTAGTAAAAGAACCTATCACTTCAACCAAATGGAGTCAAGGGTCTTTCTTTCCTAAGGGATCAACCTGGGACAGGTCTGACACTTCCCTAGATTGAATGTCCAGTCTACAGATGGATGGTTCTGTTCCCCTGAGAATTGAATCTCCTATCACCAACACTCACCTTTTTTTTCCCTAGGGAAGTCTGAGCTACTTTTCTTTCTTTCACAGGAGCATTTGATGATGCCTTTTTTCTAGGAACACTTGATGATGCCTCTTTTCTAGGAACATGGTATCTGCATGGGTTTCTTACAGGGGGAGGCTGTTGCTCCACTTCTGGCAGCCAGTGCTGTTAGATATTAGCATATATCGTTGTAAGTCTCCACTCAGGTCCGCCGCTAGGGCGGGAACAAGGGGTTGTTCTGATTGGACGGGAGGTGTACCCGATCCCTATAAAAGGGGATACCTTAGACCGCAAGCTAAGCTGGATCACTACTATCACTAAATAAAGAGCTGTTGTCACAATCGTCCGGAGTCTGTTCTCTTGTTGCCCGAATCTAACAAGTGCCCTGCTGCAGAAATCCCCTGGCTTTTTACCTGAGAGGTTTCCAGGAGACTCAGACATAATGAGAACATTTCTTGCCCAATGCAACTTATTAATCAATACCAGACCAGGGGAGTTTCCAACAGATAGATCACAAGTGTCCTTCGTTCTCAGCCTCCTCACAACTTCAGCTGCCAGATGGGCACTCCCCTTGATTGAGCGCAATGACCAAATCTTGGATAACTATCAAAACTTCATAGCAAACTTCAGGGGTCGGCAACCTTAAACACTCAAAGAGCCATTTGGACCCGTTTCCCACAGAAAAGAAAACACCAGGAGCCACAAAACCCTTCCCGTGCCTGACTATTTCCTGAGCAGCCACAAGACTAGCATTTGTAGTTGACTTAAATGTTCTGTTTTCTTCTGAAACTTTTCTTTTCTTGGATTTATCCATGGTTGGCCTACTGGGGGTCGAAAAGCTTAATAAATTGTGTGCCGGTGGGTGTTGCACATTGGTGGTTGTGACGCATATTTTGAGCAATGGAGCCGCAGCAGAGGTATGAAAGAGCCTCCAGAGCTGCGGGTTGCTGAGCCCTGATCTAGTCTGTTGCCCCAGAAAACTGGTTCTGTCTGGTGTGCAATGCCCAATAAATCACACACAGATGTGGAGATTTTAAAAAGCTTTATTCTGTGCAGAAGAAAGGACACAGGGGGACCATTCTCAATAGGCCTGTGTAAAGGCCACTCCTTCAATAGTACAATTTTTATAGATACTTCTCCATAAGCCCAACTTAGGCCAAGCCTTCTTAGGTCATCCAATGACCTGACCAAGGTTTGTTAATATTGCTTAGCTTGCATTTGCAATCTCTAGCACTCATCAGCACATTCGTCCCTAATTTCCAGTAATAAGTGGTACATTATGCCATAAATAGTACATTAGCTGCCCCAGGTTCCTCTTTTCTTAAACTGTTGCCTTTGACATATCTGTAAAACTTACATATTTTAGCATAATCATCCAGTTCTAAGTGTATTTTAAGAACATCTGTTCCCCAGGTTCCTGTTCACGTAGTTGCCTTGTCCCATGTCTACATTTGGGGTTTGGTTTTAGCAAGCATGTAGGTGTAGTCAGTGGTGGGATTCAGCCAGTTTGCATCACTTCGGGAGAACCAGTTGTTAACTTTCTGAGCAGTTTGGTGAACTGGTTGTTGGAAAAGATCATTAGGGCAGATAACTGGTTGTTAAATTATTTGAATCCCACCACTGGATGTAGTTCCATTAAGGACTACACATTGAGTGTGGTTTGTCAGCCAGTTACAAATCCATCTGGTGGTGATGCAGTCTATCCCACCTTTTTTTAGCTTACCAAGAAGTAGGTTGTGATCAACTTTGTCAAATGCCTTACTGAAGTTCAAGTATATTATGTCCACTGCATTTTGTTGGTCCACTAATTTAGTCACTTTGTCAAAGAAGGAAATAATATTTGTTCGACATTATCTGTTTTTGACAAACCTATGTTTGCTACTGTTTATAACTTTCCTTGCTTGTGTTTTTTTATCAGGGCAACCTGGTCTACCCAAATATGGGATGCAGCATACTCCTTCCACTTGCTTGTAAGTTGTTTGTAGATGTTGCTTGATTATCTTTTCCAGGATCTTCCAGGTATTGATGTCAGCTCATATGACATCACAGCTCACAGGAGGGGCTCTTCAAATACTGAACAGGGCTTACATCCAACCCCACCAAGGTATGTTGTTAAAGATTGATGTCATTTTAGGTCTCCCAGGTGGTCGGGGAGAAATTGTTACTGCTTTATGAGCTACAGTGGTGCAGTGGTTAGAGTGCAGTAATGCAAACTACTTTTGTTGCCTGCTGGCAGCCTGCAATTTAGCAATTCAAATCTCACCAGACTTAAGGTTGACTCATCCTTCTGAGATGGGTCAAATGAGGACCCAAATTGTTGGGAGCAATATGCTGACTCTGTAAACTGCTTAGAGAGGGCTGTAAAGCACTGTAAAGTGGTATATAAGTTTAAGTGCTAGTGCTAAGTACTATTGCGATTTACTGGATTCAGGAGCAGCAGCTAAAATTTTGCAACAGTAAAAGCACTCAAGATTCCCATTGTCCCTTTGAAGTTTCCCTTGCAAGTGAAAACTATTGATGGTCAGCTTTTGAAAGTGGGTCCTATTACACATTCCACAGCCCCTCTGCACTTAACCATAGGCAAGCACTCTGAGCTGTGTAGGGAACAATTAAATTCAAAAATAAAAGCCTTTGACCGTTGGGGATTAGTTGGGGATTAAAACTGCAGGTAGGCAGGAAGGGGCAGGAAGAGGCAGGAAGAGGGTTAATGTATTCTTAATAGGCGCCTCGGATTAGTTGTAACCCCTGAGGACCTATCCAATGCGATCAAAGTGGAGGGAATGGGGCATCGCATTAGGGTTTGGGTATAAAAACTCTTACTTTTGAATTTTGGTGTGTGTTCTTTGGGCCTAGAACTTCCTGTTGAAGTCTTGCTCAAGCTCACCACACTTTGCAAACTGCCTTTTTATTTTATTTTATTTTATTTTTGTTAATAAAATTATTTTCTTACCGATCCAAGTTTTTGTAAGGAATTATTTCCAACAAATTGGCGCTCCAACGTGGGGCTTGAGGTTTCTGTTCTATGGCCCCTGGATGGCTGAGTCGATTGAGGACGGCATGCCCCATTGATTTCAATGGTCCACAGTTGTTTCTGCAGTTCGGGAGTGCGGAGCGGGGCCCAGGCCCACGGATTAAAATAGAGGTCGGTGAGAGCAGAAGGGGAAGGGGATCGGGAAGAAATTGTCGGAAACAGACCGAGCAACTTCGTGCATGAACCTATGTGAGTAATTTTGGTAAAATAAGAATACATCTAGGTAGTTAGAGGTGGGGGAGGACTGGGAGAATCTGAGACTTGTGTGAGAAGCGTGTGAATGAGGCGTCCCTAGCAGTCCATAGGATTGTGGTAAAGGGCAGGGTGAAGGAGGAGCGTGGATCCGCATTTTAAACTCCCCAAAGGAAATAGGCTGGAAACATGTGTCTGAGTGGATAATAAAAGGTCTCTGTAGAACAAGTTGGGAAGGATATCTCGGGTCCAGTAACCAACCATGGGCAATTCAAAGGGATCCCAAGGGAAATGTGTTAAGAAAATTAGTTAAAACCCCAAATTAAAAATTGAACCCCAGAGTCCACTAGGAAAATTGCTAGAAGGATGGGGGAGCCCACCATATAACAAGTTAATAACTGAACTAAATCTGACTAAAGAAGACATGGTAAATCATTGCTTTTTTGTCTGGTGGGAGGATGAAAAAGTTAATTGGCCCCAGTTCAGAACTAATGAATATTTTGCCTGCAAAAATGTATATGACTATGTTAAAGGAAAGGCTTGTAAATCTCTTGATAATGAACTAGACTATGCCTTGGCATGGAACCCGGACAAATGGTCAGGTAAATTGGAAGCAAAACCTCCCAACCTCTTCTTGGTAAATGAGGAAGAAGAGGCAGAGAGGAGAAAATATCTGCGCCTGCCATATAATCTAGTTCCAATAAATGTGCTGCAAATGCCACCAAAGGAGCTTAACATGCCAGAAAGCCCTCAAATCAGGCAGAAAGTAAATCAATATAAAGCTCTAAGGAAAGAATGGGAGCACTTTCCATTTAAACAATACCCTGTAATGAATAAGAAGGAATCAGCCATGTTTCCCTTGAGGGAAGTTCCAAACGGAATCAACCCCCAAGGGCAACCAATAATAAGCTTTGTTTAAGATCCTCTTCGAGCCTCTGAAGTAAGATCTTTTAAAAGGGAAATGAGGAACCTGATAGAAGGTTCCCTGGGGGCAGCAGAACAATTAGATAATTTGTTAGGACCTAACATCTATACTTGGGATGAATTAACTACCATTCAAAGTATGCTTTTCTCTGCGGAAGAGAGGCAGTTCATTCGGAATGCTGCCATGTGGGTCTGGGAAAGGGATCACCCTCCTGCAAATAATAACAATATCACAGGAGCTGATAAATTTCCCCTCGCTAGACCTGATTGGGATAATAACAATCCAGCACACAAAAATAATATGGAAGATTTAAGAAACATGATAATAAGGGGAATTAGAGAGGCAGTTCCCAAAGCACAGAATATGAGTAAAGCTTTAAGTATAGAGCAGGAGAGGGAGGAATCGTCAGCTACCTTCCTGCAAAGACTAAAAGACACCATGAGAAGGTACTCTGGAATGGACCCTGATGATTTGGCAAATGTGCCACTCGTAAGAGTCCAGTTTGTGACAAAGGCCTGGCCGGATATTTCTAAGAAGCTTCAGAAATTAGATGGGTGGACAACTAAGTCCATAGATGAATTATTGAAGGAGACTCAAAGTGTATGTACAAAGGTAGGAAGAAAAGGTGAAGAAAAAAGGAAGAATGATGGTAGTTACAGTAAAGGAAGTAGTAAAACAACAAATACCTCCAAATCCTAGACCCATTCCAAAGGAATTGGGTAGAGGAAGAGGACGAGGGAATGTAGGAGGAATGGGACGGGAAGAAAGAGTAAGAAGATGTTTTGGGACACTTTAAGAAAGAGTGTCTTGTCCGAAGAAGGGATGTGCAAGTGTATAATATGATGGAGGAGGATGAAAGTCAATATTAGGGGTGTCAGGGGCGCTTTATTTTTTGGTCCCATGGAGAGCCCTTGATAAATTTGGTAGTGGGACCCAGCGAGGTTTTTAGTGGATACAGGAGCAGCTCGGACCTCAGTCTCAGTATTAACATCAGAAATGAAGCTGAGTGGCCAGACAATTAAAGTATCTGGGGTAAAAGGAGAAGGATTTGAAGTGCCCAAGATAATGCCTCTGAAAATAGGTATTAAAATGAGGGGAAAAGAATAAAAATAGAAATGTTGTATATACCAGAAGCAGGAGTAAACTTGTTCAGGTGGGATGCCTTGGGAGAGTTACAAATGAGGTTAGAATTTGGACAAGACACTTTTATGAGAATACTAGCCCCAGAGGAGGAACAGAAAATAAACCCCTCTGTGTGGGTAAAAGAAGGGAACAGAGGGGGCCTCCAAATTCCAATTGACAATTAATTTAAAGCAGCCAAATGAAATTGTGAGGCAGAAACAATATTCCATATCAATGGAAGGGAAAAAAGGTTTTCAACCTGTAATAGAAAGCCTATTAAAGGAAGGCCTCTTGGAACCTTCTATGTCACCCTATAATACTCCCATTCTGCCAGTAAAGAAACCTGATGGGACATACAGAATGGTACAGGATTTGAGACTCCTGAATAAGCTTGTCCAAACAAGACATCCAGTGGTGCCTAATCCATACACTTTGATAGGCTGGATACCCCCAGATCATCAATGGTTCAGTGTAGTGGACCTAAAGGATGCCTTTTGGGCATGTCCACTAGACCCAGAATCAAGACCAATGTTCGCATTTGAATGGGAGAACCCATACACTGGGAGAAAACAACAATACCAATGGACTGTACTGCCACAAGGATTCACAGACTCCTAATTTGTTTGGACAAGTATTAGAACAAGTCCTCGAGTGTTTGGTTTTGCTAAAAGGAACCAGTCTGATACGGTATGTAGATGACCTATTAGTCTCTGGGAAACAGAAAGTAGAAGTCACCCAGGCCACTAATATATTACTAAATTTCCTGGGTGACCAAGGATTAAGGGTTTCAAAAACCAAGTTACAATATGTAGAGAGGGAGGTGAAATATTTGGGACATTTAATAAGTGAAGGGAGTAGACAAATTACTCCCAACAGAATAGAAGGGGTGGCCTCGCAACCCCTACCCAAGAATAAGAAGGAACTCAGAAACTTCCTGGGACTGGTAGGATATTGCAGGTTATGGATTGATAACTATGAGGATTTGACCAAACCACTCTACTCCAAACTAATAGACACAGAGCCATGGAACCTGAAATGGGAAGAACACGAGAGAGGGAGTTTTGAAAATTTAAAGCAAGCTTTAGTGAAGGCTCCAGAGTTGAGCCTCCCAAATTTAGAGAAGCCCTTTCATCTTTTTGTAAACACTGAAGATGGAATAGCACAAGGAGTGTTGACCCAAAATTGGGCAGGACAGGGAAAACCTGTTGCTTTCCTATCAAAAATAATGGATCCAGTAATTAGAGGATGGCCCATTTGTATACAGGCAATAGCGGCTACTGCTATCTTGGTGCAAGAGAGTAGGAAATTGACCTTTGGGGGAGCACTTATCGTCAGCACCCCACATCAAATAAGGACCATCCTTCAGCAAAAAGCTGGGAGATGGCTTACTGATTCCAGAATTTTAAAATATGAGACAATATTGATACAGCAGACTGATTTGGTACTAACAATTGATCATAACTTGAATCCTGCCCAGTTTTTGGCCAACCTTAGACAGATAGATCAGGAAGGGTTAGAACATTACTGTACTGAAGTGATTTGACTTGTAAACAAAAGTAAGGCCAGACTTAGAAGAATACCCTCTTGATCAAGGAGAAGCGCTATTTATTGATGGATCTTCCTGAGTAGAGGGAGGAATAAGAAGAATGGGTATGCAATCATAAATGGACACACCAAGGAGCTGGCGGAATCTGGAAGCCTCCCCTGTAATTGGTCAGCTCAAACTTGTGAGCTCTATGCTCTGAATCAGGCACTTAAATTGATTGAGGGAAGGCTTGGAACAATTTATATGGATTCTAAATATGTCTTTGGTGTGGTCCATACATTTGGGAACATTTGGATGGAAAGGGGTATGATTAACAGTAAGGGAAAGGAGTTAGCCCATGAGGGGCTGATAAAACAAATAATGGAATCACTGCAATTGCCCAAGAGAATTGCAGTGACGCATGTAAATGCACATCAAAAAGGGAGCTCTTTTGAGATAATTGGAAATAGAATAGCGGATGAGGAAGATAAAAAGGCATCAGATTTTGGAAGCATGCATGTGTTAATACCAACTGTGGAACAAATAGAGGAGATCCCTGTATTTTCAGAGAAAGAGGAAAAGGAGTTGGTCCAATTAGGGGGATAGCAGGGAGAGAAAGGAAAATGGTTTCTTCTGGATGGAAGACAAGTAATCAGTAAGCCTCTAGCTCGGGGTTTGCTGGAAAGATTACATGAGGGAAGTCATTGGGGAATACAGGCATTAGCAGATGAAGTATTGAAGCATTATGGATGCATAGGAATTTTTTTTAAAAAAAATTTAAATGTAAAAGACAACATAAAAAATTCTCATGCATTACATACAGCATGTCGTTTGGTTACAAGTGTTTGTGCATCCATATTTTCAATTATGTATAAAATCACAAAGTTTCCGTCTAATATAACTAAGTACCTCACTTTCATTGTGCATCATATATTCAATTACGGTTAATATTTCTTTCTTTTCAGTGAACCTAATTCCCTTGCATAGGGAATAGGAATAGGATGCATAGGAATTTATACATTAGCTAAGGAAATCATTGATAAATGTCTAATATGTAAAAAGGTAAACAGACAAGCCATAAGAAGGCAACAAGCTGGGGGAAGGCCCCTTGCTTTCAGACCTTTTCAATGTATTCAGGTGGATTTTACTGAGTTACCTAAAGTAGGGAGAGTAAAATACCTGCTAGTAATTATTGATCATCTAACAGGATGGGTGGAGACTTACCCTTGTAGTAATGCAAACAGAAATGTGGTGTCTAGAGTACTGCTGGACCAAATAGTACCTAGATACAGACTGATCACTCAAATTGATAGTGACCAGGAAGTCGTTTCACTTCCAAGGTATTACAAAATATAATGGAGGCTTTGGGAATAGATTAGAAATTCCACACGCCTTGGCATGCTGAGAGCAGTGGAAAGATTGAACGAGAAAACGGAAGCATAAAAGAATCTTTGACCAAATTAATATTAGAGACCCATTTGCCATGGACCAAATGTCTACCCTTGGCTCTCTTGAGAATAAGAACACAACCAAGGAAAGATATTGGATTATCACCATATGAACTAATGTTTGGGGTTGCATTTACTCCAGGGGAAATTTGCATAGAATCATTGCAAATTAGAGATGAGTGCTGAGACAATATGTGCATAAACTGTCCAGATATTTTGATGTTCTTAGGAAACAAGGATTATTGGCACAAGCACCTCCACTGGAGTTTCCAGTCCACAAATTCCAAATTGGTGACTGGGTGCTGATCTGAAGCTGGAAAGAGGAGACACTTACACCCAAGTTGGAAGGACCTTTGCAGGTGCTACTAAAGTCCGAAACAGCTGTCTGAACGGGAGAGAAAAGCTGGACCCACTATACCAGAGTGAAAGGACCAGTGGAGGCCCTGATAGAGTGGAAAAGCATACCTCAAGCAGACCCACTGAAGCTAACCCTAAAAAGGAGATAGAGTATAAATAAGCACTGTGGATGTGTTGGTTCTGTGACTGTAATTGCTGGTGCGAGTGCTGCTGCTGCACCCATTGTCCAGATTGTGCCCCAGTACACAGAGACCGTAAGGAAGCGTGCGACGTTGCCATTATTGAGGATTTAATCCCAGAATGATGAGCCTTTTCCAAGTGTTAGTGATACTGGGACTTTTTAGAACTTTACAAGGGCTGTGTATTTTTTTTTTTTTTTGGTAATAATTTTTTATTGTTTTTGTCTTTTTATCACATATTACAATCTTTATATCAACAGTTTGTACAATGTTACATCGTCGTATCTATGTATGTTTTCCTCTCTTTACCATATATTACAATCCTTATGTCATCTTATCTATACATTTTTATGATATTTAACATATTTACCTACTTTTATATACAGTTCTATGTTTATTTATGTATATTGTTTTCGGCTTAATTGTTTTTCTTATTATCCAACCATTCATACCACCTATTCCAAATTTCGTAGTATTCCGATTCTTCTTTGTCCTTTAATTTTTGAGTTAGTTTGTCCATCTCTGCACACTCCAAGGTTTTTTTATCACTAATTCGTCTGGCGGTGTATTATTTTGCTTCCAGCATTGGGCAAAGGCAATTCTAGCTATAGTTAATATATGTGTTAGTAGATATTTAATTTTTTTTGTGTAGTTCCCTTTAATTATTCCTAGTAAAAAGGTTTCAGGTTTATACTTTATTTGTTCCCCCGTAATTTCTTGTGCCCACTTCCAGATTCTTTTCCAAAATTTTTGCGATTCCGGGCAGGTCCACCACATGTGGTAGTAGGTCCCTTGTTCTTTTTTACATTTCCAACATATTGGTTTCAGTGTTGGGTACATTTTTGCCAATCTTGTTGGTGGTAGGTGCCAACGATAAAAGATTTTATATATATTTTCTTTCAGTGTTGCTGATCTCGTTAATTTATAATTTATATTCCAAATTTTTTCCCAATCCGCTAGATCTATATTATAACCAAAATTTTTCGCCCATGCTATCATACATCCTTTAACTATTTCTTCTTCTAAGTTTATTTCTAACAAATATTTATACATTTTCATTATAAATTTGTTTTCTGGGCCAATTAAGATTTTGTCTATTTGTTGCAATTCCGTATATATTCCATATTCTTTTATATCTTTTTTATATCTTGATTGTAATTGGAGGTATGGCCACCAATCTATATTGATATTGTTCGCTTTTAGTTCTTGGTTCGTTTTCAAATTCCCCTGATTATCTAAAATTTCACTATACCTAACCATTTTTGATAGATCTAGCGTATTGGGGTGTATCATGGCTTCCATGGTGGAGAGCCATGCCGGTATTTTCATATAGTGTTTTGCTTTAATTTTGTTCCAGACCTGAATCAATGCTTCTCTAATGTGATGTCTATGGAAATATTTTTGCTTCTTTTTACTCTCTTCCCATAAGAAAAAGTGCCATCCTGTTTGCAGGTCATGGCCTTCTATTGCTAATATTCTTTTGTTTTTTAAATTTATCCAATCTTTAATCCAAATTAGCGCTGCTGCATTGTAGTAGAGTTCCCAGTCAGGTAGTCCCATACCACCTCTGCTTCTATCGTCCTGTAATGCTTTCAGTTTTATCCTAGCTTTTTTCCCTTGCCAGATGAATTTTAGTATTATTTTATTCAGTTCGGTAAAAAAAAATTTCTCTAGTTTTATGGGGATCGTTTGAAATAGATAAAGGACTCTTGGTAGTATGTTCATTTTTATAGTTGCTATTTTCCCTAATAGCAATAGTTGTAATTTTCCCCATAATTCTAGGTCTTTTTTTATTTGTTGCACTAATTTTGTGTAATTATTTTCTTTTATGGTTGAGCACTTTGCAGTTAGCCATATTCCTAAATATTTGACTTTCTTTACTACTAGTAAAGGGCTGTGTATTTTAGATGACCAAAGCCATTGGACAATGAATAACCAGGCTCTACACTATCGGGAGTCTGAGGCCCCTCAGAACTTGAGTTGTTATAACCTATTATCCTTATACTGCAATCAGTTAAAGGAAATTAGGCGAGCATTGCACCAGAGTTGTAAGGACCAGCAGAACCTAAGCTTGTGTAACAACATACAAGGGGTAAAATGTAAGTGAGGAAGCCCCAACAGACAGAAAAGAGCTTTAAAACAGTGGGATGGGAGGAATGTATCAGCACCACAAAGACGGCTAATAGAGTTACTAAAACCCTGAAATATCATACTGCTCGTGAATGCAGTGGGACTAGTACTTTATGCAGTTACAATGGGACTCAGTACTCGATGTGCAAACATGGAATCGAAAATTTATGTTATGATCCAAGGAAAGACCCCTGGCAATGGGCAGTCAGAGTAAGAAGTGGAGGAAAGAAGAATCAATTAGTGTTGGGACAGTCTGAATGGACTCATAATGTAAATGGAGCCTTTACAGTAATCTTTGACGTTTGTAAAGCAGCAAATGCTTATGCAGCCGTAGATAGATGTGGAAACATCGGGTGGATCCAATCCTACACTAGTAATGAGAAATATCTGTGTGCTCCTGATTCATGTCAAATGAGTATAGTGAGATGTAAATGGTGGAGCTGTGTAGGTTGGCAGACAGGGGGAAAACAAGAGGAGTTGATATTGTTTCAAAGGATGCTGAAGAAATTAGGGAGAGTTTGGAACCTTTTAATAAGTAAGTTTTATTTTTGAAGATGAATAAAGAATAGAAAGGGTGGATTTGTAGGGAATGCTAAAATTCAAAAATAAAAGCCTCTGACCATTGGGGATTAGCTGGGGATTAAAACTGCAACTGCACGTGGGCAGGAAGGGGCGGGAAGAGGGGTTATGTATTCTTAATAGGCATGTCGGATTAGTTGTAACCCCTGAGGACCTATCCAATGGGACCAAAGGGGAGGGAAAAGGGTGTTGCGTTAGGGACCGGGTATAAAAACTCTTATTTTTGAATTCTGGGGTGTGTTCTTGGGCCTAGAACTTACTGTTGAAGTTCTGCTCAAGCTCACTGCACTTTGCAAACTGCTTTTTGTTTTCTTTTATTTTTGTTAATAAAATTATTTTCTTACCGATCCAAGTTTTTGTAAGGAATTATTTCCAACAAATTGGCGCCCAACCATGGGGCTCGAGGCTTCTGTTCTGTGGCCCCTGGATGGCTGAATCGATTGAGGAAGGCATGCCCCATTGATTTCAATGGTCCACAGTTGTTTCTGCAGTTCAGGAGTGCAGAGCGGGGCCCGGATGCACTGATTGAAATAGAGGTCAGTGAGAACAGAAGGGGAAGGGGATTGGGAAGGAATTGCTGGGAACAGACCGGGCAACTTCGTGCATGAACCTAGGTGAGTAATTCTGTTGAAATAAGAATACACCTAGGCGGGGAGGAGGAGCCAATGTTGTGACAATATGGACGTGCGGTCTCGATGCTCCGAGACCGCAGCCGATACTTTTGCCGCTGGGTAGTCCAATTGGACCTAAAACGTCCCGCAGAGATGGTGAACAGGAAGAATACGTCTTGCTGATCTCAGGGACATCACAAGGTCCCTGATCGATGCAAGAGAAGTTCTTCAAGCCGGCGACAAAAATTCCAGCCAAGGCTGATGAAGTCAAGGCAGCTCCAAAACGGAAGGATACGGAAAGAGAAAGTGTTTCCAGCTGGTGAGGAATTTTTACCATTTTAAAAGAGACTGCCTATAAAAAACTTAAAATTAATTTAAATTGGAGAACAGAAGAAAGAAGCGGCGGAATTAAGTTTGGAATGGTTTTGGACAGTGGGTTATCTTACTTTTTAAATGCTATGTTCATGGATGGAATTTATGCAAGCTTTTTAAAATGAATGGATTAAGTTTTCTTCTTTTTTTTCTTTTATTATTCTTTGAAACCTATGGACTAAAATTCTCCTCTTTCATTACTGTAGGTGTTCTTCTAACTCATTCAAGAATCGGACTTTTTTAAAACTTGAAATACAAAAAAGATACAAAAAGAAACAAAGAAAATTGCAACAATAACACTGCTACTCGGAGGCTGGAGGTTTGTGTATTGGAAACGAAACACTCTTACTTTTTTTACTGATTATCCTGGCTTGGCACTCCAAGGTCTCACTGCTTGTTTATAGAGAGTGATAAGAAGAAAAGCATACAGATGTCCCTTTGAAGTATATCTTCAACCAGAGAAAAGTGAAAATAAAACTATTGTGAATCTATGCTTAATCTTGTAAAAACCTTCCAAGCTAGAGCAGCAGTGTTTGTTAGCTGGAGATAATTGCACAATTTCAACAGCAGAAAGAAACTTTAAGTCTGCAAAAGATATTCTTAGAAATTCAGAAATTATCAAACACATTTGAGAGGACAGAGAAGAAGTTGGAAGACTTAGAGCATCTAACAGTAAAATATGATGAAGAAGTTGGAGATGTTTATCAAGTGGAAAAAGTGGCGGTTAGAATCCTAAAAACCGAAGAGGAAAATGACCATAAAGAAATTAAATTTGCTGATATTTATGGTGATTGGTTTGTTTCTGGAAATGTAAAGAGTGGAATACTGAAAGAGGAATTAAATGGAGGGGAAATCTACCCCAGATGGCAAGATACAGAAGAAGAAAAAACAAAAGAATTTATGGATTTAAAGAGAGAAATTTTATTAGCAATATCATTGATAACACTACCGACAATCAAAGATAAGCTGATTAAGGAAACAGAAGAAGGGCATCAAAATTACATGAGAGATTTTATAAGCAAGGAGTTGCTAAGAGGAGTCCATACAAAGTTGATTAAGGAGATGATTAGAGGACTGACACCACAAATGGCAGAAGATATGAGACTGTTTTGCTACTGGAAAGATACAGGTTGATAGATAGAAGAGTATAATTTAAAACTAGTTAAACTTAGTGAAATTTAGTGACAATAGATATAGTTAAATAAATAATTGATAATGATAATAATAATAATAATAATAATGTATACAATGTGTAGTGTTATGATAAGTAATAATTGGATATGAATATTGAATGGTACCCATGAAAGGAAGATTAGAAATCCTTTTGGATTATATATAAAGGTTAATAAAAAAGAACTAAGTTAGATACAGTTAAGTCTTGATTATTAGGGGGAAATGTTATGATGCAGGATATAGTTAAATAAAGGAGGGATAATGATAACAACCTATATACAGGTATGGGTACAACATAAGGAAACTGGATGTAAATTGTAAACTAATTTGGAAAGGAGGATTAGAAAACTTTGTTATTAAATATTATGGATATTTAGCTAGAAGAGGACATAAGGTGTTATTGGAGGATTTTAGAAATAGTAAATGAAATGCCAATATGTGGTTATGTATTAAATCTTGGTATATTTTATGATGAAGGACATTTAAACAATTATAGTCAAATGAAAATGGAGGTATGATGATGGTAACATATATAAATATCTGAGTTAAAATACTTGAGTTAATATGAATTATGTTTGTTGACTGTGGAAGAAATGCACGAAAGCCTTTTTGTAACCAACTGATACACTTTCTACAGTATGTAAAGAAGGATGTGTTGTGTTTGTTTTGAAAATTAAAAATAAAATAAAAATTATAAAAAAAAAGTGATGTGGGACTTCAATTACCCTGACATCAATTGGAAAACTACCGTATTTTTCAGAGTATAAGACGCACCTTTTTACTCCAAAAAAGAGGGTGAAAATCTGGGTGCGTCTTATACTCCAAATGTAGCCACCTGGGTCATCTGAAAATGGGCAGGCAAAGCGGGCGCTGCAGAGATCGTGATGGCTGGAAAGGAGAGAGGTTTCGCTTTCAGGGCTCCCGCTCGGCTGGCCTCCCGGGAGGGCTTAGGCAGTGGCAGCGATGGGAATGATCTCCTTTTTACGAAAGCTTTTCTCAGAACACTAGATTGGGAAGTTAAAAACCTAGAATGGGACACAATCGATCCATCCAAAATGCTGGTACCACTATCTCTGCAGCGCCCGCTTTCCCTGCCCCTTCTTGGGCGGTTCCAGGTGGCAGAGATTGTGGTAATAGCATTTCCGGGTGGCAGCGCACCGATCTCAGGAGCCAAAGCCTTTGAATCAAGCTTGATTGTGTCCCATTCTAGGTTTTTAACTTCCCAATCTAGCGTTCTGAGAAAAGCTTTCGTAAACAGGAGAACATTCCTCTTCCCTTCCCTTCCTCCCCCCCCCCCCCAATGCCTTCGGATTCTCTGGAGCCAAAGCCTTTGCATCAAGCCTGATTGTCCCCATTTCAGGTTTTTAACTTCCCAATCTAGCATTCTCCACCCCCCACCCCAAATCTTTCTGGATCTGCTTATTGCTATTGCTGCTATTGTGCCCAGCTACCATCTCTCTTTGCTGCATGACAGATCCCGGTGGATTGGGGGTGAGTGTGTGTGGAGGAAGGGAAGGGTAACAATCTCCTCATCTGAAGTCTTTTCTCAAGATGCTTAGTCTTCTCTTTCTCTCCGGGAAAAGCTATTGGCATCGTTGGGATCTTGGCTAGTGGAAGAAGTGCAGGATGGAAAGGAAACTTTGGAATGCAGGAGTGCCAGGTCAGGAGTCTCCGTGCAGCCTGGGACCTGCTTTTGCCCTGAGACTAAGGAAGCGGGGTTGTCAAGAGGGCTGTGAACAAGCCTGGTTGTTCAAGGAGGCAGCCTTGCCCGGTTGTTTTCTTTGGGCTTCCCTTTTGCCACTCAGGTGCCACCACAAGGAACCATTAATCCAAATGGAAGGGATCCCCACCCCTTCTCTCCCAATGGGCCGTTCCTGGTCGAGCGCAGCGGCGGCCGTTCAGCAGCCCCCATGTGTCTTTCCTTTCTCACTGAAGAGAAGAAGCGACCCAACTGCCGCTCCTTGGGCCAAGCTGCTCCGCGTCGCAGGTCAGAGGGAAGGGGGGACAAAATAAAGTGCAGAGAGATATGTTTAGTCCTGCCCTGCCATGGGAGGGGTAGAGAAAAGTGGGTTTAAGATTGATAAAAGCCTTACCCTTTAGGAAGATCGAGCCCCCATGTGTCACAAGGAAGATTAGAAATCCTTTTGGATTATATATAAAGGTTAATAAAAAAGAACTAAGTTAGATACAGTTAAGTCTTGATTATTAGGGGGGAAATGTTATGATGCAGGATATAGTTAAATAAAGGAGGGATAATGATAACAACCTATATACAGGTATGGGTACAACATAAGGAAACTGGATGTAAATTGTAAACTGATTTGGAAAGGAGGATTAGAAAACTTTGTTATTAAATATTATGGATATTTAGCTAGAAGAGGACATAAGGTGTTATTGGAGGATTTTAGAAATAGTAAATGAAATGCCAGTATGTGGTTATGTATTAAATCTTGGTATATTTTATGATGAAGGACGTTTAAACAATTATAGTCAAATGAAAATGGAGGTATGATGATGGTAACATGTATAAATATCTGAGTTAAAATACTTGAGTTAATATGAATTATGTTTGTTGACTGTGGAAGAGATGCACGAAAGCCTTTTTGTAACCAACTGATACACTTTCTACAGTATGTAAAGAAGGATGTGTTGTGTTTGTTTTGAAAATTAAAAATAAAATAAAAATCATTAAAAAAAGTAATGTGGGACTTCTTCTTTTTTTATAATATTTTTTTTAATTTTTCTTTAAAAAAGACAAAACAACACATACAGAACAAGAGCAAGGAGGGAAAAAAAAGAAAAACAATTTCATCAAGCATGTCGTTTGGTTACAAGTTTTTGTGCAGCGGTTTTTACAATTAAGAATAAAGTCACTAATTATCCATTAAACATAGTTAAATGTTTCATTGAGCATTGTGTGTTCAAGTTACCATTAGTATTCTTTCATTTGTGACAACCCTTATTTCCTTACATCCATAATTATCTACTAGGTAACAATAAGTCTTTATAAAATTATATCACCAATCTCTAAGAAATAAGAATAAAGATTAAGTTAAAAAATTCCCATTAATTCATATTACACATTTCTACTTTCCGTTAACCATAGAATTTTCAATCATCCACAACTCCAAATATAATTTTCCATTATTAATTATCAATCCATGTAGTCATTAAGTGTTTCAATTTATATATATATATATATATATATATATATATATATATATATATATATATATATATATATATATATATATATATATATATATATATATATATATATATATATATATATATATATATCCATTATTCATTACATCATCATTATTCCATTTTATATTATAAAATAGTCACCACCTACAATCATACCTAACAATTTGAATCATCTCACTCTTATGTATTAAGTACATTATTATTCTTCATATATCGTATAAGTAAGTAATCTATTTCATAGTAAAAAATTAACATATATAAAAAGAGAAAAAAGAAAAAAAAACGTTCACAACATTAAGTATAGCTTTCTATTATTATTACATATAAGATAAGATAAAGGAAAAAAAATTCATTTCCAGGTTTTTTTATACAGCCATTGATAAAACAAATCCCATGGTTTATAGAATTGCTCATCCTCTAGTTCTCTAATTTCAAATGTAAGTTTACTCATTTCAGCACAGTCCATTATTTTCCAAATAATTTCTTCCTCTGTTGGTAATTTCTCATTTTTCCAGTTTTTGGCAAATACAATTCTAGCAGCTGTTAACACATTTATGATCAAATATTTCAAGTCCGTATTGTATATTTCTGGTATTATTCCCAATAAAAAGAGTTCTGGTTTTAAGTCTATATGTTTATGTATCATTTTCTCCAACCACATGTGTATTTTAGTCCAGTATCTTTTAGCTTCAGAACAAGTCCACCACATGTGGTAGAATGTGCCCGGAGTATGTTGACATTTCCAGCATTTTTCAGACTTATTCTTAGACATTCTTGCTATTCTCGATGGGGATAAGTGCCATCTATAAAACATCTTATACAAATTCTCTTTATATGCAGTTGACATTGTCATTTTATAGTTTTGAGTCCACAGTTTTTGCCATTTTTCTAAGTCAATCCCATGTCCAAAGTTTTTTCCCCAAGCTAACATAGTTCCTTTAACTTGTTCTTCATATAATTTCACCTCTAGTAAATAGGCATAAAATTTTTGAATTACTTTTTCATCGTTACCTGTTAAGTTTTTATCTAATTCAGTCATTTTATCATAAAAGCCCTCATTTTTTCGATCTTCATTATATCTAGAATGTATTTGCACATATGAATACCAATTGAGTTCAATACCTTCCTGTTTCAATTCTTGTATGGATTTGAGTTCACCCTCTGTATTCAATAATTCAGCATATCTGTTTCTTCCCTTTTATATATTATTGAGTATGAAAAAGCTTCAATAGTTGATATCCAGACTGGAATTTTCAAGTAGTGCAACCTCTTAACCTTCTTAAAGGTAAAGAGAAGGCTTCAACAACAATTGTAACAGCTGTTCCGGTTCCGGCGGCTGACGGCGACGGGCAAGTCCTTTGCCCGCTCCGGCTCCCCGGTGGGCTTCCCCACTTCTTGGGGGGCACAGGACGCCCCGGAGAGGCGTCCTGCCGGAGGAGCGGCTTCGCGGGGGATCCTGGCATCGGCGGCGGCTGGTGGGGGGCCCCCCGCTTCGCTCTAGGCATCGGGGAGCAGTTTCGGAGGGCGCTTCGCGTCTTCGCAACAGGCTGATCGGACAATGAAAAAATAGAAGGAAGCAGCGGCGGTGTGGTGAGGCGCTTCCCCCCTTCATTCCCTTTCTTGACTTGAAGGACCTTTCAGCATTTTAAAACTTTAACTTTCGGATTTCTTTGGAGGCGCGGCTGGAGGGAGGGGGATTCCCCCCCCCTTGGACAAGCGGCTTGGAACAATTCTGCTCTCAGCCCCAGGGGAAGGAGGAGGGGGGAGAGCCAACCAATGATGCCTCACCCCTGCAAAAGTGATTTTTCATTGAATTTAGCTCCATAACTTATTGATGATCTGAGGACTTTGGGAACTTTTAAAACTTTGTTATGCCTCTGAGCCCAAAGCTGGCAGGGCAAGATGGCACACTTCCGTTGTCTTCATGAACTGTGAAACCTGACTCCACCTTTGAAATTCAGGCTTCCGGTCTTTGTCTCCGTGCCACCCAGAAGAATCTCTTGTGGATTGTTATTCTTTGAACTCTCTGGGGGAAAAATTTTTCTCTATTGCCAGACAGACTAGAGAAATTCTCTTCTGCTTGGATCTTCTGCCTCCTGGACTCATCTGGCTGCTCTGCTTCTCCAGCTGTCCATTCTCCATACTGACTGATCTCTTTACTTTATAAACTATGTCTCCTAAAAGACCACCCCCTGGAAAACCTGGCTTTGCTACTTCTGCCCCGACATCTGCAACATCCAGTCCTGCCACACAATCAAAGATCACAGACCTGATGCAACCTAAGAGTACAGAGATGGATTTGCAACAAATGCTTCAGCAACTTATACAGGGCCAGGAAGAAATTAAGAAACAATTAAAGGAAATGAAGGAAGAAATTAAAGAGAATCAAGTCCAAATCTATAAGAACTCACAGAGACTGGACCTTGTGGAGGGTGGGGTGGCGGAGGTGAGGGGGGGGTGTAGAAGCGGTGCAGAAGGGAAACAAAGAACTTGATACCCAGCAAATGAAAACAGAATTTGAGAGAATGTCCTTTTATCTTAGATTTCAAAATGTCATAGAAGCAGATGGGGAAAATATAAGGGACATTATGACTAACATTTTGGCTGAATACATACACAAAGAAAAACAACAGATGGAATGGGAGATAGATCTGGTTTACAGAGTGAACTCAGCTTATGCCAGAACACACAATGTACCCAGGGAGGTCCATATTAAATTTCTTAGAAAAAGCACAAGAGACGAAATTCTGGGTGTACAAAGGGGGCAGGCACTGACATACCACGACAGGGAAATAACCATCTTGAAGCAGATCCCCAAGAAAATTAGGGAAAAAAGAAAAAATTATTCGCAATTGGCGAATAAATTATACCAGAAGGGGGTGTGGTTTAGATGGTTGATGCCTGAAGGTATGCTGATATTCTGGGAGGAGACAAGAATTAGAATCAGCACACCCATAGAGGCACAGGCCTTTATGGAAAAAAACAAAACAAACCTAGAAAAAACAGAAGATCCTACAACGGATATGCAGGACACGGGAGGGGCCGGAGCTCTGCCAGCAGGGGGAGAAGGGGCAATACCAAGAAAGCTCAGATCACAAAAATGAATAAGAAAATCTCATTGTTATAAACTGACCGAAAGTAGTAATGGAATTATATGTGGATCATATACTACAATGTATAAACTGAATGAAAATATCAATAGAATTAACATGCTGATTATATATGATTATGTATTAATGTTTTATACCCAGATGTACTCTATGAGTTTGGAGGGGGGGGGCGCCTGCCACACTTTGCAACTGCCAAAATTTGTATACCTTTCCATTTACCTTTTCCCTTATAAATGTTAAAAAAACCAATAAAATTCTTTAAAAAAAAAAACAATTGTAACAGCTGTAACAAGAGTCCAGTCTGGCTTCCGGTAAATAAAAGGGGAAAAAAAACCCCCAAATGGTTTCAATTAACTCTATTCAAACCCGCCGCTAAGTCTCTGGTTATTTTCTGTTTTCCTTAAGTCTCCAATTTAAGGGTGTCCTCTGTATAATTTAAACAAAAAAAAAACTTTTTCAAATAGTCTCACCAAAAAGCGGCATGCTTCTTTCTCTCCTGCTCTTGCTTTGCGGAGCTGTCAGCAGCTTCGGCAGCCGGGGGGCTGGCTCTTGATCGCCGGCAAAAAAAGGTTTCCCCTGGGTTTCCAGAGACTTTGCGGGTGTCTCTGGATCCCCCGGGATTTCCCCTTACATCCCTCCGTCTCTGCGGGACGGATTGGGTCCAATCGGACCGTCCAAACGATCGGAATTCAGCGGCTCATCTGGAGTAACCAGAAAAGCCGCGGTAACGCTGCGACGCGTAGCTCCTCTCTCTAATATGGGACTTCTGTTGCAGGAGCCGTTGGAGCTGCCACAAGACTCCGACAGCGAGGGTCCCTATGAGTTGGCTCTGGAGAATGAGGAGGACCCTGGGCAGGGTTCTGACTCTGAGCAGGGATCGGAGAGTCTGGTCGGCCACCAGGAGGCGCCTGAGGCATGGAGCAACGGTGAGAGCCAAAGGAGGGGGGCTCCTGATGCCATGCTTTGGAGCAGTGGGGAGGAGTCACAGTGTCAGGCCTGTAGTTATGTTCTTTTTAGGATCTTTGGCCTGCCACACTTTCTTATAATTTTCTATGCTGTTTCAATAGTGTAGTAGTTGGGAGGGGGGAATTGAAAGGAGTAGGATTGTAGAATGGATTGTTGACATTCTTTTGTAGAAGCCAAGGTCATCTTTTGTCTTCGCATCTCGACACCTGGCCGGAAGAAGATGGGTGTACATGCCAGCGTGGAAGAATATGATTGGAACATGTGATGGATTTGTGGGTGTGGGGATAAATCATGAACTTTCAACTGGGTGGATTTAGAGGATGTACTTCCAGAGTTGGAATTTTCCATAGCCGTGCTAACATGCCTGCGGAATAAATTGCACCATTAAGGATGTTTTGCCTTGGACAATGATTTATTTCTGCATGGTATTTAGAACCCTAACATTATTCCAACTCTCTACTTCAAAATAATTCACTAGCACACTCCCCCTCTCAAGGGGGAAGGGCTGGTGATGGAAGATCTGGTGATGAGGTCTCGGCATTCCCAATGCTGACCGGGACAGCGTAAATATCAGCGAAGAATTAATGAGAAGCTTTTGGTGATAAGAAGCTGAGTGCGGAACTTCAAAGGCAATGGAATGCTGTTTCCAGTTTAATTGCATCTGGAGGAATGCAGGAGGAGACGCGACAAGACGAAGGAAAATCTCAGACGTACTTCTTCTACCTCAAATGTGAGTGCACGCTTCCCCTCCTTCCCCCCAGCGTGGAAACAAGGCTTGGGGAAAAAAAAAACCCTAGAACAGAGGTTTGGGCTCCTTCCAGACGGCAATAAATGAAATGGCTTGTTACCCTGCAACTAGCTGGGAGAAAGATTCCCTTTCAAAATGGGAATTTCAAAGGAGGCAGGAAGAAGGAATTTTTCCAGCATCTGTCACTTGCAAGCCACCACAAATGGGGCTGCAACCAGTAAATGAAGCAAATTGGGCAGTAAATTGGGCTTTCCTCCCAGGACTTGGATGGAAGAGATGCTACTTACCAACTCCTTTGCCACCAGCATGGGGAAATGCTCCAAGCCAGCAGAGGGCACCTACTTGGCCCATAACTCATCCAAGCCAGCAAAGGGCACCTACTTGGCCCATAACTCCTCCAAGCCAGCAGGAGGGTACTTGGCACGTAAAACCCCTTAGCCAGCCATCATTGGTTGAGCTGCAACCTGTGAAGCAGGCAACCCCAGGATGGGTCTTAACCCCAGGTCATGGATGGGAGGGATGCCAGTGGGCACCTGCCCTCCCTCAGCAGATGGCACCATGGCAGAAAGCTGGGCAGTGGCCAACCGAGGGATTGACCTCCCCACCGGTTCCAGTCTCCCCTGCAAGGCCCAAAAAGGTTCTTACCAGACCTTCCTACAGAGAAGAAATCTCCATGGAAGAAGGGATTACCAAACAGAGGCCTGCATTGTGGATGGCGGGAAAATGTGCGCCTGCAAGGCCCCAAGTGGTTCTTACCCCACCTTCCTACAGAGTAGCAATCACCAACATGGAAGAAGGGATTACCAAAGCCAGGCCTGCAAGATGGGAAGCGGGACAAGGTGCATCTGCAATGCCCCAAAAGGTTCTTACTCCACCTTCCTACAGAGAAGCAATCTCCACCATGGAAGAAGGGTTTACCAAGGGGGCAGCTGCAAGTTGGAGAGCAAGGCAGTGTGATGAAACGGTTCCTGAGTTTAGAGATGTAACTAGGTTCCATTCCTCGTGGGGCCCAATTAAATGCCACCATTGTTGTCAACTTGGCCACAGAGCGTCAGAGTGCTTGGCTCCAGCCCCAATGCCACAAACGTGCGCACCAACCACCACGGCGGTAAAGAGAGGGTCCCAGATGCCACCACAGAAGAGTCATCTGGGCAAACGACCTCTGGAAGAGGATCCCCAACTTAAGGTGAGGAAGTGTCCTACCAAGGGGGAGGCCTCGGAGGGGGAAATGCCCAAACGACCTCGGGAAGAGGATGCCCAACTTCAGGTGACGAAGAGTTCTACCAAAGGGGAGGCCTCGGAGGAGGAACAAGGCCAGCAGTGGATGATTGAATCGAAGAACCCAGAACCTACAGCACCTGCAGCAGAGAGCCCTAAACGGCCGTGGGTAGAGGTCGCAATGAACTTCATCGTGGAACTCCCAGACAGCAGTGGGCATAAAGTAATTTGGACTGTTATTGATTTGTTTTCTAAGCAGGCACACTTCATTGCTTGCTCAGGATTGCCATCCGCAAACGAATTAGCGAAAATGTTTGTGAAACACATTTATCGCCTGCACGGAGCCAAGTTCTGGAGAGAGGTCCTGAGATCTATTGGGTCCACACAAGAACTGAGCTCAGAGGTTCATCCCAGCATGAACGGCGCAGCAGAGGGAGCCAAGGCGGTGGTGGAACAATACATCAGGTGTTTTGTGGACTATCAGCACGACAACTGGTCGGACTTGCTACCCTTCGCCGAAGTGGCGTACAACGATGCGGTCCACAGCAGCAGAGGATTAGCGGGTTTCCAGATTACCAGTGGCATGGAAGTTGTTGCCATGCCTGAGTTGCCTAGAGAACCTCCTTCTTTCATGTCTTTGAGTGAATGGATGGACATGCTAAAGAAAGGATGGGAGAATACGAAGAAGGCTCTAGCAGTTGCGGCAGAAGCCTACCAGAAGCAAGATGATCAACATCGCTCGCTCCAAAACCCCTACCGTGTGGGGGACAATGTTTTTGTATCTACCAAATACATAAGATTAGAAATGCTTAGCAAGGAATTGGGTCCAAAATTTCTAGGTCCATTCCCAATAGTGAAGATAGTTAACCCAGTTACAGTTCAACTCAGTCTACCCAGAAGTCTAGGGGAAATTGACCCAGAGTTTCATTGTAGCTTGTTGAAACCAGTAATTGGGTCTAACAGAAGAGCATCCACCCAAGCTCAATCTCCTCCTATAGTGATGGAAGGGGAAACACAATCTGAGGTGGAAAAAATTGTAGATTTCAGGCTGAATAGGGGTTGCTTACAGTACTTAGTGCATTGGAAGGGTTACCCTTGGTCTGAAGCTAATTGGGTGAACAGTGGGAACCTAAAAGTGGAGAAGTTAGTAAAGCAATTCAATGGGAAGTTTCCCGAGAAGTCAAAGGGGTTCCCCTGGGTGGAGAAGAGGTGGTTAATTTTGTTATGTTAACTTTTATGTTATTCTCTTTGCAGGAAACATTTTTCTTTTGAGGAGAGGCCGCCTGTCAGGCCTGTAGTTATGTTCTTTTTAGGATCTTTGGCCTGCCACACTTTCTTATAATTTTCTATGCTGTTTCAATAGTGTAGTAGTTGGGAGGGGGGAATTGAAAGGAGTAGGATTGTAGAATGGATTGTTGACATTCTTTTGTAGAAGCCAAGGTCATCTTTTGTCTTCGCATCTCGACACCTGGCCGGAAGAAGATGGGTGTACATGCCAGCGTGGAAGAATATGATTGGAACATGTGATGGATTTGTGGGTGTGGGGATAAATCATGAACTTTCAACTGGGTGGATTTAGAGGATGTACTTCCAGAGTTGGAATTTTCCATAGCCGTGCTAACATGCCTGCGGAATAAATTGCACCATTAAGGATGTTTTGCCTTGGACAATGATTTATTTCTGCATGGTATTTAGAACCCTAACACACAGATCAGCAGGGAGTTCTTAGATGCTCGTTACCGCCACGCCCACAGGCACAAGGAGAAAGGGCGCAGTTACAGGCGGTAAGGGCTCTCAGCTGCTGATAAGTAGATTCCTCTTCAGTCTATAAAAGGACTGATTGTGCATACGCCCTTTGCAGAAGTCAACAAAGGAACTATTGGTAAAGTTCTGTCTTGGAAGCTTGCTGGATAGCTGCTATCGTGTCTCTGTGCCGGAGGGTTCTGAGAGTCTTGTCGTGGTGGATTGCTGCCAAGGATCTGTCTGTCTGTCTGTGCAATAAATCCTGTTGAAGTAGTTTTGGTCCGGAGTGTGTTCTGTGTTGGCGAGGGAAGAAGGGGGGTCAGAACAGACTTCAATTACCCTGACATCAATTGGAAACCTACCGTATTTTTCAGAGTATAAGATGCACCTTTTTACTCCAAAAAAGAGGGTGAAAATCTGGGTGCGTCTTATACTCCAAATGTAGCCACCTGGGTCATCTGAAAATGGGCAGGCAAAGCGGGCGTTGCAGAGATCGTGATGGCTGGAAAGGAGAGAGGTTTCGCTTTCAGGGCTCCTGCTCGGCTGGCCTCCCGGGAAGGCTTAGGCAGTGGCAGCGATGGGAACGATATCCTTTTTACGAAAGCTTTTCTCAGAACACTAGATTGGGAAGTTAAAAACCTAGAATGGGACACAATCGATCCATCCAAAATGCTGGTACCACGATCTCTGCAGCGCCCACTTTCCCTGCCCCTTCTTGGGCGGTTCCAGGTGGCAGAGATCACGGTAATAGCATTTCCGGGTGGCAGCGCACCGATCTCAGGAGCCAAAGCCTTTGAATCAAGCTTGTGTCCCATTCTAGGTTTTTAACTTCCCAATCTAGCATTCTCCACCCCTCACCCCAAATCTCTCCGGATCTGCTCATTGCTATTGCTGCTATTGTGCCCAGCTACCGTATCTCTTTGCTGCATGACAGTTCCTGGTGGATTGGGGTGTGTGTGTGTGTGTGGAGGAAGGGATGGGTAACAATCTCCTCATCTGAAGTCTTTTCTCAAGATGCTTAGTCTTCACGTTCTCTCCGGGAAAAGCTATTGGCATCATTGGGATCTTGGCTAGTGGAAGAAGTGCAGGATGGAAAGGATACTTTGGAATGCAGGAGCGCCAGGTCAGGAGTCTCCGTGCAGCCTGGGACCTGCTTTTGCCCTGAGACTAAGGAAGCGGGGTTGCCAAGAGGGCTGTGAACAAGCCTGGTTGTTCAAGGAGGCAGCCTTGCCCGGTTGTTTTCTTTGAGCTTCCCTTTTGCCACTCAGGTGCCACCACAAGGAACCATTAATCCAAATGGAAGGGATCCCCACCCCTTCTCTCCCAATGGGCAGTTCCTTGTCGAGCGCAGCAGCGGCCGTTCAGCAGCCCCCATGTGTCTTTCCTTTCTCACTGAAGAGAAGAAGCGACCCAACTGCCGCTCCTTGGGCCAAGCTGCTCCGTGTCGCAGGTCAGAGGGAAGGGGGGACAAAATAAAGTGCAGAGAGATATGTTTAGTCCTGCCCTGCCATGGGAGGGGTAGAGAAAAGTGGGTTTAAGATCGATAAAAGCCTTACCCTTTAGGAAGATCGAGCCCCCATGTGTCACATTTTTGCCCTACCCCCCAAAAAACCAGAGTGCAGAGTGCTCCTGGGGGCCGGGGAGGGCAAAAACTTTTTAAAAAGCAAAATCTTGGTGCATCTTATACTCTGGTGCGTCTTATACTCCGGTGTGTTTTATATTCCAAAAAATACAGTAATTCTGCACCAAGTGAAAAATCAAATTGGTTCCTAACCAACATAGCTGGCAACTTTGTTGTCCAAATAGTAGAGGAGGGAACTAGAGGGACAGCCATACTGGACTTAATTCTTACAGAGAAGAAGATTTTATGTGTTGCGTTTGTTTTGAAAATTAAAAATAAAATAAAATATTATTTTAAAAAAAGAATACACCTAGGTGGTTGGGGGTTGGGTAGGACTGTGAGAATCTGAGACTTGTGTGAGAAGTGTGTGAATGAGGCATCCCTAGCAGTCCATAGGAATGTGGTAAAAGGACAGGGTGAAGGAGGAGCGTGGATTCGCATTTTAAACGCCCGTGAAGGAATTGGCTGGAAACACGTGTCTGAGTGGATAATAAAAGGTCTCTGTAGAACAAGTTGGGAAGGATAACTCGGGTCCAGTAACCAATCATGGGCAATTCAAAGGGATCCCAAGGGAAATGTGTTTTTAAAAAGTCATAAAAACCCCAAATTAAAAATTGAACCCCAGAATCCACTAGGAAAATTGCTAGAAGGATGGGGGAGCCCACCATATAACAAGTTAGTTACTGAACTCAATCTGACTAAAGAAGACATGGTGAATCTTTGCTGTTTTGTCTGGTGGGAGGATGAAGTGGGGGAAAGAGGAATATAATGTAAATGGAGCCTTTACAGTAATCATTGATGTTTGTAAAGCAGCAAATGCTTATGCAGCCATAGATAGATGTGGAAACATTGGATGGATCCAATCCTACACTAGTAATGAGAAATATCTGTGTGCTCCTGATTCATGTCAAATGAGTGTAGTGAGATGTAAATGGTGGAGTTGTGTAGGATGGCAGATGGGGAAAACAAGGAGAGTTGATATTGTTTCAAAGGGTAAAGACTTTAAACACTAATTGTGGAAGTGAAACCTGTAACCAAGTGAATCTCACTGTAACCAATGGAATGCAATTCTTGGAAAGATCAGAATTGAGACAGAAGGATTGGAGATTTGGAATAGGAATAGATGCAAGTGGAACAGATCCAATCTCAGAAATCCAAATTGAGGTAATAAGAAAACCAACAAGCAAGGATACACCCAAGTCAGTTTTTCACTCTTTCTACAAGGAGCTGACAAAAGGGGATGAGTTAATGGCAGAGATAGCCGATGCTAGCAAAAATGCCTTTATAGAATTAGCAGAAAGTATAGCTGGTATATTGAATGTAACAAACTGTTTTGTATGTGGGGGTAGCAAAGTGGGAAGAATGTGGGCGTGGGAGGTCAATGAGGTAGATCTAAGTAGTACTAACTGGAGTTGGGAATTTAATTTTACCCAAACTCGAATTGGTGCATGGGTATTAGAGAACGAGATAATAGGGAAAACATACTTCAAAAGAACACCACCTGGTGAAGATGTAGGATATATGGTATGTGAAGGAGGCTTGGCTTGTAACTCCAGTAACCAACCAGAATGGTGGAGTGGAACTAATAAAAGGTTGACAGGGTGGTATAAAAACATTTCCAGTAAATGGAAAGGATTGGAAGGAATCATCAGAATCTTTCACAAAAATATAAGCTGGGTGGCACCAGATGGGTTATACTGCCCACCTGCCAATTAATTGGAGTGGGACATGTATATTAGGAACCATACAACCTAGTTTTTTTTTCTAATACCTATCCAGAAAGGAGATATTTTAGGGGTACCGGTATATGATGATCAGTGGTGGGTTTCAAAATTTTTTAGAACCTATTCTGTAGGTGTGGCCTGTTTTGTGGGAGTGGCTTGGTGATCATGTGATTGGGTGGGAGTGGCTTGGTGATGATGTGACTGGGTGGGAGTAGCTTGGCAGTCATGGGACTGAGTAGGAGTGGCTTGGCAATTATGTGACTGGGTGGGAGTAGCTTGGCAGTCATGTGACTGGGTGGGAGTGGCCAAGTTGATGTCACTGAATTCTTTGCCCCAAAGAATGACCTACAAAAAGAAGATATAAAAAAGGAAATTTATTATTTTGTGCACTTACTACTTAAATAAGAATAAAATAAGTACACAAAACAATAAAACAGCTACTTAAAGAGTAAATATGGCTGTCCTTGCCGGTCTTCAACATTACTGACCACCTTACACACACACTTCCAGCCCCTCTGTCTCTTCCCTCTTCCTGGATTCACTCCAAGTTTTAAAAACTCACAGCCTGTGCACAGCACACACTCTTCCAGCCTCTCTGCCTCTTCCCTCTTCCTGGATTCACTCAGACGTTTTTAAAACTCACAGCCTGTGCACATGCACACTCTTCCAGCCCCTCTGCCTCATCCTGGATTCACTCAGACGTTTTGAAAACTCACAGCCTGTGCACACTGGAAGAGGGAAGAGGCAGAGGGGCTGGAAGTGTGTGTGTGTGCACAGGCTGTGAGTTTTAAAAATGTCTGAGTGAATCCTGGAAGAGGGAAGAGGAAGAGGGGCTGGAAGTGTGTGTTCCTATAGTATCTTCCAGCCCCTCTGCCTCTTCCCACTTCATGAATTCACTCAGACGTTTTTAAAACCCACAGCCTGTGCACACGCACACACTCTTCCAGCAGCCCCTCTGCCTCTTCCCTCTTCCCCAACTTCCCCCCACCCCACCCCAGCCACTCACCAGTTCTTTCTTCTTCTGGTTCTTTTTCTGAGAACTTTTCGGCCGCATGGTGCAGATGGGTGGGGCGAGTGAAAGAGTGAATGAGGGGAGGGAGCGTTCGGGTACAGGGCCTCCTGACCAATGGGTACGGGAAGGCACGCTAAATTTCACCATCTGGTACAGCCGTACCGGTCCGTACCAGTTGAAACCCACCCCTGATGATGATGCTAGAGCAGCTGGATATAGATCTAGGGTAAAGCAGGAAGTAAAAGATAAGATGCAGAGTAAGGCAAAAGAGAGACTAAAGAAGTTGATGGGGGATAAAGTGCTGAGAGTTTCAGGATGGGCATCCTCAGATTGGCCTCCAGAGAGGATAATAGCAGTACATGATCCTGCGACATGGGTAGCGGGTGGAACTTATGGATACCGTACTCCAATATATATGTTAAATAGGATAATTAGGCTGCAAGCTGTGGTGGAAATCATAACTAATGAAACTGCATTGGCCCTAGATGTAGTAGCTGAAATGAATACAAAAATGAGAACAGCGATCTACCAGAACCGATTAGCCTTAGATTATTTGTTAGCGAAAGGAGGAGGAGTGTGTGGCAAATTTAATTTAACAAATTGTTGCTTAGAGATTGATGATACTGGAGAAGTAATCAGACATATAACAGACTGGATGAGAAAGATTGCCCATGTCCCTGTACAAATGTGGACTGGAATCTTGGATGATGAAGGATTTTAGGGGGAATCTTCAGAAATTGGAAACAGGCCCTATTTATGGTAGGCATGATATTCCTCGGACTGATGTGCCTACCATGTTTAATTCCTGTAATAAGAAGTATTGTACACAACACTGTGAAAGGAATGATAAGTGTAACTAATAGAGATAAGCAAAGGATGATGTTAACAGAGGTAACTGAACATACTGCAATTATGAAATATGAAAATGCTGAAGAAATTAGGGAAAGTTTGAAACCTTTTAATAAGTAAGTTTTATTTTTGAAAATGAATAAAGAATAGAAAGGGTGGATTTGTAGGGAACAATAAAATTCAAAAATAAAAGCCTTCTATCATTGGGGATTAGTTGGGGATTAAAACTGCAAGTAGGCAGGAAGGGGCGAGAAGAGAGTTAATGTATTCTTAATAGGCGCCTTGGATTAGTTGTAACCCCTGAGGACCTATCCAATGGGACCAAAGTGGAGGGAATCGGGCGTCGCGTTAGGGATTGGGTATAAAAACTCTTACTTTTGAATTTTGGTGTGTGTTCTTTGGGCCTAGAACTTCCTGTTGAAGTCTTGCTCAAGCTCACTGCACTTTGCAAACTGCCTTTTGTTTTATTTTATTTTTGTTAATAAAATTCTTTTCTTACCAATCCAAGTTTTTGTAAGGAATTATTTCCAACAGCTGTTAACCCTTTTTGTGACTAATCACCTGCATCTCTCAGTTCTTTTGGGGTCTGGATGGCTGCAGCTCCACAGTCCCACGATTCATTGGAAAAGACATACTATTTCTCTTGATGACACAGCTCAATCATAAGCACAGACCATTCCTCCTCACCAGTCACCACTGAACCCAGGTGAGGAGATTCCCAGGCTGCTGAGCAAGTATGCAGACTTTGTAGATGTATTTGGGGAGGAGGAAGCTTCAGTTCTACCTCCACATAGGGCCTGAGACTGTGCCATAGACCTTGTCCCAGGAACTAAAATACCTGCCAAGATGCAGTACCCAATGTCAGCTAAGGAAAACTTTAAAGCAGTATTTGAACTCAAACTTACAGAAGGGCTTTGTAAGGCCTTCAAAATCACTGGCCTCAGCTCCAACCTTTTCTGTACCCAAGAAACAAGACCAGACCTTACATATACTGTAGTCTCCAATTGTAAGGCCCACAATTTGGTGACAGTCATAGACCACTATCCACTGTCCTTGATTTGATACCTTTTGGTTAAGCTCCAAAATGCATGCAATTTTACCAGATTGGACCTTCACAATGCCTACAATTTCATTAGAATTAAAGAGGACCACAAATATTTATCTCCTTTTGAGACCAGGTATGGCAAGTTTGAATACACTGTGGGGGAGGATTCCTTTGAGACTGCTTCACTCCCATACCTGCCAAGTTCCCATGAGAATTCAGACTTTGAAGAGACTGTAGGAGGGGGAGAGTAGTTTTGAAGAGCCCATGGAGGGGGGAGGGGGGCAGTTGGAGGGGGGAGTGATGTAGGGCTGAGCCTGAGGGTGCAGTTAAATGCATCATCAGTTTACGGTCATTGAGTTCCTACAAGAGACCTAAATTCAGCACCCAATGAATTCTGTTGACCATTATCTGATGCCAGTTTGGCTTGACCATTAATAGATGAAATTATTGTGTATAGTATAGGAAGTTAAAACCCACCCCTCTCGTAGAAAAATGAAATATCCTGGGAAATATTAAAAAGAAAAGACAGAATATTATATTTCTCTGGATGTGAAAAGGGAGAAACCTGTTTTTAAAGAGAAAGTAGCTCCCTGCAGCTTCCTTCCCCCCCCCCCCCATATCAATGAGCCATTGGGACCTGGGCAAGTCTACTCTACATAACAAAGGTAGGATTAGCCTTCTACAGCTAATCCTTCTACCACAAGGCACTTGGGAGGATTGCATCAGCCAGCAAGGCAACCAAACATGGTCTCAAAGCACAGCCTAGAGCAGTGATAGCTAACCTTTTTGATGCCGAGTGCCCAGTGAAACACCAAAATGCAATGCAAGCGTCCCCTGTGCATGTGCCCCCCTGTGCATGTGCGTGGACCCCTATGCATTCCTGCACATCCCCTGCATACCCCCTGGCCCATTTTTGGCTTCCAGGTTGGTGCAGGAGGCTTTCCAGGCCCAAAAGAGGGTGCGGGGGGTGCCTACCATTCGCGAGAACCCCCAAAATGCAATGAGAGCACCCCCAGCACATGCGCCCCACCCCCTGCGCATGCACAGCAGAGACCCAAAGACCAGCTGGCCATTGGGAGGTGCACACTCATGCGCAGTGGAGCTGGGCTGGGGCAATGGCTGGAGTGGCTACAGAGAGGGCTCTGTGTGTCACCTGTGGCATGTGTGTGGTAGGCCTACGGGCCTAGAGAGTTGCACCTGCATGGGCCCATGGGAGTCTGACAACCAATCAGAATACAAGCTCAAGTCAAAGGCCAGAGAGGGCATAAAACAGGGGTGGGTTTCAGCCGGTACACACTGGTATGGGCATACCGGTTTGTGAAATTTAGCGTGCCTCCCCATACCCGTTCTTCTGGAGGCCCAGTACCGGAACACTCCCTCCCCTGGCTTCAGTGCTGTTCTGGGCTCCTGAAAAAGCCTCCCTCTGCCCCTTCCTCCTCTTTGACAAGCAGCTTGCAAAATGGGGTGCTTCACAAAGAGAAGGAAGGGGGGGAAGCCCATGCTGGATTGGGCTTCAGCGCTGCCCTGGGCTCCTGAAAAAGCCTCCCTCTGCCCCTTCCTTCTCTTTGACCGCTGTCAGTGTCAGATATGAGGGAAATGGTTTGTGTGCGTGCGAGTGTGTGTGTGACTCAGACATCAGCAGGGAGTTCTTAGATGCTCGTTACCGCCGCTCCCACAGGCGCAAGGAGCAAGGGCGAAGTTACCGGCGGTAATTGCTCTCAGCTGCTGATAAGTAGACTCCTCTTCAGTCTATAAAAGGACTGATTGTGCATACGCCCTTTGCAGAAGTCAATGTAGGAACTATTGAGAAAGTTCCATCTTGTGAGCTTGGCATGCTGGATAGCTGCTATTGTGTCTCTGTGCCGGAGGGGTTCTGAGAGTCTTGTCGTGGTGGATTGCTGCCAAGGATCTGTCTGTCTGTCATTGCAAATAATCCTGTTGAAGTAGTTTTGGTCTGGAGTGTATTCTGTGTTGGCGAGGGAAGAAGGGGGTCAGAACAGGTGTTCATGTAAGACGTCATTAATAAGCTGCATAAATACAGCAGGAGCTTCTTGTAACCCAAATGGCATGACTTGGAACTGATAGCTTCCCAACGGGCAGTTGAATGCAGTCTTCCACTCATCCCCAGGCTTGATGTGTACCCTGTAGTACACCTCTCACAGGTCAAGTTTGGTGAAAAAACAGCCCTTCACCAGATGGGCGAGCATGTCCTTCATGAGGGGCAAGGGGTACATATACTACACACACACACACACACACACACACACACACACACACACACCATTGATGCCACGGAAGTCCACACACAAACGAAGATCGCTGACTTTCTGTCAAACCTGTCCCAACCTAGACCAAGGTGAAAGCAAACAAACGCACAGGAGACACAGTAGTTGGGAGAATCCAGGCTTTACTTCTCTTTCAATGGTTGGAGCAACAAGGTACAAGTTGAGCTTAATACACAAAAACATGCTATCGCCTCCCAGTGCTTTTTATGGCCTAGGGCCAGGACACTCCCCTGACTGGACTACCACCCCTGCTGGTCAGCCAGCATTCAGCCACTAGTAGCCAGCATCCAGCCGCACATTTTTATTGTCCAAATTTTATTGATTTTAAAAGTTTTACAGGGAAAAAAGGTTAAAAGGTTATAGAACATTTTGACAGCTACATCGTGCGGGGGGGAGAAGCCCCCCCAGGTCTCACAACTTTTACAAAAAGATAGAAAATTATCAACATTTACATAGGTATTAGCAGTTTTGAGTTTAACACAAAATCGTCAGTATGTTTCAATCATTTTGTTTTATATCACTTCCATAAAGGTACATTGTAACAACAATTGCAATAATGTTTCAAATCACTTTTGTGATCTGAGTATTCTAGTTGTCGCATCCTCCCCCTTGTCCACTGGCAGAGCCTCAGCCCCTCCCTCCTGTTTCTTGTGTAACATCCCCCATGTCACCTAAGAGAGCACTGTGTTTTTTAGTGAAAGCCTCTGCTTCCACAACTGTGTTGATTCTAATTCTACTGCCCTCCCAGAAAATCAACATGCCTTCTGGTAACAGCCACCTAAACCAGAACCCATTATTGTATATTTTTTTTGCTAAGAAGGAATATTTCCTTCTCTTATCTCTTACTTTCTTTGGGATCTGTTTAAGAATGGTTATTTCTTTATCCTTATATTTTAATGGTCCTCCCCTTTGAGCTCCTAGAACCTCATCTCTTGTGGTTTTTCTAAGAAATTTAACATGAACTTCCCTTGGAACATTGTGTGTTCTTGCATAGGCTGAATTAATCCTATAGATCAGGTCAATATCCCACCAAATCTGTTGTATATCTCTATTAATATATTCTGCTAATATTGTGGTCATAATCTCCTTAAGATCTTCATTCTCAACTTCTGGCAAGTTTTGGAACCTAAGGAAGAAAGACATCCTTTCAAATTCCATTTTTATCACATGATTCTCAAATTCTACATTCCCCCTTTGGATTGTCTTAAGCTCGTCTCTCATCCCAACCGTACCCTCCTCCAGTACACCTATCCTCTGTTCATTCCGTATGGTTTGTTGTTTCGTCTCTCTGAGCTGTTCATTTAAGTCCTGCAGTTGTTTTTTCATTTCGTCCTGTCCCTTTAAGATGGATTGAAGCGTCTGATGAATGGACAAATCCTTTGCACTCTCTTCAGGGGCTTTAGGTTGTAAAAAAGATCCCAGTTGTGACTGGTGAGCAATAGGGCTGGACGTAGAAGATGTCGGGGCCGATGAGGCCTTTCCAGGTGGTAACTTCTTTGGACCCATCATGAAGCTCACAGATAGTTATTGTTCTGTACAAAGAAATGGTGTCTGTGGGAAAGCACAGCCGGTAGAGATCACCAGGCAAGCAAGTCCAAAGGAGAATAAATCATCTAATACAAAACTAGAGCAGATAGGTGGATCAAAATATTCCAAATCCAGGGGAAAAACGTATTTGAAGAGGCTCCTGGAGGTCTCTGGGGTGGAAATTAGTTCAAAGCCATAAAGTTTTCCAAGGGAGGAGTCTCATTCATAAAGACAAGGAAGAAGGAGGAAGTTGGCCATACTGGCTCAGCCAGTACAGGTGGTCAGGAAACAACAAAATCAAAGTTCCCATGCATAGTTTAGAGAAGGATCAGTTCAACCATCCTTTCTCTCGCAGTTGTGGTCAAAAGAGAAAAAAAAAATTCCCCATTATTTAAGGGAAGTGAAAGTAGAGTTTAAACTTTCTCTCTCTCCCATACAAGGGAGAGATTTTCCAAGTGCCGCTATTCCAAGGGGGGGTGGAAATTTCCCCCCCCCTCCAATCTTAACTCCTCCAAGGGTTGAAACAAAGTCCCAAAAAACCAACAACTGCAGAACAGTCAATAGAGTAAATACAGTAAAAGACCTGGGGAGACCCCCCCACCTCACCGCACTTCAACTGTTTCATTCAGATTGATCATTTCCTTCCAGGCTGCGTTCGGCGAAGCGCGCGGTGGCATTCCGCGTGCTCCCTACGCTTGTGGAAATGCCGCCGCCAGGCCCATCGCCACGGAAACTGCCGCCGACTGCAAACAACTGACAAGCAGCTGCTGTGGGAGTTGGGGATTAGCTGCCACTACGGAAGCTGATGCTGATGATGCCACTGACAGTCCCCTCCCCGGCAAGAAGATCACCCCTGTGCCCCCCCCCTCATCACCACCAACACTCCCAGGTATGGTGAGCCCTGCAGCAGGACTCAACAGTGGCTGGCATTAAGACGTTCCATGACTTCCTATATAGATGAACCTTCACCATCTTTACAGACCACAAACCTCTGCTTGGTCTTTTCACAGCTGACAAACAGACACCGCAGATCCTGTCGCCACGAATTCTATGACGGTCCATTTTCATGGCTGCATAGTTGTACTGGCTAGTCTACAAGCTGGGCAAGGAAATGGGCCATGCCGACGCTCTTAGCTGACTGCCTCTACTGCAGACTGAGCCAGATCCGGTCCCAGCTTGTCATATTCTGCCAATCCAGGACATGCCTGAAGACCTCTACATGCAGGGGACATTGCAGCTGAAACCATCACAGACAGAATGCTTAGCTGCGTTCTCAACTGGGTGTTAAGGGGACGGCCAGGCCCTGAGTTCCAACACTACGTTTCTCAAAAAAATGAACTGTACGCACATACCCCTTCATGAAATTTAGCCTGCATTTCCGTACCCGTTTTTCTGGAGGCCCCATACCAGAAAGCACCCTCCCCTGGCCTGCCCCGTCGCTCCCCCCTTTTAGTTGCCGCTCACTCACTCTCTCCCCCCCGCCCGCCCAGTTGCCACTTGCTCACTCACTTACCCCACCTGTTCACATCAGGCTTGCCCCACCCACCCACTTTCTTTGCCGGAGCAAAGGATTGGGAGAAGCCCTCACACACACCCCTCCCAAGGAAGCCACATCCCTTCACTAACCTGCTTACCTGCTCCATTCTCAACTGCCATGTGCAGGGCAAGAAAAGTAGTTTGTGGGACTACTTCCAACTTCACAAGATATTTTTTTTTTTGCGAGAAGTTGGAACGTCTGAATTTCTGGTATTTTTTTACCATTGTTGCACAGACTAATTTTCTTGTCCTGAATGCGCAGTGGAGAACAAAGATGGAAAGCAGGTTAGTGAAGGGATGTGGCTCCCCTGGGGAGGGGGGAGGGTTTGGCATGGGTGGCCTGGCTGAAGGGCCTTCAGGTAAACCAGTGTGGGGCCTTGGGCAGCTCCGGAGCCCCTGCCTTGCTTCATCCTCCACCCCCCACCACCTTGCTCCATTCTTTGCAACGTGCAGCCTCTCACAGTAACAAGAATTGCAGGCAATTCCCACGACTGCCTGATTCTCAACCAGCTGGCTGCATGGTAGGAGAGAGCTTCCTGTCCACTTGAAAGAGAGGCTGGGTTGCATAAAGGGGCTTTCCCCCCCCCAAGACCCTCTCAAGCGCTGGGCTGCAGGCTCCACCCTAGGGAGCCTCAATTGTGGCCAAGCTCTTGGCAACTGATTGAGGTAAGACTGTTCTTGAAGGGGGCGCGAGGCATGTGGGGGCCCCTGCTGCTTTTGCAGCCTCAATCGGTAGGTAAGTCAGGTAAAACGTGCGTCTTGCTTCTCCCCCTCCCCACCTGCCACCCCCAAGTTGTGCCCAAAATACTAAGACCTCCGCGAAAATAAGGCCAAGCTCTTATTTCGGGGTTCAAAAAAATATAAGATAGGGTCTTATTTTCGTGGAAACATGGTAGGATTTATTGGGCACCAGTTTTAGTTGGAAGAATATATAATAATAATAATAATAATAATAAATTTGGATTTATTAGCCGCTCCCTTTCCGGGCAGGACTCGGGGCGGCGTACACTAAGACATATATAAACATACATATATACAAAGACATACATGCACGGAGGAGGTAATAGATTAAAACATTTAGACAAATTAAAACCATTAACATGCCCCGTTTAATAAAAACCCAATATACAATAAAAATTTAAAATTTAAAAAAGACAGTCAGGAGGAATATGAGAAAAAAAATTACGGTTGAGCCAGGCCGGATAAGTGAAAGAGGTGGGTCTTCAACTGTACACGGAAGGAGCGGAGATCGGAAATAATCCTGATGTCACGGGGGAGGTCATTCCACAGGGCTGGGCCCATCACAGAGAAGGCTCTGCTCCTGGATGTCGCCCCCCGACACTGTTTGGCGGACGGCACCCGGAGAAGTCCCTCTCTGTGTGAGCGAATTGGTCGTAGGGATGTGTGGGGCAGGATGCGATCCTGCATGTAACTAGGTCCTATGCCATGAAGCGCTTTAAAGATCATAATCAAAACCTTGAAACGCACTCGGTAGACCACAGGAAGCCAGTGCAGCTCGCGCAGGAGAGGTGTTACAGGGGAGTATCTAGACCTCCCCATAATCACCCGCGCGGCCGCGTTCTGGACCAACTGTAGTCTCCGAGTGCATCTCAAGGGAAGCCCCATGTAGAGAGCATTGCAGTAGTCCAGGCGAGACGTCACTAGCGCATGGGTGACTGTGCGTAGGGCATCCCGGTCCAATAAGGGGCGCAATTGGCGCATCAGGCGGACCTGATGGAACGCCCCCCTTGCCACGGCTGTTACATGGTCATCCATGGACAGCCGGGCATCTAGGAGGACGCCCAAATTGCGCACCTGTTCCATGGGGGCTAGTTGCACGCCCCCAATGGCCAGAGATGGAAGCACCTGGTTGAACCGGGGGGCCGGAAGCCACAGCCACTCCGTCTTGGAAGGGTTGAGTTTTAGTCGGTTGCCATCCATCCAGACCCGTACGGCCTCCAAACACCGGGACATCATTTCGACGGCCTCATTGGGGTGGTTCGGGGTGGAAATGTATAGCTGAGTATCATCAGCATACAGATGATATCCCACCCCAAAGCCACGGATGATCTCGCCCAGCGGTTTCATGTATGTGTTGAACAGGAGAGGCGAGAGCACCGATCCCTGTGGCACTCCACATGTGAGTGACCTCCGGGTCGAACTCTGCTCCCCTGCCAACACACGTTGCGTCCGGTCAGAGAGGTAGGAGCCAAACCACCGTAAAACGGTGCCCCTGACTCCCAACCCCTCTAGCCGGTGCAACAGGATACCATGGTCGATGGTATCGAACGCCGCCGAGAGATCTAATAGGACCAGGATAGAGGAACAACCCCTATCTCTGGCCCTCCAGAGATCATCAACCAATGCGACCAAGGCCGTCTCCGTGTGTACAAATATAATTGGAAGGGATGTGTGTGTGAGAGAGAGAGAGGGAGGGGAGAGCGGGGGGAGAGATAGGGGGGAGAGAGAGAGAAAAAGAGAGAAAGAAAGAGAGAAAGGAAGGAAGGAAGGAAGGAAGGAAGGAAGAAAGAAAGAAAGAAAGAAAGAAAGAAAGAGGGAGAGATACACACAAGAAAGGAAGGAAGGAATGGAGGGAGAGTGAGAGAAAAAAGAGAGAGACAAAGAGAGAAAGAGAAAGAGAAAGAAAGAGAAAGAAGGAAGGAAGGAAGGAAGGAAGGAAGGAAGGAAGGAAGGAAGGAAGAAGGAAAGAAAGAAAGAAAGAAAGAAAGAAAGAAAGAAAGAAAGAGAAAGTGTGAGAGAGACGAAAGAGAGAAAGAAAGAAAGAAAGAAAGAGGGAGAGAGACAAAAGGAAGGAAGGAAGGAAGGAAGGAAGGAAGGAAGGAAGGAAGGAAGGAAGGAAGGAAGGAAGGAAAGAGAACTTATGACCACAATTGAGCCCAAAATTTTGGTTGCAAAGCAAAAGCGTTGTTAAGTGAGTTTCACCACATTTTCCAAGTTGGCCATGCCCACCCAGACACACAACTGCCAAGCCACTCCCACAAAACAGGCCACACCTACAGAATAGCTTCTAAAAAATTTTGAAACCTACCATTGCTCCAGTAACATTGCGGCAGTCCACCAGGATCCGTGGGCCCCCAGCATATCTCGAATACTATGAATATTGAACAGATTGAGGATACGAACTGTTATGTATTGAATATATATAGTTGTGTTAAGCCCTGCTAAAGTGAAACTAACCTTTAGATGACCCTAACTGTTAACTCCAACTGTTTTGGAGGGAAACTTGGAACATTCATATTTGGGCAGGCTTTCTCAAGGATTCTGATTGGATAAGGCCCTGTGGGCCCAGGGTATAAATTACAGGCATTGCTTGCTGTGCCTCAGTTCCAGTTTAAGTCAATAAATGCTGTTGTAGCTATGCTGGTCTGCTTCTTGCCTACTGAAGCCCACTACACAATACTTTGTTTTACTGTAGCTGCTAAGTATTTTTTTTTAATTGGATCAAGTTTTTTTTTCATGGATACGTTTTTTTGTGTTTCTTGTTTAAAATTTATTTTTTATTTTTATTTAGACACAGATTTTATATTTATTCAGATTCTAATGAGACCATTTGTCTCCCGTTTCTGACAAAAAGGTGACATCTACAACATAAATAAATTGGCAAACCCACGTAATTGCTACGGGGATGTTTTTTGTAAACCTGAAAGGAGAGAAAAATACAACTTGGCTAAATCATTGCCAACTGAGAGCAGCATGTGAGTCAGTATCTGGAGCTGAGTCAAACCTAAGGATCGAGAAACCAAATTTGTATGAGGACATGTTTGTTCTCAGAGTCATCAGAAGATTGAGAAACTGTGGAAATGGCTGACTAACATACACCAATCAAGCTACGTGGATACATATCTTGTCAGTCCAACAAGGAATGTAGCAGAAATTGAGATAGTCATAGACTGAGGAAAGGAGAAGTGATTGTCTTCATCTCAGGTACCTTTGAACAGAATGTGTGAAGGCAAAAGATTGCTTAAACCATTGATCTTGGCAATTTTACTTCCCAATATAACACCAGCTATTTTTGGCTCATCCAATGTAGAACTAGAGTACTAGTCTAAAGATGCTAAGATATGTATTTTTATGTCCTGGCTGACCTTAATTAGCCAGGAGTGATTGGACACACAAGGATTTTGTCTTTGGTGCATATGCTCAGTGTACATAAAAAGAAAAAAATACATTTTGAATGCATTTGGGTCAATATTAAAGGTTGTGGGGGAAATGACATTGCCATAGGTCTATACTACAGGCCACCCAACCAAGCAGAGGAAGTAGATGAACTTTTTGCTAGTCAGCTAACTAAGGAATGTAGGAAGCACACCACAATAGTAATGGGAGATTTTAACTACCCTGACATCAACTGGGAAACAAACTCTGCACCAAGTGGAAGATCCAACAGGTTCCTAACAAACCTAGCAGACAACTTTGTTTTCCAAAAAGTAGAGAAGGGAACAAGGGGATCAGCCATATTGGACTTAATTCTAGCTAACAGAGAGGAAATGATAGAAGGCGTTGAAGCCATAGGAACCCTGGGGGCAAGTGACCATGCAATATTGGAATTCAACATTATGCAAACACAAGTAGTAGAACAAAGTCAAACTAGAGTCTTGGACTTTAAGAAATCTAATTTCAATAAACTTAGAGAGAGCTTGGGAAAAATTCCATGGATGAGAATCCTCAAGGGGAAAACAACTCAAGAAGCTTGGGAAACTTTGAAAAGTGAGATTACAAAAGCCCAGTCTAGCACAATACCAATGAAGAAGAAAAATAACAGCTCCCAAAAGAAACCAGCATGGCTGCATAAAGAACTATCTGACAAACTGAAAGACAAAAAAGGTAAGTATAAAAAGTGGAAGGAGGGGGACATAACTAAGGCAGAATATCAGCAAATAGCCCGAGCCTGTAAAGATGAAGTGAGGAAAGCTAAGGCTCACAATGAAGAAAGGCTTGCCACAAAAGTAAAAATTAACAAAAAAAGCTTCTTCCAACATGTTAAAAACAAGAAAAAAGTTAAGGAAACAATTGGTCCATTGCTAGGAGAAAATGGCAAGAAGGTGACAAGCAACAGGGAGAAAGCAGAACTATTTAACTCATTTTTTGCATCTGTCTTTACACAAAGGGATAAAACAGTCCAACCTATCAAAAGCAGCACCACAAAAATCAGATTAGGAACACAAATTGAAATAGGGAAGAAAATGGTAAGTGAGCACCTGTCTACCCTAGACGAGTTCAAATCACCAGAACCGGATGGATTACACCCCAGGGTTCTGAAGGAACTAGCAGACGAGATCTCAGAACCACTGAATTATATCTTTCAGAGATCCTGGAACACCGGGGAACTACCAGAGGACTGGAAAAGAGCTGATGTGGTTCCCCATCTTCAAAAAAGGGAAAAAATAGATCCAGGAAACTACAGACCTATCAGCCTGACCTCAATACCAGGAAAGATTCTGGAAAAAATAATCAAGCAATGAATTACCGAACACCTAGAAGTAAACAAAGTAATAGCCAAAAGCCAACATGGGTTTGTCAAAAACAGATCATGCCAGACTAATCTTATTGCATGCTTTGACAAAGTGACAAAATTAGTGGACCAGAGGAATGCCGTCGATATAGTTTACTTGGACTTCAGTAAGGCATTTGATAAGGTAGACCATAACCTACTACTAGATAAAGTAGAAGAATGTGGGTTGGACAGCATCACCACCAGATCGATTCGTAACTGGCTGACCAACCGCACTCAATGTGTAGTCCTCAATGGAACTGCACCTGCATGGAGGGCAGTATGCAGTGGAGTACCCCAAGGCTCTGTTTTAGGCCCAGTACTCTTCAACATCTTCATCAGTGATTTGGATGAGGGAATAAATGGGGAACTCATCAAATTTGCAGATGACACCAAGCTGGCAGGAATAGCCAACACTCCAGAAGATAGGCTTAAGATACAGAAGGAACTTGACAAACTTGAACATCTAATAAAATGAAATTCAATGGTGAAAAGAGTAAGGTTCTACATTTAGGCAACAAAAACGGAATGCACAGGTACAGTATAGATGATACCTTGCTCAGTAGTAGTAACTGTGAAAGGGATCTTGGAGTCCTAGTGGACAACCATTTAAATATGAGCCAGCAGTGTGCAGCAGCTGCCAAAAAAGCCAACACAGTTCTAGGCTGCATAAATAGAGGGATAGAATTAAGATCACGTGAAGTGTTAATACCACTTTATAATGCCTTGCTAAGGCCACACTTGGAATACTGCATTCAGTTTTGGTCGCCACGATGTAAAAAAGATGTGGAGACTCTAGAAAGAGTGTAGAGAAGAGCAACAAAGATGATTAGGGGACTGGAGACTAAAACATATGAAGAACGGTTGCAGAAACTGGGTATGTCTAGTTTAATGAAAAGAAGGACTAGGGGAGACATGATAGCAGTGTTCCAATATCTCAGGGGTTGCCACAAAGAAGAGGGAGTCAAACTATTCTCCAAAGCACCTGAGGGTAGAACAAGAAGCAATGGGTGGAAACTAATCAAGGAGAGAAGCAACTTAGAACTGAGGAGAAATTTCCTGACAGTCAGAACAATTAATCAGTGGAACAGCTTGCCTCCAGAAGTTGTGAATGCCCCAACACTGGAAGTATTTAAGAAGATGTTGGATAGCCATCTGTCTGAAACGGTATAGGGTTTCCTGCCTAGGCAGGGGGTTGGACTAGAAGACCTCCAAGGTCCCTTCCAACTCTACTATTGTATTGTATTGTATTATTGTATTGTATTGTATTGTATTATTGTATTGTATTGTATTATTGTATTGTATTATTATTGTATTGTATTGTATTATTGTATTATTGTATTGTATTGTATTATTGTACATTCATCAAGAATCATAAGATACAACACTTAGTGATAGTCATAGGTTACTAAATAAGCAATCAAAACATACTAGGAAACAAATAAAACAATATAAATCATAGAGATACAAGCAACAAGGTTATAGTCATAAGTGGGATCTTTTGAGATACAGTCATTGGTGTATAGAGAGAAGCACACAGCCCTGGGGGGGGCTCCTGTGCTAATTGTACAGGTATCTGATGTGATTTTGCCTAGCTTCACCTGCTGCTTCCTGTCTGTTAGGAAGGTTATGATTCATTTACAAGTGTGGTCAGGTACAGCTAGCTGATTTAATTTAGTTAGAAGAATATCTGGAATGATGGTATTGAATGCTGAGCTGAAGTCTATGAAGAGGACCCTTGCATAGATCTTTGGAGATTCAAGCAGTGGTGGGTTCCTACCAGTTCGGTCTGGTTCAGCCGAATAGGTAGTGGAAATAGGCCGTACCTTTCCGAACCAGTAGCGATGGCAGCCTGGCCATGCCCCCGTACTGGTACGGTCCCCTGGCTTGTCCCCGCTCGCTCCCCCTGAATGTCCAGTTGCCACTCACTCGCTCTCTTGCTGCAACTTCGCAGGGCGTGGACAGCAGAGGGGTGGCAAGAAGCTACCGAGAGCACCGGCGGGCTTTGCAGTCACCACCAGTGCCAGCACCACCAGCACCAGCAGGTGGACCAGCACCACAAGCACGACCACTTCCACCACTTGAAGTCGGAGAAAGTAGCAAGTCCATCTCCTCCACTGAAAGTCTTCCAAAACTTCCTGACTGCTGGAATTTGCAGCAATACAGAAATGTCAAGGAGAAGTATGATGGACTGGCAGTGTCTGACAAAAAGTTAGGTTGTGAGTACTGTGCAAAACATGGGTTCTCATTAGAGAAAGGTGTTCATGTTTCCAGAGAATGGAAAATTTTCCAGGTTGAGGCAGCGGGGACAAATAAAGAGAATCAGCAAGCATCTCTCAGGAAAAAAATGAAGGAACATTTTAAATCAAAATCACACACCATTTGTAGAGAGAACATTAAACAACAGGAGCAGGATGCTGTAACAAAATCTATAGATAAGTCAACTAGGATGGGAGGACCAGAGGAGTCACCCTCACCCTCGGTAACCGAAAACCAGGGTGGAAATTGGAGCTAGAAGCCCCCTCTGACCAGGAGGAACCAAACGAAGCATCGCTGAGAGAGGATCATCTGAAGAGACATATAACCCAGTTGGTGATGGAGATTTTGGAAAATCTCAACATCCGGGGGGAGCCAGAACGGCAGCAAAGAAACACTGAAAGGACAGCAGCCACGGATGATGCCAGTGGGGCTACCCCACCCTCTGGGCCCTGCTGATCAAGCAGATGGCACAGCAGCAGCAGCAAGGGACCCAGCAAACCCTCCCCCAGTCAGCGTGTGGACTGGGGGCCATTCCCAACCAACCCCAAACCCCTCAACTGGAAAGAAAAACTCCTTCCCTTTGTGTGAAGTTTGATGGGGATCTGCAACAATTGGGATTCTTTGTGGCACACATGCTCACCTACATGCAAGGGTATGAGCGTGATTTTCAAACCCAAGGAACCCGAGTGAGAGTTGTTACCCTAGCCCTGGAAGGAGCCACCACCAGATGGATGGTGACCCTACATAATGCCGATGCCCCAGAACTGTGAGACTTTGACCGTTTCATGATAGCCCTGAGACGACGTTTTGAGGACCCCCTCGCAGATCGCAAAGCACGTGACCGCATTAAAGTTGTAAAGCAGGGACGGTGGCCAGTGGCAGAGTATAGTGAATAATTCTAAGACCTCACGTGTCGTGTGAACTGGCCAGAGGATATCCTGGTAAGCTGTTTCAAGGATGGGTTGAGGCATCTACAATGCCTGTGTGGCCCGAGGTGCACCAAACCATCTACATGAGTGGTATCTCACCACTGAAGAGGCTAAGATCGATATGGCCAGAAACCAGTACTGGGCGGGATGAGCGTGAAAGAAATCTCCACCCCAATGGAAACAAGAACCTTTCAAACAGCAAATGGCATCTTCTCCTAAACCCTCAGCCTGCTTCAAGTGTGGGAAGGAGGGGCACCAAGCTGCAGAATGTTGTTCTCAAACACCCGCTAGGAAACCAGAGTGCCTGTCAGGGGGAGAAACCTATGAAACCTTGGTAGCGCAGGAAGAAGACTGCCCTGAGGAGCAGAGAGATTGTAGAGTTTCCACCTCCTCCCCACTTTGAGGAGGAAACTCTGGCTTCTCAGCAGGAGGAACCATACTCATTCAGAAGTGATCCAGAGGATGAACCATTGGTAAGCAAACCAATTAAACTGCTTACCCTACCCCTAAGACTGTTTATCCCCAACTGGGAGAGGGATATAAAAATCTCCGCTTTAGTGGACTCAGGGTGCACCCGCTGTTTGATCAGCCCAACCGTGGTAGAACAGTTGAGGATTAATGTAAGGAAGCTGAAAAGCCACATCGCTTTTTGCCAACTAGATGGGTCAATAGCAGGGGGGAGCCAACGTCTTTTGCCACTGAGCCTCTACAGATAGGTATTGGGAGCCACAAAGAAATCCTTACATTTATAATGGCACCTGGCATGGAATGGCCACTAGTCTTGGGCCTTGCATGGCTGAAAAAATGGAACCCCCTAATTAATTGGAAGCAAGTCACCGTAAAAGTATAGATGCACATGACTTTTGCTGAGAATCCACATAAAGAAACTGAGGGGGCAGAGCACCAAGAAACAGCAATGCCTGCGTACACTATGCCAACCCAGGGTGTACCCAAAGAACACAAAGACTTGGCTGAGGTTTTTAGCGAAAAGCCTCTGATGAGCTTCCCCCTCCCTTCCCACCGCTCTACTGACTGTGATAGAAATCCTACCCGGTGCCAAACTCCCTAAACCCAAGATATATAGCATGTCCCCGAGGGAGCTGGAAGAACTGAGGGCATTCATTGAGAAAAAACTAGCAAAGGGTTTCATCGAGCTGACCCAACCAAAAATTGTAGCCCCAGTGTTATTTAGAGAGAAAAAATATGACTCAAAATGTCTATGTATGGATTTTAGAAATTTAAATACTATCAGTGTGGAGAACATGTACCCTTCCCCCTTATGAAAGACATGCTAGCACACCTCGCTAAAGGGAAAAAAATGTTCAAAGCTGGATTTAAGGGAGGCTTACTACTGCATCAGAATTAAAGAGGGGGACGAGTGGAAAATGGCATTTAACACGCCCCCCCTTGGGTGCTACCAATTCAAAGTGCTCCCATTTGGGCTACAAGCCCCCCCCCCCCCCCCCGCAGTGTTTATGCAATTAATAAATGAAGTGCTACATGAGCATTTGTATAAGAGGGCCTTGGTTTATTTAGATGACATTTTGTTATATACCGAGACCAAAGCAGAACATGTAAAACTAGTCCGGGCTGTTCTAAACAAACTCCACTATGCCAAACTTTATGCTAAACTCTCTAAATGTGAATTCCACCAACAAAAAATCAATTATTTAGGGTACCGTATTTCACACCAGGGCGTAGAAACGGACCCTTTAAAAGTGCAGGTGGTACTTGATTGGGAACCACCCCGCACGCGTAAACAGTTACAAAGCTTCCTGGGATTCGCCAACATTTACCTCCAGTTTATCCCCGCTTTTGCCCAAATTGCTCTCCCCATCACCAAGCTTTTAAAAACGAAGGGTGGGGGGAGGTAACCCAAGACTGAAGCACACTTTGAACTGGACAATGAAATGCCAAGCTGCTGTAGGCAAAAACAGAACAAAACAGAAGCACACAAGATCTGAACCTTATTTCTACTATAGATCGGGTCTGCATGTTGATAGTTGCTGGAATTTTTCTTAACACCTTTTTAGTTCTTGCAATAAGCATGACTATCAGATAGCTGTGTCTTTGAAACACAGTTTATAGCTCTGGCATCAGTATTACCTGAGTGAAGTATAATTGGATGCACTCTAGATAGTAAGGATTCCAGTAATGAGGCACCAAGGCAAACTCCTAGACCAAGCATGAATGAGTGTGCCCCAGCAATTCCATATGCTGGATACTGATGCAAGATGTTCCAGTTTCTTTGCATGTAAAGGATAGGTTGTGTTTGCAAAATTCATACTGCCATTAAAAAAAGTCCTATAGTGAGACTCATAAGACATACATAGCCCAATCATATTCAATGGGGTTCAAGCCCTCTACAGATAGTCCTCCCTTAACAACTATGTCAGAGTTTTGGCAGTGTGACTAGTATTAAGAGATAAACCCAGGAGCGAAACAGAGCACACAGCACACAAAGCCTTTGGACAATTAATAGTGGTTTATATACAAATATATACAGACATACCGGTATATGTGGAGATAAATTCCTTAGCTACGGACACACAGAGAGAAATGAGATACACAACAAGAGAGAAATGCCCTCTAATGGCTATCTATATATATATAGACACCTCACCAGAGTCTCCACCCCACCAGAGTCTTAAAGAGGCGATACCATATATTGCTGAATCATCCTCATTGCATCAGTTTACAGATTACAACCTTACATCAGCTGGCAGCTGTTAAATCCTCATTACCTGACAAACTACAATTGGGATAATCAATTCCATTGCTAGGCAAACTTACAACCTCACTTCCACCACAGTCATTAAGCAATGACCCATGGTTGTTAAGTGAGATATTATGTGACTGTCAATTTTACTGCAGGCTTCTCCATTGACTCTGCTTGCTGGGAAATGTGCGATTGGTGATTATATGACCATAGGATTTTGCAATGGTGCTAAACACCCGTCAGTTGTGAAGAGCCCAAATCTCAATCATGGCTGTGGGATGCTGTAACAGTCACAAACACCTGTAGTTGTGAAGCACCTGAATCTTGATCACGTGACCATGAGGGCACTGTGATGGCCTTGAGTGTGAGAACCAGTCATAAAGTTACTTTTCTGGTGCTGTTATAACTTTGATGGTTGCTAAAAAGGACAGTTGTTAAGCAAGGACTACCTGCATTGGAAAATGAATTCATGGACCATGGCACGTTAAATATATACATGTAGGAAGGAATCTACTGTATAGCATTTAGCAGAATCTTATATACCAGTGATGGCCAACACTTTTTTGGCTCGGGTGCCAAAAGCGTGCACGTGTGTGTGATAGCGCGTGTGTGCATTCCCATACCCATAATTAAATCCCCCTCGTGCATCCCCAGTGCATTCACACATGAACCCCCCGCTGCTCCACCCCCTGTGCATGCGTGCATGACCCCCCCCTCCAAAACCTGGGGAGGGTGAAAACAGCCCCCCAGCTCCCCCACCAGAGGCCTTCTGGAGGCTGGAAACGGCCCATTTCCGAACTTCCGGTACACCCATTTTTTGCCCTCCCCAGGCTTTGGAGGCTTTCCTGAAGCCTAGGGAGGGTGAAAACGACCCCCCACCCTTCGAAAGCCAAAAATCAGCTGGTCAATATGCGCATGTGCGCTGCAGCTGACCTAGGGCAATGGCTCACGTGCCCTCAGAGATGGCTCCATGTGCCACCTGTGGCACCCATGCCATAGGTTCGCCATCACCGATATATACAGTCCATCACCGATATATACAGTCCATCACCAGAAACCCAAAGACCAGCTGGCTGGGGTGCATGTGCATATCTTTGGGTTTCCAGCACATGCATGCACGCCAATCAGCTGGTCTTCACACATGCCGGAGTGCCAGAATCCCAAAGACCAGTTGGCCGGCACACATGCCCACAGAGAGGGCTCTTCATGCCACCTCTGGCACGCGTGCCATAGGTTCGCCATCATGGATATATAGTCTGGCTCATGTGCAAACCACCAGTCTGAGAACAATGACACAGTGGTTAGAATGCAGTACTGCAGGTTACTTCTGCTGATCACTGGCTGCCAGCAGTTTGACAGTTCGGATCTCACTGGCTCAACGTTGACTCAGCCTTTCATCCTTCCAAGGTGGGTAAAATGAGGACCCAGATTGTTGGGGGCAATATGCTGACTCTGTAAACCGCTTAGAGAGGGCTGTAAAGCACTGTGAAGCAGTATATAAGTCTAAGTGCTATTGCTATCCCTGTGTTATAGGCATGAGCAGTAAAATAGCTAATTGAACTTTTCACTTGTGGATCTGATAGCCTGACATCATGTAACCACGGTGTCTGTGGGTGTGATGTTGGAACTGGGACATAAGTATCTTTTGGGGTTCTGCTAAGTAATTAAGCTCCCCGTTAGAAGAGCGAGTATGCAGCGAAGCGTAATGAGAGTGATATGGAATAACACACACAAACCAGCATACAGAGACACTGAATAGTATAAAAATATAGTAGTTTACTATGTAGAAATATAGAGGTATTCAGAGTCCGGTTAACAGTCCAAGTCATACACAGTTCAGTCAGTCAGTTATCAATATTCAGTCTAACACACAACACAGCTAAACAGTAGCAAACCACAATACCTCAAAATACACCTGACCAGCTTCTAGCAAAACAGAGCTAACAGCCATTCTGGCTCCCTCTTATAGCTGCATGAGGTAACAAGCCAATTACATCTCTCTAACATTTAAAGTAACAGTAAAGTAATCATAGCTTATATACATTGCCAAGCCAAGCCTAGGGTTACATCCCTAACACTCTCCCCTCTTGGGTTGTCAATGTATTTACATACAACTTCACATTCTTAATCCATAAAAATCACAGTAATGATTTATGCTTTTCCTTTAACACACAATATAGTATATAATGTAGGTTCAAGATATAATGCATCCCTTATCACACATAGAAACTTTTGTATCAACATCATCTAACTCATCCGGGTTTACATAACATAATGGTCTACATAATTCCCATTCACTTCAGTTTTACCCTTATATTTCTCTTTGTGTCTCCTTGCATATTTACTTGAAGGTAAATCAGTCTTGTCAAGCACTCCCAAATCCTGCAATGACTTAAACTCACTATTCATTTCAGCTTGCCCTACTTTTTTACCCTCAATTGGATACGCAGTCAGTTTGTGGTATGTAGCAGGTACCTTATCCACCTTACATGCAACAGATGCCTGATACCTATCAGGTGGCCGCGTTAGACGGACTGACCTTCTGGGTAACTCAGGGCTTATAGGTGGACTATCCTGAACATCCTCCTGCTTTATCACTTCATCCTGACTTTTCACTTCCTCCTCCTGAGTAGACTCCTTTCCTTTATCACACGTTTCTGGTATTCCTGATACATTCTTTTGGTCTACTCTGGTTTCAACTACTACCTCATTATTTATTTCCAGTTTATCCCAACCAACATGCTCTAAAAACTTAGCATTTGTACTGTGATAGATCTTAATTGTCCCACGTTCCCAGAACCTATAAGATCTATGATTTAAGTCATAACCTACAAATATTAACTGCCTTGCACGAGTTTGTCCCTTTAATCTAATCTGTGCAGGAATATGCACGCATGCAGGAACTCCAAACGTGTGCAAGTAGCTCAAATCAGGTTTCCTACCATGCCAACAAGTAAATGGTACCTCTCCAGTAGAAGCATTTACAATATTGTTCAGTAAATGATTAGCACACATCATGGCTTCACCCCATAATGTTTCAGGCAATCCTGAATCAGCTAACATGGTTCTAGTCATAGCTTGTAACGTTTGCCCTCTCCTTTCCACAAATGCATTGTGTTGAGGTCTATAAGGAGCAGAACGTTTATGCTCAATACCAGCTGTTTTTAACATAGTTTGGAACTTATAATTTGTAAACTCCATCCCATTATCAGTGACTACAGTAATAACCTTGGCTTTTATCTTTCTTTCCGCAAATCTCAGCCAATTAAAAAATTGTTGAAATGTTTCTGTCTTGTCTTTCATTAAGTAGCAGAAACCATATCTTGAGTAATGATCCATGATACTCAAAACATAACAGGCACCTCCCAAACTGGGTTTTATAGGTCCAATTAGATCAACAAATACTACTTCTAAAGGTTTCTTCATTTTAAACCCATTATATCTGTTTGCTGGTGTAACCCTGCTCTTTTCCTTACTACATACATTACAATTTAAATACTTACTGCAAGGTTTTAATTTCACTCCCTCTGACAACTTTACAGTTTGTTGCAGTGTTTTGAAATTAATGTGCCCCATACGCCTATGTAGCAGATGTATGCATTCATCATGCTGTTTAGCATTTGTATACACAGAATTAACTACACTTTCATCAGACATTACATACAAACCATTCTTTAAATTAGCCCCTTTGCCCCACAAGAAAAACATTTTCTAACAGTATAGGCAGTTGAAGGTGACTCTTCATGTTGTGGTGGTTTCACTCTCAGTTGTTCTCTTTCCAACCTTCTTCTGGACTCTTCCAATAGGCGTGCAGTTATGCCAGTCAATGTTAGTTCATTTTGGGTTAGGACCTCAAGGGACGATACAAAATCATCATAACTCTCATCCAGTGATGACAGAATGATGTAACCTTGATGTAACTCTGAGAAAATAAGTTCCTTTTCATGTAGCTCTTGGAAAACTCCTTTCATAAAGTTTAAATGAGCTAACATATCTCCTCCCTTCAGAAGTCGTGCCCTAAACAGTTTGCGGGTAAGATGTATATGTGCACCTACAGTGTCATTTACATATATCTTCTTCAAATTCTCCCAACATCTTGCTGCAGAATTCTCCCCACGAATATGAACTAACTGCTGGTCAGTAAACGTTAGACCAATTATACACAATGCTTGTTCGTTGCATCTTTGAAACTCTGCTATCTTCTTGGCATCATCCTCATCATCTGGATTCCAAGAAGTCATGTCCGGTGGATTCTGTACAGCATCCCACAATCCTTCAGTACGCAGAAGTAAGCTGCACTTCATTGACCAGGAAACATAGTTTGTTTCATCCAACCGGGTTATCAGTGATAAATTTGCTGATGGTGCATGTGCCATCTTCTCCATAATAGTAAACACTTATAAACTAAACAGCTATCTGTATACGGTAATTGCATATCAACACCAACTCTCTCTTCAGCTACGTCTGGTACACTCTGGGTACACAGGGTACACTGGGCCCATAACCAGTGTTAAGTAATTAAGCTCCCTGTTAGAAGAGAGAGTATGCAGCGAAGCGTAATGAGAGTGATATGGAATAACACACACAAACCAGCATACAGAGACACTGAATAGTATAAAAATATAGTAGTTTACTATGTAGAAATATAGAGGTATTCAGAGTCCGGTTAACAGTCCAAGTCATACACAGTTCAGTCAGTCAGTTATCAATATTCAGTCTAACACACAACACAGCTAAACAGTAGCAAACCACAATACCTCAAAATACACCTGACCAGCTTCTAGCAAAACAGAGAGATAACAGCCATTCTGGCTCCCTCTTATAGCTGCTTGAGGTAACAAGCCAATTACATCTCTGAATCATTTAAAGTAACAGTAAAGTAATCATAGCTTATATACATTGCCAAGCCAAGCCTAGGGTTGTATCCCCAACAGTTTCCATCTTAAGTTTGAACATGTTGCTAAGTGTAAATGTACCTGTGTAAGATATATGTTAGATATGTAAAATCTCATACTTGAGAGCATTACATAATACAATTCCCCCCCCCCCCTCCCTCTCTCTCTGTCACACAGCTTAAGGGAAAATGAAGAGATCGGTATAACATGTCTGTGTGGATTCAGCTATTGTGCCTTGTATACCACAGTTTAACATACCACACAGTGGTGGGTTCCAGATCCCGTTGCAACCAGTACGGTTGCAACGGGCCCCGGCGTCATCCACATTAACGTGTGTGGTGTACATGCAGAGCACGCATGCGTCTTACCTTCTAGCGACGCCTCCGCAAGCCTCCGCGACACTCCAGCTGCTCAGCGGAGCGTCGCACAGGCGCTGTACACACCATGCCCGTGCATGGAAGCACCAAAGGCTTTAAAGGACAGGTAAGGAGCGCGGACGGGCAGTTGGGCCCTCCAGAGCACCGTACCAGAATGGTACCCGGTGCTCCGGGCAGGCTCCGGTACGCCCGTACTGGGGCGTAGTGCCTGCAACCCACCACTGATATCACAGTATGTTAAGTGAAGCAGGCAACTGCCCTTTAGTAAACAATGGCTAGTACAATATTGAAATTCAGTAGTAGTTTGCCTTCTTTACACATCCAGTAAGTTCCTTGAGTCATTTAGCTGAAATTTACTCTTCTGGAGAGACAGTTGTATGTGTTCATGGATGCTTGATCTATACTAATTTTTCCACTGGAGCACGTTATCTCAGAATGGAATCTATTGTGTAGTGGGCTTCCGTAGGCAAGAACAGACCAGCAAAAATACTGATGGAAGAAATGTCCATCTGGGTTCAGTTCCAAGTGGGGAAAAAGACACTGGAAACATGGAGGCTGCTTGGAAAGATGATTTTAACGGTGGACAGGACCACATGGTTTTGAGGACCAGGGGGAAAAGATGATCACATGCTTCAAGATTTTGGGTGAAGAAGAAAAAGAAAAAGAATGGGCTTGCTGAGAGTTCCTGAGTTTTTTATACTCTCTGTTCGGCCCCACCTCTCTGTTTCCTGTTCCTGTGTAAGAAATGTATTCTGATTGGTTGTCAGACTCCCGTGGGGCCATGCAGGGGCAACTCTCTTGGCTGTGTTTTGAGTCCAAATTTGGATGAGCATTGCTTCTTCCCAGGTGCCCTGTGGTGAGATGGGTAAAGGGCTAATACTATCATGCTTTAATCCCATCACCCTGGAGCTGAAGGGGGTGATCTTTGTTATGTAGAATAGACTGGCTCAGGCATTTTAATGGCCCATTGACACAGGTGGGGGTTATTAAGAGTGAGTCTGTTTGTGCCTAAAAACAGATTTCTCCATTTCTTATCCAGGGAAATACGATATTCTGCCTTTTCAATATTTCCTAGGATATTTCATTTCCCCAGGAGAGGGGTGATTGCCAACTTCCTACAATACAACAGCATTTATTGACTCAAAACTTGAACTGTGGAACAACAGGCAAATCCCTGTAATTTATACTCTGGGCCAGAGGTGGTATTCAGCAGGTTCTGACCAGTTCTGGAGAACCGGTAAATGCCACCTCTAACTGGCTCCACCCCTATCTATTCTCTGCCTCCTGAGTCCCAGCTGATCAGGAGGAAATGGGGATTTTACAGTATCCTTCCCCTGCCATGCACACCAAGCCACACCATGCCCACCAAGCCACGCCCACAGAACCAGTAGTAAAAATTTTTGAATCCCACCACTGCTCTGGGCCCACAGGGCCTTAACCAATCACAATACTTGAAAAAGCCCACCCAAATATGAATGTTCTACGTTTCCCTCCAAAACAGTTGGAGTTAACAGTTAGGGTCATCTAAAGGTTAGTTTCACTTTAGCAGGGCTTAACACAACTACCGGTATATATATTCAATACATAACAGAATCTGCATCCAGAGACTTCTTGTTCCTTGGCTGGAATCCTTCAGAGAACCTCAGTGAAACTTTGTGTTTGGTCAGCAGTGCTGACAAGCAAGTGTTTGCTACCTCCTCACCCCAGTGGCTTCTTCCATTGAATTTCCGAGTGAGAGACTAGACTGCCCCTCTTCTGAGGAGGAGTGCCTCAGTGAGAACCCCAGTCTATGTCTTCTGAGAAGGAGGGCTAGCTAGTGGTACAATTGAGGTGGGGAAAAGCTGTCACTCCCTCTTCTTTTTTTTCACACAAAGAAAACAGTGTGAGTTCTGTGCAAATATCTTAGTGCTGTTGTTGAGATCAATAGGGTTGGCACTCCTCCTCCTCTTCCTCCTCCTCCTCCATATATTTGGAGGATACAGACAAAAATCTTATTTCTAAAAAGTGGTAACCAGCAGAAAAGTAGTTTTATTAGTTTGTCTCTGATACAAAACAAAAAACAAAGGATTTTGTGACACCTTTAAGACCAACAATGCTGTCATGGTGGAAACCCTTGTGGACTAACTGCCCTCAATTGCTGGATTCACTCACACCATGCTATGAATAAACCATATTATGGCTTAGAACAATGTGGGAAACCAGCCTGAGTGGTGTGCATGTGTGTTTGTAAAAACCTGGATAAAGAGGAAGTGCAAGAGAGAATGGAATAAGCAACCCAATTCATTCATTCATTCATTCACCACGCATCTCTCCATGGGGCTACTTCTGGGTGACTTACAACAGTAAAACGTAAAAATTTTTAAAATGTAAATAAAACAATAGTAAAAAAGCAATGAAACAAAATCAACCACAGTCATATACCCTAGTTATGCAGGACTTCAACTTTGATCAGCCTTTCATGAACATTCAGCACTGGTTACGCAGAGTGGGAGTTTACTGAAGATGAATTCCAGCACAAAGGCCCCAGATTGAGGGAGATGAAATAGGTTGTATCTTTGAACGAAGAAGACTGACTGGCTAACTAGCAGGTACTTGGAAAAGCTGTACCCGGTGCTCCAGAATTTTGTTGCAGATGTCACTTGCTTTGTTACATGTCTATGTAACATGGACATGACTATCCACAGAGCATTTAACAACAATTTACTCCAGGAGGACTTCCGGTGGCGCCGCTGTCCTTGGAGGACACTCCCTCGGGAACACCAGCCCGTGTTTGAGTAACAAGCGGCTAGGATAGCATAAATCAGCTGTCCAGCAGTTTGAAAACCTCCCCCTCGGGAAAAGGGGGGGAGGTGAGCTGTCTGGCAGAGGGTAGAGGCGCCCAGCGGCCCCAGAAGCAATTATGTGGCGTGAAGGGTGTGAACTCCCCAGGAAGCCTGACAATCTCATCACAGGACACTTCTGCCTTTGCAGAAACAAAAGGCAGCGTCCACACCTGCAATTTCAAAGTTTATTCTACATCTGAATAAGAAGCAGGCAGAGCAAACCAGGAGGTCAACAAATTGCAAGTACAAGCCTTAACTCCGTAGATTATATCTCTTTCTGTAAGCTTAAAAGGAACTTCTTTTTAAAAAAATGGCGCTGGAATAATAAAGGGTGTGTTGAAAACGAAAGTGAAGCACAAAGCTGATTAGCACTTGTTAAATGCCTGTTAGTGCTGCTGGAAGACTTCAAAGAATAGGTGGACTTTTTGGACTGAACAAATTGGTTGTTTAAAAGCTTGATTTGAATATTTTGAAATGGCCTCTAAGCAGGCAAAATTCAATGCTTCAAAAAGTGCAGGCAGTTTGCCAGCGCAATCCTCAAAGTTGCAATCTTTACTACCTCCGGTGGAAACACAATCACAAACCCTGACACTGGAGGCTTTACAAAATAACTTACAAAGTGCATTAAAAGAACAGGCAGTTGTCTTGGAGGGGGAAATTACAAGTGCCTTCAAAGATGTCTCTGATGAAATATCTGGAATTAAGGATTTAATCCAAACACGTAACTAAGAGATAAGGGAGGATATAGTTGAGGCACTTAAAGGATTGTTTGGCTACGTAGCATCTCTTGATGAGAAGGTGGAAGAAATTAATGAGGCTAATACAAAGTTGGACAACAAACTTGTGGAGGCACAAATTAAAATTGACAAGTCAGAGGCAGAGCTTACGATGATGCAATATAGAACAATGGAATTTGCCCTGAGGATAAGGGGGTTGAAGGAACATAGTCAAGAACATTTAAGAGAGATTTTTGCAGACGCTCTTGCTCAATTAACTGGGGAGCCAAAGGCCGAATGCATCTGGCAAATTGACAAAATTTACCGCGTTAATTCATGGATTGCCAGACAAAGACAACTGCCAAGAGATATCATAATCTATTTTATCACCAGGAAAATTAGGAATGAAATATTGCAAGCAACCTATAAAAACAAACTGCAAGTGGCAGGTCAAGATGTGATAGTACTGAAGGAAATCCCCCCCAAAATGTTGAGATCTAGAAAGGATTATGCATTTCTAGTGGACGAACTTAGAAAGCACCAGATTTAATACAGATGGGAGACCCCAGCCGGATTGGTGGTGAACTACCTGGGAGAAAGACATCGCCTTAACTCTGGAAGGCAAAAGATTTCTATAGCATAGTACTAAAGGCAGGACGCCCTCCATCTCCAGGTCCCAAAGAAAGAAAAGAGACAGATGACCCCAGGCAGCAAGATAGTCAGGCACAAATTGGGGTTGTGAGTTTGCTGCAGGAAACAGAAGAAATTATGGAACAGAGACAAACCCGCGCGGCTACTAAACGTAAAGAACAAGAATTAAAGTCTCAACAAGCCCAGATGACAATCCAAGATAATATAAACACGAGCACAGAAGCAGTGGGAGGAGCTAGAACGAAGGTGAAATCCCAGCAAGATTTCCAGGCAGCTCTTAAAAAGCTTCAGTGTGCTAAAGATGACAACTAAATTTCTAACATGGAATGTCAATGGCTTAAATTCACCACAAAAAAGGAAAAAAATATTTCACTACTTGAAACAATTTAAAAATGATGTAATTTGCTTGCAAAAAACACACATTAGAACACGGTATGAAATAAATCATTGTCCAAGGCAGAATCTTCCTTAAAGTTCCCATTTATTCATAACAGGCATGTTAGCACGGCTATGGAATTCCAACTCTGATCTGCATCCTGGAATTCCACTCAGTTGAAAGTTCATGATCTATCCCCACACCCACAAATCCATCACATGTTCCAATCATCATCTTCCACGCTGGCATCTACACCCCTCTGTTTCCGGTCAGGTGTCGAGGTGCGGAGACAAAAGATGACCTTGAGCTTCTATAAAAGAATGACAACATACATTCCACAATCCTACTCCTTTCTATTCCCCCCTCCCAACTACTACACTAATGAAACAGCATAGAAAATTATAAGAAAGTGTGGCAGGCCAAAGATCCTAAAAAGAACATAACTACAGGCCTGACAGGCGGCCTCTCCTCAAAAGAAAAACGTTTCCTGCAAAGAGAATAACATAAAAGTTAACACAACAAAATTAACCACCTCTTCTCCATCCAGGGGAACCCTTTGACTTCTCGGGAAACTTCCCATTGAATTGCTTTACTAACTTCTCCACTTTTAGGTTCCCACTGTTCACCCAAGTAGCTTCAGACCAAGGGTAACCCTTCCAATGCACTAAGTACTGTAAGCGACCCCTATTCAGCCTGAAATCTACAATTTTTTCCACCTCAGATTGTGTTTCCCCTTCTATCACTACAGGAGGAGATTGAGCTTGGGTGGATGCTCTTCTGTTAGACCCAATTACTGGTTTCAACAAGCTACAATGAAATTCTGGGTCAATTTCCCCTAGACTTCTGGGTAGACTGAGTTGAACTGTAACTGGGTTAACTATCTTCACTATTGGGAATAGACCTAGAAATTTTGGACCCAATTCCTTGGTAGGCATTTCTAATCTTATGTATTTGGTAGATACAAAACATTGTCCCCCACACGGTATGGGTTTTGGAGCGAGCGATGTTGATCATCTTGCTTCTGGTAGGCTTCTGCCGCAACTGCTAGAGCCTTCTTCGTATTCTCCCATCCTTTCTTTAGCATGTCCATCCATTCACCCAAAGACATGAAGGAAGGAGGTTCTCTAGGCAACTCAGGCATGGCAACAACTTCCATGCCACTGGTAATCTGGAACCCCACTAATCCTGTGCTGCTGTGGACCGTATCGTTGTAGGCCACTTCGGCGAAGGGTAGCAAGTCCGACCAGTTGTCTTGTTGATAGTCCACAAAACACCGGAGGTATTGTTCCATCACTGCATTGGCTCCCTCTGCTGCGCAGTTCATGCTGGGATGAACCTCTGAGCTCAGTTCTTGTGTGGACCCAATGGATCTCAGGACTTCTCTCCAGAACTTGGCTGTGAATGATCCTCTTGGGTACTCCGTGCAGGCGATAAATGTGTTTCACAAACATTATCGCTAATTCGTTTGCGGATGGCAATCCTGAGCAAGCAATGAAGTGTGCCTGCTTAGAAACCAAATCAATAACAGTCCAAATTACTCTGTTCCCACTGCTGTCTGGGAGTTCCACGGTGAAGTCCATTGCGACCTCTTCCCATTGCCGTTTAGGGTTCTCTGCTGCAGGTGCTGTAGGTTCTGGGCTCTTGGATTCAATCATCCACGGCTGGCCTTTTCCCTCCTCCGAGGCCTCCCCTTTGGTAGAACTCTTCGTCACCTGAAGTTGGGCATCCTCTTCCCGAGGTCGTTTGGGCATTTCCCCCTCCGAGGCCTCCCCCTTGGTAGGACACTTCGTCACCTTAAGTTGGGGATCCACTTCCAGAGGTTGTTGGCCCCGATGACTTTTATGTGGTGGCGTCTGGGGCCCTCTCTTTACCGCCATGGTGGTTGGTGCGCACGTTTGTGGCATTGGGGCTGGAGCCAAGCACTCTGACGCTCTGTGGCCAAGTTGACAACAATGGTGGCATTTAATTGGCCCCCACGAGGAATGGAACCTAGTTACATCTCTAAACTTAGGAACCGTTTCATCACATTGCCTTGCTCTCCAACTTGCAGCTTCCCCCTTGGTAAACCCTTCTTCCATGGTGGAGACCGCTTCTCTGTAGGAAGGTGGGGTAAGAACCTTTTGGGGCATTGCAGATGCACCTTGTCCCGCTTCCCATCCTGCAGGCCTCTCTTTGGTAATCCCTTCTTCCATGTTGGAGATTGCTACTCTGTAGGAAGGAGGGGTAAGAACCTTTTGGGGCATTGCAGATGCACCTTGTCCCGCTTCCCATCTTGCAGGCCTCTCTTTGGTAATCCCTTCTTCCATGTTGAAGATTGCTACTCTGGAGGAAGGTGGGGTAAGAACCTTTTTGGGCCTTGCAGGGGAGACTGGAACCGGTGGGGAGGTCAATCCCTCGGTTGGCCACTGCCCAGCTTTCTGCCATGGTGCCATCTGCTGAGGGAGGGCAGGTGCCCACTGGCATCCCTCCCATCCATGACCTGGGGTTAAGACCCATCCCGGGGTTGCCTGCTTCACAGGTTGCAGCTCAACCAATGATGGCTGGCTAGGGGGGTTTATGTGCCAAGGACCCTCCTGCTGGCTTGGAGGAGTTATGGGCCAAGTAGGTGCCCTCTGCTGGCTTGGAGCATTTTCCCATGCTGATGGCAAAGGAGGTGGCCAGTGGCATCTCATCCATCCAAAATCTGGGTAGAAAACCCAATCTGGTTTTGCTTCATTTGCTTGACGGCCACTGGGTGGGTTGCAAGACTTTGGCGATGTAGGCGCAGTTCACTTGATGGCCAGTAGGGTGCGTTGCAAGACTTTGGCAATGTAGGCACAGTTCACTTGTCGGCCACTGGGGTGTGTTGCAGGTGTTGGCTTGAACTACTGGGTTGCGGTTTGTAGAGGAGCCGCTAGAGGGCGCTGCTTGTGACTAATGTTTGGAGTGACTGGTAATGGCGTTCTCCCTGATGAGGTGACCCTCCAAGCTGACTCTCCAGTTTTGGAATTCCTAAGGGATTTTCACCCGAACTCAGAATTCGTTTTGGACCTGGCTAGCTTGGCACCTTCTAAAGGAGTTGTGCCTCTCTCAATAAGTCACAAACAATAATACATTGGTTTCTTCAGCTGGACTGCCTCTGCCTTATGGCTCTTTTGGCTGTCTGCAGGCTTTGCACACCCTAAGTAAGTTGGCCTCTTTATTGCCTCTCATTGCCAGGACAACTCATCAATAAAGTTCAAAGGATTTGGGAGGTCAGCTCTGGGCTACTGACCTCTTTCTTACTCAAATTTCGTTTCCATGGAGATCTCTCCACGAGGCTTTTATGACCATCAAGGTTTCTCTTTCTTTGTTAGGCTGCTGCTCTACTTCCAAGCCACATGCGTTTGGCCTTAACAACAGCAGATCGGACTGAATAGGTTGAAAAAAGGGGGGTCTGCTTTCTCGTGAGACTCTTGGCTCCTTTTTTAACACACTTTCTTAATCACAACAAAGTCCTTCATCTCAGGAGAGATAATCAGCCTTTCTCACTGAAACGGGCTGTTGCTCTCTGCTCCAAGAAGGGATGGGGAAATCCCAGCAGCTGTTCTCAGTTAATTTTGTGATTCCACTTCAACGTCTTATTTACTCGGGAGCTACTGGATGGGGGTAAAATCATTCATCATCTTTTTACTCGAGGGGAGCAAAAACAGCACCATCTTTTTACTGTTCTGCCTCAAGCGTTATAGGCTTGCTCGGGGCATGCAGTTAACTCCAAGCTTAGGAATCTCTTTCAGATCAAGTTTATTATCAGGCATTCTTAATAGCAAAACTTACAGTTCAGTGTTAAGATACTTCTGACTTCCATGATCTGTCCCATCACATCCTATTGGACCGGGATGCCTTACGGACAGTCACTCATGCGCTGGTGACGTCTCGTCTGGACTACTGCAATGCTCTCTACATGGGGCTCCCCTTGAGATGTACCCGAAGACTACAGCTAGTTCAGAATGCGGCCGCGCGGGCCATCATGGGGAGTACTAGGTACTCCCACATAACACCTTTCCTGTGCGAGCTGCACTGGCTACCTGTGGTTTTTCGCGTGCGTTTCAAGGTGTTGATCACCATCTTCAAAGCGCTCCATGGCACAGGGCCTAGTTACCTGCGGGATCGCATTCTACCACATACATCCCTGTGACCAATTCGCTCACACAGGGAGGGACTCCTCCGGGTGCCGTCCACAAAGCAATGCCAACGGGCGGCGCCTGGGAGTAGAGCCTTCTCTGTGATGGGTCCAACCCTCTGGAATGACCTCCCCCCCAATATTAGAAATACTACCGACTTCCGCTCCTTCCGACAAAAACTTAAGACTCACCTGTTCCGACTAGCCGGCCTGGCCCACTTATAGTTCTACTCTTACCTCCTGGCGGATATTTTATTTGGGATAGCTTTTAAGGTTAATGTTTTTAACTTTTTTAAATTTCTTAAAATTTTTTAATCTAACTTAACTAAATTGTACAGGGAACTTCTACTACCTCCCCCAGTCCTATGTTTAATTTATTTATTGTATACTTATAACATGTATATTTACTGTTCAACTATTTTAATATGACTGTACACCGCCCCGAGTCTCTTTTGAGAGAGGGGCGGTCTAGAAATCCAATAAAGTTAAGTTAAGTTAAGTTAAGTTAAGTTAAGTTAAGTGCAAAAAGATGATGATTTCATTCCTGTGTTGAGCGGAGATACAGATAATACTACTCAGGTTCACAAAAGCATTTAAACTGCCCGGCTATAAACTTTGCATGTGGGCAAGATGCCCCAGTGGCCAATCATAAACAGAGATGTGATCACATGTCATGGAACTACATTTCCCATAAGGCAGTCCTACATTTCCCTACATTTCCCATGAGGTAGTGTAGGAAGTTATCACCCAGCCCTCTCCCAGAAAAATGAAATATCCTAGGAAATATTGAAAAGGCAGAATATTTCTCTGGATGTGAAAAGAAACATGTTTCAAAAAGACAAGGTAACTCTCCCTGCAGCTTCCTGCCTCCACCTTTTGTCCATGAGCCATTAAAGCCCGAGCTAGTCCACTTTACATAATAAAAGACTTCTCCCCTTCAGCTCCAGGGGGATGGGAATGAAGGCATGGTAATATAAGCCTTTACTCAACTGACCACATGGCATCTGAACTCAACCAAACCTGGATTCAAAACTCAGCCTTTGCATGGGCCCATGTGAGTCTGAAACCAATCAGAATACATTTCTTACACAGGAAGGAACAGGAAACAGATAGGTGGGGCCGAACAAATTATAAAAAGCCCTGCAAGCCCTTCTTCGACCCTTCTTCCCTTTTCTTCTTCATCACCCAACACCTGGAAGCATGTGATCACCTTTTTCCCCAGGACCTCCAGCCATGCGGTCCTGTCCTCCATTAAAACATTAAGCCATCTTTGTAAGCAGCCTCCATGCCTCCAGTGTATTTTTCCCTACTTGGGGGCGAACCCAGAAGGACTTTTCTTCCAACAGTAGTTTCTTAAAGGAGACAGTTCTTAATTCCTACACTAGCTATATACTGCTGGGGCAGCACATAGAGCAGTGATGGCGAACCTATGGCACACGTGAGCCATTTGTCAGGGCATGCGAGGCGCTGCCCTGTCAGCTGGCCAGCGCGCATGTGCACGCTGGCCAGCTAAGTTCACCCTTTTTTAAAGCCATTTTTCACCCTCCCCAGGCTCCAGAGGCTTTATAGGAGCCTGGGGAGGGCGAAAAGAGTCTCCCCTGCCCACCCCCCGGAGGCCCTCCGGAGGCTTCATGAGCTTCCATGAAGCCTCTGGAGCATAAAAAACTGGCCCTATGGGCAAACCGGAAGTTCGGGAACGGACTTCCAGTTTGCTCGGAGGGTCGTTTTGAGCACTCCGAAGGCTTCAGGGACCATCCGGAGGCTTCCCTGAAGCCTTCGGAATGCTTAAAACGACTCTCCAAGCAAACCAGAAGTCACTTCCGGTTTGCTTGGAAGTTCGTTTTGAGTGTTCCGAAGGCGTCAGGGAAGCCTCCAGACGGTTCCTGAAGCCTTCGGAACGCTCAAAACGACCCTCCGAGCAAACAGGAAGTCACTTCCGGTTTGCTCGGAGGGTCATTTTGACTGCTCCGAAGGCTTCAGGGAAGCCTCCTAAAGGTCCCTGAAGCCTCCGGAGGGCGTCGGGGGGGGGGAGGCTCTTTTCGCCCTCCCCAGGCTCCTATAAAGCCTCTGGAGCCTGGGGAGGGCGAAAAAAGCATGTAAAAATGGGGGGAGCGCCTGTAGTGCGCACATGCGCACTGGGGGGTCACACATTGCATTATGGGTGTGGCACGCCCGCACACGACCCCCCTGCACTCCCCCCACTTATGGCACGCGAGCCAAAAAAGGTTCACCATCGCTGACATAGAGACTGGTGCAGATTATGGCAGACCTTTAAAGCTGTGGAGACTTCTATCTTTATTCTATCTTTATTCTGGGCTTCCTGTAAAAAGTTTTTTTATTTTTCCTTTCAAATTCTTAGATATACATTCTTATAATTGCTATTTAACATTTGTCAATTCATATCATTTTTCCGCCTGTATATTTACATTTTGATATTTTCTTATTTCCCCTCCCCCTAATTTAATCATGTGTCATCTGAGATATTTATTTTATGTTTTGTTCCTTTTTCTTTCAATTTATAACTTTTCAAGCCACTCATAAAATCGCCCCCATGTCTTGTAGTACACTGATTCCTCTTTGTCCTTTATTCTCAATGTCAACCTGCAAAAGCTCCACAGTTCCAAACAATTCCAAAGCAATTCCAGAACTCCAAAGTTATAATCAGGAAAGTGGAAAACAAAAGCACCAAAGATGAATCCACAGCTGACGTTTTGTCTTATGTGGAAGTTTTTATCACCACTCTGTTTATCAAATCACTATGCATTGTTCAAGGCCATTCGAATATATTCTCTCTGTTACCACTAGATGGCACTGTTGTTACTGAAAAGAGTAGTTAGAGGAAAAAAATTTCAAGAGCAATCTCAGAGTTTCGATTTCTTCTTCACTATCAATATCAAGATTTAAAAATTTCACTGGCAATCAACTCTGTCCAGACTGCTCTCTACTTCTCCAAACCATCTTCCCAAAACTATTTGATGAATCATTTATTTACATTGGCATTCGCTTTTCTGCCGCTGCTTCCCGGAGGGGTAATCCACACACCCCCTTTTGCCTTCTTTCTTTGTTCTCAGTCAATCAGAGAGAGAAAACAAACTTTTGAATACAGTGTGCCGCAGGGTATTATCACAATCTCACCCAGATGTTCCAAGCCGCTTTCTTCTTTCTTTTTGTGAAGCCACCTCAACTCTGACAGCTAGTAATGGCTGTCTTCCTGGCCACCTGGGTCAAGGGCCATTGCAGACGTTCCAGGGGGTTTGCGGCACCCCCCTTCACATCTGCCCATGCTCTCATTCCTCACTGTCCCTCCAAGACAGTTCCAGACTCCGAAGAGCCCCCCAAAGTGGTAGGATATCGCCGCTCCTCCGGAGCCCCGAAGTTCGTGTGCATACCGTTGAGACGCTGGCCCCTCCCCCTCCCCTTCTGGGCTTCATAGAACAGCTCCACAATGCTTCCTCTGATGCAATCCAATACTCAGAGATAGGTATCAATATGATTTGTGTATAGAGTTCTGTAAAAGTTTTTTTTTTAAAATAAGGTTTTAAAATTAAGTTTCATTATGGGATAGAAACACAGAAGAAATAAAAGTTAGGAAAACAAGAAAAGGAGAGAAAAAATTCAAAGAGAGAAAAGAAAGTAATGACCTCCGACTTTCAGTGCAGTAGATTACAAAAATGACACAACTTCAACTTTTTGATTTACATTTCACAACAGTTCAAGTATTTCTATAATTAAAAAATAATTCTAATCATCAAAACCTAAAAGCAACATTTTATTTTTTTCAGTTTTGAGCAAAAAGTCCAGAAGAGTTTTCCAACTAGAAACAAAACTAGATAACTAGTCACTCTCAACCTTTGGTGTCAGAGTGCACACAGTGTGACTATTTTGAGACAACTGATGGCCAAATATGGCTTTTCAGGCTTGTGCCTCAGTGTGCATATTTTCCAATGAGACAACCGAGACAGGAAGATCATTGGTGTTAGATACTCCCTCCCTCCCTGGTGTTGCAGCAAGACAATAGTAGTTTCCACTCAGGTCCTCTCTTTTGTATGGGAACAGAGAGGCCCCTGATTGGCTGGAGTGCTGGACAGCTCCCTTTTAAAAAGGGAGCTGCCCGACCATGCATTCAGTGGATGCCTGTCCTTATACCAATAAAGAGCTGTTATCGCTAGCCTTTTGTGCCTTTCATTACTCAATCTAACAATTTTATTACAATTCATCAGAATATTCAGACAAAAGGGATTCCTCATTCGAAGAGGGAACCCCGATCTTTAGCTTACATCCCCTTTTATAGTTAACATAACAAAGAAACCTGAAAGAGGAAATTGGATTGGACAGGATAATAGCATACATGTTGATTAAAATGAGGTCTGAAGGGGAATAAATTGTAAGGAGAAAGGTTGTTTAGGTTTCACAAGAGATAAGCCAGACCCCAATTTGTACTAACAAACTTTTCTTATCTGGAACTAGTCTCCAGCTTGTTTATCAGTTTAGAAATGTTAAAAGCTAATGAATCTTGAACATCACTTTAAAAAAAGAATATAAATCAGATTAAAATACAAGCTAACTATGTTAGTTAACAAATAACAAAACCCATGTTATTTGCCCCTCACAACCCAGGAGCAAAACACAGTAAACAGAGGTTTGTCTTTCAAATAGTGGTTTATCTACAAGGAATATATACATACACGTACTAGGCAAAGTCAGGCAATCAATCAACTACAGCATGGAAGCACACATGGAGAGAGAGAACACCCTCACAGGGCCTCTCTTATAAAACAGCCTCTTAACGTGATAGCAGTTAAATAACCCTGCTGACTCATTCTCATTGCATCATTATTACAGCATTACAGTATTACAGCATAATGGCAGCTGGTCAGCTCTTAAATCATCATTACCCTGTCATTCTGAGTGGGAGGTGAGTGTCCCCCCCCCTGCTTTTGCCACACTTTTTTCTCTCTTCCCAGGCTCCAGAGGATTTCTAGCATCCTGGGGAGGGCAAAAACAGCCTCCCCCGCACACCCCGGAGGCCCTCCGGAGGCTTCAGGAGCTTCCCTGAAGACTACAGTGGGCGAAAAACGGCCCTATGGGCAAACTGGAAGTTCGGAACGGTGACTTCCGGTTTGTCCATAGGGCTGTTTTTTTGCCCTCTGGAGCCTTCAGGGAAGCCTCCAGGGCAACACCTCATGTGCCCTAACAAATGGCTCCGTGTGCCACCTGTGGCACGCATGCCATAGGTTCGCCATCACAGTACTAGAATGAGTTTAATTCAGAGCTGCCGCTCCGTGCTCCACTCCACCTTTTAAGTGTTCCCGCGGTTCTGCCCCGCCACCCAGACACCCTCCCCCCAACAAGTCCTGCATGTCAGTAATGAAAGTTGGCTTGTTCTGCATGCAGACGCCAAGCGCAGCCCATTGCGCATGCTCCGATCCCAAACATCAGTTCCGGCTATCAGCTGTGTAGCAGACGCTCGGCATGGCTACTCAACCCCCTCCTCTCAGCGTGAAGGTGAGTGGCCTCCCAGCTGAATGGCAGCCCTGAGCCACGCGGTGCAGCACAGCGGGCTGACATTAGTTACTGCTTCCTTATCTGACTTGTTATGAAAGCTTGAATCTCATAGAACATAACTTAAATACTATATGAAAATATGTTTACATACACCCACACTTGTAGTTTTCTGAAAAAGCATCTCACTTCCCCTGTTTATGGGCACCATATTGAGGGAAGTCACCCCTCCTAGAAGAATGAAATATTTTGAAAAATATTTTAAAAGGCAGAATATTATATTTCCCTAAAGGAGAAACATGTTTTTAAAGACAGAAACTCAGAGCTTCAGCTCCCTGCCCCCAGCAGATATTTGGTGCCCATTAAGAAAGACTGGGCCAGCCTATCTACAAGGCAAAAGACCTTCAGCCTCAGGGTGATGGGATTAGCCCTCATTCAAGATCCAAACCAGGACAAAGCCACTAAGACACAATAGGAATTGCCCACAGAGCACAAGCCTCTTCATTACATCATCACCCTCCAAATTTCAACCAAACTTAACTCAGACAACCTCAGCTATGACTCCTGCATAACCCCATGGGAGTCTGACAGCAACCAATAGAATACGTTTCTTGCACAAGAATAGGAAGCTCAAGGGCAAGGCCCAAGAGAGGGTATAAATAGCCCTCACTCTCCACTCCATGTGGTCAGCTGTACCAGGGCCAATCAGCCTCCATGATTTCAGCGTCTTTCTCCCCACTTGGAACTGAACCAGATGGACATTACTTCCAACAATATAAACACCTACTTAGCCATGTTGGGAAGTGTGCAGTTGTCTATTGTGTAAAAACACTGCATTCTCATATATTGCCAAGCTATACTTTGCCCAACAATTGTTTGTTAAGCCACTTGTGAGCAGTAAATAAGACAAGATGTATAATGTCCCCTTGGTTGATTAAATGTATAGATAAATGTATTAGAAATGCTTGTAGTGAGGTAGGAGATAAGAGGTGAGATAAGAGGCCTGGGAACATGAAGGTTCATGTATTTTTGTATTTAAACAATGCATTGTTGGCTGAGTACCCAAAAGATTTGCAGTGTGACAGATTGTATCATGCAGCATAAACCTGAAAATTAATGTATCAGAATCAGGACTGTTGATAGGAAACATGAATGAACAATTGCAAGTTATACATAAATAACAATAAATTAGAGCAGATAGATTAATTTGTATTCTTTGGTAGAATGTTTATTTAAAATATACGGAGAAATTGTAAAGCATTCAACCCACTGGTGGAAAGGGGAATGGGACAATTCATCACGGCCATCTCTCCATGGCCAACTCACTGTGGGACAACTTGCTGTGGCCAACTCGCCATGGAACTACTTGCCATGGAAAATTCCATGCGAGATAGCTCAACACAATAAATGTTTTCCGACACTGTTTCTTCGACATTATTTTCATATATCAAAGAAACAGTGGCAGATAACATTTATTGCATTGAATTAACCTTTGTGGAACCGTGGGAACTGGAACCGTGGGATCTGGCAGGGTGAGAGCTGTGAACCATAAACACAAAGCTTTTGCTCTGACCCAGCATAACAGATATAGCGCCCTTGCTGACATTAATGGGGACACTAAAGAGACAGGTCAAGGTAGTTGTGATAATAATGACTCAAATAAGCAGGGGATCATGGTCCAAAATGAAGAACTTTCTTTGGAAAGGCGAAATGGGGACCCAGGTATCACACATCAGTCACACAAGAAGATCAAGGTATGTAAAAAGAGAAGTCACCTTCTGGTTGGAGATTCAATCGTAAGGGATGTAAATTTAGGAAAGGATATGGAGGTTTTAAAAGAGGTCAGGTGTCTGCCAGGTGCTACTGCCAGCAGAGACAAGAGGCATATTCTTAAGATAGTCAAGAATGCAAGGACTGTGACGTTGATGCTATTATACATCTTACCACAAATGATCTGTCCCAAAACGATGTACTTTCTGTGAAGAATGATTTCCAGAGCTTGGGGTATGAACTTAGTAGTGTAGGTTGTAGGCTTATCTTTTCAGAGGTTTTACCAGTATATAAGGAACAAAAAGGGAAGGGCCAGCGTGTAGCAGAGTTTTATGTGTAGCTAAAGGAGTGGTGTAAAAGGGAAGGCTTTGGTTTTATTAGTCATGATGCCTGCAGGTGGTCCAATGAAAAACTGTACAAAAGAGATGGTTTGCATCCATCCAAGAAAGGGACTGAGTTACTTGGCATTAAATTCACAGATTTTCTGGATAAACATTTAAACTGAACAGCGGGGACAGAGAATTAATTGATACAGAACATTTCTGTCACCGGCAATCTAAAACTCATAGGGTTATCAGTGCATGTAACAGAGATGTTTGTGCGGGTAAGATTATTGCTCCTGCTGTCAAGCAAAACCAAGCATTTAATAGTGAGTGCCATACTGTTGCAGCAGGTTGAGGCTTGCGCCACAATGCTCAATAAAAACAGGACATGAGACCACAAAGGTGCAAGAGAAACAGGTTTATTGATGCATCGAGTTCAGCGTGTTCACACACCAAAGTCTGAACTGCCTGGGCTCTGCCCAGGAGGCTACTTTTATGCCGTGTTCCACACTGAGCATTCTCAAGGCGTTTCCATACACGAGACAAACATGACATTTCGAAAAGGAGAAGTTCATTTTGGAATGTTACAAACAGAGATGTACATAGGAAAAATACAAAAAGAGAAGTTCCTATAATGTCTTAAGCTATCAGCAATTTCACCTCTGTTCTATCTTACACTCACACTTGGCTTCCTGTGCCCCTCCTTTACAGCGTCTTACCACACTGTTCCAGTAAAATTTGTAACAATTTTGAGGAAGAAAGAGATCAGAGTTTAATCAAAGTGCTTATTAAGGACATATTACTGATTTAAAGTATAGAGTCTGGGGGCTCCTATACCCAGGTGATATGGTGAGATTTTGGCCATTCTCTCCCGGCTGCCTCAATACCATGTGCCTGAATCATACAAGTGGCAAGAAAATAGGGGCAGTCAGGCATAACACAGGTTATGTAGACAGTAAACACAGGGTCAATCAAAATGGACTCAAATGTCTATACACCAATGCACAGAGTATGAGGAATAAACAGGGTGAATTAGAAATTCAAGTAAATGAGGGCAAATATGATATTGTTGCCATTACAGAAACATGGTGGGATGAAACTGACAAATGGAACATACAGCTAGAAGGATTTAAATTATTAAAAAGAAATAGACCAAATAAAAGAGGAGGTGGAGTTGCACTATATATAAGAAATAACTACATCTCTACAGAAATAGAGCACAACAATGATGAGAACTATCTTTTTTTTTTAAACAAAGTTTTATTGGTTTTTTGGTGTTTTACAAAAGGAAAAGGTATGGGGAAAGTTACAAATTGTGGCAGCCGCAAACTGCGGTGTGTATACCCCCCCTCCAGACTCATGTTATACATTTGCATAGCATTCAAATATTACATTATAGCATATAGTCAGTGTGATAAATTCATTAATAATTTCAATCAATTTATATCATGTGGATTTTCTTACTTATTTGTGTGATCTGAGCTTTCTTGATGTCGCCCCGTCTCCCCCCGTTGGCAGTGCTCCTGCCCCTCCCGTGTCTTGTGCATCTACTGGAATATCTTCTGGTTTTTCTAGGAGTAGTTTATTTTTTCCATAAAGGCCTGCGCCTCTATGGGTGTATTAATTCTGACTCTTGTCTCCTCCCAGAATATTAACATACCTTCAGGCAGCAACCAACGAAACCACACCCCCTTCTGGTATAATTTATTCGCCAATTGCGAATAGAATTTTCTTTTCTCCCTCACTTTCTTGGGGATCTGTTTCAGTATGGTTATCTCCTTATCTTTGTATATCAGGGCTTGTCCCCTTTGTGTATTCAGAATTTCATCTCTTGTGCTTTTCCTAAGAAATTTAATATGCACCTCCCTGGGAACATTGTGTGTTCTGGCATATGCAGAGTTCACTCTATAAGCCAGGTCTATTTCCCACCCCATCTGTTGTTTTTCTTTCTGGATATACTCAGCCAAAATATTTGTCATGATGTCCCTTATGTTTTCATCATCTGTCTCCATCACATTTTGAAACCTAAGATAAAAAGACATTCTCTCAAACTCTATTTTCATTTCTTGGGTGTCAAGCTCTTTGTTTCCCTTTTGCACGCTCTCCACCCCCCCCCCCCTTCATCTCAGCCGCCCCCTGCTCCAAAAGATCCAGTCTCTGTGAGTTCTTATTAATATTTTCGTAGTTCCCTCTAATTTCTTCTTTCATCTCCTTCAGTTGTTTCTTAATTTCCTCTTGTCCCTGTAGAAGTTGCTGGAACATTTGATGAAACTCCAAGTCCGCAGTTTTAACTTGTTTAAGGGCTGTCAACGTTGTTTGAGTACTCGGACTTGAGGTTGCAGATGTCGGGGCAGAGGCAGCAAAGCCAGACTTTCCAGGAGGTGGTCTTTTAGATGTCATTGTTGGTAATAAAGGGTCCAGTCAGTATAAAGAGGAATCAATCAGAGTGGTAGAGCAGCCAAGAGAGTCCGGGGGGTAGAGAGACCAGGCACCAGGGAACTCTCTAATCACCCTGGCAGGGAACAGACGTTTTTCACTCCAGAAAGTTCAAAAACAAACAATTCACAAGAGAATTATCCAAATAACACGGAGACAAAGACCGGAAGCCTGAAGCTAAGAGGTGGAGTCAAGTTCAGCTTTCATGAAGACAACGGAAGTGTGCCATCTTGCCCTGCCAACTTCGGGCACTGAGGCAACAAATAAAGTTTTCAAAATTCAAAGTTCCCAAAGCTTCCAGATCGCATTGTCTTAAAACCTGAAGGTTTAAATCTGAAGATCCATTTAGTTGGAGTGTGACCTCCTTGGTTTGGCTCTCCCCCTCCTCCTTCCCTTGGGGCTACGAGCACTTTTGTTTCTAGCCGCTTGTCCAAAGGGGGGGGAAATCCCCCTCCCCTCCAGCCACACCTCTCCAAATTAACAAAAGTTCCAATTAGCACAACTGATGATTTTTAAAGTTGGTAAAGGGTATGAAGAGAGTCTACACCTCACCGCACCGCCGCTGCAGCCTTCAGCATTCTTTTTTTCTTCCGGACAGCCTCACAGCGAAGACGCTACGCGCCTCCCCTTCGGCTCCCCGGTGCCTGGAGCGAAGCGAGAGCCCCCTGACGGCCGCCGCCGATGCAGGGGTCCTCCCACCGCGCCGCTCCTTTGGCAGAACGCCTCTCCGGGGCGTTCTGTGCCCCCCAAGGGGTGGGGAGCCCACCGGGGATGCGCGTGGCGGGCAGTCTCTGCCCGTCGCCGTCAGCCACCGGAACCGGAAGCCCGATGAGAACTATCTTGAATGCATTTGGGTCAATATTAAAGGTTGGGGGAGGGGGGGGGAGAACATTGCCATAGGTGTATAATACAGGCCACCCAACCAAGCAGAGGAAGTAGATGAACTTTTTGCTAGTCAGCTAACTAAAGTATGTGGGAAGCACACCACAATAGTAATGGGGGATTTTAATTAACCCAACATCAACTGGGAAACAAACTCTGCACCAAGTGGAAGATCCAACAGGTTCCTAACGAACCTAGCAGACAACTTTGTTTCAGAAAAAGTAGAGAAGGGAACAAGGGGATCGGACATATTAGACTTAATTCTCACTAACAGAGAGGAAATGATAGAAGGTGTTGAAGCCATAGGAACCCTGGGGGCAGGTGACCATGCAATATTGGAATTCAACATTATGCAAACACAAGTAGTAGAACAAAGTCAAACTAGAGTCTTGGATTTTAAGAGAGCAAATTTAAATAAACTTAGGGAGAGCTTGGGAAGAATTCCATGGATGAGAATCCTCAAGGGGAAAATAACTCAAGAACCTTGGGAAATTTTGAAAAATGAGATTACAAAAGCTCAGTCTAGCACAATACCAATGAAGAAGAAAAATAACAGCTCCCAAAAGAAACAAGCATGGCTGCATAAAGAACTCTCTGACAAATTGAAAGACAAAAAAGTTAAGTATAAAAAGTGGAAAGAGGGGGATATAACTAAGGCAGAATATCAGCAAATAGCCCGAGCCTCGAAAGATGAAGTGAGGAAAGCTAAGGCTCACAATGAAGAAAGGCTTGCCACAAAAGTACAAAATAACAAAAAAAGCTTCTTCCAACATGTTAAAAACAAGAAAAAAGTTAAGGAAACAATTGGTCCATTGCTGGGAGAAAGTGGCAAGAAGGTGACAAGCAACAGGGAGAAAGCAGAACTATTTAACTCATTTTTTGCATCTGTCTTTACACAAAGGGATAAAACAGTCCAACCTATCAAAACAGCACCACAAAAGTCAGATTAGGAACACAAATTGAAATAGGGAAGAAAATGCTAAGTGAGCACCTGTCTACCTTAGAAGACTTCAAATCACCAGGACCGGGTGGATTACACCCCAGGGGTCTGAAGGAACTGGCAGATGAGATCTCAGAACCACTCAACTATATCTTACAGAGATCCTGGAGCACCGGGGAACTGCCAGAGGACTGGAAAAGAGCTGATGTGGTTCCCATCTTCAAAAAGGGAAAAAAAAAATAGGCCCAGGAAACTATAGACCTATCAGCCTGACCTCAATGCCAGGAAAGATTCTGGAAAAGATAATCAAGCAATGAATTAGCGAACACCTAGAAGTAAACAAAGTAATAGCCAAAAGCCAACATGGGTTTGTCAAAAACAGATCATGCCAGACTAATCTTATTGCATTCTTCGACAAAGTGACAAAATTAGTGGACCAGAGGAATGTCGTCGATATAGTTTACTTGGAGTTCAGTAAGGCATTTGATAAGTTAGACCATAACCTACTACTAGATAAAGTAGAAGAATGTGGGTTTGACAGCATCACCACCAGATGGATTCGTAACTGGCTGACCAACCACACTCAACGTGTAGTCCTCAATGGAACTGCATCTACATGGAGGGAAGTATGCAGTGGAGTACCCCAAGGCTCTGTTTTAGGCCCAGTACTCTTCAACATCTTCATCAATGATTTGGATGAGGGAATAAATGGGGAACTCATCAAATTTGCAGATGACACCAAGCTGGCAGGAATAGCCAACACTCCAGAAGATAGGCTAAAGATACAGAAGGATCTTGACAAACTTGAACATTGGGCACTATCTAATAAAATGAAATTCAATGGTGAAAAGAGTAAGGTTCTACATTTGGGCAAGAAAAATGAAATGCACAGGTACAGTATAGGTGGTACCTTGCTCAATAGTAGTAACTGTGAGAGGGATCTTGGAGTCCTAGTGGATAACCATTTAAATATGAGCCAGCAGTGTGCAGCAGCTGCTAAAAAAGCCAACATAGTTCTAGGCTGCATCAACATGGGGATAGAATCAAGATCACGTGAAGTGTTAATACCACTTTATAATGCCTTGGTAAGGCCACACTTGGAATACTGCATTCAGTTTTGGTCACCACGACGTAGAAAAGATGTGGAGACTCTAGAAAAAGTGCAGAGAAGGGCAACAAAGATGATTAGGGGACTGGAGACTAAAACATATGAAGAACGGTTGCAGAAACTGGGTATGTCTAGTTTAATGAAAAGAAGGACTAGGGGAGACATGATAGCAGTGTTCCAATATCTCAGGGGTTGCCACAAAGAAGAGGGAGTCAAACTATTCTCCAAGGCACCTGAGGGTAGAACAAAAAGCAATGGGTGGAAACTAATCAAGGAGAGAAGCAACTTGGAACTGAGGAGAAATTTCCCGACAGTTTGAACAATTAATCACTGGAATAGCTTGCCTCCAGAAGTTGTGAATGCCCCAACACTGGAAGTCTTTAAGAAGATGTTGGATAGCCATTTGTCTGAAACAGTATAGGGTTTCCTGCCTAGGCAGGGGGTTGGACTAGAAGGCCTCCAAGGTCCCTTCCAACTCTGCTATTGTATTGTATTGTATTGAATTGTCTGTGGTGAGTTGTCCCATGGCGAGTTGGCTGCAATGAGATGACTGGCAAGTTGGCCGTGATGAGTTGGCTATATAGGATATACAGTATTTTTCAAAAGGGAAACGAATAGAAGGCAATGTATTAATCAGTACACTGATGTGATGGAAACAAGGATGAGTTAAAGTAAAAAGGCATTAATAGCTGTAGTAAATGGTGTTGGCATCAATTACTATATTTTTCAGACTATAAGATACACTGGAGTATAAAACACATCAAGATTTTGAAGAGGTAATTTTTTTAAAAAAAGTTTTTGCACTTTGCAGGCCTCCCAAACCCTCTGCACGAGAGTTTAAGGAGCCTGCAAAGTGCTTCTGGGGGCGGGGGGGGGGGGGGGGGAAGCAAGCAAAAAAGGGGGCGGGTTTTTTGCAGAAAACAGTGCATGCATAGGCTTTGGGAGGCTTGTAAAGTGCTCCTGGGGGCTGGGGGGGGGCAAAACGAGCCAAAAAAACAGCCCGTTTTTGCAAAAAAACAGGACATGCATAGCAGGGGTGGGTTTCATTTTTTTTTACTACCCATTCGGTGGGCGTGGCTAGGTAGGCATGTGACTGACTAGGCGTGGCCAACTTGACATCACTCGTGCACATGCCCACTCTGTCACATCCCCCCCTCCCACTTAGCCACATCCACCGAAAATTTCTGTTTTGCCAGCTGGGAGGCTGGCAAAGAAGCCTCCCTTTCCCTGCTGCCGCCAAACGGTCCGTGCCCTCCCCCTACAGATTGATGCTGCAAGAGGAAAGGAAAGATGCTGGTCTTGGGAGAGACCTTCCTGTTTGCCCAGCACTCGCTCAGAGACCTCCTAGCTCCTACCCCCACCCCCCCCACCCACCCCCCAACAGTTTGGGGGGGGGGGCTGGGCACAGCCACTCACTGGTTCTTTCTTCTTCTGGTTCCAAAATAAACCCCGGTTGGTTGGTTGATTAAAGTGTGGGTTGGATCCTAATATTCCATCACTGGAGGCTTTTAAAAGGGATAAATTTTCGGTGGCTGGCTGGCAAAGAAAGCTCTCAGCCATGACTGGCACTGCTGACGCTGTGAAAGGGAAGCCTCACGGAAGTGGACGGAGGCTATGGCCTCGGTCTGGCATGAGCTGCGGGCCTGGTCTGGGGAGCGGCTCTCCCGGGCAGCTGCTGCGACAGCTGCGGGAGGAGCACCCCTTCTTGCCTCTGACGGGCCTTCCCCGCTCCTGCTGGCACACTAAGCTGGGCCGCAGGGCCAGCCAGGTCCCATCCTGCGTGTTGCCCCAGCCTTCGCTCACGCCTCTGTGTCATCTTTGGGCGTACAACACACGGGAGATCCTAGCTGCAGTTTACTCATGAGCAACATCACCCAGTGAAATACTAGAACAGCGATGGCTAACTGTTTTTGGATCATGTACCAAAAGTGGGGGGAGCACAGGGGGGTCATGTGCGGGCGTGCCCACACCCATAATGCTATGCACACGACACCAGTGATAGCACATTCGCTGCATTCAGTGTATAAGACGCACCCAGATTTTCACCCTTTTTGGGGAGAAAAAGGTCCGTCTTATACTCTGAAAAATACGGTAGTTTTTATTAGATTTTCTTTCTTTTTCTCTTACCTCATTGTTTTTCTTCTGCTTACTACCACTTGTTTGCTCCAAAGGGCAATATGGAAAAGCACCCCTAGATGAGTGGTTTGTGAAATATTTTCTTTGTGTTACACACAGGGCTATAAACCACAATAATTTTATTTATATATTATTTATGCTGACTCCCAATGACTAATACAAATCATAATGGCTTGGTTGGCAAACTATGCTCAGTCTTTTCTGTCCCCCAGAGCCTCCTATCAAGGACCCCAAAACTGGGCTATTTTAATTTCTGGGTTCAGAGACAATATTAAGGAGCAAATAAGGCAAGAGAAAAAGAAAGACAATCTAATACAGTCTAAGCCAACACAATTCATCTTAGCTCTTCATGCTTTTCTACTGTAAGGCTTACAGAAAGTTAGCGATCAAATGCCTTAAGTTACTCAAACTGTCCAATCCTTTATAAAGCCATCCAAGTTGGTATTTGGAGTAGCCAGGCTTTTGTTTGATTCTGTAGAGCTCTTGAGACCTATAATATCTTTTCCCATTTGGTCCTCAGATGAATTGGGCTATACTTCCCAGCAGTCTGGGTTTTATGGCCAATGTCTTGGGAAAAGGAGATTGTCCATACTAGAATATAGGATATTGCATGGGTCGAAGCAAGGCTGAGAAGATATCTGCAGATCACTCACATCCTGGACATAAACTGTTTCAACTCCTCCCCTCAGGATGATGATATAGGGGAAGGGGTGTCAAACTCAATTTCATTGCAGGCCAGTTCAGCATTATGGTAGCCTTCAAAGGGCCAGGTGGGTGTGGCTGGGTGGTCATGTGACCAGGTGGGCATGGCCAACTCGACCTGGCCCACTCAATGTCGCTCACGTCGAGGGGCACCTGTGATGGGCCAGACAAGACTGGGAGGGGTGATCCAGGGTGAGGGCCAAAGCCTGGGGCGACCAGCTGAGCATCCGCACTTGCATGAAGCTGGGGAGGATGCCTGGAGGGGGGGTGTCAAGCGGTGCTGGGGTGCAGGGTGGGGTGTCGAACTGCCCATTCGGTTTTAGGCTGGTGTCCAGACACAGAGGCAATGGTAGTGGGGAGAGGTCAAAACGGGAAGCCCCTGTCCACCACTGCCTGCCCATTACCCACGGCGGCTTCCCATTTTCACCCCTCATCCCCATTGCAGTCCGTGCAATACTGTTCGACCCCCCGGCACCCTCCTCAGCCACACACAAGCACCGATCCCCTGCAGTTCGTGCAGTACTCTAGTGCAAGATCACACAAGATCAGTAGCTCGAAATCTTGCACTACCAATCTCACACTACAGTAGTTTAGGTCTCTGTTCTCTGCTGAGGCTTGTACCAGATCCAGCTGAAGAGCGTTTGTAAGACAATGAGATTTTGGGGCAGTGAAATCACCTTGCTTGAAGCCTCCCATCGGCTTGAAAATGCCTTTCACACCGTTCCAGTCTCGGCACGAAGTGTGTTTACAAGCTCATGGGAGGTTTCAAGCAAGGCAATTTCACTGCCCCAAAGTCTTGGCAGCTTGCAAACACTTTTTTAATGCTGTCCCAATCTTCCTCCGCACTCAGGAAGGGATGAGGGAAGGGGGAGAGATTGGCAGCACTGCTGCCGGCCGTGGCTTTCCCACGCAGAGGCAGGGTGATCCCAGTGAAAGGGGGCTGTGACGCTAGGCTGGCAAGCAGGGCATGGAGGTGCTGGTGTGGGCATGGTGCTGATCTACAAATTGGTGTGGCCATACAGGCTGGAACATGGTCAGCCTTAGATCCAACCTGCCCAGCCACCCTGGAGCCAGCGAGAGACATGGACAGCCTTAGATCTGACTCAAGAGGCTGCCCCCCTCCCCCCCACCCTGGGTATGTGCACAGGAGGTGGCGAGTGCTGCCGTCCTGGATGTTAAGTACTTTGAATATGTTAAGTACTTTGAATGCATGTAGTTTCCATCAAAGTCCTCTACTACCAGCAGGAACTCATTTAAATCTGATTGGCCGAAGGCCCTGCCAGAGCCCTATAAAAGGGCTGCTGCAGGACAGAACCTTTGCTGGATTGTAGATAGCAGTCACTGAATAAAGAGCTGTTGTTACTGAGCCGGAGTCTGCCTCATCCGTTCACCCGATCTAACACTGGCGACGAGGATGGGATTGGAAGGCAACTAGGCACCGAAAGAGTACAAACAATCCAGCAAGTAATCCAGCCCGGAGCGAATCGGGGCAGCAAGCAGCCATCTCAAGCAGAAAATTTGAATCGACTTCAACCAAGACAAAATGACTACACACACCCCACCAGCTCCGTACGACCAAGCCGCCGAACACTGGGAGTCCTACATGATGAGGTTCGACTGCTTCCTCGAAGCCAACGACCTCCTGGGCCTGTCCAAAGGCTGGAAGAAGGCAATGTTTCTAAGCTACTGCAGACCAGAGGTGTTCGAAACAGCGAAGGACTTATCCAAGCCAACACCACTCCATTCGGTCGCTTGGTCAGTGCTACAACAGACGCTGTGAACGCACTATGCTCCCAGACCATCTAAATATGTGCGGAGGCACAAATTCAACCTCTGAAACCATAAGGCTACTGAGTCCTCAACCAAGTCGACAGAAACATTGCAGAGACAAAGCAGCCCGAAGAGCATGCAGAAAACACCAGCGTGCATCATGAGACCATGGAGCCAGAAGCGTCAGGTAACGATGACGATATCTACCGCATGCGCACTGACCACAAGAAATCGGCGCGGAAATTCAAATTACATTCTCCACCCTGGACAGTTTTTCCCCTCGTGCCATCACTCTGCTGAACACCTAATTCTCACAGTGTTGTCTATGTATATTTACCCATGTAGTGTGGCTGTAGCAGGTCCTAGGAAAATAAGATATTTTAGAGAATGTTAAAAAGACAGAAAATTTCCCCTAAAAGGGAGGGAGAAACTCACACACGGACACCCCTTGTCAATGGGCCATTAAGGCCTGAGTCAGTCTATTCTACATAACAAAGATCTACCCCCTTCAGCTCCAGGATGATGGGATTAATACATGGCCCTCGGGACATGATAGGATTAGCCTTCTACCCATCTAGCAACAGAACTCATCACATGGCACCTGGGGAGATTACATCACCCAGCAAGATTCAGCCAGGCCTGAGACACAGTCAGCCTACAAAGTTAGCTAAGACCCCCGCCCCCTGGGAGTCTGTCAGCCAATGGGTTACATTTCTTGGACAGGAACAGGAAAACTCAGGCTCTCTCAGCATCTCTTCCCTTTTTTTTTCTTCACCCAACATCATCAAGGCATGTGATCCTGTCCACCATTAAAAACCATCTTTCCAATCAGCCTCCATGTTTCCAATGTCTTTTTCCCCACTTGGAACTGAACCCAAATGGACATTTCTTCCAACAACGTTTCCTTGCATTTTGCCCACTGTAATGCAGATTTTAAAAATTAATACTGCCACTGTAAGGTTCGAGAATACTTGAGATCCATAGAAGTTTGAGAATACATCCAAGTCACAATGAGCCAAACATGAGACTTAAAACGGAGGCTTGAATAACAATCATCATTTAATCTTTTATCAAAGTTTAAAGACATGATGGTCAGTTGTTCCCAACATACCCCAAGGATATGCAGGGAAGAACTACCCTTCAGAGAAGGTGTAGCTCCTTTTTATACAGTCAGAGACATAATCACTAGCCTTATCAGTCTTATCTGATCAGTCTTATCTGATCAGTCTTATCTGAGGAGAAATTTCTTGACAGTTAGAACAATTCATCAGTGGAACAGCTTGCCTCCAGAAGTTTTGAATGCCCCAACACTGGAAGTCTTTAAAAAGATGTTGGATAGCCATTTGTCTGGAACGGTATAGGGTTTCCTGCCTAGGCAGGGGGTTGGACTAGAAGACCTCCAAGGTCCCTTCCAACTCTGCTATTGTATTGTATTATCTCTTTCCTGTTCTCACGATTGGCCATTTGGCCCCCTGTTGTGAAGGGCACAGATCAAAGGTGAGATAGTTCTTAGGCAGAAGGGGGACAGATCAAAGGTGTCAGTTTTACAGCTCCATTCTGGGACAAGTTCTATGCCCATAGATTGCAGATTGATAAGAGTTCAAATGGCAAGGATCACACTTTTTGACATTTGCCAGGTAAAGACACTAATAACAGGGCCACAGGAAGTCAGTTGCAGGGAACAAAAGGCACTTACAGCATGCAAGCATATACGTTATAAATACAAGGCATAATATATGTGTGTTACAGAAAACAAATGTTTTTACTAAAACCAACAAGTTTGTATCCTTATTACTGAAGGGGAATAGTAATAAGGATACAAATTTGTTGATTAGTAGAAATATTTGTTTTCTCTAACACATATATATTATGCTTTGTATTTGTAACATATAAGCTTGCATGCTGTAAGTGCCTTTTGTTCCCTGCAACTGACTTCCTGTGGCACTATTGTTGCAGAAATGAGACTAGACCAGCTCTTTGTTAAAGCGAAAGGTTTATTGCGCAAGGTTCAGCAGCGATTGGTCAAGCAAAATCTGAACCCCGAAGGGCAGTCGTTTACAAGCTTTTATACTCTTTAACCAGAATATCGATCAACCCAAAGTACACTGTCTTCCTGGGTCACATACACCTCTTTCCTGTGTCACGTAGGCCTCGTACACCTTCTCCCCTACTGTGACAGAACATTTGTTCAACTTACTCAATTGCTCCCCAAAAGGGAGTATTTGTATCAATATCCTGGTTTCTTTGTTTTAGCTTGGTGAAGCAGACAGAGTGATTGACAGAGTGATTAACCCTTGCCCCGTTTCTCAAGGGAAGAAACTTTAATATCTAGCTCTATTTATCTAGTTGTCAACTTCTCTTTGATTCCCCCCTTTGAAACTCTTCCGCCTTCATAGGAGGAGTGTCACAATCGTCTGTACCAGCTATTTTCTCGTACTCCCACATTGCCATTACCTGCGTCACTGCCTCTCTCTTTGCTAATAATGATAGGCTATTAGTTGTTTTTACAAAGATAGGGTGAACACATGGGATGACAATACAACCTGCAGCAATTAGACCTATTAGAGCTACTATAGCTTGTAAACCAGGCAGTTTAGGAAACCATTCGCCAAAGATTTCTTTAAAGTTATATCCACTCCATTTCTGATCAGCATTATGAGTGAGTTGTCTCATTTCTGTTGTCAATTGCTTAATGACCTTTCCCATCTCGTCAATCTGTAGACAGCAGTTAGAGAGGTTGAATTTTCCACACACACCTCCCTCCCTAGCTAAAATATAATCCAGGGCCAATCTATTTTGATATACCGCTATCCTGAGTTTGTCCGTGGCTTCAGATAATATGTTTAGGGCCTTATCTAGCCTTTTACCAACTAAATCTAGCACTGCTTGCAATTGGATAATTCTGTTTAACATATAAATAGGTGTCCTGTATCCATATGACCCATCTTCTGCCCAAGTGGCTTGTCCATAAGTACAGACTATTCTTTCAGAGTCCCAGATGTCAGTCTTCTCATATTCTGCCAACTCTTTACAGGGGAAGTTAGAGAAGGCCGTGTCCATGTCTCTTCTACGCCTCTGCAGGCCTACTGGGTCATAAACAGGGACCCCTAATACCTGCCTAGATTGGATGGGTAAAAGGAAGAAGGAGGGCTTGATCCACCCAAGAACACAGGATCCTGACCAATTTCCTGGTAATCTCTCATATGCCAGGTTACCACATATCCAATACATATTGTCCGGGGCTATCCACACTTCTGATTTACCACCCAAATAATGAAGTATTGTAGCGTCAAATTTTTCAGGCTCTGTTCCATTATTAGGAGACGTCCAGAATTTATATTCCTGGTCCCACAGCCCTAAACATATGAGGTCTCCCACCGGTATACTCTGGTTTCTCGTAAAACAGTTTCTTCCCACTGGGTTGGTTGATAGAGTCCAGACAACACCGGCAAAGCGAGTTCTGGCCGTAATGTTTCCTGCTCTAAACATGCTATTAAAGACCTGTGAGCTAGCTTCCAAGACTTCCCATGGCCACTGCTCACCCATGTTTGTACCACCACACACAAAACAGTTCTTTACAGTCAGTGTTTTTGCTACTTCTTCAGCCATTTCCATAATAATAATAATAATAATAATAATAATAATAATAATAATAATAATAATAATAATAATAAATTTGGATTTATTAGCCGCTCCCTTTCCAAGTAGGACTCGGGGCGGCGTACAATGGAGCATAAAACATAAAAGATATATAACAACACAAAAACGTACATACATACACAACACACATACATACACGGAGGAGGAAACAAATTACATCATTAGACAGTTAAAAATCAACTTTAAAATACCCCAATTGTAAAAACCCAATAAGAATTAATATTTAAGGACAATTAAAAAACAGTTAGGAGGAATGAGGAAATTATGATTGCGATTGAGCCAGGCCAGATAATTGAAAGAGGTGAGTCTTCAGCTGTACACGGAAGGAGCGGAGATCGGAAGTAATCCTGATGTCACGGGGGAGGTCATTCCACAGGGCTGGGCCCATCACAGAGAAGGCTCTGCTCCTGGGTGTCGCCCCCCGGCACTGTTTGGCGGACGGCACCCGGAGAAGTCCCTCTCTGTGTGAGCGAATTGGTCGTAGGGATGTGTGGGGCAGGATGCGATCCTGCATATAACTAGGCCCTGTGCCATGAAGCGCTTTAAAGATCATAATCAAAACCTTGAAACGCACTCGGTAGACCACAGGAAGCCAGTGCAGCTCGCGCAGGAGAGGTGTTACAGGGGAGTATCTAGTCCTCCCCATAATCACCCGCGCGGCCGCGTTCTGGACCAACTGTAGTCTCCGAGTGCATCTCAAGGGAAGCCCCATGTAGAGAGCATTGCAGTAATCCAGGCGAGACGTCACTAGCGCATGGGTGACTGTGCGTAGGGCATCCCGGTCCAATAAGGGGCGCAATTGGCGCATCAGGCGGACCTGATGGAACGCCCCCCTTGCCACGGCTGTTACATGGTTATCCATGGACAGCCGGGCATCCAGGAGGACGCCCAAATTGCGCACCTGTTCCATGGGGGCTAGTTGGACGCCCCCGATGGCCAGAGATGGAAGCACCTGGTTGAACCGGGAGGCCGGAAGCCACAGCCACTCCGTCTTGGAAGGGTTGAGTTTTAGTCGGTTGCCATCCATCCAGACCCGTACGGCCTCCAGACACCGGGACATCATTTCGACGGCCTCATTGGGGTGGTTCGGAGTGGAAATGTATAGCTGAGTATCATCAGCATACAGATGATATCCCACCCCAAAACCACGGATGATCTCGCCCAGCGGTTTCATATATGTGTTGAACAGGAGAGGCGAGAGCACCGATCCCTGTGGCACTCCACATGTGAGTGACCTCCGGGTCGAACTCTGCTCCCCTGTCAACACACGTTGCGTCCGATCAGAGAGGTAGGAGCCAAACCACCGTAAAACGGTGCCCCTGACTCCCAGCCCCTCTAGCCGGTGCAACAGGATACCATGGTCGATGGTATCGAACGCCGCCGAGAGATCAAATAGGACCAGGATAGAGGAACAACCCCTATCTCTGGCCCTCCAGAGATCATCAACCAATGCGACCAAGGCCGTCTCCGTGCTGTGCCCGGGTCGGAAGCCGGACTGGCGCGGGTCTAGATAATCATTTTCCTCCAGGTGACGTGGGAACTGCTGTGCTACCACACTCTCTACAACCTTCGCTAAAAAAGGAAGGTTGGAGACTGGACGATAATTGACTAGGTCCGTTGGGTCCAGGGAAGGCTTCTTGAGCAGGGGCCTCACCACCGCCTCTTTCAAGGCGGCCGGTAGAGACCCCTCGCCCAACGAGGCGTTCACCAGGCCCAGGAGCCAGTCGCGCGTAACCTCCCAGGATGCCAGTACAAGCCAGGAGGGACACGGGTCCAATAAACATGTGGTGGGTCGCAGACGTCCACGCAACCTGTCCAAATCCTCGATGGCAACCGAGTCAAACTCCTCCCAAAGCGGTCCCTCAAGACTCGCAACGGGCGTCTCTACTGAACCACTGAAAGGGGTCCATCCCATCCGGATTTGAGCGACTTTGTCCTGTAGATAATTCCCAAACTCCTCTGCTCTGCCCTGTAGTGGGGCTTCCCGTGGTCTCTCAAACAAGAGGGAACGGGTCACCCGAAACAGGGCGGCAGGGCGGTTATCTGCAGACGCAATAAGAGCGGCGCAATGTTGACGTTTGGCCGCTCTTAATGCCACAAGGTACGTCTTCAAATAGGCTCGTGCCTGTGCTCGGTCAAATTCGGAACGGGAGGATCTCCAACGACTCTCTAGGCGTCTCTTGTGGCGTTTCATCACCCTTAGCTCCTCGGTAAACCAAGGTGCCAGGGTGGTTCGTCGCCGCAGGAGAGGCCGCAAAGGCGCCACCCGGTCTAGGGCCCCGGTAGTCGCACTATTCCATGCGTCTACCAGGTCCTCCACTCGGGGGCGGGTCAGGTCCACAGGAGGTGGCCCAAGTTCCGTCTGGAACCTATCCGGTTCCATCAGGCGCTTGGGGCGGAACCATCTAATACCTTCCGGTTCCGCCTCCTCGCGGCGGGGGGTAGCACCAGGGAAGTCCAGCTGGAGAAGTGAGTGATCCGACCATGACAGGGGAATAGTGTCTAGATCCCCTATTCCCAGATCACTCGTCCACTGGCCAGAGACAAAAACAAGGTCCAGGGTGTGGCCTCCCTCGTGAGTAGGGCCCTGAATTAACTGGGTCAGGTCCATGGCTGTCATGGAAGCCATGAACTCCCGAACCCCCTCAGACGCTTCTCCCATCGACGGCAGATTAAAATCCCCCATCACTAAAAGTTTTGTAAATAAGTTATTAGCCTTGGAACTTATTGGGAGCGGGTCCTCCTCCAATTTCCTCAGGTTGTCATATACTGACCAACCCAGGGATCTAACTTGTCCGTCGTAGATTCTTTCCATCCTCACAGTTAGATAAGTTAAGGGGTCTGTTCCTATTCCATCAATCCCAAATCCATAAACCTTTAAAGATGGATGGTTCCTATATATTTTCAACTTGACCCGATTACTATCTCCTACCCTAGTGAAATCACCTAATCCTGGGCACCCCCGGTACCCGCCTCCGGTATACTCACAGACACACTCCCATCCTGCACACCGCACTGAGCCTACACAAGGTAGCCATTTATTCTGTCTGGCGGTGACCCAGGTGGTGTCTGTCCCACACATATATATGTGATTTCTTTTGTACGTTTCTTTCCAAGAATCAGACCCACACCCCACCCTTCCTGTTTTGCCTGGTTGATCTATTGCCATGCAAGCATCAAACTCCAACATTATCTTTTCTTTTCCTTGTCTCAGGACAGTAGTGTGATTAACATATGCATACAGACCTTCTATTTTTCCATTATAGACTTCACCAAAGCCTGTATACAATGTGACATTTAGTCTTTCAGGGGTCTCAGGTTTATAGCAGATCTCTTTCCCCCCTAATCTACACAGAGTGTACATGATCCCATCTCTCTGGCACATCTTTCCTGTTGGCTTACATTCTCTCGGGGCCTGGGTATGATAGACTAGTATAGTGACTGTAGCCAAGCCCTGCCTGGCCTGGGTGACGCACTGTTGGCAGTCATCAGGTCCTTGCTTAGATGTCTCCTTAACTTCTCGACGTCTCCGGTCCCCCTGGTGGAACTGATGCATAGCAAGGGCTACTAAGGACGGATGTTTCTGAACTTTGCACAACCCTGCCCATCCTTTCCTCAGCTGAAAAGGGCTGATTGTTTGTTCGATTATGAAGTAAGGGGGTTGGCCACAATCCATAGCCATTAAAGGTAAACCAGTAGGAGTTAGGAGGTGTCCACATATTCCAACTCTAAATAATCTTCCTATGTGTTTGCATACTTCAGGATCTCTAAGCTCTATTTCCATACACATTATGGATACATGCAAATCAAACCCTTTGAGGTCATCACATGGCTGGGGCCATCTATCTTCCCAATATGCGGGATCTATCCTAAGCACTTTGTTAAATCCATAATCCACCCTTCCTATAGGATCACTAAAAATAATCCTATGTCCAGAACCCCATTCACCTAAGTTTTCAATATATACATCCCCACATCCCAACCACATATTGCAACCTATTACTATAAGCATTATTATAAACCTTGAATCCATTCTTCCACCATGCGTAGAGGATCAGATTCCGGGGTGAACCAGCAAAGCATCTTCAACACTGTGTGCAGGGAACCTATTGCCAGTAAGGTTCAGCAGAGTGTCCTTTCAGGTAATACAGCCTAGTAAAGTTATTTGTGTTGGAACCGGAGTACCAAGGGTTTATCCATGGATTGTGCTTCCCACTGGACCGGGTCGCTCTGGGCTGCTGCTTTTAGTCTGGTCTAATGAATCCACGATTTAGACTCCAGTACTTTTACTGCAAGGGGAGAACACATGGCCACCGTATATGGCCCTTTCCATTTAGCCTTAAGAGGTTCATTTTTCCAATGTTTTACCCATACCCTATCTCCGGGTTTAAAGGAATGGCATTTAGTACTAAGTAGAGGTGGCGTTTGTTCCCCTGCATATTGTTTTATTACCTCGAGCTGTGTATTCAACCCCTATAATTGTTTGATCAATTCCCTATTACCTATTCCCCCCTTTTGGGATAATTCCGGCCATCCTACAACCTCTCTTCTTAAAATTGTTGGAGCCCTACCATACATCATCTCAAATGGGGATATATGATACTTTTTGCGAGGGGCCGTCCTTATATTGTATAAGGCCAAGGGTAATGCATCAAACCAACTCAAATGAGTTTCTATGCATATTTTAGTTAGTTTGTCTTTCAGGGTTCGATTAACCCTTTCAACTCTTCCACCGGACTGGGGGTGAAACGCACAGTGGAACCTACACTGTGTCCCTATTGCCGGGGCCAATAGTTGATTGGTCTTATGTTCTAGCAAGTGTGGTATATATGGTCTGCCATCAGGAAGGATATACCATCCCTCTTTCAATTCAGCTTTTAAATCATGGACCGCCCGCCGGACTTCAGAGGCTGAATAGGTGGGAGTTACTGTAGTAGGAATAGCACCTATGTCCATTACTACAAAGACATTAAGGTCTGGAGTAGGTTCGTGTCTGACGAGCCTCCACATCTGCCTTCCTGTTGCCGATGGCTATAGGATCCAAGCCCCTGGGGGTATTCCATGGCGACTGTGTAGGACATATGATGTCAGCTTCCAAATATTTATTAATTAGTGTATGAATAGATTCAGTGGCAGCCAGAGTATAGTACCTCTGCTTAATCCTAACCGGTACCGCTGACGCCTTTAATTCTATCACCACAGGGTTTTGGTATTTTGCGCATCCAGGGGGGTTATCCTCCGCCCAAACTCCTGGGACTTAAAACTCTTGCCACTTATTGTCACCCGAGGCCGCTTCTTGTATCACCATCAGTCTCCAGGTATGTTCAGGATGGTGGGCCAATATCAGTTGGTTACTTTCTGGAGCAAAGGTGACAGTTGCTTTTAGCTTGGTTAACAAGTCCCTCCCTAAAAGGGGAATGGGACACTCCGGCATATTCAAAAATTGGTGTTGTAGAACAGTATTCCCAAATTGACATATTGCAGGTTCAAGAATTGGCCTCCCCAAAATTCTCCCGGAAACCCCTTGAATTTCAATCTGTCTACCAGTAGGTGGTGCTATTGCCTTATTAACCACCGACCGGCTAGCTTCCGTATCCAAAAGGAAGGTTGTGTCTGTATCTCTCACCTGCATTTTAACCAAGGGCTCGGGGGGGGGGGGGGTCCTCTAAGGCCTGACCCCTTCAATCAGTCCAATCCACTTCCGCTAATCCTATCAACTCCCTTGTCTCCTGCTGACTCGCTCCTCCCCTTCTTATTATATATTGTCCTCGTCCTCTAAAACTCTGACCCCTTTGGGCCACTGGAGGCAACGCCCTGCCTCTTCCTCTGATTCCCCACGACCCCTTGTCCCCATACGCCGTGGGCACTCTTGTTGCCAATGTCCCTCTCCCTTACAGAGGGCGCATTGGTTGGGTCCTAGTGAAGTTGGCTGCTGCTAGAAGCTCCGCTTTCTTATGCATTCTATTGTCTCTTTCCCTCTTTTCAACTTTATCCCTGTTTACATATACTTTCCTAGCTATCTCAAGTAATTGAGTTGTGTTCATCCTTAACGCTCCCTCCTGTTTCTGAAGCTTCCTTCTCATGTCATCTGCGCTTTGGGCGATAAACCTTTCATTTAGCATAGTTAAATTTTGGGGTACACGTATGTCAATCTGGGCATACTCTTCATAAGCCGCAACCAACCTTTGAAAAAAGGACTCAGGACTCTCCTGTGGTTCTTGAATAATAGTTGCAGGTTTAGAGAAGTTTACAGGAGGTTTACCTGCTCGCTTTAAAGCCTCCATTGTCAAAGCCCTATATTCCACTAAGTGGTTCATATGGACCAGGTTATTCACATCCCATTGAGGATCTTGGTCCGCAGCTCTAATTCTTCTATCATTTATATCTGCTGGGGTCTCATTGGGGAACCGCTCCTTTAGAATCCTATCCCTTGCTGTCCTCCACTTTTCCCTATCTTCGGGGCTCAGCAATGTTCCCAACAGCTGCCCAATGTCACCCCATGTCGGGAGGTGGGTCTGCATGATGGTTCGGATCAATTCGATCACTTCCCGTGGTTTTTTTTAGAAAGGACCATAATGCTGTTTCCAGTTAAGGAGATCAGTCGTGGTGAATGGAGTATATTGGAAGGCTGATACTAATTGTGTCTGGTTCTGCACATCTATGATCCTCTGGTCCATTTGTCTTAACGGAGCCATCAAGGAGGCTTGTTCAGCTTTGCTTCTCGTTCTCCCCGCGATCGGGGATTTCTAATCTGAGTCGGAATCAGCTTCTGTTTTTAATGGAGCCGATGCCTCCCGCTGTCTTGGCCTGACAGGACCTTCTTTCAGAGCTGATTCACATACTAATGGGGGCGGCGGGGGTACTGGAGGATAATGGGGGGCGTAATGCGGGGGGCAAGCATTCTCCTCTTGTTCTCCCGTTAAAACTGCAACTGCTCCTTTTCTTACATTCAAAGTTTTCTGCTTTCGGGCAGACTTTAAGGTATGATTCACACATACTCTCAACATTTTGGCTTTGCATTTCTTAAGCCACTCGGGACTTTCTTCAGCTGTGATTTGCCATTGATCAATATATTGGTATTGATCTGGATGGCCAGTTCCTGCGCCTGTTACAATTTGATGAACTAAGTTTATGATTCTAGGATCTAGAGTTGCCTCTGGTGGCCATCCTACTCCAAAGGTGGGCCACTCTGACTCACAAAGCCTTTTTAAGTTAGACGGGGTTGCTGGGGGATCCCCATAGTCTCCACTATATGCCTTTTTAAAATTCTTCAACATACACTGGAGGGGTGTCCTTGGGACACTACCTCCTCCTCCCATGTTCTAAAACACTACCACTGTCCCATGGCACCGGACCAGTGGTGGGATTCAGCCAGTTCGCAACCACTTCGGGAGAACCGGTTGTTAAGCTTCTGAGCAGTTTGGTGAACTGGTTGTTGGAAGTAATCATTAGGTCAGAGAACCGGTTGTTAAATTATTTGAATCCCACCACTGCGCCGGACACTCGACAGTCACCAAAGGGAACTGCAGTGGTTTAACCTCCCACACAACCTAACACAGACTTCTTTAGGATCGACGTCCCGAGTCCAGGGTGGTGATCAGGCACCCTCTTCTCTCAAGCGGAGTAGGTACACAACACTATATCATACTCGCCTGCCGGCAGGTCTTATACTCCCTCTCGTCCTGGCCAGGATTCGTTCAGATTTTCTCCTTTCCTTTTTCACACAAAGGGTCCTTGGGCTGACTGGAATTTCCCTTGATGGTGGAAGGTGTCCTCCCACGTTCCTCCAAAGCAAGAAGCCTCGTGGCGCCTGAGGTACCCGGGGCTCGGATCCTTCCGCCGGCGTGGGGTCCTGGTCGTCCGGAGTGAAAGATCACCTGGTAGTCCCGCTGTGGGGTGCCAGAAATGTTGCAGAAATGAGACTAGACCAGCTCTTTGTCAAAGGGAAAGGTTTATTGCGCAAGGTTCAGCAGCGATTGGTCAAGCAAAATCTGAACCCCGAAGGGCAGTCGTTTACAAGCTTTTATACTCTTTAACCAGAATATCGATCAACCCAAAGTACACTGTCTTCCTGGGTCACATACACCTCTTTCCTGTGTCACGTAGGCCTCGTACACCTTCTCCCCTACTGTGACAGAACATTTGTTCAACTTACTCAATTGCTCCCCAAAAGGGAGTATTTGTATCAATATCCTGGTTTCTTTGTTTTAGCTTGGTGAAGCAGACAGAGTGATTGACAGAGTGATTAACCCTTGCCCCGTTTCTCAAGGGAAGAAACTTTAATATCTAGCTCTATTTATCTAGTTGTCAACTTCTCTTTTACTATTAGGGTTTGCAGAATATCTGGCAAATGTCAAAATGTGTGATCCTTGCCATTTGAACTCTTATCCATCTGCAATCTATGGGCATAGATCTTATCCCAGAATGGAGCTGTAAAGAGCTGTAAAACTGACATCTTTGATATGTCCCCCTTCTGCCTGAGAACGTATCTCACCTTTGATCTGTGCCCTTCACAACAGGGGGCCAAGTGGCCAATCGTGAGAACAGGAAAGAGATAATGCTGATAAGGCTAGTGAGGAGTACTGTAAAGCCAGGATATTATTCTATGATGTCTCTAACTGTATAAAAAGGAGCTACACCTTCTCTGAAGGGTAGTTCTTCCCTGCATATCCTTGGGGTATGTTGGGAACAACTGACCATCATGTCTTTAAACTTTGATCAAAGATTAAATGATGATTGTTATTCAAGCCTCCGTTTAAGTCTCATGTTTGGCTCATTGTGACTTGGATGTTTTCTCAAAATTCTATGGGTATCAACGTATTCTCAAACCTTACATTTGGCGCCCAACATGATGGAACTTGGAGGCTCCATTTTCCTTCAAGGTACCCACATCTGGCTTCCCATAGAGCTGAACTCCTTTGAAGTTCGGCAGGCCTTCAACATGGTGGACTGGAGAAACTGGCATGGGCCACAGACGATGTCAAAGAGCGCTCCCGGTGAGTTTGGACCGGTGACATGGGCTTGGCCAGACGCCAGCAGATCCTGAATCCATCCAGACCTTAATGCCAAAGAGGCTTGAATCAGGTAGTGGGGAAGATTGTACTCTGCTAGGTGAGTAGAGATTTTTTTTCTTTCTTCCTTTCTCCTCCCTTTTCCCTCCCCCCCCTTTTCTCTCTTTTTGGGTGGGGAGGGAAATTCCTACTAGAGGGTTGCCTTCCAAGTGATTGTGGAGATCCAATTTGCGTTTCTGATTATTCGCGAGAAGATCAGACAGAAATGATCGCGTTGAAAGGTGTGTGACTGTTGGAATAAACATAAAACTCTGAATTGCAAGGGAGGGGTCTGACCAAACTCCGAGTCAGCAGGGGTGGCCCGAGAAATCCTTTTAAAAAAAGGAGAGTTTGTCAGTTCTGAGCTTAGAGAAGCCCGAGAACCCCCCCCCCCCAACTGAGAAATCCCCATAGAAACTCAGGGGAGGGTTTTAACCAACTCAAACCCTACTAACAGAGCCCGAGAAATTCTTTAGCAAAAGAAGGGTCTTTTGCCATGCCTCGAGCTTGAGTCAGGAAAATCCCCTCAGAAAGAACCTCTTTAAAAGAGTGGAGCCGTGTTCCCTTTTGGACTGTGTGCCAGCCCACAGGGACACATTAGAGGCTGCTGCAACAATGGGCAACCATAGTGGCAGCCTGTTTGCAAAAAGTAATGTTGTAAGAAAATCAGAGCCATGTTCACCTCTGGACTGTGTGCTAGCCCATTGGAACACAGTAAAACCTATTGCAGAACCTATTGTTCTTACAAAAAGGAAGCTAAAAACCCTCTGCACATCTATCTGGCCAACCTACTCTATTGGTCCTAAGGTAGGAACCTGGCCTCCAGAGGGGCAGCTTTGATTTTGATTTTGTCAACAAATTTGCTGATTTTCTGGCCACCATCAGACAAACTGAAGAGGAGCGCTACCTGAGTTTCCTCTCCAATCTGTGTGGGCTAACTCCCAGACCCTCTTCTAAAATTTGCCACCATGTCACTTTAAAAACAATGGGGTGGGGGAAGCTCCCCAAAGTGACTGGGATACCTTAAAAGCTGTTGCAGCAATAATAGTTAACTTTAAAAAGAAAAGTAGAGCTCAAGAGCCCCACCCAGATGCAAACGATGTGTTAATGAAAGTATCTATACATCTTGATCTTTAAAAATATACCAGCGCTTGCTGGGAGATCCAAGCTAGAAAAAGATACAGAACACCCCAGGGTAGAGACAGGTAGTAACAATCTAGTGCTTAAGGAGATAGAACAATGGGTGTAAACTTCGAGCAAAAGTAAGAAAATTTAGCAGGTAATAAAAAGGTAAAGCCTGTCTGAATGGGAAGACCTAGGTAATTGGACTTGATTAATTTGATATGAAGATTTAGATAATTTGACCCGATTGATTTGATGTGATTTGTTAAAATTCTTAGGTGTGCATCTATACTAATAGCATGTATAATTGTGTGCATCTATATTAATAGCATGTAGAATTGAATGGGATTGAATTGATTGTGATATGTTTGACCAGCTGGCAAAATAAGTAAGTTTCTCAGCTTGGGCTTGGAGCTGTAGGGAACGGGAGAGTAGTTAGGATTTAAACTGCTCTCTGAGTTTTCCCACTGCTTGGAGAATGAGCCACAGGTTCCTCAAGGAAAGAAAAATTGAAGATTTAAAGGGACAAACCTCCCCCAGGTCTGAAAATGTTGTTCCATGGTGTGTGTGTATGTGTATGTGTGTAATCATTTCCAGACCTGGAGAGAAGTTGAGTTCCTTTAATAATAGAAAATGGAGCTCATTGACATACTGTACTTCAGCTCCCTGAAATAATTGTAGTGATTGCTTTGCATGAAGAAAGAATGAAATGGGATTTTTGTATGTGAAATTGGTTTACACAAGCAGTCTGGTTGCAGTGCAAATGTGAGTATGTTGATGGTAAAAGTTGGTGTGAATGTACTTTGAGTCCCTTTCATATAAAGAAACAGTAAGTTGCAAGGTTGTTTAATGCTATGTGTGTGTATGTGTGTTATCATTTCCAAACCTGAAGGGAGGGTGAGATCCTCTACTAATATGAAATGGAGCTCATTGCTTGTGGAAAAAGCTTCCTGAAATACCTATGATTGGTTGGCATGAGCAAGCATGAAAGTCTGATTGCAGTATGAATGTTGGTGTGTGTCCCCATGCCCTGAGGGAGTGATAAGTGGAAGGGATCCAGAGACTTGTGATTGCCTGTGCGTATCCCCCTTCCCTCTTCCTTCTGGGTCATTCTTTGGAGGGAAACAGGCAAGGGGAGGAGTGTGGGTGTCTGCTCATTTTAACCATGAGTGTGTGTGTGAGATGCCCCCAGTGATACCTGTGAATCCCTCTGTGTATCCCCCCCTTCTTTCCCTCCTTCCTTCTGGGTCAATAATGGGGCCTAATAATTCAGTTTTTCTGCTCATTTTAACCACTTTTTTTCTCTCTCTCCTGAAAAATTTGGGGTAAATGGGTGACCTGCTCCTGCACCTTTACCTTTCACTGTTTTGATCTTTTTCATCTGCATATAAAAGCTATGCAGTTATATTTCCTTTTCTGCTCTGAAAAATATTTTGATTTTTCTTTTGGAAATTTTTGAGGTTTAAAATGCTTAATTAAACCTATAAAAAGAAATGATTTTGAGATATTTTGCTTACATTTGTAAATGTTTTAACATACTTAATGGAATCTGAATTTGACCCAACATACCGTACCTCATTAATTTTGTTTTATTTTGAAGCTGTTTAGCTTGTTATTTTTGAAGCTATTCTTCCTACCTACCTCTTTGATGTCGGAGTCAAAGTGCTCCATCCTATGTCATTGTTTGTTTGTCTCTGATACTTGCCTTTTGAGAATTTGCTTCCATCTGAATTGAATCTGATATTTTGGAGTGTTGACTCAAAGTGCCTAGTTTGACTTTGAGTGCCTCTCAAAGTGACCTAGTTACCTGCGGGATCACATCCTGCCCCATACATCCCTACGACCAATCGGCTCACACAGAGAGGGACTTCTCCGGGTGCCGTCCGCTAAACAGTGTCGGGGGGCGACACCCAGGAGCAGGGCCTTCTCTGTGATGGGCCCAGCCCTGTGGAATGACCTCCCCCTTGACATCAGGATTACTTCCGATCTCCGCTCCTTCCGTGTAAAGCTCAAGACCCACCTTTTTCAATTATCTGGCCTGGCTCAACCATAGTTTATCCTTTCCTCCTGACAGTCCTTTCAAATTTGTAATTTTATTATGGGGTATTTTTAATGGTTAATTTTATTATTATTATTGTGATATATGTAATTGTTACCTCCTCCGTGTCCGTGTACGTGTATGTATATGTATGTGTATGTGTGTATGTTTATATGTATTTATGTATGTTTTTATTGTACGCTGCCCCGAGTCCCTGTGGAGAGGGAGCGGCTAACAAATTAAATTATTATTATTATTATTATTTTTGGATAGCTTGTTTTATTTTTTGAAGCTGTTCTTCTTCCCTCCCTCTTTTATGCCTGAGTGCATTTTTAAATGCTTATGAGTCAAGGTGCTCCACCCTATGATATTTTGTTTGTTTGTTTGCAACACAAGTTGTCCTTTTTGGAATTATTACAGAGATGAGTTAGAAATTACAATATATAGAAAGTCCTCTGGGGTGGCAGCCATTGCATCTTCTGTGCCTGCCACTCCTCATAATAAGCCTGCAAATTTCACAGTCCTCCAAACTATCCCTGCTAATTATGCATCCTTCAGTCATCATGATAGAAAGAATTCTATCGTTTGAGAAAAGGGGAGAAAAATGAAGGGAACAGTAATTTTTTAAAAAAGTAATGAGTATTATTGCATTAAGTAGACACTTGATATTTAATAGACATTTGTTCTATTGTAATATGTATATGTGTTGTGCTGCTGTAAAGGTGTTTTCCTTTTGAACATTTGGTTGTTGGGCACTTCTGGCACATGTGCCTCTGCGAAAGCATGTTCCTGTGGTTAGTTATATCCTTCCTGCATTGGGATCTGAATCATTCATGGGTCCTTTTCCTTCTTCTACAAATGCCATCTGTTTCCTTCAGGAATTGGCACATAACTATACTCTATCTACTACCAGAGCAATCCTCACACCTTTTGTGCTGTTAATAGGCCAATCAGGAATAACAAAACATAAACACGGCCAGAAAGGAATCTGTCTGATGTAAATCTAAGTTAGGATATATGACTTGAGTTTTACAATGTAGTTAGATTATGATGTGATTTGTTTTTGAAAATTTCTGGATACCGTGAATTGTGACAAATATGTGAAATTTACTCATTTTACTGCAAAAGTGCTTCAATCATAGAGGCAGTGGGAATGTCATGTTCCATGAATCACAATCATGGGAAAGACTGCTGACCTGACAGTTGTGCAGAAAACCATCATTGACACCCTCCATAAGGAGGGAAAGCCTCAAAAGGTAATTGCAAAAGAAGTTTGATGTTCCCAAAGTGCTGTATCAAAGCACATTACTAGAAAGTTATGTGGAAGGGAAAAGTGTGGAAGAAAAAGGTGCACAAGCAGCAGGGATGACCACAGCCTGGAGAGGATTGTCAGGAAAGGCCATTCAAAAGTGTTGGGGACTTTCATGAGGAGTGGACTGAGGCTGGAGTCAGTGCATCAAGAGCCACCACACACAGACGGATCCTGGACATGGGCTTCAAATGTCGTATTCCTCGTCAAGCCGCTCCTGAACAACAAACAACATCAGAGGTGTCTTACCTGGGCTAAAGAAAAACAGACCTGTTCTGTTGCTCAGTGGTCCAAAGTCCTCTTTTCAGATGAGAGCAACTTTTGCATCTCATTTGGAAACCAAGGAACCAGAGTATGGAGGAAGAATGGAGAGGCACACACTGCAAGATGCTTGAAGTCCAGTGTGAAGCTTCCACAGTCTGTGTTGATTTGGGGAGCCATGTCATCTGCTGGTGTTGGTCCACTGTGCTTCATTAAGTCCAGGGTCAACGCAGCTGTCTACCAGGAGATTTTGGAGCACTTCATGCTTCCTTCCGCAGATGAGCTTTATGGGGATGCTGACTTCATTTTCCAGCAGGACTTGGCACCTGCCCACACTGCCCAAAGCACCAAAACCTGGTTCAATGACCATGGGATTACTGTGCTTGATTGGCCAGCAAACTCACCTGACCTGAACCCCATAGAGAATCTATGGGGCATTGCCAAGAGAAAGATGAGAGACATGCGTCCGAACAATGCAGAAAAGCTGAAGGTCGCTGGTGTACGCCGCGTGGCTTTTTGGAGGTGGGCGGCGGCAGCGGCGGCGGCATTGGGGCTAGCTCACGCCAGCTTACCACTTTTGCGAGGGAAGGCCTTCAAGCCTTTGCTCGCGAAAGCGGCGAGCTGGCGTACGCCATGTGGCCTTTTGGAGGTGGGCAGAAGTGGCGGCGGCAGCGGCAGGGGGGGAGAGGCTAGCTCACACCAGCTCGCCGCTTTCGCGAGGGAAGGCCTTCAGGCTTTCGCTCATGAAAGCGGTGAGCTGGCGTACACCGCGTGGCCGAAAGGGGGTTTCCTGCTACCCTCCCGCCCCCTCACCCCATCTCCAGTCTCACCTGGCTGGCTTAGCTGACCCGGTTAATAATAATAATAATAATAATAAATTTAAATTTATTAGCCGCTCCCTTTCCAGACAGGACTCGGGGCGGCGTACAATGGAGCATATAAAACATATACAAACACATAAACATACATATATACAGAACATACATGCACGGAGGAGGTAACAAATTACATCACATTGGACAATTAAAAGTCACCATTAAAATACCCTTGTCCCTTCAGTCCAGCTTACCTGCTGCTTCATCACCTGCCTGCTTCCTGCAGCATCCATCGCATCGGAGAGCTGCTGATTCTGCCTGCTGGTAAGTGACCCGTTTTTTTTTTCTTTTATGCTTTTAATGTTTTTTTAAAAGAATATTTTATTTATTGTGTATAGATTTTTTTTTAATTGTTTTATTTAAAATTATTGAGTATAGAATTTTTAAAAAAGGTTTATTTCAATTTATTGTTTGTAGAATCTTTTTTAAATTGTCTTAGACTATTTAAAAAAATATATTCTATCAACAATAAATTGAAATAAACCATTTAAAAATATTCTATACTGAATACATTTAAAAGTATTGTTTATAGAATATTTTTAACAGTTTTATTGTAACGTATTGTGTATGGAATATTTTTAATGGTTTCATTTTAAATTATTGTGTGTGGAATCTTTTTTTAAATTGTCTTAGACTATTTAAAAAAAAAATATGTTATTAACAATAAATTGAAATAAACCATTTAAAAAATATTCTATACTCAATACATTTAGATGCCCGGCTGTCAATGTGGCAGCCGTGGCAAGGGGGGCGTTCCACCAGGTTCGCCTGGTGCGCCAATTGCGCCCCCTACTGGACCGGGATGCCCTACGCACGGTCACTCATGCGCTGGTGACGTCTCGTCTGGACTACTGCAATGCTCTCTACATGGGGCTTCCCCTGGGACGCGCCCGGAGACTACAGCTAGTCCAGAACGCAGCCGTGCGGGCCATCATGGGGAGTACTAGGTACTCCCAGGTAACACCCCTCCTGCGCGAGCTGCACTGGCTGCCTGTGGTTTTCTGGGTGCGTTTCAAGGTGTTGATCACCATCTTTAAAGCGCTCCATGGCACAGGACCTAGCTACCTGCGGGATCGCATCCTGCCGCATACATCCCTGCGACCAATCCGCTCTCACAGGGAGGGACTTCTCCTGGTGCCGTCCACCAAGCAATGCCAACGGGCGGCGCCTAGGAGTAGAGCCTTCGCTGTGATGGGCCCAACCCTCTGGAATGACCTCCCCCCCGACATCAGAACTACCACCGACTTCCGCTCCTTCCGACAAAAACTAAAGACTCACCTGTTTCGATTAGCCAGCTTGGCACACTCATAGTTTTATTTTACCTCCTGGCAGATATTTTTAATTGGAATTTCTGGGGAACTATTTTAAATTTAATTCTTTGGGATATTTTTAGGGGTCGTTTTTTAAATATTGTATTTTAAATGCTTTACTTGAATGTACAGTTTTTATAACCTCCTCCATGTAAGCATTTAATTATTTAAGTATTTAAATATTTAAGTATTTGTTTATTTATGTATTTTTATGTATTCCATCGACTGTACACCGCCCCGAGTCCCTTTTGGGAGAGGGGGCGGTCTAGAAATATGAATAAAAGTAAAGTAAAGTAAAGTATAGAATATTTTTAACGGTTTTATTGTAATGCATTGTGTATGGAATGTTTTTAATGGTTTCATTGTAATTTATTGTGTATAGAATATTTTAATGGTTTCATTGTAATGTATTGTGTATGGAATATTTTAATGGTTTCATTGTAATTTATTGTGTATGGAATATTTTTAATGGTTTCATTTTAAATTATTGTGTGTGGAATCTTTTTTGAAATTGTCTTAGACTATTTTAAAAAAATATGCTATCAACAATAAATTGAAATAAACCATTTAAAAATATTCTATACTCAATACATTTAAAAGTATTGTGTATAGAATATGTTAATGGTTTTATTGTAATGTATTGTGTATGGAATATTTTTATGGTTTTTAAGGACTTTTTATTATTTATAGATTTTTTAAAATTATTTTTAGGGAAGCTTTATTTATTGTTTATAGAATATGTTTATTACAAGAAATGTTATTCCTTTTTGCAAATGGTTTATTTGTGATGCAATATGTTGCTTTTAAGTGTGCAGGTTGGTGCATGGTTTATGTGTGTCAAAGTGGCTGCTTTCTATGGGCAGGCCAGGTTGATGCAAGGCAGCTTTGCCAGATTTTGTGTGTTTCTGTGTGATACCTGGTTGTTTAGGTAATTGTGAGGTGGTTGCTGGTTCTGTGAGCTTCCTGGCACTGTCCTTTATAATTTCCCACAATGCTTTGATGGTTTTTATTCCAGTGGCTTTGTCTTTCCTGTTCTTAGGGTTAGGGGAAAAAACTGGTTTCAACTGCAGTCTTTTGGGGAGAAATTGTTATTTTTTGGTGTTTTCCTGGCACTGTCATAGTTTGTGTCTGTGGGTATGTAATGTCCCGCAGTTATCTACACATTAATAATGATCAAGTACTAATAATATTTCCTTATACATTTTAGTGACCTTTCCTTACATAATTGGTGTTTTCTTTCATACTTTTAGATTTCTAATTTCTGTTTCTGTTAGTTAGCAATTTCTAAAACAAATCCCATGTGAAAAAGTATTCAAAGCCTTCTTGATTTTAATTGTCAATTCATTTATTCCTGCACATTCTAATATTTATTCATTTTCATATCTGTTTTTCCACTGTTGTGCAAACACAGTTCCAGCAGCTGCTAACATGTGTAAAATTAAATATGTATTGTATTCCCTTTCAAATAGCCAACAAAATATTTCTGGTTTTAAATCCATATCTTGCTTTACCATTGTTTCTAATCACTAACTCTTGAATAGCTACTTGGACCGACCTAAGTACTGAACCTAATTCATATATTCCTGTTTTTTTGAACTGAGAACTAAATTTCAGAAAAAGAAATCTGTATTGCTCTGTGAATCTACCTATGACATTCATTCTTGATCTAACTTCTTGGATGAAAGACTATATATTTCCTGTTTGTTGGGGGACATACTTCCTGAAAAGACTGTACATTGTTGAGTGAAAGCAGAGGTCCCTTCTGTTACCTGTAGTCCTCAGCTTACAACCACAATTGAGTCCAATATTGTTTTCTTTCTTTTGCAGTTAGTATTATTTAACAGAATGAAGAAGAGGCAACAGAGTATGACCGCTTTCTTTTCCAAAAAAAACAAAAGCTGAGGAATCAGCTGATCCACAACAGTCACCAGCACCACAAGCACCAGCACCACAAGCACAACCACTTCCACCACTTGAGGTCGGAGAAAGCAGCAAATCCATCTCATCCACTGAAGTTCCACAACTTCCTGACTGCTGGAATTTGCAGCAATATAGACACTTCAAGGACAAGTATGATGGACTGGCAGTATCCGACAAGAAGTTAGGTTGTGAGTACTGTGCAAAACCCATGTTCTCATTAGAGAAAGGTATTCATGTTTCTAAAGAGTGGAAACATTTCCAGGTTGTGCCAGTAGGGAAAACTAAGGAGACAGAACAAGCATCGCTCAGAAAAAAATTAAAGGAACATTTTCAATCAAAAGCACACCTTATTTGCTTGGAGAGCAGTAAACAACGGGAGCACACTTTGACCAAATCTGTAGATAAGTCAACTGAGAAACATTTATCCAGTACTTGCAAAATATTTTCTACTGTTTACAATCTGGCGCAAAGATGTAATCCATTCTCAGACATCGAAGCACAGGTAAATTTGCTAACCACGGTTGGAGTGGATGTGGGAGTTGACTTGCATTCACGGTAATCCGCAGTGAAAATAGTTGAATTCATTGCGAGCGAAATCAAAACCACCATGTTTTCCAGGATTATTGCAAAGAATCTAAAGGTGTGCCTAATAATTGATGAAGCCTCAACACTTTCAATGAAAGCAGTGCTGATAGTTTTTACAATACAATACAATACAATACAATACAATACAATACAATACAATACAATACAATAGTACAGTTGGAAGGGACCTTGGAGGTCTTCTAATCCAACCCCCTGCCTAGGCAGGAAACCCTATACCGTTTCAGACAGATGGCTATCCAACATCTTCTTAAAGACTTCCAGTGTTGGGGCATTCACAACTTCTGGAGGCAAGCTGTTCCACTGATTAATTGTTCTAACTGCCAGGAAATTTCTCCTCAGTTCTAAGTTGCTTCTCTCCTTGATTAGTTTCCACCCATTGCTTCTTGTTCTACCCTCAGGTGCCTTGGAGAATAGTTTGACTCCCTCTTCTTTGTGGCAACCCCTGAGATATTGGAACACTGCTATCATGTCTCCCCTAGTCCTTCTTTCTCTTAAGCTGAACATACCCAGTTCCTGCAACCGTTCTTCATATGTTTTAGTCTCCAGTCCCCTAATCATCTTTGTTGCTCTTCTCTGCACTCTTTCTAGAGTCTCCACATCTTTTTTACATCGTGGCGACCAGAACTGAATGCAGTATTCCAAGTGTGGCCTTACCAAGGCATTATAAAGTGGTATTAACACTTCACATGATATCGATTCTATCCCACTGTTTATGCAGCCTAGAACTGTGTTGGCTTTTTTGGCAGCTGCTGCACACTGCTGGCTCATATTTAAATGGTTGTCCACTAGGACTCCAAGATCCCTCTCACAGTTACTACTACTGAGCAAGGTACCACCTATACTGTACCTGTGCATTCCATTTTTGTTGCCTAAATGTAGAACCTTACTCTTTTCACCATTGAATTCCATTTTATTAGATATTGCCCAATGTTCAAGTTTGTCAAGATCCTTCTATATCTTAAGCCTACCTTCTGGAGTGTTGGCTATTCCTGCCAGCTTGGTATCATCTGCAAATTTGATGAGTTCCCCATTTATTCCCTCATCCAAATCATTGATGAAGATGTTGAAGAGTACTGGGCCTAAAACAGAGCTTATCCAGTGCTACATCAGTTTTTTCTGGGCAATGAAAGATTCCCAGGCATGGCTTCCCATTTTGAAAATCTAAAATTTTTGAAGGATTTGCCCCTCATGATAGATATTCTAAATGAGATTTCTCGTCTGTCAAATGCCCTGCAGGGGAGAGACACAGATATCATCAAGGCCAAAAAGTTAGTATTGCGAACAATCAAATCTTTTGAAGTGCTTAGACAGAGAAAGGGCACATATGAAAACAACACTGTACAATGCTAAAAACACAAAGCTTCAAAAACATCAATTTAGCTCCAAATCAACAATTTGTTGCCCTTCCTCGTGACAAGATTCTGTCAAGCATCATCACCAATTTGAACAAAAGGCTGATGGATTGCGACCATCTAAAAACAGGTAGCCAATTGCTAGCCGCAAACAAGTTATACTTTATCACATATTTTGAGCCAGATTACTGGAACATTGAAGATGTAGTCGTTCCATGGGCTGAGACAGAGGCAGCATTGTTTGAACCACCTTGAAAGAGGCGGTGGTGAGACCCTTGCTCAAGAAGCCTTCCCTGGACCCTACGGAGCTGGCCAATTATCGTCCTGTCTCCAACCTTCCCTTTCTGGTGAAGGTTGTAGAGAGTGTGGTGGCTTATCAGTTTCCACGACATCTGGAGGATGACCCGCGCCAGTCCAGCTTCCGCCCTGGGCACAGCACGGAGACGGCCTTGGTCGCGTTGGTGGATGATCTCTGGAGGGCCAGAGATAGGGGTTGTTCCTCTATCCTGGTCCTATTAGACCTCTCGGCGGCTTTTGATACCATCGACCATGGTATCTTGTTGCGCCGACTGGAGGGGTTGGGGGTCGGGGGCACCGTTTTACGGTGGTTTGGCTCCTACCTTTCCGGCCGGACGCAACGTGTGTTGACAGGGGAGCAGAGGTCGACTCTGTGCCCCCTTACCTGTGGGGTGCCACAGGGGTCGGTCCTCTCGCCACTCCTGTTCAACACATATATGAAGCCGCTGGGTGAGATCATCCGTGGTTTCGGGGTGGGATACCATCTGTACGCTGATGATACTCAGCTGTACATTTCCACCCCGAACCACCCCAACGAGGCCGTCGAAATGATGTCCCGGTGTGTGGAAGCCGTACGGGTCTGGATGGATGACAACCGACTCAAGCTCAACCCCTCCAAGACAGAGTGGCTGTGGGTTCCGGCCCCCCGGTTCAACCAGTTAATTCCATCTCTGGCCATCGGGGGCGTTCAACTTGCCCCGGTGGAGCGGGCGCGCAATTTGGGCGTCCTCCTTGATGCTCGGCTGTCCATGGATGACCATGTGACAGCCGTGGCAAGGGGGGCGTTCCACCAGGTTTGCCTGGTGCGCCAATTGCGCCCCCTATTGGACCGGGATGCCTTGCGCACAGTCACTCATGCGCTGGTGACGTCTCGCCTGGACTACTGTAACGCTCTCTACATGGGGCTTCCCTTGAAATGCACTCGTAGACTACAGTTGGTCCAGAACGCGGCCGCACGGGTAATTATGGGGAGTACAAGGTACTCCCATGTGACACCTTTCCTGCGCGAGCTGCACTGGCTCCCTGTGGTCTACCGGGTGCGTTTCAAGGTCTTGATAACGATCTTTAAAGCGCTCCATGGCTCAGGACCTAGCTATTTGCGGGATCGTATCCTGCCCCATACATTCCTGCGACCAATTCGCTCGCACAGAGAGGGACTCCTCCAGGTGCCGTCCACCAGACAATGTCGGGGGGCGGCGTCTAGGAGTAGAGCCTTCTCTGTTGCGGGCCCAGCCCTGTGGAATGACCTTCCCCCGGATATTAGGACTACCTCTGACCTCCGCGCCTTCCGGATAAAGCTCAAGACGCACCTATTTCAAGTAGCTGGCCTGGCTCAACCATAGTTCGTTCACACTGCTCCTGACGGGTTTTTTATTTTTTGTGACTTTTAGACTTTTATTAGGGGATTTTAAACTATGTTTTAACTGTCTTTTCTTATCTTCATACCTCCTCCATGTACGCGTGTTCGTTTATTCTGTGTGTGTATTGTCCATATTGTTTTTTATGTGTTTTATTGTACGCCGCCCCGAGTCCTTCGGGAGAGGGTGCGGCTAAGAAATAAATTTATTATTATTATTATTATTACTCTCCATCTCATGAAATCGGCCCCCGGAGAAGGCCTCTGGCCCAACCGGGAAGATTGAGCCCTGGTTTTCCACAACTGGTGACCCCGACGTGATTCCGCGGAATACGTCTCGGACTGCCCACGCTTACCCGCCTGGAAGAGGCCTGCGCATTCGACCTGTCTGAAACACGACGTGGTTACTCCGTGAGTATGGGAAGAAAATTCTCTCAGCCGCAAGTTGAACATTTGCATGAACTAAGGGAATTAACCGAATTTCTATAAAAATAGCTTTTCAAGGGGGTAAAACTCTTCCCCAATTAAAAAAGAAGGAATTAAAAATTCTTTCTCCAAAATTATCTTCAATTGGTCTCATGGAGAGGTTAATTTTTCTTCTCCTCCATGGTTAGAGGAACAATTAGCAAAAGAGGAGGGGAATAAACATATGTTTTCTGTCTCTCCACCTAAATTGATTCCACAAGATCATGAAGTAATTAGTTTAAAGGATTGCTTTTTTTCTATCCTTTTTTCTTGCTTTGCAAGAAAAGTCCATTTTCTGTGTGTCTGCGTCTTATCTCTTCTCCCACCTCCCCCTCTCCGGGATGATGTTGAATAGTTATTTGTCTGAAACGGTATAGGGTTTCTTGCCTAGGCAGGGGTTGGATTAGAGGACCTCCAGGGTCCCTTCCAAGTCTGCTATTGTATTGTATTGTATGAATTGCAGATTGTTCCAGTAAAAATCACTGCATGAAATGTTACAATCTTTTTTGCTCCAAATTTTTTTGTTTAAATGAACACGGAGGTATTTTGCTAATTAATTTATGGCAGCTATTGGGGAACCTTTGTTTGGGTTCGTCCGTCTGCGTCTGCCGGTTTACTTAAAGTTTTTTATTTGATTTTTTTTTTCCGTGCCCTTGCCACAGTTGAAAAGATTAATGAGATTTTGAGCATTCCATTTGTGGTTTGCGTAACTTGTCAGCTAATTATTTTGATGTTTTTTAAGACAACAGACTCTGTTTTAAAATGTTTTGCCATTTTTTTAGGCAGTGGTTGAATTAATAACCTTGGGTTTGTTGTAGAAATTGGACTGATTTAATTAATATTATTTTTCCTATTCCAAAATCTGATTTTTAACTTTGTTTTCAGAATAACTTCTTTCTTCAGTGTACTTTAACTGACTATGTGGTCTGTATTTCATATCATTTGCTTAAAGATCTTTGGCTTGCATGTTTAATGACTTTTCTTTTCCTACCTTGCAATACTGTTGTTCTTGCAACACTAAAAATTGTCTGTTGCTACTTTAACTTTTCACATCCTTTTTCAACAAGCTTTTAAACTACATTTCTGACTTTCATTATGTGTGTCAACTTATTTTTAATCTTCTAGGTATTTTTTTAACTACGTTTTTTCTTCAGATTTATTTATTTTTTGATAATTTTTTCATCAAAATGCCTGGGGACTGGCACAATTTTGCCATATGCCACTCAACCAGGTCAAGCAAATTGTTTCATCTTGCCCCCAGTGTTTTGGGGCATCCTCCTCTGGGGACACGGAAATTAATTCCCATGATTTGGCCTCTAATTATTATGGCAAATGGATGTCACGTATGTTTCCTTTTTGGCTCCTTAGAAGTAAATTCATTTATCTATTTTTTTTGGCCACATTTTAATGAGAAGAAACAGCTAATCATGTTTTTTTCTCACCTTTTTTCAGCTTTTACTGACTTGGGCAAACTTTTCATTTTAAAGACTGATAATGGCCTGGCCTATTTTTCATTGGCCTTTTTGTAATCTTGTACTAATTGGAACATTGTTTTAATTTTGGGGGTTTTTTCCCCTTACAATTCCACAGGTTAAGCCATTGTGGAACGTGTTAATTGGTCCTTTAAGGACTGTCTTCTCAAACAAATAAAAAAGGAGGGATTTGGGGTACCTAACAATTTGGTGTACCCCAATTTGGCTAATTTGGCATAGGTAACATAATAGATTTAAAAAGTTTGTTTGCCTCCCCCGCAAGGGGGACGAGGACATGCTGTGCTTGCTTCTACAGATCTTTGTGGATTCTAGCATGTGATGCTTGTCCAGCCAAAAATATTGTCGTACCAGTTCCCAAATCCAGTTCCAGAGATGACCAAGATGACTTTACAGACAGCACAGGGGCTAATACGATCTTGCCAAAACAGCTGTCCAGTGATGTGAAAAACCAAAAACCACCAAAGCAGTGCTGAAACAACGACACGTGGAACTAATGCGCTGCCATTTTTGCCAATTCCCTAGTCATCATTTGTTTATGTTTACTTGTTCTGTCATCTCACCCAAAAACTCATTTGAACAGTGACTGAAGTAAAAATCTATGGGTGCAACTAACATCACACACACTGATTGTACATGAAACGTTTACTTTCTACATGTTTGGATCCTGCTTGAATCTTGCCTGCAGTAATTCAACACTTCATTGGTTCGAACTATAAGACTATCTTTTATTGGGGATTAATTGCTTATGATCCTCGCCCTGATGGCAATCTGGACTGCAGAACACAATCAACATGTGACGGCCGCCGCGATCAACCAGCCACTACTTCCACTGATGCTGATGCCACCGCTCCAGTTAATTGATTGCCACCGCTCCAGTTAATGGGACCACATCTTTCACCTGCATCCTTACCATGAGTGGCCCTGGACCAATGATTTTAACGTGGGCCCGGAAAGGCGAGGAGGAACATCAGCTGTCCAGCTCTTCTACCATTACAATTACCTCTCGTGTCAACCCTACATCATCTATGCTGACCTTTCATCACGCCCAACTCTCAGACTCTGGTGTTTACCGGTGCCGGCTCCTTTGTACCTGCCTTCCCACTCACCAAGTCATTTCTTCACTTGACGCTTTTCTTAAAGTTTCTCACCTGCCAAGACGAAAGCAAGCAACCACCCTTTCTCAGGATTGTGCGGAATGCATCCAGACCACAAAATCAGGCACTCGCACTCGTCAGACATTAATCTATCACACACTGAAGCCAGACTGTACAAAAGACCTAGACTCTTGTACCCGAAACAACACTGTGTATGCCCGCTGCACCACTTCGTCAGGAACTCAGTGTTATCACCCGCACGCCCTGGGCCCTGTTTATGCTTCTATTCACATATACGGGTATAAAGGGGGTAGTTGGCATCCGAATGCCAAATTTCAAATACCCTCAACTCTCTTTTCGCTTGCCCAACAACGATCAGGGTATGTTGCTCACAATACCTCCCGGAATCGCACCTCAAATAACCCAAAGGGCTCAGTTTCTGTTTGTTTTGACGCTTGCACAGCCATAATTAAGGGGCAGGGTGATGTGGCTGTGGGGTTCACCTGTGGCTCCTTTTCATGGGAGCAATCATACTTAACTGTACAAAAATATCTTTTTACTCTTCGCAAGGTGCAATTCACTGGGCACGTTAGTTTTCAAAAGGCTTATAACTATTGGTACACAGGCCTGATTGGAACCATCCAATCTGGCCCTGAGGGTTTTAACTTTACCTTAGGCCCGGCTGCCACCACATGTTCCACTGGCCACTGTAACATTGTTTGTTTATCAGCCCCTACCACGCACTTCCCTTCAACCCATTATTATGGATTTGGTCTTGGTATTGATGTCACTGGAAAGATAATGATTGGCCCCCCGAGCGCATTATCAATTATTATGACCCTGCTACATGGGCCCAAGATGGCACTTGGGGCTATCGCACACCCATTTATATGCTTAATCGCATCATAAGACTCCAAGCAGTGGTAGAAATCATTACCAACAAAACAGCTCTTGCCTTAAAACATGTGCTCAGAAGAACTATCTCTGGTAATTTTCCACTACGTGTAGGCCTCTGGAAGGAGGCTGAACCATGTTAGGAGGAAAAACAAAGGAGACAAAAGGATCTCATCACCACAATGCCAGGATGAGCAGCCAATGTAAACATGACCAAATAATAATAATAATAATAAATATTTATTTCTTAGCCGCACCCTCTCCCGAAGGACTCGGGGCGGCGTACAATGAAACATATGAAATAAATATGTGGACAAAACAAACATATAACAGAGACATATACCGAGACATACACAAGGAGGAGGTCGGCTGATAAATAAAACAATTAAAATACAGTATTTAAAAACCCCTAGATAATTAAATATAATTAAAATACCCAGTAAAAACCCGTCAGGAGCGATATGGTTAGATCAAAGTTGAGCCAGGCCAGCTGCTTGGAATAGGTGGGTCTTGGTAGTGTTAAACCTAGTACAGGTACTAAACTAGTACAGGTACAGTAAATATGGTAGTGTTAAACCTAGTACAGGAAGCATGACCAAATATGGTAGTAAACCTATTACAGGAAGCATGACCAAATATGGTAGTGTTAAACCTAGTACAGGAAGCATGACCAAATATGGTAGTAAACCTATTACAGGAAGTGTGACCAAATATGGTAGTGTTAAACCTATGTATGTACCCTTTACTCCGCCCTTCCTTGTTTACCAATAAAAGAGGTCCCCAGAGGCAACTCTGGGCGCGGCTTCATCCCGAGGAATCCTGCGTGGTGCCTTCACTCTCCATCTCATGAAATCGGCCCCCGGAGAAGGCCTCTGGCCCAACCGGGAAGATTGAGCCCCGGTTTTCCACAATGATCCATGAATAAAGACCAAGAAAGCTGCAACTGAGGAGTCTGGAAGCCTAAGAACAATATGGAAATATTAACAACCAGAAAACCAATAACACAAGTAAGTACTTGAGTGTATCTCTTTCATTGTGTTATTCTTATGTAAGTGCATGCGATTAAAGTCCTCCTTTGTGTCTCTTCTTTGTGCAGGTTATTGGAGCAAGGTGGTGAGGTGGTGGTGTGCAGAACACCGGCAAGGCAGTAATCTTCCCTCTGTAAGTAGCTGTCTTTATTGCTGGGTGTGCTGGGTTCACCCTTAATATAGTAAGTGCAAGCAATTAAATTCCTCCTTTCTGTGTCTCTTCTTTGTGCAGGTTATTGGAGCAAGGTGGTAAGGTGGTGGTGTGCAGAAGACCGGCAAGGCAGTAATCTTACCTCTGTAAGTAGTTGTCTTTATTGCTGGGTGTGCTGGGTTCATCCTTAATATAGTAAGTGCAAGCAATTGTTGGAAGTTATCACCCAGCCCTCTCCCAGAAAAATGAAATATCCTAGGAAATATTGAAAAGGCAGAATATTATATTTTCCTGGATGTGAAAAAGGGAGAAACACATTTTAAACTCAAAGTAAATTCCTGCAGTTTCCGGCCCATCCCCACTTTGTCAATGGGCCATTAAGAAGGCCAAGCTAGTCCACTTTACATAATAAAGAGTTCTCCCCTTCAGCTCCAGGGGGATGGGAATGAAGGCATGATAATATAAGCCTTTACTCAACTGATCACATGGCATCTGAGAACTCAACCAAACCTGGATTCAAAACTCAGCCTAGAGTGTTGCCCTTGCCCGGGCCCATGGGAGTCTGACAACCAATCAGAATACATTTCTTACACAGGAACAGGAAACAGATAGGTGGGGCAGAACAGATTATAAAAAGGCCTGCATGCCCTTCTTCACTCCCTTCTCTCCTCTTCTTCTCCACCAACATAGAAGCATGTGATCACCTTTTCTGTTCAGGACTCAAGCCATGTGGTCTTGTCCACCATTAAAACCATCTTTCCAAGCAGCCTCCATGTCTCCAGTGTCTTTTTCCCCACTTGGAGCCGAACCCAGAAGGACATTTCTTCCAACAATTGGCACCCCCCAGATGGGACTCCAAGCTAGCCTAACCAGTGGATATGGCCCAGGTAAGCCTCCCATGCCGGCACAGACCCCATTGAGTCTGTGGGTGGACTTTATCTTGGCCTTAGCCATTTGGATCTAGGCTTTAAAGGGTTTTTGAGTTTGAGCTCAAAGGCTACCTGGAAAGAAGGTGAGTACCTCTAAATTTTAATTCTCTAAAATTTAATTTTAAAGCATGGGAAATGTGTGTATGCCTGCCTGTGTGTGACTAGTGTGTGTGAAAATGGATGGAAAAGTGAATGATTTTTTTTATTTTTTTGGTTGTTGCTGCTGTTTTTGTCCTGTGAGAGAAAAAAGCCAAAGCCCATAAGAAAGGTAGAGAAAGGAAAAAAAGGAGGTACGCATACCCGCTCCAACAGAACCCCTCCTGGGTAACTGTGCGGCTGGTCCTCCGGGTCTCTCCCCAAGACTTGAAACTGTAAGAAAAGTCCCTGGGTGAAAGGGCGCGAATAGAGAGAAGATTCCCGCGATGAGGAACGCGAAAAGTCCCTCCGAAGGGCACACAGAAAAAAGTCCCTCCGAAGGGCACACATAGACCCTCCGAAGGGCAAACAAAAGTCCCTTCAAAAGGGCGCGAAAGTCCTCTAAGGACACGAAATTGAAGCGGGGAATACGAAGTGGCAAACCCAGCTAGGACGAAGTGAGCCCACATCTGAACGGGATCATGGGAAGCGGTAGCTCGCAGGTGGCCACGGAAACCCCCCTAGGGGAACTGTTGGGGGCCTGGGACGAAAAGGCAGATGCCTGTCCTGGCCGGAATGAAAAAAAAAGGAAAGCAAAACAGATTGTAGAAAAATGGGCTTTGCTGAAAGATGATACAGGAAGTCATCTTCCTTCTGTAAATAGCTCTTTTATTGTTTTGTGTACTTATTTTAATCTTATTGTAGCTTATCCATTGGGGCAAAGAATTCAGTGACATCGTCTTGGCCTCTCCCACCTGGTCACATGGGTGGCAAGCCACTCCCACCCAGTCACATGGGCAGCAAGCCACTCCCACAAAGCAAGCCATACCTACAGAAGAGGTTCCAAAAATTTTTGAAACCCACCACTGCTTGGATGTTTTCTCAAACTTCTATGGGTATCAACGTATTCTCAAACCTTACATTACTATTCCCCTTCACCACTTTCATTGAAGTCAATGTATCACATCGTCAAACAGAAAACAGCATTTTTAAAAGAAAATGGAAGGTCCGTGCGTGACGGGAAAACATAAGCAACATGTAATCCGCCCTCTGCGGCAGTACGGAAGATTTTAAAGTTTTCCACACCACTTTACGGAGAAATCTCTCTAGGACCGTGATGACGAACCTATGGCACGCGTGCCACAAGTGGCACGCGGAGCCATTTGTCAGGGCACGCGAGGCGCTGCCCTTTCAGCTGGCCAGTGTGCATGTGCGCGCTGGTCAGCTGACTTCACCTTTTTAAAAGCTATTTTTCGCCTTCCCCAGGCTCCAGAGGCTTTATAGGAGCCTGGGGAGGGCGAAAAGAGCCTCCCCCGCCCCCCCGGAGGCTTCAGGGACTGTCCCTGAAGCCTTCGGAACGCTTAAAACGACCCTCCGAGCAACCTGGAAGTCACTTCCGGTTTGCTCGGAGGGTGGTTTTAAGCGCTCCGAAGGCTTCAGGGACCGTCCGAGGCTTCCCTGATGCCTTCAGAGCGCTTAAAACGACCCTCCGAGCAACCCGGAAGTCACTTCCGGTTTGCTCGGAGGGTGGTTTTAAGCGCTCCGAAGGCTTCAGGGAAGCCTCCGGACAGTCCCTGAAGCCTCCGGAGGGCCTCCGGGGGGTCGGGGGAGGCTCTTTTCGCCCTCCCCAGGCTCCTATAAAGCCCCTGGAGCCTGGGGAGGGCAAAAAAAATGTAAAAATGGGGAGGTTGCGCGTTGTGCACGCATGCGCACTGGGGGGTCGCACGTTGCATTATGGGTGCAGCACGCCTGCACTCGACCCCCCTGCGCTCCCCCCACTTGTGGCACGCGAGCCAAAAAAGGTTCGCCATCACTGCTCTAGGAAAACAATTGACTTCCTTTTTATTTACTGAGGGAGTTCCCAATTCCAACTGGAATGTGTAGTCCCCTTATATAAGATACTGGGGCGACAGCTTTGACAGGAAAGTCATATCTTAACTACAATTCCCAGCATTCTTCAAAAACCCATGCTCACAGGAATAGTGTTTCAGGAACGTAGACACGATGTACATGTCCTCCGCCCTAAAATTCTCGCGAGATTTACTCTCCCCTTCACCTCTAATTTAGAACAGCGCGATGGCTGACGGGAGGAACGGATATTTACATTCCCTTTTCCCTCTTCCAAACCCCAGGATTGGCGCTGTATTTCCTGAAGTGTACTCTGTGTCTGTCTGTGTGATGATAGCGACTAAAGGACAGAGAGAAAGGCTGGAAGGGAAGTGAAAGGAGAAACCGAGAAAATTCGGTCCCGAGGCAACCTCGCTTCCAACAGAGCGCTTTAGGAAATGGCGGCCGACCTTCGTGCTGCCTGCGAGGCAGCTCGGGACGAGTAGTTTTGACTCTCGTCCTTTGTGGGTAGGGAGGACTTACCAACCCTTTACGAACTCCGTTTCCCATAAGCCAACGGGCGGAGAGGGTTCCAGGCGAGAGCGAATTGGAGGGGACGGGGGGAGGTTCCAGGCTACCTCTTGCCCCCCACTTCCCCTCACCCTCCGCCTGCGCTGCGGCTGCTGCGTCGGGTGAGGGAGCGAGTGGCGCAGGTAAAAGCCAGAGGAGGGGGTGTGGGATGCGGCGCTGTGCGAGGAGAGGGACGCGGGGAAGCAGCAGCTTGGAGCCTGGGGTGGTGCGGCAGGCCTGGGAAGGTGTGTGGAGAGGAGGGCTAGACGGTGCCGCGGGCTGTGTGTGTGTGTAGGTGGGGTGGCCTTTACAGGTGCTGAGGTAAGAGGCAAGCAAAGCTTGCCCTTCGTGTGTTGGGAAGGCAGGGAGGACCTCTAAGCAGGAGTAAAGGTGAATCGCGGGCCTCAGCAGGCCTTGAGGGAGGAGGCCTAATGGGCTGGGATGTTTTCTAAGGGAGGAAGGTCGAATAGGGAGCTGACTAGGCCTTGCAGTTCGGTAGGTTGGGGACTTTTTGGAGGGAAGGTAAGTAAACGTCACAGCAGATGGCAGCACCTACCAATCACTTTGGTTGATTAAAAAGAAAGCAAAGCAGTTTTGGGCGTGATTAATATGTATAGATGGGGGACCACTATGCAATTCTCAGACTGTTAGATTAGTCTAAGGATTTTTCTTTTTTTTTAAAAGACACCGAGCAAGCTATTTCAGCTATAATGTTGCTAGAGAAAACGATATGGAAATGTATATGTAGTTATCAGTTTATGTTTGTGTGCTGAGCTGGACTTCAGATCATTTGAGGAGTAGAAGGCATGAACGTACTTAGTTCTTGAAAAGGTAGGGGCCTGTAAAGGAAGGAGGAGGATAATACAGTATAAATCATTATTACTAGTAAATAGGTAGGTGGGTAGCTTTATATGGATGTTCAGCTTTCTTTAAAAAGGGTTCGATGATATGCTTGTAAAAAGATTAGAGGATGAATTGTGCAGGCCAGTTCTTACTCAGAAGTAAGTCCCAGTAAGTTTTCATGTTAATATATATAGGATTGCCTCCTTTTTTGGGGGGGGGGGGGGAGATGTTGAACAGAAACCATTGGAAAGAAACCAGATACCTGTATAATAAAACCCAGAAAGGGGGGTTTAATAGATTTGTCCTTGGAGCACAGGATATATACTGTGTTAAGATAAAACAAATCTGAATGCAAGTGTTGGAATCTTGAGAATTGAGGCAAAACTTGTAGGCCGAATAATTTTGGATAATTGACTACAGCTTTTGGTTGGGGAGAAGAATGAATAGTTGGGAAGTGGTTGCAGTGGTGTAGGGTTATGAAATTATTTAATAAAAGGGTTCCTCTAGAAAGCATATACCATTAAATTCTGCTCCACTGTTGAGAAAATTAAAATATGGGATCTGGTGGTGAGGTATAAATGAGTAGAAAAGAAATAGGCATTTTTCAGGAAAAATAAGAGAGAGAGAGATAAAATGTGTAGTTGTCTGGAACAGGGAATGGATGTGAGAATAAGGAACTTTTAACAAAAAGGAAAAGTAGTCAGTTGATAGAAAAAAGACTGCAGTCTTTCTTGATTGCAGGTGGTGGAGGATATTACCCATATGGTGATGTGAAAAAAAGTTTTCTTCTGCCTCTTCTCATACTGTCTTTAAGTATCAAAGGCACCAGAGGTGCTAGTCTGTGCGAGCCATGTACAATGGGATAGGACTCTCCACTCCTCGGGGCAGTGGCACCAACGGTTATGTGCAACGAAACCTCTCAGCAGTGCGTCACAAGAAGGATCGGGCTGACTACAAGTCAGAAGAGGAGCTGAGGAAACTGGAGTCATCTTTGGTTAAAAAACCCAACCAGGACATCCTGGATCACGAGCGCAAAAGGAAGGTTGAGTTGAAATGCTTAGAACTGGCTGAGCTCATGGAAGAGCAAGGGTGAGTTGTTACAGGAAGGTCAAGGCTAAGACATTTTCAAGACATGATGAGAAGAGCAGTGAGAATAATAATGGTCAACTGGTAGGGGCAAATAAACCAACACTGCTATTAGAATATACAGATTTGGGAATGATATGGTCAGTATGCTTTGCATCCAAATTTTTTCCTTTCCAGTTTTTAGCACTCCGTTTTATAAAAGGAGGTCTCATTTGTTTGGAATTATTAGTAGAACAAATATTTTAAATATATCTATTGGGTAAAGGAATACAGTGTTGTGTGATATTAGCTGTATGTTTTTTCTATGCTCAGTTTTCATTTTGACCAATGGAATTTGTTCAGAAAACATTTCTTTGCTTATCAAAATTTAAGAATATTTTTTTACATACTTAAGTAGAACTTTAGTTATAAGTCTTTTAAAATTAGATAGTCATATTTGGGATATACTGGAAATGAAAATGGTTGAAAATAATGTGTTTTGTACTAATACTGCCTAATATTATAAAGCATCTTAATATTCTATAGAGATTCATGGTAATATGCAATAATACATGGAATAGTCTAGTAAAGGGCTGTCAAGCTCCTGGCCCATGGGCCGGATGCATGACATGCTGGCCACTCCCACACCTGGTTTAGCAAAGGGGAAAAAAGTCCCAATACATCAGGTGAAGTCGTGAGTTTGACACCCCTGGTCTAGTAAGGTACGCTATTGGCCACATTTTTCAGAGATTAATGGCCAGAAGGCTTAAGAGACTAAGTGATTTGTGAAGATGTGCTAAAAGATTCATAGTAAAAGCAGAATTTGAACTAAAACTCTTGGTTTACATTTTGGTTTTAATATTCTATACTAAGTTATGTATTTTCTAGAGGGTGGGTTCTTGGATCTTTTATAATCCATGCATTTTAGAAATGTTTTCTTACCTCATTTGAGTGATTAAGCTTTTAAATGGAATGTCTCTATAGTCCACTAAATTCTATTCTGATGCATACAATAGGTATGGAGAAGGGGAGATTCAGGAGAAGGTAGCCACTTTTCGGATGATGCTTCTAGAAAAAGATGTGGCAGTTGTCAAAGAGGGGGAACAGCAGCAGAAGTCTAGGTAAGTAAGGCATTTGTGGATTTTGTGTTGTTTTGTCATGACAGCTACTTTTCATCTTAAGAGAGGCTGTTCCAAAAATATGCCATGTTTCAATCTGCATATTGATAGGATCCTTGCATTGTGTTATATTTGTTCTATTAACTGTTTCTTTTCTTCTCCAGTATTACAGAGACCCATCAGCTGGCTGAGGCCAATGAAAAGAATGAGAGGCTACGAGCTGCTTTTGGGATCAGTGATAGTTATGTGGATGGCAGCTCTTTTGACCCCAACTGCAGGGCCAAGGAGGCAGCAACAGCTGCAGTGGCTAAACAACAGCAGCGGCAGCACAGGTATGAGGAATCCCTACTGGAAGAAAATAAGCAAGAAGAGGTGACAAGGTAGCTCTGGTTATGTCTACTACAGTAAAAGAAGGCAAATTCAAAGTACCTGAAATGTAGGAAATATCAAACAAGCATTGCACATGGGCAGTAAGATTACATCTTAATGAAACCACTATAATTTATGAGGTGGTTCATGGTTGATTGCATTCTTGATTAGAATTTGTGCATAATTGACTTGTACCTGTGAGAGATTTTATTTTTGTAAGAAAAATATTGAAAGATAGGATTCATAATAGGCTGCTGCTTATATAGAAGGTTGTGGATTGAGTTCTTGAATTTTGTTTATTATTTGGATTTTGTCTCCTCAGTCTTATCAAAGACTTCAGCAGTTCCTGGTCACCATCTCCAAAACAAAAGAAGAAGAAAAAGAAGAAAGACAGAGGCAGGTGGGTGGGTGAGCCCAAGATACTTGAATTTTCCCCCCAGACTCATTAGATTCAGAGGAGGGGGGGGGGAGATTTAGATTTACAAGTAAGAAAAGGAACTTTTACATTTTAAATTTTCTCAGAACACGTATCTTCCCTTTTGGTTTTTCAAGGTCTGAGAGCAGATCACCTTCTGGAAGAGAAAGAAAAAAAAGCTCAAAGAAAAAGAAACATAGGTAAGGGGGTTGTAGGGAGGTAAAAGTGACTGGCCTAGTGAGGATTGGATTTTAGGGACATCACAATTTGACCATGATGAAGATTTACTAAGTCTTTTGTAGTGCTATCTTCAAAAATATTTTTTTGCATTAAGAAAGCTTCATTTTTTTTCTCTGTGGTAAAAAGTATAAAAATTAGGAGCATGCTATCTAATAGGCTTGTAGTTCTCACTCTGTATGCTGCATTTACTTTTCCAGAAATCTGCTTACAACCGTCTTCGATGGGATTCATGGGCAGAATTCACATTTAATCCAGCATCAATTTTGAACATCAGCCTTGCTTTGCTAAAGTTATTGGGCATGACATCAGTTTTCTGGTAACTTGGGAATAAAGTATAATATTGGAACAGGAAACCTTAATGACATGATACAAATTCTATCATTTGTGTTCATTAGACACACTGGCTGCAACTGATGGAAATTATAAATAAAAACATCTGCAAAATCAGAATGCCAACTCCTACTCTGTTCGTATTCTCTGAATCACCTAAGCTAGGATGTCTAGTAGGGCTCCACAGCTCTGATTTTCAAAGGTGCCTTAGAATGTGTGAGAGTTGCAAATATAGCACTGGTTTTCAACACCTTAAAGCAGTGGTGCCTTTTTTTAATTAAAGTTTTTTATTTTTCCATTTTCATAACACATAACCACATGTATACTATTACATAACCAACATCATATTGTATTGTTAAATGTTTAGGTCAATTCATCTTACTAACAACTCCCAAAAACCAATTATTGGCTCTTCTCTCCATACACCATATTTGTACTTTATCCATCCCTTTCTTCTCCCCCTCTCCTCCCCCTCCCTACCTCCTTTCTTCCCTCTGTCCTTCTCTTCTCAACTTCCCCTTCCTCTCCTCCCTCCCCTTACCACTCCTCATTTCTCCTCCTCTTCCCCCCCCCCTTGCCCTCTCTCCTATCCCTCTTTTCTTCCCTTCCCTTTCTCCTCTACTTTCCACTCTTCATCCCATTTACTTGGTGTATTTCAGCTTCTGAGCAAGCTCCCTTTTATGTTGATGGTATTTATAATTCTTTTTCAATATGCATATTTAATTTTTCTCTTTTTTAGTAAAAAAAAGTGATACAACAGAAGTATACATATATAGTCATTGTGCTTTTAACCCCCCCCCCCCCCCAAACCTAATTTTGGTCGAGCTGTAGACCTGCTTACAATTCCCAGCTATTCTCATCATTATCTTTATATAGTTATACATCCTTACATGCCCCCAATTTGTGATTCTGTCTTTTAATCACAATAGTTTCCCATTGTAGGTATATTTCATATTCCCTTTCCATTTTTCTATACCTTGAATTAGGTTACCGTTAGTTATCTCTAGATGACATTCTTCGCTGTTCAGTGTTCATTACACTTCCCTTAATGTATTATATAAAGTAACAAGCAGTAAACATCTCACTTTGTTCATCATCTTAAAGGTTCTATATATGTAAAGGTTCTATATATGTCCATGTTACATAGATTTTAACCCATGCTTAGTTGTCTTTCTATTGTCATATTTACTATATTCACAACTCAATTTAGTTACCATGTTAAAAAGGTAAATCACAAACCTCTGCTTTACAAGCTCCCCATATCAGTTTCATATTTATCCATATTCCATATAAACTTTTATTTAGTTATCTTTCCATTATCATGTTCAACCAGATAGCAACTCCATTTTATTATCATATTTAGGGATAAAGCCCTTATCTTAACTTTATATTTCCCATATAGTAATTTCTAATTATCTGGTTTTTCCCTGGTAAGTCTTGTCCCACTTCTCTGTTCCTGTCTTCTCCCTTTTCTTTATTTTAACACATCCACTCCCTTCAAATTTCCTCAGGTGTTAGGGGTAACCACCTGCTTCAATTTTCCTTATACCACTAACAGCCTCCAAGATCACTTTTGTCAGCTTTCTTTTCCCTTTTGTTGGGACACCTTCCCTTTTCACAATTTTCCCTACACCATTGCTGGGACCAAATGAGTTTTTTGTCTGCTTTTTATTTCCCTCCATTTCTATGCCTTCAATGTCTGGCCCCTCTTCTTCTTTGAGTTCTTCTATAGCTATCTGCTTATTTGGATTCAAAATTCTAATTAGGCTTGATTTTACTGATTTATGTATATTCTTTAAAATTCCACATAGTTCTTCAAATTCCCAGTTTTCCATGATGTCCAGTTCCAAAGTTACAGTTAATTATACAGTTATGCAGTTCTTATTTCAAGAGTTCTGTTCCACCTTAAGTTTGTCTGGTTCAATTGCTATGGGGGAAAAACGATGGTGGCCATCTTAGTCTTTTGTTCTACCTTAATGATGCCTTTTCATGGGATCCTGATCCTAGGGAAAAGAGAAGGCTGCTTTAAGATTTTATAGACAGCAGCTGTGTTTGTGATCCCATGCACTCTACACTGTTTTCAGAAGCTGTGTATCGACATCTAAACTATACATTGGTCTCCTGACTGTGAATTTGGAGTTGGTATGTTAGGGACAGTTATTCTTGGGTATTGCTAGAATAGATGAACTATGAAGGATATGAAAGGAACAGAGGGAGAAACAGTCACTGCATATGTCACTGTTCAACAATGATTCAAAACAAACTTTTCCCCCAGATCTCCAAGTCCCAAAAGCAAACACAAATCGAAGGAAAAGAAACAGAAGAGGTAAAAGCCACCTGTTCTCTACCTGTCCTGTGCAACTAAAGTTGATCTTTTTTGCAGGCATCTGATTGTCATTTTTAACTCTCAGGTCCAGTGAGTCTGCATCTCAGAAAGATCATCGGAATCACTCTTCCTCCTCAGATGGTGCTTCTTCATCAGTTGCTTCCCACAGCAGGTACAGCTTGGAGAATCAAGCTCTGTGTCTTCTAATTAGCTATTAAACTTGGGCAGAGTCTTGTGGATTAACCTAATAATTATTTGTTTACAGATCAGGCAGCCCCATTGTTCAAAAAAGGAGCTTCCTTAGACGGCAGAGCAAGTCTCCTTTGTCAAGTTCACAAAAACCAGACACTGAAGCGGTTTCTAAGAATTTAGGAGAGAAAGAGCGTTCATCTTCTGGTGAGCCTGCCCAGCGAGGCAGGAGCACAAGTCCTCGAGACAGCAGAGAAAAGCGGGAGGTAAAGAATAATACATACATTAGGAAAGTGAGAAACATTTACATAAATAAAGTCGCTTGGTACAAAATGACTTCAGAATACTGATTGGTTCATTAAAATTGGAGAGGAGAAATGGTGGATTCTAAGTTCTTTAATATGTTAAAGTAGTGTCTTCCTCAAGCTTAAAATCTAATTATAGTTTGTTGAACATTGTGTCCAACTTTTTGTGATATGTGGACTTCAACCCTCAGAATTTTCCATTGAATATACCATTGCTAAGCATTCTGGGAGTTGAAGTCCACACTAAATCACCCAGGTTAGGAAGTGCTGCTGTAAAATGACAGCTAATTAATGAGATGCCTAGAGTTAAACAAGAACCCTAGTGATCTTTTCACTTTCAAAACACTTGTAATATAGTTGGGAGCTGGCTGCTGAGCCTTTTTGCCTTTTCAAAGGATAGTTCTAGTTACTGTTTTTTATATTCCTGTTTAGAAAATATCCAAGCATTCTCCAGTACGTGAGACCCTTCAGCATTCTCCAAGTCCTTCATCTCCTGCCAAAGAGAAAGAAAGAGACAAGGACAGAAAGTCTGCTCGTCATGGGGGTCGAAAATCCACCCCCTCACTTGAGCATGTTCCAAAGTCCATGCTTCATTCTCCTGTGCTGAATGATCGTTCTCGAGAAAGGCGTCCCCCTTCTAAAGCGGAGAGGTCTCCTCCTTGTTCCTCTCCATGTGCTAAGAAGCAGTCAGAGGATCGTAATGGGACTCTTCCACCATCCAAGGCTAAGATTTCTCTTGACCACAAGGAGGAGCTTACAGCTTCCCCATCTGTTTCTAAGGCTGTTGAGAACAAGTTGAAGAGATCTCATGAGAACTCTACACCTCAGCTCTCACTTTCACCTCCAGAGAGTGGTAGTTGCTCCTCTTCCTCCTCCTTTTCTCCTTCCCCACCAACTAAGGCTGCTCCAGTTTCTCGCAACTGTTCTCCAGAGGGCCCTCCCAAAAGGCAAGACAGAGAGAAAGCCTCTACCCAGAGAGAGAAATCTAGCTCATCCCCTGAAGTCTCTCGTTCTGGGCAAAAACAGTCTTCTAAGACATCTCGATGTGAACCATCCAGCACCCCTCCAGCTAAAGGCTCCAAATCAATAGTCGGTCGGAGGGACAAATCTCTCTCTCAAACATCCAGTACTCGTAGAGGTAGATCTTGGTCCCGGACCCCACCTAAGAGAGGTAGATCACACACACGTACCCCACCAATGAGGGGCAGGTCTCGTTCTCAGAGACATGCTCGATCTCGTTCAGGTACTCCTTTGAGAAGGGGATGTTCTCGAACTCCCCCGTGGCGAGCCTGTTCAAGAACACCTCAACGATGGGTTAGATCATGTTCAAGTACACCTCCCAGATGGGGTCGATCTCGTACACCTCAGAGGTGTGGTTGGTCTCGTTCTAGAACTCCCCAAAGGCATGGATGGTCTAGAAGCAGAAATAGTGGAAGATGGGGCAGGTCACGAACACCGCCTAGAAGAGGGAGGTCACATTCAAGAACACCAAGAAGAGGCAGGTCTGGATCAAGAAGTCCACCCAGGCGAGCAAGATCCCACTCCAGAACACAACCAAGAAGAGGCAGATCTAGAACTAGGACGCCTCCCAGGAGAGGAAGATCAAGTTCATCTCCAGGAAGAGAGAAATCCTTGATTTCAGCCAGACGAACCAGATCTGTGTCATCTCCAGATTGCAAAGTTTCTAGAATTTCTTCTAGAAGTCGATCTGATTCATCTACAAGAATGAGGGAAATATCTAGAAAAGTGCTAAGACATAGTCTTTCTGGTTCCTCTCCTGAATCAAGGTTAAAAGCATCTCCCAGACGCAGTCGGTCTAGATCACTTCCAAAAGCTAAAAAGAAAACTTGGTTGTGTCCAAGAAGGAGTCGTTCAGGTTCTTCTCCAAGGTCAAGGAAGAAAAGAACAAGAACACCTCCAAGGCGCAGTCGTTCTAGTTCTTCTCCAAGAGTAAAAAAGAAATTGAGATTAAGCATCAGACAAAGTAGATCTGGTTCTTCTCCAACACCAAACAAGAAATCAAGATCACCTAGTAGGCGTAGCCAATCCAGGTCATCTCCAGCCCTCAAAAACAAAACCAGAATGTCCTGTTGGAGCAGTTCTGGTTCATCTCCAAGGCTTACAAGAAAGTCTGATGTTTTTTCAGCAGCTGAAGGAAAAGCTAAAAACACTTCAAAAAGAAGTAGATCTGGTTCCTCTCCAGCACTGCGAAACAAATCAAAGTCTCCTTCAAGACGTAATATATCTGGGTCCTCTCCAGAACCAAAGATGAGATTACCAAGAAGGCGAAACAGATCTGAGTCTTCTCCAGAAGTGACAACAAAGCCAAGGATAGGATCACCCCCAATGCTGAAAAGGGAAATGGGATCATCTCCAAGGCAAAGTCGGTCTAGTTCCAGTCAATCATCAGCAAAGGAAAACTTATTGCCAATAAGGCAAGCAGCTTCTCCAGAATCAAAGTTTGTATCTCCACTGCAGCAAAGCAGATCTGGAAGGTCTGTAGGAACAAAAGAAAAACCTAGATCATTGCACCGAAGACAGAGCAGGTCTAGATCACCTCTGGCTTTGAGAGAGACATCTCTTTCTCCTCCAAGGCCAGTTGCTTCTGGATCTTCATTAGAAATTAAGAAGAAATCTTCACTTCTGGATAAATGCAAAAATGATTCCTTGGAGTTAAAGAAGACTAGGACATCTCCAAGGCAAAGCACATCTGGCAATCTTCCAATGACCAAAGAACAGCCAGGATCACCTTCCAGGACCAAGTCAAGATACTCTCCTGAGATGACAAAATCTTCACCTTTGAAGCAAGTCAGATGTGGACTGTCCCCTCAGGCAGTGATAGAGAAATCTCCCTCCAGGAGAAATGAATCCAGATCATCTCCTGAACTAAATGGCAACTCTAAAACACCTCCAGAGCAAAATAAATTCCAAGAACTGAAAACAAAATCTGGATCTTCTCCAGGGGACAAGTCTAGTTCCGTGGCAGTAATGGAAAGTGCTTCACTTCCATGCCAAAAGATTAAATCAGGTTCATCTCTCTCTGGAAAAGAAAAATTGCAGTCTTCCTCAAGACAAATGCCATCACCAGTACTTAAAAAACCAGATATTCCATCAAGGCGAAGTAGATCTGGATCTTCCTCCTCCTCGTCCTCCTCCTCTTCCTCCTCTTCAACTTCATCAACATCTCCAGAAGATGATAAATCTCAGTCACCTCCCAGATTTAGTTGTTCTGCGGGACTGTCAATCAACAAGAATAAATCAGTTTCATCCCCAACGCATGGCAAAGCATATTCTTCTTCAGAACCAGAAAACAGCACATTTGCAATGGTTACAAAGCACAATAGACCGGGATCTCCTCCGGAAATAAGAGAAACTTCTAAAGCTGCAGTGATGGTGCCCAGATCACCTTTAGAGAAGAAAGGGGCATTTAAAGAAGCATCTCGAAGAAGTGGACCAGGTTCTTATTCTGGAACTAAAGAGAACCCAAAAATGCACTCTAGTGAAAGCAGTTCGGATTTTTCCCCAGAATGGAAAGAGAAATCTGAGAGCAGATCTGTGTCGCCACTCAGACCAAGAATAAAATCTAAATCACCTCCAAGATGCAGAACATCAAGGTCACCACCTAGATCTAGGCCAAACTCCAGAACACCAAGACCTAAGTTGAAGTCCAGAACTCCTCCAAGACGATGTAGGTCTGGCTCATCTAGACCCAGAATAAAGTCTAGAACACCACCCAGACGACGTAGATCTGGGTCATCCCCAAGGTCGCAAATAAAATCCAGAACACCACCCCCACACCACTGCAGAGTTGGATCATCTCCAAGACCTAGAAGGAAATCTAGAACCCCTCCACGACGTAGGTCTGGCACACAGGCAAGAGAAAAGTCTAGAACACCAGTTACAAGAAGACGGAGATCTGGATCATCAATGAGTCCTAGGTGTGAATCTCGAACACCTCCAAGATGTGGACAGTCTAGATCACTCTCCGGAGAAAAATCAAGCACCAGCACACATCCACATCGGTCTGAGTCATCATCCTATGGTGACAGGCCCAGAACTTCTTTGCGACAAGTAAGATCTGGCTCGCCCTCATGGAGGAGTCACTCCCATTCATTCTCCAGGCAACGAGATAAATCTTGGGGTTCGTTGCAGAGGGAACGGTCAATTTCCTCTCCAGCTAGAAGCCGCTCAAGATCCTCTTCTCAGGAGAAATGTAAACTACCACACAGAGGTAATTACCAATTGCTAGTACAGATGTTGCAGTTGTCCCCAGAGAGGACTGCAACAAATCAGAATGCATCTCGTTCACCTCCCAGATTAGATACATCACGTGTAACAGCATCATATAAAGGCACTGGGTCCAGAATATCCCCTGATTGTCAGTTATCTCCTGTCAGGAAGCATTCCAGATCAGGTTCCCAGGAAGCCTGCACATCTCCAGGAAGAAAGTCTCGCTCTCCTCCTGTTCTAGAGAGATATCCCAAGTTTGACCTCCAAGGGAAGCCAGCAAGCTCCTCTCTTTGGCATAGCAAAAACATTGCCATTTCTTCCGCTTTAATTCCACCTTGTGAGGAATCTCCTAAATTGCAAAACCTCTCTCCTGATCCATCTATGCTACATGACTTGCCTCCAGTATCGAACAATGGTGACTCCATAGCCATCCAAAACAGCCCAGGAGATAGGAATCAGAGTATGCACCAAGCTATAATTAAAGATGATGCAGAAGCTGGTGCACCTTCGCCAGGGAGAAGCAGTTCTCATGCAGGCTCCCTCTCTCCTGTAAAAGCTAAATTGTCGTCCCACTCCTCTTCCTCCTCTGCTTTCTCCTCTGCTTCTTCAAGCCCCTTACTAGCATTGATTTCTGTCCTAGTGCCATCCCCCAAAGAAGAGGAGATTGCATCTGAAGGAAAAGTAGCAGACAGGTCTGAGTTTCACTTACCTACCCTTGAGGCTGAGTCGCAGTTGGCTTCTGTCACCATAGAGGATGACACCAGGAGCAGTTGTCCCACAGTCCTACAACTTACTCTTCCCTCTCCTCCACCCTCTGCCCCTTCGAAGGCAAAGAGAAGTTCATCTGCTTCATCTACCAGTTCATCATCATCCTCGTCTTCCTCCTCATCTTCTTCAACTTCTGATTCTGAGTCCAGCTCATCTGAATCCAGTCCCCATTATCAGGCAACAAAGGATCTTGAGGCCGAGATTGAACTGAAACAGTAAGAACTTTTCTTCTTAGTAATCCCTTTTTTCCATGTCTTTTAAACTGTCAGCAGTCACTGCCTTGTAATACCCAACATCCAGTTTCTTGGTCAATTAGAATGTATATGCACACACACATTTTATTCATGTCCTTGTCTTTTATCCCTTCTAATCCCAGTCTCTGGAATGACATGTCTGCCATAAAAGATGTTGTGTGGACCCATAGTCCATAAGCATTGTCTCAGATATTCTGTGCAAATATAAAATAGATACAGGCAAGCATAACACAACCAATAATGTTTTTGTTTCTAGTATTGCTAGATTTAAAATCTGAAGTTTTGATTTAACTCTTGCATCAGTTGAATTCTAATCTAGCCGCCTATATAAGCAAATAGAAAAAGGGCAGGAAGCTGTATTTTTATGCTTGGTTGTAATATGGGGAAAACAAACTCTCTTCCTCTATAGGGAAATCAAATTAGCTCAAGGAGCAACAAAGTCTTACTTGATTCTAAAAGAATTTCTGGTGATAGATAATTCCAGAGAACAGGAGCCAGATGAGGAAAGGATCTTTGTTACAACATGACTATTTTGATATGAGGAATAACCACTTGATCCTGGCTCAGTAGTCTGATCAACTGCATAGGCACTGGCAGGTTCTGGATGTGCCCATGTACAGAGTGGTTGCTGTGTATACCTTCCAGCATCTGTATTTTTCTGAGTTCTCATATTAATAGTGCCAGTTGAAACACAGGTTTCCATGCATCTCTTCATATGTTTGGTTTTTTCTTTAATTTCTATAGCTGCCAAAATCAACTAAGTGACTGTTCAGTATGTAGTGTGTAGACCTGATATTGTAGACCCTTCAGAATGCTTCATCATTGGTCATGCTTTTGAAAGATTGTAATGATGGCCTTTGTCCACCAGAGGTCGCGTTTACTGATGTTACTGGGTACTACTAATAGATACCATACTGCAGGGATGTCAAATTCAAGGCCTGTGGGCTGCATCCGGCCCACGAGGTGCTTAAATCTGGGGCTGCGGGGTGGCCTAGAAATATCAAAGGAACAGTCCGCAGTGGCTCTGCTGGCCAAAACAGGCCACGCGGAGGCCCCACATGGTCCGTTTTTGGCTTCCTGCAGCACTCTTCTGTCTGAAAACGGGCCACGCAGAGGCCCCCGCACGGCCCGTTTTTGGCCTCCAGCAGCACTCTGCCGGCTGAAAATGGGCTGCATTTTTCAGCTGGCCAAAAAAGGCCCTGCGCTGCATGTTTTCAGCTGGCAGAGTGCTGCTGGAGGACTGGATTGGACTGGATTACAATTATGTGGCCTCAAGTAAGTGCCTGATCTGGATAGAAAACAAGCAACATCCTATGTTAATACTACAGTTTAATGCCAGACTTTACATATTGTAGGTCCATTGAATCTACAATCAACAATCTATAATTGACAGCCATTTCTATTTACTATCCTCAACATTTACCTAAGCTGTTAGATCTTGTATTATGTTATTTATGCTATTATATTTTTATTATTAGTTGAATAATAAAATACAATGGTATAAACAGCTTTTTCTACCTGGAAAAACAATTTGCTATTAAACAATGGTGTATAAATTTAGAAATAAAAAGTTTAGTTGTGTATGAAGAATAAGTAATTAATGTTTGCCAGTAATATCTGGTAGCAGATATAGGAAAATGGTTATAGTAAAGAACTGTGGAAAGAAAGAAGGGAAAAATGCATCTTGAGCCTGTGTCAAACGCCCACCCATGGACACGGACACACACACCGGCCCTCTGAGGTCAAACACAACCCTGATGCATTCCTCAATGAAATCGAGTTTAACACCCCTGCCATACTGTATTCTTATGGAATCAAATTTTGCTCTGTATTATCTTTATTGGGTTTTGTGCAAGAGTTGTACTGCATCAGAATACAGGTGAAACTCAAAAAATTAGAATATCATGCAAAAGTTCATTTATTTCAGTAATGCAACTTAAAAGGTGAAACTAATATATGAGATAGACTCATTACATGCAAAGCAAGATAGTTCAAGCCGTGTTTTGTCATAATTGTGATGATTATGGCTTACAGCTCATGAAAACCCCAAATCCACAATCTCAGAAAATCAGAATATTACATGCAATCAATAAAACAAGGATTGTACATAGAACAATATCGGACCTCTGAAAAGTATAAGCATGCACATGTATACTCAGTACTTGGTTTGGGCCCCTTTTGCATCAATTACTGCCTCAATGCGGCATGGCATGGAAGCTATCAGCCTGTGGCACTGCTGAGGTGTTATGGAAGACCAGGATGCTTCAATAGCAGCCTTCAGCTCTTCTGCATTGTTCGGTCTCATGTCTCTCATCTTTCTCTTGGCGATGCCCCATAGATTCTCTATGGGGTTCAGGTCAGGCGAGTTTGCTGGCCAATCAAGCACAGTAATCCCACGGTCATTGAACCAGGGTTTGGTGCTTTTGGCAGTGTGGGCAGGTGCCACGTCCTGCTGGAAAATGAAGTCAGCATCCCCATAAAGCTTGTCTGCAGAAGGAAGCATGAAGTGCTTCAAAATCTCCTTGTTAGACGGCTGCATTGACCCTGGACTTAATGAAGCACAGTGGACCAAGACCAGCAGATGACATGGCTCCCCAAATCAACACAGACTGTGGAAACTTCACACTGGACTTCAAGAATCTTGCAGTGTGTGCCTCTCCATTCTTCCTCCATACTCTGGGTCCTTGGTTTCCAAATGAGATGCAAAAGTTGCTCTCATCAGAAAAGAGGACTTTGGACCACTGAGCAACAGACCAGGTCTGTTTTTCTTCAGCCCAGGTAAGACGCTTCTGACGTTTGTTGTTCAGGAGCGGCTTGACAAGAGGAATACGACATTTGAAGCCCATGTCCAGGATCCGTCTGTGTGTGGTGGCCCTTGATGCCCTGACTCCAGCCTCAGTCCACTCCTTGTGAAAGTCCCCAACACTTTTGAATGGCCTTTTCCTGACAATCCACTCCAGGCTGCGGTCATCCCTGCTGCTTGTGCACCTTTTTCTTCCACACTTTTCCCTTCCACATAACTTTCTATTAATGTGCTTTGATTCAGCACTTTGGGAACATCCAACTTCTTTTGCAATTACCTTTTGAGGCTTTCCCTCCTTATGGAGGGTGTCAATGATGGTTTTCTGCACAACTGTCAGGTCAGCAGTCTTTCCCATGATTGTGATTCCTACTGAGCCAGACTGAGAGACCATTTAAAGGCTCAGGAACCCTTTGCAGGTGTTATGGCTTAATTAGCTGATTAGAGTGGGGCACTTTGAGCCTAGAATATTGCACCTTTTCACAATATTCTAATTTTCTGAGATTGTGGATTTGGGGTTTTCATGAGCTGTAAGCCATAATCATCACAATTATGACAAATCATGGCTTGAACTATCTTGCTTTGCATGTAATGAGTCTATCTCATATTAGTTTCACCTTTTAAATTGCATTATTGAAATAAATGAACTTTTACACAATATTCTAATTTTTTGAGTTTCACCTGTATGCCTGCAAAAATGGTTGATAATCTTTCCTGCAAAATATGTAACAATTTAAATGCAGCCTTGGCTTATGTAACTTTTATAATTCTTTCAAGATACTAGTATGGAGGAGTAGGGTTGGGGTGTTTTGGTTTTTTTTAAGACTTGGAATAGCAGAGCAAGGAAATGTGCATAGAGAAATAATGTGATAGTAAGAGATAGCTTGATAGAACCTGTAATTAAAACATAGTTTAATTACAGATAGGAAATGAGTCTGCATGAAGTAGCAGTAAACTTTTGTCAGTGGAAAACCTAAGCTACTGAGTTCCCAGCACGGTAGATTCTTTTAATTAAAAGAAAATAGTGTGTTGCAAAATATTATTAGTTTTGATTTTACTTTATTTCCAGTAATGTCTCTATACTTCTCATAATCCTCAGGAACATATATGGAAGGTGGCTGCAATGAGAGGCTTGGTTTGAAGTATATATGTGTGTGTGTATATGTATGTATGTATGTATGTATGTATGTATGTATGTATGTATGTATGTATGTATATATATATATATATATATATATATATATATATATATATATATATATATATATATATATATATATATATATATATATATATGGAAAAAAAGAAAAAATATGGAGGGTTAGTGTGGTAAGAAGTAACAATATCAGTTTTCTTTGTGGCATTTTCGGACTGCTTATTCAAACCAAGGTTGTCATTTTGTGAGGCATAAGGATCACTGTTACAACTATTTTTGACAGATAATGGGCTGAATATGCTGCTAAGAAAAAAAATGAAAAGACTCAGGTCAGCTGTTTCCCTAGACGTTTCTCATAAATACCATGAGCTGGACTTGTGCGTCAATTCAGAAGTTTGAGTTTCTTCAGTTAACCTTCCTCTGTTGCAGCCACCCAGTCTTTAATTATACCCTCTTCCCTTTACTTTCCTTGTAAAGGCCACCAAGCCCAGTGCTGAAAGAGACTAATCGTGATGAGCAACCTCTGGAAATGGGCAAACGTAAGTGCCATTCTCGAAGCTCAAGCAGTTCAAGCAGCAGCTCTTCCTCTTCCTCATCTTCCTCATCCTCATCTTCCTCATCTTCGTCCTCCTCAACGCCACTGCTTAAAACAGGACTCCAGGCAGTGATGAAGGGTCCCCCAAAGAAGAAACCATCTCCAGAGAAGAGAAAGTAAGTATTCGGCTAATGAAGAGGTATACTTTGCACCTGAGAATCAGTGTTCTTTTATTGGCAATGTTGTTGAAGTGTGGAGGCGAACCAGCTCTTCTTCCTTCCTTCCTTCCTTCCTTCCTTCCTTCCTTCCTTCCTTCCTTCCTTCCTTCCTTCCCTCCCTCCCTCCCTCCCTCCCTCCCTAAGAGAATTACCTTGTCCTGTTTGCTGAATGTTTAGAATGGCTTCTGGCATCACATGCCTAGTGCAAATGTCATGAGATCTTGGGGAAATAGTCCAAAAAGACTGCCAGATGCTAAAAGAGCTCTGGAAGATTTGTGGCACTAGCTTTTTGGGGTAGAGGGACAGGTGTATCAGTTACAATAGGACTACACATGGTAGGCTATACCTAAAAGTACTTTAAAAATATTGCAAAATACTACAGGTAAAATAAATGCTAAGAATGTTGCAACTTATAAAGTGATGGTATTTCATTACAGTATCTTGTTTTGCCAGGTTCTCTCATGGACACAGATGGTAAATTCTGGCTACTATATTTGATGGTCTTCTTCTTTTTTTTTAATATTTTATTGTTTTAATTAAAAAAAAACACACAAAAACATTCTTCATTACATCTTCCAGAAAGCATGTCGATTGGTTACAAATTAATTTAATGCGTTACTACAATCATTCTTTATATTTCATTCATATTGAATTGTACATTTTAAATCAAAAATCTTTATGCCATCAATATACCATCATTCTTATTTAACTATATTTGTTTAAACGTGCTTTTGTCTAGAATCATTTATATATTATAATAAATCTAGACAAAAATTTATTACTAGAATTTATAAGTACCCAGGAGAGATTACATCTTTATAACAAAATCTAAACAAAAAAATATATTAATAAAATTAGTAAATCTTTTCCCCAGGTCCCATATTATAGTTTATATCCAAATTGTTTTTACCAGTTAGAGTTATTATTTCATTATTATTGTCATGATGGGTTATCTGTTAACGAATAAACATTTTAAAAACAAAAACATTCTATAAGCATCTACAACGTTCTACTTATTAATCACCAAAAATTAACAAAATTTTTATTTTTATTATTTTTTTCCCCATTCAATTATGTTTTATTTGGGTTTCACCATTCTTAACTTTCTTATTTTACCCATAACTATTATTTTTAAGTTTTGTTACATTCCTTCATTGATTCTTGTTTCTTTCCTCCATCCACCTATACCATTTATCCCATATCTGGTAGAATTCTGATTCTTCTTTTCCCTGAATTTCTTTAGTTAGTTTGTCCATTTCAGCACAGTCCATAACCTTTCTTATTATTTCATCTTCACTTGGAGTTAGTTTGTTTTTCCATTTCTGGGCATAGGCAATCCTTGCCGCTGTTGTTATATGTAGTATTAAATAGTGGATTTCTTTTTTGTATTGCGCAGACATTATTCCTAATAAAAAGATTTCCAGTTTCCATTCTATTTTAACTCCCGTTATTGCCTCCAGCCAATTTTTGATCTTTTTCCAAAACTTTTTAGCCTCCTCACAGGTCCACCATAAATGGTAATACGTTCCGTGTATCGATTCGCATTTCCAACATTTTGGGGAGGTATTTGATGATATTTTAGCTAACCTTGTTGGTGCCAGGTGCCATCTATAAAACATTTTGTACTGGTTTTCCTTGTATGCAACTGAGAGTGTCATTTTTAAGTTTGTTCCCCAAAATTTTTCCCATTTGTCTAATTCAATATTATATCCAAAGTTCTGCGCCCATTTAATCATTTGTTCTTTCACAATTTCCTCTTCCATTTTATACTTCAGGAGAAATTTATATATTCTCCCTATCATTTTTCTATCTGGGCTTTGAATGATTTTATCCAATTCGTGTGGTTCTGTTTCAATGTTATATAATTTGTTATCTTTATTGTATTTAGTTTTGATTTGAAGGTAAGTTAGCCAGTCAACTTTCATGTTCTGTTCTGCCAATTCTTCAATTGTTTTTAAGTTTCCCTGTCTATCAATTAAGTCTCTATATCTTAGCATTTTGTTCCAATCTATAAAATTTGGATGAGCCGTCCTTTCTGTCGGTGATAGCCAATTCGGAATTTTCACATAGTAGGTTTTTTTTATTTTGAGCCATTTTTGCAATAACGCTCTTCTAATTAAATGATTTTGAAAGTATTTGTGCGTTTTATTTTTGTCATCCCATAGGAATGTGTGCCAGCCTGCTTGCAAATCATGGCCTTCCAAAGTCAAAATTCTTTTATTCTTTAGCTCTATCCAATCCTTCACCCATGTTATAGATCCCAATTTGGTAATGCTAAACCTCCCCTCTCCTTGTTGTCTTGCATTGACTTTAGTTTAATCCTCGCTTTTCGTCCCTGCCAAATAAACCTAGCAGTTATTTTGTTTAATTCTTGAAAGAATTTTTTACCCGGATTAATAGGTGCGGCTTGCAACAGGAATAAGATTCTTGGTAGAATATTCATTTTAATTGTCGCTATACGTCCCATGAGTGATAGTTGAATATTTTTCCAAATTTTCTAACTCTTTATTTGTATCACTAATTATTATAGTTATCATCTTTAATTGTGGAACATTTTGCCGATACCCAGATCCCCAAGTATTTCACTTTCTTAGTTATTTGCATTCTGGTTGTTACTTCCAGTTCCTCTTCTTGCTTTTTTGTCATGTTCTTGGTTATCATTTTTGTTTTGTTTTTATTGATCTTTAATCCTGCCACTTCGCCATATTCTTCTAATTTTTGAATTAATTTCCGACTGGATTTTAATGGGTCCTCTAGTACAAATACTAGGTCATGGGCATAGGCTTGGGCCTTATATTCTTCATTTTTGAGTCTTAAACCTTTTATTCCCTGGTCCTTCCAAATTTCATTTAATAAAATTTCCAAAGTCAATATAAACAGCAAAGGAGAGAGGGGGCATCCCTGTCTGACTCCTTTTTTTATTTCGATCTTCTCTGTTAGTTCTCCATTCATCAGAACTTTGGCTGTCTGATTGTTATAAAATCCTATCATTTTTATAAATTTTTCACCGAATTTCATCTCATCCAATATTGTTATTATAAATTTCCAGATTACGTTGTCAAATGCTTTTTGTGCATCAAGGAAAACCAGTACCATTTGTTTTTCTGGATGCGCCTCATAGTACTCTATTATATCTAGGATGATTCTCGTATTATTTCTAATGTGTCTGTGGGGTAAAAATCCATTTTGGTCTGGATGTATTCGTTCATTTAAAACCTGTTTGATTCTTCCTGCCATAATTGCTGCAAATATTTTATAATCGGAGTTTAGTAATGAAATTGGCCTGTAGTTTTGAATTTCTTGTAGGCTGGTTTCTTCTTTTGGGATTAGCGATATTATTGCTTCTATCCATGATTCCGGTATCTTGGCTTTTCCTAAAACTTCATTAAATATTTCCACCCCTAACTCTTCCAATATTATTTTATTATACAATACAATACAATACAATACAATAGTAGAGTTGGAAGGGACCTTGGAGGTCTTCTTGTCCAACCCCCTGCCTAGGCAGGAAACCCTATACCGTTTCAGACAAATAGCTATCCAACATCTTCTTAAAGACTTCCAGTGTTGGGGCATTCACAACTTCTGGAGGCAAGCTGTTCCACTGATTAATTGTTCTCACTGTCAGGAAATTTCTCCTCAGTTCTAAGTTGCTTCTCTCCTTGATTAGTTTCCACCCATTGCTTCTTGTTCTACCCTCAAGTGCTTTGGAGAATAGTTTGACTCCCTCTTTGTGGCAACCTCTGAGATATTGGAACAATGCTATCATGTCTCCCCTAGTCCTTCTTTCTCTTAAGCTAAACATATCCAGTTCCTGCAACCGTTCTTCATATGTTTTAGTCTCCAGTCCCCTAATCATCTTTGTTGCTCTTCTCTGCACTCTTTCTAGAGTCTCCACATCTTTTTTACATCGTGGCGACCAGAACTGAATGCAGTATTCCAAGTGTGGCCTTACCAAGGCATTATAAAGTGGTATTAACACTTCACGTGATCTTGATTCTATCCCTCTGTTGATGCAGCCTAGAACTGTGTTGGCTTTTTTGGCAGCTGCTGCACACTGCTGGCTCATATTTAAATGGTTGTCCACTAGGACTCCAAGATCCCTTTCACAGTTACTACTATTGAGCAAGGTATCACCTATACTGTACCTGTGCATTCCATTTTTGTTGCCTAAATGTAGAACCTTACTCTTTTCACCATTGAATTCCATTTTATTAGATAGTGCCCAATGTTCAAGTTTGTCAAGATCCTTCTATATCTTAAGCCTATCTTCTGGAGTGTTGGCTATTCCTGCCAGCTTGGTATCATCTGCAAATTTGATGAGTTCCCCATTTATTCCCTCATCCAAATCATTGATGAAGATGTTGAAGAGTACTGGGCCTAAAACAGAGCCTTGGGGTACTCCACTGCATACTTCCCTCCATGTAGATACAGTTCCATTGAGAACTACACATTGAGTGCGGTTGGTCAGCCAGTTACGAATCCATCTGGTGGTGATGCTGTCTAACCCACATTCTTCTACTTTATCTAGTAGTAGGTTATGGTCTACCTTATCAAAAGCCTTACTGAAGTCCAAGTAAACTATATCGATGGTATTCCTCTGGTCCACTAATTTTGTCATATTATCAAAGAATGCAATAAGATTAGTCTGGCATGATCTGTTTTTGACAAATCCATGTTGGCTTTTGGCTATTACTTTGTTTGCTTCTAGGTGTTCGCAAATTCGTTGCTTGATTATTTTTTCCAGAATCTTTCCTGGTATTGAGGTTAGGCTGATAGGTCTGTAGTTTCCTGGATCTATTTTTTTCCCTTTTTTGAAGATGGGAACCACATCAGCTCTTTTCCAGTCCTCTGGTAGTTCCCCGGTGTTCCAGGATCTCTGAAAGATATAATTCAGTGGTTCTGAGATCTCGTCTGCTAGTTCCTTCAGAACCCTGGGGTGTAATCCATCCGGTCCTGGTGATTTGAACTCGTCTAGGGTAGACAGGTGCTCACTTACCATTTTCTTCCCTATTTCAATTTGTGTTCCTAATCTGATTTTTGTGGTGCTGCTTTTGATAGGTTGGACTGTTTTATCCCTTTGTGTAAAGACAGATGCAAAACATGAGTTAAATAGTTCTGCTTTCTCCCTGTTGCTTGTCACCTTCTTGCCACTTTCTCCTAGCAATGGACCAATTCTTTCCTTAACTTTTTTCTTGTTTTTAACATGTTGGAAGAAGCTTTTTTTTGTTATTTTGTACTTTTGTGGCAAGCCTTTCTTCATTGTGAGCCTTAGCTTTCCTTACTTCATCTTTACAGGCTCGGGCTATTTGCTGATATTCTGCCTATAACTCCTTCCACTTTTTATACTTAACTTTTTTGTCTTTCAGTTTGTCAGATAGTTCTTTATGCAGCCATGCTGGTTTCTTTTGGGAGCTGTTATTTTTCTTCTTCATTGGTATTGTGCTAGACTGGGCTTTTGTAATCTCATTTTTCAAAATTTCCCAAGGTTCTTGAGTTGTTTTCCCCTTGAGGATTCTCATCCATGGAATTTTTCCCAAGCTCTCTCTAAGTTTATTGAAATTAGCTTTCTTAAAGTCCAAGACTCTAGTTTGACTTTGTTCTACTACTTGTGTTTGCATAATGTTGAATTCCAATATTGCATGGTCACTTGCCCCCAGGGTTCCTATGGCTTCAACACCTTCTATCATTTCCTCTCTGTTAGTGAGAATTAAGTCCAATATGGCTGATCCCCTTGTTCCCTTCTCTACTTTTTGGAAAACAAAGTTGTCTGCTAGGTTTGTTAGGAACCTGTTGGATCTTCCACTTGGTGCAGAGTTTGTTTCCCAGTTGATGTCAGGGTAATTAAAATCTCCCATTACTATTGTGGTGTGCTTCCTACATACCTTAGTTAGCTGACTAGCAAAAAGTTCATCTACTTCCTCTGCTTGGTTGGGTGGCCTGTAGTATAGACCTATGGCAATGTCATTTCCCCCACAACCTTTAATATTGACCCAAATTATATTTGTATAGCTCCACCGGTTTTCCATCTGGTCCTGGTGTTTTATTATTTTTCTGGTTTTTCAAGACTAGTTCCACTTCGGCTAACGTTATTGGCCTGTTTATCGCCTCCCTTTGCTCTTTTGAGATTGGTGTTATCTTTGCTGTGTTTAAATAATGCTTTATTTTGTTTTCCTCCATACTATCTTGTGCGTATAGTTTTGTGAAGTATTTATGAATAATTTTCTTCTTTTCTTCTGCTTTGTATTGAATGCTTCTAGTTTGTATCTGACTTTTCCCTCTCGCGCCCTCCTTTTCTGCTCTCTCTCTTTCTTGCCTCTGTTCTTCTTTCCTGTTTCTTTCTTTGTCTTCTGATGTTTCTTCCTCTTGGCCTCGACTTCCACTTTCTAGGTCCTCTTTACTTCCTTGTTCTTCTTCCCCTGTGCAATATTTCTCATAGAATTCCTGCGCTTCTTCTATATTCTCTATCTCATACCTTTTTCCTTGCCAAGACACCAGTACCCCTTCTGGTATCAACCATCTGTACATTATTCTGTTTTTATTTAACTGGTTTGTTAAAAATTGGTATTGTCTACATCGTTCACGAATTCTCCGTGGAATCTGTTTAAGCGTGATCAACTCTTTTCCCTGATATGTAATCGTCCCTTCTCTGGTTTTTTTGTATACTTCATCTCTGGTTGGTTTTTTGGCAAATCTTACATGCACTTTTCTCGGGAGCCTGTGTCTTCTGGCGTAATTAGTATGCACTCGGTAAGCTTCATCAATATCCCCTCTCAACTCTTGTTCTTTTCTCTGTAAAATTTCAGTGAAGATTTCATTCATTTTTCCTTTCAGGTCTTCCTCCTTCTCTTCCGGTATGTTTTGGAATCTTAAATAGAATGCAGCTCTTTCATTTTCAAGTCAAATTATTGATAACTCTAGTTCTTTATTCACTTGTCTATATTCTAGCTCCATTTTTTCCATCTTCTGATCTGTTTGTTCTATTTTTGTTTCGATGTTCTGGATTTTCTGTTCATTGATTGCTAAGGCATTCTGTATCTTTTCAATTTTGTCATCCACGGTTTTAATATTTCCTTTCAGTTCTCCAATTTCATTTTTCATTTCTTCATGATTCCTCCTTGTCTCTTCATGATTTGTAGCTGTCACTTCTTGGTTTTTCATAAGTGTCTCTTGTATCATTTGAAGCATTAATTGCATACTTTGCATTGTTGGTGCTGGTCCTGTTGTTTCTGCCATCTTTCCGCCTTTCTCCAGTCCCAATGCGCTCTCAATTGATCTTTGATTTGAGGAGGGGGGTGTTGCCGAAGTCATATTAGGTGTGGTTTTTTTAATTAACTTTCCTGAAGTTGCCATTCTTATCCCCCTCTTTATCCTTGTCCACAATTGCATATAAGTTCTACTTTACTTCTACTTTATCAGCAATATCAATGTTATCAATCTTATCAATAATTATATATCTCAGTATTTAGTAATAATTAACCTTCCTTAATATCACGTTTCAATATCTACACATTCTTATGTATTATTCCATTCTATTTTGATCCTTAATTATCATATATCTTAGAATTATATATCACACAGTTATCTTATACAAATAGATGTCTCTCAATTGTATCAATTATAAGGGTAATAAGTAATAAGTTTCTCTCTATACATATATATCAGCTTATGTCACCGGTTTCTTCAGACCGCAGGGTTCAAATTTTGATCCACTAGGTGTCACCCTCTGTTCAGTATCACTGTTAGTGTCAATCAGTTAATGCAACAAGTCCAGCGACAAAGCAAAATAGGGGTAAGTGTGTGGGTAATGCCCTCTAATCGTTCCAAAAGAGCAAGAAGAAAAAAGTCAACAAGTCAACAACCAACCTGAATGTTGAACAATCCTTCTGTACTTTACACGTCTTCTCAACAGTTACTATGTCCTACTCCTGTTATCCGTGCCGGGTTTTTGTTCTCCCTCTGGCCAATTTAGTTCAAGTTATTTACGCTGTCAATTCAAGGTCAGTAATTCTGCTCTCACAGCTTTTCGGCAAAAGTCTGAAAAATCTCCTTCTCAGAGCCTCCTTCTTTCCAGCTCGCCCTTTCTGCCAGTTACGCGTTGTTTGAGTTGTCAATAATAGTAACAGATATCTCAATTTCAACTGCTTTCTCTCTTTGCTTCCTTCTTATGCGGTCGCCATTGCTCCGGTCCTGACAAAGTGGCAGGATGATTCCTCGTACGTTTAGTGGGTTTCTCCTGCCGCTGGGAGGATTTGCCTTATCACCCCAGCGTCTTCAGAGTTTCCCCCTTAATCTGTTGGTCCCTCCAGGATCCACAGCACTCAAAAATGAGCCCAAACGAAGAAGTTAGAGTTAGAGGTCAGGAGAGCTCCCGTTCCTCAACTCCAAGCACGCTGACATCACCACAGGAAGTCTGATGGTCTTCTTTCTTTTAGAGCAGTGTTTCTCCTATTTACAATATTTTAAGTTTTTTTAAAATATGAAATACAAATAAAAGACAGTGGAAAAGGGGAGGTAAGGAAAAGGAATGGAAGAAACAAAAAGCAGTGACTTCCAGCTTCTTTTGTTGCAGTGAGATACATAATACAGTTACAGTATCATCTTTTTACTTATCTAAAACAGTAAATACCAGCTGTTTCTATAATCATGATCTGCTTAATCATCAAAACCTAAAATGAAATTTTTATTTTTTTTCTCTCGAGTAGAAAGTCCAAAAAATGTTTCCAGGTGGACATGAACTATTTACATTATTTCCCCTAATTAATGCAGTTAAATTTGCTATGTCTGCCAATTCCTTCATCTTTGCCTTCATCATGGTGGGGCAGTGGTTAGAGTGCAGTACTGCAGGACACTTCTGCCAGCTGCCTGCAATTTGGCAGTTCAAATCTCAGCAGGCTCAAGGTTGACTCAGCCTTCTAGCCTTCCGAGGTGGGTAAAATGAGGACCCCGATTGTTGGGTGCAATATGCTGACTCTGTAAACCACTTAGAGAGGGCTGTAAAGTGGTATATAAGTCTAAGTGCTATTACTATCTTTTCAATTCATTCCTCATTTCAGTGCCTCTTTCCATTTTTGACCATTTTTTTTTTACCATTGGCTCTTTCTATTGCTAGGTCACACAGCCCTAGAAAACCAATTGATTCATTGAGAGATTCCCACTCTCTGAGCTACTCTCCAGTAGACTGGCATCAGATTTCCCCTCCTGCCCAACTACCCTCTACTCCAAGGGATCGGCGAAGGTAGGTCACTTGTCTGAGAAGTTGTTTAGGGATTATTTCCACAATGCATTTAACATTGAATCCAAGTCAGTTTCATACCCCCATTCTCTATCCAGAGACAGGTCTAGGGATAGGTCCTTGCAGAGAAACAGACAAAGCATCAGCAGGTCTCCAGGACGAAAATACCGACGCAAATCTCTCAGTCCCCGAGCTCCTTGTCGCAGAACTTCAAGGTAATGAGCATGACTTTCTAGTTTTAGAAATGCCTAACAATTACTAAAGGTCCTATTAAATGTAATGATTCGACTGACTTGCCTGTACTTATTATAGTTTTGTTATTTGTGAAACTGTGTTCCTACTCATTTCCTAAAGGTATGGTGACATTGTGCTAGTGTCTAATCCTAAAATCTCCACCTTGAAGTCTGTGAATTCTTCTCATTTACATCTAGATATAAATAAATGGCTTACTTCAAATAAATTGCCAAAGTACCAATATATTTATTTCTATGAGTGTGACTGAGCATTATTTGTTTAGTGGGCCTATCTATCTGAAAAAGACAAAGCTAAGCTGAGATAATGATATAGAACAAGGGTGTCGAACTCGATTTCATTGAGGGCCACATCAGGGTTTTGTTTAACTTCAGAGGGCTGGGGGGTGGGGCATGGCTGGGGTGGCATGGCCATGGTGGGTGTTTGACTCAGGGTCAAGATGCATTTTTTCCCCTTTGCATTCAAAACAGCTATTCCAGACAAAGGGAGATTTACTTTCTGGCACAAATAGTCCCAATTCCATAATGTAGAGATTAAAGACATGTAAAGCCCCCAGCTGCTATGGGGCTTGACTCTTTTGTATAGGAGCAGAGCATAAATGAACTGACAACTTCTCCAGATGTCTCTAAAAACTGTCTGTCCAACAGTCTATCAAAATCTTCGTTACTACCTCTGACATAGCCCTAGAGGAGGACTTAATATTAGTAATAATTTACAAAATTGATATACCTCTCAATGACCCTGGGTGTCTCACAACAATAAAAAAAATTACAATTAAATCAATCACAGGTAAAAGATTAAGATAAAAGATGACAAACTCAGTGATAAGAGGGGGCTCACTCACTCTCATCAAAGACCTGGGTAAAGAGTCAGGTGTGAACAACAGCCATCCAGATCTTGGAGGGCACCTAGTTCTAGTTGGTAGATGCTGCTAAAGAGAAGGTGAAGAAGGTGCTGCCTCCTGCAGCACTCTGCCAGCCAAAACAGGCCGTGTGGTGCCTCTGCCTCCTGCCCACGGGGCCAACATGTGAGCGACCCCCTCCCCCAGGCCCATTTTGGCCAGCAGAGGCACGCAGGCCAGTCCTTTGATATTTCCAGGCCGGTCCTTTGATATTTCCACTATGCTTCTTACAGTGACGTGCGGTGAGGTTTATGACTGGTGAGGCACTGACACAGTGCTGAGTTTCAAATATTTTTAGACTTGTGGACTTCAACTCCCAGAATTCCACAGCCAGGCATGCTCAGTTCCAATTTAAAGCGACAGCATTTGTTTTTCTCCTTTGCTCCTTCTTTCTTTTTCTTCTCCTTCCCCTCCTTCCTCCCTCTCTCCCTTCCTCCCCCTCTCTCAAACACACACACACACACACACACACACAAGTTGGATTGGACTATCTCTCCTACCCCTTCCCTCTCTCACTCACTCTCAAACAAACCCCCCCACTTACAAAAGTTGGATTGGATATCTTTTCCAGTGGCTTGAAAGCAGCTCCTCTGCCATCTCCCCCCCCCCCCATTCCCCTGCTGCCTTTCCCAAACACCTCCACCATTGCAAATGCACCCTGCTGTCTGGGTGGGAAATGCCTGGAACACAATAAAGCCCACCCACCACCTCCTGCTGGCAGGCTGGGGTGAGAGGAGAGGCAGAGAAGCCGGAGGGGAGCCTTCCAAAAGCCTTCCAAAAGAAAGAGGCTGGGGGGAAGTGTGTGTACTACAGCATGGCTCTTTGCCTGGCTTCCTGCCTCCTCCTGTGGTCTCCTCAGTGCTCGCTTGTGCTCTCCCTCCCCAAGTGTAGTTTGATTGCAGGTGGAGCCACGTTGCCTTTTCAAACTTGTAATCAGTGAAGCTGGGCTAGATTTTTATATAGTTTTATCCAGCTGTGTGTGTGTGAGAGAGAAATGAATGGGGGCCTGGGGAGGAAGTCACTACACTTGGGGAGGGAGAGCAGAGTCATCCACGGTGAGGCAGCAACTAGCTCAGCTTTTTCCTTTTACTTTTTTTTTTCATGATGAGAGTGGGGAGGCTGTGCCTCACTTGACTGCACGTCACTGGACGTCACTGGACGTCACTGGACGTCACTGGACGTCACTGGACGTCACTGGACTCTTATCCACCTGCTCTCTGTAATTCAAGCTCACTTGTGAACTGAAAGCAGCTGGGGCCTGTTAATCTCAAAGTAAAATCCTTAGCATGAACATACCCCATTTTCAGAAAATGCTCTGCTTCATTCCCCTCTGATTTGAAGTGTGAGATCCAGAGAGCTATACATGAAGCATTTATTCCTTTGTTCTTTTGAAACTTATCAGAGCTGACTTCTTAAATTCTGTAAGACATGACCTCACTACTTCTTTATTTAAACTATGTTGTATTCTTTGGCGTAAAAAACTCCCATAATAAACTCTACTCATTTTCCGGTGGACTCGAGGGAGGGGTCACCTGAGGGTTTTATCACAGCCTGATTGGTCCATAGACTGAGAGAAAATTCTTAAATGCTCCTTCCTTCCCATTGGCTCTCAGTTTCCTCAGTCTTTTGGTGCAAGCACTGTGTTTGATTTTGGTAGGAACTTTAATCGATTTAAATTATTTTTATTGGATTGTAATTGGATATTCTAAATTATAGGCTGCGACCCCAGGGACAGTCCCCTCTGTCTCGGGCGGTTTTGGAGGGCCCCGTGGGGCATTTCCCTCCCCCTCCGCAGGCCAGGAGTCCTGAACTGGTCCCTGGGCTGCGGGGGTGTCATTCTCCGAAGCGCAGCCTCAAGGAGCTTGTAAGCCCTGCCTGGCGCTGGAGAAGCGCACGAAGAGCTCCATTTGCACGCCGCTGCCTTCGTTGCCTCGCGCTGACTGTCCCGGCTTATTGCGGACCACGGAGGTGCTTAGAGCCTCGTTTCCAGCAGTAAGGGCTCCAGCAGAAGGAACGCGAGCCGCAGCAATTTAAAACACAAGCCGCGGCCGCTTATTTATCAAGAGAAAGTTCTGGTGGCCATTTTAGAGCTCCGGTGGCCATTTTGAAGAGCGCCACGTGTGCAGGCCATTAGCAGCCGCGTGGGCCTCACAGTCTCACTCAGCGGCAAGAGGGCTCACGCAGCAGGGCAGAGCGGCAGGAGGCTTCCTCGGATACTGACAACAGAAGGTGTCTCTGCACCTGGCACGTGAGTGAGGCGATGGCAGCTCAAGCTGATCCTTCTCAGGCCCATGAGGAGGTGCCTATGGAGGTTGGAGAGTCCCAAATGGACAGGCCTAGAACCAGGTCTGAAGCGTCCAAACCCCTGTCTGATCAGCGCCCCTCCAGGGCAGCTACAAAAGACGAATTAAGGAGCCAGAAAGCTTTGGAGAAGACCATTGCCACGGCAGAGAGGCAGGCACAGGCCTCCAGGCCCAGATCTAGATCCAGGTCCCCAGTCAGGCCTCCCTCTGTTCAGTCAGGATCTTCACCCAGGGGGTTCAGTCCCTCTTCTCCTTCAGTATCCCCGGCTAGATCCACCAGGGGCTTCGGGCAAGCTGTGTCTCCTTCTCCCCGTCCCCCCCAGCCTCCCTTACATCTCTTGGTGGGGGGGAGGCAGATCCTTTAGAGGGTTCCTCTAGGTCCTTTCAGCCTGCACCCAGGCTAGCCCCACAGGACCCTGGCCCTCTCCAGACAGATCTTGAGGATTTGGGGCTTTTGCCTGAAAGCATTAAGAGGGTCATTTCGGCAGCCATCACACGTGGCATTACGCAAAGGGACAGGGTTCCCCATTCCAGCAGACTTCTCAGACACCATCTTTCCAGGGCCTCTTCCCCTTCTATAGTCGCCTGTTGTGGCTCCGCAACTGGCAGATGGACATTAAGGCTAAGTGGAGTCTGGCGGCAGCCCCCTATGCGGGCCCCAATCTTTTGGGGGAGGCCCTGGACCCCATCTTAATTGAGAACGAAGATAAGAAGAAGGTCCTTCCTTCCAATGTTAAAAAGACATATTCCAGGCCCACCCCATACCGCAGACCCTCTTATAGGGCCCCTGAGCAGGATCATCAACAGAGATACTCCCCTTTCAGGTCGGACAGGCAATTCTCTCGCCCATACTATCAGGACCGTAACAGGTTCCAAGGTCAATCCAGACGGCCCTTTCGGGGGGGGGGGTGCCCCTTCCGCAGGGGGAAGTGAGTCGAACCCGAGTCTTCCCATAGGCAAGCGCCTGAACCAATACCTCCTTTACAGGCGCTTCAAAATGTCTTCCCTCAGGTCTATCCTCCAGGGCATCCGGCGGGGGGATTATCTGGCCTCGATAGACCTGACCGAGGCCTACCTTCACATCCCCATCCTGCCATCCCATCACAAATACCTAAGGTTCTCTCACGGGGACCTACACTTTCAGTACCGGGCTCTTCCATTCGGCCTGGCCTCAGCTCCTCGCACCTTCACAAAGGTTCTGGCGGCATTGGCTGCTCACTTGCGCTCGATGCCGGTGAGACTCCAATGCTACCTGGACGACGTATTAGTTCAGGCAGGTTCCCTTCCCCAAGCCACCTCCGACCTCCAACTCACCATCCAGTGCCTTCAGTCCCTGGGGTTTTCCGTCAACTTCCCCAAAAGTCATCTCAACCCGTCCACACGCATCTTACGTCTAGGGACAGTCATAGATTCAGTGACAGGGGTAGTCCAGCTCTCCCCAGACCGGCTTGCCAGTCTTTGTCAACTTGTAGTCAAGGTCCGCAAAAGTCGGTCAGTTTCCATCCTAACCTTCTCTCAGCTACTTGGCAAGATGGTCTCCTGCATTGGAATAGTCCCGTGGGCCCGTCTTCACCTACGTCCACTCCAGTGGGCCTTGATTCCATACCGGAAGAGGAGGATGAGCAACTCCCTGCAGACTCTTCAGCTTCCAGCAGCGATCCAAGTGTCCCTCCAGTGGTGGCTTTCCCCGGCCCTGCGTCAGGACAGCGAATTCTGGGAACCAGACAGAGTGACAGTGACGACAGATGCCAGTCTGTTCGGCTGGGGGGCTCTGATAGATGCCAGGATGACACAGGGTCGTTGGACTGCCTCAGATCTCCGCCACAACATCAATTGGCTGGAACTGAAGGCGGCTCGCCTTGCCCTTCAACACTTCAAGGTCTTGGTGAAGGGATGTCATGTGCTGCTTCTGACAGACAATGTTGCCACGAAGGCCCACATAAACCGTCAGGGGGGCACGCACTCCCGGGCCCTCTGGCTGGAGGCGCTGAAATTGGGCGCGTGGGCAGAGAAGCACTTGTCATCTTTGGTGTCAGAGCACATATCAGGGGAGTCCAACCATCAGGTGGACTGGCTGAGCCGAGCGACCCTCGACAACGGCGAATGGCAGCTCCATCCACAGTTGTTCCAGAAGATATGCCTGAGTTTCGACACCCCGCAGGTGGACTTGTTTGCCACCCCACTCAATGTTCAGCTCCCGAGGTTCTTCTCCCGATTCCAGAACCGGTTGGCGGAGAGAACGGACGCCCTCAGGAGCAGATGGCCTTGGGGCCTCCTTTATGCCTTCCCTCCCATTCCCCTTATCCCAGGGACCATCAGGAAGGTAGTGTCAGAGAGGGCCCATGTCATCTTACTGGCCCCCTATTGGCCCAGGAGACCATGGTTTGCGGACCTGGTGCAACTTTCAGTTTCCCATCCATGGAGGATCCCTCAGGAGGAGATCGTCTTATGCCAGGGGGGTCCTGATCCACCCAGAGCCCCAGTGGCTCCACCTGACCGCCTGGCACTTGAACAGCAACTCATGAGAGGAGCCCACCTGTCCACCAAGGTCATAGAGATCTTGGAGGCCGCCAGGCGTCCATCCACCACCAGGATCTATAATTCCACCTGGTCGGCCTTTGTCAGGTGGTGTGTCCCGCTAGGTCTTGATCCGACCAAGGCCTCGGTGGCTAACATCCTAGACTTACTTCAAAAGGGGTTGGATAGCGACTTGGCTCTAAACACCCTGCACAGGCAGGTAGCCGCTTTAGCCACTGTCCGGGGGGGGAGGGCTCCCATTCCTTCTCCCACTCCCATCTGATCAAGCGGTTCCTCAAGGGGGCAGCGAACCTCAGGCCCCCTCCGGTTCACAGGTTTCCCACCTGGGACCTCCCCCTGGTACTCAGAGCCCTCACGGGTCCCCCGTTTGAACCCATCCGGACGGTTCATCTGTGACTGCTGACCTTAAAGATGGCATTCCTAGTGGCCATCACGTCAGCCAGACGTATCTCGGAACTGGGTGCCCTGTCCTCCAGGGATGATCTTTGCATATTTCATCTAGATAGGGTGGTCCTTCGGCTTGATCCCACCTTTCTGCCCAAGGTGAACACCCCGTTTCACAGGGCTCAGGAAATCATTCTCCCAAATTTTTGCCCGGCCCCTTCCCACGAAAGGGAGCGACTCTGGCACTGATTGGATGTCCGATGCGCGCTGCGCATCTACCTTAGACGAACGGAGGGGGTGCGAAGGTCAGAGGCCTTTGTTTCCTTTCAACCGGGGTCACTAGGAGCTAGGGCAGCAATGGCGAACCTTTTTGGGCTCCCGTGCCAAAAGCGGGGGGAGCGCAGGGGGGGTCGTACGCAGGTGTGCCATAACCATAATGCTATGCGCATGACCCCCCGTTGCGCATGCACGGAAACACGCCCTGCACATGCGTGTGACCCCTCCCTTTTGGCAAGCGATAGACCCGTTTTTCACCCTCCCCAGGCTCGAGAAGCTTTCAAGGAGCTTGAGGAGGGTGAAAACAGCCTCCCCCACCCTCCCGAGGCTCTTTGCTGTCTCTCGGACTGCACTGGGGGAGAAGCATTTGCAATTGGTGTCTGCCCCGCCCACCTCCCCCACGGCAGCTTCTCCTTCTTCTGGCTGCTCCAGCATCCCAGCCAGAAGCAGCACTGTGACAGCCACTGGGGATGAGGGGGCAGCGGTGGCAAGCATGGACAAGCCCTCCCCACACGAGCAGGCTGCTTGCACGGCTCTAGCCCGCGGCTCTAATAAAGATCTGCAGTCCGGAGCGCTGCTACTTCCAGCCGGGATATATTCTGCCAGACCCTTGGCGGCATCTTTATGTGGGTAGCTCGCCTCCCTGCCAGCAGCTCATCCAGCGTCCCGGCTGGAAGCAGCAGCGCAACAGCTGCTGTTACCAGGGGGGAAGGGGTGGCGGTGGAGAGAACGGGCGAACACCGCCCCTTCATCCTCTCCCCAACAGCGGCTGTTGCGCTTCTGCTTCCAGCCGGGATGCTGGCAGAGAGGAGAGCTACCCGCATAAAGACACCACCGAGGGTCTGGCAGAATATATCCCGGCTGGAAGAAGCAGCGCAACAGCAAAGGAGTAGCGATTGCAAGGACGGGCGGTCTCAGGCGTCCCTCCCTCCCCTCCCCTCCCCCCTGCCTGAGCAGACTTCTTCAGAGCTCCAGCCTGCAGCTCTGATGAGGATCCACGGTCTGGAGCGCTGCCGCTTCCAGCCGGGATATATTCTGCCAGACCCTCGGCGGCATCTTTATGCAGGTAGCTCGCCTCCCCGCCAGCAGCTCCTCCGCCAGCATCCCGGCTGGAAGCGAAAGTGCAACAGCCGCTGTTGGGGAAGAGACAAAGGGGCGGCGGTCGCCCGTTCTCGCCACCGCCACCCCTTCGCCCCTGGTAACGGTGACTGTTGTGCTGCTGCTTCCAGTCAGTGGCTGCCCGGTTGCTTCTATGCAAGAAGCCCACTCACACGGGGGAGGGAGGGAAGCCCCGACCACAACTCTACTAAGAAGCGATAGCCAGGAACCCCTCTCTGTGTCTTTGGGCATTTTGCTCTTCCTGTTGCTGGTTTTTGGTGTGCATGCGTGCCAGGAACCAGATCACCAAATGGCCGACACGCAGGTGCACCCTGGAAACAAAAAGATCATTTTCCTAGCGCGCGCATGCGCACCGGGCGGCTCCACTTCTGCTTTCTGGCACGCCAATGCGTGTCAAGACCAGCTGGCTGCTGCGCCTGAACCCGGAAGAGGAACTGGAGATGGCTCCGCGTGCCAGGAGAAATGGCTCTGCGTGCCACAGGTTCGCCATCACGGAGCTAGGGTGTCCTCGGTGGCTACGTCAGGCCATAGTGTCGGCCTACGAGGCTTCAGGCCAGGTTCCCCCGGCAGGCATCACGGCCCATTCGACTCGAAGCGCGGCTACCACGGCAGAATGGGCCACCAGGGCCCCATTCGAGGACATTTGTCGGGCAGCCACGTGGGCTTCCCCGACCCCTTTCATCCGTCACTACCGTTTGGACTCCTTTGCCTCTGCGGAGGCGTCCTTTGGTCGTAGGGTCCTGCAGAGGGTGGTGGCTGACCCTCGCCCGGGGCCTTAGTTTCCCTCCCTGGGACTTAGCTTGGGTATGTCCCTCAGGTGACCCCTCCCTCGAGTTCACCGGAAAAAGAACGTTGGTCTTACCTGAACGTGTCTTTTCGGTGGATGAGAGGGAGGGGTCACTTTTCCCACCCTAGACAGTTAGAGTAGGACCTGGGGAGGGCCGGGAGGTTCCCGGGTCTTCTTGTGCTTCCTTTGTACAGATGCAGTACCTTGCCTTCGTGGAAACTGGGAGCCAATGGGAAGGAAGGAGCATTTAAGAATTTTCTCTCAGTCTATGGACCAATCAGGCTGTGATAAAACCCTCAGGTGACCCCTCCCTCTCATCCACCGAAAAGACACGTTCAGGTAAGACCAACATTCTTTTTCTGCCCTTGAAGTTGTAATCTAAAAATACACAGAGAAAAGGAAATGAGAAGCAAAAATGCTTCTTAATTTATACGTAATATTTTATGGTTCCTAGAACAGAGACTGGTATGATGAAAATGGATTATTCAGAGAACCTCAATGATGCTTTCTTTCTCTTTACAGAAAAGAACAAATACAGGTAGTCCTTGACTTAAAATTCATTTAGCGATCGTTTGAAGTTACAACGGCACTAAAAAAAAGTTACTTTTATAATCATTTTTCACACTTATCACCGTTACAGCATCCCCATGGCCCTGTGATTTACATTTGGATGCTTGACAACTAGTTCATATTCATGACAGTTGCAATGTCCCATGGTTATGTGATCCCCTTTTGCAACCTTCTGATAAGCAAAGTTAACAACCATGTGACTAACTTAACAACTGCATTGATTCACTTAACAAATTTGGCAAGAAAAGTCGTAAAATGGGGCAAATTCACTTAACAAATTTCTCACTTAGTAACAGGTTTTGGGCTCAATTGTGCTTGTAAATCAAGGACTACTTGTGTTCCTGCTGTTATTTCCCAAGGGTAGTTGATTCTAAGGCCGTTTGCAAAGAAGGTATCCAAACCCCAACAATTAGTGACAGTAATGCGTGAAGGTGGTAGTTTCTGATATTTGTTGCCACTTTAGTAATATTGGTTATCTTTCCTCAACTTGGAGGAGTAAAGCAATAGACTTCCCTTTTAAATACTGTTAGGGAAATTTGCTATAACTTATTTCTAAACAAAAATGGCTTCTCTATGTTCTCTATGTGTGAATTTTAAGTATATGGGAATCATTTTATTAATCTGTTTTCATCCTTAGTACATTGGAAATACATTGGGCTCTTAAAATTGTTCCAGTGGTGTTATACATTTCAATATAGACACTTTTCCCCTTTGAATTTCCTTTTTTCTCCTCAGTCATTATCTTTGTACTTTTCAATGTTGAGCATGGGGAACAGACAAAGAGCCAGATTCCAGCAGTACTGTTTATTCAAGATAAGAACATACTATAAACCAACATGCAGCTTCCGGCTGACAGCCCCTTTTATGGGAAGCTGTCAGCCATTAACCAATAACTTTAAAATACACCCCACACTTCCATGGCAGAGGAAAAGCCTCTGCTCGTGCCTGCGCGAACATAACACCCCTTCCCAACCGCACAATGTTCCATTAACTTCGTACTACACAAACATAAATCGTCCAGATACATTGGTCTAAGATGGCTTCGTGTCGACTTGCAGCTCCTGTATTTCTATCAGGCCCCCACCCGTCGAGTGCATCCTCAACGCTTCTCCGACTACATCAGATGGATTACTAATACTCTCCGGGGCCTCCAGCTGGACATATCCCTCAGCCAGAGATGAAGAGCGAGACGGACTTCGTGGCAGTGGACACTCAATAACAGGTGTTTCATTCTGCACTGGACTCTGCCCTTCCGATACCATTTCACTGCATTGTCGCCCCTCTCGCTCTTCTGGATCCCCACCCCGGTTCGCGTTTTCCAGCTCCCTAGCAGCTGTCCCCATCGCATGGCTCTGAAGCTGGTCAATATATCAATGCCACAGTCATCCATCCTCGAGCTCCACCCGATATGAATGGGGACCCATGACTTCTGTGATATGTGCAGGCACCCATAGGGGTTGACCGGTATAATTCCAGGCATATACTTGGTCACCTTGCTCAAATGTTTTCATCATATTTTCCCAGTCTGAAAGGGTTTCTCTCAAATAATCTGGATGTATTCTGTCTAAATTTGTTCTCAAGCGGCGACCCATAAGTAATTTGGCTGGGCTCCTGCCGGTGGCTACACAAGGAGTGACGTGTTGGTTGAAAAAATACTCCTAATGGTCCCTGGGGCCCATTCAAGTCAACACCTCTTTTGTCGTTCACACAATTCTTTCCCCCTGCCCATTACTTGCGGGGTGAAATGGCGCGACAAGGGAGTGACGTATTACTTGATTTTCTAGGAATACCTTGAATGCAGTTGCTGTAAATTGTGGCCCATTGTCCGATACCAACACATCCGGCAACCCATGTGTTGCAAACATTTTGTTTAGTACCCTGGTAACGACGTCCATTGTAGTTGACCTCATCATGGCCATCTCCAGCCATTTGGAATTTGTGTCGACAATTAGATAAGACATTCCATTTATCGGCCTCGTAAAATGGATGTGAATTCTAGACCAGAGGCCTTTTGGTGTTTCCCAGTCCCGTGGTGGTGCTGAAGGAGGTGCCGGTCTCAATTCCTGGCATGCTTGGCACAACGCTACCCACTCTACGATATCTCTATATTTGGCCACCACAGATAGCTACGAGCCAACACCTTCATCCTTACGATCCTGGGGTGGCCTTCATGTGGAGTCTGTAGCAGTGATTTTCTTAGCCTTGAGTGTATCACTACCCTGTTCCCCCACAACAGGCAACCCTTTTGCACAGAACATTTGTATTGCCTTGCACGGAATGGCTTAAACTCTACACTTCCTGTCCCTTTAGGCCATCCCCTCCACACCCAGTTTAATACTTGTATGATCATTTGATCTTTTCTTGACTGGGTTGCCACTTCCGCGGCTGTAACAAGTTCGGACGGCATAGTCTCTCAGCAATACCGATGCTGCTGGAGCCGGATCCTCCACTAGATTTGGTAGTAGACAACGGCTTAGACCGTCAGCATGGCCCAGTTCCATGCCAGGTCGATGTATAAGTCGATAGTTATATGCTGCTAAAAACTCCGTCCAGCATGTCATCCTTAGGGACAGGACCTGCAGTGTTTGCCGGTCCCCCGCAATTAGTCCCAGCAGCTGCTTATGATCTGTTACTAAATCGAATTTCCTTCCATAAACATATTCTTGGAATTGCTTAATACCAGCAACCGCAGCCAACTCCTCTTTATCAAGTTGGCTGTAGTTCCTCTCGGCTGATGATAGCGTCCTAGAAAAGAATGCTATTGGAGCCTCACAATTGTCTGGAAGGCGATGACTTAAAACTCCCCCGACTCCAAATGGGGATGCATCACATGGCAGGACTAACGGCAGGCGTTTATTATATTGGACTAGGAAATTAACTTCTTCGGCCCCACAAATGCGGCCGCTTCTCTGCACCCCCAAACTCACGGAGTCTTTTTCCCTAACAGCCGGTGTAGTGGTTCAGCGACAGATGCCTTCTGTCACAAAAACACTATAGAAATTGGAAAATGGCCTGGAGTTCCATCTTATTCTTTGGTGTTGGAGCAGCATGTATTGCTTGAACTTTCTCTTTGGTGGGGTGCAATCCGGACGCATCGACCAGGTATCCCAGAAACTCGACTTGATTTATTGCTACTTTACACTTTTCTTCCTTTACCTTTAGCCCAGCCTCTTGGAATCTTTGTAACACTAGTCGTAGTCGTTCAAATAGTTCAGGTTTACTGGCAGCGGATATGAGCACATCATCAAAATAGGGGACAACTCCAGAGATGCCTTGTAACAAACGTTCCATCAGGCTTTGGAACAAACCTGGGGCCATGCTTACCCCAAACTGTAGGTGATGAAAACGGAATGCCCCCCAATGCGTTATAATGGTTGGGCTTCAGCAGTGGTGTTGTCCACGGGAAGCTGTTGATAAGTTTGGGCAAGATCTAACTTTGGGAAGATCTTACACACACACACACACACAGAGCGAATGTAACAAGTGCTGCACCACTAGTAATGGGTATGCGTTTTGTTGAAGAGCCCTATTCAGAGTACATTTATAATCCCCACAAATCCGGACCGACCTGTCTGGTTTCACTGGCGTCACAATAGGGGTTTCCCACTTCGTGTGGTCCACCGGTTCCAGTATGCCTTATTGAATCAATTTATCCAGTTGTTCATCAACCTTGAGCTTTAATGCAAACAGCACCTTCCTCAGTTTCATTCTTATTGGTGCCACTTAAGGATCGAAACTGAAGGATATCGGGGTACACCTATATTCTCCCAACCTCCCGTTGAACACTTTGGTGAACTCTTTACTCAACTCTAATGGTCTCCCCCAGGATTTTGTGAACCCCAGTAATACCTAAACCCAAAGCCACAAATCAATCCAGTCCCAGTGAGCCTTCTACGACAACCAATTTATTTCTTTATATTCTATGTAGAATGTTCCACTTCCCTTGATAGGGATGTTATTTTCCTGATAATCTCTCAAACGGATATGGCTTCGCGTAAACTTCCGCTCGGCTCCGTGTGGCACCAATATCTGTAGGGTCTGCCAGGATACAATTATTGTTGCCAACCCTGTATCAACTTCCATCTCTCAGGGTGATCCCACAATACAGATGGTAATGTAAATTTTACTACTTCCCAGAATCCTAGTTTGATTGCTCATCCTGTCTAAACGACAGGTATCTGTATTAATAATACAGTAATAGCCAAAAGCCAACATGGGTTTATCAAAAACAGATCATGCTAGACTAATCTTATTGCATTCTTTGACAAAGTGACAAAATTAGTTGACCAGAGGAATGCCGTCAATATAATTTACTTGTACTTCAGCAAGGTATTTGATAAAGTAGACCACAACCTACTACTAGATAAAGTAGAAAAATGTGGGTTGGACAGCATCACCACCAGATGGATTCGTAACTGGCTGACCAACCACACTCAACGTGTAGTCTTCAATGGAACTGCATCTACATGGAGGGAAGTATGCAGTGGAGTACCCCAAGGCTCTGTTTTAGGCCCAGTACTCTTCAACATCTTCATCAGTGATTTGGATGAGGGAATAAATGGGGAACTCATCAAATTTGCAGATGACACCAAGCTGGCAGGAATAGCCAACACTCCAGAAGATAGGCTTAAGATATAGAAGGATCTTGACAAACTTGAACATTGGGCACTATCTAATAAAATGAAATTCAATGGTGAAAAGAGTAAGGTTCTTCATTTAGGCAAGAAAAACGAAATGCACAGGTACAGTATAGGTGGTACCTTGCTCAATAGTAGTAACTATTGGTGGACAACCATTTAAAAATGAGCCAGCAGTGTGCAGCAGCTGCCAAAAAAGCCAACACAGTTCTAGGCTACATGAACAGAGGGATAGAATGAAGATCACGTGAAGTGTTAATACCACTTTAGAATGCCTTGGTAAGGCCACACTTGGAATACTGCATTCAGTTTTGGTCGCCACGATGTAGAAAAGATGTGGAGACTCTAGAAAGAGTGCAGAGAAGAGCAACAAAGATGATTAGGGGACTGGAGACTAAAACATGAAGAACGGTTGCAGGAACTGGGTATGTCTAGTTTAATGAAAAGAAGGACTAGGGGAGACATGATAGCAGTGTTCCAATATCTCAGGGGTTGCCACAAAGAAGAGGGAGTCAGAACTATTTTCCAAAGCACCTGAGGGTAGAACAAGAAGCAATGGGTGGAAACTATTCAAGGAGAGAAGCAACTTAGAACTGAGGAGACATTTCCTGACAGAACAATTAATCAGTGGAACAGCTTGCCTCCAGAAGTTGTGAATGCCCCAACACTGGAAGTCTTTAAGAAGATGTTGGATAGCCATTTGTCTGAAACGGTATAAGGTTTCCTGCCTAGGCAGGGGGTTGGACTAGAAGACCTCCAAGGTCCCTTCCAACTCTGCTATTGTATTGTAATAGTAAAACACTTGTCCTCTGGCCCTGCTTCCCCCCAATGTTACGAATTGGAGTCTGTCCTGTTGGGGCGGCAGGCAATGCAGCACAGCAAACTTGCGCTAGATGAGCCTTCTTCCCACACCGTCTGCAAATAGTATTTTTATGGCGACATGTAGCTCTTGGGTGGTTTCTGCCACAACCTATGCACGAGGACAGCTTCCAATCCTTGGTCAATCTGCGATCCTTGTTGGCCGCCCCAGTGTGATTATCTTCCTCATCTTCAGTGTCCCCCTGCAATTTTGTCTCTCCCCGTTGGAGAGTTGCCCCCCTTTTAGCCGCCTGGGGGCTGCCTGACTTATGTATCTCTTCCGTCGATCTATTTGATGATTCGGCAGCTTGTGCCTTCTCTACTGCTGTCTGTGGCGTTAACGTCGGTTTTGCCAGTAATCGTCTCTGTAACCGACCATCCCAAACCTCACAGACCAATCTGTGAGTGCTTCATCTAGGTTGCTAAATTCGCAGTAGATAGCTGCCTTCCAGAGGGGCTCCATATAACAGCTGATAGACTCACCCTCCGCCTTGTCCCTATGGTAAAAAGCATGTCTTCTAGCAATGCAAGATGGTTGGGGAGCATAATGTTACCGCAATTTACCCAATAATATGTCCCAAGGAACCGTCTGAAAAGGTTGGGGCGCAATGAGGGCCCTCGCCGTCTTAAACTCTTTTCTACAAATGCTCAAAAAAAGCGCTTGTTTGTGATTGTGATATTTGTATAGTCGTTACCTTCCAATATACAGTCAAAAAGGATTTAAGTACAAATCCCATGTCTGTGTTTCAGGATCAAATGGTGCAAACTGTGGTGGGTTAGCCATTCTCTTTCCAAAACAACACAGTCGCCACTCATGCGTGCCCCTTAATCTCTGCGACCTCTCAATTAGCAGTTCTCAGGGTTGCCTTTGAGCCCAGGAATCCCACCTTCATCGCCAATGCAATGTTGAGCGTGGGGAACAGACGAGGAGTCAGATTCCTGCAGTACTGTTTATTCAAGATAAGAACATACTATAAACCAACATGCAGCTTCCGGCTGACAGCCCCTTTTATGGGAAGCTGTCAGCTGTTAACCAATAACTTACGTCCCGCACTTGCACAGCAGAGGAAAAGCCTCTGCTCGCGCCTGCGCGGACATAACACAGTAGTATTTCAGTGGTGATGTTTCCTTTAATACAATGTACTTTAAAATATTTCTATGTGGTTATACCAATCACCTCTAGGCTAAGAGCTTAGATTGCCATCTTGTTTTGCATTGCTTAATTTTTTTTTCTCCTCCCTTTTATCCCCAAGGTCCCCGTAAGCCTTTTGGAGAGCGGAAAGTTATTGTCCTCACAACCACAGACTGCGCCACCTCCAGTGCTGTTCCAGGTGGGAGTCACCCACTTGAAACCAGTGTGTTTGTATGGGTGTAGGTCTCTTCATTTGCCATCACCTTTTTATTCTCATTAGTGTTTTCCTTTACTGTCCCTGTCTTTATTGCCTGTCATTTGTCGGCAGTTACATTCCCCTTGTCCCTGGACATTTCTGCTCAACACCCGCCAGGATCCACACCCTCTATGCTCCTCTTCCTCTTCTTCCAACAGTTGGTGATGTTCATTTTGATTTTTTTTCCTCCTGTGAGCATTTTTTTCCTGTGTTTTGCAGCTAAAATCTTTATTTCTGTGTTTTGAGAGAGCTGTCTCCTTTTTGTTGATTTAGACATAAAGTTTTTTTTAAAAAACAACACAAATGGGTGGGTGGGAAGTAGAGGGATATGTGATCTAATCTGTTTGATTTAGTGTTTCTCAGGCCCCCATGGAAATGGTGGAGGGTTGTAATAAAAAGTTGGAGCGCATGTTACCAACCCAGAATTCGATGGAAGACTGGTATTTAGTAGCTCCTTCCTTTGTTCCCCACTGTTTCTATCAAGCTTTTCTTCAGAAAAGCAGGCAGCTTCTTTCAGTAGCCTGCAACAGTGGAGTCGATTCTTTGGGCCAAAATTGAGAGTTAAACTATTCCTGCCTGCCCCCCCCCCCCCCAACAAAATGAATTTAATATGCAGTGCTCTTTTTCCTTTTTATTCCTCCCTCAAATGAGACTCTTTCATATTGATCAGCTGAGCCCGGTCATGAGGGATTAAGTTTGGAACTGGAACAGGGGCATTCAGGCATTTTAGGGGGAAGGTGACTGAAATTTTGCTGAGAAGACGCTGAGAAACCCTAAATCAGGGAGGCTGAGAACAGAAGTTTCTTCATATTTCTTAGAAGCATTTAATTTTTTTTTATATGTACAGCAAGGAGATTTTTTCTGTCAAATAAACTTATGAAATGCAAAGTCTGTTGCTGAGTCATTCAGAATTTTCTCTAAGCCTGGTCAAAGGAGATCTTCAATTAAATACATAGGCTTTTCAACGTTACTGTTGCTTCTTCCTCTATTTAGTGCTTTTGGTTTGTTTGAAGGTTGAATGAATAGCTAGAATAAAAGTACTTAAGCCCCATCTATTTAGAACACATGCATGCACACATTTCTCTATTCAATCTGCTGAAGATTGTTAACTAAATAACATAAAATAAAGGTAACTGTTTCCCCTGTCCAGTCACATCCAACTTTAGGGGACAGTGCTCATCTCCACTTCTTAGCCAAGGGAGCCAGTGTTGCCTGAAGACATTTCCATGGTCATGTGTCCAGCATGACTATATGCCAAAGCGCATGGAACACTGTTACCTTCCCAAGGAAGTACCTATTTATCTACCCACATTTGCATGCTTTTGAACTGCTAGGTGGGCAGGAGCTGCAGCAAGTAACGGGAGCTCACCCCATCACGCGTCGCTCAGGTCTTCAACCCGGGTTGTCAGCTTTCCACATGACAAGCTCAGCATCATTAATCATTGAGCCACTGTAGTTAAACCAAACCCATAAGTAACCTTAGTAACCCAAAATTTCTTAAACCTAAACGTCCAAACTACTTCCCTTTCAAATAGAAGCTTTCAAGCAGACTGTGCAATATACCTTATTTACACCTATGGTATGTGTTCTGTCCCGTGATTCTAAGGAATATACAGACACAGACTTGGCTGTCTGCCACGACTAATTACAGAGATAAAACCACCCCTTGGCTAGGAGCCTAGAACGCTATCTTCAAGAAACCAAGATTAGACTTACGGAATGCTTTCTCAACGGCTAGTAAAATGGACTGTTGTTTCCTGCAAAAATTCCCCTCCCGTCGCTCTACCTATAAACTCTTTGGGAGGGGCCACAACCATAGCCAGCTGTCCCTATTTCCTTTTATGACGTCTTCTCCACAGCTGCTCCCTTCTCCTCTCAGCTCTATGCACACGCACATCAGGGACAACCTCCCTCTGTTTCTCCTCACTGCTCCCTGACTCAGATGCCACCTGGTGGCCAACAGGCCTTTCTAGTTCCTGCTCTGACTCCAAACACCCTCCAGAGTCTTCCTCATCCTCCAGAGCAGTCCCATAATGGTCATCGCTGTCAGAGTCCACCAACAACTCAGCCGGCCGCTGCTGGGCCACAACAGTATGTGACTAGATATACATAGAGAAATCTTATCTTTATTTTAAAAAATCAGCGATCTTTGTGCATTTGAAACATTACACTCAGGAGAGCAAATTCAGATTTGAAGAAACATGCCTGATCAAAACAAGATTATCCAAGAACAAAAGGAATAGTTATAATGCCCCTAGCTTTTAAAGACTCCAATATTGTTTTCTCCCAGCTTCCTACCAAATTGTGTTTATCTTCCTTGCAGCTGTCTGCTGTTAGCTTTTGGTTACTTGTCTACATAGGGCTCTGTTAAAGCCATCCTGGTTTGCCTTTTGCCCATTTCAACCGCTGTTCCCATCTTCAAAAAAGGAAAAAAATAGATCCTGGAAATTACAGACCTATCAGCCTGACCTTAATATCAGGAAGGATTCTGGAAAAGATGAGCAACGAATCACTGAACACCTAGAAGCAAGCAAAGTAATAACCAAAAGCCAACATGAGTTTGTCAAAAACAGATCATGCCAGACTAATCTTATTACATTCTTTGACAAAGTGACAAAATTAGTGGACAAGAGGAATACTGTCGATATAATTTACTTGGACTTCAGTAAGGCATTTGATAAAGTAAACCATAACCTACTACTAGATAAAGTAGAAAAATGTGGGTTGGACAGCATCACCACCAGATGGATTCGTAACTGGCTGACCAACCGCACTCAACGTGTAGTCCTCAATAGAACTGCATCTACATGGAGGGAAGTATGCAGTGGGGTACCCCAAGACTTAATTTTAGGCCCAGTACTCTTCAACATCTTCATCAATGATTTGGATGAGGGAATAAATGGGGAACTCATCAAATTTGCAGATTACACCAAACTGGCAGGAATAGCCAACACTCCAGAAGATAGGCTTAAGATACAGAAGGATCTTGACAAACTTGAACATTGGGCACTATCTAACAAAATGAAATTCAATGGTGAGAAAAGTAAGGTTCTACATTTAGGCAAGAAAAACAAAATGCACAGGTACAGTATACATGTGGTACATCACTCAGTAGTAACTGTGAGAGGGATCTTGGAATCCTAGTGGACAACCATTTAAATATGAGCCAGCAGTGTGCAGCAGCTGCCAAAAAAGCCAACACAGTTCTAGGTTGCATAAACAGGGATAGAAACAAGATCACATGAAGTGTTAATGCCACTTTACAGGTGAAACTTGAAAAATTAGAATATCATGCAAAAATTCATTTATTTCAGTAATGCAGCTGTGTTGACCCTGGTCTTAATGAAGCACAGTGGTCCAAAGTCCTCTTTTCTGATGAGAGTAACTTTTGCCAAAAGCACCAAAAAGTGATTCAATGACCGTGTGAAGGTTCCAAGAATTTCCCTAATTAATTTACGAGCCCCGAGACGAAATTCAAAAAAAACCATTTGTTTATTAGGACTAACATGTTGGCACGGACTTCTGTGTAGCTGAAACACTTAATGGCGTCTGACCTTTACGCCCGTGTCCCCTCCCCTCTGGCTGAGGTCATCAATCACATTCTCCAACAGGACGTTATGGCAGGGTTCTGGACATGCGCATTCACATCCCAGTACAGAAATATGAGACTTTTACTCTGGCCAAAAGTATGCATGGCATTTCCCTTCCCCTTCTCAAGGTGATAGTAGTCATGGAAAGGCCTTAGACAGACAGTGGGATTACTGTGCTTGATTGGCCTCTCCATTCTTCCTCCATACTCTGGGTCCTTGGTTTCCAAATGCGATGCAAAAGTTGCTCTCATCAGAAAAGAGGACTTTGGACCACTGTGCTTCATTAAGACCAGGGTCAACGCAGCTGTCTACCAGGAGATTTTGAAGCACTTCATGCTTCCTTCTGCAGACGAGCTTTATGGGGATGCTGACTTCATTTTCCAGCAGGACGTGGCACCTGCCCACACTGCCAAAAGCACCAAAACCTGGTTCAATGACTGTGCGATTACTGTGCTTGATTGGCCAGCATACTCGCCTGACCTGAACCCCATAGAGAATCTATGGGGCATTGCCAAGAGAAAGATGAGAGACATGAGACCGAACAATGCAGAAGAGCTGAAGGCTGCTATTGAAACCTCTTGGTCTTTCATAACACCTCAGCAGTGCCACAGGCTGATAGCTTCCAGGCCACGCCACATTGAAGCAGTAATTGCTGCAAAAGGGGCCCAAACCAAGTACTGAGTACATATGCATGCTTATACTTTTCAGAGGTCCAATATTGTTCTATGTACAATCCTTGTTTTATTGATTGCATGTAATATTCTAATTTTCTAAGATGGTGGATTTGGGGTTTTCATGAGCTGTATGCCATAATCATCACAATTATGACAAATCACGGCTTGAACTATCTTGCTTTGCATGTAATTGTTGTGGAAATTGAAGACTCAAAGACCAGCTCTTTGCAATGCAAGAAAGTTTATTGCGCAGGTTCAAACAGCTAAAATAGCATATGGGGGTTTGAACCCCGAACAGTCTCAAACAACAATCTTATATAGTCATTTTGACGTAAGCATATACGCAGGCATACATTTGCTAAATTGATAAAAGGAGAAATGGAAAAGTACAGAAAGAGCCGAGAATAAAAATACGTCAAGGAACATTTAACATCTGCGAGACAAACACGGGACTATCCCCTGTCCTAGACAGATAACAGGATACACCCCTCATGGTCTGTCTGAACATACAGATAAAAATATAAATGTTATGCCTCATTGATCTTACCCTGCCTCTGTCTGGAAATATCTTTTTCCTTGACCAGTCTTTTGCAATGTTATAATGAACCAAAGTCTGAACCAAGATTCAGGGCCTGTCTTCCCGATTCAGGGCCTGTCTTCCCTCCTTCCTTAATCCCCCCTTTGTGACTCATCTGAGTTTCCCAGAAGAGTCACATATTCTTCCAACTCTATTGTAGGTCTTAAGTTCTCATATTCTAGCACAGCCATCACCTGAGCAGTTGCCTTTCTTTCTGCTAATAAAGACAGACTATTAGAGATGGTTCGAACAAAAATTGGCAATACACAAGGAAGTATCACACATCCCGCTGCAATCAACCCAATCAAAGCAACTATGGCCTGTAATCCTGGAAGCTTGGGAAACCATCCCCCAAACACCTCCTTCAGATTAAATCCTCGCCATATTTGAGTGGGATTATGTGTAAGTTGTCTAATTTCTGTAGTCAGCTGTTTTACCACCTTCCCTGTTTCATCGATTTGGAGGCAGCAGTTGGACAAATTAAACTTTCCACACACCCCTCCTTCTTTAGCCAAGAGGTAGTCTAGGGCCAATCTATTCTGATACACAGCAGTTCTTATCTTATCAGTGGCTTCCGACAAAACATTAAGTGCTTTGTCTATTCTTACCCCTGCCAGATCCAGAACTGCCTGTAACCGAATGATTCTGTTTAACATGTATATAGGGGTGTGGTACCCCCATGATCCATCTTCTGCCCATGTTGCTCTTCCATATGTACACACTATGCGTTCACTAGTCCATTTCTCATCCTCCTTATCATAAGCAGAATATTCTTTACAAGGGAAGTCTGTGAACACAGTTTGCACTTCCCTCTTTGCTCTCAATCCTACTTGTTCATATAAGGGGACTCCTAATATTTGTTTTGATTGAATTGGTAACAAAAAGAAGGATGGTTTTATCCAACCTAAGACACACGAACCTGACCAATTAAAAGGGAGTTGCTCATAAGCTAGTTTTCCACATATCCAATACATGTCTTTAGGAGCTACCCATTCATCAGCCGTCCGGGATGAGTTCAGGTAACCTAGATATGTTCTATTAAAATGTTCAGGTTTTGTGGCATTACCTGGTGATGTCCATTGGTTATACTTTTCATTCCAAATTCCTAAGCAAATAAGTTCTCCTACATAATGTGTACCATTTCTAGCAAAACAGTTTCTTCCTACAAGATTAGTGGTGAGTGTCCAGACAATACCTGTACGCTGTTCCCTCTTTGTAATATTTCCTGCCTTGGAAAGATTATTATAGATCAATGGATGAGCCTCCAGCGCCTCCCATGGCCATTGTTCCCCCATATTAGTTCCTCCACACACAAAACAATTCTTGACTGTAAGGGTTTTAGCTACTTCTTCGGCAAGCTCTACAAAAAGATTATTGGCTTTTGCGCTTATTAAAAGGGGAGTTTCTAATTTCCGTAGATTATCGTAAACCGACCATCCCAGGGATTTTACTTCACCTTCAAATACTTTCTCCACCTTTATAGTAAGATACGTTTTTGGATCTGATCCTGTGCCATCTATTCCAAATCCATAACTTACTACAGCAGGATGCCTTCGGTCCACTTCTAACTCTACTACATTTCCACTGCTTCTTCTAAAGGAAGTAATATACTTACAGCCCTTATAACCCCCTCCAGTATAATCACAGATGCACTTCCAGCCAGAACATTGGGTGTTTCCAGCACAGGGGAGCCATTGGTTTGGGTTGCCATAAGCCCAATTCAAGTTAGCGGAACACAAATATTTATGGTTTGCTTGGTAGGCTGTTACCCAAGACTCGTCTCCACAGGTGGAACCCCATCCTTTGCTCAGGGCGATACATGCATCAAAGCTTATTCTTAAGGGGTCTTTTCCTCTTTCTAACTTTAGAGTATAATTGAGAAAATACAACTTCCCGTCACCTTCAGGGGTATTACGGGAGCCATATTTAGCCAATCCAGCATATATGGTCACATTCAATCGTATGGGAGTACTAGGGTTATAACAAATAATTTTTCCATCATGGTTGCACAAACTATACATGGTTTGGTTATGTATGCAATTGACAAGCTGAGGCTTACAGTTTCTAGGTGATTGTGTGTGGTAGACTAAAGTGTTAAGAATGGTTCTCCCTACTTGTGCCTTTGTAATACAAAGAGAACAGGTGTCAGGGGCCTCGGTGGAGTGAGGTGCCCGTCTAGGTGCTTCTCTTGGTGTAACATGAGATTTTGGTGCACGTGTTTGTGGGAAAAGTCTTTTTACGTGTGCTTTGGTGGGTGTTTGACGAGGGGGTGGACAGTGATTCAATGAGCCTTTGCAATCCTGATAACATAGTACCCCTTCTGTTCCATTACATCTTTTGTATATACTTAGACCTCTTCTCCCGGATCGAGCACAAGTGGTTAAGTCAAACCTGGTACATGTTTTTGGTTTCTCCAAACGATAGAAGATGGCTCCATCATTTAAACATTGAGTACAGGGTCCTTCCCCTAAAGGCCATTTTTCCCCAACACTTCGCTGTTTCCTTCTCTCCTTTATGCGGCTATGTTGTAAGGTACATATCCCTTTCCATCCAGGTTTTAACTGATTGATATGAGTAACCCGTTCCCAACCCCGAAATATTGGATCCCCACAGTCTAATATAATAGGAGGCCTTTCCACTCGATATGAAGCATAGCTACACATTCCCTTTCTGAGCACATAGCCTACGTACTTGCAGAGGAAATGGTTTGTGTACTTCCGAGCTAGACAGGCTTCCTTGACTAGTTGATCAAATGCATGGGGGGCTTGACAAGGGTGAGGTAAGATTTCATTCCAGCAACCTGGTGTAAAGACAAGAGGAGGATAGCCCCGGCACTGTCCATTGCCTATTACATAAGACTGGACAATACCTGGACGTTCCTCAGGTCTATTCCACTGTCCTAGATTTTGCACGCACACCGAATTACCTAACACCCTTGTAAATAAAACACTTACCCCCAACCAACCAAATGCACAAGTTAACCTCATCCTCCGTTGTATCCGGGTTGTCTGCTTCTTCCTGACGCATCTGGATGGTTTGATTTACAGTAGGACAAGGTTTAAGTGTACAATAATATTTGTTATCTTTTTGACCTATGTATGGTGATAATGCGTCCTCTATAATTTTTACATCACATTCAATTCCACAATGTGAGTATGCAATACAATCAATACAATGTGTACAGCAACAACACCCACACTTACAATCACAAAACCAACACATATAGACTTATCCTATTTGGTTATATAATAAGCATATGTTAATAATATGTATGCTATACTAAGTATTACTTATCCAATCTTCACCCGTGCTTTGAAAAGTCAGCTTCCAGGGGTGACTTTAGCAGGGGTTTCTTCTTTCCTCCAGGAACTCAAGCCACGTGATCTGTTGTTGGCCCTCAGGAGTTGGAGTGGGCAAGGGAATCAGAGGATCCACAGGCTTTGGAATACCACAAAATCGCTCACGACAGTAGTAGAATAATACTATCATTAGTGATCCTATTGCTAATATCCAAAGTCCCCACACCCGGGCTTCAAACATGAGTCCATACCAATCTTCAGCCGTGCTTGGGAGACAGCTTCCGGGTTGTGGTCCCTGCAGGGCTAGGTCCTCTTCTTCCGCCTTCTCAACACAACCTGGGTACACTTAACCTATTTATATACATAACACAAGTGATTTAAGCACGTTTGAATGTCATTTTGGTAGGATTTCGGTGGTCCACTGAAACGCTCCAGCCTACGTCCGCAGCCTTAACCCTCGTCCAATGAATCCAGGCCTTGGACTCTGCTATTTTCACTGCCAAGGGTGACACCATTATGACCATATATGGACCTTTCCATCTCCCTTCCAACTGTTCCTTCTTCCAATGCTTTACCCACACATTATCTCCTGGCTTAAATGGGTGACATTTAGTCACTAGTGGTGGGGGGTTTTGCTCTTGAACATAATTTCGGAGTTTCTCAACTTGCTTGTTTAATTCTTGCACCATCTCCATATTCCAAACACCCCCCTTATGTCCCAAATCAGGCCACCCCGCCAAGTTTCTTCTCAACAATGTAGGTGGACGCCCAAACATTAACTCATAAGGTGACAGTTTATGTTGGCGTCGGGGAGAACACCTGACAGCATACAAAGCCAATGGAAGGGCATCAGTCCATTTCAAATGACATTCCGCACAGATTTTAATGATCCTTTCTTTAAGGGTTCTGTTCATTCTTTCAGCCATCGATCCCGATTCAGGGTGATTTGCACTATGGAACCTCCACTTGATCCCCACTGCGTTAGCCACCGCCTGGTTAATGTGATGGACAAACTCAGGCCCATTATCTGATGAGATATGGGATGGAAGTCCGAACCTAGGGATTATCTCTTTAAGGAGCAGTCTAGCCACTTCTCTAGCTTGTTTTGTTTTTGTGGGAAAAGCCTCTGGCCATCCGGTATACATATCAACCATAACCAACATTGCTTTATAAGGGCCACATCTTGGCATGTCTGTAAAATCAATCATCAAATAATCCATTGGGAGATAAGACACCGGGATGGTTCCAGGGGGCAAGAGTGGTCCCTGCCTCGGATTCACCTTAGCACATATAATACATTTGGCCACAACTTTCGCTGCTATTCCAGCCAGTCCATTAATGAAATAATCCCTACTCAGGGCGGTTTCTAAGGCAGTTTTCCCCATATGAGTAGTTTCATGTGATAGCTGGACCAATGTCCATGCTACTGACGTCGGCACATATATTCTTTTATCTGGCATCACATACCAACCTTCTTTTATACTAGCATGTAAATCATGAGTGGCCTTAATACACTCCTGTTGAGTGTATGTTGGCTTTATTTCTGGTGGAATCACTCCTAAATCCATTGCCACATGAATTGCTAAATCAGGAGTAGGGCCCGCTCGCTTGGCTGCTTCTCTGGCTTCCAAATCTGCTAGTCGATTTCCCTGGGCTATCCTATCGTCCCCCCTCTGGTGGCCTTTACAATGCATAACAGAAACCTTTGCAGGTTTATGTACTGCATCGATGAGGCGACTAATCAAATGTCCATGCTGGACATACTTCCCTGCAGAATCTCGAAAACCCCTTTCCTTATAAACTGCTCCATGAGCATGTAAGGTCAGGAAAGCGTACTTGCTATCAGTCCACACATTCAAAGTCTCTTTCTCTGCTCTTTCTAAAGCTCTTGTTAATGCCCACAATTCTGCCACCTGAGCACTCCACTTCCCTCCTATCGGTCCGCTTTCTACAACACCTTCATCATCCACAATCGCATATCCGGCCACACGTTTCCCCTCATGCATGTAACTAGAGCCATCTGTATACCAATAAAGTTTTGCATCTGTCAAAGGGATATCAGATAAATCGGGACGAGTTGAATACACTGTCTCTAATACTTGCAAACAATCATGTTCCTTTTCAGTTTCTGTGGGCAACAATGTAGCTGGATTCAATCTATTGGAAACTATCAACTGTACTTGAGGATTCTCGATCAACATGGCTTGATACTTAGTCAGTCTCTGGTTACTAATCCATAAATGTCCCTTATTATCTAATACTGACTGTACAGCATGTGGGGTGTGCACATTGATAGGACAAGAAAATGTTAGTTTGTTACAATCCTGTAACAACTCAGCAATTGCAGCCAAAACCTTCAGGCAGTGTGGCCATCCTTTGGCCACTCCATCCAATTGTTTGGATAGGTAGGCAACAGGTTGTTGCCACCTTCCAAGTTTCTGAGTGAGTACTCCTAGAGCCATATTTTTGCTGGTATCCACATACAAATTAAAAGGTTTCCTCAAATTAGGCAACGCTAAAGCAGGTGCAGAAGTAAGAGCTATTTTAATACTTCTAAAAGCATTTTTCTGTTCTCCTTCCCAAAGGAAAGGATCTACATTTGCTCCTTTGGTAGATGTATATAGAGGTGCTGCTATCAGAGCAAAGTTAGGGATCCAAATTCTACAAAAACTTGCTAAGCCAAGAAATCCCCTAAGTTGTCTTCTGTTTTTGGGTTCTGCTATTGTTAAAATTGCTTCTTTTCGTTCTGGTCCTAGCGATCTGCGTCCTTGTTCAATATCATAGCCTAAATATCTCACTTTCTCTTTTACCAACTGCGCTTTCAGTCTGGATACTCTATAACCACAATCTAATAACAAATCCAACAACCTTTTGGTATTCTCCCAACAAGTATCCTCACATTGTCCTGTCACCAACACATCATCCACATATTGTAAAACCACATCTCCTTCTTGTCTGGGAACAAAGTAGAGCAGATCCTTGGCCAAAGCAGTTCCAAATAGGGTGGGTGAGTTTTTGAACCCTTGTGGTAATCGAGTCCAAGTGAATTGCATCTTAACTCCTGTTCCTGGGTTTTCCCATTGAAAGGCAAATAATGGCTGACTAACCGGGTGAATGGGTATTGTGAAAAACGCATCTTTTAAATCTATGACTGAAAACCACCTAGCTTCCGGAGGGATCAAACTCAAAAGCGTGTAAGGGTTTGGTACCACCGGGTGTAGGGTCACAGTCATACTATTCATGAGCCTCAAATCCTGAACCGGCCGATAGGAGCCATCCGGCTTCCTAATAGGAATGATCGGGGTGTTCCAAGGAGACTGAATCGGTACTAATATACCTGCTTTCAAGTACTTCAATATACTTTTATATATGGCGAGTACGACTTCCCTGGAATATGGGCGATACTGTCCAATTTGCACAGGCATAGCAGTAGGTTTTAAATCTACAATAACGGGAGGATGGTGGGCTGCAAAACCCGGAGGATTGTCCTCTGCCCATAATTCCGGTACATCGAATTCTCTCCATTTTTCATCCGATTCCTGCCCCCCAACAACATCCAGTACCATTACCCTCCATGTGGCTTCAGACCGGTGTCTTACAGACACCCGCTGACACCCTTCATCAAATGAAATCGTAGCCCCTAATTTGCTAAGCAGATCCCTTCCCAACAAAGGAATGGGGCATTCAGGAATATACAAAAACTCATGTTCAATTTCAGATCCATTCAATACACACTTCACTGGTTTCAAAACCTCACGTCCCACCACCTTTCCTGAAATCCCCTTCACTTGTAATTTGTATGGTCCAGGTGACGTGACTGGTTGATTTACTACCGATCTCCCTGCTCCTGTGTCTACCAAAAATGTGGTTTGTTGACCCCCAATTTGCATAGTAACCAAAGGCTCGGGTGGGGCCTCCCCTAAGCCAGGTCCCCGTCAATCTGTCCATCCTGTTTCTGCCAATCCAATTCCTTCCACCCTGTTCTCTCTCTCTGCATTCACATATCCTCTGCCTCTCACACCTCTGCCTCTCCCTCTGCCAGGGAATCTTCCAGACACCATTCCTCCTCTTCCTCCTTGGCCGTATGTTTGCCTCTCAGAGTCCTGTCTATTTCCTGGTCTATCCCCTAAACCTCTTCCCCTCATCATCTTTCTGGGACATTCTCTCTGCCAATGTCCTTCTCCTTTACAAAATGCACATTGGTTGGGTCCCAATCCAGGGCCCCTCTGCAGTGCCACTGCCAACAATTCTGTCTTTTTCTGCATCCTAACATCTCTTTCCTTCTTCTCAACTTTGTCTCTATTCACATACACTTTTCTCGCAATCTCCAACAACTCAGTAGTATTTTTACTCAATGCTCCTTCCAATCTTTGTAACTTCCTTCTAATATCCTCATAACTTTGGGCTATGAAGCGCTCATTCAACATTCGCACATTGTCTGGGGCTCTGGGGTCTACTTGAGTATACAACTGGTAGGCTTCAATCAACCTTTGCAGGAAACTCTCAGGACTTTCATCTGGCTTCTGCATCACTAAAGATGGTTTAGACATATTAACAGGGGGTTTTCCCGCCATTCGGAGTGCCCTTACTGTCAAATTCTGATAGTCCTTGAGTCTATCCATATGTGTATTATCCCGGGTGGACCAATGCGGGTCTTCCTCGGGTGCCTTTTCTGACAATTCCTGTTGTAAATTTGGAACATTTGGCGACTGTTCCTGAATGCACTTTCTAACTGCTGTCTTCCACTTTTCCCTCTCTTCTGGGGTTAATAAGGTATTTAGAAGTTGTTGGATATCATTCCAGGTTGGATTATGAGTTTGCATAATTGTCTGGAATAAATCCGCCATCTCTGTAGGTTTTTCACTCAACGGACCATAATGTTGTTTCCAATTCAATAAATCAGTTGTTGTAAAAGGGACATACTGAAACATAGGCACAATTTGCATCTGCCCGTGAGCTCCCGGCACTTGTTGGTCCGTTTGTCTCAAGGGAGCAAGGAATTCCTTCCTCGCTTCTGTTTCCTCTCTAGCCGTAACAGACCGCGTTTTCATTTTAACAACTTCCTCCTTATCTTCTAACCCCCCTTCTCCCCCTTCTTCACTGACAGACATTTCTCCACTAAGTTCTGCTTTTTTCTCACCATCTGCCACTTTTTGTTTTCTACGGACTATAGGTTCCCCCCCCCGCTGCCAAAGCAACTTGATGTTGTGCATATAATTGAGGTGGGGATGGCGCATATGGTGGGGGTCTTATACTAACATCATCTTCATCCTCACTCAATATTTTCTTTTCATTCTCTGTCTTTCTTTCAACCTTTGGAACATTTCTCGGCTTCTCTTTGTCACAGATGTTTTTAGTTATCTTGTTCTTATTTCCTCCCTGTCTACTTAGACACAGTTTCACCATTTCTGCCTGACATTGTAACAATTTATCACTTCTATCAAGGACTGCGTTACGCCACTGGTCTATATAAGGATATTGGTTAGGATATTTCTCCTCATTTTGGTTAACCACATCCCACAGCCTTTGTATAATCTGTTCTCTAAACGTCCCATAAGACGGCCACCCAACCCCTAGATGAGGCCATTCACTTTCGCATAAGAACCTCAATCTTTGTTTGGTGATTTTGGGATAGGGAAACGTGTATTTGACCTGATTGAAATACTCATCAAAACCTTCCAACATGCATTCCAACGGGGTGTTGGGAACGCTTGACTTTCCACCCATCTCTAACCACACAACTACCGACCCTTAGTCTCGGATGCACATACGACCACTAAAGGGAACTGCGGTAGTAACCACCCACACAGCCTGACACGGAGTTCTTTAGGGTCGACGCCCCGACTCCAGGGGGGTAATTAGTCCCCCTCTTCTATCTTCAAATGAGATAGGTACTTCACAAAGTTAACATATACTCGCCTGAAAAGTCTTCACACACGTCCTGGCCAGGAAAAGAGGTCAGACCTTCTTTCTTGCATTCAAGGGTTCTTGGACTAGGTTTTCCAGCACCGTCGATCCCACAGGAGGCCGCTACCTTTTCCTGGAGATAAGTTTTCCCCACGGCGCCTTGGAAGTCGGGAGTGGCCTCCCCTGGATCCGAAGGGTGAAACCTGCCCTCAGCGAAATTTCGCCTCGTCTAAGAGTCCCATCTGGATGGTGCCATGTTGTTGTGGAAATTGAAGACTCAAAGACCAGCTCTTTGCAATGCAAGAAAGTTTATTGCGCAGGTTCAAACAGCTAAAATAGCATATGGGGGTTTGAACCCCAAACAGTCTCAAACAACAATCTTATATAGTCATTTTGACGTAAGCATATACACAGGCATACATTTGCTAAATTGATAAAAGGAGAAATGGAAAAGTACAGAAAGAGCCGAGAATAAAAATACGTCAAGGAACATTTAACATCTGCGAGACAAACACGGGACTATCCCCTGTCCTAGACAGATAACAGGATACACCCCTCATGGTCTGTCTGAACATACAGATAAAAATATAAATGTTATGCCTCATTGATCTTACCCTGCCTCTGTCTGGAAATATCTTTTTCCTTGACCAGTCTTTTGCAATGTTATAATGAACCAAAGTCTGAACCAAGATTCAGGGCCTGTCTTCCCGATTCAGGGCCTGTCTTCCCTCCTTCCTTATAATGAGTCTTATCTCATATATTAGTTTCACCTTTTAAGTTGCATTACTGAAATAAATGAACTTTTGCACGATATTCTAATTTTTCGAGTTTCACCTGTATAATGCCTTGGTAAGGCCATACTTGGAATACTGCATTCAGTTCTGGTCACCACGATGTAGAAAAGATGTGGAGACTCTAGAAAGAGTGCAGAGAAGAGCAACAAAGATGATTAGGGGACTGGAGACTAAAACATGAAGAATGGTTGCAGGAACTGGGTATGTCTAGTTTAATGAAAAGAAGAACTAGGGGAGACATGATAGCAGTGTTCCAATATCTCAGGAGCTTCCACAAAGAAGAGAGTGTCAAACTATTCTCCAAAGCACCCGAGGACAGGACAAGAAGCAATGGGTGGAAACTAATAAAGAAGAGAAACAACTTAGAACTGAGGAGAAATTTCCTGACAGAACAATTAATCAGTGGAACAATTTTCCCCCAGAAGTTGTGAGTGCTCCAACACTGGAAGTTTTTAAGATGTTGGATAACCATTTGTCTGAAGTGGTGTAGGGTTTCCTGCCTAAGCAGGGGGTTATTCTGTATTCTATTCCATGCCCCACCTTTGTTCTCTGTGCCATTCCATTTCTGTTGCTAGTCTTACATATGCACTAGGTGCTAGTGAAATTCGAAAGGCTGTTTCTCAGCATGAAAAAAAAAACATCCTGAAATTATGAGGAATTATATAACTCCAGGAAATAAAACAGCAGTTCCCTATCTGGCCTGAGCATTTACTAGCTATGCAACTTTAGAAAACAGGTATAAAGAATGTGTTAATATATTTAGGCAAATGTTATTTTATTGGATGAATGCAATACATTAATTGCATTTATGTACTCTAGATGTTTCCTGTTCAGTAAAAGTATTGAAACACATGGACCCATTTTGAGTAGGCTGGAACTGATAATTTTTGTCCTTGAGGCTAGCATGGACAATGAGTGGCAACAGGTGTAATGTGGCACTGTAAATATTGAAGGGGCCCAGGCTCAATTTGGGAGTTTCAGAGACATTGATAGGGTTATCCTATCACAGCTAAACCTTTCCATCCTTTTTTGGGGTGGGTGTTAAAGTAAGAACAGGAATGAGATTGCTGTGGAACAAATGCCATTTGCACTTTTTAACCCTGTAAAAAAGCCTTAAGTTTACTTATGGCTGATTCTGGCCTGATTTAAGGACTTTAAAACAAACCACTCTGATTCGCATTTGTAAACACTGAAGAGGAGGGAAAACTGATCTGAAAAGCGTTGTTTGTGTGAAAGGGTAATGGTTAAGGGTAGCAATAGGAACAGGAGTCACTTAGAAGCTTCTTGTTCCATTTCCAACCTTTTATTTTAAATAAAAAACAAAAGTTACATCACTAAAATGTAGCCATTTTGTAGCTATATTTTGGCTTGACCTTGGAGGGAGGACCATATACAACCCATGGACTGCCTATTATTCATGCCTGCTGTTTGTTTCTCCTCCTTGCCATCTTGGCATGTATAGATGGGAGATTTTAAGCTTCTTTCTAAATGTTGAGGTCATGTACCTTCAATCCTGGTAAGAAACTCATGTTGATTTTAAGGAATAAGATGACATCTCATGTTCTGGGAACTCCTGAGAATCCAATTTCCTTCTCTGTCCCTTTCCTTACCATAGTTGTAACAGCTCTTTGAAATACACAGCATCAGAAATAGTAATTAAGACACCAGAACCAAGAGGTGTAGCCATGATGGGAAAGTTCTTGAATCTACATTTCAGTACTTTAATCCTTGAGAAAGATACTCATCTGGAAGTGATGCCTGCACAAGATTTTCAGGTAAACTGAATTGTGCTTTAATCTTCCCATGTGGCATGCAGACTTTAAAACAGATGAAGGTAGTTGAATGTAACAAGACTGTGTGTGTGTGTGCTAGTACCTTTAATGCCTGATGATTGCTTTGACAAAATCCCTGCAATCTTCTTGCCACCATTTTTAGAAAGTAGTCGACCATTGCGTTCTTCGGAAGGCTGAGAGAGACTGAATCAGTGGTGGGATTCAATTTTTTTTACTACCGGTTCTGTGGGCGTGGCAGGGGAAGGATACTGTAAACTCTCCGTTCCCACCCCACTCCAGGGGAAGGTTACTGCAAAATCCCCATTTCCTCCTGATCAGCTTGAACTCAGGAGGCAGAGAATGGATGGGGGTGGGGCCACTTAGAGGTGGTATTTACCAGTTCTCTGAACTACTCAAAATTTCCACTACTGGTTCTCCAGAACTGGTCAGAACCTGCTGAATACCACCTCTGGACTGAATAGCCCACGGTCATCCAGTTGGCATTGTGCCTAAAGCCAGTACTGAAGCACATGGTCTCCTGGTTTCTAGCCTAGTGCCTTTAACCCCTACACTCTTAGATTTCCTTTAAATAACATAATATTTGATTGATTGGATAAATTAACTACTGTGTTTCCCCGAAAATAAGACAGGGTCTTATTTTCTTTTGACCCCCCCCCCCAAATAAGCACTTGGCCTTATTTTCGGGGAGGTCTTATTATTTTTGAGTTGCAGGAGGCGGCAAGTGTGGTCACCTCATGGCTGCTGCTGTGTTGCAATATTTTCGGGGAGGGCTTACTTTTGGGGGATGGCTTATTGTAGCGCATGCGCTCAAAAGCCTGATTGGGCTTATTATCCGGGGAGGTCTTATTTTCAGGGAAACAGGGTATTAGAAGCAGAGTAAGAAGCTAAATCACTGATGTTTTTACAAACAAGGTCCAATTTAGGTTACTAGATTATTTAATATTTTTCTCCAATGGAACCTAATGCAACTAATGTTGTTTGTATCTAACCAGCAAACTGGTTGAGAACGCAACAGAACTGAATTTGAAGTTTTAAAATGCCTGTGTTTGTTAAGCCGTTAGCTTCTCCAACCTTTGTGAATAAATTCAATGTACATTTGTGTTAATATTTTATTTTCATTACACTAATGGACATGAAATATTTCAGTATTAAGGGAGCCCCTTCTACATACATAATTACTAGCTTATCCTGTCATCATCATCATTCTTCGCACTTCAGCAAACCTCTTCCCTAAATGGCAAAATTAATTTAGGTTTGGAGGGAACTATAATGAGTTTCTAAATGTAATCAGCAAAAGAAACTTAATGAGTTTTGAATTCGGCTTTGCTTAACTAAAATATTTTTGCTTGACTCTTCAAAAACATAGAATATAGCTGAGGAGAGAATATGACTCATGGAAGGCAGAGGAAATAGCAAAATTGCATGAAGAAAAAGTACAAGCCAAATAACCACTTAGTTAGCTTTTCTCCTTTATTTTACTTAAACGCAAAAACATGCAAAATTGTCCTAAATGTAGCTTGGGGAATTTTGAGTCCAAAAGCTGGGAAAGAGGGATGAATATAACGGCAGTACATCAAAAGGAATCTGTACCTAAATAAAATGTGCAATACAATCTTTGGACAATCTGACAATACTTACACATTATGCTGCTGCTTCTGTTTTCCATTTTTTATTGTGTTGTCCCTTGTTGCCCTGTTGCTCACAGTACACTCATCCATAAAGTAGGAAACACTACACTTGGACACAAGCGTTTAGTAGTGCTTTCTACTTTATGGATGAGTCCACTGTCCATAAAATGTAGCATTGATCTGTGACACTTTCACTGTTGTCTTTATCCAGAACCACCTTCTGAACTGTCCTCCTAGGTCTCCCCTACCCCATCCGCTGACAGCTCCGTGGTGGTTGATAAAACAGGGAGACGCTAGCAGGAGGAGAGGTTTGACAGTCTGTTTTGTGGGATAAGAGTGAGACAGTATTTTTACTAGTATTAAAAGTACTGTTGCTGCCCAAATACATTCACAGCCTATATATATAGTTTCCACTGCTTCTAGCAACAGAGGATAAAATGGTAAATAAATTAAATCTGGATGGGTTCGCTCCTTTACTAGGATACACATGACAAAATTGTGTAGAAAATAAGCTTCCAAATTCTCTGAATGGCTTGATTTTTTTATTTTTCTCTTCTGTTTCCTTCTATCTGAACATAAAAGACTAACTTGTGAATTAGGTTATAAGTAAAAACATTTAGAAAAGGAAAAACTGGTGCTTGACATTCCACTTTTTTAGATGGCCATTTCATATGACTCCTTTGAACCAGTTCACGTGGCAAAGTGCTGAGAATATATGAATATGTGCACAGCAGAGGTGGGTTGCTGCCGGTTTGGCCTGACCGAACTGGTAGTGGCAGCAGCAGGAGGCTCCACCCACCCGCTCAGATGCTTCTGCGCATGCACGTGTACAAGCAAACTGGTAGTAAACCGGTTAGCAACCCACCACTGGTGCACAGCCTGCACTTTTTAGTAGTGTGTTCCAAGTCCAGCGTAGAAAGCCAATGCTCATTTTGCATCCCAAATTCTTTTTATGCATCTCTTCCTATCTTAACTTGGTTCTCCTGTGCAGTCCTGATTTCTGGAACACCTTCCCTAAATGTCTTGGGGTGGGGGTGGGGCAAATTTACTAGTTTTCTTTTGCCCATAGAAGGCACATTTTGGGTAAAGGTGCTAAATCAAAACCTAGCACTGTGAAACTGAACTAAATTCATCTTTCCTTTTCCATTCCAACTTCCTCACCCTCTTTAAGTGCTAAGCATATTGGTTATTTATACAGGGATTTCACTAATAATGACAGAATTATTTTTTAAAAAACAGATGTCTGATGTAATTGGTCCTGAAGTAAGTGGTAAAATCTGGCTTACTCAGTGCTTGTTTAACCAAAGAAACTTTTTCCCAAATTGGTAGCCATCACTCCAGCTTACTTAACCTTCCATAATTGTTTACGCTGAATGTTTATCTCTAGAGATTACCCAGTAAGAGGTGTGATATTAGAGTAGAGGTAGGTAAACTGATGCATTTCAGTTTTTCTGCACATGCACTGACCTCCACTCAAATAGCACTTGGAGCTGCAAGATTGTAAATTGTACTTCAAAACTTTGAAAGGACAGGAGATCACTTCCGTTTCCTGCAGGTGACGGACACGCTGTCCGCCGCTCGTCTCCTCGGTGGGCTCCGTAAGGAGAACAGGGGGGCGTGGAGGGGTCTCCTGCCACAGGGCGGCTCGCTGGAAACCCCTGGACTCGGCGGCAGCCGGCGGGGGTGTTTTTCAGCCTCGCCCCAGGAGCCGGGGAGCGGAGGGGGGGCATGGTACAGCTTCGGGCTGTCCGCCCTTTCACCGAATGGGCTCCGGGAGGAAGGAATTAATCCAAGGAAGAGCGGCTGAATGCTGGTGGTGGAGGAGCCATCCTGATCTCCTTAATCGTCGTTAAAGGATAAGCAGCAGACTATTGTAAATTCATGTTCAATTTATTTGAAACTGAAGATTAGAGGGGGGTGTTTCTTCTCTTTACCCCCCCCCCCCCCGGATTAAGCGACATTTGAATTAGCTCTCTCTATATTGGAATGGAGAGAGAATAAAGGCTGACTCGTCACTTGAACTAAGTATGTGAGAAAGATTGCTATCACAATTGCAAGAGATGATTGCTGAGCTGTTCTTTTTAAAAAAACTTTATGGAGATCTCCGTTTTTCTCCCTGTGAAAGGAGGAGCCAAGATGGCTCCCTTCCGTCTTTGTTTTTGCACTTACAAATGAAGTCTGCCTTTTGAAACTACCTTCGGGGGGAAAAAATCCCTCTGGTATTGTTTTATTACCCTCTCTGAGGGAAACCTTGGCCTCTCCTGTTACGTGGTCTTCCTGGACTTTGATTATTTGACTTTCCCCTTTCTGGTGTGCCTCGGTGTCTTGGAACTGTGAAGGAGAATTAACTTTTCCCTTTTGGATTTGCCTGCCCCCTTGGACCGGCACAGCTGCGCACTCCGCTGACACCATTTTCTTTGTAAAAGACTTATACCATCTCTGAACTCAAGACAATGGGGCCTAAGAAACCACCAACGGGCAAGTCATTTTCGGCTCCTGCGTCTGCCACCTCCAGTCCAAGCATGCAGCAAACGAAAATTACTTCATTGTTACAACAAGAAGGGTCTGGAGAGAGTTCAAAAGAACTATCTGTTATCCAAATGTTTCAAGAAATAATGAGGGGTCAAAATGAGTTGAAAAAAGAGGTGACAGATCTTAAAGATGAACTCAGAGGTGTTCAACATCATATTTGAGAAGAAAAACAGAGAATTGTGGTGTTGGAGGAGGGGGCGGCTGGGCTGGGGGAGGAGGTTAAGGCAGTCCGGAAGGGAAATGTAGACTTGGAAAACTTTATGGCAAAAATAGAATTTGAAAGGATGTCCTTTTTTCTCAGATTCCAGAACCTACCAGAGACAGAAAATGAAGACCTTAAGGATATTATGAGTACAATTTTAGCAGAATACATTAAGAGAAATAAAGAACAGTTGTGGTGGGACATGGATCTGGTTTACAGGATTAATTCATCATATGCTAGAAGTCATAATGTTCCAAGGGAGGTACATGTTAAATTTCTCAGGAGGACCACAAGGGATGAGGTTCTAGGGGCCCAAAGGGAGGGACCACTAAAATATAAAGATGAAGAAATCACCATTCTTAAGCAAATTCCGAAAAAGATAAGAGAAAGAAGGAGGAAGTATTCCTCCTTATCAAAGAAATTATACAATAAAGGAGTTTGGTTTAGATGGTTATTGCCAGAGGGAATGTTGATTTTTTGGGAGGGAAATAGAATTAGAATTAATACAGTGCAGGAGGCTGAAGCCTTCATTAAAAAACACTTTTCTCTCCTGGAGGACGAACATAGGGAAGGTAGTGAAAAGGGTAGCAAGGTACAAGATATGAAGGGGGGGGGGCTGTGGCTCCACCTGGGGACAGGGAGGAAGGAGCAATATCGAACAGGCTCAGGTCACAAAAATGAAAGTATTTGAAATATTTGTAATTGTTGATATACTAGAAAGTGACAAAGGAAAAGATGCTTGAACACATGATTGATACAATGTAGAATAAGATTCTGTTTTTTGCTTATCTTTTACACATTTTTAATATTGTAAAAATTGTGAGTTTTGGAGGGATTTCTACCACTAGCGTGGGAGCTGCCAAAATTTTCTATATACCCTCTTACCTTTCCCCAAAATGTTTAAAAAACCAATAAAATCCTTTTTTAAAAAAAAAAAACTTTGAAAGGACACAGAATTACTCTATACTGGATTAGATATAAATTGTCTGTGCTTGAGGTTTTAGCAGAATGCCTGATCATTGAAGACTGGTGATGAATTGGAAAAAAAAATCTGAGTGAAAGCTGTTGAATGACATTTCTTTGATACTGCATTCCCCAGTCCTCACCTTCAAATCTCTTGTTTTCTTTGGCAGAATTAGATGTTTTCCAGATTGTGGAGACAGACGTGTGTAGTTCAGGTTTTGGTGTAGAAAGCAAGTATTTCTGTTGAGAATTTTTAAAAAAGTGAGCAATTAGCTTCGAAAACCAATATAACTTTAGCAGCCTGGTAACTGCTGCATGTTAAGAAGTTGACTTCATCTTTTTCAAAAGTCAGGATTTAACTTTCAAAAGCACCCTAATTTAGTTTTAGTTAATAAAACATTTTTTTGAAAAAGAAAGATCTAGCACACTAAATCCTATTTGAAAGTCCTGCCTTTTCCACTTAGTTTAGAAAAACAATAAACAGGTCAACTTTCAGTCAAACTTAGCTTCATAACATTTTGGTGTAGATAAAATGAAGAGTGATCCTTATGTAAACTGCATTAAGTTCCATGAGAATAGTGGAAAATAAATCCAACATAAATAGATTTAGTAGAGATAACAGGTGAAAGCTGAGAAAAGCAGCCATCCACATTGATCAGCTCCTTACTATCATCTTTAGACAATGCAGCATAGTGTGAATAGCATACCTGTTTCACAATGCCCAGTCAGACAAGGAAGACAAAGTATAGCCATTTTTCAGGGTACAGTACTATAAAACCATGCATTAGCTTGTTAAATGGGTAAATGTAATTTTTTGGGGGCAGCTACAGGTAAACAGGTTTAGTATGACCTGTAAGAGATGAATGTTTTGCAGACCTATCTTAATTACATTTTGGGTTGAGAAATGAGATATTTAACTAGGATAAAGAGCATTTCTTTAGAGAGTGTTTGGTTTTTGTTTTAATTTCAAAAGTGATAGACAATTTACCAGAATACAATTTGATTTAGGTAAATATGTTGTTTTTCTTTTTCTTTTTTTTAAACAAAGTTTTATTGGTTTTTTAATATTTTACAAAGGGAAAAGGTATGGGAAAGATTACAAATTTTGGCAGCCGCGAAATGCGGTAGGTGCACCCCCCCCTCCAGACTCATAGTATACATTTGCATAAAGTTCAAATATTACATAATAGCATATAGTCAGTGTGGTAAATTCAATTGGTAATTTCGGTCAGTTTATATCACGTGGATTTTCTTACTCATTTGTGTGATCTGAGCTTTCTTAATGTCGCCCCATCTCCCCCCGTTGGCAGTGCTCCGGCCCCTCCCGTGTCTTGTATATCTACTGAAGTGTCTTCTGGTTTTTCTAGGAGTAGTTTATTTTTTTCCATAAAGGCCTGCGCCTCTATGGGTGTATTAATTCTAACTCTTGTCTCCTCCCAGAATATTAGCATACCTTCAGGCAGTAACCATCGAAACCACACCCCCTTCTGGTATAGTTTATTCGCCAATTGCGAATAAGATTTTCTTTTCTCCCTCATTTTCTTGGGGATCTGTTTCAGAATGGTTATCTCCTTATCTTTGTATGTCAAGGCTTGCCCCCTTTGTGCATTCAGGATTTCATCTCTTGTGTTTTTCCTAAGAAATTTAATGTGTACCTCCCTGGGGACATTGTGTGTTCTAGCATACGCTGAGTTCAGTCTATAAGCCAGGTCTATTTCCCACCCCATCTGTTGTTTTTCCTTCTGAATATACTCAGCCAAAATGGTTGTCATGATGTCCCTTATGTTTTCATCATCTGTCTCCATCACGTTCTGAAATCTAAGATAAAAAGACATTCTCTCAAACTCTATTTTCATTTGTTGGGTGTCAAGTTCTTTGTTTCCCCTCTGCACACCCTCTATCCCCCCCCTCATCTCAGCCGCCCCATCCTCCAAAAGATCCAGTCTCTGTGAGTTCTTATTAATTTTATCCTGGTTCTCTTTAATTTCTTCTTTCATCTCCTTCAATTGTCTCTTTATTTCCTCTTGTCCCTGTAGAATTTGTTGAAACATTTGATGAAACTCCAGGTCCGTAGATTTAGGTTGCTTGAAGGCTGTTAACGTTGATTGTGTGCTAGGACTGGAGGTTGCAGATGTTGGGGCAGAGGCAGCAAAGCCTGACTTTCCAGGAGGTGGTCTTTTAGATGCCATTGTTTATAAAGTAAAGAGTCCAGTCAGTATAAAGAAGGATCAGTCAGAGGGGTAGAACAGCCAAGAGAGTCCAGGAGACAGAGAGTCCAGGCACAGGGGAATTTTCTAATCACCCTGGCAAAAGAGCAGACGTTTTTCACTCCAGGAGGTTCAGAAGCAAACAATCCACAAGAGAATTATCCAGGTAGCACGGAGACAAGGACCGGAAGCCTGAAGCTAAAAGGAGTCAAGTTTCACATTTCATGAAGACAACGGAAGTGTGCCATCTTGCCCTGCCAACTTCGGATATTGAGGCAACAAATAAAGTTTTCAAAGTTCAAAGTTCCCAGGGCTTCCAGATCTCATTGTCTTAAAACTTAAAAGTTTAAATCTGAAAATCCATTTAGTAGGGGTGTGACATCTTTGGTTTGGCTCTCCCCCTCCTCCTTCCCTTGGGGCTGAGAGCTCACTTGTTTCCAGCCGCTTGTCCAAGGGGGGGGGGAAATCCCCCTCCCCTCCAGCCGCACCTCTCCAAATCAAGCCAAAAGTTCAAATTTGCACAGCTGACAGATTTTAAAGTTGGTAATAGGAATGAAGGAAGTCTACACCTCACCGCTCCGCCGCCGCATCCTTCAGCTTTCTTTTTTCACTCCGAACAGCCTCTCAGCGAAGACGCCCATGCGTCCTCCGATCTGCTCCCCGGTGCCTTGGGCGAGCGGGGGACCTCCCGCCGGCCGCCGCCGATGCAGGGATCCCCCGTGATGCCGCCCCTCCGGCAGGACGCCTCTGCGGGGCGTCCTGTGCCCCCCAAGAAGTGGGGAAGCCCACCGGGGAGCCGGAGCAAGTAACAAGTTGCCTGCTGCCGTCAGCCGCCGGAACCGGAAGTCCCAATATGTTGTTTTTCAATCACCATATTATAGGACATATGATGTAATGTGTTGGTTTACAAAGATTAAAAAATAAAAAATAATATATCCATTGGCTCAGAGAGGATCTCATTTTGAATGTAGGTCTGACCACATTTACTTGAATATGAACTTTACAAATATCAGCTTGACTTATTTCTAAATAATATAGTATATACAGCAAGCAGAGCCATAGAAGAGTAGCACAAGAATTTATGGCTGTTTTATCAGTAAACGTTTTTGAAATACGGTGCAAAGAACCTGTTGGCTTGTTCATAATCTCTTGGAAGAAATCCAAGTCTTCAATCATTTGGTATAATCCCAAATAAATGCAGTGGAATGTTTAAATAAAGAATTTAATATGCTATTAAATATTTTCCAAAATGAGCCAAAGAGCTTTACAAAGCAGCAGGTTCACAGATATATTATTAATGTGATTTTAAAACAGTGGAGATAAATTGATGACATTTCTTTCCCCTAATTTTTTCTCAAAATATTGACATTTAAAGAATATTATGGTTAATTTATCTAGAGATCCCATATCATCTTTCTTCATTGTCTTTGATCTCTCCCTGCCCTTGTTCCTATTGAAGCAGCAGTTTATACATTTTCTTTTATGAAATCATTGCATTGTGATTGAAAGCATTAGGGTCCCATTACAGAAGCACCATACTATGTAGGATCACTCTGACCCTCAACTGAAATTATTTTTTTTAAAGACCAAAAATTTTGAGAACACAAAACTCTCATAGTTTATTTGCTATACTGCTTCTGTCTAAAATCTTAGGAGATTTTGGGAGGAAAGCCAGAGTTTTAAACAAGAATACTAAAAATCTTGGAGACTTGTATTCTCTTTGGGTTTTGGCCATTTTAAGAAAGACACTTATTTCAGCATCCATGCTAGAGGCCACCCACAGTACTCTTGCAAACCATTAGTGGCCTCTGAATCACATGTTGAGAATGATTGAACTAGATCCTTTGTGCATTAACTTAGACAATTTATCTACTTCCTTCAATGATTTTTGGCAAATGCCTATCAACTTTGCGTTTAGAGCACTATTGTTAAGTAAGTATCAAGTACTACAGCAGTGAGTCCCTTTCCTACAGAGTATGCTTTTACAAAGTCTTGAATATGAAAAGATCACTTATGCTCCATTCTGTCTTTGACATTGAATTTCACTGTGGTTCCAAAATGGAGGAAAAGAAATCATGCATCATGTCTTACCAGCCAGTCTTGGTCCAGAGGCAAGATTCATGAAGGAAGATTGATTGTATCCAGAGTCAAAGGGGAGTTTTCAGATCAAAGTTCTGTGTAAAGGTACAGGGATTTCCTTACACCCAAAGAACATAGGTTTTTATACAGAAAGAAACAGCCTTAGAACAAGTGAACAATGGAACAGAAGGTAAATAATTCCTTTAAAACACCATTAACACTTTTGGGTGGGAGAGATGAGTTGGTTTGAAACGAATTTTGATTTTCTTTCTCAACACTAGAGGGCACATGATTAAATTTCAAAGTTCCCTTACACAGTGCCTGAAGAAGCCAAACTGTGCCCTCACTGGCATCTCCGCCATATTTCCTCTTGTTAAGTCAGACTATGACTTACGTAACTTAACTTCCCAATTTTTGCTTCCCCTCCTAAATATGTTTAAAGTAGGATAATGTGAGGAATAGGGATTTATTTATTTTTGTCTTGAAACATTTACTTGCAACCATAGATATAGGAATTTAACGGACTTAAGGACAACAACCCAATTTTTTATTTTCCCTTTAGATGATTTTGCCCTAGTTCTTGCTCAGAATATTTGACTTAACACACTGGTAAATGAGACTCTCAAGGAGCCCATGGATCCATTGTCTTCCATGAGACAAATGATTCTTCTAGGTTCATAGCTGGGGCTAGAAACTGGAGCAACTAGCCATGGAGCCCCACCCTTCCCCTTAACAGCCCATAGCAATTTTGTAAAGCTACCTCTTGTTGTTTGCAATCTTTCCGGACCACCAGGGAAATCAGCTGCCAAATGAAGTAGAGAGAGATGGAGCCTTGGCCCATTTATAGACGATGCCTTGTCACATCTCCCTGCCTAGTTTCTCCTCCCACTCGAGAAGATAATCACATGACTCTTGCTATCTCTCCCTTCCCTGCCAGGCCCAAACCACAGGACGTCTCAAGAGTCCTCTCTTCTCTTAAGTAGAGCAGGAAATTATATCTACCCACCCCAATGTCTCAGAGTTTTGCCTCCACCCCTCCCCATATACCAGGGAGCTGTGGTTAAATCTATTTGTGGGGTAGCTCTCAGCTTCTGAAGCTATAGTCTTGGTGAGGCTTGGGCACCTGTATCCTTTGAAAATAGTGTGATCCTGAATCTACAGCAGCTGTAAGTGAAGTTAGACTTAGCAAAGGATGTTGAAATGTGCAGTAGACAGCCCCACTCAGCCATGCTGTATTCAAATGTAGGATGGTGCAGACATGCTCTGTGGAACTGTGGAGTAGAAGCCTTTCTTTTTTTTTGAAAAAAAAATTATTGGTTTTTTCAAATATTTTGGGGAAAGGGGTACATAAATATGGAGAAAAATTTTGACAGCTACATCATACGGAAGGTGGTGCCTCCCTGGGATCTTACATCTCTCTCTTATTTTATACATATCAAAATATCATTACTACATACACATTAGCAGTTTAAATTTCAAATTCTTTAACATCTTCAATCATTTATTACATCACTTCTAACCATTTCATTGTATTAACAATTGCAATGTACTTTTAATTCATTTCTGTGATCTGAGCCTCATTGCTGCCTCCTCTCCCCTGTCTGTTGGCAGAGCCATGGCCCCTCCCTCTTTCATATCTTGCGCACTGTCTCCTGTTCCGTCTAGAAGGGTCTTGTGTTTTTCCATGAAGGCTTCTGCCTCCACCACTGTATTAATTCTCACTCTACCTCCCTCCCAGAAAATTAACAACCCTTCTGGAATTAGCCATCTAAACAAGATATTTTTTTCATACAATTTTTTGGTTAAAGCAGCGGTTCTCAAATAGTGGGGCGCGCCCCCCTGGGGGGGGCGCGAGGCTCCGTAAAGGGGGGCGCGAAGGCTCCCTTTCCATCTGGGTGCAACGGCGGCGAAGGCGTGGGCGAGGCATAATATATCCCGCCTGGAAGTGGCAGCACTTCGGACTGTGGATTTTCATTGGAGCCGCGGGCTGGAGCTGTGCAAGAAGCCTGCTCGGGCGGGGGTGGGAGGGAGGGAAGCATGGGACCGCCCGTCTTCGCCACCGCGTAGCTCGCCTCCCCGCCAGCAGCTCCACCGCCAGCATTCCGTCTGGAAGCGGAAGCGCAACAGCCGCTGTTGGGGAAGGGACAAAGGGGCGGCGGTCGCCCGATCTTGCCACCGCCACCCCTTCGCCCCTGGTAACGGCGACTGTTGTGCTGCTGCTTCCAGCTGGGATGCTGGAGGAGCTGCTGGCAGGGAGGGAGGGAAGAAGGGGAGGAGGGAGTAAGGATAGACAAGCAAGAGGGAAAGAGGAAAGAAAGCAGGAGGGCAGAAGGGAGGTGGAAGGAAGGAAAGAAAAGCAGACACGCCGGAGGGAAAGAGGAAAGAAGGCAAGCAGGCAGGAAGGAGGCAGAAGGAAGGAGGGAAGAATGGAACTGGAAGGGAGGCAGGGAAGGAGGGAGGGAGAAAGGAAGGATAGGAGGATAGGGAAAGAGGAAAGAAGGCAGGCAGGCAGAAGGGAGGGAGGTGCAAGGAAGGAAGAAAGCATAGATAAGCAGGAGGGAAAGAAGGCAGGCAGGCAGGGGGAAAGAGGAAGGAGGGAACTGGAAGGGAGGCAGGAAGGAAGGGAAGGAGGAAGGGAGGGTGGAAGGAAGGATAGACAAGTAAGAGGGAAAGAGGAAAGAAAGCATGTGACTACGGTGGGAGACGAGGAAAGACCGGTGTGCTATGTTATGCAGAGGTGTACTTATAACAATTTTATAGACAAATGATACTATTTACAGTCGCGCGGGGGGGGGGCGCGAAATGTTTTCTTCTTCCTAGGGGGGGCATGACAGAAAATAATTGAGAAGCACTGGGTTAAAGAGTAAAATTTCTTCCTCTTATCTCTTATTTTTTTTGGTATCTGTTTTAAAATGGTTATTTCTTTATCCTTATATCTTAAAGGTTCCCCCCTTTGAACCCTTAGAATCTCATCTCTTGTAGTCTTTCTAAAAAATTTAACGTGAACTTCCCGTGGAACATTGTGTGTTCTAGCATATGCTGAATTAATTCTATATATCAAGTCAATATCCCACCCTAGCTGTTGTTTATCTCTTTTAATATAGTCTGCTAACATTGTTGTCATAGTGTCTCTCAAATCTTCACCCTCTGCTTTAGGTATATTTTGAAATCTAAGAAAGAAAGACATCCTTTCAAAGTCCATTTTTTCCATATAGTTTTCAGTTCCAGCGTTTTGTTTTTGTAGTGCCTTCACCTCTTCTCTCATCCCCACAGCACCCTCCTCCAGGATGTCTATTTTCTGTCTATTTTGTGAAGTTTGTTGTTGATTTTCTCTGAGTTGTTCCTTTAAATCCGCTAGCTGCTTTTTAATTTCATCCTGTCCCTTTATAAGCGTCTGGAACATTTGTTGAAACGTTTCTTGAGACGGCTGTTCCCCCTCAGAAGTTTTAGGTTGTAAAAAAGAAGATAATTGTGTTTGTTGGGGAACAGGGCTTGAAACAGAGGATGTTGGAGCCAACGCCGATTTGGGGGGGGGGGCTTCTTTGCAGGCATTGCGAAACTCGGAGAAAGTTATAAGTGTAGACAGAAATATGGCGTCTGTAGAAGTGCACCGTCAGACGAGATCCACAGGCAGGGAAAGTCCAATGTGGGATATTAGTCTTTCAATACAGCTCCCCGCCAGTTAAAATCAATTTTTTCCAATCCAAGGAAGATTATCCGAAGAGATGCCTCTAGGATTCACTGGGGTATAGTAATTCCAACCCAGAAGATTTTTCAGAAGAGACAGTTCATTTGTAAAGGCAGTGAGAAAGGGGGAAGAAACGCCATTTTGGCTCAGCCCTCCCAGAGGATCAGAGAGCAACAGTTCAGAAAGTTTCCATACATAGTTTATAAAGTCAGCTCAGATTCTTTCTTTCGCAATTGTTCTAGAAAGTCCTTACCCCATTGCTTGAGAGAAGTGAGTATCAAAAGAGTTTTTTCCAATTCTCTCTCTCTCCTCCGAGAGTGAGATCGTATAAAGCTGCTTTTCCGAGAGGGGGGGGGGAGAAATCCCCCCTCTCCAATCTTAACACTTTTCCAGGATCGAAGAGTCTTAGGAAAACTGCTAATCCTTATTTACAAGTTTATTCAGAAAAGAAAAAAGGAGACCCCGGGGGAACTCCCCTCTCACTGCATTTCAGCTGTTGCCTTCACGTATAGCGTTTCTTCCGATCTCCTCAGGACGAAGGCGCGCATGGCATTGCGCACCCCCTATGCCTCCCGGCGTCTAGGGCAATGCTGGCAGCCCCCCTGCGGCCGCCGCCGCTCCAGGGGGCTCCAGCAAGCAGCCCCTCCGGCAGGACGCCCCTACAAGGCACCCTGTGCCCCCCCTAAATCAGGGGGAGCCCACCAAGATGGCGAACGGCGGACAGCATGTCCGTCGTCCCCAGAAACCTGAAGCGGAATCGAGTAGAAGCCTTTCTTCAGTGGAAGAGATCTCTCTTTCAAGAGAAGGTTGTGTGGTCCCTTCTCTATGCCCACAATTAGTTCTCTATTCTCACCATAGATATATCAGTACACATTTTGGAGGACCTCTGTATGTAATGATGAAACTTGACCAACTATTGGTGGCTTTACTGATCTGTTACTTCTCACTTTGATTATGTAGTTTATCATTTTTGTTTTGCAGTTGGGATATGTCTATGGAAATCTGTTTATCCTCCTTTAGTAATTTACCTTGCATTAACATATGCCTGTGAATAACCATCTGACCTATACATCTGGATTTTGGCATGGGCAAATTGGACAAAATTCAGGTCCATGTTTGTCTGGAAGCATTTCTTTCCATGCTGGTCATTCCAAGGATGGTCCTGAATTAGGATTGGTGGTATTTGATTTTAGTTTTAGCAGCATACGGTACTTAAGCACTGGCCTTGGATTGAGAACAGAGTATCTTCTGTTACTACAGATTTTGGGGGTTAAATTCAGTTGATATAGGGAAACTGTCAGATGCTTATGTACTTGGGCAATCTTTTGTACTATGCTCTATCTTCCTGTCACCTGCCTGGAACTAATGATAAATTTTGGTGGTATTTTTAGGTCCTTTCCTCACAGCTTCTCCTAACAATGTCTTCATCATTCCTGATGAATGTTGTGCTTTGCTTTATGTTTTCTCCAAGGTTTTTCTGGGCATGTTTAGAATTTTGAGAACATGTGATTAGCAGTTTTATTAAATGAATTCCATGCATAATGTGGCAAGTCATTACATCCATATTTACTTGAAGGCAAACTGCTGGACTTTTTCCTACCAGTTTTTCTAGGTTTCTACTGCTTGAACTTGCTTTATTATTTTCTGGGCAACTAGATTCACTTCCAAGCAAAGCCTAGTCTTTTATTTTCTAAGAATATCTGTGGAAACTTCGAGGAACCCAGGAACATTCTTGGAAATAAAAACAATGTGAAAGGCATAAAAATAATAGAAATAAAATAAAATGAGCAAGACCCTGGTAAGGTCCAAGAAATGTGTGACTGAGTATGTTGCCACTCCTTGCTGAAATATTGGGGATCCAGGGAGTAATCAGTATTTGTCTAGACACATCATGAATCCTTGTAAAGATGTTTTTCAGACTCTGTTGAACCCAGATTGCCATTAACACTTTATGACAATTTTGCAACAGGCAGATGTCAGAAGTAGTTAAACATTTTTTAGCATCTTGTTTACCACTGCTAATTAATTGAAAGAGTCTGTATCTACAGGTGAAACTCGAAAAATTAGAATATCATGCAAAAGTTCATTTATTTCAGTAATGCAACTTAAAAGGTGAAACTAATATATGAGATAGACTCATTACATGCAAAGCAAGATAGTTCAAGCAGTGATTTGTCATAATTGTGATGATTATGGCTTACAGCTCATGAAAACCCCAAATCCACAATCTCAGAAAATCAGAATATTACATGCAATCAATAAAACAAGGATTGTACATAGAACAATATCGGACCTCTGAAAAGTATAAGCATGCACATGTATACTCAGTACTTGGTTTGGGCCCCTTTTGCATCAATTACTGCCTCAATGCGGCATGGCATGGAAGCTATCAGCCTGTGGCACTGCTGAGGTGTTATGGAAGACCAGGATGCTTCAATAGCAGCCTTCAGCTCTTCTGCATTGTTCAGATGCATGTCTCTCATCTTTCTCTTGGCGATGCCCCATAGATTCTCTATGGGGTTCAGGTCAGGCGAGTTTGCTGGCCAATCAAGCACAGTAATCCCACGGTCATTGAACCAGGGTTTGGTGCTTTTGGCAGTGTGGGCAGGTGCCACGTCCTGCTGGAAAATGAAGTCAGCATCCCCATAAAGCTCGTCTGCAGAAGGAAGCATGAAGTGCTCCAAAATCTCCTTGTTAGACGGCTGCATTGACCCTGGACTTAATGAAGCACAGTGGACCAAGACCAGCAGATGACATGGCTCCCCAAATCAACACAGACTGTGGAAACTTCACACTGGACTTCAAGAATCTTGCAGTGTGTGCCTCTCCGTTCTTCCTCCATACTCTGGGTCCTTGGTTTCCAAATGAGATGCAAAAGTTGCTCTCATCAGAAAAGAGGACTTTGGACCACTGAGCAACAGACCAGGTCTGTTTTTCTTTAGCCCAGATTCCTACTAAATTCCTACTGAACCAGACTGAGAGACCATTTAAAGGCTCAGGAACCCTTTGCAGGTGTTATGGCTTAAATCGCTGATTAGAGTGGGACACTTTGAGCCTAGAATATTGCACCTTTTCACAATATTCTAATTTTCTGAGATTGTGGATTTGGGGTTTTCATGAGCTGTAAGCCATAATCATCACAATTATGACAAATCAGGGCTTGAACTATCTTGCTTTGCATGTAATGAGTCTATCTCATATTAGTTTCACCTTTTAAGTTGCATTACTGAAATAAATAAATAAAAACACACACAAAAACACTCTTCATTACATCTTCCAGAAAACATGTCGATTGGTTACAATTAAATTTCCCGCGTTACTACAATCATTCTTTATATTTCATTCAAATTGAATTGTACATTTTAAATCAAAAATCTTTATACCATCAATATACCAACATTCTCATTTAACTATATTTGTTTGAAAGTACTTTTGTCTAGTCAAATGTCAAATGTCATGATGAGTTTTCTGTTAACGAATAAACATTTTACAACCGAAAACATTCTATAAGCAGCTACAACGTTCTACTTATTTATCACCTAGAATTAACTAATTTTTTATTTTTATTTTTCTTATTTTTTTCCCCATTCGATTATGTTTTATTTGGGTTTCACCATTCTTAACTTTCTTATTTTACCCATAACTATTATTTTTAAATTTTGTTACATTCCTTCATTGATTCTTATTTCTTTCCTCCATCCACCTATACCATTTATCCCATATCTGGTAGAATTCTGATTCTTCTTTTCCCTGAATTTCTTTAGTTAGTTTGTCCATTTCAGCACAGTCCATAACCTTTCTTATTATTTCATCTTCACTTGGAGTTAGTTTGTTTTTCCATTTCTGGGCATAGGCAATCCTTGCTGCCGTTATTATATGTAGTATTAAATAGTGGATTTCTTTTTTGTATTTCGCAGACATTATTCCTAATAAGTAGATTTCCGGTTTCCATTCTATTTTAACTCCCGTTATTGCCTCCAGCCAATTTTTGATCTTTTTCCAAAACTTTTTAGCCTCCTCACAGGTCCACCATAAATGGTAATACGTTCCGTGTATCGATTCGCATTTCCAACATTTTGGGGAAGTATTTGATGATATTTTAGCTAACCTTGTTGGTGCCAGGTGCCATCTATAAAACATTTTATACTGGTTTTCCTTGTATGCAACTGAGAGTGTCATTTTTAAGTTTGTTCCCCAAAATTTTTCCCATTTGTCTAATTCAATATTATATCCAAAGTTCTGTGCCCATTTTATCATTTGTTCTTTCACAATTTCCTCTTCCATTTTATACTTCAGGAGAAATTTATATATTCTCCCTATCATTTTTCTATCTGGGCTTTGAATGATTTTATCCAATTCGTGTGGTTCTGTTTCAATGTCATATAATTTGGTATCTTTATTGTATTTAGTTTTGATTTGAAGGTAAGTTAACCAGTCAACTTTCATGTTCTGTTCTGCCAATTCTTCAATTGTTTTTAAGTTTCCCTGTCTATCAATCAGTGACGTGCTGTGAGGTTTATGACTGGTGAGGCACTGACACAGTGCTGAGTTTCAAATATTTTTAGACTTGTGGACTTCAACTCCCAGAATTCCACAGCCAGGCATGCTCAGTTCCAATTTAAAGTGACAGCATTTGCTTTTCTCCTTTGCTCCTTCTTTCTTTTTCTTTTTCTTCTCCTTCCCCTCCTTCCTCCCTCTCTCCCTTCCCACTCTCTCTCAAACACACACACACACACACACACACACACACACACACACGTTGGATTGGACTATCTCTCCTACCCCTTCCCTCTCTCACTCACTTTCAAACAAACCTCCCCACACACAAAAGTTGGATTGGATATCTTTTCCAGTGGCTTGAAAGCAGCTCCTCTGCCATCCCCCCCCATTCCCCTGCTGCCTTTCCCAAACACCTCCACCATTGAAAATGCAGCCTGCTGTCTGGGTGGGAAATGCCTGGAACACAATAAAGCCCACCCACCACCTCCTGCTGGCAGGCTGGGGTGAGAGGAGAGGCAGAGAAGCCGGAGGGGAGCTGAGCCGAGCCTCCCAAAAGAAAGAGGCTGGGGGGAAGTGTGTGTACTATAGCATGGCTCTTTGCCTGGCTTCCTGCCTACTCCTGTGGTCTCCTCAGTGCTCGCTTGTGCTCTCCCTCCCCAAGTGTAGTTTGATTGCAGGTGGAGCCACGTTGCCTTTTCAAACTTGTAATCAGTGAAGCTGGGCTAGATTTTTTTTTTTTTTTTTTTTTTTTTTTGTAATAAAATTTTATTGGTTTTTCAAAATTTATAGGGAAAAGGGTAAATGGACAGGTATACAAATTTTGGCAGTTGCAAAGTGTGTGAGGCCCCCCTCCCTCCATACCCATAGCGTACATTTATATATAATGCATTAGTATATAATTGATTATAATCAGCATATTAGTTCTATTATTAAATTCAATCAAATTAAACATTACAATATAAAATCCAAATATAATTCCATTTTCACTTTCGGTCAATTTATAATAATATGATTTTCATATTTATTTCTGTGATCTGAGTCTTCTTGCTATTGCCCCATCTCCCTCCACTGGCAGAGCTCTGGCCCCTCCCGTGTCCTGCGTGTCCGTTGTAGTGTCTGGTGGTTTCTCTAGGAGTGTTTTATTTTTTTCCATAAAGGCCTGCGCCTCTATGGGTGAATTAATTCTGATTCTTGTCTCCTCCCAGAATATCAGCATACCTTCAGGCATCAACCATCTAAACCACACCCCTTTCTGGTATAATTTATTCGCTAATTGCGAATAATTTTTTCTTTTTTCTCTAATCTTCTTAGGGATCTGCTTCAGAATGGTTATCTCCATATCATGATATGTCAATGCTTGCCCCCTTTGTACACCCAGAATTTCATCTCTTGTGGTTTTTCTAAGGAATTTAATGTGAACCTCCCTGGGTAAATTGTGTGTTCTAGCATAAGCTGAGTTCACTCTATAAACCAGATCTATATCCCACCCCATCTGTTGTTTTTCTTTGTGTGTATAGTCAGCCAGAATGTTTGTCATGATGTCCCTTATATTTTCCCCATCTTCTTCTATAACATTTTGAAATCTAAGATAATAGGACATTCTCTCAAATTCTAATTTCATCTGTTGGATGTCAAGATCTTTGTTCCCTTTCTGCACAGCTTCCACCACCCCCCTCACCTCCTCCACCCCCCCTTCCACAAGATTCAGTCTTTGTGAGTTCTTATATATTTGGGCTTGATTTTCTTTAATTTCATCTTTCATTTCCCTTAACTGTTTCTTGATTTCCTCCTGGCCCTGTAGAATTTGTTGAAGCATTTGTTGAAAGTCCATCTCTGTAGTCTTATGTTGCATCAGTTCTGTTATCTTTGACTGTGTGGCTGGACTGGATGTTGCGGATGTTGGAGCAGAAGTGGCAAAGCCAGGTTTTCCAGGAGGGGGTCTTTTAGATGCCATCCTTTATAACGTTAAAAGTTCAGTCCAAATATGAAGTAAGCAATTAGAAAAGAAGGGTAGCCAGGTGAATCCGGGAGCAGAATAACCAGGCAGAAGAGAATCTCTCCAATAAGTCTGGCAATAGATAGAAAATTTCCCCTAGAAGGTTAAAAAAATACCAATCCACAAGAGGTTCCTCTGGGAGACACGGAGACAAAGACCGGAAGCCTGAATTTTAAAGGTGGAGTCAGGTTTCAGAGTTCATAAAGACAACGGAAGTGTGCCATCTTGCCCTGCCAGTTTTGGGCACAGAGGCGTAACAAAGTTTTAAAAAGTTCCAAAAGTCCTCAAATCATTGTAATATGTAAAATTAAATTGAAAAGAAAATCATCTCAGCCTAAGTGAGGCTTCATTCGTTGGCTCTCCCCCCTCCTCCTTCCCCGGGGGCTGAGAGCAAAATTGTTTCTTGCCGCTTGACCAAGGGGGGGGGGAAAACCCCCCTCCCTCCAGCCGCACCTCCAAAATGCTCCGAAAGTTGTTTTAAAGTTTTAAAAGCTGAATCAAATCTTCATGCAAAGTAGGGGATGAAGAGAGAGGCAACCTCACCGCACCGCAGCTGCTTCCTTCAATTGTAGCATTCTCCAGTCGGCTTGTAGCGAGGCGCGAGGCGTGGAAACGCGATGCGCCCTCCGAGCTTGCTCCCCGGTGCCTTGGGCGCGCGAGAGAGCCCCCGCCGGCTGCCGCCGCTGCAGGAGACCTCCGCGATGCCGCCCCTCCGGCAGGACCCCTCTGCGGGGTGTCCTGTGCCCCCCAAGGAGTGGGGAAGCCCACCGGGGAGCCGGAGCGGGCAAAGAGCTGCCCGTCGCCGCCGCCGCCGGAACCGGAACTCCACGTTGCCTTTTCAAACTTGTAATCAGTGAAGCTGGGCTAGATTTTTATATAGTTTTATCCAGCTGTGTGTGTGTGAGAGAGAAATGAATGGGGGCCTGGGGAGGAAGTCACTACACTTGGGGAGGGAGAGCACCAGTGAGGTTAAGCAGAGTCATCCACGGTGAGGCAGCAACTAGCTCAGCTTTTTCCTTTTACTTTTTTTTTTCATGATGAGAGTGGTGAGGCTATGCCTCACTTGCCTCACCTGACTGCACGTCACTGCTATCAATTAAGTCTCTATCTCTTAGCATTTTGTTCCAATCTATAAAATTTGGATGAGTCGTCCTTTCTGTCGGTGATAGCCAATTCGGAATTTTCACATAGTGGGTTTTTTTTTATTTTGAGCCATTTTTGCAATAACGCTCTTCTAATTAAATGATTTTGAAAGTATTTGTGCGTTTTATTTTTATCATCCCATAGGAATGTGTGCCAGCCTGCTTGCAAATCATGGCCTTCCAGAGTCAAAATTCTTTTATTCTTTAGCTCTATCCAATCCTTCACCCATGTTATTGATACTGCCGATGCGTATAAATCCCAATTTGGTAATGCTAAACCTCCCCTCTCTTTGCTGTCTTGCATTGACTTTAGTTTAATCCTCACTTTTCGTCCCTGCCAAATAAACCTAGCGGTTATATTGTTTAATTCTTGAAAGAATTTTTTACCTGGATTAACTTTTGCACGATATTCTAATTTTTCGAGTTTCACCTGTATATCATGGTTCCTCAACTAGAAAAGATAACCACTCAGATCCCCCCACCCCCACCCTGTAAACATCCATATTCTTTGAGGGACACTCTATCATATTATTTTGTTTTGTTGATGGCCTTACTTTGGCCACAGAAACATTAGAACCCATGTTTTGGAGTTACTATTAGAAATAATTTTATCAAAATTGGAATCCCTACAGTTTTGACTTTGTAATACCTTAATTTGGGTAAGAGGATAAACTTTTCCACCACCACATAGCTGTACCCAGTGTCAAGTAATTGGCTGATCTGCATCTGTCATCGTTGCAGAAATGGGCCAATTACCTGACATACCACAAGCCAGCACCTTAATATGTAATGATTTTTCAGATTTCTTTAAATCTCTTGGATTCTATGCAGTGCTGTACTTCATACTTAATGCCAGTTTCTAGAGATAGCCTATATCAGATTCAAAGCATTTATAGACATTATGTAGAACCCCTTTTCTATACCAGCATAAAGATTATTTTGGAAGTATTCTTGTTTCAATGAAAGGGGCAGAAATAGTTGTGGTGACTCTAGGCTTTTTTTGCCTAAACAGTTTGACCCCAAAAACATTTGGAGTAAAGATGCTCATTAAACTACATAAAAGCACGTTTTGAGATTGTCTATGAATTTGGGGGTAGGTTAGTTTCTATTCTCATGGACATTGATGCAAGTAATTTCGTTTCTCTGAAAGACATTTTTTACAATTCAGCACTGAACCTAAATATATTTATTATAAATACAATTACTATTATTAACCTGCCTCTCCTGCGGCGACGACCCACCCGGGCTCCTTGGTTTACCGAGGACCTGAGGGTGATGAAGCGCCATAGGAGACGCCTAGAGGGCAGGTGGAGGTCCTCACGCTCCGAATCTGACCGAACACAGGTAAGAGCCTATTCACGGACTTACCTTGTGGCATTAAGAGTGGCCAAACGCAGACATTGTGCCACTCTTATTGCGTCCGCCGATAACCGCCCTGCCGCCCTGTTTCGGGTGACCCGCTCTCTCTTATCACAGAGGACGCGGGAAGCCCCTTTACAGGGCAGAGCAGAGGAGTTTGGGGAATATCTGCAGGACAAAATCGCTCAGATCCGGAGCGGATGGGCCCCCTTCAGTGGACCAGAGGAGCCGCCAACAGTGAGTCTTGTGAGACCATTCTGGGAGGAGTTTGATTCTGTTGCCCCCGAGGATTTGGATAGGTTGCGTGGACGGCTGCGACCGACCACATGTTTAATGGACCCGTGTCCCTCCTGGTTGGTACTGGCATCCTGGGAAGTGACACGAGGCTGGCTACTGGGCTTGGTGAACGCCTCTTTGAGCGAGGGGTCCTTACCTGCCGCCTTGAAAGAGGCGGTGGTGAGGCCCTTACTCAAGAGGCCTTCCCTTGACCCGATGGAGCTAGCTAATTATCGTCCAGTCTCCAACCTTCCCTTTTTAGCGAAGGTTGTAGAGAATGTGGTGGCACAGCAGTTTCCACGACACCTTGAGGAATCCGAATATCTAGACCCACGCCAGTCCGGCTTCCGGCCCGGACACAGCACGGAGACGGCCTTGGTCGCGTTGGTCGATGATCTCTGGAGGGCCAGAGATAGGGGTTGTTCCTCTATCCTGGTCCTATTAGATCTCTCGGCGGCTTTTGATACCATCGACCATGGTATCCTATTGCGCCGGCTGGGGGGGATGGGAGTTGGAGGCACCGTTCTGCGGTGGTTCGGCTCCTACCTCTCCGACCGGATGCAATGTGTGTTGGCAGGGGGGCAGAGGTCTACTCTGAGGCCACTCACTTGTGGGGTGCCTCAGGGGTCGGTCCTCTCGCCCCTTCTGTTCAACGCATATGTGAAGCCGCTGGGGGAGATCATCCGTGGTTTTGGGGTGGAGTATCATCTGTACGCTGATGATACGCAGCTGTACATTTCCACCCCAGACCACCCCAACGAGGCTGTCGAGGTGATGACCCGGTGTTTGGAAGCCGTCGGGGTCTGGATGGGGGACAACAGACTCAAGCTCAACCCCTCCAAGACTGAGTGGCTGTGGCTACCGGCACCCCGGTTCAGTCAGTTGATTCCATCACTGACCATAGGGGGTGAGCAATTTCCCCCTGTGGAATGGGCGCGCAATTTGGGCATCCTCCTAGATGCCCGGCTGTCAATGGATGACCATGTGGCAGCCGTGGCAAGGGGGGCGTTCCACCAGGTTCGCCTGGTGCGCCGATTGCGCCCCCTACTGGGCCGGGATGCCCTACGCACGGTCACTCATGCACTGGTGACGTCTCGGCTGGACTACTGCAATGCCCTCTACATGGGGCTTCCCTTGGGACGCGCTCGAAGACTGCAGCTAGTCCAGAACGCAGCCGCACGGGCTATTATGGGGAGTACTAGGTACTCCCACGCAACACCGCTCCTGCGCGAGCTGCACTGGCTGCCTGTGGTCTTTCGGGTGCGTTTCAAGGTGTTAATTACCATCTTTAAAGCGCTCCATGGCTCAGGACCTAGGTACTTGCGGGATCGCATCCTACCACACTCTTCCCTGCGACCGATTCGCTCTCACAGGGAAGGACTCCTCCGGGTGCCGTCCACTAAGCAATGCCAACGGGCGGCGCCTAGGAGTAGAGCCTTCTCTGTGATGGGCCCAACCCTCTGGAATGACCTCCCCCCCGATATCAGAACCACCACCGACTTCCGCTCCTTCCGACAAAAACTGAAGACTCACCTGTTCCGTTTAGCCGGCCTGGCCCATTCATAGCTTATTCTACCTCCTGGCAGATATTTTAATTGGGTATTTTTAGGGTTATTTAAATATTGTTTTTAATTGCTTTGCTTTTTGTACAGTTTCTTATTGCCTCCTCTTTTATGTTTGTATTTATGTTTTGTATTTTCTATCTATTGATGTGTTTTATCTGACTGTACACCGCCCCGAGTCCCTTTGGGGAGAGGGGGCGGTATAAAAGTCTAAATAAAAGTAAAAAAAAGTAAAGTAAAAGTTACATTTTAAAAAGTCTTTAAAAAATTAAAAGATAAAATGTGGCAGAGACCCTATTGGGTACCCTGGTTTTAGATGATCCATCTTCAAAAATAAATTAACTTCTGTTCTCACTCATAAAATTGGTTAAGCATACTGTGTGAGGGACTGACTCCTGAATAGATGTCTGTGTGCATTATTATGGGCTATTTCAGGTATTATATTTGTATGTTGCATTTTTACCTTCATATCAATCCTGTAGCTTGAGTCTGTGTGTAATTGGTTTGTAGCCCATGAATTCTATAGTTAAATATGCCATTAAACCCCAATTCTTCTCATCCCCAGGCCAAAAACTCTGTTGCCTTCCTCTCATAATTGTGAACAAAGAGTTAAACTCCTGCTTTGTTTCCTAATTAATGAAATCATGTCACACATTGTAAATCCATTTACATCCTATGGCATGTTTACCTGGGGGTAACCTTACATTTTCATATACCTCCAACTCTTGTAAGGATTTCAGTTCCCTGTTCATTGCTGTTTTCCAAACTATCTGCCCCTCCTTAGGATACGTGGATAGTTCATGATACGTAGCAGGAACTTTATCTACTTGACACGCTATACTAGCTTGATATCTGTCAGGTGGTCGTGTTACACGGGTTGAACGTCTAGGCAACTCAGGGCTCAAGAGTGGACTCTCCTGTTGTGTCTGCTCCCGTTCTTCTAACCCCTCCTGACTCTGCACTTCCTCTTTAATTGCTATAGCTGGTTTTTCTATTTCATCACTAGGGAATACCTGGGTGTCAATAACTACATCATTGTTATATTCCAATTTATCCCAACCAACGGAATCAATAAATCGAGCACTAGCGCTACAGTATACTTTAGTGGTGCCTTTTTCCCAAAATCTAAACGATCTATGGTTGGCCTCGTGACCTACGAAAAATAACTGTCGAGCTCTATGTTGTCCCTTCAGTCTTACTTGTGAGGGAATATGCACCCATGCCGGAGCTCCAAATGTGTGAAGGTAGCTTAAATCAGGTTTTCTGCCATGCCAACGAGTGAATGGCAATTCACCAGTTGTTGTATTTACCACATTATTTAAAACATGGTTACTACACATCATAGCTTCACCCCACAGTGTTTCAGGCAATCCTGAATCAACTAACATGGTTCGAGCCATGGCTTGTAATGTTTGCCCCCTTCGTTCTATAAACGAGTTATGTTGTGGCCTATAAGGAGCAGAACATTTATGCGCAATACCAGCTGATCTCAACATTGTTTGAAATTTACAGTTTGTAAACTCAGTTCTGTTATCGGTTACAACAGTAATCACCTTAGTTCCAAGTTCTCATTTCTTGTGTGTTTTGTAGAGGAAGTGTCCCCCTCTGTTGCAAATACAGGCACCAGGGAGGGCTGGAACAGACCAGACTAATATTCACATAAATCTGTAATTCAGGAATTAATCTCTCTCATACTATTCTTTAACTCATTTTATGAGTGTGAACAGAAGTTAAATTGTACTAGGGATGAATCATCTAAAGCCAGGGTAACCAACAGGCCCTCTGCCTCATTGGAGTTTTTTTTAGTTTTATATATTGAAACAAGAAGGTAGCATAGGAAAAGGGTAGATGATACGAAATTGTCCAAACTTGAAGATTTTCAGCCCTTATTTTGCTGCTTTGGTGAAACCAGCATATTGTTCAGACTTCTCCCAACTACCATATTTTTCAGAGTATAAGACGCACCTTTTTACTCCAAAAAAGAGGGTGAAAATAAAGCGCTGACAGATGTTTAGTCCCGCCCTGCCATGGGAGGGGTAGAGAAAAGTGGATTTGAGATCGTTAAAAGCCTTACCCTTTAGGAAGATCGAGCCCCCATGTGTCACGTTTTTGCCCTCCACAAGAAAAAACTAGAGTGCAGAGTGCTCCTGGGGGCCGGGGCAGGCAAAACCTTTTTTTAAAAACTTACCTCTTCAAAATCTTGATGCGTCTTATACTCTGAAAAATACGGTAGCTAAATTAGGGTACAACTCCCCTTATCCCAGGCCAGTGCAGATGCCCATATTGGCTGGAGAGCTTGAGGGAACCAGTTCGGAGAAGACTTAAACTTCTTTGTTCGCCTCTCTCCTTCCCTCATCCCCAAGCAACATGACATTATTCAGTTTTTCCTTGTGGTTTCTTGAACGTACAAGAACATCTTATCTGATGAGGCAATAGTGCTTTTTATCTTTTAAGGAAAGCAATGGTGTTTACAACTAAGATACTAGCGTCTCAGCTAACGCTCTGTTAAGCCTTTTTAATGATAGGCAGTTGTGTGACTGTTGTCTTGGGCATCTGCTTGTGGATTTTCCAAAGGCATCCAAATAATCAGTGTGGCAAGCTGAATGCTGGATAAAATGGGCCTTTGGTCTGATCTATCAGATTCTCCTTTCATTTTTAGGAGAGACAGTTTGGGAGCTACAGACAAAATCCCCCCCCCCCCCCCCTTTGCAGAAGTAAGGTGACTTCAGGGGAAAGGGAAGTTAATAGTATGTGGGCAGTCTGGATGCATCACAGCTTTGTTGCAAGAAATATTTTATGACAGAGATTACTTTCTAGTATGTCAGACAATTCATCTAGATAGGGGGACAATCTTCAATGTCACAAACAGAAGAACTCTTTCTATTATCTAGACTTGTCACTTTAAATTTTTTAAGGAGGATATACTTAACTGCAAGATGCAGCACACTTAAAAGAAAATAACTATTATAAACTCAAGCAGCAGATTGCGACTTGATGAAATGGGAAAATCTACAACTATCAATGATAGGGAGAACATCTACATTTAAAATGAACATCTTACCCAGAATTTTATATTTGTTCCAGACAATCCCAATTAGATTAGGGAAAGACTTTTTTGATGAATTAAATAAAATAGTGCTGAAGTTTATTTGGCAAGGGAAAAAAGCAAGAATAAAACTAAAATTGTTACACGATGCTAGAGGAGGATTGGGCTTGCCTAACTGGGAACTACAGTATATTATCAGGCAGCAAGTTTGATGTGGGTCAATGAGTGTATAACATTAAGGAACTTCAAATTATTGACTGTAGAAGGACATGACTTACTGTTGGGATGGCATGCTTTTTTATGGTATAAGGCAGGGGTGTCCAAACTTGGGAACTTTAAGACTTGTGGACTTCAACTCCCAGAATTCCCCAGCCAGCCAGCCAGCTGGGGAATTCTGGGAATTGAAGTCCACAAGTCTTAAAGTTCCCAAGTTTGGACACCCCTGGTATAAGGGAACTAAAACACAGGGTTATTTTAGAAGACACTATTTACGGGAGGCTTTGTTTTTAAACTGGGAGAAGATCAAAAGGCAGTATTACTTAAAAATTCCAATTTGGCTATTAACTATTGAAGCTTTTTCATATCCAATAATATACAAAAAGGAACAGTTAGATATGGTGAAATACTGAATGCAGAGGGTGAACTTAAATCTATGCAAGAGCTGAAACAGGAAGGAATAGGAATGAATTGGTTTTCATATGTGCAAATACAATCTAGATATGACAAAGACCGTAAAATGGAAGGTTTTTATGATAAAATGACTGAATTAGACAAAATTTTGACAGGTACTGATGAAAAAGTAATTAAAAATTATATGGACACTTACTAGAGGTTAAGTTGAAGGACGAACAAGTTAAAGAAGCTATGATAGCTTGGGGGAAAAAATTTGGTCATGGGATTGAACTAGAGAAATGGCAGAAATTGTGGTCTCAAAATTATAAAATGACAATGTCAACAGCATGTAAGGAAAATTTGTATAAGATGTTTTACAGGTGGCATTTACCCCCAACGAGAATAGCAAGAATGTCCAAGAACAAGTCGGAAAAGTGTTGGAAATGTCATCAGACACCCGGTTCATATTACCATATGTGGTGGACTTGCATAGAAGCTAAAAGATACTGGACTAAAATCCACACATGGTTGGAGAAAATGATACAAAAACACATAGACTTTAAACCAGAGATTTTTTTATTGGGAATTATACCAGAAACATACAATAAAGATTTGAAATATTTGATTGTAAATGTTTTAACGGCAGCTAGAATTGTATTTGCAAAAAAATTGGAAGAACGAGAAAATACCAACGCAGGAGGAAGTTATTCAAAAAATAATGGAAATGTGCAGAAATGAGTAAATTGACATTTGAAATTAGAGAGCAAGAAGATGAACAAATTTATAAGGTATGGGACTTGTTCTATCAGTGGTTAGATAAAAAACATGGAAATGAAAAATTTTGGAGAAGTTTTTTATATTGTAAGAATAATAGAATGAGATAGGTGATATCATAAAGGCATATTGTTAGATTTATAATGATGTAATGAAATATTGGTATATATATAAATTGAATATTTAGAATACTTTATTTAAAATAAAGGAATAACAACTGTAGTTGAACATATGATGTACAATGATACCAACGTATCTCTGTATTCTTGATGGATAATTTGCAATTTTATATACAATTGAAAATGGTGATGCATAAGTATTCTTTCATATTGTAAGAACAATAGAATGAGATAGGTGATACTATAAAGACATATTATTACTAAATAGACTAATAATGATGCAATGGAATGTTGGTATATACATGAATCTAATCTTTAGAACATTGGTTTAAAATGAAGGAATAACAATTGTAATTGAATATATGATTTACAATGACAATAATGTACCTATGTATACCTGATGAACAATCTGTGACTTTATATATAATTGAAAGCAGTATGCACAAACGATTTGTAACCAAACGACATGCTATATGTATATGTAATTGATGAGTTTATGTTTTATGTATTTTTTGTCCTTGTCTGTTTTTAAAATAAAAACAATTTATATTAAAAAAATTTTTTAAGGAGGCAATGGGTTAAACGCAGGGCTACTTCTGAACACAAAATATATATTCTGAATATGTTTTTTTCTCTTTTGATTCAGGGATATGAATTGTGAACAAGTTTAGTGTCATGTGCTTTAGAAAAACAAATTGGAAATTATTTTTTACCTATATATTATATCTTCTGGTTGATTTACTGAATTTGGCAGTTTCCTAAAAGAGAAGGTCTATTGAGCATCATAATTAATTGATAACCCATCCATAGAGATCCCACCTCTAATTAGTAATGTGTTATAATGTTATTACAGTCAACTACACTCTGCCTTCCTTGAAACTATCTCTGTGTCCCATAATATATAAAAAATACTTTATAGAAAACAGATTTTCTATGTGATACTTTTCAGATATTTAAAATATATTCTTCTTAGTCATCATTTCTCGGCACTCAAACATACAGTTCCCTCGATATCTCTTCATAAGACTTAATTTTCAATTCGCTATTATCCTTATTAACCTTTTTGCCTGTTTCACCCAATTCTTGAGTCTTAATGGTGTCCAGAATCAGAGATAGTAGATCTCAATTATTGAGAATAAAGTGAAAAGATTACATTCTCCAACTTGGAATTCTGTATTTCTTTTTAATAGCTGTGTAACTTCATATTTCATATGCTGCTTTGTTATTTATTTGTGCTCACCTTCAGAATCCATTTCATACTTATTATTGCAAAATAACGGAATAAGAGAGTTGGGACTTTGGAGGTCTTCTAGCACAACCCCCTGCTCTGGCAGGAAATCCTATACCATTTCAGACTATTGGTTGTCCAATCTCTTCATAAAAACTTCCAGTGTTGGAGCTTTTAGAACTTCTGGAGGCAAGTTGTTCCACTGATGTGTTGCAGAAAATGACAGGCATTAGACTTCTCAGGTTACAGGAGGAGTTTATTTGGCAGCCAGGTTCAGAAAAGTTAGCCCATGGCTAACGTTGCGAATTTCTGAACGACCTTCATTATCGAAGCATGCATTCTTATACATTCTCAAAGACAGTGTAACACGGAAACACTTAACTCATTTCTTATTGGTTACCTTGAGGAAAAAGCCTTATAAGGAGATGGGGGTCTTACTTCTCCTTTTGTTACAGGTATGGACTAAGTGCCATTAACGAACTTTAATTGAACCTTGTGGTTTTGGACTTTTGACATAGGGACGTTTGCTGGAACATGTTGTGGTTGAAGGCTGATGACATTTCCCTGTCCCTTTAAGCAAGCTTCTAACTGTCCCTTTTATGCCACGTCTTCATTCTTATATTTTAATCCATATTTTATTCTACTTTATTTCCCCCCTTCTAGACGCTATTAATACCCACAATTGAGTCTAGCCTGTCAGATTAACAATATAAGCATGCAGGATACAGAATAGCGAAAAAGCAAGGATACAAGCAATACACATCTTAGGGCTTATCTTCCAAAATCACTTTCTCTACTTCTAAGAGTGCAATTTGAATATCATCTTCCTTGAGGGTATGTGGTATTAGGCTTTCTATTTAACATTAACTCCTTTTCAGCCCGTGTTTCTTTTACAGACCTCATAACGAGTTGTTTAAGCAAGTGTATTATGCAAGGGAGGAAGGCTAAACTTGCGATTCCACATAATAAAAGAAATAGCATTTGCTTGATCCAACCTGTTCCCGGTAGCCAAAAGAACCACACATCTGTTCCTTGTACTTTTTGACCAATATAGGAAGCTCGAACTTGTAGTTCTTGGACCAACCCCCAGACTGCCCCTGATCTATTCATATAGAAACAGCAATCCTTTTCCACATAAGAAGAAGAGTCCATTTTACCCTACACACACTCCTATGTTCATAGAAAAGGCATGGGCTCGGAGGTTCTTTTCATTAGTTCAGACCTATAAGGTTCCTGCCAAGTACATACCAGTCAGGGACTGTAATGGATCTTCTTGGTTAGGGTCCATTTGCCTATCCCTGAGAACTGGTCCTTCAAAGAGATAGTGGGAACTGGTGTTTCCAGGGGGAAAATGAACACAAAAATCCCATGGTTGATTGTATTGAAAGCCAAACGGGAAGTCGGGGTGGTTGGAATGGCCTTGGGCACCTTCCAGTAGTCAGATTCCCCTCCCATCAGTTAAAAACGAGTGGAGGTAGGAGCGAGAAAGTGACTTTCTGTTGGAAGAGCTTGTGAGCAGAGGGAGACATGCTGCAAGTTAATTTCACATCTACAAGGGTTTTCCTGGGGGCAAGGTACATTTCAGATGGGCATTGTTCCTCTGATAGTGACCTCACAGGAATGCCAGGTTCCTGATATCGTTTGATGCACAAGGACTATCGTAGCTTTGTTGTTGTTGTTGTTTTCAAAGATCTGGCTCAACTGAAACAGCATGATAAGGTAAAGATCCAGCAGACAGACACAACCAGTATTTTTGACCCAGGGTAGGATCAGACTGATTGATTAAGCTTTGACCTAACTCCAGCACTCTTTATAGTCCCCTTTTCTCAATTGTTGCAGGGGTCTGTTTTCCCTATGCTTTGCCCTTTTTCTTACAGGGTTTGTCAAATAATTGACTTTAGGTGTTTGGATTGGCTTACGGTTCCATCCCCAAGCATAAATACGGGAGCGGACCTGTTCCACATCCTGTAACTTGATTCCACCCTGTTCTCCAGGATTTTTAGCATTTATTTATTTATTTATTTATTTATTATTTATTTATTTATTTATTTATTTATTTATTTATTTATTTATTTATTTATTTATTTATTTGATTTATAAGTCGCTCCCTCTCCACGAAGGGACTCGGGGCGGCGTACAATTAAATATACAAGCATATGACACGGAGGAGGAATATGCATAAAACATTTTTACAATTCATAAATAAAATAGCCATAAAGTTAAAAGCAGTAACAATAAAATTAAAACAATTTAAAATACCCTAAAATTTGAAATTTATCATTTAAAATTGCCAGGGGGATTAGAGAATATAGTTCTAATTTAAGCCAGGCTGGCTAGTCGGAACAGGTGGGTCTTGAGTTTCTTGCGGAAGGAGCGGAGATCGGTAGTTGTCCTAATGTTGGGGGGGAGGTCATTCCAGAGGGCTGGGCCCATCACAGAGAAGGCCCTACCCCTCGGCGCCGCCTTCTGGCATAGCTTAGTGGACGGCACCCGGAGGAGTCCCTCTCTGTGAGAGCGAATTGGTCGCAGGGATGTATGGGGCAGGATGCGATCCCGCAGGTAACTAGGTCCTGTGCCATGGAGCGCTTTAAAGATGGTAATCAACACCTTGAAACGCACCCGGTAGACTACAGGGAGCCAGTGCAGCTCGCGCAGGAGAGGTGTTACATGGGAGTACCTCGTACTCCCCATAATTGCCCGCGCGGCCGCGTTCTGGACCAACTGCAGTCCCCGGGTGCATCTCAAGGGGAGCCCCATGTAGAGAGCATTGCAGTAGTCCAGACGGGACGTCACCAGCGCATGAGTGACTGTGCGAAGGGCATCCCGGTCCAATAGGGGGCGCAATTGGCGCACCAGGCAAACCTGGTGGAACGCCCCCCTTGCCACGGCTGCCACATGGTCATCCATAGACAGCCGGGCATCTAGGAGGACGCCCAGATTGCACGCCCACTCCACGGGGGCCAGTTGCTCGCCCCCAATTGCCAGCGATGGGATCCACTGGTTGAACCAGGGGGCCGGTAGCCACAGCCACTCCGTCTTGGAGGGGTTGAGTTTAAGTCTGTTGTCTCCCATCCAGACCCGTACGGCTTCCAAACATCGGGACATCATTTCGACAGCCTCGTTGGGGTGGTTCGGGGTGGAGATGTACAGCTGCGTATCGTCAGCGTACAGATGGTATCCCACCCCAAAACCACGGATGATCTCACCCAGCGGCTTCATATATGTGTTGAACAGGAGGGGCGAGAGGACCGACCCCTTCGGCACCCCACAAGTGAGCGGCCTCAGGGTCGACCTCTGCTCCCCTGCCAACACACATTGCGTCCGGTCGGAGAGGTAGGAGCAGAACCACCGCAAAACGGTGCCCCTTACCCCCAGCCCCTCCAGCCGGCGCAATAGGATACCATGGTCGATGGTATCAAAAGCCGCTGAGAGGTCTAATAGGACCAGTATAGAGGAACAACCCCTATCTCTGGCCCTCCAGAGATCATCTACCAACGCGACCAAGGCCGTCTCTGTGCTGTGCCCGGGTCGGAAGCCGGACTGGCACGGGTCTAGATAATCAGTTTCCTCCAGGTGACGTGGGAACTGTTGGGCCACCACACTCTCTACAACCTTCGCTAAGAAGGGAAGGTTGGAGACGGGACGATAATTAGCTAGCTCAGTTGGGTCCAGAGAAGGCTTCTTGAGTAAGGGCCTCACAACCGCCTCTTTCAAGGCGGCTGGTAGGAACCCCTCACTCAATGAAGCGTTCACTAGTCCCAAGAGCCAGCCTCGTGTGACCTCCCAGGATGCCAGGAAAAAGCCAGGAGGGACACGGGTCCAATAAACATGTGGTGGCTCGCAGTCGCCCACGCAACCTGTCCAAATCATCGGTGGCAACAGAGTCAAACTCCTCCCAGAATGGTCTCTCAAGACTCGCCTCGGACGTCCCCCCTGGATCACTGAGGGGGACCCATTCCCTCCGGATTTGAGTGATTTTATCCTGCAGATATTCCCCAAATTCCTCTGCCCTGCCCTGCAAGGGGGCTTCCCGTGGCCTCTGTGACAGGAGGGAGCGGGTCACCCGAAACAGGGCGGCAGGGCGGTTGTCTGCGGACGCAATAAGAGCGGCACAATGTCGGTGTTTGGCCACATTGTGCCGCTCTGCACACTGCGCGGGCAGTCATGGGGAGTACTAGGTACTCCCACGTAACACCGCTCCTGCGCGAGCTGCACTGGCTACCTGTGGTCTTTCGGGTGCGTTTCAAGGTTTTGACCACCATCTTTAAAGCGCTCCATGGCATAGGGCCTAGTTACCTGCGGGATCGCATCCTCCCACACACATCCCTGCGGCCAATTCGCTCTCACAGGGAGGGGCTTCTCCTGGTGCCGTTCACTAAGCAATGCCAACGGGCGACACCAAGGAGTAGGGCCTTCTCTGTGATGGGCCCAACCCTCTGGAATGACCTCCCCCGCGACATTAGAACCACCACTGACTTCCGCTCCTTCCGGCAGAAACTGAAGACACACCTGTTCTGACTGGCTGGCCTGGCATAATTTTTAACGTCTACCTCCTGGCATATATATTTCCTACTGGTTTTCTAGGGGACTTAATTTTATAGGACACTGGGGTTTTAAATTTTGTATATTTTAAATTATTTACTTAGCAATTACAGTTCTGTCTATTTTTATCCTCCTCTTATTTATGTATCTATCCACTTAATAATTTTAATTGTTTAAATTTTATAGTTATTTATGGTGCTTTTGATATGGACTGTACACCGCCCCGAGTCCCTTTTGGGAGAGGGGGCGGTCTGTAAGCGCTAAGAAATAAATAAATAAATAAATAAATAAATAAATAAATAAATAAATAAATAAACTCTTAATGCCACAAGGTATGTCCTTAAGTAGGTTCTTACCTGTGTTCGGTCAAATTCGGAACGGGAGGATCTCCATCTGCTCTCTAGGCGTCTCTTGTGGCATTTCATCGCCCTTAGCTCCTCGGTAAACCAAGGAGCCAGGGTGGTTCGTTGCCACAGGAGAGGCCGCAAAGGCGCAACCCGGTCTAAGGCCCCGGCGGCTGCATCCAGGAGGACGCCCAAATTGCGCGCCCGTTCCATGGGGGCCAGTTGCTCGCCCCCAATGGCCAGAGATGGAATCATCTGGTTGAACCGGGGGGCCGGAAGCCACAGCCACTCCGTCTGGGAGGGGTTGAGCCTGAGTCTGTTGTCACCCATCCAGACCCGTACGGCTTCCAAACACCAGGACATCATTTCGACGGCCTCGTTGGGGTGGTTCGGGGTGGAGATGTACAGCTGAGTATCATCAGCGTACAGATGATATCCCACCCCAAAACCACGAATGATCTCACCCAGCGGCTTCATATATGTGTTGAACAGGAGTGGCGAGAGGACCGACCCCTGCGGCACCCCACAAGTGAGAGGCCTTAGGGTCGACCTCTGCTCCCCTGCCAACACACGTTGCTTCCTGTCGGAGAGGTAGGAGCAGAACCACCGTAAAACGGTGCCCCTTACTCCCAGCCCCTCCAGCCGGTGCAGTAGGATACCATGGTCGATGGTATCAAAAGCCGCTGAGAGATCTAATAGGACCAGGATAGAGGAACAACCCCTATCCCTGGCCCTCCAGAGATCATCTACCAACGTGACCAAGGCCGTCTCTGTGCTGTGCCCAGGTCGGAAGCCGGACTGGCGCGGGTCTAGATAATCATTTTCCTCCAGGTGACGTGGGAACTGTTGGGCAACCACACTCTCTACAACCTTCGCTAAAAAGGGAAGGTTGGAGACAGGACGATAATTGGCTAGCTCCGTTGGGTCCAGGGAAGGCTTCTTGAGTAAGGGTCTCACAACCGCCTCTTTCAAGGCGGCCGGTAAGGACCCCTCACCCAATGAAGCGTTCACTAGTCCCAAGAGCCAGTCTCGTGTAACCTCCCAGGATGCCAGTACAAGCCAGGAGGGACACGGGTCCAATGAACATGTGGTAGCTCGTAGTCGCCCACGCAACCTGTCCAAATCTTCGATGGCAACAGAGTCAAACTCTTCCCAGGATGGTCTCTCAAGACTCGCCTCGGGCGTCCCTCCTAGCCCACTGAGGGGGACCCATTCCCTCCGGATTTGAGCGATTTTATCCTGCAGATATTTCCCAAATTCCTCTGCCCTGCCCTGTAGAGGGGCTTCAAACGGCCTCTGCGATAGAAGGGAGCGGGTCACCCGAAACAGGGCGGCAGGGCGGTTATCTGCGGACGCAATAAGGGCGGCACAATGTCGACGTTTGGCCGCTCTTATTGCCACAAGGTATGTCCTTAAATAGGTTTGTACCTGTGTTCGGTCCAGTTCGGAACGGGAGGATCTCCATCGGCTCTCTAGGCGTCTCTTGTGGTGTTTCATCACCCTTAGCTCCTCGGTAAACCAAGGGGCCAGGGTGGTTCGTTGCCGCAGGAGAGGCCGCAAAGGCGCCACCTGGTCTAAGGCCCCGGCGGCCGCATTATTCCAGGCGGCTACTAGGTCCTCTATCCGGGGGCAGGTCAGGTCTACAGGAGGTGGCCCAAGCTCCGTCTGGAACCTATCCGATTCCATCAGGCGCCTGGGGCGAAACCATCTAGGATATTCCGGTTCCGCCTCCCCGCGGCGGGGGGTTGCACCAGGGAAGTCAAGTCGGAGAATAAATAAATAATAAATAAATATTTATTTCTTAGCCGCACCCTCTCCCGAAGGACTCGCGGCGGCGTACAACGAAACATATGAAATAAATATGTGGACAAAACAAACATATAACAGAGACATATACCGAGACATACACAAGGAGGAGGTCGGCTGACAAATAAAACAATTAAAATACAGTATTTAAAAACCCCTAGATAATTAAATATAATTAAATACCCAATAAAAACCCGTCAGGAGCGATATGGTTAAATCAAAGTTAAGCTAGGCCAGCTGCTTGGAATAGGTGGGTCTTAAGCTTAATACGAAAGGAGCGGAGGTCAGAGGTATTCCTAATATCCGGAGGGAGGTTATTCCACAGGGCTGGGCCCGCCACAGAGAAGGCTCTACTCCTAGGCGCCGCCCCCCGACACTGTCTAGTGGACGGCACCTGGAGGAGGCCTTCTCTGTGCGAGCGGATTGGTCGCAGGGATGTATGGGGCAGAATACGATCCCGCAAGTAACTAGGTCCTGAGCCATGGAGCGCTTTAAAGATTATTATCAAAACCTTGAAACGCACCCGATAGACCACAGGAAGCCAGTGCAGCTCGCGCAGGAACGGTGTCACATGGGAGTACCTAGTACTCCCCATAATTACCCGCGCGGCTGCGTTCTGGACCAACTGTAGCCTCCGGGTGCATTTCAAGGGAAGCCCCATGTAGAGAGCGTTACAGTAGTCCAAGCGGGACATCACCAGCGCATGAGTGACTGTGCGTAAGGCGTCCCGGTCCAGTAGGGGGCGCAATTGGCACACCAGGCGAACCTGGTGGAACGCCCCCCTTGCCACGGCTGTCACATGGTCATCCATGGACAGCCGGGCATCCAGGAGGACGCCCAAATTGCGCGCCCGCTCCACGGGGGCAAGTTGAATGCCCCCAATGGCCAATGATGGAATTAATTGGCTGAACTGGGGAGCTGGTACCCACAGCCACTCCGTCTTGGAGGGGTTGAGCTTGAGTCGGTTGTCATCCTTCCAGATCCGTACGGCTTCCACACACCGGGACATCACTTCGATGGCCTCGTTGGGGTGGTTCGGGGTGGAAAAGTACAGCTGAGTATCATCAGCGTACAGATGGTATCCCACCCCGAAACCACGGATGATCTCACCCAGCGGCTTCATATATGTGTTGAAGAGGAGTGGAGAGAGGACCGACCCCTGTGGCACCCCACAAGTAAGGGGGCGTAGGGTCGACCTCTCTTCTCCTGCCAACACACGCTGCGTCCGGCCGGAAAGGTAGGAGCCGAACCACCGCAAAACGGTGCCCCGGACCCCCAACCCCTCCAGCCGGCGCAGCAGGATACCATGGTCGATGGTATCAAAAGCCGCCGAGAGGTCTAATAGGACCAGGATAGAGGAACAACCTCTGTCTCTGGCCCTCCAGAGATCATCCACCAACGCGACCAAGGCCGTCTCCGTGCTGTGACCGGGGCGGAAGCCGGACTGGCGCGGGTCTAGATAATCATTTTCCTCCAGATGTCGTGGAAACTGGTAGGCCACCACACTCTCTACAACCTTCGCCAAAAAGGGAAGGTTGGAGACGGGACGATAATTGGCCAGCTCCAAAGGGTCCAGGGAAGGCTTCTTGAGCAAGGGTCTCACCACCGCCTCTTTCAAGGCGGCCGGGAGAGACCCCTCGCTCAGCGAAGCATTCACTAGGCCCAGGAGCCAGTCTCGTGTGACCTCCCAGGATGCCAGTACAAGCCAGGAGGGGCACGGGTCCAATAAACATGTGGTGGGTCGCAGTCGTCCACGCAATCTGTCCAAATCCTCGATGGCAACCAAGTCAAACTCCTCCCAGATCGATACCTCAAGACTCGCCATGGACGTCTCCATTGGATCACTGACAGGAACCCAATCTTTCCGGATTTGAGCGATTTTATCCTGCAGATATTTACCAAATTCCTCTGCCCTGCCCTGTAGGGGGGCCTCCCGCGGCCTCTGAAACAAGAGGGAGCGGGACACCCGAAACAGGGCGGCAGGGCGGTTCTCCGCGGATGCAATGAGAGTGGCACAATATTGGCGTTTGGCCACTCTCAATGCCACAAGGTACGTCCTTAAATGGGCTCGTGCCTGTGTTCGATCAAATTCGGAGCGAGAGGATCTCCAACGACTCTCTAGACGTCTCTTGCGGCACTTCATCACCCTTAGCTCCTCGGTAAACCAAGGGGCTAGGGTGGATCATTGCCGCCGGAGAGGCCGCAAAGGCGCCACCCGGTTCAAGGCCCCGGTAGTTGCATTATTCCACGCAACTACCAGGTCCTCTACCCGGGGGCGGGTCAAGGTTACAGGAGGTGGCCCAAGCTCCGTCTGGAACCTATCAGGTTCCATCAGGCGCCTGGGGCGGAACCATCTGGAACTTTCCGGTTCCGCCTCCCCGCAGCGGGAGGTAGCACCAGGGAAGTCAAGACGAAGGAGTGAGTGATCTGACCATGACAGGGGAGTGATGGTTAAGTCCCCTCCTCCCAGATCACTCAACCACTGGCCAGAGACAAAAACAAGGTCCAGAGTGTGTCCTCCCTCGTGTGTCGGGCCCTGGATCATTTGAGTCAGGTCCATGGCTGTCATGGAAGCCATGAACTCCCGAACCCCCTCTGATGCTTCTCCCATCGAAGGCAGGTTAAAATCCCCCATCACTAAAAGTTTGGGGGTCTCAACCGCCACCGATGCGATCAGCTCGAGGAGTTCGGGCATGGCCGCTGATGTATAGCGAGGAGCCAGGTATACTATCAGCAGGCCCAACTGTCTCCCAGGCCCCCATTTCACAACAAGGGATTCACATCCGGACGTCTGTGGCACAGTAGACTCCCTCGGCTCTAAGTCCTCCCGAATAATTACTGCCACCCCACCGCCCCTTCCCTGGGCCCGGGGCTGGTGAAATGCTCGGTAGCCTGGTGGGCACATTTCGACGAGGGGAAGACCTCCCTCGTGGCCCAACCAGGTCTCCGTTATTCCCGCGAGGTCCGGCTCCCCCTCTAAAATTAGATCGTGAATGAGGGGGGCCTTGTTAACAACGGACCTCGCATTGCATAACAACAGCCTCAGGCCTTGGGTCTGTAACTCTTGACCACCTAGAACGCGGGGGTTGGTACAAGCGACCGGGTGTAACCAGCAACCACGGTCTCCCAACCGACTGTAAGTTCTTAAGCTGTCCTCGTATCTGCCCCTCCCTGCGACCGTTGGGATTAAAGAGCCCTGTATAGGAATGGTGTCCTCCCCCTCCTCCTCCCTTCCGCCCCTTCTGCTCGTGACCACACCTGGAGGCCCGGCTCTCACATCGCTCCTGGTCTGACCCACCCACCCCCCCTCCCTGGAACCCCCTAAAAACAATGTAAAACATTTGACTAAAAATCCCCTCAGCTTCCGTTTCTTCCACCTCTCGGGGTTCACAAACCCGTCATCAAGGCAGGCCCTTGTAAGAGCCAAGGGCCATACCTGCGAGAGAGGGGCCTCCCGCAGGCGGAGCAGGTCTAACCTTGAATAAATTGATAGAATATAAAAGCCCAATTGGGTAAGGGTGCAGGTAGTAAAAGTCAATAGCCGGAGGGCTAAGGTCTTAATGGGATACTAAAGCTGGAGGCTTTAGTATCCAGATAGTACTTGGAAAGAGGGCGGGGGGGAAATGTTCAAATATTCCCAAAGTGGAGCAAGGCAGAGATGTCATAAAAATGGGAAGCAGTCTAAGAAGTGAGTGGTCTGACCATGACAGGGGAGTAATAGCTAAGTCCCCTATTCCCAGATCACTCGTCCACTGGTCAGAGACGAAAACAAGATCCAGTGTGTGGCCTCCCTCATGTGTGGGACCCTGAATTAATTGAGTCAGGTCCATGGCTGTCATGGAAGCCATGAACTCCCGAACCACCTCGGATGCTTCTCCCACCGATGGCAAGTTGAAGTCCCCCATAACTAAAAGTTTGGGGGTCTCAACTGCCACCGTTGCGATCAGCTCGAGGAGCTCAGGCAGGGCCGCTGATGTATAGCGAGGAGCCAGGTATACAATCAGCAGGCCCAACTGTCTCCCTGGGCCCCATCTCACGACAAGAGATTCACACCCGGATGTCTGTGGCACAGTGAACTCTCTCGGCTCCAGGTCTTCCTGGATAATTACCGCTACCCCACCGCCCCTACCCTGGGCCCGTGGCTGGTGGAATGCTCGATAGCCTGGTGGGCACATGTCCACGAGGGGTACACCTCCCTCGTGGCCCAACCAGGTCTCTCTTATTCCTGCGAGGTCTGGCTCCCCCTCCAAAATCAGATCATTAATGAGGGGGGCCTTGTTAACAACGGACCTCGCATTGTATAACATCAGCCTCAGGCCCTGGCTCTGTAGATCCTGGCCACCTAGAGTGCGGGGGTTGGTACAAGCGACCGGGTGTAACCAACAACCATGGTCTCCCAACCAACTGCAGGTTCTTAGTCTGTCCTCGCACCCACCCCTCCCCACGACCGTTGGTATGACAGAGCCCTGTACTGGAATGCTATTTTCCCCCTCCTCCCCCACTCCGCTCCCTCCCCTCCCGACCACACCTGCTTGCCTGGCTCTACTTTCCCTCCTGGCCTGAATCCCCTTCCCCCCTGCCCTGGAACCCCTTAAAACTGTTAAAAAACGATTGATTAAAAACCCCCTTAATTTCCACTTCCTCCACCTCTCTGGCTTAACAAACCCGTCATCAAGGTGGGCCCTTGAAAGGTCTGAGGGCCATACCTGCGAGAGGGGGGACTCTCGCAGTAGTAGTAGGTCTGACCTAGAATATATAGACTTCATAAGTTGTCATAGGGGCGAGCTCATTTTCAGGTGCTGTAGTTAAAATCATAGGTTTGTTCGTAAGCCAGGGCTCCCCACAAAAGGGGTATGCAGATGATGGTTGTCCTTACCCTGGATGGAAAGGGTAGGTTGGTGAGCTAGCCGGCTAGCCAGATTGGTCTACAAGTGGAGTCTCAAGGAGTACTGGGGAGCAGTTTGTAACAAGGTGGTACTAGGGAGCAGTTTGTAGCAGGGCGTTAAGGTAAGCCATAGTCAAGATAGTAATTTGAACAGGGGAGGGAAGTTGTCAGCAAGGATGGAAGGGTAAAAAGTCAAACCTTCAGCAAATGGCCACCAGTCTCCCAAGCGTCTCTATCCAGTCTCAGACATGAGTGGCCATTTGTCTCCTCGGCAACCCGGCTGCCCGGGGCTGTTGTTCCCGAGCCCGCAGGGCCATCTCGGCTTCCCTGAGCTTCCCTGCAGTCCTCCCGCTGATCTGCTAGCGTTCTCCGGAGCCCCGGGCCTCGTTCTCACCTCTTGCGGCCCCCCCCGCTGGTCCGGGATTCATGGTGGCCGAAAGGTCTGGCGTTCGGCGTCTCTGACCACCTCCACCACCGCAGTTGCCAAACCTTCGCCGCCTGGGCTGCATGGGTTGTCTGGCATTCCTTTCCTCCTCGGGCTGCCGCCGCACCGCTCCATTCTGCTCCATTCTGCTTTGCTCCGTTCCGTTCTACACACGAGCTGGCAATCGCCAGCCCCAGCACCAGCTAGCGCGTTTCTGCCTCTCCGTCTGGCTATCCGACCACCCTGGTGGTCCAGCTCAAGGCCAGGGCGAAGCCAGGGTGGTCATCGACAAATTTCCGGCCCTCAGGATGGAACAGAGGGCCGGCAGCACCCCTCCCATCAGGGAGGCCCCCCCGCAATCATGCGGAGCTCACAAGCCGACCGCCATTCCCTCCGGAAGCTCCTCCTCCTCAAAACAATATTTTGAGATATTTTGCTTACATTTGTAAATGTTTTAACATACTTAATGAGAATTTGCTTCCATCTGAATGGAATTTGATATTTTGGAGTGTTGACTCAAAGTACCTCTTTTTTTAATTGCAATATTTTTTTTTAAAAAAAAACTGTTCTTTCCTTTCTCTTTTATGCCTGAGTGCATTTTTAAATGCTTATGAGGCAAGGTGCTCTACCCTATGATATTTTATTTGTTTGTTTGTTTGCAACACAAGTTGTTGTCCCTCTTGGAAATTTACTCATCATTGCAAAAGTGTTTCAATCAAACAGGCAGTGGGAATGTCATGTTCCATGAAATTTACAACGTCTGCCTTCTGAAATAATGTTTGGATTTCCACACTTGGACAGAATGGGTGAGATTCCACGACATCAGACTAAAGATATGTCTGTAAAGAACTGTATTCTTGGCCTCTTTTTTTTTTTACCTCAGAAACAAAGGACTGCTAGCTCAAACCATAACTCTCCAATTTGCTGCTGGTGATTGCCTCCTGCTAAAACCTGACATGAGGAAAAAACTTAGCCAAGCCTGGGACAGACTACCAAGACTGACTGACCACTCTTACCAGCAAGCCAAACCTAATGCCATCCAGCAGACATTAAAAAGGATCCTGAGATGAAGTAAAGACCAAAAGACTCTCCAATTCCCAGAAGACAGCTGTAAAGACTAGAGGGAGGGTGAAAATTGATTGCAAAGTTTTTTTTCTTTGCCTCCTTCACAGAAATTAATTGTAAGGTTTTCTTTCCTGTCTCGTTTATATTGTAATCAGTTTAATGTATTCATGTAAGAATTGTATTTGAGAATAGCTGGCACAGCAAGATCTGAACACCTTAGATTTCTGTCTAGTGGGAGGGAAAATTTGTCAAAATGTCTGTATTTTATGTATTATAGAAGTAGCTACACACACACACACACACACAGAGAGAGAGAGAGAGAGACCCCATTCAGAATTAGATTGAAACAATCTTCTCCACACAAAGCTTCTCCTAGGTTGATTTTTTCCCTGAAAAAAAAAAGGCTAAGCAGTGGTATCTCCCTTTTAATCCCATGGGTGAGGGTCAATTCCCCTCAGGCAATTCCCCCACTTGAAGAGTAGCAGAAAGGTTCTTCAAAACTCAAACCCTGACTGTGACTCAAAAAAAAAAATGATGCTGCCCAGTTGCCCAGTAAAGCAGGACATGTTGCACTGGTGGTCTCTGATAGGAGTCCCTGGGCTCATTGTTTGTAATTTAAAAAAAACACTAAATAGCTTGTATTGCACACTAGCAAACTCAATTTGGCCTCACTAAAATAAGAGCTAGGACAGGTTCAAGAACCATCCCTTTGAAATGGGCAGCCTGTAACTTAAAGGAAAAGCATGGCTGTGAAGAATTTTGGGATTTCTGCTTACTTGTAACCTGTCTGGAAGCTCACAGAAAGTGATACCAAACATCTGAAAATAATTGGCATAGTAAATTGGATATTGTAAATTTCTTTCCAGAAATTGTGCCCTGGTTGCTAGACCTTCATGGTTGAAAGCTCTCTGGGAGCCACTGAAGGGATCCTTCTGCTGTCTCACTCAATGCCTTTCCATCAGAAAAATTAAGCCTCCCTGATCTGACCAAGTTTTATCTTTTGTCAAGAACATGTGCGTTCCACTCACATGTTTTGAAAAAAAAAAGGAGGGATTGTAGGAAGTTATCACCCAGCCCTCTCCCAGAAAAATGAAATATCCTAGGAAATATTGAAAAGGCAAAATATTATATTTCCCTGGATGTGAAAAGGAAGAAACATGTTTTAAATTGAGAATAGCTCCCTGTAGCTTCCTGTCTCCACCCACTTTGTCAATGGGCCATTAAGAAGGCCAAGCCAGTCCCTTTACATAACAAAGAGTTCTCCCCTTCAGCTCCAGGGGGATGGGAATGAAGGCATGATAATATAAGTCTTTACTCAACTGACCACATGGCGTCTGAGAACTCTGAGAATTCAACCAAACCTGGACTCAGCCTAGAGAGTTGCCCCTGCATGGGCCCATGTGAGTCTGACAACCAATCAGAATACATTTCTTACACAGGAACAGGAAACAGAGAGGTGGGACTGAACAGGTTATAAAAAGCCTAGCAAGCCGCTTTCCTTCCCTTCTCTTCTTCTCCACCAACATTGAAGCATGTGATCACCTTTTATGTTCAGGACTCAGGCCATGTGGTCCTGTCCACCATTAAAACCATCTTTCCAAGCAGCCTCCATGTCTCCAGTGTCTTTTTCCACACTTGGAGCCGAACCCAGAAGGACATTTCTTCCAACATTTCCATTTTAAATTTAAATTTTTCTTAACAGATAAGCAAAATCATTTTTTCGCCCTTTCAGAAAAAAGTATACCAACTTTGTCATTTCATTTTCCATTTGTTATTTCTAGTTTCTATATGCAGCATATATAATCAAATTCCATTTCAATATAACAAGCATTTTACTTAATTGGTTATCCACACTTAACAATATTATCTTATTGACTTCCGGTTCCGGGTGCTGATCACGACGGGCATGCTTTGCTCGCCCCGCGCGCTCTTGGTGCCCCCCCCCCGATCGGGGGGGCACAGGGAGCCTTGTAGGGGCCCCTGCCGAGGGGGCGGCTTAGCGGGGGGTCCCCTGTGTCGGCGGCGGCCGTGGGGGTGGTCCCTGCATCGCCCTAGGCACCAGGAGGCAAAAGGGGAGGCGCTTTCCTGCGCTTTCGCGTCGAGGCAGCTGGGCAAGACTGACGATTTGAAGGCTGCAGCTGCAATGCGGTGAGGTGGAAATCCCTCCCCCCCTTCCCTTTCTTGACTGAAGGAGGAAAAAAAGGACTGTCAGCTTTTTAGAAAAACTTTCAACCCGTTCCTGGGAAGTGTGACTGGAGGGAGGGGGATTTCCCCCCCCCCTTGGATAAGCGGCTCTAAACTGCTCTCCGCCCCCAGAGGAGGAGGAGGGGGGTGAGCTCTGGAATGAAGTCACGCTCATAGCAAACAGCAGATTTTCTCTACTGCAATTGTGAAAATGAGGTGATGATCTGACTTTTTGAAAACTTTGAAAACTTTTGGTTTGTTGCCTTCTGATCCCGGAGCTGGCAAGGCAAGATGGCACACTTCCGTTGTCTTCATGTACTTTGAAATTTGACTCCACCCACAGAAACCGCTGGCATCTTGTCTTTGTCTCCGTGACACTCAGAGATATATCTTGATACATTTTATCCTGGACCTGGAACAATGGACTTTACTGCTTGGATTTAGACTTTAGAAAAGGGCTGCCTGCCTCGTGATCTCTCTCGGCTATCCACTTTTACAATTGTTTCTTCCCTGTGTTGACACAGACATTTCTGAGCTCTTCTTACTACAATGTCACCGAAAAGACCACCACCGGGGAAACCGGGTTTTGCTGGCTCTGCCCCAGCATCTTCAGCGTCCAGCCCCAGCGGACAACAGACATTAATGTCTTTGCTCCAGCCTAAGCCCCCTGAGGTGGATCTAACCCAACAGATGTTCCAACAGCTCTTAAAGGGGCAGGAGGACTTGAAAAATCAACTGAAAGAAATGAATGAACAGCTCAGAGAGAACCAAAACCGAACGGTTCAGAATTGGAACTCACAGAGATTGGAACTTTTGGGGGAGGGGATGGCTGAGATGAGGAGGGAGGTGAGGGGGGTCCAGAGAGGAAATCAAGAACTTGAGAACCACCAGATAAAAATGGAATTTGAAAGGATGTCTTTTTTCCTTAGACTTCAAAAAGTAATTGAGGCTGATGATGAAGACCTGAGGGACATTATGACAAAATTATTGGCTGAATACATCAAAAAAGACAGACAACAGTTGGGGTGGGATATTGACCTGGTCTATAGAGTAAACTCAGCATATGCCAGAACACATAACGTTCCAAGGGAGGTCCACATCAAATTTCTCAGAAAGACTACAAGAAATGAGATTCTGAGTGCACAAAGGGGGCAAGTATTAAAATATAAGGATAGAGAAATAGCCATTCTGAAACAAATCCCAAAGAAAGTTAGAGATAAAAGAAAAAATTATTCGCTTCTAGCGAAGAAATTATACCAGAAAGGGGTGTGGTTTCGGTGGCTTCTGCCAGAAGGTATGTTAATATTCTGGGAGGACACTAGAGTCAGAATTAACACAACTATGGAGGCTGAGGCCTTCATGGAAAAAAACAAAGTCCTCCTGGATAAATCTGATGACACTACACGGGACATACAGGACACGGGAGGTGCTGGAGCCTTGCTGGAGGGGGGAGAAGAGGCAACATCGAGAAAACTTAGATGACAAAAATGAATTAGAAAATCTGTCTGATATAAAATGATTGAAATCATTTGAAGATAAAAGGTTAAAATATGCTGACAAAATATTATTAAGTAGTAACAATTTAATGTATTAATAAATGAAAGTTATGAGAATGGGGGGGCATTTCCTGCATAATGTAACTGTCAAAATTTGTACCTTATCCACCATCCCTTTCCCTGATTATTTTTTGTAAAAACCAATAAAAATTTTGTTTTTTTTAAAAAAACAATATTATCTTATTTAACTATATATCATCAACTTTTATCAGCATATTTCATTTTCTACCAATATCTCTCTTTTTTACTGTTGGAAGAAATGTCCTTCTGTGTTCGGCTTTCCAAGTGGGGAAAAAGACACTGGAGACAAGGAGGCTGCTTGGAAAGATGGTTTTAATGGTGGACAGGACCACATGGCTTGAGTCCTGAACGGAAAAGGTGATCACATGCTTCAATGTTGGGGAGAAGAAGAGAAGGGAAGAGAAGAGAAGAGAAGAGAGAAGAAAGGCTTGCAGGGCTTTTTATTTGCCACTGGTAAGGAGGTCTTTAGTCTCCTTGACATCAGTCTCTGCGCCGGACTACTGTCCATGCCCTTGGTTGGAGTATTTCTCCAATGTAGAATGGCCTTCCATGACTTTACCATCACTTTGTGCTTTCTTGAATAAATTCTTAACAATCTTCACAGCTGATTCAGCTTTGCCATAAGCTTGTGGGTGATGTGAGGAAGTTACATGCTGAAACTCCCACTCAGCAGCAAATTTCGTAAAAACTGAGGGCCATTATCACAGATCACTTTATCTGATTGGCCATGACATGCAAACAGCCTTGCATCTCCTAATAGCACCATATTTTTCCCCAGCCCCCAGGAGCACTCTGAAAGCCTCCTAAAGGCTATGCATGGCCATTTTGGTGAAGGGGCGGGCTTTTGGGAGGCAAAAAATTCTGCATTCAGTGTATACAGGTGAAATTCGAAAAATTAGAATATTGTGCAAAAGTTCATTTATTTCAGTAATGCAACTTAAAAGGTGAAACTAATATATGAGATAGACTCATTACAGGCAAAGCAAGATAGTTCAAGCTGTGATTTGTCATAATTGTGATGATTATGGCTTACAGTTCATGAAAACCCCAAATCCACAATCTCAGAAAATTAGAATATTACATGCAATCAATAAAACAAGGATTGTACATAGAACAATGTCGGACCTCTGAAAAGTATAAGCATGCATATGTACTCAGTACTTGGTTTGGGCCCCTTTTGCAGCAATTACTGCCTCAATGCGGCATGGCATGGAAGCTATCAGCCTGTGGCACTGCTGAGACCAGGATGCTTTAATAGCGGCCTTCAGCTCTTCTGCATTGTTCGGTCTCATGTCTCTCATCTTTCTCTTGGCAATGCCCCATAGATTCTCTATGGGGTTCAGGTCAGGCGGGTTTGCTGGCCAATCAAGCACAGTAATCCCACGGTCATTGAACCAGGTTTTGGTGCTTTTGGCAGTGTGGGCAGGTGCCAAGTCCTGCTGGAAAATGAAGTCAGCATCCCCATAAAGCTTGTCTGCGGAAGGAAGCATGAAGTGCTCCAAAATCTCCTGGTAGACGGCTGTGTTGACCCTGGACTTAATGAAGCACAGTGGACCAAAACCAGCAGATGACATGGCTCCCCAAATCAACACAGACTCTGGAAACTTCACACTGGACTTCAGGCATCTTGCAGTGTGTGCCTCTCCATTCTTCCTCCATACTCTGGGTCCTTGGTTTCCAAATGAGATACAAAAGTTGCTCTCATCAGAAAAGAGGACTTTGGACCACCGAGCAACAGACCAGGTCTGTTTTTCTTTAGCCCAGGTAAGACGCTTCTGACGTTGTTTGTTGTTCATGAGTGGCTTGACAAGAGGAATACGACATTTGAAGCTCTTGTCCAGGATCCGTCTGTGTGTGGTGGCTCTTGATGCACTGACTCCAGCCTCAGTCCACTCCTTGTGAAAGTCCCCAACACTTTTGAATGGCCTTTTCCTGACAATCCTCTCCAGGCTGTGGTCATCCCTGCTGCTTGTGCACCTTTTTCTTCCACACTTTTCCCTTCCACATAACTTTCTATTAATGTGCTTTGATACAGAACTTTGGGAACATCCAACGTCTTTTGCAATTACCTTTTGAGGCTTTCCCTCCTTATGGAGGGTGTCAATGATGGTTTTCTGCACAACTGTCAGGTCAGCAGTCTTTCCCATGATTGTGATTCCTACTGAACCAGACTGAGAGACTATTTAAAGGCTCAGGAACCCTTTGCAGGTGTTATGGCTTAATTAGCTGATTAGAGTGGGACACTTTGAGCCTAGAATATTGCACCTTTTCACAATATTCTAATTTTCTGAGATTGTGGATTTGGGGTTTTCATGAGCTGTCATGAGCTCATCACAATTATGACAAATCACGGCTTGAACTATCTTGCTTTGCATGTAATGAGTCTTATATATTAGTTTCACCTTTTAAGTTGCATTACTGAAGTAAATGAACTTTTGCACGATATTCTAATTTTTCGAGTTTCACCTGTAGTGCTGGATGGGATCTCGGAGGTCATCTAGTCCAACCCCTTGCCCCAGCAGGAAACCTTATATCTTCTGGATTATTTTGGTGCCTCTAACCGAAAGGAAAATTGCCAGAAAGGAGAAGAAGTTTACAAGGACAAGGCTGCCATGCAGAGGAAGGCAAAGATAGTCCTTGACTTATGACCACAATTGAGCCTAAAATTTTCGTTGCTAAGCAAGAGCATTGTTAAGTGAATTTCACCACATTTTCCAAGTTGGCCACGCCCACCCAGTCACACGACTGCCAAGACACTCCCGGTCACATGACCGCTGAGCCACTCCCACAAAATAGGCCACACCTACAGAATAGATTCTAAAAAAATTTGAAACCCACCACTGGGTTCCTTCAATCCCAGGGATGTCTTCCCAACATACAGCTTGGCTTAGCTTTTTCTTCTCCATTTTCCACAATATTTGGTACTATATATTTCTTTTCCTAATGCAAATTTTATTTATGTAATAACATTTTATCTTTTTATAATATTGTGGGAAAATTTGAAAAAAATGGAATATCTCCCCCCCCCCTTTGCAGGATATAATAATCATATAATGATTATGGATTTCAGAAAGTTTTCTATAAAGAACCTCCACTGGAACATGCATAACAAGTAGAAACAAACTTTTTGGGAAAACCTAATTCTTCTAATTATCATGTAACAATCAAGGATTTGTTGCAGAAAATGACAAGCTTAGACTTCTCAGGATACAGGAAAAGTTTATTTGGCAGCCAGGTTCAGAAAGTTAGCACATGGCTAACTTGCAATTTCTGAACGAACTTCATTATCGAAGCACGCATTCTTATACATTCTCAAAGACAACATAACACGGAAACACTTAATTCATTTCTTATTGGTTACCCTTACATATTGTCCCCAACACCAACTATTTTTATGATGGACATAAGCTTCCTGCTACCCCCTTGAACACTGCCGCCTCCCCCCTCTGTGGACATGTCATCTCCTCGTTCCATCTCCCCATGATGTCATCCCGTTTGGTTGATGCCACACTCTCCTCTACGTTATACTGCGACAGAACTTTATTCCCTCTGGGAACTCCCCCCTTCCCGGGGATGGCCTTCTGACCTATCAAGACGCTTCCTTAATGACGGATCTTGGGATCCCGAGAGGTGGCATGCGAAGAAGAGACTTCTTAAGGGTTTTTTACAGGGGCTCTTAAACCAAATTTTAAGGGGGGAGGGGGGGTTTGATTCGGATGGCTCAGACAGGCTTGGGGGGGAGTCTGCCAGGGCACAGGCCAGAGCTAACTAATGGGCGCGGGTTGGGAGGGCTAGGAAGGGTTGGGATTCCGGGGGAGACATTAAGCCATTCCATTGGGGGGGGGGGGGGGTTCACCATCTCTACTGTTTGTGGGAGAGGCAGATATGGTGGGGGCCGAGGGCCAAATGATGTTCGGAGGACGCGGGTTTGCTGTTTAAGAGCGATCGCGCGTTCCGACCCTCATCGCCCTTCTCGCACCCCCGGGTGCTCAGGATAACAGGACCCTGGTCTCCGGCTGGTGTCGCTTAATGCCAGGTCCGTGGTACATAAGGCTCCCCTCATTTACGACCTCATACAAGAGGGTAGAGCGGACCTGGCATGCATTACGGAGACCTGGTTGGGCCATGAGGGGGGTGTGCCCCTTAGCGAACTATGCCTACCAGGCTTCCGGGCATTTCACCAGCCGAGAGTCCAGGGCAGGGGCGGGGGGGGGTGTTGGCGGTGGTTATTAGGGAAAGTCTCAGACCCCAGGAGGTCACTGTGCCTCAGATAGGCGGGTGTGAGTCCCTCTTTGTGAAGTGGGGCCTTGGAGCTCAGGTGGGCCTTTTTGTTACGTACCTTTCTCCCTGCTACGTTTCATCGGCCCTGCCGGAGCTGCTAAATATATTGGATTGGTGGTTGATTTCCCCAGGCTCATGGTCCTGGGGGATTTCAATCTGCCTTCCATTGGCGAGACATCCGAGTCAGCTTGGGAGTTCATGGCTTCCATGACAGCTATGGACCTAACTCAGTTAATTCAAGACCCCACCCACAATGGGGGACACACGCTCGACCTGATTTTTATCTCTGGGCAGTGGATGAATGATCTAGATTTAGGGGATATTTCTATTCAATCCTTGTCATGGTCTGATCATTTCCTCATCAGGCTTGACTTCCATACCGCTACCCCTCGCCGCAGGGAGGCGGAACCAACTAGATGGTTCCGCCCGAGGCACCTGATGGACTCCGAAAGGTTCCTGATGGAGCTTGGGACTTTTCCTGAATCCCTTGCTCACGACTCGACCGAAGCCCTAGTGGAAGCCTGGAATAGGGCTGCCGCTGGGGCCTTGGATCGTGTTGTGCCTTTGCGGCCTCTGACCCGGTGTCGATCCCGGATGGCTCCCTGGTTTACCGAGGAGCTCCGGGAGATGAAAGGCTGGAAAAGAAGCCTAGAGAGTGGCTGGAGGGCCAGCCGGTCCGAATCTGATCGAACACTAGTAAGAATTCATATTAAATCCTACTTAGTGGCGATAGAAGCAGCAAAACCGCAATATTTTTCCGCTCTTATCGTGTCCGCAGATAACCGCCCAGGCGCCCTGTTTAGGGTGACCTGCTCCTTACTTAACCAAGGAATTGGGGAAGACCCCTTTCAGGGTAGGGCTGAAGAATTTGTTCAGTATCTGCAGGATAAAATCGCTCAGATCCGGACAGGCTTGGACTCTGACTGGGTAGATTCGGGCGAGCCGACGGGGATGAATCTTGAGGAGACAATCTGGGATGTGTTTGACCCTGTGACCCCCGAAGGCATGGACAGGATTATGGGGAGACTCAGTGCGGCCACTTGTGTGCTGGACCCGTGTCCCTCTGGGTTAGTTTCGGCTTCCCGGGAGGTGACACGAGGCTGGCTCCAGGCGATTACCAACACTTCATTGAGAGAGGGGTTCTTTCCCACCGCCTTGAAGTAGGCGGTGGTGAGGCCCCTCCTTAAGAAGCCTTCCCTGGACCCAGCTTCTTTAGCCAACTATCGTCCGGTCTCCAACCTTCGCTTTGTAGCAAAGGTTGTCGAGAGTGTGGTAGCACGTCAGCTTCCCCAGTACCTGGATGAAGCTGTCTACCTGGATCCGTTTCAGTCGGGTTTCAGGCCTGGGTACAGCACGGAGACGGCATTGGTCGCGTTGGTTGATGACCTCTGGCGGGCCCGGGACAGGGGCTGCTCCTCTGTCCTGGTCCTATTAGACCTCTTGGCGGCTTTCGATACCATCGACCATGGTATCCTACTGCGACGACTCGGGGGGTTGGGAGTGGGGGGCACCGTTTTACGGTGGTTCTCCTCCTACCTGTCGGATCGGTTGCAGTTTGTGTTGACTGGAGGGCAGAGATCGACCCCCAGGCGCGTCACTTGTGGGGTGCCCCAGGGGTCGGTTCTCTCACCCCTCCTGTTCAACATATACATGAAACCACTGGGCGAGAACATCCGTGGTTTTGGGGTACGGTATCATCAATATGCTGATGATACCTGTTGTGTACCGAGCCGGTCCACCAGTAGGTGGCGCTGCATAGACCTTCTTTCATTGGCCCATACATCCGGCGGGAGAATCCTGGTTACCCTATTGGTTCCCTGACTGACAGTGTTTGTATAAATTGCTGTCAGCCGGGGATTGTGTATCTCGGTTTTAGTCAGTTACTGTTGCTTTTAAATAAAGATTAACGTCCAGCAGCCTTCTGGTACTTCTTTGCCTTGGAACACAAAACTGGCGACGAAGGTGAGCGAACCTGAACCTCAAACCACAAGAGCCATGGCTAATACAGCTTTCTTCGCTTCATTCCTTATTGAGGCCGAATCCTGGGAGGAGTTCATAGAACGGTTTGAATGTTTTCTTCAAGCCCATGACCTGCTGAATCTCTCGCTTGAACGTAAGAGGGGTATTTTCTTGAATTACTGTGGCCCAGAAATGTTTGCCATGGCAAGGGCACTATCTGCCCCCACCCCTGTTCATACCATGCCATGGGAGCTCCTCATGGCAAAACTTAAAACGCACTATGAGCCAGCGCCCTCACGTTTCGCCAGGCGCCAAGATTTCCGCCACTGCATTCAACGAGATGGACAATCTATTAGTCAGTACGTAGCCGCGCTTAGAGCTGCCGGACTTTAAGTCGACTGTCAACAAGGCCCTTCAAGCCCATCCCTATCCTGTTCCAGTTGTGCAACATGTCCTGCACACACTCGGCCAAGGTAAGATTTTTGCTAAATTGGACCTTGCGCAAGCGTATCAGCAGCTCCCTGTTGACGACGCCACGGCGCTTGCGCAAACAATCGTGACCCACCGCGGCGCTTTTAAATGCAAAAGGCTCCAGTATGGTATTAGTGTCGCCCCTGGTATATTTCAAAGTCTCATGGAGCGATTGCTCCATGGCATCCCAGGCGTCACTCCCTACTTTGACGATGTCCTGATCGCTGCCCAGGATCGATCGGGACTCGTCAAAGTCCTTCGCTCCGTACTGCAGCGTTTCCGTGAGGCTGGATTCCGCCTTAAGCCCTCCAAGTGCCAGCTGGCCGTTCCCTCCGTAGAATTTTTAGGTTTCCTCATTGATCGGCATGGCGTACGTCCCTCCCCCTCTAAAATAGAAGCCATTCTGTCCGCCCCCACTCCATCAAATAAGGTTGAGTTACAGGCCTTCCTTGGCCTCCTCAACTTTTATTCCTCTTTTATCCCTCATAAAGCGTCTCTAGCAGAGCCTCTCCATAGGCTTTTAGACAGCTCTGCCGCCTGGACATGGACTAGCCGCGAAGCGCAGGCGCTCGCGGCTGTTAAGGAGTCCCTCACGGTTCCACCTGTCCTGGTACAATACAATCAGTCTCTTCCTCTGCTTCTTGCTGGCGACGCCTCCCCCTTCGGCGTCGGGGCTGTCCTGAGCCACGTTTACTCTGATGGCTCGGAAGCCCCTATTGCCTTTTATTCCCGCACTTTGTCCAAGCCTGAGCGTAATTATAGCCAGCTGGACAAAGAGGCACTGGCTGCCATTGCGGGGGTAAAACGTTTTCACCATTACCTCTATGGCCGTCCCTTTTCCCTCCTTACGGACCACAAGCCGCTGTTAGGCATCCTCGCTGGGGATCGCCCTACGCCACCCATCCTCTCCCCTCGCATCTCTACCCCAAACCACCCAAACGATGCCCTCGACGTGATGTCCCGATGCCTGGAGGCTGTGCGGATCTGGATGGGGGAGGAACAGGCTCAAGCTCAATCCCTCCAAGACTGAGTGGCTGTGGTTTCCGTCATCCCGATTTGTACATCTTGTTCCATCTTTGACGATAGGGGGAGAAATTTTAGCCCCCTCAGAGAAGGCTTGCAATCTGGGAGTCCTCCTGGATATGCAGCTTAGTTTAGAAGAACACCTGACGGCCGTGACCAGAGGGGCCTTTTACCAGGTTCACCTGGTATGTCAGTTGCACCCCTTCCTGGATCGGGATGCTCTGTGCACAGTCACTCATGCCCTCGTTCTTTCTCGCCTGGACTACTGCAATGCTCTCTACATGGGGCTGCCCTTGAAGAGCACCCGGAGGCTTCAGTTGTTCCAGGTTGTCATGGGGGTACCTAGGTGCTCCCATGTTACACCCCTTTTAGGCGGCCTGCACTGGTTGCCGGTTGTTTTCTGGGTGCGATTCAAGGTATTAATTCTGACCTTTAAAGCGCTCCATGGCTTAGGCCCAGGGTACCTGCGAGACCACCTACTGCCACCAGTAGCCTCCCACCGTCCAATACGATCCCACAGAGCTGGCCTCTTCAGGGTGCCGTCGGCCTGACAGTGTCGGCTGGTGACCCCCAGGGGGAGAGCCTTCTCTGTGGGAGTGTCTTCCCTCTGGAATGAGCTGCCCCCGGAGCATCGCATAATCCCTGACCTCCGGTCCTTCCGACGCTCCCTAAAAAGTTGGCTTTTCCAACAAGCCTGCCTGGCCTGTTAATTTTAACTCATTTTTAAATGTATTGTCCTATAAATTCGGTTTGTTTGTTTTTTGGATATGTATTTAATTTCTTTTTAACTTTTGGGATGTGTGTTTTTTAATGTTGTATGCCGCCCTGAGTCCTTTGGGAGAAGGGCGGCATATAAATCCAATAAAAACAAAACAAAAACAAACAAAACAAACCTTGAGGAAAAAGCCTTATAAGGAGATGGGGGTCTTACTTCTCCTTTTGTTACAGGTATGGACTATGTGTCATTAACGAACTTTAATTGAACCTTGTGGTTTTGGACTTTTGACATAGGGACGTTTGCTGGAACATGTTGTGGTTGAAGGCTGATGACTTTTCCCTGTCCCTTTAAGCAAGCTTCTAACTGTCCCTTTTATGCCACGTCTTCATTCTTATATTTTAATCCATATTTTATTCTACTTTATTTCCCCCCTTCTAGACTCTATTAATACCCACAATTGAGTCTAGCCTCTTAGATTAACAATACAAGCATGAAGGATACAGAATAGCAAAAAAGCAATGATACAAGCAATGCACATCTTAGGGCTTATCTTCCAAAATCACTTTCTCTACTTCTAAGAGTGCAATTTGAATATCATCTTCCTTGAGGGTATGTGGGATTAGGCTTTCCATTAACATTAACTCCTTTTCAGACCGCGTTTCTTTTACAGAACTCATAACGAGTTGTATAAGCAAGGGTATTGTTCAAGGGAGGAAGGCTAAACTTGCAATTCCACATAATAAAAGAAATAGCATTTGCTTGATCCAACCTGTTCCCGGTAGCCAAGAGAACCACACATCTGTTCCTTGTACTTTTTAACCAATAGAGGAAGCTCGATCTCGTAGTTCTTGGACCACCCCCCGAACTGCTCCTGATCTATTCATATAGAAACAACAATCTTCTCCCAGGAATACACATAGCCCACCCTTTTCAGCAGTTAAAAGATCTATGGCACACCGGTTCTGTAACATTACAGCTGCCAAGGAATTAATCTGGTCTTGGACCAAGGTGCCAGCAATTTGATTCAGGCTTTCTTGGAATTCTTCCGACAGTTGTCTGAACTGTGTAATGGAATGTGTCATTCCACCTACACCCGTTCCAACTACTGTCCCTATTCCCAAGATTGCTAATAGTGGAAGTAGGAGCGGCACTCTTTTCTGGACATATCCCATGAGGGGTAAAGGGAGGGTCTGTTCCCCACTTACCACCCCCATTTTGGGGAGGAGGTGTACTAGGGTGCATGTGCCACTCCAATTGGTGGGTAAACATAGATAGGCATTTCCCCCACAAAGAAAACTCCATTTTCTCCTTCATATACGGCGATGTTCACGGAGAAGGCATGGGCTCAGAGGTTCCTTTAATTAATCCAGACTTATAAGGTTTCTGCTAGGAACATACCAGTCAGGGGCTGTAATGGAACTTCTTGATTAGGGTCCATTAGCTTATTCCTGAGGACTGGTCCTTCAAAGAGATATTGCGTTTCCAGGGGGAAAGTAAACACAAACTCCCGTAGTGGATTGTATTGAAAGCCAGTCGCGGTGGTTGGAATGCCCTTGGGAAGCTTCCAGTGGTCAGATTCCCCTCCCATCACTTAAAAACAAGTGGAAGTGGGAGCGAGAAAGTGACTTTCTGTTGGAAGAGCTTATGAGCAGAGGGAGACATGTTGCAAGTTAATTTCACTTCTACAAGGGTTTTCCTGGGGGCAAGGTACATTTCAGATGGGCATTGTTCCTCTGAAAGTGACCCCACAGGAATGCCAGGTTCCTGATATCGTTTGATGCACAAGGACTATCTTAGCTTTGTTGTTGTTGTTATTGTTGTTGTTGTTTTCAAAGATCTGGCTCAACTGAAACAGCATGATAAGGTAAAGATCCAGCAGACAGACACAAGAAGTATTTTTGTCCCAGGGCAGGGTCAGACTGATTGATTAAGCTTTGACCTAACACCAGCACTCTTAACATATAGTCCCCTTTTCTCAATTGTTGCAAGGGTCTGTTTTCCCTATGCTTTGCCCTTTTTCTTACAGGGTTTGCCAGATAATTGACTTTAGGTGTTGGGATTGGCTTACGGTTCCGTCCCCAAGCATAAATGATGCACCGTTGGCAGGAGCGGACCTGTTCCACATCCTGTAATTTGATTCCACCCTGTTCTCCGGGATTTTTAACATCCTCGTATGTTTCTTCAAGAGCAAGGGGGGTTGCTCGGGCAGTTTCGTAACATTGGGAACTACTATTCAAGACGTTATCACTTAACAAGCTCGTTGCCAATAACAGCCAGAGCCACAAAAGGCTCATAATTGTCCCTCACACAAAACTTCTCCTAACACAATTCTTTTATCCTACTGAATCACCGCATCAGGGAGGGATTATATATATTTTGAGGAATGGCAATATCAGCTTTGGGCAATCTACAAAACCAAATCTTATTTGCTAAACATATCACCCACAATCCAAAAACTCCTATTATACTGCAAAGAACCCATTCCCACGGTTCCCCAAACATAAGTGTCATCAGATGATTCGTTTTCCTCTTGATTACAATTAATGATCTTAACCTCAGCACCTGTCTTCCTCTGGAAGTATTGGCAAGCCAATGGCAAGCCAAGTATTCACAATTATGAATACTTGCCTTGCCATTCCCTGACAGGTGCTCAAACTTTCTAATACATCTTATATCTAATAAATGGAACGTTGTCTTCCTCCTCCAAATCTTCAGCCTTACGTCGAGAAGTCAGCTTCCAGAGGGTGACTTCAGTAAGGCCTTCTCTGCCCCGTATATTCTGCCCATTGCCGGTAGGGCAGTTTTTAGGGGGCGTTTCTTGAAGCATATCACTAGAGGACGGGCTTCTTCCTGGTCTGCCTCCCAATACTCATCAGCAGCTGGCTTAACTCAAGTCCAGTGAATCCAAAACTTGGATTCCAACACTTTTACTGCAAGTGGAGAACACATGACCACAGTATACGGGCCATTCCATCTAGGTTTCAAATTCTTCCCTTTCCATTGTTTTACCTACTCTGTCCCCTATCTGAATATTATGACTGGAAGTTGTTAAAAATGGTGGGGTAAGGGAGACACAATACTGTTGGATTTCTTGTATTTACTTTTTCAATTCTCCCACCATTTGATTCAACCATGAGGACCCCAGCTGTCCTTGGTCCCTTATATGATTTTTCAAATTATGGCTTATAACTGGTGGCCGTCCAAACATCATTTCAAAAGGTGATAATTTAAGTTCTTTACATGGAGTACATCTCACAGACCAGAAAGCTAAGGGTAAGGCATCTACCCATTTAAGGTGGGTTTCAAAACACACCTTGTCTTTCCTTAACAGTGCAATTCACACATTTGCTTAATTTCTTTCCTGAGGCCGTTAAAAGACCTCTTTCCCTATAATCAGAAGTGTTGATATGCAAAGTAAGGAAGGCATACAGAGTCAGTTCAGACGTTCACCCTTTCATTCTTTGCCCTCTCTAATGCACGGATTAAAGCCCATATTCTGCTACTTGGCATTAGTGCCTTTTGAGTCAGGAGTGCCTGATATTTGTAAATTCTAGGCTTTGTTAACCATAAATGTCCCTTCCTTTCTAAAATTCTTTGAATTGTGTGGCTGGTGTGCTGGTAGGCTGTCCGAAAGTCAATTTATTAGCTTCCTCCATTAGGAGAGCCGTGGCGGCTAGAATCTTTAGGCAATGTGGCCAGCCTTTTGCAACACATTTCAGTTGTTTAGATA